>NC_138135.1:37972846-39422846 GCF_964188305.1 Podarcis bocagei | reverse complement strand
CAGTAATCTATGAATGCTCTCACAGCCTCAATACAGTGGTACCTCAGGTTACATACGCTTCAGGTTACATATGCTTCAGGTTACAGACTCCGCTAACCCAGAAATAGTACCTCGGGTTAAGAACTTTTCTTCAGGATGAGAACAGAAATTGTGCAGCAGCGGTGCAGCGGCAGCAGGAGGCCCCATTAGCTAAAGTTGTACTTCAGGTTAAGAACAGTTTGAGGTTAAGAACAGACCTCCAGAACGAATTAAATTCTTAATCTGAGGTACCACTGTATTGGATTACTGCAGTGCAATTTATGTGGAGCTTTCTTTTGGAGATGGCTTGCAAACTGCAGCTGGTGCAGAATGCAGCCACTTAACTGTTAAGAGGATCAAGGTGAGCCCATATTAAAACACTGGTGCTGGCACAGCTTCATTGTCTTCCTATATGTTTCTGGGTCCAATTCAAAGTGCTGGTTTTCATCTATAAATACCTTTGTGGGAGTGCCTCTGGACCATTCAATCTTCATTTGAGGCACTTCTCCTGTTTTCCCCTCTGAAGAAGGAAGGTTAGGAGGGTGGGTTCTTTTCTGTGGGTATTTTTTTGTATGGGTTATTGAAATGGTTTTATTGAACACATTGTTTTTGTTTTGTGGAATTCTTCTTGGTTCTTAATCTTTGTAAGTTGTCTCTGTAGTAAGTGAGAAATAAGTCAAATAAATTACAATAATACAAAGCAGTAATTGTATTAAGCTGGCTGTGGGTGGTGAGAATTTTAGTCCAACCACATCTGGGGATTAGGTTGAAGAAAACACTGCTTTAAAGCATACCTCTTTTAACTAAGTGTGACATTTGTCATGCAGTTTAGTCCCATTGACACCAGTGGGACTTTTCTTCTTACTGCAACACACACACCCCTCCAATTCCAACCTGGGTTGTAGTGAGGGCAAGGAATTAAAGTTCTGCCCTGGATTGTTTCTGTATTTAAACTTTAATGTATTAATGATATAAATTGCTTAATGCTTTATATCTCTCGTACACCACCTTGGGATGCCACATTAAAGGTGATCAAAAATGCCTAATTAAAATAAGAACCCCTCTCCATGGCTGTGGTGGCTGGGGCTGATGGGAATCACAGTCCAAAAAAGCATGCAGTTGGGAAGGCTGGATAAATAAAAGACAGCTGTGCAGAGCCAAATTATCTCACCAGTGTCAATGCCCGGCATCTGCCATCACTATGTGTAGTTTAGGCCATAGATGCTTAGGTTGCTTGGATGTTAATTTCTGTCAACAAGTGTTGCTGATGGTGTAGTCCAGGCTTCCTCAACCTCAGCCCTCCAGATGTTTTGAGACTACAGTTCCCATCATCCCTGACCACTAGTCCTGCTAGCTAGGGATCATGGGAGTTGTAGGACAAAAAACATTTGAAGGGCCGAGCTTGAGGAAGCCTGGTGTAGTCACACTCTTCCCCCCACCTTTTGTAGATATGCCGTATATAATGGACCACATTGTGTTCTCCTGCTTTATGGAAAAACAAAGGAATATTGAAGCACTTCCTCTTTGGATAAGACGGCAAAACTTTTTCTTTCTTTCTTGGTGTTACAACGTTGTTTTCCTGTCTTGTTTAAAAGTGGTTGTGAAACTTTGTACAGGGGTGAGAGCTGACAAACCACATTATGTTGATCGCTCAGCATTCAATGCCCCTAACACTTTAGACCACAAACAGCATTGGCAGATGCTGCAGTAGCAGCATATATTTTCTCGAAGTACAGCACAACTTCATGCACACATGTAATTAATGCCTGGAGCTTCAATAATATGGGAGATTGAGTGGCAAAACATCAAATTATATTTTGTGTTAAATCTACGTATAAGAGTTTTTTCTTCAGCATCCAAAACACAAACATACCCATGAACCTAAATAAAATAGTGTTTTATGTACTCACAAACATGATAATCCATCATACATCTTTTTGTAAATATTTGTATAAATGGATCACGATGTTTGTGTGTATAGTATAGCATCATTTGATATATATTAGGGTTTTGTGTTTGTGTTGTTTTGAGTTGAGCCACTTTAAAAGAAATTGAGTATATATGACAGAGGGGAAAGTCGACTGAATTCAGTTTCCTGTACTCCCTCTTTACTGTTAGGTGGAATTTAAAAACATTTCTGTTCACCCAGTCATTTGATTGCTGAAATATATTGTTCCTGACAACCTTGAAATTATTTACCTGTAAGGATATTTGATCGTTTCTGAAAGTTTTCCGTTTTGCTGTATGCTGCACTTTGGTTCCTTTGGAAAGAAGGAATGTGATTGAAATTTAATTAATAAATAATTATTAAACAACACTTTTTTCCTAAAGGGTCCCCTTTGAAAAACATGCGGTCCCCTTGATTTGCATAAACTCTCTTGGATTGAAGATTTTACTGTCTTCAGATGGTTAACTCTTGTAGGTTCCTTTGCTCTTCCCGTCACATGAGCAGGCACACAAGCCAGCAAGCCTAGTTAACCACAGCTTCGTGTTACATTCAGTTTGAACCAGGGAACTATGGTTAATGGCTCCCAACATTTGCTTCCAAATCCTGGCTTGTTTGAAAGCTGTTAATCATAGCTATCAGTTTGGACATAAAAGGAAGCTATGATTAACTGTGACTTCCTGGCCTGTTTACCAGCTGGTGCTAAAGGAGGGGTAAAATGGGAGAAAAGGGATGCATGAAAGAGCATTAAGTTCCTGCATATCATAGCTTCTAAAGCAAAGATCATGATGTCTGAATGGGGCCCATCATGCCCAGTTAAATAATTGCTTATTGTTGCAATTTTTTTTATATCCTTTTAAAAATATCGAATTGCAGCACAGTTTTTAATTTCTTTGGTTTTTGGCCTTTACATTTTCCTGATTTTATAGTTCAGGTCCCCACCTAATTGTTTATTTGTGTTTGCAATGATTAACTGATTTAATTAAACTGGTCTCCACCCCCATCGCTCAGCGATGAGGTCCAGCACTGAGGGCCTTCTGGTGGTTCACTCACTGCAAGAAGCCAAGTTACAGGGAACCAGGCAGAGGGCCTTCTCGGTATTGGCACCCGCCCTGTGGAACACCCTCCCATCAGATGTCAAGGAAATAAACAACTGCCTGACTTTCAGAATACATCAGGGAAGTAGTTAATGGCTGATGTTTTAATGTATTTTTAATATTTTGTTGGAAGCCACCCTGAGTAGCCACCCTACCCAGATGGGCAGGGTATGTATGTATGTATGTATAAATAAAATTATTTATTCCTCCTTTTTGTTACACTCTTTCCTGTAGCTTCCAACATGTAATCTTTGGCTAGGTTCTCAGTAAATATCAACTAAAGAACATGCTGCTGTAGTTGTACAGTTAAGGAACAGCTAAACTCATGACTGATGAGAAGTTTGCCAGAAGGCATAGCTGTTATCTGTATGAATGCTTCCAGTGTTCAAGTAATACATGCTGTTTGTTTCCTGGTTTTTCTCTGGTCTCCTGATTCATACTCTGCTTTAAAACATGACATTTACACCTAAGATATTATTATTTCTCATCCTGATAGGAGAAAATTGGAAGCTTCCAAACTTCACTTTAGGGCCGTATTGGGGTGGTCACGTGAGTTCAGGAGAAGGCTAGAATCATTCTCGTAATACTAAACTGTGGTCTAGCATTGTATCTATACCGACCCATAAGCTGCCAAAGTTTTGCAATAATACTGTGTGGAGCCCTGCCTTAAGTGCAACGCTGACTCCCATAAAGAAGCTTTCAGCAGCAAGTTATAGGTAAGGTAGCTTGAAAATAATAAGTTCATATTTGATAAAATGATGTATACTCATATTTTGCTTCTGTATTTGATTTTTCAGAACAAGATAGCTTGGCCAATCAACAATGCAACTTTGCTGAGCCACTCTGATTTGGTGTCAGTTTATGCCACTGTGGTTTTGAACAAGATTGTTTTGTTTTTGGGAACAAGAAATGGACAGTTGCTGAAAGTACGTGGCTTATGGTTTGTTTCATGGTTTAACTGATGAATCATTGTTGTTGCATTAGTTGATAGAAGCTTCTTGGCATTTTGCATGTAAAAGTGCTAAATAGTTGCTATATTGGCAAATACAGTCCTACCTTGGTTTTTGAACAGCTTAGTTCTCGAACGTTTTGACTCCTCAACATTGTAAACCCGAAAGTGACTGTTCCAGTTTGCAAACTATTTTTGGAAGCCGAACTTCCAATGGGGCTTCCACAGCTTCTGACTGGCTGCAGGAGCTTCCTGCAGCCAATCAGAAGCTGTGCTTTGGTTTCCCAACGTTTTGGAAGTTGAACGGACTTCCGGAACAGATTCTGTTCGACTTCCAAGGTACGACTGTAACTTCTCTTCTTGTATAATATTTGAAAGATGGTTCCTTTCCCCCCAAGTCCAGTGGCTTTCTACGTAATTAAACAATGCCTTCTCCCCAACAAAAATATATGTTGGCCTTTATTCAACATTTCGTTGGATTGGTTTTCAGTGAGATAATTTAAATAATGTAATTTCAAAATAAGTTTTTAGGCTGTTTGTCTAGCTTTTTGAAAAGCTTTTATTGCTGTCATCTTACACTGTTTTATTGTATGTATTTATTTATTGATTGATTGCTTATTAGCCCAAATAGGGCTAATATAGCTATACAAAGCAGCTGAGGAACCAAACATGTGAGGAGAAATGGAGGCATGCAGTCCAGACATTCTGCTTCCAACACATTACCTGTACACAGTCGAGACCACTCCATGAGTTTGAGAATGAATGGGAAGATCTTCTATTCATGGAGGCTGCCTGCATGGTTTTAAAACCCTGTGCAATCAACATTTTAAATGTTGTATTTGTAAAGAATAGCTGACCAAATTGAAAACATACAAATCCTGATCATTAGTCACTGAACGTGCATTCAAAATAGGTCCTTTTATCTTTCTTGAGATAATAGTAAAAGAACATGTTCTCTTTCCAGGTCAGAGTATTTGTTAGATTATCCATGCAGTTTGCTTCTTATCTGTTCATTTGAGGTTCTGCTTGCACAGTGGGACTTCTGCTTCCACCTCCTCCACCCAAACATGTCGTCCCCCCCCCCCAAAAAAAATCTGTTCCAAATAGCTGATGATGGGGAGGAATAGAGGAACCATAGTGTATTCAAATAGGGCAGATAAATTTGCCCATGATAACATGATAGTGGTTCTTTTTGTTTCCTGTGCTTTTAGGTTATTCTTGATGAAAACATGAAAGCAAATTGCCCAGACATTTTATATGAAATTGAAGAAGAAACACCAATTTTTCACAAACTTGAACTTGACCCTGTGAATAAAGATTACATCTATCTACCATCTGGTAACAAGGTGAGCTAAAAGCAGCAGTCAGCACAAAGAGTACTTCTGAAGTTGGCTTTCAGTCATCTGGCAAAGTCCTTGTTAACTGAAGTCCAGCAACCTACTTTACTTTTGGGTTGTAGAACAGGACCCTGAATATGAGTAGGTGTGATTTCTAGTCAACAGAGATTCTAAACTATGCAACTGACTTGATTAGTTCTGTGTAACTTTAGAGATTAGCTATCGCATCATTTTCTTAGTGTTCGCAGTTGCGTAACTGACTTACATTGTCTTACGTGAGTGCAGGGACTTTTCAAAACTGAGTTGATGGAAACAAGAGAAAACTTGTTGATGGCATCAAACTGCACACCTTCATATGATCTCTCTCTCAGCATCTCTCATTTATCCATTGAATTCAGGAAGCACCGGTAAGCCTTTGTGAGGAATGTTTGGATGGATGATGAGTAATCACCACACATGAGATTTCCTTATTACAAGAGAACTCCTTTCAGTCTCTGTTCAGATTAGAGCATTAATGCATACCTGGCTCACTGTTGCATGTGCTTGTTCGGGCACTTTTATCCACACAGGTACTTTCAATCTTACGGCTCCAAAAACCATCTCCTTTCTTGTGCACATTAGTGGGTGGTACTTGTTAGGATGCATGTAGGTGTACTATGTAGTATTGTCTCCTTCCCTCAAATATTATTACTCCCCTGAGGTCCATTGTGGATATGTGTGAAGTTATTTGCTTGCCTGTGTATGCACTTTTTTTTAAAAAAAAGTACAAATCTGGAATATAAGTTTTTCCAGAATTGCGCAAAAGTACAGAATTGTACTTTTAAAAAGTAAAGCCAGATAAGATTAGGAATCATTCATATGAAAGACTCCTACTTCCTGTCCTACCTTTTCCTTTGCCATCTACGTGCAAGGGCAATTTATATATTTTAACATAGCTGCTCTGTGAAAAACAGCTGGGTTAAAAATAAAAATGCCATGAACATGTCTTTGGGACTGATGGAAACAAAATGGAAGAAGTAAACGCGTCAGTAGAAACCATCTAGTGAAATGTCATCACATGTTAAAAGCAATGACGCTCCCCACATGATAAGCTTCAGAGGATCCACATTTTTGTATTGCATTTTCTTCTCCTATTGCATTATCCACAGATTGGCAAATATTATGTCGCCACCAGCTGTCTCCTCATAGTCAAGAAGAGTGATTGGTTGAAAAGAGCAAAGGACTACTCAGGTGTAGCACCCTCCTCGGGAGAAGGATTCTGCAGAGATGTCTTGAGAGGCTGCAGCTGTGCCTAGGGTGGGATTCTGGTGCCTCTGGTTTAAGAGCCTCAGTGCAAGGCTGAGAGAACTGCTGGAACAATGGCTTGCTAACCAACACTGTTTCTTGCACCTGATCCTGACCGTCTGCTTACCTGGACCTTCAGTTGCCCCTCAACTCTGTTAAAATCACTGCTTGTCTGGAATTGGACCTTGGATTGGCTATGGAATTTGCAGCTCTCGGTCTGCAATAGCCATGGTTATCTGGAAGGCTACTTGCAGCCTGGGACCCAGCTAGAACAAGACAGAAAATAAACTTAATTTAGCAATGGGAGGTGCAGGCTGCCACTTGGATGAGGAGGACGCTTTTATACACTGCAAAAGTGAGAGACAGAGAGAAGCAGCTTCAAATCCACATTAAACTCCAGAGTGGAAGAGCCCACAATGGCATTGCCAAGAACACACTTTAGCATCAAAGATTTGCAGCAGGATTTAATAGGATTAATAGTGGAGTGCAGTTGCCCGTAGCAATCTCCAGCCAGGCAGAAATGGTTATGAGAGACCACACTCCTTCCAGACCAAAAACCACGTTAACAGGTGTGCAGAAAGTTGGTGGTTTTAAAGTGCTGAAGGGCAACCACACATTCAGCAGCCTTTCCTAGAAACGGAAGTTTAGAGACAAAGGCTGTAACAGGCAGGGAATCTGCATGCAAATTATTTTTGAAGTCATATGCCACCCCGTTTGCTCTGAATTTAAGTACAAGTGAGCACAGCTGGCAAAGGTCTTGTGACAGGTCCAGTTTGCAAATGATCTCTTCCTATACACCCCCAAATTAGCAAAGTGGTGTGAGGGATCCATAGAAGGTTAACTTGAAGTGACATGAACAGCAGAAGGTTGTTGCAATATTGTAAGGAACTACTTCGAATTCCTTTTTTTCTTTAAGTTACTGATTTGCTTTTCTTTCTATTTCCTGGCTTTATGAAAATTATTTTACGTTTTTTAAAATGTTTACTAGAAACATGCAAGAGTGATTTTTTCTCCCTTTCTATTTTAGATCTGGAGAACAAAGGTTGCCAATTGTAGCAAGTATATTTCCTGTAAAGAATGTTTAACTGCCGTGGACCCCCACTGTGGATGGTGTTATTCATATAACAAGTATGCATTTTTGCTTCTTAGGCTCATATGAATAAATGCTTCGTTATTGGTATTTTTTAATTCTTGATACCTTAAGGCTGTATCCACAGTTGTTTTTACAAAGCCATCTTGGGTCAGTTTTAAGTCTGCAGTGACTCTTCCTATAACGACACTTACTAATAATATTAATGCAAAGGCAACTCAAGTTTCTCTCCTAACCTTCCCAGGATGTTTGTGTTAGTATTCTAACTGGGCTAAGACAGAATCCTGGTGCCAAATAACTTTGAAATTCTAAAACAACAAGAAGACCATAACAATTATTTATTTGCTTTAAAATTATATTTTTATAAAGTTTGAGCAAAAAAGAGTGATAAGACACAATAGGGACAAGCCAGTAGCCAAGCAGTAAATAAGAAATTAGTGTTTTAGCAATTAAAGCTAGCATGCAGTAAGACTCTTCTTAAAAGGACATCTATAATTGTGGTTATAATTATAGTTAGCAGGAAGGAGTTATTTGGATAGTTGCGTTAAATTCGCATACCCTATTTTTAATTTGAAATTTGAGAAAGACCATAATGATATATTCTCATAAGATTGAAAAAGTCATAGAGTGGTCCCAAAGAAAATAATGTAAATAAATGTTCTTTAACACCGACTCTCCAAAACTCATATCTACTCTTGGATATGTGGCTTCGAGGGACAATGGCATCACAAGCCATGAGAAAGAATCAATGGGTGTGACTGGTTTTTTATGGTTTTAAAGACAGAAATGAAGCAACAATAAAGTGAGAAAATCTGATTAGGTTAATCAGTTCTATCTCCCGGAAATTTGCATAGTTAGCCAACAGGGTGGAACAAATTGATTGAAAGGAAATGATGGAATAGATGTTCATTGTTTGATGTATCTTTTTTAAAGCTAAATATCTGGAACATGATTTCTCAGCCTATTAAGAGCTGAGAAGGCACTTTAGAAATGTCCAGTCAAGGTGGCCACAGTTTGGCTAGGAGATACAAATAATGCATATTTTTATATATAATTGAAAGAGATTTCTCTATTTCTCTCATGCATATATTTGGACTTTTCTTCAGCTGCACTTTAAAAGGGGAATGCCCAGTTTCAAATAATATAATGAACTGGACAAGCATTCCATATGGAACAGATAAATGCCTGAAAATCTACACATCTAAGCATTACAGAGGTGAGGTATGTTAAACATCATTTTCATTTCATTTATAGTATAACTGCACTACTTACATTGTTTTTACAAATGAGAGAATTTAACTTGGCAATTCTGAGCTCTCTCAGTACTCTGGTCTGACTGAAACATAATAGCCCAATGCTATGCTGCTTATTCCTTTCTCCTGGTGTAACAAAGGGGTGGGCGAACCTGGGTAAACAAAACCCTATTTATTTTTATGTACACAAAAGCATGTATCTGGCCCAAGCTTCCATGTTTGACATTCTCTGCAAACCATCTCTTTAGACAAGCAATTCATCCTACATAATGAATCCAATGTATTTGGCATACTGGCAGAATCCCAGGCTCCCATACTTGCAGATCGCACTGTGTCAGTTTGCATGCACCCAGCAGGATTGGGACCCCCTAACCCAACTTCCTTGGGTGGCTCCAGTTATGGCTCCAGGTGAATCCTTGTTAGAGCAATGGTGATGTCTTCTGATTCTCCCCGCTTTCTGCTTGGAATGGTTTTAGATCATGTTGCTATAATGTGAAGAGGTTAATGGTTTCCTTATGCTGGAGATCGCTTCTCCCCACCGCCCCTTGCTTCAAAAGAGGTCCGGGGGCAGCGGCAAGCGCTTCCCGCTGCCCCCGGACCTCTTTTGAAGCAAGGGGCTGTGGGGAGATCGCTCTCCCGGTGCTCCGAAGCGGGGCGGGGGGGTGGGAACACCTTCCCCCACCGCCCCGCTTCGGAACGGTGCTCCGAAGCGGGGCGGGGGGGTGGGAACACCTTCCCCCACCGCCCCGCTTCGGAACGGTGCTCCGAAGCGGGGCGGGGGAGTGGGAACACCTTCCCCCACCGCCCCGCTTCGGAACGGTGCTCCGAAGCGGGGCGGGGGGGTGGGAACACCTTCCCCCACCGCCCCGCTTTGGAACGGTGCTCCGAAGCGGGGCGGGGGGCGGGAACACCTTCTGAAGGCTGGCGGGGGGCAAAAGTCTTTGTCCCCCCTGCCTGCCTTCCCAGGGGCTTTTAAATCGCCCCGGACAGCGGAGAAGTCCTCCGCTGTCCCGGGGCGATTTTAAAATGCCGCCCGCCAGCATTTTAAGATTGCCCGGACAGCGGAGAAGTCCTCCGCTGTCCCGGGGTTTTTTAAAATGCTGGGGGTGGGAAGAAAAGCCCTTATCTCCCCCCCCCCAGCCTTCAGATGAGGTCCGGGGACAGACTGTCCCCGGACCTGGTCTGAAGGCGGTTTCCCTAGGAACGCATTAATTGATTTTCAATGCATTCCTATGGGAAACCATGCATCGCAAGACGAAAAACTCGCAAGACGAAGAGACTTGCGGAACGAATTAATTTCGTCTTGCGAGGCACCACTGTATAGTTTATGGTTAATGCAAACCAGGAATCTTCTTGACCGTATATTGAAGCTAAGGTTTGAAGCAGATTTACAAACACTGGTTGGTATGAATTCTGGTTTGCATAAAACATGGTCTACATGTGTAACAAATCATCATCATTCTAGGGAGAGAAGGAAGTGGGAGAATCGTTCTGTATAAATCTCATGGCTTCCCAGTAGGAATCGTTGGGTGTGGTGAATGGAGTTGGGCAGATTGCAGCAGCTCCTGCTATTCAGCCAGTTAAAAGTTGGCGGTATATTTTCAATTGTTTCTTGCCATTCACTTTTTATCTCATCTTTAAGTAGCCTATCAACATTTACCCTGAGAGTTTAACTCTGATTCTCTTGGAAGTTCCTCCAGACTATCATCTAAGAGGTTGATAGCTTAACAATTTTCTCATTCCTTTAGATTTCTGTAACTGCAGTTGGAAATTCTGAAGGGCCATTCACTTGCAAAGTGATAGATGTGAATACCAAAAAAATTCTTTGTGAGAATGTGAAGGAAGACGTCATGAACTGCTCTTGTCACCTTAAGGCGGCTGATCTAGTTGGAAAAGGCAAGTTTTCTTCATATTTTACCTATAACACCTGGCATGTTTTGTTGTATGGAATCTGTGAGGATATATGTGGCCTGATTTTTCATTACTGTGCTTGGGCGGAGGGAGGATAAAGCCATGTTGGTTCTGAAAGAGGAAGCTTTGAAAGTGTGTTATGGATTGCTGTGGTTGGAGGTTGGAAAAAGGAAGAGAGGTTGGCTGTTGTTTGTGGTTGGTGTAAGCCTGGCTACTATTTTATCATGTCACACTTGTCAGTCTTTTCTTGCGTGTGCAAGATTGGGGAAGATGGTCTTAATTGTCTGGCACCAAGATGAAGGCCACTTCCTGAAAACAGCCCTGAATCCCAAATCTTGTGTTGACAAGATTAGAGCATTTGTGTGTACGCATTCAACTATTTAAACTACATTAGAAAAAAGTTGCTATAGAAGACTGAAGACTAATTGTCATGCCAGAGAAACGTGACCCATGTTATCAGCTCTTTGGAAACTCCACTGAAAAGAGCAGCATAAACAGAATAAATAATTAAGTAATACAATTATCTGTGGCATAACCTCTTCATTTATGTGGGCTCTATGCATGGGTATCTGCAGGAAGATAAAGGGGATAGCCTGTTCACCCAATGAGCCTTAATCGACATATTCCTGGCTTTCATTTTTAAAAAGTAAAAATGTAGTAAGTTTCTGGCATTTTAGAATTTGACGGACGAGTTAGACTGTGCAGGCACTATTCTCCTCATTTGTTTGTGAAAACCTTACCTGCTCCTTCAGACATTTTTTATATGATTTGGCATTCCTTTATGACATATTCAGCAGAAAAAAATATTTTCAAGATGTCCCTTGTCACTAGCATGGCAAATGTGGAACTATAGTTGATGATCTGATGAAATTGATAGCCTTTAATTGGACTTTGTTATTTTAACTTATGTACAACTACTCAGTCCACATGCCTATTTTATACAGTGGTACCTCGGGTTACATACGCTTCAGGTTACAGTCTCCGCTAACCCAGAAATAGTGCTTCAGGATGAGAACAGAAATCGGGCTCCGGCGGCATAGCAGCAGCAGGAGGCCCCATTAGCTAAAGTGGTGCTTCAGGATTAGAACAGTTTCAGGTTAAGTACGGACCTCCGGAACGAATTAAGTACTTAACCCAAGGTACCACTGTAGTTTTGTTTTTCATGTTTTAATTTTCATCTGGTGTTATAGTTGTTCTCTCTATTTTATACACATTATAAAATGAAATAATAATCACAAACTTTACAAAGAAGAAAAAAGAAATACTAGCCAATCAGTGGCGGAGCTTCATGCTCCAGCACTGGGGGGCGGAGAGCAGGCAGGGGTGTGGCACACGTCCTGGGGGCGTGGCGCACCGCTTACAGGGGGGGGGGCAGCCGCAATGGCACACTAGTGGGATCGCGCTGCTGGGGGCAGTGTGCTCCCCCTGCACTCCTCTTCCTCCGCCAGTGTAGCCAATGAAATTTAAGGAAGGAGACCTAACCAATTAGTCAAAGGTAAGGCAAGAGAAGGCAAAACTCTTGCTTTATTGTTAAGCTTCTTCTGTTGGTCTTCCCTGGTAAATAAGTGGTTGCTGCTCCATAGAAAACAATTTGATTATACAAGATTTTAAGGTAGCTGTGATTTGGGACAAGTGTGCCAGCCCAAGAACAAAAGATAACAGCA
This sequence comes from Podarcis bocagei, assembly GCF_964188305.1. NCBI lineage: Eukaryota > Metazoa > Chordata > Lepidosauria > Squamata > Lacertidae > Podarcis > Podarcis bocagei. Next base: position 39,410,298 of record NC_138135.1, on the reverse strand, counting down.
AAGAAGGAGTTCATGATTTTTCTATCACAGAATAACATTTTATATGAAGTGAGTTTGTAAATATTTTAAAAATTACTCTGCTAATGCCAGCGCTGATAAAGTCAATCAATGTTAATAGCTATATTGCAGGGGGCAGGACTGTGGTTGAGATAGTATGGGGTACACCAGCCCTGCAAAGCAGCCCAGACTTGTTACACCCATTTTGTTGAAAGGAGGGAGGAGGCTGTGTTTTTTAAGTTGTGAGTGGACTGTGAAACTGATTGTAGGAGGAGTACAATTAAAAGCTAGAGGAGGTGAAGGCAGCTAGGCATAGAACTAAGACTTTGAGGAGTGAGTGGAAGGAAGTTCCCTGGATGCCATGTTTACTCATTGAGAAACAACAGGGGGGTAGACCTGACATATAGGTTGCTCAGGGACCAGATCTAACTAGGCCTTGCCATTGCAGAGTCACCAGCGCTGCCAGAAATTGTTGACCTGTTCTCTGATGCTAGTTATGTTTGTCTATTTATTTGGAGTATTTTCTTTTCCCTCCTTGGAAAAATTCCTGGGGACTCCCTTCTATCTACTTTTAAATCAATTGTACCTAAATAACTCATTATATATATGCTTGTACCCAATATATCAAAATGTTTTCTTTTTCTTTTTCCTTTTCCAGTTGCTCAGGTACTCCTCGTCTCTGGTTCACAGACTTTATCAGAAATATTTAAATATGACTGCTCATTAGAGAAAACGTAAGAGATGTTTACATATCTTTTTTGTGGATTGTGGAACAGCTTCGTTAGGGTGCTTTCACATTAGATGTTTCCTCTTGAATTGTCACTCTTTGTTCTTTGTACTGTTACAAGATATCTACACAGTGTCATCATAAATGTGTTATCTTGTATTCTCCCCATGGTACTTTCACCTCTTTTGAAATTTTTTGGGGGATAATCACTTTTTTTGGAACAGAACATAGTGCAATATCTGTAGATGCAGTGTTAAGTTGAAATGCTCTTCTGTCTTTTTGAAGGAATATGGTTGTAGATCAGTGATAGAGTACACCCTTTGCATGCAGAAGCTCTCAGCTTCAGTCCCTTATATCTCTAGGTAGGGCTTGGAAAAATCCTTTTTGAAACCCTGGAAACCCATTGCCAATCAGTGTAGGACCAACCTTCCCTGCCAGATGTTTTGGTCTACATCTTGCGTGATGACCACAGGCCATATTGAGTGTGGCAGCTGGAGCTGAACATCTGCACAGCACCAGATTGGAGAAGACAGGTGCAAACAATGTCGGTGGTGATCATTCAGGCAGCTGAGCCTATTCCCAGGTCTCTACTTTTCAGTACATAGACTGTGCCATTTTTAGTAATGTTATTTTTTTTAAAGTCAGAATAACATCTTCACCCATATTTTAAATCTATATTTGTGTAATTATACTATGTAATTAAACTACGTAGTGCAAAATGTTAAATAAATTGAAAAGGATCTCACTGCTTTTCTGGTTGGTGCCATTGCAGTTAGCTTAAAAATTATTAGCACAGTAGCAGCTAAGGAAGGGGGAGCTCTTTTTGGTAAACATGAAAACCTGTGTGTGTGTGTGTGTGTGTGTGTGTGTGTGTTGAAAATAAACATCCTGATAAAAGGTTATGCCACCTACCCACCTACATAGCTGTATATGACACACCAAAGTATGGATTATGTATAACAGGATGTACATTTTTTGTAAAGTGTGAGACTACCTGAAGAGTCTTGCCATTCTGCATGTAGGGTAGAGGAAGTGCAATCTTTATATAACACTTGTCTGTCTGGAAGCAACCTTAGCAATGAATAAGCCTTATGGGTAGGCTTGTTGTTTCGCTTGGAGCTATTATTAGCATATAGATTTATAACCATACTTGGCCCATGATACATTCTTTTGCTGAAGCATCACTTTAAATCTCGGCTCTGTTTCCCTGAACTCATAGCACTCATAGCCAACCTCCAGATAGTGATGAAAAAGAGCCATTGTGGATTCTGTTGTGCATTAACTCCATCTAAGCTACTGTGTGCGTCACACAGAAGCGTATTTTCCAGAATTGAAAAGTTGGTGAGTAGGGGGGCAAGGCAGGTCCAACATGAAGGCTCATGTTTCTAATTAATTAGTGCAATAAGGCTTGCCACTCATGACTCCTTTTGTGTTAACCAAAGGGTTGTTGGAACAGCTCCACAACAACCTCTAGCCCCAAGGCAAAACCCTTTCAACGGATTTACAGTTTTAAGTGAGATCATAGGGATGATGGAAGTTTAAATAGCAAGGAGGAGTCGACAGTGTGGTTTTTGTGTGTGTGTGCTACCACCTTAGCATAACATATGACCTTTACTTCAGAGGGTATGAGCCATCTACTTTTGCCAGCAGTTGCAGCAACACTATAGAAATGAACCACTTCACTTGCCAGGTTCAGAGGCAGCATGGCACTGAAATCAGTCACTCAAAATCAACAGCAAAGGAGGACTGTTGCCTCTATGCAATGATTTTGGGCTTCCCAGGGGCATTTGGTTGGTCACTTTGGGAGGCAGAATGCAATGGTCTTTTAATCTAATCCAGCAGGGGTATCATTATGGAGCCTTGCTTTCCCATGCCTAATATGACAAAGGTGCCCTTGAAGTTCTCCTGCTGATCCAAATTGACTTTACATGTTACAATTAAATTTCCAAGTTTTCAGCAGGCAGTGTAATATCTGAATTGTAGAGGACCAGTGTTCTAAGTTACTGAGGCCACTATATGAAAAGCCTTAGCATGAGTAAAGCTAAATAAATATTTATGACATGTAAGCCCCCTGAGTAAGACCTAGAATTATATACTGACACACCTTCTCTGCTGGATCTCACCAGTCCCTGCAGTTGTGTAAACTATTATTTTATATTTCTAGATGTTCAGAATGTTTGTCTCGTGCTGGTTGCACCTGGTCTACTAGAGAGAACAAATGTGTCTCCTCTACCATGACTTGTACACAAAAGGTAATTTTTCTGGCTTGTATTGAATTTAAATCGCTATATGGAAAGCTTTTTATTTGACGAATGGTGTTTTTTAAAAAAATATTCTAAGGAAGTGCTTTCAATTTTTTCAGGTTGACTGTGATTCAGTTACTACCAGTGCTTCAGATGGGAAAGATATTTCACAGAGACCAGAGGTCAGCAGATATTCTGAAACTGATAAGTTATAGCACAATTGATTGGGAGGGGGGTTCACTCATGTCTTAACACCATCTCCGCCTTTTCCTATAATGTATCCAGCTCACTGTCAAATCATATGCTGTTTTCACTGATGGCAATACCTCTTGCACTACTACCAAGTGTGAAGGAGGCAGAAGACTAAAAGGACATGGTGGAAAATAAGGGGAAGCATTACAGGGTGATGGTTGGCAATTGGACACACTAATTCCCCCTTCAGTACAGGACCTTTATGAGCTCCTGTAGACCTTTCCCAAGTCGAGGCTCAGGAGAATTCCACTGGCTTCTCTAGTCTCTCTTGCTTATGCTATGAAATGCTTTGCATAACTCATAAGACTAGTAGCAGTAGCAACAATGCTAGTAAAATACAATGGGATGTTTGTGTTGCCTTCACTTTCCACTGCTGAAATATAGATAGTTGAGATTTGTGTGTGTGTGTGTGTGTGTGTTTCACATTTTCTGCTTTTACCCTTTGTACTCATGGGAATTTGTGCTATAATGAATAACAATGCTGTGTTTGGGTCAGATACCATGACACTATAAGAAATCAGTAGTTGTCATTTAATATAATTAGTGGAAGGATTTCATTTCACAGAGTTACCCTCTGGGTTGAATTCTAATCCTGTTGGATCACTTTTCTCCAAATCTAGCTAGCAAATGGCTTGATCAAGCTTAAAAAACAACAATACAGAGCTGAATACAGTATATACATACTGCTGCAATTATCTGCTGTATGTGTTTTCCTCTTCAGTGATTTGGGATGATATATACTTAGAAACAAAAAACAGTCAAAATGTAGTTTTGATTTTCTGTGTAACTGTGTTTTCCGTTAAACTTAATGGATAGCACAGATTTTGCCCAAAGAGCACACTGTTGTTTGAGGGAAGAACTACATTGCAATATGCTAGTGAGTTGACTATATTATTAGTACTGAATAGTATAAATTAAGTTTTGCAATTCTTGGTTTGTGTATTTTTAGGCAATCACCACAGTTTCAATCTGACTTAAACATGTTATTATTGAAAGTGTCTATTTCCTTGTTCTCTTCTACCCACCACCAAATCAGATTTCTTTCCTGTGCTAAACTGATAAGCCATTATGCATTAGATGGTGCTGAAACTGTAGAAGCAAATGTTGTGTTGGGTGGAGTGAATTAAAACTGAACTGCTTCTTTTAAGAAATGGGGGGAACTGGAGGGTTTAATCGAACTAATCTCTGAGCTGGATGGTAAGATTTCCACGACAGAAACAAGGAAGGGGGGCTGTTGGGTATGGGAGACTCATTGAAAATGGTTTCCCTCCCTAGTTTGCTGGCAGAAGACTTATCAACTGCTTGCCTCACCCCCCTTGGTACTCCCATAGTACTTCAGGTTTCTAGTGAATACGGTGGCAAATGCAGCCGGTTTTTCTAAGTGTTGCTGCCTGACCAGGCATGACAGCAGCAAGCCAGCAAGGCACTGCCCATCAGGTAGGGGTCTCTGATTGGCCCATTTGAAGCTAGCTTTCCAGAGGGAAGTCCCACGCTGTGATCCTGCTGGCCAGGGGAATTCACAAATGGCCAGCAATCACCTGTGATCTGGTTGTTGGGGATGGTGGCAGAGAGTGAGGGGCCACAACTGCCACCTACCCGGGAAAGGGCTGAGCAGCCGTTTATTACCATACCACTTCATTTTAAGTATGATTCAGTATCTTTAGTTCTCTTTTTATACCAAAATAACAGTGAGGTCAATGAAAATGTATCTAATCTTAATCCATAAATATCAATTTTTTTGCTTAACGTTATCACATTATTAGTATCCAAAGAACTTCCTGAAGTTTTCCCATAGGCTTGTGCATTCCCAGTAAAATTGTTTACTTTTTAAAACTTCAGATAGCACTTTTCTTCCCTCTGCTGTTTAGAGCACTGTGAATTCTGAGTTTCAAACCTAAATTGTTTTGTGGAATTAGGTGGGACTTGCAGTTCAGGAAACAGGAGTCCAAAGCCATCTGTGTTCATATATGAGTATAGTCCCCTGCCTAGAGGGGCTTACAAAATAATATTGTGATATTTAGTTTGCTGTTTTGCTAATTCTTATGGAAACCGAACATATTCAGCAGTTTTAACGTTTGTGAGAGATGCATATCAATAGACACATATCAGATTGGACTTCCTGTTGGTAGCTTTAGCTTTTCAGCAGCAAATGCAATTTAGCAGCTAACATCAAGGTTAGCTGCTGTTGCTGAGTCCTTTTGAAATATAGATGAAATATTTGGATTAAAAGACTCATGAAGGAAGAAACAAAGAACCAAACTAATAATTTATAAACTTTTTGTGTCGTTCAAAAGAGGGCTCATGCAACTTAGAAACATTAATTATAGATACAGCTATGAAGGATTGTTACATTGTATCCAAGTATACCATTAAATTTGTGCAATGATTTGTGCAGTGCCTATATTATTCTCATGGTGATTTTATTGCAGTGCTATTTTGTGGGTATGAATGATTTTGTGTTCTCATGGAAATCTGTCTTTTAGGATTTCCCACTCTGTTTAATGGAGGAATCAGAGCCTCCGTTTAATTTCTTGGGGTTGTTGAGGGGTTTTTTTTAGTGTATGTGTGCATACGCCCTGGGTGAATGGCAGTACTTTTGAAACTCTGTGGAATATATGTTCACAGACAGATATAGATGTGAATGTGTTTTAATAAACATTTCCAAATTATTGTTGTTCTTTGGATTTTTAGCACCAACACATAAGTAATGCTAGCTATGTGCAACCCAAAGCATGCCAGTCATACACGGTCCTCTTCTTCTCTCTGGAATAAGTTCTCCTGCCCATTTTTTCCTTGCCTTAGGTGTGTTTTATCATTACACTTACATTGTCACTATCCGGGTTATTCAGATTCATGGGAACTGTGGTTGGCATTAACTATGGCACATATGTGACACTAAACCTTATAAAGGCTGACAAGGGATGAGAGGGGAAATTCATGGGTTACCAAGACCAGCTCTTTGACCACAGTTTGTAGGGACAATAATTTATTTTAGCTAGCTTATACACCAGTTTATATTTCACCAAAAAAAATCTTAAGCAGTTTACAAATTCCAACCGAAAGCAATCAGTTTAAAAAAATACAAAAATACAAATTCCATATTCAAAACAATACTACCAATACCATAAAAACAATTCCACGTTTTAATTAGCACAATTAAATGTAAACATAAATAAGAACCATAAAAGAAAATCATATACGAAAACATCCAAGTGCAGCATTATGACATATGATCATTAAAAGATCTCAAGTAATATTATAAAAATCACATAATACAATCACTGAAAATCATTAACCTACATATTCACACTGCCCAAAACTAATATAAACATGTAGTGCCCATATGTGCAATCACCCAACAGACTTCTTGTACCCAGTGGCGGAGCTTCATGCTCTGGCACCGGGGTGCGGGGCTGGCACGTGTCCTGGGAGCGGGGCATGCTGCCTGCAGGGGTGTGGCGCCCAGCGCGGGGGGGGGGATAGCTGTGATGGCACTCCACCGGGATCGCGCTGCTGGGGGCGGTGCACTCCCTCCACACTCCTCTTCCTCCGCCAGTGCTTGTACCCATCATTTCATCCCATCCATTCCTTCCTATCTCTCACCAGGGCCAATATACTGTAGACTTATGTCTCCACCAAGCCATAGGCACTTGTGGATTTGGTTATGCCCTTCTATCTTTTGTTTTTATATTCCATCCTGAAGAATATGAAAACCAATGGAAATTATGGAGCATGGAACAACACTTAATATCCATTAACAAGAAAGGTACAAGTTAAACATGTTTATAAGTGCATGACTGGATATTGAAATCTTGTTTCACTTTGTTTCCAACAGCCCATGCACATTACATCCATTGAACCAATGTGGATATCAACATTAGGCAGCAGTGAAGTACTAGTCAGAGGAGAAAACTTTTCAAATGCAGATGTTGTGATGGAAATGACTGGAACCAGTAGCTGCAAATCAGAGGAGTGAGTAAAAATACAATCAATTATTTTATCTTTGAAATTAACACACCACCTGTACCACATAGACATTTATCCTGGAAATGTTTGGACTGGTGATTAAACTATATAATCAAGATGGAGCCTTTTAACTGTGTGATTTAGACTTGCTTATTCATACTGCACTAATGTGCTCTTTTGTCACATTAGTTCCAAAAGTGAAACTTTAGTAATCACTGTAATAATCCTAGTTGTTTTAGGTTGTCCTCCTATTCCTTGGTAGATAGTCTAATTTCTATTTCCCCTCACTAGGTTACTTTTATTCTTATTTTTAAATTTTCCACATCTGTGAGTGGAATTAAAAGCAATGTTCATTCATAAGATGCTTTCTTCCTCTTCTAAATCACATTACAATATGAATTTTGATTGAATCCTTGGGCTCCATATGTTGTAAATTTTGAGTTCCAGTGAGAGTTGGCTTGCAAACTGCTTTAAAATTAAACAGCGTTTGGGTTTGGGGAGAATTTGAGAGATGTTGTTCTTCTTTTCAGAATATTTGTCACTAAAGTGTTAAATCGCACACACATGAAATTCTGTTTACCACCAAGTCGCAAAGAAGCCAAGAGCATATGTATAAAGAAAATTGGCTTTCCGTGTTCACTCCCTGTGACACTGTCTTACGTCTCTCTCCCTGCATGTACTGGAATATTTCCAAATGTCACCTGGAAGAGGTAATCTTAAATTATTTTACTTCTTATAAAAAGTAGTACATTGAATATGAATGTGAAATAGTTAACTTAGTATCATAACAGACCTTATTGTCACTTGTAGATCCTTCAGTTTTATAGGGTGTGGCTGGGCTTTGAGATCAGATGTTCATGGTGCCATACCAATACATCCATCAGCTCAGCATTCATTCACTTACATTTGTATACCGCCCTGTACTCATAGGTCTCAGGGTGGTTCACAACATAAAATTACAATTTAAAAAATACAAAATACATAAAAACATAAAATAAAAACAAAGACAACCCATGAATCCCCCCTTCCACAACACATTTTAAAAGGGCATTAGATGTCAGTCAGCCAAAGGCCAAGTTAAAGAGCCCAGCTGCACCCTTATCTGGACAGGGACGGCCTAACTGCTCTGTTAACCTCTAGGTCAGATTACTGCAATGCATTATAGGTAGGGCTGCCTCTGTCGTTTGGAAAATTCAGCTAGTACAGAATTCAGCTCACTAAATAGGTTAGTCACTGAGGCAAGACAGTTTGAGCACATTACATCAATCCTGGTCCCACTGCACTGGCTACCATTTAGTTTCTGGGCCCAAGTCAAAGTGCTGGTGCTATAAACCCTTAAATGGCTCAGGACCGCAATACCTCGAGGACCGCAGCTTCCAGCCATCACCCCTCTATTACTGTCCATTCTGGGTCGCCCAACCACTGTTACAGTGTCCATTCTCTTGGCAGATCAAGATGAACAGGTAACCGCAAAAGTTACAAGGCATTTAGAATAAGATCCGTTATTTGGCTATTGATCCAAACCCCCAAAATGTGTTTTATGTAATTAACTGTTTACCTTTATCCTTTGTATACTGCATTTTGTTTTACTGCTATAGCTGGTGGCTGATGCAAATAAAGATTCATTCATTCATTCATTCATCCCAGCCATCACCACTCCCATGATTGACTCCCATACCATTTCAGAACCACTGCTGAAGAAGTCAGTCCACTAGGGAAAGGGAAGACAGCTGGTAGTCGTTATGCTAAGAGTCCATTCAAAGTATTGTAAGAGCTAAACATTCTTATATATGCAGTGTGTGTATTGGAAACCTAAGTAGAACAATGAAAACCAATGGTCTATAGTTGTTAGCTTTAAAACCTACTGAAATACCTGACTAGATCCTACTGGAGATTGTGTTGCTTACATGTCATGCTAGGCAGACTCTGATCAATTAAAACTCCTAAAAGAGGTGAACAGTCACAATCAGTATGGATAGGAAGTTTGTCAAAAGAAGGCAGTGTACTGTAGGATCATACTGTCATACGCATGACACACAAATACTCATTCCTTAAGCCAGGCTTAAGATTGACATTTGTGTTTGTGAATAAATTTGCTTTGCAGTCATATACTGAGAATACTGTAGTAGTTTTTGATTTACTGTGGGGGTAAATGGCGTTTCCGTGCGCTGATCTGGTTCGCCAGAAGTGGCTTAGTCATGCTTGCCACATGACCTAGAAGCTGTCTGCAGACAAACGCTGGCTCCCTCGGCCAGTAAAGCGAGATGAGCGCTGCAACCCCAGAGTTGGTCACAACTGGACCTAATGGTCAGGGGTCCCTTTACCTTTACTGCGGGAGGCAGTGAAAGGCAGGAGTGCCTGGCATGCTCCTGGTCCATGGGGTCACGAAGAGTTGGACACGGCTAAACAACAACAACAACAAAATGTCTTCTGAGCTGCAGGCTTGATTATTATTTTTATTTGAAGGAGACCCAAAAATTGTAGTTTTTGATTTACTGGGAGGTAAAATGTTTTCTGAGCTGCAAACTTGTTTTTTTTTAAATTTGAAGTAGATAGACCCAAGTTCCAAGCTTATTTACTTTCCCATTTTTTTGCAGTGGAGGTCGCAACATGACTATACGTGGGAGACATCTAAATGTCACAGAAATGGTTTCTGTTTTAGATGGAGGGGGACAAAACTTGGCAGTAAGTGAAATCCCCTCCCCTCCCCCAAAAAATGTTGGCTATATTTACATTACAGTGGTACCTCGGGTTACATACGCTTCAGGTTACAGACTCCGCTAACCCAGAAATAGTGCTTCAGGTTAAGAACTTTGCTTCAGGATAAGAACAGAAATCGGGCTCCGGCGGCGCGGTGGCAGCCAGAGGCCCCATTAGCTAAAGTGTTGCTTCAGGTTAAGAACAGTTTCAGGTTAAGAACGGACCTCCGGAACGAATTAAGTATTTAACTTGAGGTACCACTGTAATTATAAGTGCCACAATTCTGCAAACTGCCATAAAAGGCAAATGAGGGCCTTCCTGAAAAGTGTCATGATGTTTGGGTCCTGTATCATTAGTAATCTTTTTCAGTAGATAATATTGCTGAAACCTGCTTCCCTTTCCCACCCCCCTCCCTTTGGGGCTTCCAATGAAGGATAAAGGCTCTCTTATTTTGGAGAGTCTTTGGGTTTTTGCCAATTTGATTACCTTTTTTTTTTTTTTTTGCTGCTATTATCATTTGAACTTATATAGCTTTGTTGATCAATAAATATTTCCTGGGCTGCTTACAAACAAACAAAGCACAGTGATGAAAGTACACTGTTATAATGATTAACTGCAACAACAACAAGAAGAAAACAATAAAAGGCAGCAAATAAAAAATCGTTACGGGGAGAGCACGCATAAAATGGCATGGATTTATAACGCAATTAAAAAGACTGAGTGAATAAAAAAATCCTGCTGCCAAGAATGCTATAGAGAAGGCTCCAGGAGAGCAGTTGCGCCACAATTTCACCTGAATTCCTCCACAGCTTCAGTTTTACCTCAACTTTCAAATGACTGGCTTCCTAGTGTGTATATCTAGCTCCCATTATAAAGCCCTCTCATGCTTGCTAGTGTTCAGCTAAATGGGGAGTGTAATGAACATTAGCAAGTCAGTGGAAATATTAGGTTCAACTGGAGCTTCCAGGGAATACTAGCGTGCTCAAATCACACACCCCCGTGCATTGTTTTAATGTACATGGTTTTTGGTGCATGAGGCATAGTGGATGGGAAGAAACAAAGCTGTGGAAGAAGAGCAAACAATCCATGTTCTGATTCTGAAATTACAGAAATTATTCCAGATAGTACATGACCATTCTTGTCCATAGCCAATTACAGTGGTACCTCGGGTTAAGAACTTAATTTGTTCTGGAGGTCTGTTCGTAACCTGAAACTGTTCTTAACCTGAGACACCGCTTTAGCTAATGGGGCCTCCCGCTGCTGCTGCGCCGCCAGCGCGCAATTTCTGTTCTCATCCTGAAGCAAAGTTCTTAACCCAAGGTACTATTTCTGGGTTAGCGGAGACTGTAACCTGAAGCGTCTGTAACCTGAAGCGTCTGTAATCCAAGGTACCACTGTATTGCAATATTAATATCCTTAGAGACTGAACAGGGGGAATCTGTCTACCCCTGTGTAGCATTACAGGCTTGCCCCATTTATCAAGCATAGGATTCCTTTTCAGGTAGTAAAAAAAATGCAAGGCTGTACACAATCTGTATCAAATATCCAAGTTCTGCAGAAAGGAATTCAGTTGTTCAAATAAAAAAAATTAGAATTGTCATACAGTTGGTTAGCTAAAATGCTTTATTCTGAACTTAACCTGTGAGAGAAAGTTTGTGCCTGCACATGTGTAAAAGCTAAAAAAACAGACACACATATAATTGTTGGGATTTTATACTAAATACCAGATTTTTACACGAGTGTATTATCACCAAAGTTTATGGGTCTTAGTCCAATTGTCTAGTGGATTGTGATGTGATTGGCATTTATAGCTTTAAATGCAAGTAAGCTGCAGCTTTTAGACCTTACTCTGCAGAAATAAATGAGCTTATTGTAGGAGTAAGCATTTTAAGGACTGTACTCCACCATAAGGTTTGAATTCAGACTTCCGCTTAGTGGAGTTCCAGTCATGCTGGAGGAAGCCAGTTCCTCCTCCCTGTCCCAGTTCTGAAAACCATCTCTAGAGTGTTGGGTGACTGTCCAGAACAGCATGAGAAATGGGGAAGGGCGGGGGGGGGGGAATCGATGAAAACAGCTGACCTATGTTCCGTTGGAGAGGCTCCATTGGATCTCAGCTGCTTCTGTGAATGGAAAGAGCCCTTCCGTTCACACAAGTGACCCCCTGAGTCCAGCACAAAGTGTCTTAACGTAGGCTTGCCATATGTCAGAAAAATTCTAGACACGTGCTCGTTTCTGGGTGTAAAAATGGTGTCAGGAGGGAGTTTTGCCGAATTGGCAAAATATCAAGGGAAAACCCGGCTGTATGGCAATGGAATGGGGGGGGGGGAATCAGCGTAAACAGCTCTAAAAGCTTAAAATCACTATTTTGGGGAGAGGTTTCCCCCAAAAAGCTCAACAAAAAATGGCTACCCTACTTAAGGAATATTGTGTACAGTGGTACCTTGGTTTACAACCATAATCCGTTCCGGAGGTCCGTTTGTAAACCCAAACAGGTTGTAACCCAAGGCGCGTTTTCACCAATGGGGCCTCCAAAAAAAAAAATTGTTCGTAATCCAAAAAAAATGGGTTGTAATCCAAAAAAAAGGTTGCAAACCAAGACATGCACTTCTGGGTTTGATGTGTTTGTAATCCAAAATGTATGCAAACCAAGGTACCACTTTATATGAATATATTAAGTTAAATTCCATGGAATTCTGTGATGTAAGCATCATAACTGTGCATAGAATTGCAGCCAACATATTGGCTACAATTTAACAATGTGTACTACATGTAGTACAATTTAACAATGTGTACTACATGTAGTACAATTTAACAATGTGTACTACATTAAGAGCTTAATTCATTCTGGAGGTCCGTTCTTAACTGAAACTGTTCTTAACCTGAGGTACCCCTTTAGCTAATTGGGGCCTCCCGCAGCTGCCGCCACCGCACCACCACACGATTTCTGTTCTCATCCTGAAGCAAAGTTCTTAACACAAGGTACTATTTCTGGGTCAGCAGAGTCTGTAACTTGAAGCGTCTATAACCCGAGTTACCACTGTATACAATTTGGCAGTGCTTTATAGTTTTCTCATTTTCCCCCTTTCCCCCTTTTTCTTTTTCTAGAAATTTACATGCCGCAGTGACAGATCTGAGTGTAATTTTACAACACCAGCTGTTAATACTGAGAAAAGTAATGTAAAACTTGTTCTAAAAGTTGAAACGAAAAATATACCTTGCATTGAATTTCGATATGAACCTGACCCTGAATTTATTCACTATGAACTGACAACTGATATGCATCCTGCCTTGGAGTTAAAAATACATGTAAGATGCTGGTTTGGGTTTTATAAAGAGAAAACACAAATCTTCTATTTTAAACATTCATATGCTAAATTCTTTGAATTTAGCATATTTCACGCTTCATAGTATTTTCTTATCTCTTTCCAGAAAAAAAATGATGGGTTAAATATTTCTAAACGTGAGATTGCCGTTTTTATGTCCTGCATGGCTGCTGAGAAATTGCTAAACATAACTTTCACTGTTCAAAATATTTCGCAAACTGAAAGTCGCAGCACTATTTACTGCAGAGCCCAACAGACATCCGATGACAAGATCGATACATCCAGTGTGAAGGTTTATGTGAGTAAAAGTTTATGGACTCTATATTTTTTCTTATTACATGTGAATATACTATTTAATCTAACATAAAACAAAGAAGAAAATACTGCCATGGGATTAAATGAACAAAGAAACATAAGTACTTTATAGTCTTAACCAAAATTTTCAATTCTTTAATTAATATATTATTCTCAGTGTGACATTCACAGTTACCAGATAGCAGTTAGCAAAGATAAGGACAATACCTTAATTTCATTTCTTGCTTGATTGATTGAGTATCGGCACAAAGCCATGAGCGTGCACTAGCAATAAGTTCCATGGGTCAGTCAGACAGAACATCCTCCAGAGGATGTCTTGCAAAGCAAAGGTCCTATGACTACCAATGTGAGCACCCTACATCCTCCGCCCGAAATTATTGAGCACCTGGGCGACTGTGTAAAAATATCATCAGAATAAAGGGCAGCCAGTTGCCACAAAAAATGGTAAACTCCAAACATTCTTCGGAAAACAACTGACAAAGATTAGACTTCAGTAAAGCCAAGTCCAGCTTTAGCTTTCTAACACGGAATATCGCAGGCTGGCCTAAAAAGGCATCTGACCCGTCCTTTGTTAAGTTCACCCAAGGTTATGACATTATATTTTTACAGGAGACTTGGAGTACAAGCGAAATGGATGTTAATGGCTGCCTCTCAGGATCACTAAGCAATGGGGGGGGGGGGAGTCAAAGGTGGTCTGGGTATTTTAGTTTCAACAAGGCTGAGGGCTACCCTAGTAAGATTGGAGCCCCTGAACCATCTGGCCATAGCCCTGTTAGTGAGATGTAGTTTCTATAGCCTGTTACTGATTAACGTATATCCATGGGCTTGAAGGTCAACTATCACCACATTGGAAGAGGTACATTCTCTCCCGGCACTTGCTTGTAATGTCTGAGCCCTGTATTGCATACATTTTCTCTCTCTTCCAAATAAGCTTCCCAATAAGTAGATTAGTTTGCTTTGATTCTCTTACTTTGGTAATATTTGTGACACCAACGTAAATTTCTTAAGAATTCATCAATCCAAACTGAGACTTAAACTAACCTTGGGGGGGGTGTTTATGACCTCCAAAAGTTCCCCCATGAGGGAATGCATTTGGGCTAGAGTCCCCCCACCCTGCTGTATCAAGGGTGTGTGTGTGTGCACATGCACACAGCTCATCAAAGGCAGAAAAGCCCAGTTTTTGAGAATGCAATATAAAATCAATTAAACTGAGAACAAAGGGGATCAAAACTGTATGAAAACAGGTACGCTTGGGCATTATATTTTCTATATTAATACTTGTATGATAAATAATGCAGTGCAAAATATAGGTAACCAGATGCCAGGCACAAATACTGATGTGTTATACTCCTTCAACATGATCTTACAGTAACTATAATTTAGAAACGGAAGTGCTGGTAGAAAACCATATGATTTGATTTTACATTAAAATATCCCAAATATATAGCTCCAAAATTAATATGGGGCAAATATTTGTGCATCTTAGTTTTCCCTGAGTCTTTTGTGGGGAGTAGATTGGTAACGTTGAGCATTATTTTTGTGTTCTCCCGTTTTCCCTTGTGTTGTACAATTGATTTAATCTTGGGTTAGATAGCACTGTTGAGTTTCCTTCTTTCCTGCATCGCTTCTATATATAGCAGCTCTGTCATTGTTATTTCAGTCATGCTTGGAGCTGCAGCTCCCTGTGCGAACGGAGTGCTAGAAGGAGAGGTAACAGTGTCTATGGTTTCGTCTATTGATTTCAACACATAGTATTAGCTCAGCTGCAGTGTGCTGTTTTTTCCAGCCACGGAAGAAGGAAAACAACCCAGCGAGGAGGGTCAACAACTACGTATCAATATAGGTCTTTCTTACATATTCATTTCCCCCTCCCCAATCCACTAGGTCAAGCTGGGAAACTTTAAGCAAGAAGTTCCAAAAGAAGCACACAACTATTCATATTTGACCCTTCTTTTGTTAATCCCCGTAGTCATTGCTGGTAAGTAGCACTATTCATGTGTCCAGTTTTCCATCTGTTAAAAACCAGTAAGCGTATGCAATGGTGGTCAGTGGGGTGGTTTGTTAAGTGAAAGACCCAGCAGCCCTGACACAGCATTCTGTGGTGGATGAGACTTTTTGCCTTTGTTTTGTGGTGGACGAGGAGGAGGGGGAGGGAGGGAGGGGGGTTTAGTAGCCAACACATGCAAGCTTACAGTTCTTGCATAGCTGGTCATTCCCTAATAACATCAGCAACCGGTACCCACACTGGGGCAACCAACTTCTTTGTAACAATGTGTTGTATGGTGGTGGTCACTACTACCTTTTGGTGACTATTCTGAGACACAGCTGTTTTCAAAGCACTGCAGATTCCCGTTTTTGCCCTTTGTTTTGATAAAAAGAATGCAAATTAGTATATTTGATGGTTCTTATTTCTGCTTTTTATTGCGTATCGACTTTTTCTCCCAGTTGCAATTTTCGTGACCCAAAGAAAATCCAAGCAGTTGAACCGTAAACTGAGTGAACACCTGGAGCTTTTGGAATGTGAACTCCGCAAAGAAATACGTGAAGGTGTGGGTTTTAATTTTTTTTAGAGCTCTTTTGTGGATGAGGCGCCTCGTGGTCTATCAAGTGCATGTATTCCTTCAAGTAGATCACCATTCTGTGATTTCCCATAGTCATAACACACAGAATTCCTTCTTCAGTTAATATTAGCAGTTCTGAGATAGCATGAGGTTATATCAGGGATGGCCTGTGTGGTGCGGCAGATGGTAGTAATTGGCTGCCATCATTCTCTAGAAGCCAAGTGGAAGAGAGATCAGCTGCTTTCAAGCGGAATATAATGCAGTGATGTTGGAAGCAGAAAGTGGCTGGGTCAGCACCATGTGTGCAGGTATTGATTAGCCGGTGGCACCTAGTATGGGCACAAACTGACATAACTAAGAGTGTTGTGTCTCTCCCTCCACTGCCGCCCCACAACTGCCCCTGGTAAGAATCTAGGCCCTAATTTGACCTCTGTGCAGCTGCCATTTACTACTGCCAGCGCCCCTTCTTTGTACCGCTACATTATGTTCAACAGTGCAGGTAAATGGGATATTTATTTAAGTGCCTTTAGTGGCATTTGCCCAGTATTGTGGAATGCTCTGCCCATAGAGATTCAGCAGGCACCTTTTGTTCCAACTCTTAAAACTTTCCGGTTCCATCAGGTTTATGCAAGCAGCTAAGAATACATCTTTCCATAGCAGTTAGCTAATTTCTGCTTTTAACATTCTTATATGACTTTTACTGTAAGATTTTATATATAATTGTTGTAAACTGCTCTGCTATTTTTATGAATAAATAACTATTAAAAATCATATGCGATCAACATTTCCCATTGCATTAAAAATGAGTACAGAGATAAATGTATGCTGTGAAAACTGTCTCATGATAGCTACTTTCCAATATCGCTTTGAAAGCTGTAATTAAGATAATGTTATATTACAAAAACCAGCACTCCAGGGGATCTTTGTTTCTTGCAGGCTTCGTAGAGCTGCAGATGGAAAAATTGGATGTGGTTGATAGTTTTGGAACGATCCCCTTCCTTGACTACAAACACTTTCTTATTCGAACTTCCTTCCCGGAGGTAAACGACTGCTTATATATTTGTTATAAACCTTTTGCAGTAATTGAAATCGCCCAAGTTGTAAACGTGTCATGGCTTTGCATACCGTTAAATGACCTTTATAATAAAAGGGTAGCACTTATACAGAATAAACCTTGCTGATTTTAAGATTTGGGGTTTGGTTATGTTTTTGTTGCTGTTGAGCTTTCGTGGGATTTTTGAGGTTGAACTCAGCTAACTCAGTGTGCTAGTGGAAGCCAGCACAAAGACTCACACTACTGCAATGGGACTTTCCTCTCTTTGCCCCATGTGCCCCTGCACCTTCCCAAAATCCACTCTAAAGAGTTAGGAGAACCCCAGAACAGTTCACAGGAGCAGAGGGGTGATGCCATTCATCAAAGTATTTTCAGGGCATGTTGTTTTGCTGCCAGGTCACCTCAGGTGCTGTGACGTTCTCCTAAAAAGTTCACCGAAGTTGACTTCAACCCAGAAAATTATTATGTGAATCCAGTTTGCTTATAAAAATATGGGGCAGTTTATGCAAAGGTCTCCCTGTGAAAAATCATTTGGTTATTGTGTGCATGCAGCTTCATCATATGGGCCAATCCAAACCAGTGCTTTTTATTTGAATGCTTTATCTATTTTGCAATCTTTTGTTTTGCAATCTTCTGTCAACATCTTAGTCATCAATCTGTTATTTTAGGCCGGAGGCACGTCGTTTATCTTGATTGAAGACTCCAGTGAACCCCTTGTAAGTGTTTTACATATAATTTTAGTTCTCTTACAAAGGAGGCAACTGGTTTAACAGAAATGAAAACTGGGTAGTATGATTCTTTTAGTGTTTCTAGCGAATTTCTGTTGTCATTTTATGCTGTATCTTGCTTTGAATTCCTATACATATAATGCAACAGATAACTTTTATAAATAAATAAATAAAAAACAAATCTAAATGCTGTAACTAATTTCCATACAGAGATGTGCACAGTTCACAGGATGTGTGTATTATGTTCATTAGCATGGCAGGTGGCAAGCTGTATTTCACTGGCAGCCTTGTGCCCAGCATTGCTCGGGAATTGTAAGAATCTGTCAACCTGGGGAACGCTACTCCTTCCCAGATCTATTCTCAAATACGTTCACAGGCAGAACTAATGTTTAATTAGGGTTTTAAACCACTAATTAAACATGTATCAAGGAGACAGAGGGGGGGGAGTTTTCCTTGTGCCTTTCCTCCTACGAAGACCAGGAGTGCCTTTCCCCTAGGATTGCACTCTCAGAGGGCAGTCTGGGGACAGAAGAGCCAGGTTGAAAGGAAGGTTTTCCCACACCTCTTACCTGTCTGTCCCCTGACAGTCACAGATCAGATCACTCTGAGTCGCCCAACTCATAGTGATCCATGTCTGTCTGAACCCGAGTTGATGCTCAGGTCCCTCCAAATAGGCCCAATTTGCCTCGGGACAAAACTGAATCCACTGCACAGCCTTCATAGCTATCTGCTCTCTGAGCTGTTATTGATAGGGATGCCTATAAATCCTTAATATAAGAGAGCTGCTTGATAGGGATACCTATAAATCCTTGCTGTACGGGAGTTAATGAAGTTTGAAATCCTTACGCTCTTCTTTTTCAGAGAACAAAGAATACAGTGAATCTTAAAAACCTGCTAACAGGGATGGTGAAGCTGTGGCCCTCCAGATGTTGTTGGACTACAATTCCATCTCCCTGAGCACTGACCATGCCCATTGGAGCTGATGGGAGTTGGCATCCAACATCCTTTGGAAACAACCCATCCCTGTCCTAGCAGTACCTAGCAGTGGTTGGTTAAAATAATATTACCTTGCCTGCCTGAACATCTTTTTCTTTTATATTCAACATTTTTTGTGTGTGTATTTGATGCTTGCAGCTATAATTTAAAATAAAACGAACATATTAAAAACAAAGAAACAGGCATACAATTCATGTATTTCAGAGCAGAAATCCTGAGCAGAAGGATGAAAGCATTACAGCATTGTACGCCTTAATTTGTAACAAGCATTTTCTTGTTACTCTGATTCATACGCTTGAAAAACAGAAAACCTTCTCTGTAAAAGACAGGTATGCTACAGAACTTAGATTCTTCAAGTTGTAGAAACATGAAAGAACAACCTGCACATATAGAAATGTTGTGTTTCTGTTGACTTTGATCCCTCACACTGCTCCAAAAAATCTCATTAGTCAAATTTCTGGAAAGAAAATGTAGGTGGTAAGCAATGAAGTTTTGGCTCAGAGTACTTATTGAAATTAATGGAGCTGCCTTAGTCATGTTCATTGGTTCAATGAATCTACTCTGAATAAAACTTGGTTGAATACAACCTGTATCTGATTCTTACAGAGGTACTTTCACTGTTATGTCTGTGTAATTACCTTGAAATAGAAAGAAACATATTGGAATCTTGCTAAGAGTTCAGTAACTTAGAATATTGAAACAGAATATGCAGACCAAATTGCACTAAGGCACTCTTCTGTAGAATGAAATTAACATATTCACTGGTGTTAATCACTTCTGTTTTGTGAATACTAATAGACATTCTGGGCTTTATTGGATTAAACGACTTGGAAGATTGACTGGATGGAATAGCTAGAAACCAAAACTGGGGACAGCTAGGACACTGCTAATACAAAGGGGCACCCAGTAAGATAATTAACTCACTTCTCTCCAACCCTTGCAGTTGTGGGGTTGGGGTGTTTTGAGGGTTGAAGTGGCAGGCCAAGTTAAGGATTCGTCTCCACTGAAGTGAAATTCCAGGTATTGAAGATAACTGGAGGTTCCTTTTTTTAGCTGCATAATTTACACAAGTTACTTATTCATCTCATAGGAGCTTCCAGCAATCATTTTCCTTCACTTGAAATAATACAAAAAGTTGGCAGCACAGTGTTTAATGGTCTAGACCAGCCTTTCCCAACCTTGGGTCTGCAGATATTGTTGAAATACAGCTCCCATCATCCCTAGCTAGCAGGACCAGTGGTCAGGGATGATGGGAGTTGTAGTCCAACAAAATATCTGCAGACCCAAGATTGGGGAAGGCTGGTCTAGAAAATAACTACAGTGTTCCTGCCATATGTCCTTTTCTTTGGTTACCTGTAGAGTGATGGACAGAGTTTAAAACTGGCATTTTGGTTCTTAGGTCTATGGACAGTACAAGTCTTGGTTTAATTTGAGACCTACTCCTGGAGCTTTGTCATGTGGACCATTTATACTCACTGTCTTATGTTAACAAGCGATCGTGCATTTTGTATCCTCCATTTTATTGTTCTCCAGGTTTTCTTAGTAGTTCTATTTTATTTTATTTTATTTTGGAAGTGCTGGTATTTCCTTCAACTTTTATGTGACAGCTGCCAGGATGAGTGTGGCAGCATATAAATCGAGTTAGTATTGCTATTACTTAGGTAATGATGTAGGCAGAATTACATATTAGCTTATATTCAAGTTCTTCCTCTTTTTGTCATTAAATTTATTATTCTCTTTATAAACAGATGCTTGTTTGCATCTTTCTTGACGATCGCACTACAAACAAACCTAGTCTACTTAACCCATATTCTAGAGGTCTTGACAAGGGATTTGATGGAACAGTCTAGCAATATACAACCGAAGCTGCTGCTAAGGCGTACAGAGTCGGTGGTAGAAAAACTGCTGACAAACTGGATGTCTGTTTGCCTCTCTGGTTTTCTTCGGGCAAGTATTGTATCTTTTCATTATACTTGTTTTCATGCAGAAGGAACCACTTGTGATGTGCATGTACAGCAGCTTTCTTGCCTAGCAGTTTGTTCAGTACTTAGTACCATGCATGCACTCGAAGAGTCCCCTTCAGTTCAGTGGAATACGTTTGCATGAACAGGTTTTATTTTGAATCATTAAATGAATGGGAACCCCACATTTGAACACTCATAAATATTTGGGGTAAAAGATGAGGAGTAGGAAAATGAGCTGTTTAGAGAAGGAAAAAGCCTTTCCAGCTTCATCTGTGGCATCTACCATTTCAAACATTGCTTCATATTTTTTTTAGAGAAGCCACATGTACATAGGCAAAAATGTGAAGCATACAGGTAGAACGTATTTTGTGATAATTGCACATGTGTCTCTTCCACCAAATGTATGCATAACTGCATCCTGCAGCTGGCTGCCGCTTCCCATTACACATACATTATATGTAGATGTGAAGAAATATATGAGCATGTAGGGTTCATGTCTTTCCCTACATGGAAATGCCTATTATTTGCAGCAGACTTTAAGCAGGGCAGTTTTTCTGGTTTCCCCCGTTTAACAAATAAGTTGTCATGCATAGAAAAGAGGGTATAACTATAAGCCAGTGTGGTGTAGTGGTTAAGAGTGGTAGACTTGTAACCTAGTAAACCGGGTTCGCTTCCCCGCTCCTCCACATGCAGCTGCTGGGTGACCTTGGGCTAGTCACACTTCTCTGAAGTCTCTCAGCCCCACTCACCTCACAGAGTGTTTGTTGTGGGGGAGGAAGGGAAAGGAGAATGTTAGTCGCTTTGAGACTCCTTCGGGTAGTGATAAAGCGGGATATCAAATCCAAACTCTTCTTCTTCAATAACATTGTGTTTCATTATGTTTCTTAGGAGACATTTGGGGATCCATTCTATATGCTTGTGACAACCCTAAATCAAAGGATAAACAGGGGCCCTGTGGATGTAATAACCTGCAAGGCCTTGAACACACTAAATGAAGACTGGTTACTGTGGCAAGTAACTGAATTCAATACAGTGGTATGTCTTGTTAATTGTGTGTCCAGCAAATGAAACCAACAAGTCTTGTATGGTAGAAACTATATGGCTAAGCAGGGGTGGAATTCTAGATCAAGAAGTGGTCTCACATATGTAGTCTACGGTCGAATTGTGGTTCTTCATAGACTGACATTCATAACAGATTCTAGTGTTATGAGAGGGAGAGAAAAAATGCCAGATTGCTTTCTCCACACCATCTATAATTCGTGAGATAGGTCACTTAGTTTTTAGAGATGGATTATCTTGAGGCTGAGAGATACTGGCTGCAGTTAACAAGCTTCAAGCTAATACACTCTCACATCAACTTTCCCAGTATGGTTGCAAGATCAGAAGCACTTCTGTTTCCAAGTAGCCAAAGTTTATCTTACTATCTGAACCATGACAAACTGGAGCTTAATCTATAGTTTGTCCAAACAACCAAAGATAAAATTGTGATTTCTGATCCTATATTATTTGGATAGGCCATACCTAAAAACACCAGTTTGAATAAATAAAATACTGTTTAATTTATTTATCTGGAAGCAGATACTTACAATTTCATGCCTGCATCAGAAGAGATAAGAGGCAGTTATTTCATACATGAAAACTATGCTTTAGCATTATGACTAGATCAGGTTGCTGACTTGCCCGAGTCCACTCAGCTTGCTTTTGGGTATGAGATTGAACTCTGCTGTCTGTGGCCCAAACTTAGCACACTAGCTCAGTTGGGACTGAGTAACTGTGAAGTGTGAAAACATGTTTTTGAAAGATCTATATTAATTGCCTCTGACATAATACAAGATTTGCTTAGACAGATGATAATGATTTGCATATAAGTGGTTTACATATGACTGCTTGAACACTAAGATAATCTTTGGAGGCCCTGCTCCAAGCGAAGTGAGTCAGGTGGCTGTCAAGGAGAGTGCTTTTTCAGTGGTGGCACCTTGGCTATGAAATGGGCTCTTCAGAAAGACTTCCTTGGCACCAGCTATAAGGTCTTTTCAGTGGCAGGTGGTTATCTTTTTATTCACCAAGGGTTTTTATGTGCTTTAAATCTGGGTTGTAAATTACATTGTGTTTAAACATTTGTTCTCTTTCAGGAATTAAATGTTGTCTTTGAAAATATCCCACAAAGTGAGTGTGAAGGCACTTTTCAGACAATTCAAGTTAACGTCCTGGATTGTGACACCATAGGGCAAGCCAAAGAGAAGATTTTGCAAGTCTTTCTGAACAAGAATGGCTCTCTTTATGATCTTCAGCTCAACGAAATGGCCTTGGGTAAGGCACTGCCACTGCCCTATTTTTGTTATAAATTTATAATCTCACATTTATTTTCCTTTGTTTACTCTGAGAACAGAATTTAATAATGGGTTTTTGAAAAACCACAAATGAAGATGTCTCTGCTGTTAACAGATGAGACCCACAAATTACTATGAATTCATTAAAACCAATCTGTTTTAACTAAATAAATTCTGTCATTTGTGGATTACAGTTACCTTATGTAATATGTAGCAACCTATTGAGGACTGGGCAAATTAAATGCTTGACAAGCACAGTATCACAGTCTCTGTTGCTGCAGTATTAGCTGAAGCAGAATGATCCATTGGGAATAACCAGAACAGCACTGGTAGTAGTGATCCACCTCAATAGCTGCTCACAAAACCCTATTGTGATACAGAAGCTGATGTGGCCATGAAGGAATGAAATATGGTTTCAAATGGTTCACAAACCCAGCATCATCAGTGCAAGTACTTTTAGCATCTTGACCTCTTATGAGAATTTTAACAGACTGGCAAAATATGATAGGGTTACCTCGCAAGCCACTGGTGGCATCTCAGAATCAAAGCACAGAATATGTTTGAATTGCAACTGTTTTAATTGTTTGGCAGCTCTTCAGTCAGGTGCACAAACAACCGAACTTTTGGACATAGATAGTTCCTCTGAGATTCTGGAAAATGGAATTACCAAGCTGAATACCATACGCCATTATGCGGTAAGAACAAAAATCCTTAATAATTTGAAGATCTCTATTTTGTAAGGACAATCTGGGATAGCCCAGTCGGTAGAGCATGAGACTCTTGATCTCAAGGTCATGGGTTCAAGCCCCATATTGGACAAAAGATTCCTGCATTGCAGAGAATTGGATTAGATAACCCTTGTTGTCCCTTCCAACTCTAAAATTCTATGATCTTCCATGATCTTCTCAAATACTGTATCTAATAGTTGTCATATGGTCTAGCTGAAAGACTGGACCAAGATTCTCTTGCTAATGCCATCACATACTTGATGTGGGTCTATAGGAAGTCACTTAAGCTGCAGTTCTGTGCATTCTTTCCTGGGAGCAAATCCCATAGTACTTGTGAGAAGACACAGGATTACACTGTTAGCCTAGCTACATTTCCATGCACATTTGGTTGAAAAAGCATTAGTACTGAGTGTTTATAATCAGTAAATTCAAAATGAGAAAAAAGGAAACCTTTGCATGCCAACCATAAATGTCATCAAAATAATGACCAGTCGAAAGTTAAGCCTTTTAAACTTGTTCCTAAACCGTTTCCAGCATAATGAAAGGGACTTAATTGGTCACAATCAAGTTACTGAAATGGTTTCAATTGTATGTGCAGCACAAGTCAAAGCCCCACCAAGTTCAGCATTCTTAGTTATAGCTGCTCTTAGTTGGATTGGGGTCACTAGAATTAACTGAGTCTGAGGCAGAACTTTGTGTTACCGTGTTCTTTCCTACTGTGGTTTGGGGAAGGAGATCAGTGCTGGAACATCTGATTAGCATGCAGAAGGTACCAAGTTCAATCCCTGGCCTCTCCAGGTAGGGCTGGGAGACTTCCCTGCCTGAAACTCTGGAAAGCCACTACCAATCAGTGTAGACAGTACTGAGCTAGATGGACCATTGGTCTGCTTCCTATGAGTTGCATCTACTCATTGCCTTTCCAGGTGTCTTGCCAAGTAGACAAAATGACAAAATTTCTCCTATGTTCCCTTTAATTTGTTTGCTTGTGTAATCCGAGATGTTTTCAAAGCCTTACTGAAGTCCTGGAATAGTATATTCCCTTTTACCCTTTGTCAATGACGTTTAGCACTTCATCACAGAGGGAAGTGAAGTTTGTTGCCATGCTTTCCCCCCATAAATCCAGTTAAATTCATCTCAAGTACTCACCCACAAAATACACAACATATATTCTTGTACTTAAATTTTTATTTACCCTTTTGTTAGCCCTGTGCCCCTTGAGAGATTAGATTTTATTTCGAGCTATCTTTACTTTGTTTTTGCTATCTTCATTTTGCCTCTGCTTGGGTGTGCTACGTGTTCTTTTATTTGTATTTGGGGAAAGCCCTATAGCTCAGTAGTAAAGATTATGCTGTGCATGCGTAAGGTTCCAGTTTTAATCACGACCATCTACAGTTAAAAAGATTTCAGTCACAGCTGCCTGTGATTTGGAAGAGACACTGCCATTTGGCCTTGGTAATATTTGGCTGGATGGATAAATAATCTGATAGTAAACGAGAAAAACAAACCCAGTTTTTCCTGTTCTTCGTCTTTCAGTTTTTGTAAATTTCCTGTTTCAGGTCATCAAACATTTCATCAGTTGAACAAAATCTATTTTTCTTGCACTTCCTAAAACTTGGTGTAACTGCAGGATTATATTGGTAAAGGATAAGCTTTACACTGTGCCAGCTGCTGCAGTTTCACTTTCCCCCATTTTTGGAAGGTATCCTATTCTGTGCAAGTCATTTCAGTAACTGAGTAGCAATAGGGAAGCACTGTGTTTTCAAACACGCAGCATTCAACTGCTGAGCACTGCAGCTATCAGCTGGATTACTTTTGGACCCATTATATAGATAACAGTCTGGCTCACCAGTGTGTTTATGGTTTTAACAGCCTTTGAGCACTGTTTTGGTTGGAACTCTTAATCCAGCCATTCCAAGGTTTTTTGTCCCACTTGATTAATGGGAAAACCTGGACTGCATGCTTCAGCACATAGCTCATGCATAGTGGAATGTGACCAGTTTATGCCTTAGCAGGACATGTGAACAGTCATTATGATACACGTGCTTTCAGATAAGCATGTCACATTACATTAAAAAAAAAAGGTACTGCACCCATCTCAAAATATAAGGCCCTTTAGGAACGTCAGCCTTTATAGCATGGCTGGCTGGCTGCATCAGAATAGAAAAAACCCTATGGCTACTCTAACTTTGCACTTAGGAAGCCTCAGAGTGGGGAAATGAACACAGAACATAATGCATTCTTTGACCTGTGCTGGCTGGGAAGAAAGTAACAAGTCACATGCAGTGGATCATGTGAACTTTGAGGAACCGTGTAGTTTTAGAAAAAAATGCATATTACAAAAGCTGTTTTATTTCCTTTTCAGATTTCAGATGGAGCAACTATTAAAATCTTTAAGAAAAAAATGGATCTATCAGGTACTGAAACCAATACAAGCCTGATATATATAATTGTGATGGCAGGGTGAGGGACCCTTCCATAGGTTGTTAGACTGCAACGCCCACCAGCTACAGCCAGAAAGGCCCAATGGTCAGGGATGGCAGAAGTTGTAGTCCAGCAACATATGAACAGCCACAGGTTTCCCGCCCCCACTGTAATGGGTTTTATAGAGCTATGAGTATATAGCAGACCATTTGAACCATAGTTCTGAAGCAGCCATTTATGTGAAGGGTCCACTTTTATGATCTATAAAAAGAATAAGTTGACGAAATTCACAAGGATGGGGAACCTGTGGCCCTCCAGATGTTATTGGGGCACAACTCTCCCCCCCCCCATCTTGAACCATTGGCCATGCTGGCTGAGACTGATTTCAGCTTAATGGGCCACAGGTTCCCCATTTTGGAATAAGCTCGTTAGTCTAAAAGAGCATTAAGCATACAGCCGGATGCTTCAGGGAAGCTTATATGTAGGTCATAAAGATAATATTACCCTTTTTTGTATGTTTGCAGAGAATATGGAGAGTCCATTTAAGGCCAAAGTAGACAAGGCACAAGAGAAATTTGTAATTTTACACATTGTGAAATCAGCCTCATAGTTCGGATTGATGCAGGGTTGGTTTCACGAAGGCAACAGAATGCTACAGCAGATGTTTCATTCTGCTTTTCTTCCTGCTCCCAGAGGGCTGGGATGATATTTTGTGACAGAAGATGGCAAAAGGGAGCAGTAAAGCCAATGATACAGATAATTTATTTGGCCTGTCTTCTTACTGCACAGAGTGGTGGGAATTACGTTGTGTAGTTATTACATTTATATCCCGCCCTTCCTCCCAAAGGAGCACAGGGTGGCAATTACACAACCTCAGGGTCCTGCACAGGAACATAATTAAACATGGATTACCTGGATGTCCTTTCTTGGCAACTGCTTAATCCCTTTCACTGTGTGCATTTCATTCATTCTCTCTTTCCCCCTTTAAGCATGTTTCTCAGATGGGGAATACCCGAACGACTATTGCCATCTGGTAAGTCAGCAGTATCTGACAACTAGATGTTTTTGTTATATATTATTGCCTCCCTTAACCACTGCATCTGCATGCACATTTGTGTATACCTTTCTTACAGATATTACCAGATTCGGAAGCAGCCAAAGATACACAGGGTGCAAAACACAAAGGAAAACAAAAATTTAAAGTGAAGGAAATGTATCTTACTAAACTTCTTTCTACAAAGGTAAGTGCTGAACTTTATTTAAGGCTAGGCCAGAAAAGATAAGATTAAGAAGCTTCACAAAGAGGCAGCAATTAACTGATGTGACTTAAAAACACAGAATGAGATTGTAGAACCTATAGTGACCACCTATAGGTCTTTTTTTCTTCTTGGCACATGCAGCTCAACTGGGCTTCCCCACTCATTTACATGAAAAGAGAATTATTGCGTACAGATGCATTCAGAGCTGCCCCTCCCATTGAGATGGATCTGAACTATAAGAGAACACTGAGAAATGGCTTTTATACATTGTGATGGTGCCAGTCTTGAATGGGTGACTGAAGTGTTCAGCTCCATTCTTGTTGCACAAATTATCCTTGATAGATGGAGCTCGTTGTTTTGTTAATTTACATCTCAGAAACTCTTTTGTCTAAGCAATAAAACCATTGCCTTTTTATTTCTTTCAAAGGTTGCAATTCACTCAGTTGTTGAAGAGCTGTTTAGGAGCATTTGGACTTTACCAAACAATAAAGCCCCAGTTGCTGTCAAGTATTTTTTTGACTTCTTGGATGCTCAGGCTGAAAATAAGAAAATTACAGACCCTGATGTGGTCCATATATGGAAAACTAACAGGTATATATTTACGAATGTGCTTCATGTAAAACTCAAACATAATAATGCATGAACTGGCAGCATGTTCAGCAGTGAAGGGCACATTGGGACTATACTATCAACTGAGGACATGATGATTTATTAGGCTGCTGATGTTAAATTACTTTTAGTGGGATTAATAAACTTTTCCTGAAACATTATTAATTTGAAGTTTGCCTTTTCTCTTGCCAGTCTTCCTCTTCGCTTCTGGGTGAATATACTGAAGAACCCTCAATTTGTCTTTGATATTAAAAAGACTCCACATCTTGATGGCTGTTTGTCAGTAATTGCACAAGCGTTTATGGATGCCTTTTCTCTATCAGAGCAACAACTGGGAAAGGTAGTATCTCGATTTCATATTATACACACCCTTTCCTTAGGCGATACCTTCCAAACCAATTTTTCCACAGTACTGTCCCTACTGAAGGCAATCATTTTACTCCAGACCATTCTTTTGTAATTCAACATTCACTCCACTTCACATGCATGCCCTGAACTTGCAAGAACTTCAGTGTGCAGGTTTTCACATTCAGAGTGCTTTGTAGGATTAGTTCCATGCACACTAAAGGGAGTTACATTGTTAATGAGCCCCTATCTGGCATCTGGAGTTGTGTGTATCACAATCCTTGCTGCATCAGGTTCACTTAATAGACGAAGCTGTGGGAGATCAAGTAGTTTACATTTAACACACACACAAACACATCCGATAATGGAACCAAATATCTGATTTGCATACAGGAAACATATTTCCTATTTTAAAGTTTTTTTAGGTTAGTGCAAAAAAAGTCAGAATGGAAATTTCAGAAGTGCTAGATTTATCTTTCAGGCTTCCACAACACTGCTCATGAAAAAGCAACTGCTGTGCTCTGTTATATTTTAATGCTTAACCCTGTTTAAAGTTTAAAATTTAATCCAAAGATGCAGCTCCCTTTGCAGCTGAACAAGTGGCTGTGGTTGAAACTTGAAAGCTACCCAGAGGCTTCCCTTTGACTTGTAATGAACTGGTGCAATAAAGTGGTTTCTTGAATGACACATTTCTGTGACACCCTGAAAACCCAGCAATACTGTTTTCCTGTAGCGTTTCTTTTTCTTTTGGTTGCCATACCAAAAGTGGGTCAGAAGTTATGTAACCTACAAGGCTGAACAGAGACCACTACCAGCCATGAATTGTGGCTTATTAAGTGCTTGATAAACCTCCTGTTCTTTGCTGCCCGCCTGGGACTATAAGAACAGGAGGCTTGTCACAGGCATGGCGTCTCACTGTATATGGCTAATGCAGTTTTAATTTGGAAGCCTTTTTTAGCACCCTCCTATTCAACACCTGCAATATTAAAAAAGAAAATGACAACAGAGAACAAAACATGAGGCATAGTCTTCATTACTCTACATGCACATATCTATACACTGTGGGTAACCTTCTTTCAAGGGACCCAGCTGGTGATAAATGGGAAGTTGCCCTTCTTGATGTTCACCCCACAGATGGTTGTCTTTTCAGTGCCAGACCTTTTTATTCTCCCCGGCCTTTAATATCCTTCTTGCTTAGCCAAGGGGCCATCACCAAATCATACTGTAATAAAAAGGTACACCACCAAAAATGTAACTAAAACAAACTATCACAATCCATTGCAGCATTCAGAAACCATTTTTGTTAATAAAATGATAATAACTGTAACACTATAATTCTAACCCTCACTACCAAAAAGGGGCCTTTAAAATCTGAACTGCTGTACAGTTTTAATGCTGTAAACCTGCCATTTTATTCTGTGCCTTAATTGTTTGACATTGCAAGGCAGCCTGACATTATTTATATTGAAAGATAGTGTATAGAAATTAACTGAATTTTCACAGGAATCCCAAAAAAATTGCAGCATAGCTGTGACCATTTATAACAATAGTTGTCTTTTGTTTTCTTTTTTAAAGGAAGCACCAACAAACAAACTTCTCTATGCGAAAGATATTCCACTTTACAAAGAAGAGGTTAAAGCTTTCTATAAAGCAATTAGGGATTTACCTTCATTGTCCACTTCGGAGCTAGAAGAATTTTTAACTCAGGAATCTAAGGTATCATTTCATTGTTTCTGCCCACCTATTCAGATGGTATGACGGCATGCTGTGCCTTGGCTGTAAAGCAAGAACTGGCCTCTTGAATGAGAAACATCCCAATGGTGCCCTGCAGACACTAGTAATGTTTCTCCCTCACCTTGCATATTTATTAACCCAGTTCCTAGAGCAAAGATTGTGGCCACTGTGTTTCTCCCACAATGCTACTGAGGCATTAAGCCATAGTTTGGCACAGTGTTGATGTCCAAACCTGTAGATAATACCATGAGCCTAAATTGGGACATAACACCCGTGCAGTAGCAGGCCCAGTAAAGTATCACAGTGGCTGTGATCTTCACTCCAGAAAGCCATACATCTGCTTGCTTGCACGCAGCCATGGTTTGGCTCAATGTTGTTTGCAAGCCATGTCATTATTAACTATTTCATATACTGTTAGCATTGTTTCACCGGTTTTCCTTTCCCCCTCACAGAAACATGAAAATGAATTTAATGAGTCTGCAGCCTTGACTAAAATTTACCACTACATAGCAAGATATTACGATGATGTAAGTTCCTCTTCTTTTCACTCCCTCTCTTTCTCTAGTTACCAAAATGTCTAGTAGTAAGCCCTTTATC
This sequence comes from Podarcis bocagei, assembly GCF_964188305.1. NCBI lineage: Eukaryota > Metazoa > Chordata > Lepidosauria > Squamata > Lacertidae > Podarcis > Podarcis bocagei. The sequence continues at coordinate 39,379,449 of NC_138135.1, read as the reverse complement.
TATACTACACTGTGCCTGGGGCTGCAAAACGTCTGAGTGGTTGACTGAGGAAGTCTGTAAACATTCAGACCACTTTATGAGCAATGTACAGTGCACATGTACTTTTTGATCAGGAGCTAAATATACAGCTTGGTTCATGTACATGAGCAGGCCTCAGGTTTGACACAAAAGGAAATTAATCAGTATACAAGAGGAGAAAGTGCTCACATTGAAGATGGAATAGAAAACTATGTATTGCACTTCCCCTACAAAACAGAACTGCAAAACTTGATCAAACCATGGCTCGCAAGTCTCACTTGCAGGGAAAATATAAACAATAATTTGGAAGTAGCAACAATGTATTGCCACAAAAGTAGTGGGGTGAAGTAAAAAGCTTACAGGACCACATATTAACCAAGCCACAGTTTGACATTACATCCTAATAAGCCATATAAGAGAGTCCGTTTTAGGGGAGTACAGCTAGTTCAATCACACTGGGCATGGAGCTTCAAGGTCACTAAAACTATGTAGAATGGAAGGCAGGAGGTGATTGGCATTGCACAGGTTGTTGCTGAAAGTTGAGACCCCAAGGACTGCCACTGCATGTAAGGCATGTCTTTTTACTATTTAAAGTTTACTCGAATGTTTTAATTGTAGAACAGTTCAGCTTGTATATTATATTTAAACCCATTTATTTATAATGTGCTCTGTTTACATATATATATGGGCATATCACTGTTAATCAGTGGTTTTTTAATCTACAGTCAAATTCTGTAAGGTAAAATAAAACTTACTTATGGCAGTTTTAATAATGCACAAACTATCCCGCATGTCAGGGGTAGTGGCTTAATGAGTTGTGTCAGGCTAGTCAGAGCTGAACAGATAGTTAACTAAGGATTAGTCTGATGAGAACAGAGGAAGGGGTACCTGGTAGGATCTGAAACAGGAACCTTTACCCAAGTTAAGCAATACGATAAAAAAAGCAGTGACCAAGTCTCACTAAAGCTTATTGTCATAAATACCTGTTTACTCATCCAAATTCTAAACACTTTTGATGCCACATATAACTGGGCCCCTCCCCTCCCCATTTCATACCTTCCAAAATGTGACTGATTAATCATCTTAGTATAAACATGCCCCTTCAAATCACACCCTATTCTTACAGCTGCTGAAAAGGTTTCAGTCTGTGGCTTTCAAATAAAGGATGTAGTCATTTTATGGATACAAATTTCTGTTTTGACCTTGTTATGCCACTGGGGGACGGGGACGGGACAGCTTTCCTATATTGGCTGTATCTTTCCTCATGACTGTTGTACATTGATATGCTTACTTTCATATTGTGCTGCTACCATTACATAAATTTGGGCTTGCATTTGCTAAATGTTTGTGGTTTTTAATTTAGATAGCTCTTGTCAGAGGAAGTGTTTTATCTTGTGATTGACAATAAACTTATAAACAACAAGATGCATAGGCTGGCATTAGAAGGAATGTGGTTTGCTCAAGCAGAGCTACTGTGACACTGAAAAAATGTGTGAAAATAAGGCTGCACACATTTCTTTTGTTTCCATAGATACTGAATAAATTGGAGAAAGAACGAGGGCTGGAAGAAGCACAGAAGCAGCTGCTGTATATAAAAGCCTTAGCTGACGAAAAGAAAAAATGCAAGTGGATTTCAGATGAATCAACTGCTCCCTTACTAAGCTAGTATGAACTTTAAAAACTGCTACTGCATTCAAAGCATCAAGTTCTCCTCAAGCATTAGTAGTCTACAGCAACTGTAAGTCCAGATGGGAATGAGCATCGCTAGCTGCACCGAAGACGCATCTCAGAGAAGTCTGGATAAACATTACATTGTTGATGTAAATATGCAGCCAGGCGCATAGGACTGGAAGCTTGCTGCCATGTGCAGATTTCCCTTGCCAGATCAAAGCCACTATGGGAAGCAAGATGCTGCACTCGATATAGACCTTTGGTCTGATGCACCAGGGAACATCTTACATTAAGTAATTTTGACAGTGTTTTAACCACTTTTGATGTGGGGTGTTTTGGTTTTTTTTTTTTTTGGCTTTTTAAAAAAAGGCCCTGAGCCACAAATCTATAAAAACAACCTGCTTGCATTTGACTTTCAGCACAGTGCTCCAAAGGCCCACTTTGCCAAAATAATTTCCTTACCTCAGACAGCCTCCTTCTCTAAGTTCCACATGAGCACAAACATGCAGTATGTTCCAGATGCTTGGGTGCGGCAGCCTTAAGAAGCATAACCACTGGATCTAGGAGGCCCAGCCTGCTGAAGTCATTTGCAGCTTTCCAAGAAAATAGTTTGTAACCGACGTGGAATGATATGGGACACTTTACATACCTTCTTGTGGAGAAGCATGCAGAATGGATTGGCTGGCTCACATCCCACTGGAATTTTCAATTGCTATAGCTGTGTCCAGCATTATGTATGTTCTAAACATTTCTTCCCCCTGCATAGACAATAGATAAGTTTCAAAACAAACTCAGGGACCACTAAGTATTAAGGTATTTTTAATTGACTCTTCTGAGGCAGAAAAGGGTGCTCTGATTTATTTTGTACCTGCAGTTGTTTATATTTTTTTAAATGGTAAATGGAAGGATTATCAAAATAAATTCTACATAGCTTTGCAAGTACATGCATCACGTTTTCCAGCTGGGGTAGCTACAGTAGTACACACAAGCTTTCATGGCCCACTGTCCATTTTAGCAGAAGCAAGAAGTGTTATGCCGAGTTGGCAGGTTAGAAATGCTAGAAGTGCAGACTGTGACAATCAATGAAATTAATACAACTATCTTGGCATTGGGAAGCAAATTAGCAGGTCACTTCTGCAGGCAATACAAATGAATGGGAAGAGTCACAAACAGTGGTCAACACTATAGGAGAGTTGTCTTACCAGGAACAATGCAGGTATTTTTTCATGACGGAACTGCTTTGTAAAGTGCACCTCTGATATTAACCTCTACCTTAGCTTATGAAACTAATGTAGGTGTCAAGCTGTGTTGTTGCTTGTAGAACCTTTGATTGGCTTGATAACCGTAGTATCTTGCATCAGTCAGAGGAACTAAATAGTGAAACGAAATATTTGTGACAATCTGCAGATGAAAGGATATTATAACACTTATTGTAAACTGCGTAAAACAATCAAAACTTATTTTCAGACGTATGCAGGTAAATATTTCATCTGATCATGATACATCTAATAACTCCTCTTCTATGAAAATGATGTTTGTATAAAAATGCATTGATGAAAAATACATTGGATATTTACATGAGATGTTTATTTCAAATACAAAGTATTTGTTGTTTATTTTGCTAACTTGTCTTTTTGTTTAACTTGAAGTGTATATATAATTAAAACTACAACATTTCAAAGCAACTCAAAGTGAGAACACATGTCAGACTTTTATAGCTAAACCCCTGCTTTACAAAAGGAAAAGAACAGTGTATCACTACTCAGCTAGAGTGGTATGAAATGGCCTTTTCTCCATACCTCTCTGGTCTCTCAGCTGGAGGTTTATATCACAATTTTTGAATACTGCAGTTGCTAATGCAGGTCATTGCCATTAGCAAGAGAAGTCCCACTAGCCTAAGGTTTGTTTTGTCCTTCCTCCCCTTCGGTTGTGGCAGCTCTGGACGAGTACTGGGAGTTTCAGGAGAAGTTAAGCTACACATATTCTCCCTTCTTCCCCTACCAAATTGCCAAATTGCAAAGGAGGGAATCACTGACTGAAGCCAAATTCTTCCATGTAGCTGAACAGCCATTTCCAAGAGAGGCTGGGTGATATAGCACCTCTTTTGGCCACTTTGAAGATCTTGCCATGTGAGGCTGTGAAATGACAGTACACATCAAAATGGGGCCCTCACCAAGTGACTAGTGGACCCATTTGGTTATGCTCTAGGTTTGGCAGACACCAGCATGATTGTTCTGTTTTACCAAAAGCATCAGAGTGAAATACAGACTCTGGAATCTGTATACAATGAACATGCAGGTCCCAAGCTATGTGACACAATGACAAGTTGGTAATATTGCTGCCCCTTTGCTACCTTGGAAGTGTATAAGCATTTCATATCAGCTCACGCTAGGCCTCTGTATTACTTAAGTGTAAAGCATCTAATACAGTGAGTGGGTTGTGGTGTTACCATCAAATTGCTACACATAATGTCATTTACAGTATAACACATCCTTAGCATTGTTAGGCCTGCTATTTCTGGAATTTGGCTGGTATTCTATACAAAGCCATGGTCTGACTTAAGATTCCAGTTGGGAAAGAACTCCCAATTTATATGCATAACCTGAGAAAGAAGGCCCAGCCTTATTCAGAGCCAAACAAGTATAGTGACACAGTTGTTCTAAAATAATATATCCTGGTGCATTAAGTATACCTTGCATGCTTTCTAGACCTTATTGCTGCCTTCTAATATTTGCAGTTCAGCATACATGGCACTTTGATATTAAAGTTACAGACAGCATATGAAGGGATCAGAGATTACCTGTGAATATTCCTTTTACTTGTTCATCGATGATTCAGGAATTGAGGTGATCTCTTCATCCACCAGACATCAGTTTGTTGAGGAAATCTTCCACTTCTTCCCTAGACCCAATTACTCAAGACATAGCAAACATTTACCACAGCCCAAAACGATAACCATAGCTTTTGGATTCTCTGTGATTACCTGATAGTTTTAAGATTAACCAAACTGCTTGTGAAAACAAATTTAATGAATTGTCATGCAAGACTGCTTGACAAGAGTTGTCTAGATTACAGCAGGAAGGGGCAGAGCCACCATAGTTCATCTACAGTCAGTGTTGAGTCTGTCTCCAAAACTGTAGATTATTTCATATCTGAAATAATATCTAGAACCACCAGAAAAATGACCGTTCTTCTGCATGGCTTGTTCCCTATTAGACACAGAACCCAAAATTGGTTGGCATTAGGTGAACAGCATGAAACTCTGAGCAACTTCCAACACATACGCCATCACAAAAGCTGTATTTTCACTGTTGCACGAAGAAAAGGAACTAAGTGCATTTTTAATTATTTGCATGGTAACCAAGGGCACTTAGGTAGGAACAAAAAACCCCTATATTTTAATTATCTACCCCTATATTAAAATAAGAAAATCAGTGCTCTTACATCACTGCTGCAAGTAAATAACACACAACAAGGAAGTATATTTTACAAAAATATATTATAATAAATAGATTTGTTCACCTTTTTTGTTAACAAACAAAAATTGTTTTGCACCGCACACATCTCTCGGTATAAAGGTAAAAAGCATATATCCATAATTCATAATCATTTTAAAATATTGATTACTTTTGATATCCTTTATAATCATATTAAAGTGCAGATAATAAAGTACTTTATAAAGGCAGAGATCATATTCCCAGAATTTTACCTGCCTTTAGTTGTTCGGGTTGTTAGGGTTCAACTAATAATGTTTTGGGTTGTTTCAGTATTTTTAATTACATGATGCCAGCCTTAAGCTCACAGTACTGATGAAAGATGCAGAACTTCATGATCAAACTGGAAAGGGGGATTTTTCCACACAGCTACTGCACTCCCTAAGTGACTTGAGAAAAGTCTTGTTAGAAAAAAAAGCTTTAGTGCAACATGATGGATCTCCTCCTATAATCTAAACTAGAAGAACTCACACACACACACACAAAAACCCACACATTTTTTTCTTGAATTCTATTGCTGTTGTTGCTTTTAAAAAAACAATTAAAAATATAGACAATGATGCAGACTATCCTCTACTTCAAGGCACTTCTGGGTGTGTTTTTGGCAAAGGACAAAAAGTATATGATGCTTTAGAGTCAAGTGTTTATTTGGCATCCCCAGCTGGTAGACCATACTCTTCAACAAGCTTATGTCTATCAGAGTTTGAGTCCGTGCTTATTACTGACCGAGCTCGTTCAGTAGAGGCCTCAAGCTCTTGTAGCTGTTTCCTCTGGGTGGTTTCTAGTTCTTCCAAGCGCTTGCGAAGCAGGGAAAGCTCTTTTTGATGCTGTTCCTCCTTGAAATTAAGAAGCAACCCATTATGTTTAACATTTAGAGATATTCTATGACTAACACTTTCATTGCAATCTGATGTTGTGCTTGTTATCACCACCTTAAACCATCTCTTTGAGAATGCCTATGTAGCTTATCACCTACCGGCAAGAAAGGGAAGGATGCCTCTGCTCCAGGTATTGGAGTTGAAGACAATAAGCCTACTTGATTCAGCACTGGGATGTTGGGAAACAAAATTAACCTGCGGAATTCGTTATGTCTCCGCTGCAAATCCTTTAGTCTTTTCTGAAGGCGAATATGTTCTTCAAAAGGAACATTCTGCCTAAAATAGTCAAGAGGTGAAACAAACAGGACATTGTCTTCAAACATGCAAACTTTACCACCAACGCCATCTCAAGTGATGCAGCAAAAAAATTATTTTGGAAGCAATGTTAAACCTTAAGTAATGACGACAGTCGTTTTGTTTCTGAAACGTAACAAAATTCAAGAGCAAGCAAGATCTCAATGTACCTATTTAACACCTGGTTTTCTGTTTCCAGTTCTTCTCTCTTGGCTTCCAACAGCTCTATCTTCTCCAGTAACTTCTTTTGCTTTTTGTCATTAAGTGTCTTCCTCTGCAAATAGGGCAAATGCTATGTATAGTTAGAGAAACAAACATTCATTTGATTGTTGACTTCCAATGCAGCATACCATTTTCTAACCCATATGCTCTAATTGGAGTCTTATCCCCAAATTCTCAAATTATGTACATATATTCATTGGGAAGGAGGTACTTAATACTGAGCACATCAACCTACTTACAATAAGAAAAATAATCAAGTATGAGGGAGGAAGCATTTGCGAAATTGGTGTTTTTATGGGGGGGGGGCGGGGACATATCCATTTGGAGTTAACTATGATTACCAAAAGAGAGACAACATTATTGTCATTTTATTACAAACATCATTTGTAAAGTGGGAAAGGCTAGCAGGAATGATGCAAACAGAGACCCTGACTGAAAAGATATGTCTTGGAAAGAGGAACAGAAAGAAGAACACATCCTACTAGGAGGACATCAAGTAGTGGGACAAAGCCTTGTGCTTCTTTCTCTCCTCAGTCACTGAAATTCCCTGTTAATTTATTTGGTGTGGAGGGGGAGAGGGAAAGAAAGGTCGCTGGTACTCAGCAAAGCTGTGAAAATATTTCTGCAACACTTGCATTTTTCCACAGGAAAAAAAATATAGCTACATATTTTAAAAATCTAATTAGCTTTGGTGTGTAGCTGTTAATATCTATCCACAAACAAAAATTACCGGTAGATGTCACAACTAGGGTTATTTCTCGATACTATCGCAGCTTTTTTTTTTGCCATTTAAAACACAAAAGCTTTTACAAATTACAAACATTATGTTGGCTACAATTAGAATCCTGTTATAGAAGCATAATTTTAGCTAACCCAGAATGAAAAAGCTTCCCTCAGATATATGTTGTAAGTGACATGCCTTTTTCTGAGCAACTGCTGCCCGGTGCAATTTTTCTTTCATCTGGTTATACTTCTGTTCTACCTCTGTAATACGCTGGATAAGTTTATGTTTTTCTTCTAGCCATTCAACATGTTTGTCTTCCAAATTTCTGGAGGGGGGGAAAAAGCAACTGTTGCTCTTGCATATCAAATCCACAGTTAAATCACCACATTCATGAATGTGCTGAGTATATCGAACATGGCTAAATGAAATCCAGACGTACCTAGAAGGTATGTTTCTTACAATTCCATAAACAATGGGAAAGGTGATCTGAAACTTGCAGGATGTCAAGTGCTAAATCAGCATTTACAAAACTATGTTGGGGCACTTCTATATGGCCTTATAAAAGAGTTAGTAGAAGTAATTAAAGGCTCCTGTGAGTCCAAATATCCATCCAGAGAGAAAATTGACCATCATTTACCAGGCTCTGGGATGCTCTCCTGAGATCTCACAGAGCTGCCTGAGTTCCTGTGAGATCTTGCAAGAGCATCCCAGAGCCCAGCAAGCATCCAGAGATTTTAAAAGCTCTTTCTGCACCAGGAAAGCCCAATGCAAAAGCAGTTTCAACCACCCAACTTTCAACCATTCAAGACTACAATTGTGCAAGTTAATTGTGTGCAAGATGTGATCGTACTGTATTGTTTTTATTGTGAGTTGCTATGAGAGGCAGACGATAGATTAAGAGGTAACTAAGTACATGGCTATACGTACAGGCTACATTCACACTTAATGGAACAAGGTAAATTACTTTCCTGCTACAGAAAAGGCATAATTAGTTAATAAATCTTTATGTCACAATTCTACCTAGAGAGTCTATGTGTTTTTATGGCAACATTACGGATATCATCTTAATGTGCAGCACATTCCTATGCATGTTGTGCTTAATTAGGCTTACTTCCACATTAGTGTACATGGGATTGCATCCAGGTTATCAGTGCTATCAAATAAGTAGTGAAACCAAGACATATGGTAATTAATTCACATTTCAAATCTATCATAATAGAGAAAATTCACAATACAGGCAACTGAACCCAAGATAAACATCTGGGGCCATTTACTCTCCACAGTACTTTACTTTCTTGAGACAACAGTAGCAAAATATTAAAAAGGAAATCATACTTCTCTGAATCTAACTGAGCCCTTTCTGCTTGACTTCTCGCATTCTGACATTCATGTTTTAATCTCTCCATCATTTCCTTCAGTTTCTGATTGGAAACTAGCAAGTTATTCTCCGACTGTGACAGAGAAGCCACTTGGAGCTGCAAATCTTGGATGCGCTGCAAAAGAAACATAAAAATGATCAATGAAATCATTTAGCAAAGCTCTAGAAGTCCCACCAAACAGCATATAAGTCCTATGTACACATCACTCAACTGTAGCAGTTACATGTGAGCAATAGGAAGTGGAGCCATACTACAGGACCCAACCCAATGTGCCATAGATCCTATTCCCTGTGCATTTACTGCAGACGTCTGCAAATGAGTGCCTACTTGCAGTCAGTTTAAAAAGCCACCCTGAACACCACTTGAAAAGCCTCCATCGTTTCTCCAAGCCTCTCCGTAAGGCTCTCTGGCCTCCTCTAATCACCCTCTCCAACAACCTCTTCTGCACCCAAACACTCACATGAAGGCTGCTGGTCATTTTTTCCTGCTCTCCTGCACCCCTCCCCGCACGTGCCAAGTTTGTGCCATTTTCTTATTTCTCCCGTGTGCCATTTTTGCATCTCTTAAAAGTATTGTATTATTTTTCAGTGATATGCATACAGCTGCAAGTTCATATATTAAATAAACTATGGAAGTTGTTTTCTCAGAGCAGAACTGGAGGTAAGTTAGCACCTTCCACAGAAGGTGCATTAAAGACAATCTAGCATGGCCTGGAGCAAGAAGGAGGAGTCACCTATACAAATTAGTCCCACAGGAAAACAACTCTAGTCACCCAGTGTTAAGTGTTTGGCAGACGTGTTGGGGCAAAGAAAGTACTTCTTCACACAGCACATAAATAGCTAACTTCCAAAATTCATTGTCATAAGATGTGATGATAGTCACTTTTAAAAGGAACAGGAGAGATTCATAAAGAATAAGACAACAGCTACTTGGCATGATAACGAAACAAGTCTGTTCAGATGCAATGCACATCTACATGCCAGACACTACTGACAAGCACACCTTTTATCATATGCTGGTTTCAATACAAGCTGCTACAATTAAAGCAGGAAAGTCATGTGATCTATCTTGAGAAGATGACAGAACATGATGTTGAATCCTTACCCCCTTGAGATTAGCATTTTCACTTCTCTCTTTTTCAAGCTCCTCAGAATGAATAGTTTGCTGTTGAATCTTTAGCCTATAAATGAATACAAAGTAGGATTTGTGATTTTTAAAAAGTCTACACTAGATTGACATTTTTAAATTAAACAAAATCTGACACAAGAGTGGAACTATGGAATTAAATGAAAAACTAATCTCCAGCATTTTGGAAAGAGACTCCACAGCATTTACTTTATATTTATCACTTAAATAATTTTTATCCTGCTCTTCCGTCAAAAGAGGTTACCAGAATAGCTTATGAATGTGATAAGACTGTCCCTCTCTCAGGCTTGGATATATACCTAAGACTAATTCAGCAGAATATTCTACACAGAATGCACTGAGCATCCAATGGAATGTTTTAATAAATGGTGGGTTAATATTGATAGCTGCTGGAAGTGTGGGGGCCAGGGAAACATTTTGAAACATATATAATGAAAATGTCCAGTAACTGCTGAATTTTGAGAACTGGCTAAGCATGCTAAGTCGGTCCTAGGAAAATGTGGAAAGTGATCTTATGGAGTGATGATATTATGAAACATCCCAGCTCTTTCAAACTTGAAGGAACAAAATGCTTAAGATTAGAACGGCAAAACTGGCATTTAAATAAAGGTAATTATTGCATATTGGAAATATAGTATAAAAAACATACATTGATACCTGGACTCTAAGAGTTAAGTGGATTTGAGTATACAAAGAAGAGGTATAGACATTTTTGACAGATAAAAAGTTTAAAATGCCACAAAACTGAAGACCACCTGCTGTTATGCTTGACTTGAATTTCCCACTTTTCTTTTAATCTCTCCTTTTCTTTTCCTTGTGACCTTCTCTTTGACTCATTTGATTTTCTCTGTGTTGTGTGCATCAGAGTGTAAATGGGTATGAATTCATGGTTGAATATATAAAAAGTTCACAAGACGATCCAAAGTTCTTAACAGATAGAATGTTTAGAGAATACTGAAACTGGAAAGACAAACTTGAAGGGCAGGAGAGAAATGATGTTGAGGAAATAAATGGGAGTAACAATGCATGTATTGAGGACTGGTTCCAAACAACTTTTAGTGATATATGTTTGTATAAGATATAATTAAAAAAAAAAAATCTAATACAATAGTTATCAGTTTCTTCACTGTATTTTATGGCGTATTGTGCACATATTGTGTAATTGTGAACAAATGTAGAAGTTTCAAGAATAACTTTAGGCAACAGCATGCTTCAGCTGGCAAAGAAAATGGTGCAAAACAAGGGTCTACCAATTAAATATCTATTTCTATAAACCCATTTCTGGAGAAACAAAAACATCTTCCCAGCTTAGACACAAGCAGTGAAGTGTCAAGGGCTTTGTTCAGCAGGCAATAACACTTTCTGATAAAGTGTTAAAAACTCCAATTCCTAAATAGAATTAAAACCTCTACAAATTACCTAAGATCCTTGATTTCCCTTCTGCTGGATTCTTCTGCCACCTGCAGAGCAGATAACTTCTCTTTGTACTCATCCTTTTCCAACTGCCTCTGAGTATCTTGCTCCACTTTGATTTTCTCCAGTTCAGATAATCTGGCTTCAAGTTCTAACCTGAAACATTATGGAGTGTTTAAGAGCTGTGAAAAACAGATTTTTGTTTTTTAAAATCATATCACAAACACACATATATAAACATATATATGTGAGAGAGAACATTTCTACTAGGCTGGCATAGCTTCAGTGTTCCATGGTTAGCGCAGAAACAGCAGAAGATCCCATCCACAGATTTCATAGGCAGGTAACAACTAATTCAGTAGCTTCCTTGGACAGGTCAAGAGTGATTTCAGAATACTGAAGCAATGTGAGATGCGTTTAAAACACCCTGTCCACTGTAGCAATAGCAACTAGCAGCAGCAATTTTATAGCTGGAACATAATGCACAATGACTATATTCATAGGCAGGGAAGTTGCTACAATTTTATACTCTTTTGGAGCAAGGGAAGAAAACATACAAGAACATACTTACTTTTCCTCCTGTAATGCTGCAAGTTTTTGGAAGCCTTCTTCTTCTGCAGCTTGTACTTTGCGTACTAATTCACGATCCTTTTCTATTAAAAGCATCTTGTGCTGCTCAAGTGTTTTCTTACGTATTTCATTATCTGAGTGTAAACCTGTTTTTAAACATTTACAGTATTTGAAAGCTCTGAAAATCACTACACAGAAGCTGATAAAACTGAATCTGTTGCTCACTCACGTAAGCCACCATTCATTTTTCCTACATTCAAGTACAACTTTGCCCACAACTTTCCCACTACTTAAAGCAGTGTAGCTTTAGGGAAGTATTATAGAATTAGGCTAAGAACCTTCAATGAATATTTACTCAGAAGTAAATCCCATTGGGTTCAGTGAAGTTTACTCCCAGGTACACGCACACAGGATTGCAGCCTATGTCCCACAAGTTTCAGAAGGAAGGTTAAGTTTCTGTTTAACTTTCACCTGTGGGAAAATCAATGACATTTAAATGTGTTCAAACTTCACCAGAAATGCATTCCACATGAATTTACAGAATTAAAATTAGACGCTATTTCTACTGGCATTAATGGGAGCATCTAAGTATAAATAATGATGAATGGATAGTTACAAGATGACAATTCTCATTTAAGAGAGGGTTCACACAATTATTGCAATATGAGAATATATTCATGTTTTACTTTATCATTAAAATGCTACAATATCCCTCCAACCCCAGAAAAAGATCACATTAAAAATTAAATATTCACAAAGCTATGACAGTTATGGCAAAAAGCCCCCACTGAATTTAAGAATTACACTAATTATATCCATGATTACTTCTGTTATGTCAGCTTACAGGTATATGAGCACATAGCTGGGTGCAGTGGGGCTACATGTTGGACAAAAACCATGGCAGCTTATTGAAAGTGACACATTAAAATGAAAATATCCCAGTGAAAGGGATATGGCTGCACGACAGTACTTACTGGACTGTTCTAATTTTTTCTCAAAGACAAAAATCTGTATCTATAATTGGTGGCAATAACAAATCACTGAAGTAATAAAGTTTTACCATCTATTTCACTTTGAATCTTGTTTCTTTCTCTTTCTATCTCAGTCCTAGCTCTTGCCGCTTCCAGCTTGATGTTTGTTATTTCTAACTTGTGTGAATGCTTAAGTTCTTCAACCTATAGAAGATAATGTTTTATCAATTTCCAGTTTTGATCAGAACAGTTTTTCTGCTCAAGGAGGATAAAATCATGCAAGAATCCCTCCTATCTTCTTCTGGATGAAAGATTCTGAGGTTTTCTCCTACTTCCATAGGAGGAAGTTCCCCGAGCTAGAAATATGGTAGCTGAAATGATTTATGAAAAATATTTTTAAAATGGTAACCATTTAAAATACACAGTCTGCTCTGGGTGTCATCGCCAAATGAGACGTGGCAGGGAAATCACTAGGAGCAGAGCCTTTCCAACAGCGGCACTCATACAATGGAACACCATCCCTATAGAGGTCTGGCAGACCCCAACACTATATTCTTTCAGGCATCTTGGGTGCCTTGGTAGAAAGGTAGTATATTAAAGATAATAAATTAATTCCCAAAGTAGGGAATTACAGGGGGGAATTAAAAATAGACCATAAAAGCTTTCAGGTTATGTTCATCAATGTCCGACCAAATAGGGGAATCTAGTGTCATGTACCTGTAACAGACTGCATTCATCTGATCAGCAGCTTCCTTAAACCCAATTTGACAGGAGCTGGGTCTCCATCTCTCTTTTGCACACACAAATATTATTTGAGAATTCTTAGATAAAATTTCAAACAAATATTAATGAATACTGCAATCTGCTATTATGTAACTTGCAACAGATATTAATAAGAACTGAAGACTAGGTAATAACTGATACACATGTACACCTGATACATATACACAACCTGTAACAAGACACCTCTGCACATGAAAACTTTTTGTCTGAACCAGGGCTTGCTTGCATGCACATGCTTGTGCACATAGACACATGCAAACCAATTTCACATGAAAAACCTATTTCCTGGAGCCATGCAAATTAGCTCCAAGTGGCTTAAGCATTTAGGTCAATGTTTAAATGAAACTGTCAACCTCATTTCTAATAAAAATACTATACAGCTATGTGGGAATACTACATTTTTCATTCATTTATGAGCACTGCTGAGAAATGCACTCAATCCATTCCAAGCTGTGCTGATCAGTTGGGATACAATACCTGCAGATACTGCTATCAAAACAAATTCAGTTATCTGAACATACTTATGCTCAAACCTCACTATGTGAACGGCTGATTCAGATATCCAAGCAGGCCGTTTGTCTACTTCCTTTGTTTGTATTTTGCTGGTCGGCAGCAGCCATTTTCAGGCAGAAACCATGGTGGTGGTGCAAGGAGGGAGAGTGGACAAATCAAGAGAGCAGGAGAGACTGGACAATTCAATTTTTCCTTTGTCTCTTTTCTGCTAGTTGGCAGCAGCCATTTTAGGAAGTAACCACGGCAGAACAGGGAGAGAGACCACAGATTAGAAATATTTCCATAGCAAAGAATGGAAATCGTCAGCTTGTTATGCAAATGCTTTCTAACAAGTGATTTCCTGGGAACACATTTTGTTCAGAAACTGGGACCTGCCTGTACTACTATCATTAAGGTGTTAACATAAAAGAGCATCCTTAAAGGCCAGCATTCAGATGTCTAAAACATCTACAGTGTATTAAGAGATTTTAAAACAGACACACAGAGGATGAACACAATTTGGCAACTTGCTCTTTTTACTGAGTTCAATGTTCTGCGAGGCAATCTGTCACCTTGACAACATAAGCCTTCATGCTAGAGAAGTGCTAGTCTTAACTATGCCATTAAAATCACTGGCCTGGTATAATTGGCTCAGTATTATGGCAGATCATCTATCTCCTATATGTCACTTGCAAATAGCTAACCTTGGAGAAGGAATTTCAACATGCTTCGTCACAAACCCAACACAATGTAAAACCGAAGCAGCTGTCTTCCTGCCTTGTAAGTAACAATGTTTTTTCAATAGAAAAATCAAAACATTGAAGACAATCATTGTCTGAAATGAACCGAAATTCTAGTTTAAACTTTCCTAGTACAGTAATTACAGGGTTGTTGAGAATTAAGCAGTAGGAGAAAGCATTTTTCAATGTCAAATGTAATCACAACCGCCAGTGTAGAAGCTACACAAGTTTTAATAATTAGTATTTGATTAAGCAACTACAGTTAAGACACAGATTTTCTTAAAGTAAAAAGGAAGCTCCATTTGTCATTTACCCATCACAAGGTTTGACCACATCCCTTCTACCTGTCATCAATGGTTATTCTAGTTAAAAATGTTAGATTTTGTATCACTGCTGATCAGGATCATATGAAGCTGCCTTAAACCAAGTCAGACCACTGCTACATCTAGCTCAGAACTGTCCACAGTAATTGGCAGTGACATTTCAAGATTACAGAGGGCTCTCCTTCACCCTACCTGGAGATGCATACAAAGCACACCTCTGAGCTATTGTCCTCCAAAACATCTTGGAGATCCTTTTCAGTGGTTTCCTGTAGGGCTGGGCAGTATCTGCTTTCCAATATTGCAATACACCACCAGCTAAATATCACGATATGGCGGCATATTACGATGTTGGAAAGGAGGTGGGGAGGAAGGCGGCAACAGCCAGCTATGGAGACAATTAGTGTCACTGTGCGCAGCTTCTGCCTGTTCCAAAGCCGCTGCCTCCTCCAGTGCCATCCACATGTGCTAAGGCAACTTGGCACAGGTGGGGTGTGGGTGGCCTGCCTCTTCCTCCAGGAAAAAGAGGTAACATGCCCACTGTGCATGAGCTGATGGGGGGGGGGGAATTGACCAGTAGAGAAGTGGGCTTCCTTAATATACTTCCTTTATAAAGGTAAAAGTAAAGGGACCCCTGACCATTAGGTCCAGTCGTGACCAACTCTGGGGTTGCAGCGCTCATCTCACTTTATTGACCAAGGGAGCCGGCGTACAGCTTCCGGGTCATGTGGCCAGCATGACTAAGCCGCTTCTGGCAAACCAGAGCAGCACACGGAAATGCCGTTTACCTTCCCGCCAGAGCGGTACCTATTTATCTACTTGCACTTTGACATGCTTTCGAACTGCTAGATGGGCAGGAGCTGGGACCGAGCAACGGGAGCTCACCCCGTCACGGGGATTCAAAGTGCCGACCTTCTGATTGGCAAGTCCTGGGCTCTGTGGTTTAACCCACAGCGCCACCCGCGTCCCTATTATACTTTCTTTATACTTAATGTTAATTCTCACAATAAGACTTATTCCACACTGAAGTAGTTGCAGCTCCATTCTCTATCATATGGATGCCTGGCTTCTTTAATAATAGCTACTACTGCAGGTATCAGCGTACATAGAAGGCCGTTAAGATGAAAGATCACAGTTTATCATTTCTACAATCTCCAACAGTCATCTTGTGGTTACCCAGTTTCTGTTTTCGTGCTTCTGTGCTTTAAAACATAGTTTCTATTTTGCCCTCACGGAAGGAAGAAAACAGAATAATATGAGGAACAATTTCTCTAAGCCATTTACATAGCTGCAGGGGAAGTCTCCTGCTCTAACATAAGAAATTATTTGGGAATATACTTATTTTAGGCTCAAAATATGTAAATATTTGAAAGCCACTTTCTGGGCGCATGACACTCAGCAGCTATTAATGCTGTTTATCTCTATATTGTGGTAAATATCAGGTTAAAAGTGGCTCCACCAGAACAGGAAACAATATGAAATTTGGCAAAGCAAAATACACAACATAATATGAAAGCAAATATTTCCATTCACTTTACCAGCTACTCCCCCCAGTACTTTTTCTCTGTTGCCACAGTCTTTGACCCTGAATACATCAGGTTCCATTAACCCATGTCTCCATAACCTCTTGCTTCTACTTGCATTTTTCTACTTGTCCTTGGTTGGATCCAGACAAAGTCAATTGCACTTAGTTCCCACTAAAATCAAGTCCCATTGTGACTTAAGCACAACTATCTTAATCTGGATCCCATCTCCACCCCTTCTCTTTAGGCAGCTTAGACTCGCTGCAAGACATCTTATTTTTTCCCCTTTCCCAAACAGAATTGAGATGGGGGGGGGGAGGTGCTTTCTAAGAAATAGGCTGTTATCACAGGTGAGATTTGGCACAAGCTTCAGGCTGAGAACATGAAACTACAATTCTCCCCATCCAAGAAATAAAAGCCCACTAACATTTAAAGAGTGAGAATCTTGAGATCGCAAGCGAAAGTACTGGCTATTTAGATTAACTTGATCCAGCAATTTCTTGTTTATATACCTATTGAGAAGGCATGCCTTACATCTTAAAAAGCAAGGTGGATTTTTTTAAAAGTCACTGATCCCACTTTCACATGCAAGGAACTTCCACTCATGCAAGTGCTGATGCCCATGCAGCCATGTTACCACTGGTCACAGTAAAACTGCTTCTGGACTATCACTTCAGTCTGTACATGACTAAAATCTTGCAGCACATTTATCCTCCACACAGAGAACAAGCATGTCAAGGAAAAGATTAGGCCAGAAGTTCTCTCTCCGGTTTGCTACCTCAAGTAACTAGTTCTCAGAGTTTATTAGTGCTGGGCTAGACCAACCAACAGTCTGATGTGGCATAAGACAACCTCCTATCTTCACAACAGTAAGTGTTATTAAATGTGATTTGTGGATGTCATTACTGCTTTAGGGAACAGTGCCAAAAACAAAATGCTATGTTTTCATGCCAACAGAAAAATCCAAGGACAATAAGAACATGGCTTTTCAAACACTGAATTATGAAAAAGGAGAGAAATAAAGCCGTGTAACAGAGACAATTTGTCTCCAAAGATACAATTAGTGATAATGGTTCTGCTAACATCTCCCAAAAAACTGTCTTGACAGCATCAAAATACTTACTTTAGTTGTCAAGGCACTGATCTCTCGTTCAGATTTATGTAGCTTGCTTCTTAAGAGCGTATTTTGCTCACTGCTCATCTGCAGTTCCTTTTCAATGCGTTCAAGCTGCAGCTTAAGGGATTGTTTTTCAGCCTTAAAATTAAGAAAGGAAATCTTAAATTGCTTCACAGAAATGAATCCTGAAGCAGAGTTCAAAACCTATTTGCACAAAAGTAAGGTTCCTTCACTCAAAACCTCGCCACCTGGCTGGGACTGATGCACTGGTTTCAAGAGGCCAATAAAATCAGTACCATTACTTCTAGTAAGTAAGCATGTGAAGTCTCAAATCTTTTTGGAGATCTGTGGGTCATTTTACTTACATTAACATATTTTATATGGTTAGCTTATTTGCTCTGAAGTTAAATAGCTCCCCTTGGAAGCTAGGGCTAGTTCAAGCACCAGAACTACATCTCGATATTGCATAGTTATAAAATGCTCAGGTTTGGGGCTGGCAGCTCTTCAGCAACATGGAGCACCGCAGCAGAAAGGGGGAAGGGAATGTCCTTTCTCCCATCTACCTTCCTAAAACAGCCTCTCTCCCTCTCAGACCTGAACAGGAATATAAAGCTCATGAACCTATTTTATTTTTAAAATTTGTATACTGTCCTTCATCTGAAGATCACAGGGAGGTTCACAACTTAAAAATACAAAATGAAAACACAAAATGCATAATTAAAAACAAAAACAAACCAATGATCATCTCCCACAAAGACATTTAAAAGGGCATAGAATGCTAAGCAGCCAAATGCCTGGTTGAAGAGAAACATTTTCACCTGCCGCCTAAAGATATGTAATGAAGGTGCTAGGTGAGGCTCCTTGGGGAAAGCATTCTACAAACAAGGAGCCACCACAGAAAAGGCCTGTTCTTGTGTTGCCACCCTCCAGACCTTATGTGGGGAAGGCACCCAAAGAAGGGCCTCAGATAATGATTTCAGGGTCCGGGTCAGTTCATATAAGACGCATTTCTTGAGGTATTGTGGTCCTGTCTGAAGCCATTATCATGGAACTGCTTTTATGGGTGGGGATAACACTGCAGCATTGCCCTGCAGACCCCATTTATTCTCTCTGATTGGCACTCAGCCATATAAATTTGCTATCAGCTGGCAAGCAAAACAGGGTCATAAAAAATAAGGAAGTGGTTTCTATTTACCCAGACATCTCCCCAGCTTCACAGAATATGCAAGTTGCATTTAAAGCCTGACAATAACCTGTGAACTTCCTGGACACACACAATGCTAGGGGATCCTTTGAAGAAAAAGAAAATAGGAAACTGAAGGTGGGGGAAGAGGAAATTGGTCTACTCAAGCTGCAAACAGCTTATATTTTTCCCTGTATAAGACTAGGTTTTTTACCTAAAAAATAATGTCAAAAATTAGGGGGCATTTATACTCTGGGCCATCTCCCCCCATTTTCTTAAATCCGAGTCCCTGAGTCTTATATATGGGGGCGTCTTATAGGTGGAAAAATATGGTGATCTGGCGAGGGGTGATTAGAATAGGGAGGTGGGGGTTTTTTTAAAAAAAAAACTTACCTTCCTGTAAATGCCCCCTCACAACCTCTAGTCTCCTAATAAGTTTGAACAGCTGTATAAGATATTGTTGCCGGACCCATTTGTAGAATTTGCTTATTGAATGTTTTGGACCTTAGTATATTATTCAGCTTATATATTTATTTGTTTCTACACAGGTTTGTTTACCAGAGTAAAATATCCTTCTACTTTTAATCTCATGTAAAAAGTTCAAACCTGTAGACTCCACAATGATTATTCCAAATATCATGACTCAAACCACTTTGTAGATAAATCTATCATATTTTTCAGAACTACTTTGCAAAGAAGTAATCTTATTACTATTAGGGAAATGTAAATCTGATTAGGAAGAATCAAGATAATTGATGGCTTGATGTGAGTTTCTCATTGTTTAAGTTAACACACAGTGTACACCTTTACTATGTCTTGTAGGGAGACAATCAGAATCTCCTACCTCCAAGGATCGTGTTGTAGCTTGCATCTCACTTAACTGTCGCACCTGTATTCTTTGCACATTTTCTGCTTGCATACCAGAGTTCTCCCTCTGAGCTCTTAGTTCTGCTACTTCTGCTTCAAAACCCTTTAATTTCTGAACTAGTTGAGCCTTTTCTCTTAATAGTGCTTCCACACGCTTGCCATCTCTTGTAGGATCAATATTAAGCAGCTGATTATGCAATTCTTCTTTATCTTTGCCAAGTCTCGTTATCTATGAGTAATTGAACAGACAACACTATGGGCCCACTCCAGTCTGAGTGTGACGTCAGAAAACCCAAAAGATTCAATGGTTCCTTGCACCAGGTGCACACATAACCATGTATGCAGACGGGAGGGAGGGAATGAGAACCCACCTCCCACAAACCATGGTCCTGTGCTTGGAATTGGTCAAAGTGTATTTAATTATAACGTTATGTTGATAAGCCCAGAAGTACTAGAAAAGCACATAGAAGTAAATATATTTGTTCTAAAATGAAAACACATTTTCATTTCATTCAAAATAAGCAATGCATTGGTAAAAGTAGCACTATGTTTTATAGGCCATGTTTCTCACAGAAAAATTAAAGTGACAGAAATGTGTCCCCCATAAAACTGGAACCAATAACACACCTGAGGTAATTTTTTAGTCAGGAAAAATATCAACATATTTTCTAAGATGTTTTCACTTGATTAAGAACAGTAGAACAATGAAATATGCAATTAGTTCATTATCACAACTGTAAGGCTGCAGTCCTACACACATTTACTTGGGAGTAAGTTGGCTGAATGCAGCAAGACTTACTTTAAAGTTAACATATGGTAAACTGCATATTTCATCCTTTTTCTTAAGACATTCATGAAGCAGAAGGCCTGACTGATTATGCTTTAGGCAAGGTTCAAATTTATTACAGTTGATTAAATTCATATTGAAATGTTATGGTTTTTCTTATATTAAAAAATTCGTCCTTACCTCAGATTCATATTTTAATTTGTTCTCTTCTAAAATATGGGCATGTTCTTCTTTCTGATGCTCAAACTCTGATTTAAGGAAAGTATGTTCATAGCGAAGTTTGTTATATTCTGTTCTCCATTTTTCTGCTTCCTAATTAAGAAGAACATATGTGACTGAATCAAAGTGAATAAAAAATACAAACCCATGCAGAAAAAAATGAGCACACAAGATGTTTAGTAAGTATCAGGTGTAAACTGAAAACAGGTCAACAATTGTTAATTGTTTTTGATGGCTACATTTACAGTTGCATCAAAAGAAATACAATAATACTATTGGTTGGCTTAAGCTCCAGAAGCAACGGTGAATGCTCCTTGCCAGTGACCATTGCGGCAGTGGAGTCATATTGCCAGGAAGTGGAGAACAGTTGAGATTAGGTCTGTGCTATAAATCAATATATCAAATCATGATAACAGTTTTTTTAATGACTTTGCAATTTATCACATATTGTTTGTGTGGTATTAAAAAAATCACAATATTGGAAAAACCAGGAAGCCGATGCTTCTTCCTGTGTGTGCAGCACTTGCTAACTCCACCTCGGTCAGCTCTTCCCTGCCTCCGGCAGCAACAAGAAATAGCTACAAATCACTACAGCAGGCTGACTCAAATATCGCCCAGCTGATATCACCAAACAAAGCTTTGAAAACCGGTTAGCAGTCACCATCAGTCAACCTTCCCTGTCTTATGCAGGAGGAGCAATTCACTACAAATTACTACAGGCTGAGTTAAGTATCGTGAAGCAGATATCGCCAAATGGAACTTTGAGAAATGGTTAGCTCTCTGTCTCCCCAGCCATCCAGCCGGCAAGCAGGGACTTCTTCCCTCAAGGCTCTTGCTTAAAGGCGCCAGGCTTGTAGTTGACTTAGGGAAAGCCTGCAAGGTTCGGAATTCTGGAGCCCTTTCCCCCCAGTAAAAACAAATGGGGGTTAGTAAAAACAAACACCTTGCTTTGGCATTTGACCATCTTCTGTCATTCCCCCCTCCATTTGGATGTGAGTACTGCTTGTGAGTGTGCGAGTGTCTATGTGTGTCTCCCCCCCCCCCACATCCGTTGGTGGTGTATGTGGTGCATTTGTTTTTGTGAAGCAGCAGCCACCAGTCGGCAAAAAACACTGGGTTTTTCAACCAAGGATATCTGAATATCTAAAAGTGTGACACTGAATTTGCTTTTTCTTGTTTAGTAATGTAATTAAATTTTTAGGGAAGCTTTGATATCTATGCTACTACTTTACTAATTACAACTTTGATTTTACAGAAACTGTGCTACTATTGGTACAGTAGTACTATAGCATAACAGTTGTGACAATATGTTAAGTAAAAAAATTTCAGTTTCAGAGTTAGACCCATAAGTAGTAGCAGCTGCCAGGACATTGCCATGTTCACCTCCAGCCTTATTTCGCATATTGTGATATAGCGAAATATCACTATGTTTAACTGGTAATAAATATATCGTTATCTGGTTTTCAACATATCGCCCAGCCCTAGTTGAGATAGCCTTGAGCCACTGTCAAGAGAATCCTGTTCTCTTATTGTTACCTTTAGTCACTGAAGGGTTGTACCAGCCTCTGTGACTCTCGTGGGTCCAAAATCTTAATAGTGCAATGGGTAAGATCCTATCTCCAGCCTCTTTAATCACAAAAGAGGAGCCATTGCATGGTTGCATTTGCATGGAACATTAACCCAGTTTAACATGACATAGGTGAGCCAGAATGTGCCTGAGCAAAACAGGCTTACACACTACACTTTCCCTCTCCTATGTAGCCAGGGAGAGGACTTTATCAGAATTTAATGTCACTTTTACAGACATTTGCTTGCTGTTGTGTTCAACCAGGTAAGCTGAATTAAAACAAACTGTTATGCTTCATGGCAAGATAACTTCGATCCATGGGTCTTTAAGCTCACCTTGTTATTTAACTAGCTTGCATTTAAATGTTATTAGAAAGAAGATAAACACTGACCTCTCCTGTCCATCAAATATAAGTAACAGTAGATAGGAAAATATATTTTGCTTAGAAAAATTGTAACTAATTATGGAGCTAGCTAACCAAAAATATTTTTATACTTTGAAGACAAGGCTGGATATAAAACTTTCATTTCATAGAAAACTTTGTTTCTACTTACTTTATCTAGCTTTCGAAGATTCTCTTTCAGAGGTGCTTCTATGTTGTCTCTTATTTCTGTTTTAAGCAACTCTAACTTCTGTGGAGTAATTACCTACATGTCCGAAGAAACACATAAAAAGAAAGCAACTGTTTCATCATTTGTCTCTATGAAGATTATGCCGCCACTTAAAAGATCTGGAGTTCCCCCACCTAAGGATAGAAACACTCCAATATTATCCTGTTATGCTGCATATATTCCTAAAGTACTGGAACTGGCAACAATAAAAACATATAGGATCTGTTTGAACCCTGCTATTACAACAAGGTTTTCATTACTGGGCAACTGCCAAAATGACTCAACCAAAGGAAAATACAAGCTAAATCTACAGTCCTAAACATACCTGGAAGTAAGGTATGTTCAGCTCAATGCAGCTGGCTTGTGAATAGACATGTATAAAACGGCACTGCACAATTCCTAACACAGATCAAAGGTAGATGCATATTTGTTATAGTATACAGTCTACCTAACTAATAAAAATTCAGTGTTGAGACACAGTATGAATAACTAGGACTATGGAGACTCAGGTACAAATCCCCACTCAAGTCATGAAACTGACTGGATGACCTTGGGCACTTGTCTCTCAACCTACTGTAAGTCATATGGTTGTTATTAAGATAAATGTTGGGGGGTGGGGGAGAGAGAGAAACCACTTAAGAGATTTCTATGAAATATAAAGAGGTGTAAAAAATAATTAATTAAATAAACTCCATAGCTGCCGTGAGCTGCTTGAAAGAAGAGTGGAATTAAGTTATTAATAAATAATATTCTCAAATTCATGAACATGTGATAGGGAAACATTTTAATATGGATGAAATATTTAGAAAGGCATATTTTTTTTAGCAGTGACCCGTCACAGCTTTGGAATGCCCTCCCAAAAACATCTCATTATTATAATTTAAGTGCAATTCATGGTTTTCTGGGCATTTTAGGACTACTAATTTAAGCATTCTTTAACTTAGACATGAATGATTTTATCTTCTACTTAAATTGGCTATTGCTGTTTTAGTTTGCATGCTTTATTTATGACTTTATATTGTACTTCAATTCTTACAACTCTTTTAGCCACTTTAAGAGCATATATCTATGTTGAAGAAATTGGATATAAACTATGTACACAAATAAGTAAATGCAGTATCACTCCTTCTTAATGTCCTGTCCGGAAACCTATGTCCCCACTGTGGAAGGACGTTTGGATCTAGAATTGGCCTCCGCAGTCACTTATGGACTCGCTGTTAAGACCATGCTCATGGAAGACAATCTTACTCAGCTACGAGTGATCGCCAAAGAAGAAAAATAAGAGTGTACAATATTCCAGGAGAGATAAAATTTCTTGACATATTATATTTCACACACCCTGCCCTTCCTCCAATCAACTGAGAAAAACAATTTAAGCTGGGCAAAATCATCTAATGGATCAGATGCTCCCTGCAAGCCATTACAGTCATACCTTGTAAGCTGAACGGAATCCGTTCCGGAAGTCTGTTCAACTTCCAAAACGTTTGGAAACCAAGGCGCAGCTTTTGATTGGCTCCAGGAAACTCCTGCAGCCAATCGGAAGCCACACTGGATGTTCAGCTTCCAAAGAATGTTTGCAAACTGGAACACTTACTTCCAGGTTTGCAGCATTCGTCAGCCAAAATGTACAAGTGCCAAGGCGTTCAGCTTCCAAGGCACGACTGTAGTAAAAGTGCATGTCATGTTCCAGACAACAAGTTACATGAGTCAAAGGGGTCTTTAAACGTCTTTTGAAATGGCAGCTCCCATGCCTCATGTCAAATTTATTTTTCAAACTGAGCAGAGTATGGCATGGAGATATTTTGAATGAAGAGAAAAACAGTCACAAAGTACTCCTACATGATCGAAGCCACTGGTCTTCAGCCAGTGGTCTGGGACTCACTATCAGGGCATGGATGATCTAAGGTGAGTCACAGCAGCAGCACTACCACAATACAAATATGTGGTAAGAAAAGTAAGAACTATACCCCCAACTGCAATTCTTTAGATACCAGCCACAGTTTAACAAGAACACCAGACATAATTAGCAATGTAGATTAAGACACTGTGTATGAATAACGCAACTTAAAAGAAAGAATTGTGGCCGCACCTGCTTCTTTAACTCCTCTACTTCTCTTGATTTATCCAACAATTCATCTCGGAATTCACCGAGCAGACACTGAAATTTATCATGAACTGTCTGCTTTTCACGTAACAACTGTTTGAGCTCATTTTGTGATTTTGTATATTCATTCTGAAGCCTGAAAAAAAAATCATTTTACAATGTATCTGCTTTTCAATTTACTGATCTATATCTTGGCACATTGAAGATAACAGAGAAAGGAGAGGAAAGGGGAAGTAGGATAAACAGGGGAAGCATATCAGTTCATTTCAGTTACACATACTTAGGCTTAATTACAGCTAATATGACACATAGGGAGTTGTGCCAAAAGACTGCACAGAAAAGGAGAGATTGAAACAAGTAAGAGCAGCAACAACATGGAGGTGTTCTGAGTGGCAGCTTTGACGTTTTCTTCCTGTTAGAAAGTTTTTTTATACTGAAAATGCCAATACACACAAACACAAAATCAACATTGTACATATTTTTAAATACACTAGCACAACAATACAACCCCCCCTTTGTGGTGGGCTGGGGGGAAGTGGATTGGGTGCAAGTCCTGGCAGCCTGTATCTGGCACAGAGTTCCACTCCCACCTGCCAAAAATGTGGAAGTGCCATTAGCAGGATTCCCACTGGCAGCAACCAGTGGAATCTCCAAAACAGAACTTTCTAGGGGTAGGGCTGAACTGGCCTGGGATATGTTGGATCCTAAGCAGGCCCTACTACAGTCACATGATGGTCACCTCCAGGTTGGCACGGTAATCTGCCAATTCTCCACCTTCTGTGCAGGAGAGCTGTATCTGCCACCCTTCTACTCCATAAAGCCCTACCAAGCAGAGAAGAGTTAGAATTGTTCCCTAAATAACTGAAATCTCAACATCCCAAGAAATGGAGGCCCAATTCACAGAAACCAGAAGCAATACAATGGCAAAGTGAAACAGAACTGCATGGAGGCTGCTCCATTTGGCAAATAGTTTGTGTGCTTTTGCCAAGCTTCAACAGTACACTGCCCATACCGGCCAAAGAAATAATGTTGGGCAGATGGAAGAGCTGGTTGCCACTGCCTGAAGGCAACGTCCAACAGCACACATGCCCACCCAGTATGTCCCCTCAGGAAATACCAGGACACAGAAAAGGACGTCACTGTGTGAAGGTACATTGTGTATCTTTGGGCAATGGTGCCTTTTCCACATTGAGGTGGGAATACCAGCCAAAAATTGTCTACCCATCCCTGGTGGCTGCGACATAACCATGCAAATCCACCTGTTGTCATCAAGTTCCTGCAAACTGGCCCCCAGTAAAAGTTTGTAGCAGTGTGCTAAACTTGAATACTATTTGTCTAACATCTGCTTAGTACTGCAACTAGTTTAGCTATAGAAAACTTACATTTTATTTTCATGATCAAAACATTTAATTAAATAGCTCAACATCAAAAAGAAAGAAAGCATACTATACCTTGTATGTTCTGCTTTAAGAGTTTGGTAATTGTTTTTATGGTGTTCACACCGCATTCTTTCATCATTTAACAGTTTTTGTACTTCTGCTTGTGAGCTAAGATCTCCACTTCCACCAACTGATGAAAGGATATGTGGAAAAGTGTCCATTCTGACTGAATGTTAATGAGATGACACTGTTAATAAAGCTGTCAGCACAAGCCTGCCACCGTCATAGAGACCTCTTTCTCTCCTGAGGGAATCCCTTGAGGCCAAATTACCTGTACAAACAGAAAAGCACCCAATTAGTAGTCAATGGATTCATGGTTAAAAAGGCTCTGCTTTGAATACATGTTCAAAAGCTTCATTATTTCTCTGACAAGGGTATCTTTGAAAATACATATATATAGTGTGGGTGTTTTAATCTGATTTCATTCTCAAATCAACCACATTAAACAAAGCTAATTTATGAAAGCACTGCATGAACTTCCCCATTACCTAAACCATTTTTTTCTTTGGGTGCAAAAGTTCTGTTCCCGCAGGACTGTTTACTCTGAAGGATTATACAGAAGACAGCCAAACTGTGCAATATCCTCTGAGGATAATGCATCCCACTTTGTGACAGATGCAAGTTACAACCAGTATAATATTCAACACTTTGCCTGCATTGAATGCCTTGCTAAAATCTTCCCTGCCAATGCTAGGCACTAAACTGAAGCTACCAATGGTTTTAGCTATGCGATATGACTAATATTGTTTTGTAAAACAATTAATATTGGTTTATTTGACACATTATGCCTAAACTTATTGAGGAAGAGAAAATAATAGTAAAAATACAAGCCTTCAGGCTTTGGCACAGGATAGGCTATAAATCAAAACTAAGCACAAACATTAAACTAGTAAAAAGAACTTTACACCAGAGCTTAAAGCATGCCCACTAAATAAAATTTGAGGAGCTGGGGTTGCCAGAAAATGTCTTGCAATTAAAAGGTCAATGGATTTGAAACACAAATTTTAATACTTACAATAAAGTTACATGCTGAAAAGTTAAATACACATCTAGTGTGTAGAGTTGAAGTTTTATTTGTTGTATGATTACTGGGTGACATCCAATAGTGTAAGTCTGCTTGCACAATGGGATTTCTCCTACCGTGCACAGCTCCCCAAAACAGATGGGGGGGCGAGACTAAGTCTCCTCATTGGATCTCACCCTGTTTTTAAAAGATTCGTTTTTCAAACCATATCTTTTATTATTTCTGTTTTATTATTATTATCAACAGCCTTGATAAAAGATACCGGAATAAATATTAGGATAGATGCTAATTGTGCAATATAGAAGACAGTAATCCATTTGGATTATACTGACCCCTTGTGGTTAAGTTTCCAAATGCTTATAAAACTGTGAGCGGTTATTTCTAGAGAGCTGCTTAAATCAGTGCAGCTACATTGCACGCAACTTTTAAGAGCAGCAGAACTAGAGCGGTTAGCCAGCATTACCTTACGAGCACCTTGGCGGTATTTTTTAAAAAATCCCTTTGGCCGGTGAAACTATCTAGAGTGGCATTACTTTACAGTGCTTTTTTTGTAGAAAAAGAGAAGCTCACCGTGAACGCCTACCTTATAATGGCAATGGCGCCCACCTGAGAGGTGCGGGAACAAAGTTCCTGATAGCGAGGAAAGAAAAGAAAAAGCCCTAGATGACAATATTCCGTATTTCGTCTCACTGGGACTGGGGTTTTTTGGCGGGGAGACGCCGGTCTTCCTTCACCGGCCTACCTCAGAGGGCCGTGGCGAAGGCGAAAGGCGGGCGGGGAAGGGAAACCTCCAGCGAAGGAAAAGCGGCTGACCGACCCACGTCGAAAGAACGAGAACCGCGAAGCAAACGGGCAGCGCCAACCGCCTCAGGAGCAGCTCTGCCCCGCCGGCCCAGCCCTGCCTCCTTCCCTTCCTCGCTTACCCGCCACCTCAGGCGGGCATCGGTTGCCTCGGCTGTTTAAAAATGGCGCTTCGGCTCCGCTCGCCCCGCCCCTCTCGTTTTCCGCTGAGCCCTCCCGGGACCCGTATGCTCGCCTACCTTTCCATTTTGTCAGCTGGCGCCTGGAACCCACCGGACAATATCTTCGCCAGCCCCGGGGCATCACGGGAATGCGGAAGCGTGGTTGCCACGATGCAATAGATGCAAGAGGCGGGAGGCGGCGCGCGAAGGCAAAAGTGGGCGGGGCTAATCGTGTTAACCCTTAGCTTGTCCGTTTCTCAGGAACGCTGCTTGATTACGCCCAAAGTAGAGACCGTTCTAATCGGAGGAGGCGGTTCTTGCGTTCTTTAAAAACGAAGTGCACTAACCTTTGATGAGAGGGAACCAATACTTCAGGCGTGGGGGGCGGGGAACGAGTTTTAGGGTACATTCCTGACTGACCCCGCTTTCCTAGGAGCCAGCCCCATGGAATTAATGAGCTCCTTCCCAGCAGGCACAAAGCTGTTAAATTTACTTGAAACAAAGCTGTTCGTTCCCGTTTGGTAGTGTTCCTAAGTTTCAAGTGGTCAGGAAAAACAAAAGAGCTGTACATGGTTCATCCTGCAACGTAACTCGTTTTCACATCTCATGAAAAGAAGAACGCACGCCATTCACCTGTTTTGTACTAATCAGAGATACAGATTTGTAGTTAGAATTAGTCCCCCTAGCCACAGATATGGAAAAGGTCGTTTTGGAATGTACTGCAATGTTTCCCCAAACATGAATAGTGCAGTCAAAAATTTTTGTTTCCATACAATGTTAGTAGGGATCAAACTACTGAAATAAAAAAATAAGGTCATATATGAAGATAAAATGTTCATAACGGCATATATAAACCACATATGAAACCCCACAGAAAAAGTGCTGGAACCATTTTGTCCCTCCCAAATTGACCTCAAATATTTCTCTGCAAGGTCGAAGGAAAATGGAAAAGCCTCCCCATTGTCTTTTTGTTCACAAATCCTGTCTTAAGGGTATTTCTGTGTATGAATAGGGTGAGCCTGTGACCTGGCTCAGGAACTAAGTATTTGTCATTACAAAAGACTGGCCAGGCTCCCCAGGGTATCCAAACAAGTGACCATTAACAGGTCTGCCAGACAGGAGATAAACAATGCACTCAAATTTATGTTGTAGACAGCGCTTTCTGTGATGTAGTTATGATGTATGGGGGGTGTGGTCTTGAGCTACACTCCTTTCTGTGATGTAGCTTTGATGTATCTGAGGGGTGGTCTTGAGTTACACCCCTTCTTGTGATGTATGTATAATGTTTCTGGGGGTGGTCTTGGACTCAAGGGCGAGCAATTTAAAATATAAAGGGCAGGCACACCTTTGTTCTGGGTCCTCCTCCTTTCCTGCGTGTGAGGAGAGCACCCTGTTGCAACAGTACAATAAAGAACAGGCTTACGAGCTGCTTTGCTTCTCAATATTCTCTGGTTAGCCTGTTATTTTCTCCGACCGATGGAGAACCTGCAAAGGACTCTATTAAGGGCTCTTGTGTTCCCCATAAGGGAATAAGGGCAGATTTTTGTTTGTTACACTATTCATTGAGCAGGTGCATGGAGGGCACTGCTTCTCAGAAACACCAGTGGATCACTCAAACTAGCCATTTTGAGAGCAATTGTAAGAATTTGAGGGTGTGTTTGGTTTTTTAAAATCTAGTTGAGTCTGAAGATAACCTACTCCTGATCATGGGCGTAGCCAGGATTTTTGTTAGTAAGGGCAGAACTTTTGTTAGGTGGGGGCGGAACCTACCTGATTGGTTAGTTAGTTAAGTATTTCTATTGTTTTACTTGTTCTAGAGGGGACAGCTGCCCTTCCCTCTTCCACCTTAGCTACGCCCATCCTCCTGATCTCAACCTGCATAAAATGTGAGACCGACAGACCCGTTTCTTCTGAGTTTACCATGATGTGTCCAGATAGAAAACGCCCTATATTTTGGAGGGAAATGTGCATGGAGATCTGCCAGTAGCCATGGTGGCCAGATAGTGTGCCATGTACAAGGGACCACAGCTACTCCCCCACCTCCCAACTGTTCACATCAGCACTGACTTCAAATAGTTTCCGTTTGTTTATACAGTAGTATCCCTGGTTACGAACTTAATTCGTTCCGGAGGTCTGTTCTTAACCCGAAACCGTTCTTAACCTGAGACGCGCTTTCGCTAATGGGGCCTCCTGCTGCCGCCACACCACCGGTGCGCAATTTCTGTTCTCATCCTGGGGCAAAGTTCTCAACCCGAGTTACTACTTCCGGGTTAGCGGAGTTCGTAACCCAAAATGTTTGTAACCCGAAGCATTTGTAACCCGAGGTACCACTGTTCACCTGTGGGCATGTGACAAAGCATAACACCCTATGCAAAGGTGTTAACACCTTTGCTAGAAATGAGTTAGAAATGGCTTAAGGACTCCAACTGGTGCGAAACTAGTTTGAGAAACAGCATTCAAACAGTAGTGTTTAGTAACAAAGTATAGGATACATAGGCATTTTAGAAAATGTCATGTGAACATGGATGTTCACATGACATTGTGAAAGTGTCATGTGAAACCAGTACAGTGGTACCTCTGGATATGAACGGGATCCGTTCCGGAGCCCTGTTCGCATCCTGAAACGAACACAACCCGCGTCTGCGCAGGTCGCGATTCGCCACTTCTGCGCATGACGTCCTTATGACCGTCTGCGCAAGCGCAAGTGGCAAAACCCAGAAGTAACGCATTCCATTACTTCCGGGTCGCCGCGGAGCGCAACCCAAAGGCGCTCAACCTGAAGCAACTTCAACCCGAGGTATGACTGTACTAGAAAGATAGTGAGTGTACAGTAAATGGAAGTGTGAACACAGCCTTCCTTGGTTTCAGCTGCCAGTCTGGTTAACTTTTGTACATAGATTAGGGGAGTCACCATCCTTTCCTTCATCTCAGGAAACAAAATGTCTTGAGCCATCCCAGCCAACTCCATTACTTTAATTGCTTCTCTGCTATTATGTTTGTGTCTCCCCCACCCCCACTATGTACCAATATAGCTTCCTCTCTTATTGGCAGTTACTGTCATTCGGAAAACAGAAAAAAAATTACTTTATAGTGGACATATTTTAAATAAACCCAGCATAATAACTAAATTTAAAAACCTTTATTTTGTTTCTTTTTTAAAGGTGGCTCCTTGGGGCAGTCATTATCACCTTATGAAATCTACAGAACACAATAAAGAATGCAAGTACATTTATATTTACACAGTGCCACACAAAATGTAAGTGGTATGGTTACACTGTATGTTACATATACAGAGACAAAATTGTCATTCAGTGAAAATGGATTGTTCAGAAGACTTTTAAATAGACTTTCCCCACAGTGCCTAATTGGCATTACTTACAAAAACAAGAGGAAGGAAAAGTCTGAGGAACAACTTAATTCACTAAACATATGCAATAAATTAAAATCTTACATGACAGCTCAACCAGTCACCATGCAAACAGTATGTACAGTGTTTTAATTCATACTGAGAACAAAGATTCTAAACCTAGATTTGTACGATAACTCAAGACATGAAAGGTTCCATGAGTATTTCAGGAACCTGAAAGGTTCTGCCTGAAATCTATAATCATTTTTAATGCAGAATTAGCTTACATGTAAACATGCTATCTGCTTAGTTCTACTTTGCACATCCTTATTCTATAGTCACATCGTTTCATTTATAACCAAACCAGGCAGACACTGACACAGTGCAATATATAACTCTTAGCATTAAATTCTTTCTAAGAAGCTAAACAGTCTTATAAAATACATTGATGATTTATATTTAGAACATAAAGTATGGATTTTAAAAATTATATATAAATATATTCAGTAGTGAAGTAGCAAGACATAATATAATTGAGAATTTGACAAAGTAAAAGCACCTTTGTGTTCCATGAAGAAGACACTATACAAGGCCAAAATAATGATGGTGATGATAAGGTAAATGAGAATTCATGATTCTGTTGTGGGGGGAAATTGTAGCAGTTAAATCTTTTGACTCAGATCTGCATCACACATTACAGTTTTACACATACACATAAACAGGATATGAGTGCAAACACATGCATGTTTGCAGACACAAGTCTTATAAAGATAACAAGAAGTCACAAAGTGAATACGAAAGGCAGTTCCAAGGGAGTATACTCTTAATTCACTTTGGTTCCTTGGATGTTTCTGTGAACCTCTGACTAGTACACCCACAAAGAAGCTGAGTTTGGCTAAAACAAAGCTTTGTTATGAAGGAATCCTAAAATGTGGGACCTGACATTCTAAGAGAGATCATTGTTTTGATGTGTACAAATTTGATTAGAACCAACTAGTTTTGTGCCAGTTATGGTTACTGCAATACCACCAAACAAATTACTAATATAGTAGATTAATTATTTGATGGTACGGTCATTCCTATTTTAATATTTTGGAAAAGTAACTTCCAGGTTGGTTGGTTTATTTGAGTGAAAATCTGATTAACAAATCAGCATAGATTGTGTTTGTAAGAGGAATGGTTTGCTATTGACATCATTAGAACTTTCTTCAAAATAAATATACTTAGGATCAGGTGTAAATTCAAGCACTCCATTAAAAATCAAGTGATTCCCATTTCAGTCAATTGAAACAAAACGATTTATATACTATTATTTTGGCTTAAGGAGGATTATCAATTTCACTGAAAGGTCTGCACACAGCAGAATTTCAAATTCTGCATTGCATCCCTCTAACAACTTGAATGTTACAACCACCTTATTCATCTGTGCCTTTCGTTAACATGTTCTGCAGTTGCAGAAGTTGCTCATGAAAAACTGCAGAGGGTTTTTTGGGGTGGGAGGGGAATGAAGGGGGCAACTGTGCTCAATGGTCTGCTATGGTCCTTGTGCTTGTCAAAGCCTCCTTACCAATTTCCAATAATACTTGGGGGGACTTCCACTGGCATCAGTATAACTGCCCAGCAAAATCAGTGCTACGGCAAAAGGCCTGGGAAAGTTTACAGTAACTGAAGATTCTATTTAAAAAAAAACAACAGCCAAAGGGCAATAGGTATTTCTCCTTTTTAAGATATTAATGCTTTAAAAATGTTCTGCTCTCTCCTTCTTCAGATTGCAATGCACCTTCCCCTTAGCCAAGCCAGTATTGGCTACAATGGCTCCCAACTTCTGCTTATAATCTGTATCTGGGCATGAATTCTATTGGATTCCCACCTCTCACTTTTTTCCATCATCCAAGTTGTTGTCTAGAAGAAAGCTGGTAATGGATTTCTTCAGGTACCCAGCAATTGTCTTGCATGTCTATCTATACCCCTTTCCTACAGTGGCTTACCTCAGACTCAGGAGTCCTCTGTTCCTACATTTGGAATGATCACATTGGTTTCAATTAGGCATGTCCTTATTGCAATAAATTAAAACCAGGTCTGCAAGTGCTTTTTAATTTTACAATGGGACTTTAGGGTTCTGTGAACTGTGCTGGCAAGTTGTGACCTAATATTTTTAGGCAGCTACATTTAATCCCTGGACCAAGTCTGTGCAATCTCAGTTAAGTGCTGTGACATTGTACAAACCTGGCAAGATCATTATTATACACCGAGTTAATTAACAGTGATGGTTTTGTTCCTTACAAACCTGAATGTACATCTTGCTGCTGCTGTTCAGCACTGCTAAACTCTTCTGCTTTATCATTTAGATGCTAGCTAATTACAGCAGCAATATAAATACAGCAAGCTACATCTGACACAGAAATAATGACAGTGTATTTGGATAAATGTTGAAGATTAATTTTTCTGGGCCACATAATAGATTTTTGGAATATAATTCTGTTCTGCAGTTTGGAAGGTGTTTTGGTGGCATCAAAATCTAAAATAATGTGAGCTGTTAAATGTTGGATTTATCTTAGCTATTTGGTATGGAACTGAGATAGGACCAGGAACAGAAAATGCAGAGATGTCAGCTAGTCTAAAGAAAGTTTCAAGTAAACAAAGACAGTTTGGACATAACATGTGCTACTCACTTGGATAGCCTTTGGAATTATCCCCATTCCTATGTAAATGGGGAAAATTCCCACTAGAGTGTGTCTTCTGTGTAGAGTCAAGCATTGCACAAGCTCCATTAATTTCAACAGGTCTTACATAAGCTCCACTGAGATGAATGGTGGTTTATATCATTACTTAGAAGACTGCACCATAAATTAGTAAGAAACAGGAAACAGTATAAAGTTTGATCTTTTTTGTTTCTTCTTCAAAATAGTAAAGCTACTAACAAGTGAATCCCACATTCTGTAAAACGTAAAGTATCCCAATATTTTACATATCATCTCAATAGGCCAGCCTGCAGTACTATACATGTAAAATAGGAGAGTGTAAACAAGATATTACTCATTTGCAGCAATGGGTGATACATTAAGAAAAAATGACTGTTGCACCTGAGGGGGGTAAAAAAGAGAAAAGGATACTAAACTAGAGTCAGAATTAAATAGTATATAAGAGAATCCTTAGTAGTTTGCAGGTAGGGAGAAACAGTTTTTAAAATTGCCTGATGCAAACAGATGTATAACAGAGAAAACTTTCTGAGTCTGGAGCATAGTGTCTAGTTCACGGTCTGGAACATCCCTATTGTTCATCCCTACTTATTGAACATCCCTACTTTACAGTTCTATTCATATGAATAAAGATGGGAAAGCACGGTTGAACCAAAGGAAAAGCAAGATGTTCCACAGCTGCGTCACAAGGGCTGGTAATCAAAACAAGGGAAATCCTCCTGAACAGAAGGGAAGTAATCTCAGGACAAAGTCCCAAGAAAAATAAATGCCATTACCCAGAAGAAACGCATGGGGCCAGAGCTGGGGAGGGTCGGGAAATTACTCAGTTGGCACATTAGCTTTAAAACAACAGCACATATGCTACTGCAAGAACTTGCTGTTGTTCAGGCAAGGTACTTTGGGAACAAATTTAGCTACGGTTAAAATACATAAGCAAGATGCAACAACTCATGATTAAGAGGACATAGGAGATAAACTCCTACAGTGGAATTCCACATAACGCTAAAGAGATCATTTTGTCAGGCAAGGAATGATCTTCTCTCCGCAGGCTGTTTGGGGGTTCTCACGGCTCTCCAGAGCAGATTTGAGGGAGGAGAGGGGAAGCCCTGTTATGCTAGTGTGACCCCTTGCACTGGCTTCCACTTGTGGAACCAGAGGTGAATTTAGGGCAGCATGGCAGCACTGGGCACTGAGCCTAGGCTACTCAGCATCACAACTATGACGTATCGAACTGAGCAGAAGGGAAGTTGAGAGACGGGGGAGTTGCCAAATTTTTGCCTTGCACAGGGTGCTACTGAAATTTGAAAGTCCGCTCGTGAATTTGAGTTGTTGAGATTTGGGGATGGGGTGGGGCAAAGTTCGCCAAAATCTACACTTCTGACATGGACTGCCATACATCCAGATTTCCTCAGACACTTCAGTGATTTCTGCCCAGAGGGCCAAATGGCAGCTATATCCGGGAAATTCCGGGTGTATGGCAACCCTATCAGTCACTGAACCTGGCCTTTAACGTATCTGGTAAAGAAAATAGCCAAATGTGTCCAAAGGAGGTTTGGGGAAAAGAACCTAAAAGGAACATACTATTATCCTGAAATTTTTAGAGGATATGATGTAGATTAAGGCACCCAGTTTAGTCTCCCCCCCCAAAAAATAGGGGTACTTTGGGATCTTTTGCAAAGAATTCAGTTTATTTGGGTATTCTGTCTCATACTTGAATTGTATGAGGGGGAGTAGGGGAGCAAGCCTGTTGGCCCTATTCCATAAATTGCACTTCCAACATTGTTTCCATGTATCGGGAAGGCAAACATCTGCAGAGGGACCTCTTCTATTGGGTGAAGCTCCTTGTGGGAACCATCAACATCCCATGCAGGGAGTTTACATGTGTAAGACCAGACTCTTCACTTGAGAAGTTCTTCCCTCTGTGGCATGGAGGTCAATGCCTCCACAGGCTCTGACATTGGAGGGGGGCAGACCCAGTACACTCACCCACACTCTTCCTCCCTCAAATTCGAGATTTTAATGCAACAATAAGGGAATATTGGGGAATAAATAGGAAAACGGAGGACATTTTTAAATAATATATGCCTGTTGTCTCCATTGTCTTCTTGATTACTGATATATTTAGCAATGCTGTATATATAGACAGATGTCTTAGTCTTTGTCGTCAGCAAGTTCAGTTCCACGTTTGTTTTTGGTTTTTTTAAAAAACACAAAACAAAACATTGCACATATTGATTTTTTAAAACCATTTTTAAAGTGCAAACTTTACCAGTATTTACATCGTTGGCAAATTAGCTCCTGAAATTATGCCAAGCCTCAAGGGAGCTTTCCAAACTCTGGGCTTTTCTCAGGAGAACTGCACAGCCTTTACTAAGCCTTCACTGTTCAGCAAAATACAATTCTCGCAAGTGCTGCCACTATTGCTTTCCTAGCACTAAAACTGCTAAGTAAACACTAGCCCTGATCCTTCCATGACAGGCAGGATTCTTACTATAGCAGGCTGGCAACAGCACAGTGCTAGTCTTCTACACAATTACATTCATAGGCAGATGCCTGCATCTGGAAGTGCCCTTGGAGCACAGTTTCTCCTGTGTGAGGTAGAGATGAGGGAGAAATCTGGTTTGGTTCACATCTTAATGGACTCATCCATGCTGTTGTTTAATGTCAATAGTAACCTACCTGTACCTCCATTAATTCTCCATTGTCCACATGGCATTCTCTTCCAAGTCACAGTCTATCCTCCTCCAGGTTTTCTCACACCCTCTCCTTATGGAGCATCCCTGGTATGAAAGAATCCAAACTGAGGGAGGTCAGTGATTTGGAGGAGAACATCATATGGACAATGGAAAATTAATGAAAGTACAGGAAAACTTACTGTTCCCATTAAACTACAGTATGGAAGAGCCCAATGTGAACATACCTTATTCACACTTCCTGAAACAATGTACGTGAATTTAAATACAGGTAGCTTTCAAAATTCACAGTTCTGTTAATTTTCATGACGCAGTTCTCCAACCCAAAGATGTGCACAAAAATGCATATATTAGGGGGAAATGTGCATTACTGTAAAATGCATAACCAAAACATAAAATAGCAAATGGATGCAGAAATGTAGTAAGCTAAACTTAAAATTATAAAAATGTGAAACTCATGAGAAACTGAAACTTAACAGTTTCATCATTCTCTAGTGTGAACCCCATTAAAATTAATGGGACATGTGCAACAGGGAAATTCATTAGAATTCAAGCAAATTACTGTTACAACATTCTTCTGCAACCAGTGCTGATAATTAAATTGGCAGATGCCTTTTCATTGTTTTTTAAACAAAACAAAAAAGCACCACTAATGTATTTCTCACCTTTTCACTTCCTAATCATATTTATTCACATATCTTATACAAGTATTTTCATACATGAAGTTTTATTTCAATACAAACTTCACAGTGATTGCGGTATTATTTTAGGCTAAAGACATTGATTTGAGAATACTGCCCTGCTATAGCTAGATGTTGGGAGAGCATCACAAATTATCACCAGAGAAATACATCAGACAATATATTTTAGTGGTTAAAAGTAAAAAAACAACAACCAAGGACAGGAAAAATGAAAACAAAAGCCGAAAAGATTATACTGTTTGGACTGCATGCTATTGTTCTTATTTGCTCATGGCAACATCAGTCACTAGACAGCTGCAGGTTTCTAAAGGGATGTGATGAGCGACTCCTATCACTGCATTTCAGCCAAAAAGTAGTTCCCATTAGACAACATAGATTTATCAAAAAGAGATAAATACCCATGTCTGGACCATATGATTGGCAGATCCTCATTTATTCAACAGTTGGGACACTATGTACAGTATATATATTTAAGATCATGAAACAGAAGTGGAATGGAATATAATATTTAATATAAACTAAACTGTAAGGCAAAAACAATTTTGGGGCACGGTTTAAGTAAGAATCCTCTTTGACTATTGGGCCAATGTCAGCAGCAGGCAAGAGAGATAAGAAACTCCATCACAGTTTCTACCTTATAAATATCTGTCTTCAGGAGATGCCGAAAATGTGACCAGCACTTCTCCAAGGTGTGTAAATCTCAGCTTACTGTTTGCATATGCTTCATAAGGGAACAGTAGCTACTATGTAAAGTGGAATGATGCAGGTGACTGCTCATGAATATGCAACCTCCCAACAAGGATTGCTGTTTCTTATTTATACTATACTTCTCCTAAACCCCAGTCTAGTTAAGATCATGTATTCAAGACTTGACTGTTCAGGATTTCTGCAGCGTAGAAAAAGCAGATTAGATTAAGGCAGAAAGATTTACACAAGTAATTAGTCTATAACAGATTCACCTCATTTCATAAAAGGTGACTGATGAGGTGAAATACACTGCCAGGAGTTATCCCCATCACATTTTAATACCCAATAGAAAAGTCTTCATTTAGTCTGCACAGGTAAACTGCAAAATTAAAGATTTGGTAGTTTGTTTAGAAGTATTTCTTCTTTTAAAAACAAAAATGCTGTGGGCATTGTGGATTCATCTTGGTATGATCATCTTTTCTATGGCACAGACAATGTGATCCCAGTTTTTGCATAAAATTGCAAGAAGAGTTACTGCGAAGAAGGTGCAAATGATATGGAAACGGCTTCTCATCATAGGAGCTATAAACTTGGCTATGGTGGAGACGCACACTAGGATTACGGTCATGAAGGCCAAGACTACGTTTATGCATTTCCCCAGCAAGACTTTGGCATTAACGGTTTCTGACTGCAGGGCTTGCTGTTCTTGCTGATGAATCTCCAGCTTAGAGACCCGTGTTTGGCAAGATTCCAAAGCTTCCTGTCAGTATAAAATAGGAAGGGGAAGGGGGGAAAGAAAAGTTAAGGAACCATCACTTTCATACATAAAATACATTTTCATTCTATCTGATTGGTTAAGGACATTACCCCCATCTGTGCAGAAATCAGTTAGCAAAACAATTTACCACTCTTTGATTGCGAACTCTACAATTCTATAATTCTATGCATCTCAAGGTTGAAAATGTATTAACACAAAAACATTAGAACAGGCAGCTGGATTAGGCCAATGGCCCATCTTGTCCAGCATCCTGTTCTCACGGTGGACAACCAGATTTGAACACAAGAGCACTCTTCTCCTGCCTGTCTCCAGCCATACATAAATGTACAGTACACAGAATCACAGAATTATAGATGTCTTTTTCCTCCTTGAAGGAGAACTGTGCAACGGCCAGTGTTCATGTTCAGTCTCATATCCTCCGATTACACGGACTGATTAAAAGCTTGGTGAACAATTCTTTCAATTCTATACTTATTTTGTTCATTCCCACAACAGCCTAGTGAGGGAGGCTATAATTTTTCCCATGGAGAACTGCAGTTGTTCCTATCTTGCAAGAGCAATGTCATTTCCACACTATAGTTCCATCAGAGATAAATGTGAAAAATTAGTGGTTAGATGTGAAAGCTCTGGCTATGAGTTTATGGCTGCAATCCTAAACGTGAAAGGGAATAAGCTTTATTGAATGCAGTGGGGACTTAGTCATCTGAATAAAGCTGCATTGGATTCACAGTATTTCTTTGAGAGGGAGATGCAAAAGTTCTTTTTAAAGACATAAAGAATAGGAAGCATGAGTGACTTCCTTCTCCATCTCCAAAGGCCCAAATCTAGCCTTAAATTGGAACTCAGATCTTTCAGTCTAAAAAATCCTGTGCTTTCATCACTGGACCACAGTGGCTAATTCTTTGGAAACAAAAAAATAATCTGTTACTTAATTTCAAAAGTTGGTACCTGAACATCTCGTGACCGTTCATAGGCCTGATACGCCACCTTTTCTTCAATACTAGCAAGTTCTTGCTTCAAGTTGGCTGTCTCGTGCTGGTGGAGGTCTGTTAGATCATTCAGCTGGTCTTCTAATCGCTCATACCTTAAAAAAACCAAAATTTACTTGGCTTTTATGTGAAATCTAATGAAAGTGCTTCCCTCCTTATTTGTAGGTTGCATCATCACCATTTTTTATCAGGGTAACTTTTTGTTTCCCTGCGCTGAAACCCTACTGGCATTAGAAAAGTATACTACCTTGAATACAAGCTGAACATTGTAAACCTTTTAAAAAGTAATTTTATATTATTATTATTATTATTATTATTATTATTATTATTATTATTATTATTACTACTACTACTACTACTGCCATTCTCACTAAGTTGTAAGTTTTTGCATGTGATTATAGAAACTAACATGACAAGAGTTTTTTTACCCCATGACTGCTCACCTGATAAGCCTGCTGAGAATTCTGAGAATACACTTCACACATTACCCTAACAGCAAATGTGGTAGCCTCTTCAAGTGCATATATGATGGGGAAGTGTTAACATGTGCCTATGTAGTACATGCAGCTGATCATTGTCATGGGTGGAGTTCAAGGGTACTTAGTTCATTCTTCTCTTTGTTGCATTGCTTTGACACCACCTCATTCTCATCTACCTGTGAAAATCAATTTCAACTGGCCAACATAATAACGTACCTGTACCTTTCCTCCTGCAGCGTTTGAGAAATAAAGCCATACTCTCTTTTGAATTGTACTTTTAAATTCTCAATGTCATCTGCCAACTGGGATTGTGCTTCCTTTATTTCCCGCAGTCCCTCAAAGAGAATTGATAGTTTCCCATGGCTTTCCAGAGCATTTGTTCCACCATGGCCAAAGGACTGGTTTCCATTGCTGTCCGCAGAGCCAGATGTTGCACTTGAGCACTCATCATCACTGGTGTATTTTGGCTTGGCCACTATAGTAGCACTTCCGCCGTAGGCCCTGGAAGTAGTTTCTGGCCTAAAATCATCCAGGCTGCTCTTTAAGTGAGCAATATTGTCAGCACTTCCAAATTTATTCCGGATCAGGTTTGCAAACTCTCTGGACTTGCTGAAAACAAACACTGGTGGTGTCAAGGAGACTCCTGGAACACCTGTTTTGCTGCTCTCATTGCTCTGGCCAGTAGTACGAGATTTCCCATGGGCATCTTTCAGGGAATGTTGGATTTCCTTCAGGCTGTCTTTGGAAGTATCCTTGGTACTTTTGGAGGAACCATTTTGTTCTATCTCTTTGAGCTTTCTGTGATATTGTTCCAATTTCTTCTGCAACTGGGCTATGGAATGGGCAGACTTTTGATTCTTCTTTTCAAATACTTGTTTAATTCGACCTGCTTGTTGTTTGTCCGCACTGTTCACAAGCTTCAAATACTCTGCCACATTCCCATCCCGAGCTGTTTGTTCTATTTTTATCTGCTCCGTAACTTTCAGAATCTTTTGCTTCAAACTGTCTGCACTGAGTTTTACTTTGTGAAACTCAAACACACCATCAGGTACATCAAAGTTGAGGTTGGTGTCCGAACCTCCCCGGCGAATATTAAGAGGCAGGCTGAGGGTATTCATATCATGTCTTTCCACCTATAAGAGATTAAAATTCAACCTTAGTTTTCTATGAAATAATTCATAAATAATTCTAAGAAGAAATTAATATAAGATCACAAAGCATGACATTATTTGTGATGTGGGAACATTATTGAAATGCAGGAACTTGGGCCAATGGGGAAATAAGTGTTCTGCTCATTCAGCCATGCAGAACACTAGTATAAACATCCAGTTAGCACCACACAATCCCCTAAAATAGTAAATACTAGGAATCTAATGCTGTAGTCCTATACACACTTGCCTGGGAGTAAGCACAACTGAATATAACTTAATTCCTTCTGAGTAGACTATGCTGCTCAGACCAAAACAGTGCCATATTACTCAAAACTGGCATCAAATGATAAAGTTAATACCATACTTAGCACAAAATGTCTTCCAGATTAAAAAAAATCCATAAGGTTTTTTGTTTGATATACAAATAAATTATCCTCCATTTTCCTAACTACACTCTCTATATTAATTTTGCTGAGCAACTGTTCCTGGTTT
Source organism: Podarcis bocagei (assembly GCF_964188305.1). Taxonomy (NCBI): domain Eukaryota; kingdom Metazoa; phylum Chordata; class Lepidosauria; order Squamata; family Lacertidae; genus Podarcis; species Podarcis bocagei. The sequence goes on along the minus strand of NC_138135.1, from coordinate 39,336,916 downwards.
TCAGACCAAGCAAATACTTCAGTTCTTTTTATCAACTTAGTAACCAATGCGACACATTGCTTTCTTATTTGACCTCTTATTCTGTAGCTCAACTGGTACCCCTAGCAATTTGATCCAATAGTACATTATTTCCCTTCCCTGCAAATGAGCAGAGCTAGTTTCTCACAGCTCATGAATATTATGTACATCTGACAAACATCGGTACATAGTAAGTATGCTTCTTGAGACAGCACACATGCTATACCTTTAAAGCACACTTTAAGAACATTCTCTCAATCAAAGAAAGTTGGACACTGCAATTCACCCCTCATTGAGTTACAATTCTCAGCAATGACAGTGCCTAGAATTCTTTGAGGAAGGAATAATGTGCTTTGAATGTGCTTTATAGTGTTTACACAGCCTGAGTGCAAGTAATATATCTTCAATTGTACCCTAAGTCTGAAAAGCTATCCAGTCATGAAGTGGAAAAGTGCTAAGATGATAAGAGAACCTGGTTTGTAATGCAATGTACAAGGCAGCAGTACAGTATCTTAAGTTATAACCTACTGGATACTTTGCACATTGGACCTGATATGCATAGTCACACAATGCAATAAAGGAGGTAATCATTATTATTATCCTTATCCTGATTCTTAACTGCAGCAAAACATAATTTTAATTGTTCAAGACTGCCTAGAAAAAACAACAACAAATCAAATAGAAATGAAAATGTTCCCTTATACAATACTTCTTATGTAGTGTTTCTGCACATGCATGAAGAAGCTGTGGTCAACATTATTCTAACTAGGATGTAATATGCAGTGCAGATGAGATGTAACATGCTCATCACAAAAGATACGTGCACCAATCAGCCTTAGCATTCAAATTATGGTAGGTGTTTTTAATTAAACATGAATGAATTTTTACCACACATAATAGCCAGACTAAATCGGAAGTCTCTGCTGATGAAGAAGAGTTTGGATTTGATACCCCGCTTTATCACTACCCTAAGGAGTCTCAAAGGGGCTAAGAATCTCCTTTCCCTTCCTCCCCCACAACAAACACTCTGTTAGGTGAGTGAGGCTGAGAGACTTCAGAGAAGTCTGACTGGCCCAAGGTCACCCAGAGGCTGCATGTGGAGGAGAGGGGAATCGAACCCGGTTCACCAGATTATGAGTCCACTGCTCTTAACCACTACACCACACTGGCTCTACTGATGAGAGAGAGCAAAGGGGCTGACTATATACATACACACACAACATAATTCCAAAGCCCAGCGGCTCGCTTACTCAGCTTTGGGAAGGCAGCATGAGGACTGTGTGTGTGTGTGTGCGCGCGCGCATGCACGCGCACCAAAAAGGGCCTTGAGGGGCCATGTATTGGACCACCCTGGCCTAGAGGCATACTTAAAATGACAGTGAGGCGGAATTCCTTGGTAACAGATTTTAAGAAGAAACTATTTTCTTAGAGACTGGCCATGTTCCAAACAGGAAGGAAGAATATCACTGTTGGTATTTTAGTAAAGATTTATTAGTTTATTTCAAATATTTATATTCTACTTCCTGGCCTTCATTCTCAAGGCAGCTTGCAACAAAATTTAACAATCCATGCAAAATAAAATGAAGGCAGTAGCCGAACATGTTATCGCTCGCTCAGTTCACAGTATAGGACAGTTTTGATGAATGAGATTAATGGTCTGTCATGCTAATGAAATGACAAATGCATTGGCTGAACAAAATTCAATCCAAATTAAGCCGAAGCATTTCAATATTATCTCAGATCTATCACTGAACAACTGACAAGAATTATGAATTATAAGATGCTCCTATAATATATGTGGGCATAATAATTATATTTATAAAAGCAGCATCTATTCCATAATAATGATCTAATATCCAATATGGTTTGCTTTTTGAAAGCGGTAAAAAAGTAATCTCAACTCTGAATTCATCTGCAGGTTCATCCGTCACACTTTATAACTGTTACTCAATAGACGTACAACACACTGCAAATGTATAATCAATAGTCTGACATATTGCCACAGGGATTTTAAGAATTATGGGAGTTAGACCACAGAGTGATTACAGTGACATGCAATACACCACACAGCAATTCAGCACCAAAAGCAGAAATGTCCTCAGACCTTCATGATTTTAACTCTTGTACGTTAACACTGAGCCACTCATTTCCTAAAGCAATTCAGCCCTCTCGACTCATAGCAAACTCAGACTAACATTGTCGGCTTACTAACATGTTTATACAAAATCTAATCAGCAATGTTACCCAGGACAAAATGTACATACTTCCAAGGCCGGGTGGATCTGCTCACAATCCTACATAAATGTTTATTTCCTTTAGTACAAAAGTATTCTAAAAATATTTTGCATATATCAAGACATGAGCCTGAACAGCTGCTGTTCTGACCCTCTTCCTCCCTGCTTTAAACGATGGAATCTCTCTTCCTCACAGAGGTAAATTGCTCCCCAAGCTCTGTGGTTTCCTATGACATGCCATAAAACTGGACAAAAGGCAAGGGAAGGAACAGGGGAGAGTTCATCTAAGGCTGTGAACTTACCCCATTTACTCTGCTTCCAGTGCACTACCACTGCTGGTCTGAGAAGCAGTGTACACATAACATTAGTTGTAATTCATATCTACATGTAATTCAAATCATATCTGTCATTTTTAAAAATTAAATACTCTCTTTTGATGCATTATTCCCCACACCAGCTTCAATCCAAACTGAGAAAAAGAACAACCAATTGCATGTTAAGCTGGTACTGTGTAAATAGTGTTAGCTAGAAGGAAACAACATACATACAGAATCACATCACCTACTAACGCCATGGGGTGTTTGGGGTGTTAGAGCAGGGGTAGTACCTCTGGTGGGGGGGGGGACACAATGTGCTTTTTCTGGTGTAGTTTGCCCATCTTCGGTCCCCACTCTGCACTCAGCTCTCACCTGTGGCTCCTAGAAACTATTGGCATGTGACAGTGGCCACATCCTGGGAACGGCTTTGACTGGCCTTAAACCATCAGTGACTTTCCCTGCGTGCAAAGAAAGGCTCTGGTGGATAGAGCAGACGAGAAAATGGAAGCTAAATGGTTAGGCTGGGATGCGCCAGATTCAGCACACCTTGCCTGTGCTAAAAGATCTATAGAGACTAGCAGTCTGTTTTCAGGCACAACTGAAAGGGCTGTTCTTGACCTTTAAAGCCCCAAATGGCTTGTTAGCAGGATTTTTAAAGGACTGCCTTCTTCAATAGAAGTCTTCCCGAAATATCTGCTTCTGAGACTGGTCTACAGGTAACCCAATATTCAGGAGATGAGGTGAATGGCAACTGGGGAATTAGCTTCTTCAGTGGTAGCCTCTCACCTTTGAAATAGCTTTCCTGAGCAGATCTATGAAGTGCCTATATCATCATAAGGTGAAACCTACTACATTTTAAAAACATGTTACTGAATTTAAAGTTTTGGTGAACTGCTGTTTTTAAAATTGTTGGCTGCTTGTTGTTTCATATATATTTTTGTTGTTTCATTGTCAATTGCTTTAAAATGCTTAACATAATAATTTGTTTTTGAGGTGCCGGTCAGAAAGCATCTCACCAGAGCACAATGTTAACTATCTCCCATTACAATATTCATTGTAGAAATGTGAACGTGAGTAAGTAAAAGGTGTGCCACACTTATCTGGGGTGGACCCAGAGGTAAGTTAGGTGAACTTAGTACACACTGAAAACAATGGGAGTCAGGTTCAACTACATTGTCAAAATCTGACCATTATCCTTTCCTCTCCTCCAAATTCCAGCAGCTAGTTATTTTTAATGATATCTTGTTAATATTTCAGCAATTCCCCTTTGTACCTGGATAGCTACCTAACATGCTCTCCTTTTGTTTCAACACGAGAGCATCTCTGTGTGGTTTTAGCTTCTTTTCTCCTTTTTGTATGCTACTCTCCAGGATAGAAAGATGTGCTAAGAAGGAATGCACAGCAGCTAATTTTGGTAACATACCTCTAGATAAAAGCTGAAATGGTTGTGGTCTATCATTTACACACATATACTTCTCCACATATATCCCACTGTGTGGAAGGAAAGCACTATGCGGAGTGAAAATAAACTTAACATTGTCATGTGGAACTTCCCCAAATGCCATTGCTCAGCTGTAGCTTCCTTAACACATAATCACTCTTAGTTTGAAAGAATATATGTCTACAGCATTTCACGACTCTATAAATTATTCCATCATGCAGACAGTACACAAGTGAGTCATTTGCTTATTGTTATCCAACCCTTCCCATTTTCCTGTATACTGAAAGTAAGAAACTCTTTATATGCAGATTTTGACTGCAGAAGAGGCCGTAGATGTATGTTGTAAAAGAGAAGTGATGAAACAGCAAAACTGAATACTGAACTTATTAAAATCTGCCCAGCATGTGCTATCCCGAAAAGAGTTATCAGCAGAAGGACTAGTGTTCTCAGTGTTCCATAGGCCTTAACATTTTTTTCCAAGTATGCTACAGTGAAGACCAAATCTTTGTTCACATTTTGCTTGTAAATGTAGATTTGTTGTAGATTTAATTACCTATCTGTACCTTTTGTTTACTATGAGGGGAGAAAGCATTAATGGGGATAATGAAAATAATGATGCAGTTGAAGGAAAATTAGACAAAGTAGTCTCATTGAAATCTTTTGTTGTTTCCAATGAACTAAAGAGCATATAGCTTTATCCAGATTACACTCATTAAACTCTAAGACGAATATACAAGCATTATGCAAGAGCAGCTTCACATCTGGACTGTCACAATCAGCAAATGTGAAATGTGCACACCCTAGAATGTGCAATGTTCTCATGCCATGCACAGTGCTCATAATGTATGTTCCGGTGACCCACACAGAATTATCTCCTTTACAGTGTAGCAGAGGATCAAGCCAGGTCACAAAAAGCAAAAAACCTGTGCTAATCCTTGCTGTGATGTTCATGCAGCTTCCAAGAGCTGCCCAGGGGAGCAGCTTTGGCCGTCTGTGTCCCGAGTCAACTGTCAGCAAATTAGATTGAAGGATAAGAGGCAGCTCCAGATGTGCCCTAACAGCTTCATCAACACACAGTCTGTTCCTAGTATTTGCGTCGCTGGAAATGTAAGATGTAATCATTATTTGGGGAAACATATTCAAACATTATTTTTGCTGTGTCTGTGACTGAAATGATAAGACAGCCTGGGATTCTGCATGGGCATGTCTAGGCAGGGTATTTGCAAATGCCCAGCAGTGCAATTCAGAATGCTTAACACCTACAAGCATGGGGGATTTTTCTGATTGCTGCCTGTTGACTAGCAGAATAAGCACGGGTACTACTATCACTTAACTAACATCCTATAACATTTCTGGGTAGGATGTACTTCTGAGATGCTGCCTGGAGTACTTCTTGTGCTCCTGAAGAAGCTTTTGCTTGGAATCTCCCAGTGTTTACAAGTAAGGCTGCCTAAGTAAAGATAAAGGGACCTCTGACCATTAGGTCCAATCGTGGACGACTCTGGGGTTGCGGCGCTCATCTCGCTTTATTGGCCGAGGGAGCCGGCGTACAGCTTCTGGGTCATGTGGCCAGCATGACTAAGCCGCTTCTGGCAAACCGGAGCAGCGCACGGAAACACCGTTTACCTTCCTATTTATCTACTTGCACTTTGAGGTGCTTTCGAACTGCTAGGTTGGCAGGAGCTGGGACCGAGCAATGGTGGCTCACCGAGTCGCGGGGTTTCGAACCACCAACTTTCTGATCAGCAAGCCCTAGGCTCTGTGCTTTAACCCACAGCGCCACCCGCATCCCAATAGGGCTGCCTACACAACCATATATTTAAGGCACCCAGATATACTCCAAGAATCATGGGAACTGTAGGTGTGCAAGCATGTAGAATTTGAGAGGCATTAAAACGCACTCTGTGCATAGTTACAGATGGGTAGCCGTGTTGGTCTGCCATAGTCAAAATAAAAAAATTCCTTCCTGTAGCACCTTAAAGACCAACTAAGTTAGTTCTTGGTATAAGCTTTCGTGTGCATGCACACTTCTTCAGATACACTGAAAAACGTTTTTCAGTGTATCTGAAGAAGTGTGCATGCACACGAAAGCTTATACCAAGAACTAACTTAGTTGGTCTTTAAGGTGCTACAGGAAGGAATTTTTTTATTTTGACTCTGTGCATAGTGACTGTCAAGTGCCAGCAGATGGAGCTGCTGCTTTTAATCAACTATATTGAGAGGAACAGCAAACCTGAGGGCTTGAATAATATGGCCTCTCTGGATATTGTGATCAAGATTGTGATAGTTATGTTTTTCTTCTTGGTCTCATTCTCAGACTGCTTGGTGGTCTTTTTCTTCTTCTTTTTTTTAAAAACACAACCCATATCTTTTCAACTCATCCACAGATTCCTAAGACCACTGAAGTGAAATGAAGTGAAACTCACTGGTTGACTTTGGGCCAGTCACACTCCGTCAGCCTAACCTACCTCGCAGAGTTGTTGTAAACATAAAACAAGGAAGCGGGTGAATGGTTTATTCCACCCTGAGCTCCTTGGAGGAAATATTATATTTATTATTACATTTATAATAAATCCTATTTACTGTATCGGATTGTAGGCAACCTAGCAAATGGCATTAAGAATAAGAATAAGAATAAGAATATCTTTATTGTCATTGCCCCCTTCGGGGACAACGAAATTACTTGACTGCTCCATAAAAACACTAATTAAACAATACAATATAATACAGCAAGGGAGATTAGATGACTTTCAAAGTCCGGGCTTCCCATTCAGGGCCGAGATCGCTCTGGAGAAGAAGTTATCAGGTACAGGGGTCACATTCACCCCAATATTTATTTTAATAATAAAATAATAATAAATAATAAAAGTCCCAACATTGAAGAAACTAGGCTAGTAATGTGGCAACAGAAAGGGTCAACAAAAGTTAATTCCACATCAGCCGTGCAAATGCTTGTAAATCTAATCCTTGTGCATTGTTTTCTACAAGAAGATCAAAACACAGAGAGCACTGACTGTTAACAGGAAATTGTGCACACAGATAAAATGAAAACATCAATGTGGACACCGCCCTAGTCCTTAATTTCCTTTCTCTCTGTGGCATTGGATTTCTACTCATGTCCCCATGAAAATACGTACAATACTGTCTTATTATTGATCTTTGTTTTGCTTTGATTCTTAGAAAAGGAGTTACCTACTTTGTTGAGATCCGTTTTGTTCATGTTCTTACAAACAGAAGCTAAAATTAGTAGGACAAATTATTACCCAAATAGGGCTTAGGTCTGTATGCTATACATAAAATATTATCAGGAAGTGAAATATAAACAAATGTTATAAAAGTGTTGTTTTTTCCTAGAAAAAAACATGTATTACAGACAATATTTTTCTACAAAAATTCATCTCAGAAGCCCTACCTTAACTCTCTTAAGCAGTATGCCGTTTTATCATTTTCAAAAGTCACTTATTAGTATTTCATTATCAGAATGTCAAAACTGATAAGATGTGTAATACCCCAGATAATATCATTAACAATGATATAGCCAGAGTACACCTGTCAAAATCAAAACTTCTCAGGACTAACTTAAGTTAATAGTTTTCCATTTATCGACCCTAAAATTGACAGGAAGTTGGCTATCACCCACTGTGTTTCACTATTCATTTTCCATTAAATTAATTAAAAATGAAATCGTCTGTTCCAGGTTCCAAAATAATAAGTCCATATGGTATGCAAGTACTTTTGTTTTATTACATAACATCTAATTTAGTAATGTGCTGTGACCGAAAAACTCATTAAGTATCTCATTTGACCAAAAGATTCCAAGATTCCTATACTACAGAGGACAACCAATTCAGCTACAGGCATCACTTTTAATACCCTCAACACTATTTGTTAACAGCGTTCTCAAATATTATCGTAATTAGTCTTCCAAAGCCATGAAAACCTCATTTGGCAGCTGCAATCTCAGTATTAACAAAGGAAAGACGAACAGCTTAGAGCCAGTGATGTGGTGCTCATTCTGTTCCCTCATCTAGAATCAGGCAGGCTAAAATAGAAGGGAGGTCCAGGAAAGCAAAAAAAACCCTTATAAAAACAAAGTTTGAGATATCTGTAGATTGTACCCGTCAATCAGAATAACCTTTGCCCATTATCTCTCAGGCAAAAACAGTATTTGTTGTTTTTTTCTACATAGGTTCTGAGAATTGAATTAATCAAAAAGCTTCAGGAAGAGGAACTGCATCCCACTGCCAGTTATTCAAAAGGAGATGGCTTCTCACGTGCTTGTAATACAGTAGTACCTAGGGTTACAGATGCTTCAGGTTACAGACGCTTCAGGTTACAGACTCCGCTAACCCAGAAATAGTACCTCGGGTTAAGAACTTTGCTTCAAGATGAGAATAGAAATCGTGCAGTGGCGGTGCGTGACAGCAGGAGGCCCCATTAGTTAAAGTGGTACCTCAGGTTAAGAACAGTTTCAGGTTAAGAACGGACCTCAGGAACAAATTAAGTTCTCAACCTGAGGTACCACTGTACTACTTACCAGGAAGGAACGTGGAACAAAAACCAAGTATGGACCAAACATGCAGGGCTGTTTGAAGCCAATCATTGGCTGGTGACACAGGCGGTAGATACACCATGCATAAGATGAAAAGAACAAAAATTGTTTGTTTGTATTCAACAAGCAGCACCACTTTATTTAGACTTCCATAGATAATTTACTTTCCATGCTCCCAAACACCAAAAGGGCCAAACAAGACACACATTTAAATACATAACTACCGGTACATGTTGTTTTCCACAGGAGTTACAGAACCTAGGGGTGAGCAGGAAGGTTAGGCTTATGTCTTCATCACTCCCACACTGCAGTTTGAGTGAGATCACCCCCTGCTCCCTGGCATGGCTAGGAATCTTAGAGGCGGAATCTTCTACCCCTGTAATTAGTTAGGAAAAACAAAGTACATAGCTGCCTGCTACGTATTTAAGCAAACATGTCTTCAGTCATCCAGTGACATAGATTCAAAAGGAAGTATTTCTTCATACAGTGCCTAATTACCTCTGTCTCCACCTTGCCCTACTTGTGAGCTTCTCAGTGTTGTGGTTCACATGTAACATTACACTATACTTAATTAAAGGCAAACTATGATTTACTGTGAATTTGCAGTGAGCTAGTGCACAATGCCAAAAACGTACCACTCTGCTCTCTCCCCGACTCCTGCTCCTCTCCGCTGCCAAGGAACAAGCCATTGTGTGGCTTGGTTGCTACATCCAAACCTCTTGCATCTGAAGCAGTTTGTTTGGAGAGTGCTCCAAACAATCAAGTGGCAATCAAGCTTTCTTTTTTGCTTACTTGTGGTGCTTGGGGAGAAATAAACTGGTGCAGCCAGAGCCGAGGAAGAGCGGAAAAGGAGGAGCAGCATGATACACATTCACTTTAAGCCATTGTTTTTAACTATGGTTTAATGTTACGTTTTGGACTGGGCTACAGTGGTACCTCGGGTTACATACGCTTCAGGTTACAGACTGCACTAACCCAGAAATAATACCTTGGGTTAAGAACTTTGCTTCAGGATGAGAACAGAAATTGTGCTCTGGGGGCGCAGCAGCAGCAGGAGGCCCCATTAGCTAAAGTGGTGCTTCAGGTTAAGAACAGTTTCAGGTTAAGAACGGACCTCCGGAACAAATTAAGTACTTAACCCGAGGTACCACTGTATTGACATGTGCAAGCTGCTGGATCAGATTGGCTTTTGACAAGATTTAGAATACTATTCCTTACTTTCTGAAGATCTGAAGAAGAAGAAAACCTTTTCTGATCAAATTTTATGTGGACTCTGATTTCAGAAACCTTTCAGTGGGCGACTATACAGGCAGACCTGCTTTCTGTACCTTAATATAGAGGGCAGGTGCAACCTGATATATAGGGATTAAAAAGCTCTGCTTGCCAGAACTCCTACTCAACACAGACCTTAAAAGGTACTGCAGCCTTCCTTTCCCAATAGACTTATTATTCTAAAAAATGTCTCTCCTGGCTCTAACAAGAGGCACATGTACCACTTAATCGCCAGTCCACCGTACAACCACAAATCCATTAACAGAAGCCATGTGTGTGAACAGGTAGACATTGATTAGCATCAAGCTGCTGTTTCTACCACAAAATAAACTGAATGTATATAGAAACCAACCAACAGTCTAAAAACCTCACTAGACTTCCACAAGAAAACTGTTAACAAGTTTAGAAAATTGATTTTTTGACATATTACAATATTTGCAGTGATCTAAAATGAAGAAAGTAAGATACCTAAGTCTTCAGCTCTCAGCAGGCAGATGAAATTTTATGTTTCCTATTAAAACATCATTTAAAAATATGGTTTCTGTGCAGTGATCCGAATGACAGTTTAGACCTATTACAGTTTAACACAGTAAGTTGATAACCTATGCAGAATGTTCCTCACTGGAAGTGTGTGTGTGTGTGTGTGTGTGTGTGTGTGTGTGTGTAGCAAGCCTTAGGAATTAAATATACCTACCAGTTATACTCAATGGATTCTACCTTCAAGTGGGGAATGTGATTCAAATGTTGTCTTGTGCCCATTGTTGCATAAAAAATACCTTTGAGTATTCCAGTAGTTGCTGGTGAGTGACTGGTGATTAATAGTCAGGGAGTGGATTTATAATCATGCAGTTTAAGTGGCTACACAGGGAGTAAGGGAATTGGTCTGGCACAGACTGAAAATGATGACTGAAGAGATAATAGCACTGCCCACTCACTTGAAATGGTTGGTGGGTTGGCATGGGGGGTGAATTATAGGACTTGGGTACCAGGGCCTACTTGGCTATACTAGGCCTTGGTCAAAGGACAGGAATAGAATAACTTTTCTAGGTTGCTTTTGGCAACTGGTGTCAGAGATCAAACAGTTCATGAAGGAAACAATGCCAAGCCACTGCTACCACTAGTAGCAGTTTAATTTTAGTGTCCCATTAGCAATTCCCCCTACACCCCTGGAGCTGTCCCATAACATCCCAGGAAGTCCAGCCAAAGGGCATGAATAACACTAGCTGAAACTGAAACATGCTATTTGTGAAGAATGATACTCAGAGAGAAGGCTATAAACTCAAGTTTAATCACCTGGATGATGACCGCATTGTTTACAATTCAAGCAACAGCAAATGCTTGAAAGCAGCACTTTGGGTTACGAAACTATTTTTATAAAGGTTGCACCACCTCCAGTCTCTGCCAAATGGTAGCAAGATTCCAAGATGTTCCAAGAGTTTACCCAAGGTTGTGTTTCCACTGGGAATCAAGGTATGGCAGAGACTGTTGTGTCTTTAAGAAATATGGTTTATTGTACACATATTTACACCTGGGTCTACTCTGGAGAGAGTTCATCTCACGAGGCACTTGTTCCTCCAAGCAGTGCAACCCTGGAGTCCAAGCCATCCTGCATGCCATCTCCATGCCTCTGTCCCACCCTCCCAAGGTGGTTCTGGCCTTGACAGCAGCTCATGGAGTTCTGCCCACTTCTTCTGCCCAACAGCCTTTGCAGAAAACAGCTCTCCTTCATCTCTCTGCTCGCCCCCCCCCCTTTTCCAGAACTCTGTGTGACACAACATCCACACCCTGCCACCTTGGCAACCTCCTCCCCTCACTGCCAGAGCCTCCATTGATGAGTTAATGATTTGCTTCCAGCATCTTAACAACAACTATACCAGGTGAGGCCCTGTGGCGATCACACAGGGCCCCCAGATGTTTGACGGTCTATTGATCCCTGTGCCACCACTATTATCACTTCCCCGCTGCCACCAACCCGTTTCTCTTGGGTACACACTGAGTCCAGACAGTTGTTAACATTAAAACAAATAATCAAGTTTATTTTATAAGCATTAACAAGGTTATGGTTTCAGATAGTTTTTCTTGTCAGTTTCTTAATCTTAGTTTCTTTACTGACCTATAAAGGTAAAGGGACCCCTGACCAGTAGGTCCAGTCGTGGCCGACTCTGGGGTTGCGGCGCTCATCTCGCTTTATTGGCTGAGGAAGCCGGCGTACAGCTTCCAGGTCATGTGGCCAGCATGACTAAGCCGCTTCTGGCGAACCAGAGCAGCACACGGAAATGCCGTTTACCTTCCCACCAGAGCGGTACCTATTTATCTACTTGCACTTTGATGTGCTTTTGAACTGCTAGGTTGGCAGGAGCAGGGACCGAGCAACGGGAGCTCACCCCATCGTGGGGATTCGAACTGCCAACCTACTGACCTATACCTTCCTAATAACTCCCAACTGATTATCCCACTATCTATCTGACTCCTCCTAACACTTTCTCCCACTCTCTCACATCAAAACCAGACCAACCCACAGACTTATCCTCCCTCTTCCTTCTCCAACTCCCAACTGACTCCTTAACACTAACTCTAACTCCTCCCCTTGGGTTCCCACTGGCCAATCACTTCACACTCATTTAACCCTTTCCTTATGACCCACCTAGGAGGGCAAACGCCACAGGCCCTGACCTGGGAAAGAAGCTTAGCCTATATCTTTCACTGGCCTGGCATCTTCCCTACAAAACGCCAAAAAGTATATAAATTCTACTATTTATTAATTTCTAACATTCACTAAATCTAGCCGTTATGGGCGCCCTTGCACCCCCCCCAAACTCTGTAACCCCAGATCTGTAACATTACGCTTTATCCATGCCACACTGTGCTTCCCAATAATGTTTTTTTTTCCATCACTTCTAGCATTTTTCTTTTTTATAGTTCAGTGTTTCTGTTTCATGTCACAGTATTGTTTAAAATTATAAATATAACTTAAAGCTTTCGCAGATGACTTGGTTTTGACATTACAGGAGCCAGAATCTAGTACGAAAATAGTTTTAAAATTGATTTATGAGTTTGGTCGGGTGGCGGGTTTTAAATTAAATAAGCAAAAAACCAAGGTTTTGGAAAAGAATTTGACACCTTTGGAATCAGAGAGGTTTCAGAAAGAGACAGATTTAACTGTGGTTAAAAAGGTGAAATACCTAGGGGTTAATCTGACCGCTAAAAATTTGAATCTATTTAAAGTTAATTATGAAAAATGTTGGTCAGAAATTAAAAAGGATCTAGAAACTTGGTCAAGATTGAAACTTTCCTTGTTGGGTCGAATTGCAGCTATAAAGATGAATGTATTGCCAAAGATGTTATTTTTGTTTCAAACCCTACAGATTGTGGACAGAGTGGAATGTTTTGGAAAGTGGCAGAAAGACATTTCTAAGTTTGTCTGGCAGGGCAAAAAGCCCAGAATAAAATTTAAAATTTTAACTGAAGCAAAGGAAAGAGGGGGATTTGCCCTGCCGGACTTAAGGTTATATTATGAAGCTGCAGCTTTCTGCTGGATGAAGGATTGGTTACTCTTAGAAAACACTGATGTCTTAGATCTGGAAGGGTTTAATAATGCTTTTGGATGGCATGCTTATTTGTGGTACGACAAGGTAAAAGTTCATAAAGTGTTCAAAAACCATATTGTCAGGAAAGCAATATTTATGGTCTGGACAAAGTACAAAGACTTATTAGAAAACAAGACCCCAAGGTGGCTATCACCAATGGAGGCCAAGGCCCAGAAAAGACTCAATATGGAGGCCAGTTGGCCGAAATATTGGGAAATAATAGAAAAAATTGGAGATAATTGGAGGTTGCAGAGCTTGGAGAAACTAAAGGACAAGGTGCGAGATTGGTTACATTACGCTCAAATTCAAGAGGTTTTTAACTTGGACAAAAAGCTAGGATTCCAGGTGGAAAAATCGAAATTAGAAACAGAATTGTTAGAACCAAAGACTAAAGTACTCTCAAGAATGTATAACTTGCTGCTTAAACGGAACACTCAGGATGAGACAGTTAAATCAGCCATGATAAAATGGGCTCAGGATATTGGGTACAACATCATGTTTGAGGACTGGGAAAGGTTATGGACCACTGGTATGAAATTTACGGCATGTAATGCCTTGAAGGAAAATATTATGAAAATGATATATAGGTGGTACATGACCCCAGTTAAGCTCGCAAAAATATATCATCTGTCTGATAACAAATGTTGGAAATGTAAAGAGGCTGAAGGGACATTCTTTCACCTCTGGTGGACTTGTCCAAGAGTGAAGGCCTTCTGGGAAATGATTTATAACGAGTTAAAGAAGGTATTTAAATATACCTTTGTTAAGAAACCAGAGGCCTTCCTCTTGGGCATTGTTGGCCAGAAAGTGTTAAAGAAGGACAGAACTTTTTTTATGTATGCAACTACAGCAGCAAGAATACTTATCGCAAAACATTGGAAGACACAGGATTTGCCCACGCTGGAAGAATGGCAGACGCAATTGATGGACTATATGGAACTGGCCGAAATGACTGGCAGAATCCGAGACTTGGGAGAAGAAACAATGGAAGAGGACTGGAAAAAGTTTAAGGACTATTTACAAAAACAGTACAAATTGTTTGAATGTTAAGAAAGTGCACGATTGGGGAAAATATGGTTCCAGTAACTCGTTTGAAAGATTTAGAAAATTAAGTGATATGCAAGAAAAGGTCGAAATCTAAAATAATATTATGTTTAATTTAAGTCATAACCAACTGTTAAAAACTATTTTAAGATTAGAGGTATAACATTTGAGAGGTATAAAATAAGAACTGAAACAAGGTGATAATTTGCTGAAATTTTTATTTATAGAGAATGCAGGGTAGGGAGATGTGAGGAAGTCCAGCTAGTTATACAAAAAGCTATGAAGTATTGGTTTTTCTTTTTTCTTTTTTTTTCTTTCTTCCTTCTGCTATATTGTTTGATGGTATGTTTTTTATGTGATCTTCTATTCTATGTTTAAAAACTGAATAAAAAATATTTTTTAAAAATAAATAAATATAATTATAAATATAATCCCCACCCCACCCCAGAAAAACCCAGCAACAACTTGAAGCCAAGGGCTGAAAATGAGGTCAACTAATGTAAATGGTGGTTGCAATTTATGCAAGACAGGGAAAAGAAGGATTAAAGAACCAGATTATATTGAAGCTCAACTAATAGTTGATTAAAGGAAGGAAGTCACTTTCCTGATTTCGTCACTGTGAAAATAATCGTTTTGCTCCCACAGGGAATAAGGCTATCAATGGCTGCTAGCCACATTGGCTGGGTTTTACCTCCAATGTCAGGTCAGGCGCAGTACTGTATGTCTCTGAATACAAGCTGCTGGGAACAACAACTGCTGGGAGCCACAAGTGGGTGGAGCCCTGTTCTGTTCAGATCCTGCTTGCAGTCTTCCCATAGACATCTGAGGGTCACTGCAGAGAAAAGAATGCTAGACTTGCTGGACTGATCCTGTAGGTCTCTTCTTGTGTTCTTATGTACGGTACATTTAGGATAAACATACTAGGATGCAAGTCCAAGTAAGACTTACTTCTGAGCAGACATGTTTGCATTTAAAAAACCCTACTACATCGTTGCTTTGTTTATGTTTTGCACTTGCTAACATTTAATTTCAATCTTTGCTACGTGCTATTTTATTCAGAACTAAAGAAATACAGAAAATGAATAATTAGGCCTATCTCACCTGCCTTTGTAACATGCTGAACAAAGCAGAGCATATAGCCCTGAAAACCTACAAAATGCAGTGGTCTCTGTCTTAACACAGCTATTACAAACAATCCTTCCTTAATCTCATCTTTGTAACCTAACTAAATCAAGAAGACATTTGCTTGAACTTTTAACCTTAACGTATGCTGAGCTTACTTTTTTATATAAAAAAAATGCTGTAGCTAGCCCAGATCTTTGTTAGCTGAAATTGTTCTTGAAAAAAGGTAAGTGCTTTGAACTTCGGAATTTTGCCAGAGTACCATCAAGTGCAGCATGAGTAGTGACTGTGTGGATATACTATCACAGATCAAACAACACAGATGGAACAAACAAAATGCTTTTCAAAAGAGGTAGTTTATAGAAGGGGTAGCTAACAGGCTGACGGACATATGACTACAGCCTCCATAATCCCTAACTGTTAGCCATGCTGCCTCAGGCTTATGAGAATTGAAGTCTAACGACATCAGGAGGGCACAACATTGACTACCGTGATTTACTATGTCAGTGATAAGTTATCATGTACTGAATAAACAAGCAATGAGTGATAAAAGTGATGTACAAATTGCATAGTTTGCCTATGCACATCTGAAAAGATTGCATACACAAATGTAGAAAGGGGAATGCGTAGTGGTTTTGTTGCCCAGTACTTCAAGATCACAAGGATAAAGTTCCCAAGTATAAGCATGCAAGGAATATCAGTATGATATTCTGAAAGAATATCTAAAGGAAAGAAAAAGAAATAATCTCAGAATCAGCATCAAATTAATAATAATAATAATAATAATAATAATAATAATAATAATAATAAGCATTATAGAACAATAGCTTCTGGAAATCAAAAGTAGAATTACTATAACATAATATTTCCAGATGAGCAAAAACAGAAAAATGATTTGTGGCACCTCAAAAAACAACAAATTATGATTGCATACACTTTCATGGACTACAGAAAATTTCATCATAATATAGATTGGTGTTGCCATCTCTGAGAGTTTCCTATTGCTGTTATTCAAAGTCTGGTAGAGTGCTTATACTGTCACATGACCAGGTATCATTGCAACACCGAATGATTTACAACCACCCACCAAGAAAATGTAAGTCTTAATTTGTGTGTGTCATTGCAGTGCAATTTCAATGGCATTGTGAAAATATAGAAGCGAGAATGAAACCAGTTGTTTGTTTCCCCTGAAATCTGAGTTGACATTTAAATTGGCTATGAAACTTGCATAACAGAATAGTAAACTGATACACCATAACATGCTTTCTACAAAGGGTGGCTTAACAGTTACCCAGTGCAAATACAGTAGAAATAACTGCTCTGCAATACTAACATTACATGGCAAAACAAAACAAAACATTAGGACCAACTACAACAGCTCCTTTCTTACTAGCAGTTTTGTTCAGGTTTTACACCATTTGCTTATTTAGTTCTGAGAATACAGAAAACATTCATTAAAAAAAAGGTTTTGCATCTCCTTGTACTCCCCTTCTCATTCCATTTTTGTTCACAGGCTAAGAAAATTTATTACATTTTCAGCACAACTGTACTATATTTCTTTATGCACAAACTGAGTGTAGAACCATTGACTCACTAGGGTCTGAAGCATGTGCAGTTGCTTTGCTGACAGTGTGCAATCTCTCCAGCTCCAACAACATCTGACTGGATTCCAGAGAAGGCTAGTGATATTGACATGTCAATTTCTCAAGCCTTTGTCAAACTTGCTGCAGGAAAATGTCTTGTCGATTTCATCAGTGCTGCATATCAGCTGGATAATAGAACAATGCAGTTAACAGGACCTCTGCCTCAGTCTAGAAAACCCTGGTGAAAGTCTTGTCAGTTTCACCAGGTTCCCCTGGAATCACAGCTACAGGTGTCTGGAAACACCATAAACTGCATATTTCTGTCAACTCAGTAAAATAAACCTATAGTCCATAATGCTAAGGCTCTATGAGCTAAAGTCCTCTCCACTGCCCATTGTTAATCTGTTGCTGCTTCTCATCAGATGATGTTTTCAAACAATCCCAGCTAAATTACAAATGAAGGAGATTAAGATATTGTGTGCAGGGAAAAGCAGAATGACTCAATATGAGATTAATCGCCCACAATCTTTGAAGTTCTGAAATATATACTCATTAACAAAGAAAGCTCTCTCTTTTTATGACCCCAGATTTTCTATTGAAATAATACCTTGTCCTTTGTGACAACAATCTCTCACAATCTAGTGTCATGAAACCTAGGATGATATAAAACTTTTTTATTTCTCTCTCACAAATAAGTATAAAAGTTAGACATGGAAAAGTCAATGATGGAAATTTCTGTCTTTTGGGGCAGGGGAATCTGTACTTTAAAATAAAAGCCAAGCTGTACTAGTTTTAGTACATTTCAAATAGAAAGCCTACCCCTGCAATATGCTGACTCTCACAACACTGAGAACCTAGCTCCCTTAGTCTAATGAGTTGCGATCCATCATCATCTCTTTCTCTCTCTCTCTCACTCTCTCTCTCTCACACACAAACACAAAGCATGGGGCTTAATTTGGCCAGTAACTATAATGCACATATCTCCCTAATATACAACTTCCTCCAGAGGAACAGTTTGTACTTCCTCACCCTCCAAGGCTAACAATGTTTCTCCAGCCAAACATCTACAGTATTTGCAAAACACAAGGACTTGAAGTAAGTCTCATTTGAGAGTTGATAAAATTCTCTATTGAAAGAATTCTAATTATTTCTCAGTATTAACCCCTGCCATAGTGTGAGGTTGGTGGGGTTTTTTTGTTTTTTTAGGTACAAATAATTATTGAATTTAGGCACACTTTGCCAAACAATCCAAAGATTGGTAAGTGACTATGAAATGGGATCATACTGATGAATTATGGCTTTTAGTACTCATACTGTACTGATTTCTGTACTTGCAGTAGAATCATAGCTGGGAATAAGCCTCACGGAATTCATTTGTAATTTCATGGTGAGGATTGGGCAGTTAGGCCTGAACTCCACTAAGACTGCTTAGAATTGCAGCCACAGAATGCTAAAGAAAAGCGACCTTCAAAAATTATCAAATACACTGAAGGAAGAGGAAGCAATAAGGAATTTGCGTTTCTAGATAACATATAGAAATAGTTAGCTGTGGTGTTAGTTTCTAAATAACTGTGCTATCCATTTCTAGATACAAAGATTCTATTTGTAAATTCATAGGGTAAGTGGATCGTTTTTCAAAGCACAGGATGAACAGTGAAAACAGCATCAGCTATCTAAATACTGCTTAAAAGGGCAATCAGGTCCCTGTAACAATTAAATTCTGTGTCACTGATTCCTGTTCCTCCCCCTACAAACTCTGGAGGTGCTTTCCTATTCAGAAATCATACCCCCAACCCTCCGCCAAGCAAACGTTTTTCTATACTCTGTCTGGGTCTTTGTCTTACGTTGCGTCCTAACGTCTGAGCTTCTTTGCCTTCTTTTTTTCAGATTCGCCAGTGAAAATGCTTGTGACTGTCTTCTAACATAACTAGCAAAAACGAAACCTTCAGGGTGCATTTGTGCCACTATTTAAATGGGTGGGAAATAAATCACTTCAGAAGCTTATAGGGCACGGTCACATTGTTAGTCTTGCAAGCTGCACAGAAAATATTTAAAAGGTTTTGTGGTGAGAGGGGTGCAAAGGAAAATACGTTGCTCTCTGAAGCACATATCCTTCAAAAGCAACATATGTACAATTAGTCAGTTAGGTTATTAATAAATATAACCAAGGAGAATAACAACAACCAAGAATTCTTCAGTTACTACCATCACCATTGCAACATCTATGAATCAGCTGTTTCTTAAGTGCATAGGCTCCTTTACAAAAGAATGCTACGAATGGGATTTTTTTAAAAACTAGATTCAAATATTTTAAAATGGTTTATCTTGCACCATTTACCCATATGGCAGTCTAATTTAGCTGATTGCTACACACAAATGCTCTCATAGGACAGGGATTGAAACGATCTTTCCGGGAAATCCCCCATGGAAATCGTACTTATCTGTCTAATCTTTTAACAAGCAGACCTACTTTTCTAACCCCAACTTTCTCAGTCATTTGTTCTTAGTGAAAGGTCTTTGAAATAAACAAGGTAACTGCAAAGATGTTGACCAGGCAAAGGCTTTGACCTCACCATGTTTTAGGAACATCTTTCACCAAAATTAATTATTATTATTTTTTTAAAAAACAGGAGGAGCAACATCTTTTCAGCTAAGACAAAGTTCAAATCCAAGGATGATTTGTGGCACCAGAAGTTCCGCATTACCTCCAAATAAAACCAATCTCTTCATTCATGCTATGAGGGAGTGCTGATCATTATGTAGTCACATGAAAGAGGGAGATATTATGAGGCTTGGTGAAATCCCAGGATTTGCAAAAGTACAAAATATCTTTAGAAGACAAAAAAAGCTAACCCTCACCCACCTCCACAAACAGAGTCTAATGATGACTGAACATGCTCAGTGACCATTAAATGCTGTCCAACTGTTGGAGGGGGAGGGGAATGAAATGGAGCAGTCCTCATTGGAGAACCTCTACCCCCCCTCCCTTTTTTGCAGGTCCCTCTTGCTTTTCAGAATTCAGCTCTTTGTTTCTGAGGTGCAAGTGGCTTCCAGGAAGTGAAAGTGAGGTACTTGTGCAGATCAAAGAAGGTATCGGAAATAACAACTCTCCCTGTATATATTTCTAAGAAATAATCTCCACCGTACCAGCCAGCGACACATTCTGAGGAAAAATACATACATACATACATCTCTATTTATTTCTTTTTATGCCGCTTTTCCATAGTTAAAATCATGGTCAAGGTGGCTGACAACATGAAAAAAAATCACATAATTTCAGAGGTAACAAAAGCAGTCATAAAGAGAAGACATCAAATAGAACACAACTAAATTGATCTGAAAATAAAGAATAGAAGACGGAGGAGGAAATGGTGGTGCCAGAATAATCTGTAGCATCGAAGTTAGTGGTCCAGCAAAACCACAGGCCTAGCTGAAGAAGAGGAAGAAAATAAGACAATGGCCTCCTATAGTAATAATCATATCTGGACAAAGTCTAGAGAACAAATGGTGGCATCTGTGGAAGGCATGTTTGCAGAGAAAGGAGAGAGAACAGGAGGCAGTGTGTCTTCTGGCATACACCAACCTCCTTAATACTTCAGTATCCCCCTTGGGCTTAAAATCCACAAGCATGGTCACCTGTACCATTGAGGGGCCTGTTTCTAAACAAACATAATGGATAATTTCAACACATTAAATACAATAGTTTATTCCAATATTACTACAGTGGTACCTCGGGTTAAGTACTTAATTCATTCCGGAGGTCCATTCTTAACCTGAAATTGTTCTTAACCTAAAGCACCACTTTAGCTAATGGGGCCTCCCGCTGCTGCCGTGCTGCCAGAGGACGATTTCTGTTCTCATCCTGAAGCAAAGTTCTTAACCCGAGGTAATATTTCTGGGTTAGCGGAGTCTGTAACCTGAAGCATATGTAACCTGAGGTACCACTGTACTCACAAAGCTGTATACAGTACTTGACATTAGTTACAACAAATTTGCCTTTCTAAATGGTATGATATTTTCCCCTATTTTACTATCAAGACAACACAGTGGAGCCAATTCATTTCTGTATGCCTTTAAAATAGAGGAAAGCTACTTTGGAATAGGACGCACTAAAATTCTATCTTATATCAGCAGACCATTGTCCTTCAGAGTTATCATGTTACATATTTTTCAAAAGGAAAATGCTAAGCAAAGGTCATGAAGATAATTCAGGTTTGCAGAAAGAGCCTGGAATGCATGTTAGCATGGTAAACATTTAAACATCTGCATATACAGAAACATCTGTTGGTATTTAGTTGTTTAATGTTTTAATGGATACACTGCTTTGCTTTGCTATATTGTATTATCTTTCTTTAAGTGACAGCTTATTTTAACAGAAATATACATAAAGTATATAAACTTTTGAGCTAAGATGGTCACAGACAACACATAGTGTTCAAGGGTTTGTCCCAAAAGACTTGAAGGTTTAGATTCTTTTAAAAGTTTAACATTCTCTTCCATAATGAACAAGAACTGCCACAAATTTTGTTATTCCCACTTCTCAGAGGTTAGCAAGATGACACACCTACTCATAAGGTAACATATGAGTTGTTGTTTTCTTTTAAAAAACTCACCACAAACATAAAATTGTAACTTTAATTATGTGCATGAAACTATAATTGATACAATGATTCATTTTGTTCAGATACGTCAAGAAGGTTAAGTGACACCTTACCTTAAACTACCTCAAAACACTTGACTACCTTAAACAAATTGAGTCACGGAGTATATATTTATCTGTCTAGCCAGCCTATTAGTCATCAGTCATGAAAAAAACATTTGTCACTATATAAAAGGATTCAGAAACATGCGTCTGAAAACATTTGCAAGCTGTCATTTGGACCCTTGAGAATCAGAAGACACTTTGCCTACCTTTGTATTCTGAAAAGCTACAGCTGCCTTAATTTGTGTAGCCACATAGGATTAAGGTTCTTCCTATTTTATTTTTTT
The DNA here is from genome assembly GCF_964188305.1 of Podarcis bocagei. Taxonomy (NCBI): domain Eukaryota; kingdom Metazoa; phylum Chordata; class Lepidosauria; order Squamata; family Lacertidae; genus Podarcis; species Podarcis bocagei. The sequence continues at coordinate 39,314,757 of NC_138135.1, read as the reverse complement.
AAAGTAACCCTTTCTTGTTTCCTATGTTTCCTATGGACGAATTGCTTAGAAAGTACCTGCCCATTTTGTCCTATAACTTTCTTTTTAGGAGGACTAGCAAAACTGGGAGGAGCCACTTTATACAGTAGGCTACATTCCAATAAGGAAATGTCTGCAGTTTCTAGACATGCACACATTTCTCCATCTTTCAAGCAGGCAAGCAAGAGTTGTTACTATAGTTTAAGAACACACTCCACCCCAGTAAAAGCACTCAAGGAGACTGCAGAACAGGTGCGGGGACAGGCATAGCCTGGAGGGAGAGCATAGCCCAAACTGGCAGACAGAGAGACCTGGAGAATTACATTCACTCCCAAGGCCTGAGGTTCCCACTCCTGCAGCAGGCAAGAGACCTGCTATTTCCTCAGACCACCACCCTTCAGCTCACGTGTTACTTTCAGGTTGTCACAGCGTTTGTTCAATACAGTGGACGCTTGGGTTGTGAACGTGATCCGTGAGGGAGGTGCATTCGCAACCCACAGCGCTGCGTCTGCGCATGCGCGGGTTGCAATTCAGCGCTTCTGCACATGTGCAAAGCGTGATTTAGTACTTCTGTGCATGTGCGAATGCAGAAACCCGGAAGTAACCCGTTCTGGTACTTCCAGGTTTGGCACAGTGCGCAACCCGAAAACGCGCAACCTGAACGTCTGTAACCTGAGGTATGACTGTATTTGATTTGCAAATATTCCAAAATAGTATATATTTAGAAATACAGCACTGTCCTTGTCTCATAACCTTTGCCTACCTTAAGAGAGGCCTTTGAAGAAGACACTTGTCACAGCAAGTTAACTTTCATTTTGTGACTAAGCATGCAAGAAGCTACATGGAATGTAGAAACTAATTCAGCTCCCAGCCTAGAGCTCTTATAATCTACTTCAGGGGCACAAGGCAAGAGGGGTATACACATGGCCACACAGTGAATGAATGCATGGAGGCAGTTTGGGGGACAAGTGAAGTAGCCCTGCCAACCACCACTGGCACACACACTGGCACACACCAACAAACATCTGTTTGGCATTCATCAGTAACCTGCACGTACAACTATACATGCAGAGAGTGTCATGAGCCCTGCAGCATTGTCAAGCTCAGGCTTGGATTGGCAGACTCTGACACAGGAGGGGGAGGAAGAAACAGAGGAGGGGGTTGAATTGTGGGAACCTGGGTTCAAGAAGGGGGCATTTTTCACGTTAGTAGCTTTGGAAGCAGGACAAGGGATGCCGATTCTCCCCTCCAACCTTACTGCAAGGCAGAGTGCCTCAGGGGAGGGCTCTGATCAGCTGAGGCAGGAAGCTGAGCACAAAACATCTATGACTGTGTGGTGTGGTGTAGTGGACTGTGTGCTAGTCACACTTCTTTGAAGTCGCTCAGCCCCACTCACCTCACAGAGTGTTTGTCGTGGGGGAGGAAGGGACAGGAGAATGTTAGCCGCTTTGAGACTCCTTTGGGTAGTGATAAAGCGGGATATCAAATCCAAGCTCTTCTTCTTCTGACTGAACAACAACCTGGACAGGAGGGTCCAGCCTTGTCACCTAGAACCAGGCACCTAGAACCAGGCCCAGCCTTGTCACCTAGAACCAGGCACCTAGAACCAGGCCCAGCCTTGTCACCTAGAACCAGGCCTTTACAGATTGGAGCAGGTGCTTGTAATCTTGATAGGGAAACTCTGTGGGAGATGCTCTTTGCTTCCATCTGGTTATGAACCTCTTTCTGTGAGTCTCCTGCACTGTGAGTCTTAAGCATTATCACAGGGCTGGCCAAAGACATTTTGTTACCTGAGGCAAAATCCCAAAATGGCGCCTCCTCTGCCAGGGAAGAAGGGAATGAGTGAAGATCTACATCAGGAACAAAGGAGGAATGATGATCTACTTTGGGATTTGCTGCCCGTCTGAGGGGGTTGCCTCACCCTGCCTAGGTTGGCCCTAGCTGCCTAGCCTGCATTGTCACTTGCCTGAATAAAGACCTCCTTCCTACTTGCAAGTAACAGCATGTTTGGGGCAAGAGTCAGGTCAGAGAGCTCATATATGCAGGAATGGGTCCTCTTCCAGGATTGCTGGAAGACTGGATAAAAGGGCAAGTATTAATAGAGAACTAGGCAGCAGTAGCAGTGTACTGAAATATACTCAGTACATAACAGTACTCAGTACATAACAGTACTAAGTAAGGGTGTAGGCTGTGAGGATAGTAGGATGGCTCAGAAAACAGAGCGCAGTAACTATGAAATAGAGGGTGTTCCAAACAGAGAGAGCAGCATGGCAGAAGGCACAGAGGTGGGAGTAGAACAGCAATATGAAAGGAAGCAGATAAGAACACAAGATGTGCCCTTCTGGATCAGGCCAAGGGCCCATACAGTCCAGCACCCTGTTCTCTGTGCGGCCAGCCAAATTCCTATGGGAAGCTTGCATGCATTAAATGTATCTGAGAAATGGCAAGCTGCTGGCCTTGGTGACAGTAACTGCACCCTACACTCGCTGACTAAGAAAAACAAAAATACAGAAGCAGTCCATCCATAATAAAACAAAGACCAATTTGTATACAAAACCTGCTGTACCTCTCTCCTTTCCAAAAGCAGTACTCACTAGACGAGGATTTGTTTTTTGGGAATATGATTTCCAGTAATATGGCCCATGGACTGCAAGAAGATCAAACCTATCCATTCTGAAGGAAATCAGCCCTGAGTGCTAACTGGAAGGACAGATCGTGAAGCTGAGACTCCAATACTTTGGCCCAGTGGCGTAGCGTGGGTTGTCAGCACCCGGGGCAAGGCAAGTAATTTGCGCCCCCTAACCCGTGGATTTTAGCAGGGGGCAGGGAGCTGCAAGTGCAAGCACACGCCCCCCCCCGATGTTGCACCCGGTGCGGCCAGGGCCCCCTGCACCCCCACGCTACGCCACTGCTTTGGCCACCTCATGAGAAGAGAAGACTCCCTGGAAAAGACCCTGATGTTGGGAAAGATGGAGGGCACAAGGAGAAGGGGATGACAGAGGACGAGATGGTTGGATAGGGTTGTCAAAGCTACCAGCATGAGTTTGACCAAACTGCGGGAGGCAGTGGAAGACAGGAGTGCCTGGCATGCTCTGGTCCATGGTGTCATGAAGAGTCGGACACGACCAAACGACTAAACAACAACAACAATATGGCCAAGTCCTGTAGCTTGTGAAATAATAACAGAAAAAACAGTGTCTCTAAACATGCGCAGAATGCTTTTCCTCACCACAAAGAAAGCACACACAGCCTGTTACCAGACTATGATGGTTAAGAAGCAGGGCTTTACAGGGCAAATGCTAAGGGTCAAAACCACAGGATTAATTACAGTAGCAGAAATGCTGGCAAACATAGATAGCTGAAGAAAATTGGTATGATTCCCACAATGATTCAAAGAACTCTTTATCAAGTGAAAGTCTGCTTTGGAATGCTGCAGCATGAAAATACATTTCAAGCAGTTTCAACAACCTTGGTAAAGAATTCTTCAAAACCAACTTATATCTTTGTGTCTGGCAAAAGCTGTAACTCACAGGTAGGCTTGAGCCCCAGGACTACTATACCTGGAAATCAAGCACTGCTCTAGATTCAGATAGGATACTGCTACACAGGCTGGTCAAATGATACTTATGTTGAGACTGCCGTTCTTCCTTTCAGACGCTTCCTAGAATAGAACTAGGTTCTTTGTATTAGGCATCACAGATTGTGCTCTTGTTCAACAGGGCACACAAGTTCTCAAAGATACCATTTGTTCTTCTGTAATTTTGCAAAATGATTGCATAAGGATTCATGTTTTTTAGCATATACTTTGCAAGTGTAAAAAAAAAAAAGGAGCCTTGTTTGTTTTCTGCGTAAAATCCAATGTGCCAAGTCACAGAGTTTCAGCATCAGGAAGGAACTGAATCAGTCTGAGGAAGACTACGAAGGACAGACTTTAATGCATAGTTTGATTAGTCTTGTCAGCCAGAAAGGTTGTTTCTAACTTTAATTACAAAACTAGAGGCCAAACAAAATGTGTTGCACAATGATAAGTTTAGCTTATATTGTGGCTTTGAAATTATCTTTCCCATATTTATTGAAGAGCAGAAAGCAAGCTGTGCATTCATACTAGTGGTTATGACAACTGGTTGTTAGAGGTTATGGGAAGGTCAGTAGGAGAGCAGATTTTCAGAAAATTAAGCCTTTGACTCTCAACTACATTACAAACATGGGAGCAGTTTAAAAATGCCTTAATTGTTGAAGGCAAAAGCACAAAGTAATTAGAAAAAGTTAAGGGTAATAAATGCATATGAAGCAATTCCACATCAGAAGCAAAAGCCCAACGCAGTAAAAAGAAGAGGAGGAGGGAAAATAATCATTAAATTCAAACTTCTGCAGAGCTAATTAGAGTGTACGGAAATGTTAGGGAAATCTGAAGCAAACAAATTATTCAGGAATATTCTGGATTCTTCTTTCTGTGAGATTGACTAGGTAAGCAACTAATAGTTGTTTAAATCTAGGATATCATACCTTGGTATGAAGTTCCCTTTAAACACTGTGACTAATTCTCAATAAAACACCCAAGAGAAGGGAGCACTGTCCTAAATCACATAGAAATGTATAGGTGAGCTTCAATGGTCCAAATTTGAACTGCAAGAAGAAACAAACAGAGCACGTCTTGGCATGTTTGCTTCAGCCAATGTATGGGTTGGCTTGTCAGTTGCTGTTCTAGCTTACTGCGATCTAAAATAAATACTGAGAATAAGGTTGCATTCCAACTATTTACTCCCCAGGCTATTTAATATCTACATGAATTGAACCACTGCCTGAGTTGTCCAGGGGCCAACGTGATGATAATCCAACTCTATTTCTACTTTTTAACTGAGTCAAACAAATATGTGTCAGGATTATGGAAAGAGTGACAAGATAGGGGTATTGTACAGGTGGGGAGAACTTATCTATGCAAGAGCTGGTTCTCTGAATATGCTGGATAAAGTCACATGTAGCCCGCTGTAGCCCGGGATGTTCTTTAGATCTTGCCTTTGGAGTCCAAGTGGCATCCATGTCTACTTCAAGCACCTCTTATAAGCTGCAAATGATACATCAGCTGCAGTAGTTCTTGAACAGGAATGACCCTCCCATATGAGATATCCATGCTTTGGTCACATAAAGATTACTCTCATGTGTTTTATGTGGGCCTGCCTTTGATAACCACTCATAAACTTCAGTTGGGCCAAAAATGTAACAGCAAGACTTCTGATTGTGTTATCCCACAATGGACTCATTAACCTAGCCTACAAAATCTACATCAACTTCTGGAGTGTTACCAAGTGCAATTCAAACTGTTGGACTTTGTCTATATAGCCCTAAATAGCTTGGGACTAGTGTATCTGAAGATTTCTTCCTCGTGTACAATCCAGCTCATATGCTTTGGATGACACCCCCCCCCCCAGATGACCTGAGAAATAACTAAAAATGACTTCACCACTGGGCTGGCATGCCTATGGAACCCTCTTCCCTAAGTGTTTAGGTTCCAAGCAAAGAATTACCCTACCCAGACTAGCCCTACCATTAGACAGAACGAGGCAGCTGCCTCAGGAAACTGATTTTCCGTGTGAAAAGCAAGCTCAGAAAATGGTCCTATTGGTTTAATTGGGCCAACAAACTGTAACTGGCCATCCCACAATGCCAGGGGGACTTCTGACCTAAACTGTAGTATTGAGTAACAAATCAAAGTCTAACTCCAAGAAGTGAAACTGACAGCCTCTGGAGTGCAGAGACATGGTGCCAGCTGGCATTGCATCTGAACATTTTGCACAGAGACAGCAGCAATGACAAGTGAGCAAACTGGAACTCCTTAGTTGTCTGTGTCCCACCAGGAAAATGCCAAGCTGACAGAAGGACAATTACATGTCCTTCAAAGTATTCCAGAAGCACGATCCATGGTTCCTCAACAGAAACGTTAAGAAAAAGGAAGGCATGCACAGGTTTCAATGTATTGCTGCCTTCAATCCCACTCAGTCACGTAACAAACATCTCACTCGCCGAGTCAAACAGCAACTAAAATGCTTTAGAGAGGTAGGGCTGTCCACAAGCTTTAGGCCAGGGACGAGGAACCTGTCACCCTCAAGATGTTATTAGCTTGCAGCTCCCATCAGTCGCAGCCATTATGTCCAGAGATGGTTGGAGCTGTAATCAAACATCATCTGGAAGGTCACATGTTTTACTGGAGAGTCACGTGTTTTATTCAGAAATAAGTCACCCTGTTTTCAATAGGCCTTACTCCCAGGTTTATGCTGATGGCATTGCATATCCTGAGTACATGGTAAGCTGAGTTTGGTTTGATAAGGATATAATTACAATGAATATTTTGGTTTTTCACAAAATTCCCATTTACCTCAATAATAATAATAATAATAATTTATACCCCACTCATCTCATCTGGCTGGGTTTCTGTAGCCACTCTGGGCGGCTTCTAGCAGGATATTGAAAACACAATAAAACATCAAACATTGAAACTTCCCTAAACAGGGCTGCCTTCAGATGTATTCTGAAAGTCAGGCAGTTGTTTATTTCCTTGAAATCTGATGGGAGGGCATTCCACAGGGCGGGTGCCACCACTGAGAAGGCCCTCTGCCTGGTTCCCTGTAACCTCACTTCTCGCAGTGAGAGAACTGCCAGAAGGCCCTCGATGCTGGAGCTCAGTGTCTGGGTTGAAGAATAGGGGTGGAGAAGCTCCTTCAGGTATACTGGGCCAAGGCCGTTCAAAATATAAAATAAAACCTTCAAAATATAAAATAAAACAGAAGATTTCTCTCCCAGTATCTTCAAATTTTCCACCCACTCTGCTCCTGCTTCCTCTTGTTTGAAACTTATTTGGAATAAAAAAACTTTGGAAAATCTGGGAGAAGAAGCAGTAAATCAGACCAGTGAGGCTGATGCATTATTCAGAATTTGAAAGCAGATAATCCCATCACTGAGCTTCTGACTGCTTTAAGTAAACCAGTTTTCTGTTCTCTGTATCTGTGAAGAAAAGATTCAAAACAGAAAACCAGGATACTTAAATGATACACTAACCCAAGGTTCTTAGTCCAGATTGCTGTATGCGGTTGAAACAGTCCTTACGGGGGGGGGGGGGGACATAAATGTGCCCGATGGAGTATGTGGCTTAGAATCAATATCATTTTGTCATATTCGTTATAAAGCATAATGAAAAGCAATGGCATTACTGAAACTTCATAGGAGTCCGGAGCTCTGGAGCCCTGAATGATTCAACAATGTAGCTTTCAGAAGAAAAATGAACCTGGCTGGCTGTTTCAGAGGGAAAACCTCCAGAGTAATATGCTGTAATTTAAAATATGTAAAAACTTCAATGACTCCCAAGTTGCTCACACAACTATTTAAACATGATCCTCTAGGAAGAGCAGTTCCCTATTAACTCATACTCTACTTCTAGAATGTTACCATCAGCTTTGAAAGACATATACTTTACAAATCGCAGCAGATCTCTGCCAGAATATAAACAGAAGCATTTTAGAGCTGTATCTCTGCATTTCAATTTGATAAGAATGTCAGTGTAATTTGGACCCATTACTCCTTCAGTTCTCTAACAAAGAGTAACAAATAGAAATAATAATAATAATAATAATAATAATAATAATAATAATAATAATGACTAACGAATTTATTATTGCATACAGTGGCGTAGTGGGGGTAGGGTGGGAGGACCATGATCCCTGGCACAAATTTATGAGGGGCTGCAACCAGGCACCCCCACAACAGGCTCCCTCATTGAGGCCAGAGCTGCAGGGAGGCAAACCACACCCAGCTGGGCCTTCAAGGCTGGGGTTGTGCCTCCTCCTCATGCCCGGCGAAGGGACACCCATATGCACCCTGACCCTGGGCCAGCAGAGAGAGAAGGAGGGGGAGAGTGCTGCAGTTGCCCACCGAGAAGGGAGGGAGGAAGAGGAAGGCAGGAAAGCACTGCCGGAGCCAGGTGCATTGCCTAGAGTGCCTTGCTACAAGGACAGGAGGGTGACACAGCGGTGCTCCTGGCTTTGCATTTCTCTGTCTTATTTATGTTTCCAGGTAGGGGCTAGTTTGCAAGGACAGACTCCCTTGATTGGATGCTGGCCAGCGAAGGATATGACCATGGCCCAGTCCACCAGGGGGGCACATCCCACCCCACCCCGGGCGCAGGCAACCCACGCTATGCCCGTGATTGCATAAGCTGTCATGGATCACAGTCCACTGTATCAGATGCATAAAGCAATACTTATATTTATAACAGCAGTTTTCCCCCAAAATACCATCTGCAGAGGGTGGGGAGAGAAAGAGTTTTCAGGGAGGAGACTGTAAACAAGGAGGTCAGAGGGAAAGCTGCTTTTAAAAAGAACATATACTGTACGTTTTCATTGTTTTATAATTGTAACGGTTATATTATATTGTTGTGACCCATTTTGGACCTTATAGTAAAGATTGGGTAAGAAATCTTAAAAATAAATAAATGGATCAGGATTTTTTTTTCAATAAGGAGACAACTCAAAAGAATGGACTGTTGTTGAAGTTATCACCCGAACTTCATCTGGTTTTTATCTGTCTTCAGTTCGATGGACTTTATGAGTTTGAGACACCAAGAATCATCCATCAAAACACACAAAAATATTTTGGATCTCCACCACTTACCACCCTGCCCCCTGCCAGCAATCATACTAAATTTCAATCCATAAAGTGAACAAAAAGTTCACTGTTTCCTGTACTGCCTTGTAGAGAAATAGCACTTGAGTTAAGCACAGATTTGTACAATGATGACAGTGTGCTAACAATCAAACCCACAGCAAATGACCTTATTTATTTTAAAATGTTTAATTATGCAGAAACAATCTGAAGCACACCCTCTGTTTAGCAATGTCCCTTAATGTTTAGTAATGTCCCTTAATGTGACGAGAGGAGCAGAAAGAGAGCCTAACATTCTGTTCAGGAAGATTACTTCCTTTCCTACACAGATAAATAATCCAACTGCTTCAAGCTGTGAAGTTTGTTTCTTTTAAAGCACTAAACATCTCATCCTAGAAGAGGAGAAGCAGACTTCTCATCTCCAGAGCCAAAACCAGCAAGGCCAAATTATAATGTAAATAATCAAGACTCACTTGCTTTGTTTTTTACTAGACTGATATTACTTTACTTACTCATAGCTGACTGGCTAAAATGTGTGCAAAGTAGGCGATTCTTTGAACTACTGTAGTCATTTAGGAAGCAAACTTGGTGCAGAACAGTCATCTAGGTTTATCAACACTGCATACAACACTTACCCAATCTCCCAACTAAGAACAGCTCCCCATGTGACATTTTAATATTAAGATATCATTTTGGGGTAAGAAAAAGCATGTGCAATGCATGCAATCATATGCAAAAAGCCTGGCCATTTTATATGCACATACATTGAGAAGTCATAGTGGATAACCACTCCCCACCATGTAGTTACTCAGGTGTTCATGGTGAGTTCCAGCACCTCTTTTTCTAGAAAAAATGGCACTGGAAATACTACTGTATTTGTCCAATTGTTCCTATACAGGGGTATGGGATATTTCTGGTCGGGGACATGTTGTGCTCATTCTGGAGTAGTTCATCCACATTTGGTCCCCTCCATGCACTCAGCTCTTACTTCTGGCTCCTAGAAGCCGACAGCACTCACGCCCTGGGAAATTGATTTGACTGGCTGGCTAAACCAGGTGAGGGTAGCCAACGGGTCTTAAACCCTTGGTAAGTCAGATGAGTCTCCTGCATGCGAAGACAGGCTCTGGCATATTGAGCAGACAAGGCCAACAGTGGGTTCAATGGCCAAAAAGATGGTTTCTGTGTGTGCTGTTGAGGGAAATGAGGGGGAGATGGGGCTTGTTGACCTGGGAAGGTAGCCCATCTAAGAGAAGGAAAACACTGGTCCTAAACCTCCACAATGCTCTTTCATGAGAAAGGCTTTGGGAATAAACCCCGAGGAACAATCCATACTCATTGCCTCATGGGATGTCACGGAAAGAAGATATGGTTAAATAGTAAACAAGGGGTTCTCAAGCTTATTTCTCTGGGCCACACTTTCAGAATATAAATTTGCTCACACCACGCCAATTTTTCAATTGCTAAGAAATACATTGGAAAACAAAGAGAAAGAACTCCTGGCAGTGTTTGATTTACTACACAGAACACAACTACTTTAGCTTATGATCACGGGAGATCCAGAAAGTATTAAAAAATGCAGCTATAAAAGAGTATGAATCATTCCCAAAATATAATTACAAACGAGTCTCTTACATATGTATCTTAAGCATGTACACAAACTCAATGAGAGGTCTGAGCTTGCTTTTGCCGGGTAATCTCATTTATATTTGAGACAAGCAAACTCTAATCTCCTCATCAACATAAAGAAGCCTTTCTCTTTTCTGACCTTTTATATTTGTCAGAGTTGAAAACCCCTCTTCACAACAATATGTGAAGAACTTTAAAATCTCCCCACCACACTTGGCATCCTCTCTCCTGTCATACCAGTGTGGCAGTCGACACCCTTTCAGAACCAATGGAGCAAACCCTACACAAATCCAGAGCAGAGTCCTGATGGTGGGTGGAGTCTTGCACGCATCCTTCTGGCAGCTCCTGCAGCCAAGCTGGTGCCAAATATATTGCTTTCCTTTCCTTTGGACCACATCAGCAAGGCTGAGAGGGGAGCTGTTTCGTCTGGGCAGCTCAGGACCTCCACACGCACTGCCCTGGCTTGTGCCCCGGAGAGCTCACTTTGGTGCTGTTAACACAGCAAAAACAACACGGGAGGCAGCAGTTGTGATTTAAAAGCTCAGCCTGATTGTTGTAAGATAGAAGTGCTATGGGTTGCCTTAATCAGTAGGAGTAATCATCATGTCTCACTGGTCAGCTAACACCCGCCTTAAGCTGGGCAGCTCCTGGTCCATAAAGTACTGACCCAGCACTGTCAGCCTGCTTCAATGGGAGCTTTGAGGTTAGAGTATCATTCAACAAGCCAACCAGGCGCTCTCCTGCATCGATCTGTACAGCCACAGCAGGCGTTGTAACTCTCCAATGGTTTTATTTCACCCCTGAAGGTACACTTTCCCATTGTCTTCTAAGACAAACAGATGCCAATGAATAGCTCCTATATAGGGCCAAACCAACAGCAAACTTTGTTTCAGTGGTCATATCTGGCAGCTCCTGGCATCAGTTGCAGGTGGGTGCAGTCAGTGGGGTAAAGATGTTGACAACAGTCCTGTTTAAAGGGCCCTGGACCCTGGACCCAACCAATGGAACACAAATATTACAAAGAGAGGAAAATCACCAGGGGCTAGAGGATGAAGCAGGCAAGGTGGCAATGAAAAGGAGGTGGAGCTGTGAAAGTGGCACAGAAACCTTCCCACACAGTGTATTGAGAACTTGGGAGGAATGACTTAACACCTCTGCCTAGACCGAATTCAGGATAAGAGGCATGGGGCAATCTTAAAGTGCCTGGGGAGAGGGCAGACCTATGCCATACACCAACCCTGCTTTAGACACTCCAATAATAAATACCTGACTTGTTTTTCACTCTTTAGATTTTTGCATGTGGTCTTCTCATTTACTTAACTTTATTCAAGCTCCATCTTCGCAATTTTGGCCTTGTACAAATGTCAACACATTTTACCACTTAAACAGAAAGCAACATAGACTTGGTTTAAAATGAAGGTATTGTGAATATATTTCTTCTAAAACCAAAACCAAAAACCAGATCTTATAATAATTTCAATGTGACACTCCAGTTATGAAATAATAATTGTACAGAATGGATCATACCGCTATTCAAAGTTGCTGGTTCCTGCCCCACACCCCAAACAGCACAATTGTTGCTGAGCAGAAACTGGCTGCAGTAGAATCTTTGGCACCGGCAGAGACTGCCTGCGATGTCAGTGGGATCTCCCAACTTTACTTTGAAACCAGCCCTAGCGTGCTCTGCTTTTTATTAGATCATCAACACTGGCCAAAATGGGAGAGTTAACCCTTTCCCCTGTGCCATTTCCCTGATCTATTATTATCTAAGATACTATTAGCCCAGATTTCACCCCGGTGGGACTAATAACTCCACAACAACAATTTATATCACAAAAAACTCTCATGGGTATAAGCCCCATCCTCAGTGCCACTGCCCTGATCGCATCTGAGCAGGTCCTGGCAGCTTTAAGCTGTGCACACATTACCATTTACTCTGGCTCCTGTGCGCTCTCACCACTGGTGTTTGAAGCTGCGCACACATGACATTAGCTATAATCCCTATCTAGAGTTCCTTGAGAAATACTGCTATTTGATGTTTCCCCCACCCAACCGCTTAAACCAGCTTCCATTCAGTTTGAAAGCATAAGCCACATTCACTCTGCATTTATACGGAGGTGTGTAAATTTGAGACAGCCATTGCACATGCGCAGACATTGCAATGCACAGATGGCAGCATATCTGCACAGATGGCAGCCCCATGAATGGGTTGCTGGGTGGGTTGAAGGAGTGAGAAAACCAAAAAAGGTAATGTGCATCAGGTGAAGACATCCCAGCCCCCTCCCTCTCTGGTGTGTACAGAACCATGGAAATGCAACAGGCAAACACCGCAACCTCAATGCATTTTAAACCACTAATGTGTACCTAGCCATAAGGTCAAAAGAGTGAATTTTGAGTGCTCAGAACCACAGGCCCAAAGGAGGGCCTAGGTGAGTAGTTTGATGCAGGGATACAAAAAAAGGCTGTAAAAGTGCCAGAATGGCCAGCTCTAGTGCTTTATTAATTAAGAGTGCAAACTTTACAACACAGCATGCAGAACATCGCTCCCTTTACACACATGGGACAGACACTGCAACAATGAGAGGTTGTCATGACTTGTCTGCACTCAAGCAAATGTTTACATCCTTTATGCAAAAAGCAGCATATGTCAGTTTGCCCAGAATCTCCCATCACACCTGAGATAGGTGACAGCTGTCCAAAGCTTCTCCCCTCTCTGGGCCTAAAGCCCATCATCCCAAGGTCCACAGATAAGCATAGCATCAAAGCAAGCCAATTAGCATATATCAAAGCAAGTGAATACTGTATAAACATATGTATAAGCTCATTCTTGCCACAACTACCAATTAGTTTGGGGGTTATCCTGTCTACGAAGATGGGATTTGTAGGCCTTCCAGAACATTTCATATTTGGTTCAGCATATCAAGCTCCTGGTTCCTGACTGTTCTGACTGCCCTGAGTTCCAAGGGCACTGCCCACCTGTTTCAACACAGCAAACAGCCACATACTGTCTGAGTTCAGGGTGCCAAACACTTGGTTTCAAACGTCTGCTAACCTACATTCAAATAGTTAGGGAGTGGTTAATCCTAGCTTGTAATAATCAGAGCGTCTTTGCCTGTGCAAAATGCCTGCACTGGCATGGAATGTCTTCAGAGAAAGGGGGAAAGCCCTTCAGAGACTCTCGTCCTATTAATTTTTAGCAGCTCTCCCAACCCGGGCGCCCACAATGTCCCAAGTCCGGATAACTGTTACTAAACAACAGAGGCGCAAATGCAAGCGGGGGCCGGATGCCCAGTCACCAGCGACTGCTCCTCTGGGCAGCAAGGCAAGTTGAAACCTGACATTTGACACATCGCAAAGGCACGTTGCTGAACTGGAGCCTGCTTTGGGGACATGACACCTGTCTCCGACAACACCCAGAGGCGACGAAAGGCGCGTCCCCAGAGGGAAACCTGGAGCTAGCTTAAGCCCTGAACCATCCCAAAGACTGCAGGGGCGACAGGGACGCCGGCGGGTATCTGAATCAAACTAAACAGCAACGAGGTTTTGCAGCGCTGGCTCAGTTCGAGCAAGTGCCGATGAGAAAAGCATCGCCGGGCGACGGAGCCCTGCCGGAGGAGGGAATAGAGGGGGCAGAAAGATTACCCGGGTCTTGAAGCGCCGGTGCCTCTCCGGGTCCGAGTAGGTCCTGTCCACCGCCAGGGCGGTGTCGCTGCCAGGCATGGTGACCACGTTCTTCCCTTCGACACCCAGCCAGAGTCCCAAACCTTCGTAGCCGAGCAGCGAGATTGCCGGAGTCCCTCTGCCTGGCCAGGCACAGCACTAGGCTGCCTGGCTTTCGCCGCCTCCTGGGCGTGTGTGCGAGAGGGGGCGGGCGGCTGAAGCGGACAAGGCACGCCCACCAGAGGCTCCCCGAGCTCGACTGACGCCCTCCAGCCTTCCGCCGTCTCGCGGCGCGCCTTCCTGAAAAGCGCTCAGGAGGAAACGAGCGGCGTCTACGCCAAAGACACATCGCCGAAGACAGACGCGCCCTCCCTCGGAAGGCGAAAGGCAGGGGGCCGCTTGGGCGCTGTGGGCTAAACCGAAACCTCCACTCCCAACCGCGCCGCCACCCTGGGCTCGAAGCACAGGTTGCTGCTCCACTCCCACCCGCACATCCCAAGAGACCACCAGTAAAATAATTTTTTTTAAAGAGAGTCGCTGGGGCTGGGGGCGCTTGGAAATGCGTGGAACCTCTCAGTTTGGCAATTAAGCCAAAGGAAACGTGTGCGCGCGCGCACACACACACAAAAACAACAGGAAATCTAACGCTTTGATAGCGAAAGTTATCAGTAAGGCAAAGGGCTGTAATGGAAACGCGGGACTCTTCAGGATCCAGATGGGAAAACTCCTTTCCTTGATACCTACCATTTACGAATATGAATCGGTAATCAAATGTGATTTGAGCAGGGCTGCTTGAAAAGTGTGAGTGGAAACTGTCCAGTTAATTCATTTGGGGGGGGGGGCGCACAGGTCCAGCGGCCCTGTTGTTGTTTTTTTGTTTTTTTAAAAAAGGATAGTTGGAGAAATGACAGAAAAAAACAGGCCAAACTGATTAGTGGGACTGGAACACCTCTTCTTTATAAAGAGAGGCGAAATGTTTGGGACTTTCTAAATTGGGATGGGGAGGTACGTAACTAGGATGAGGGGGCCTGATATTTATGAAATCACAACTAAGATATTGTAGTGTGGAGTGCTCGTTTTTTAAGCTTTCCTGCCACCCCATTTCTGCTCCATCTGTCAGCCAGCATCCCATGATCATGGAGCATGCACAGAACACATAAGAAACATAGGCGGCTGCCATACTGAGTAAGGCCCTTTGATTAATCTAAATCAAGACTGTCTACACGGGCAGCAGCCTGGGTTCATTTAGAGTTTTTTTTTTCCCTTTAAAAAAATACTACAAATCTTTGGGTTCCTCCCCCCACCTGCTCTTCTTTAACGATCACTCGTAGCCGGGTAAGATTGTCTTCCATGAATATGGTCTTAACAGTGTGTCCATAAGTGACTGTGGAGTCCAATTCCAGCTAATACTTTATCAACTTAAGGACTGACACCTGAGCTATATTAATATTTAGGTTGAAGCATGGTGGGGAGAAAGTGAATATATTTACACCACCAACTCCCTCCTAACATTAGGACTCAAAGCAACCCAGAAGAACAACAGACAAAAGAGAGTAATTATTAATCAAAAAACACAATTAATGTATGGAACCCCTTACCATAAGACCTGGTAATGGCCACTAGCTATCACAGCAGAGAGCTACGGTTAGTTGTAGTCATTCCTGGGAATCTGTCCAATCCTTTATAAAAGTTAATGGTACTGAATTCCCTAAGCTAATTACAAATATGCTACAAAGTAACTGAGACTCAATTTTTTTATGTAAGCTAAACAAAAAGCAGATGTTTTAAGGATTTATCCTACAATATTCTCTCTAGTGCAGTGAATATTTCATAAATCATGAGCAACGGCTGTCTAAGTTGATTGATGAGCAGAAGAAAACCACTCAGGAGGTCAAGCTGAGCAATCTAAGTTTGTGCTTTTATTTTATTCTCTCCCTGCTCCCCATTTCTTCCATCTAGTACAAAAGTCTAATACAAGACAGCTTTCCTGTTTTTCTCAAAAACTGCCAGAACATGTGGCTCAATTAGCATTCTTGAAATGGAAAGGCATTGTGCTGGGCAGAAATGCCCTCCTATCGTCACTTTTTCATCTCCTTCTCTTCAAAATCTATCTGTGCTCCCCAGATGTTATTTCAGTCATTATGCATTTTGAAAAGAGAACCATGCAGTGATTTTCTGATGCCGTTGTGGTAGTATAAGATAACATGAAAGGAAAAGCAATTTTCAAGAAACCCTACTTATAGCTTTGCTTCACTGTCTGAGATTCTACGAAAATGTATAAAAATAGGATGCAATTTCTAATGGTTCAAAAGATGGGTGGCACCTTACTCTCTAAACTACCTGCTCTAAAAATGTTTATTGGGACTATTACACAGAGGCTGACGTGCAGAGAAGCCCACTAATCTCCCTTTCCTTTCCTCTTATCATGCAGACGCCTTACCCAAGGAGTATGAATGGGACTGAGAAGAATGCTTTCTTTGGTTCCTAAGAAAACTTCCTTGCCAGGGATGGAGATGATTCCAGAGGGCCAGTCTATTCACCTTGAAACAACAACTATGAAGACTATGAAATTGGGATAGCTCAGTTGGTTGAGCATGAGACTCTTAATCTCAGGGTTGTGGGTTCAAGCCTAACATTGGGTAAAAAATCCCTGCATTGCAGGGGTTGGTTTGGATGACATTCATGGTCCCTTCGAACTCTATGATAGGGCAAGAAGCTGACTGCAACATATAACTTATACTCTGTTTATCACAGGAACTGGTCTCTATACAGTGGTACCTCGGGTTAAGAACTTAATACGTTCTGCAGGTCCGTTCTTAACCTGAAACTGTTCTTAACCTGAAGCACTACTTTAGCTAATGGGGGCCTCCTGCTGCCACCATGCCGCCGGAGCACGATTTCTATTCTCATCCTGAAGCAAAGTTCTTAACCCGAAGTAATATTTCTGGGTTAGCGGAGTCTGTAACCTGAAGCGTATGTAACCTGAGGTACCACTGTACCTTAAACAGGATACTGTACAACTGGAACAGGGTGACTTGAATAAGTGCTTCTCAAGCTATCTGAGATGGTGGACTAGCAAACCCCACACAATATGCCAAACACTGGCATCATGTTTGGTCCCTGAAGTGCACCATCCAACCTGGGTTGTGATGGTGTTGCCTTTGAGTAGCACTGACCTAAATGGGGTCAGTTCCTTGATGAGGACATTTTTGCAACATTTGGGACTTTTTCATTTTTAAAAGACTTAAGTAAGGAGTGCTAGTCAGACATAAAATTATGCACTGAGTGGCGAAAAGAAATTAGA
Source organism: Podarcis bocagei (assembly GCF_964188305.1). Classification (NCBI taxonomy): domain Eukaryota; kingdom Metazoa; phylum Chordata; class Lepidosauria; order Squamata; family Lacertidae; genus Podarcis; species Podarcis bocagei. Next base: position 39,297,497 of record NC_138135.1, on the reverse strand, counting down.
GCTTTCCTCCCTTTCTCATAATAGCAGAACCAGGCTCATCCAGTTAAGCTGACTATTGGAAGATTCAGAACAAACAAAACAAAGTACGTCTTCACATTGCACTGAGTTTAACTATGGAAGTCACCACCCACAAGATGTAGTAGTAATGGATGCCAACTTCAGTAGCTGTAAGTGGTGCAGCAGTAAAACTGCTAGCACATGTGCAAAGCTAAGCAGGGTCTGGTATGGTTTCAAATTGGATGGGGGACCGCGTGTTGAGATTCCTGCATTGCAGGGAGTTGGACTAGATGACCCTCAGGGTACCTTCCAACTCTATGATTCTATGAATAGGGGATTAGACGGATCAATGTCTATGTAGTCATGATGCCAAGATACTACGTCTAGTATCAGAGGTGGTACAGTGCTGAAATCTGAATGCCAGTTGCTGGGCAACAGGAGCAGGAGAGCCCTGTTGTGCTCATGTCCTGCTTGCAGGCCTCCCACAGGCATCTGGCTGGCTACTCTGAGAAATAGATGGGCATTTGTTCTGATCTTGTAAAGCTCTTCTTATGTTTGTAGGATGACCAGAAATGTGGGGATCAGGGTTTCAAATTCACAAACACAATCTGAATTCTATCTACTCATAACAGTTATTATGATGCATGCATGCTGGACACCTGCACAGAATTGTCTAATAATAATCTGAAGGACATTTGGTTCAACCCTTCTGTAAATGCAACAGTGTTATCCACATTAAGTACCCTTTACAAACTAGCTGGTATGATCAAGGCTGCAGTGTGTTCAAATTGTAAGCAGAAGCAAACATGGTGCACTATACAACTTTGTTTTCAAGCTTCAAGTAACAGCACCCATGAGACATGCATATATATATATTGCACCTGCAGATGCTCAAGGGGTTTAATTCAGATTTTGAAATATTCCCATAATTGCTTGCATGGTTTACTAACCATTCTGTGCGTAGGAAATACCACAGTCAGCAGTTAATTGTGCAGAATCAAAATATCAAGTAAGCTGTGTGGAAACATTGATAGCATAAAGAAGAAAGATAGCTCACAGGGCAGTTTTCCATCTGTATGTATAACTACGTATATAATATCAATTGTCTTCTCCTTTCAGAAAATTATTACCATTTCAGTGCATATGCTTGTGGATAGATAGCAGAATTACCCTCTGTAATGAGTGCAACCTGGTTCATAGAAACTTTAGGCCTAGTTCCACAAACAGCTGTTGAGGCGGTAAAGCTAGGTCCAGACTGTGCAGGCATGAACTCATATGACTGAATTCTCCTTCCCCAATTTACATTAAATCCACAGGGATTTTTTTGTATGAAGGATCATTTAATCATGTACTCCCATCTGCAGTTTGAGGTAGTACAGTTCAGGCAGAGGTTTACTACCTTATCTGTTGTTGGTTTTTGGAAGAAGCAAGCCTTAGTGTGCTACCAATGAAAGATGGCATATGAACTTGATCAGAAGCTGCCAAATGTATGCACTTTGCACAAAACTAGCTGTCTAGTCCTGTTATGTTGGGCGAGTTTCAGTTAGTAAGGCTTGAGGGTGCAGACAAGGTGCTTGAATTGGTCAGGGCAGCCACTTGCCCCCTTGGTTGATAAAAACTAGCAGGAAGGGGGCAGCTGGCTGGGCCAGGGAGATGTTTAATGCCTCCTTGTGAGAGAGAGTGGTCCCTGCCTGCTTCAAGCAGGCAATGGTAAAACCCCTCCTCAACAACCCCTCCTTTACATCTGCAAGTGTGGCAGTGGATGTACTGGACCGTTGTCTTGCCTTGGCAATAGACTGGATGAGAGCCAATAAACTGAAGTTCAGTCCAGCTAAGACTGAGGCACTGTTAGTGGGTGGTTCCTTAGACCAGATGGGTGGGACTTGATGGAGTTACAAATCCCTCTGAAGAAGCGAGTATGCAGCTAGAAGGTACTTCTAGATTCACTGCTGTCACTTGAGGCTCAGGTGGCCTTGGTGGCATGGAGTGTCTTCCATCAGCTTCAGCTGGTGGACCAGCGCCCTGTCTGGTGTCATGGACTGGCTGGATGCAGAGGAGTGGTGTGAGGCACAAGCTGGGGAACCCCCAGGGGAAGAAGGCTCAGAGCCAGGGGATTGGTGGTGGGACAACAATGAGTGGTCAGAGGGAGAAGAGGGAGCAGATTGGGGGGAGGTGGTGTTGGAAGCTGACGAGGTAACAGGGTTTAGTGAGCAGGAACAGCTCTGGCTATGAACCACTGCATCACAACTAAGGGTTCTTATTATTGTATGAGCTCTCTGTTGTTGACAGAAAAAGCATTTCAGACCTTATCTGTTTGACCTTGTATGACAGATAATAGCCACTATGCAGGAAATCACAAAGGTTTGACTGTCCATGCTTTTCTCATTTTCCAGTACGCTATGATCACAAGGAAAGTAACTTTCAACCAAATGCTATTTGGCCTGGCATGTAAATAGCAATAAGCTGCAGCAACTATCAGTGCCAGTTCTGTATCAGCCAAGGAATGAGCGGCATGGCTGTGTGACACAGGACATGCTGTATTTCACAAGAACACTATCAATGAACACTCCAAGTAACTGTCATCCTTTCATGATCTCATTAAATGAGGTATTCCAACTGCTAAGGCAAATGCATCTCTCAGTCTAATACAACAGACACGAAACCACACCAGCTGTTGTGGTACACTACATAAACTTACTCAGGTACTGTAGTTGAAACCATTTGCTATTTCCCCTAATAACCGAAAGTAATCATAAGCTGAAAGCAACTGGCTTGCATTATATTTATGAACCTGGATTTACTTTTCTCACCTATGTATAGAAAGTAAAAGCTAAGCAGAGAATAAAAGAAGTTCTTCAAGTTTGGGTTCATACGTTTGTTGTTGTTGTTTAGATTTGTATACCACCCTATACCCATTAGATCTGAGAGTGTTTCACAACATAAAAATACACAAAATACATAATTTATATTATTTATGGTGTGCACGTGAGGGCGGGCCTCTGCCTAGAAGAGATTGCAATTTAAAACTTGCCCATGGCAGGAAAGTAAAGACTGGGGTAAACAGGGCAGCAGTATATGATTCTTTCTGTTGCATGTGCTTTGACTTGGGCCGCATTCACACCATACATTTAAAAGCTCTATGATACAGTGGTACCTCGGGTTACAGGTTCTTCAGGTTACAGACTTCCCTAACCCAGAAATAGTACCTCGGGTTAAGGACTTTGCTTCAGGATGAGAACAGAAATTGCGCTGCGGCGGCACAGCGGTAGCAGGAGGCCCCATTAGCTAAAGTGGTAACTCAGGTTAAGAACAGTTTCAGGTTAAGAACGGACCTCCAGAACAAATTAAGTTCTTAACCCAAGGTACCACTGTACTACTCTAAACAGTTGTGGCTTCCCTCAAAGAATTCTGGAAGCTGTAGTTTGCTAAGGGTGATGAGAGTTGTTAGGAGACTCCTACACTTCTCACAGAGCTACCATTCCCTGTGAAGAGGGATTGACTGTTAAACCACTCTGCAAATTGTAGCTCTGTGAAGGGAATTGGTGTCTCCTATGTACCACTACACATTTATTTTACAACCTTGGGATCAGTCCTAAAACCAGCCATTTAGCATGTTAAAACCATTAGTCAAAAACTGGATAAAATCATGGCCTTTAGATAATGTGTGCATAGTCCATTTTTCTGCAAGTGATTTTCCCTGGCTTGCCCCACATTATGCAAATCCTCCTTTGAAATTAGAAAATCACAGTTCTGTAACTATGTAACCTATGTAACAGGGTAATAGAATGGGTAATGATGCATTAAGTAGTCTTGTGTAATAGCCTATTTAAAAAGGAATAGTCATAGAGGAAATATCTGCATGCTGTACATTACTTTAAGCGCTTAAACTGCTAAACCCCAAAGGTGTATTGGAGGTGTCTCTCTAAATCTCCTAACACAGAAATTATGAATGTGTGTTCATTGCATTTAATAAGGGTTTAGTTTCCAATCACACTTTATTTTGTGGCCCAAACATTCAATGAATACTTAAATGGAAAACAGCAGATACAGTAATCTATTTCATGCTACATACATTTGGAGTTTAAATGAACTGAGGCCATCATCAGCTACTGATTCTCATAAATGCAAAGTCCATGTCCCATTTTACAATTACTGCCAAGGGAGCTCTTGACTTTGCCTGCATAGGTCTAAATGAGCTTTTCAAGTCAGATGAAACTGCTGCAATTCTACATTTCTGTAACCAAGATCATATGCTTAAAAAAAAAAAAAATTCCAGTTGTGTCTATTGGATTTCTATAGAAGCCTTGTTCATATTGCACTGATGAACTGCTGAATTGTAAAGAGACACAGCGTTAGCAATTTACTGTTACACTGTAATAATTCAGGAACAACTTACCAAAAGCATCAAGTTCAAAACATATTTAAAAGGCTATTAACTAATGAATTACATATCTTTAGTGTCTACAATACCCAACACTGCTGCATTTATCTCAATGCCCTTTTAAAATGCTCCAGCATCAACTGAAATTGGCAATAGAAGTATCCAGGACTTCTTCCATTTTCTAAAAATGTTTGCTGTTTTATCACTGGGATCAACTGAATGGAATAACCAACAGACTATTTAATTAACAGGCCAATTACGTTTTTACTCTTTTATGCAAGGACATTTCTTTCTCAGTTTTTCACAGTACCTAAGCAGACATCTCAGTATTCTAGAAACAGGAACATCTGCCCAGCCCTTGAAAGGAATCTCAAGATTCCTGCTAATTTAATGTTATTGACCTCATAGCTACTTTCCCCTCAAGCAGTCTTGACACTTTGAGAAATGCATTGTTTTGACAGAAAAGCAGAGTTTGTATCATTAACATAATGTTTTAGGTTTAAAAATGTCTTAAAACTGGCTAGACACTACTAGAATGTCAATGAAATTTACGTTTCTTGCTCTCTGCCACCTGTTTAGACTTGGTTCTTGTAAACTGTGTTGGGAATAGTTTTATCATATCCATACTTCCCATAAATATAGCACCTATGACTTAGCTGGACCATAAAGAAGGCTGATCGCCGAAGAATGGATGCTTTTGAATTATGGTGCTGGAGGAGACTCTTGAGAGTTCCATGGACTGCAAGAAGATCAAATCGATCCATTTTTAAGGAAATCAGCCCTGAGTGCTCACTGGAAGGACAGATCCTGAAGCTGAGGCTCCAATACTTCAGCCACCTCATGAGAAGAGAAGAATCCCTGGAAAAGACCCTGATGCTGGGTAAGATGGAGGGCACAAGGACAAGGGGATGACAGAGGATGAGATGGTTGGATAGTGTTCTCGAAGCTACCAACATGAGTTTGACCAAACTGCGGGAGGCAGTGGAAGACAGGAGTGCCTGGCGTGCTCTGGTCCATGGGGTCACGAAGAGTCGGACGCGACTAAACAACAACAACAACAATGACTTAGCTGGATTTAGAAACTTTGCCTCCCCCGGCTTTTATAACTTAAATACAGTAAATTCATTTTTCCTGTCTGAGGGTATGTATTTGTTGCATGGAACAAATATTTAGGGGAGGGGGCAGCCAATATGTTGTTTCAGCATGCAAAGGGCAACAGTTTTTCTGTCACTCACTGCTACATGATGAAAAACTGAATCATAGTTATAATTCCTGAAAAGAAGTATTGCAGTGATTAAATACTGAAAATCCCAGATACTCAATCAGTAATATTTTACTTACAAAGATTTTCTGAGCGATGAAGTCACCCTGTACACGATTTGTAGAGGAACAAAGATGCACATCCATTGATAAATTTGAGAATGTGTCAACATACAGACACTTTGCAACACACCTCGTGTTGTAATCCTGCACTCATTTATGCAATTTTCAGACTGTAGATGTTAGTATTTTGCAGAGTACAAAAGACTGACAGCAATAATTGATGCTCCCATTATTTTCCTTTCAATAATAGAAATCTGTGTAAGCCAAATGTTTTTAGGATATGAAGAACAGGACTTGGCATAGATAGTGTAGTTTCAAATCCTAACCAATGAGCTCATCAACATTTCTCTCTTTCTTTCTTTCACACAGAGATATCTCTTTGAAATGAGAATGATGATAGTTATGCCATGCATTGGAGACCAAGCGCTATACATGTGATAAATAATAGCAAAATTCAGTCAAGCAAGAAAATCAGAATGACACAAGACATAAAGCCTAGTTTTCTTACAAGACAGACCACTTACAGATTTTCTCTTGTAAATCTTAACCAACTAAAGAATTGTGTTCCCTCTCTCAGATATTAAACTACATTTGTTCTTCTACAGTTATGATAGAAAAATGACACAAGTCAGCTATCAACAGTGGTCAGATTACGACATCTTGGGGACATGCATATGAAATGCAAAACAATATTAGATTACATATTCTGCAGTAGCAGAGATAAAACCATTGTCGAGGAAACTGTCATGAATTGCTGTTGGTTAAAGTTTCTTGCTAGTTCTTACCCTATGTAACATCACATGTCTGATTCAACAGATGATTTCAGAAACATACTCATTGTATTTCTGCCTGAAACACATTTACACTGAAATGTAATCAACTCCATTTGATTCAGACAAGAATTTTCTTCCGAGCTTTGAAATGTCACTTTTCTGTTTTGAACTTCAGAAAAGTCCCAAATTAGTTTAAATCAGGCCACCATAGTATATCTACTATAGATAAAGCAGTACTAAAAACCTAAATACATTCAACTAAAAATCATTTGCAGTATTTTAATGTCCCCTGCCCAACCAGAGTTGGGAAGTGGAGTCTCAGAGCTCCCCCTTGTGAGCTTTAAGTGTTCACAACATGGAACCAGACAGAGACAGCCTTGAGTTGCATCACCTATCTTCTGAGCTATAGTCTACCTGTGGGCACCTGTACATACGGGCTGGGGTGTGCTGCTATATTTGGAAACTGCATTACACCATATTGTCTCTTCTGTCATGATGACAGGAAAGGACCATAGCTCAGTTGTAGAGCATCTGCTTTGCATACAAAAGTTGCCAGGTTCAACTCGGGCATTTCCAGATAGATGTGGAAATGTCCCTTACCTGAAACCCTGGAAAGTTGCTGCCGGCTGTTGTTGACAATACTAAGCTAGATGGACCATTGATCTGACCCAATATAAGGCAGCTTTCTATGTTTCTATGACATGGCTGGTGCAGATGTTGCTCCTAAGTGTATATAAGTAGGGAAAGATTTAATAAATAGGCCATTGGTGTGTATTTGAAATTGCTAGCCCAATTCAAATTCCTTGAAGTACCACCTGTCTCCATATGAGAGGGCTGTCATACATCTGGATTTTCCTGGACATTACCGGGATTTCAAAGGCGGAATTGACGTCCAGGGGGAATTTCCAAAAGGCGGTGCTTTGTCCTGGATCTTAGACAAATCAATCAAAAAATCACAGGGTTGGTTTTTTTTGGCTCAACAACTACCATATGAACCTATTCATATATTAAGATACTGTATTCAGTACAGCACCACCTGCAGTTGCCCTATGGCCTTTCCAGGTTTCAACCTCAGTTTAGTGACCCACATCCATGCCTCCAAGCATGTGTCTAGCACTTCAAACGCCTCTCCAGATTCACATGGAACAGAGAGACAGAGCTGCGAGCCATCTACATATTGATGACACTCCACTCCAAATTTTAAAGTTAGATTTATATTTTAACAGTTTTATGCAGTTTTATACTATCAAGTGTCCTGGGAATATAAAACTGATAGGCAATATAAATAGATTCAAAAGAAGTAAATATTGATTGAAGCCAAACTATACATCAAATACAGTTTTGTGTAACTATTCCCAATCTTTTTTGTTTTTAAATAGAAAGCGGCATGTTTGGAGCATGGGGGAGTGGCTGCTTGACCCTTTGCCTTCAGGCTTAGTTAAGGAGTCCCTCCTTCTAATTTCTTTTGGGTGATGGGAAGATTAAGTGGTGAAATTGCCATCCATGCTACTTTTTTCTGGGGGGGATGCAGGGGTACACATACCCCTAAACATTTTGTGAATCTTTGTACTTTTGTCCATTTACTGTATTTATTTTTCCCGATTTGAACTATGAAATGGTGATTTTCTTGAATCAAAATGAGAGTACCCCTAAATTCTTTTTTAGAAAAAAAGTGTGTGTGTGTGTGTGTGAGAGAGAGAGAGAGAGAGAGAGAGAGGGAGAGAGAAACAGCAGGGGAAGTTTTATGGGACAGCTTGCAATGAGCCCACTAGGCAGGCAGAATCAGCCAGAAGCAGATTGTTATTAAATACAGTGGTGCCTCGCAAGACGAAATTAATTCGTTCCGCGAGTTTTTTCGTCTTGCGAAGCACGGTGTCGGAAAAGTTTTGGAAAAGCTTCAAAAATCACCAAAAACCTCAAAAAAGGCTACCACACTGCGTTCTATGAGTTGCTCCTCGAAGTCAAGTCACAACTGTATTAACGGTGTTAAGAAAAAGGAAACAAACTTGCAAAAAACAAGAAGCAAGCCCATAGGGAAATTCGTCTTGCGAAGCAGCTCAAAAACCGCAAAACCCTTTCGTCTAGCGAGTTTTTCGTCTTGCGAGGCATTCGTCTTGCGGGGAACCACTGTACTCTGGGTCCAAGCTCTATAGGACTTTTCAAAGGTTATAAGCTTGAAAATATACCAAAGTCCAATACAGACCTAACAGTACTGGCAAAATATGCTCCAAATAACAAAGCCCTGATAACTTCCTGGCTACAGCATTATGCACAACTGTAGTGTACTGTGGTTTCCAAACATTCCTGAAAGGCAGCCCCTTGCATGTGCATAACCAAATCTAACTAAAGCATATGTGGTAGTGGCCAGAGCTGTTTTCTCCACAAAAAGTAGCAGCTGGCACACCACCTGGAGCTATAACAAGCTGTATTTAGAGTGATATCCAGTGGTGGCATCCCACTTGTGGCAATGGACTTCCACCTACACAAATGGTACTTCCCCTTCCTGTCCTCCCTCCCCTTACCTGCTTCCCTCCTCGGCTGAGCCCTCTCCCCTGCAAGAACTGCTCCAGAGAGAATTTCAGCAAGAGTAGCTTCCATGATAAGCTACTCTTGCTGAAATTCTCTCTGCTACACAACGATTATTAAAGATGCAGAAGTCCTGTCCTCTCTCGCATTTGGCAACCCTATCTCCAATCACAACAAAGGGAAGCAGACAGAAGAGAAAGGTGGGTTTTAAAAAGGCATATTGATAATAAGGAAACTCTGTCACTTAGAAAGGAGTTTAGTCATCCATGGAGAGGCTCGGGACAGGACAAAAGTCATGCACCACACCCTCCCTCACTCCCTTAACAGAGCTTGCACGGTTACACGTCTTATATTGACAAAGTCACTATGCAGATCCAAGTGCTGGGTAACAGCTTTCAGTGGAAGGGCTGCTTTGTTTCTCTATGAAGTATACACATAAATGTTCACTTTCTTGAACATTTCCAAGTGCGCCACAGGTTGTTTGGAAGTCATCAGTGTGGAAGAAAAATGCAAACAAAATGAACTAGCAGCAGTCAAAACATTTTAACTCATTCAAATTTATCAAGGCAGCACAGAATAGGAAAGCACCTGAAGATTATTATCTACTTCTTTGTACTAAGGTAAAAAAAGTCCATACTTAAAACAAACCTGACAGAAACCACCAACATACAGCATGTTAAAGACATAAAACAAGAAGGATCAAAGTACATGATATCTGAAAATTTTGTGTTCTTTAACCATTCTGCTTCTCTTATAGGTTTAAATATCTATTTTTAAATGGCTCAATTTATGTATCCTTATTCTTTTATTTGTTGAGTTTGGATTAAGTATCCTCCTGTTCTTAACAAATTTTAAGAGTTTTCAGTGAAGTGCACATAGTTAAAATAAAGTGTCTTAAATGAACAGATGTAGTATGAATATCTAAGTACGTTACCTGGCCTTATTCATCTGTGGTTACTTATAATCAGTCTTTAAACATTAATACTAAATTACTGGGTTCAGTGCAAATGCCACATTAAGCACTTACCAAGACCACAGAGACTTGGTTTCACCTACCAAACACATTTTTTGAAAGTGTTATCTTACTATCCCACCAACTAAACCATAGCTTTCCAAGCTTTTCATGCTGGTGACTCACTTTTTATACATGCATCATTTCACAACACAGTAATTCAGTTTTACTAGCAAACTTGAGGTTAAACTAACCCCTTTCCAGGTGTGTTTGTGCGACACACCTACACACTGGAGCTAACACACTTAACGTGCCACTACACACAGTTTGGAAAGCTCTGAACTAAACACACTCAGTTGGATCCAGTTATTCATGCTTTAGTCTCAGTGATTTTGATGGGACTAAACCCTGACTAATTTAGTCTGGCTTTAAGCCATTAGTTGGATCCCACGGCAGCTAGACAAAGTGATTCATGATCTCTGTGAAATGTAAGTCCTAACAGAAGTCACTCTTTAAAATGAGCTTATGTTGCTTTGGTTGAAATTCTCTGAAAATGAAACTCCTTCTGAACTCCTGACACGAACTTGCAGCTCATTTATCATGACATCGGTAAATTTAGAGTTGAGTATTTGGACTTGGACTTAGTTTTGCCTAGATAACACATTCTCTGATGTCATAAGGCAATTAGAGCACCTGGGAATTTCACTGGCAGTAAAGTGAGTGCACTGCTAAGGCACCTTCCTTTCATCACTGTGAAATGCACTACATTATGAGAGCTTTGCAAAGCACTTTGAGAGCAAAATCATTCAGTAACTGGCTGACTGACCGAACCCAAAGGGTGCTCATCAATGGTTCCTCTTCATCCTGGAGAAGAGTGACTAGTGGGGTGCCACAGGGTTCTGTCTTGGGCCCGGTCTTATTCAACATCTTTATCAACGACTTGGATGATGGACTCAAGGGCATCCTGATCAAATTTGCAGATGACACCAAACTGGGAGGGGTGGCTAACACCCCAGAGGACAGGATCACACTTCAAAACGACCTTGACAGATTAGAGAACTGGGCAAAAACAAACAAGATGAATTTTAACAGGGAGAAATGTAAAGTATTGCACTTGGGCAAAAAAAAAAAAAAAATGAGAGGCACAAATACAAGATGGGTGACACCTGGCTTGAGAGCAGTACATGTGAAAAGGATCTAGGAGTCTTGGTTGACCACAAACTTGACATGAGCCAACAGTGTGACACGGCAGCTAAAAAAGCCAATGCAATTCTGGGCTGCATCAATAGGAGTATAGCATCCAGATCAAGGGAAGTAATAGTGCCACTGTATTCTGCTCTGGTCAGACCTCACCTGGAGTACTGTGTCCAGTTCTGGGCACCACAATTCAAGAAGGACACTGACAAACTGGAACGTGTCCAGAGGAGGGCAACCAAAATGGTCAAAGGCCTGGAAACGATGCCTTATGAGGAACGGCTAATGGAGCTGGGCATGTTTAGCCTGGAGAAGAGGAGGTTAAGGGGTGATATGATAGCCATGTTCAAATATATAAAAGGATGTCACATAGAGGAGGGGAAAAGGTTGTTTTCTGCTGCTCCAGTGAAGCGGACACGGAGCAATGGATCCAAACTACAAGAAAGAAGATTCCACCTAAACATTAGGAAGAACTTCCTGACAGTAAGAGCTGTTCGACAGTGGAATTTGCTGCCAAGGAGTGTGGTGGAGTCTCCTACTTTGGAGGTCTTTAAGCAGAGGCTTGACAACCATATGTCAGGAGTGCTCTGATGGTGTTTCCTGCTTGGCAGGGGGTTGGACTCGAGGGCCCTTGTGGTCTCTTCCAACTCTATGATTCTATGATTCTATGAGATCCATGCTGAACTTGTTGCCATAATTGGTTCATGTTCATTGGAGGTCTCTAGAGCATCAGTGAATTACACCTAGTGGGATCAGTTTCAGCTGTTGCAACCTGAGGGTGTGGATATGATGCTTGCAGCAATGAGGCAAACAATGTGCCCTCTTGGTCCATTATGGCTCATAAAATCTAGCAGGAGGCGGTTGACCGGATGGCGCAAGAGAGTGGTCAGGAGAGAGTTATACCCACAACCTTGAAAGAAAGAGTGATGAGGTCTTCCCTGGATCCAAGTTTTAGAAAACTACCACCCAGTCTCTAATATTCCTCTCCTGGGCCTTTAAAGTGGTGGTTCCCCGTTTGAGGATTGCCCTCCCTAGTGAAGTGTTCCGGTGCCCGTAATTATTAATTTTCAGGAGGAATTTGAAAACCTCCCCATATACCCAGGCATCCGGTGGCCAATGAATACTGTCCCTGTCAACCAGGGATCACTAGATGGAAGAATGTTCAACTGGAACTGATGTGGATGTTTTTAACGTTTATGCTTATTGTTATAATATATGCACTGTTGTACATTTAAAGTCATGAAAAGTTCACAGGTGTCCTGGGTAGGTATACATTAACCATCCAATAGAACTCTTCCAACACCCCCTGGAGATTTATATTGCTCGGCTCACTGCGTGTTTTTGCAATGGGAATTAAAACTGCCCTCAGATATTTTGGCTGCTGTGAGTTTTGTTACTGTTTGTTCATATTGCTTTACTGGTTTTAACATATACAACTCTAACCAACACTGTTCCAAGCTAGTGCTTAATAGAATATTGTTTTTCCTCAGTGTATAGCAGAGATTGGGAACCTGTGGCCCTCCAGATGTTGGAACGACAACTCCCATCATCACAGATTATTGACCATGCTCACTGGGGCTGATGGGAGTGGGGAGTCCAATAACATATGGAAGGCCATAGGCTCTGCACCATTTATGTATAGGAAGCAGTTTGCAATGAAGGATTTCCTCTTTTTGTATACACATTCATTTATGGTCAACTTCCCCCTCCAGTCTCCCATTTATGATCTTCACTATTGTACTTTCTGACCTTTCATAGAATCTCAGTTTGTTGCTGTGTGCTCAGTGCAAAGAGTTCATGACTCAAGGGAGTAAGTGCATCACTTACTCCCACCAGTTCTACATGGGTAACCTAGAGAAGTTGAGAAAATCTCCAGGGTACCTAAGCATCACATCAGTTACGTTCTATTGAGTTCCCATTTCCAAGGCAACAGATGTGTTTCTTCTGAGGAGAATAAAGATCTTAGAGTGGGTAACATAATACCAGGGAAGTGGAGGGGGAAACCCTTAGAAGAGATCTTAATCTCAGATGGATCAGCTGATCTACAACTGTCTCATACATGACTGGATAAGTATCAGTTTTTAATTTGTTTTTAATTTCTTCTCCTTTGGGAGAAGAAACGCCAGTTGGAAATAATTTATATAAATAAACATGGAAAAAGTGAGGGCATGGGGGTTGGTTTTTTTTTACGTATGAGCTGGTAGAGTTTATACAGAGGAGGACAAGCAAATGCTGTGTTTGCTTGTAGAAAGTTGCCCCATGCAAGTGCTGCATCTCATCATATACCTCTTTCAAGGCAGTGCCAGGATATGGTGACGGTTGCCATACTTCTGGAATTTCCCGGACACATGTGGAATACTGCTGTCTCTTGCAGTGTCTAGGTGGACAATTTTGCCAAAAAACAACTTTTCTGTCCAGATTTTCACTGTTTGAAATATGGCAACCCTACCCTATGTGCCGACCAGGTTTAAACAAACCTACTTCTGTGGTGGAGCACAATAGAAGATTCCCATCAGAATCATTCCTATGTTCAGAACTGATTGCTATATTAATGGTTTTATAAATACAGTATAATAAGTAAATGTGAATGTATCTCTCTAGTACATAAAGCTGTGGCAAAGTTTGAGCTGGAAAGCAGGAAGTTCTGAAACAAAAACAGCTAGATAACATCAGCCATCTCATACTGAAGACACATTCACCTGGCTGCTAATTTCACTACAGCAAGCCTGGTCTGGTTTCACTGAGTCACACACAAATACAGAGTTGCCTATCCCAGCTAAATGTGCCAATCTGAGCCAATCTAAGCCAATCACCGTAACTTGGTGTTACTTCCCTTACAATCATCACCCAATCCACTGGAAACGAAGGAGTGTTGATTTTTACTCAATGAGTTGACAAATGCAATGTACTGAAATGGGAAAACTAGGCCACAGAATTGACACACCTTCTAGGCAGTCAATCTGACATATCTCTGATTCATGCATCACACATTTATTCAGTTGCCACAGCCAACTATTTCTTGGGGCATTTTGCACTCATTTACACATAACATAGTTTTGTCCTTTAACCAAGTCAATACAGACAGCACACATTAAGTGGGTGATCAGGGACCACGGGCAGGTAATAAATCTAATTAATAATAAATAATAATAATAATAATAACAGTAGTACTAATAATGCTTCAGTGAAGGCCCATTCTAAGGGATTTTGTATTACCATATAGGTAGAACACATCATCTTTCCTTTCTATGATGTGGCAAAACGCATAAACCAGTCCAAAACTCTGTCTTACGTACTGGCTGCAGATTGTTAAGTGACTCCATTGTCATTTGCAGATTCTCCCAGCCACCTACCTGGGAGAAAGTTTAAATGGCCCAACCGCATGACTGGGGGCTGCATGCACAGGCCTTTCCCAAAGAACTGACATTGTGCCTGAACAGGATTCAATGGGAAAGCCCCACCTATGTAGGTGGGTTATTTAAAAATATTGTCCCAGTCAGGGTAAGCGATGTGGTTCCCATATGGCTGTGAAAACATCTAGAGAACATTTGACTTCTGGAACAAAGACTTGATCATTTACTATAGGGTAGACATGACTTCGTCGCCAGGCTGCTCAGTTTACAGTGACGGTTCCATTCATACGATAGCTGCTCCTAATTTAGAGCAAAATCAGATCAAAAGCTCATTAACTGGAAGACAAAGGAAATTTTGCTTAGCAGGGAGACAAATTAGATTTATTTTCTTTTGTATAGTTGATAGACTGTTTGCCTTACAGGAAGAGTAGGTGGTTGACTATGACATCAACCTACCGGTAATGTCTGTTTCTAATTTAAAAACATGCCATGATTTGAGGGGCCCATCTATTTGCATATTTGCATAAAGCAGCATAATTGCAGAACAGGTGTTGACTGATCACCAATGCAGTCTACAGCTTAGTAATCTTAGCATATTCACCCTATAACTGGAAAAGAATGATCATAAAGAGCACATAATTGCTGCCTGGACACTATACTTTAAAAGCCCCTCTGTTCCCATTTGCAAATTACTACCTATGCGATCCTTATGTCGTACAAGGGGGCAGATGGCAAGATTCAAATATGAAGTGCCTTATGCTGAATCAAACCATTGCTCCATCAAGCTTGGCAACTGTCTACTCTACACCAACTGGTAGCCAGCCTCCAAAGTTTCAGACGGAAATCGTTCCCAGCCCTATCTGCAGACGCAAGGGATTGAACTTACAACCTTTGGCATGCAGCCTACATGCTCTACCACTGAGCTACGTGCTAGGGGAATTTTCTTCCATTCCTCTGGTGGGGTTCAAATGCCTGAAACCATGTTATGAAGTGAGTTTCTGATTCCAAAGGACAATCTATTCAACTTCCACATAGGGAGGATTTTTAGCATACATATTGACATGTGAAATGCCCACTTTTCCTACAATACCAGGACTATGAAGACACCATGTGTACACACCCCACACCCACACTCATTTCACCTAAGTGTGTGAACGAGTGCAAAACAACATCTTTTAGAAAACAACTATTCTGAATCCTGACATTTTATGCCTTCAAATAGCATGTTCTTATTAATCCTACACACGTCAATGGGACAAGGCACTTACTCCAATGTGTTTTCTTATCATAGCTGTAATGCAGTATGTCGGCTTTTTGAGGCTCTTTCAACTTGTGCAGATAAAAGTGGGCTGGTCCTTTCTAAAGTGGGTCAGACCTGAACAAGCAGTAAGCAAGGCAAGGCATAATCTCAGTTGGAAAGAATTATTTTCTTTGTGTTCATTAGGATGAAAGCAGCTTCTGTCCCATTTTGGACAATAGGACTTTCATAGTGGTAGGGAGATAATGGGAGAATTAACGACATTAGCCCAGAAATAGCATTCAACAGTCCGCAAAGTGGCCTACAGTAATAACTATCTTTCACAATGTTCCTGTGAGGCAAATAAGTATGTACTATTAGACTGATATAGAACCTGTTTGCTGATAAAGAAACCCTATCCAAGACCCATATTTTTAGTAGTAGCCTCTAATTTTGATACTGGGGATGAATTCCCAAATAGCAAAAATGTTCAGGAGGCTGCATTGCAGGCCTGCATTCATGGTTCTTAGCCTGTGGTTGTCAGAGTGGGGGGATAATCTCCCAAAGGAAGCAAAGGCTGATAGAAAAAAAAGAAGCTGGATTCTTCCTACACTGTTCCACACTCTCCGTTCCCCAGCTTCCTTTTCCCATCTGATTAAAAGAAAAAACACAGAACTAGCCAAAAGCCTTCTACAATATATCATTAACAGCTGGATGAGCTGTGTCAACTCCAGTGATTTATTGCTATACAGAGAGAGCTGCGAAGAAGCCATGAGCTCAGTGGTCTTGAAAACCTTGTTCTCTAAATCTAGATGTGCTCTGAGTGACTGTGGTTACCCACTAGTAATGGGAATGCCATCTGCAGTAGAAATGCTTAAAAGGAAGTTACACCTCACATTCCAGGGTGATGTCCTGCCATAAAAAAAGACTCTTGGACTTAGTGAGTCCTGTCTAAATTTGCCAAAATCTCATCCATTTCTTACTCTCTTTTTTTCCTTGCAGTTCCTACATATTGTGCCATCACTGACTTTTTCTTTCATAACCTAACCTGATAATCAGAACAGCAAATGTGGGAAACACAATATTGTGAACAGGTGAAAGGGATTCAGCTCATATGTAGGAATGGGAGAGACATACCATTCTGTCCACAGTTCAAGATGAACCTAAATAATCCACACTTTCCGAAACAATATGAGAACTGCACAGCTCACCCTTCAAAATTTTGGAACATGGTTTCTGATTTTTGCAATGCAATTCAATGCAGCTGTACACAAATACTGTGTACAAAAATGCATACACTGAGGTAAAGTGTGTGCAAAAATACATATATTAGTGAAAACAATAGACAAAACACATTGTATCAGAGGAAAGTGATTTGCAGATTTTTTTGTACTTTAGGCAGAATTGTATACAAATGTGTATATTAGACATAGCTGTCAACTTTTCCCTTTCCCTTGTGAGGAATCTTATTCGGAATAAGGGAATTTCCCTTTAAAAAATGGAAAAGTTGACAGCTATGATATTAGAGGAGATATTCACCAAAAAATGCGGGTGAATTTTCATCAGGGCTTATTTCATTTTCTTTTTTAAAATCACAAACTGGTGTGGAAAAGTGGAAAACTGATCTTAAGGTTGGGAAAATGGGAAACTGAATGAAACAAAAACTGATAGATTCACCCATCACTATCCATAGCTGAAAGCTCCATATCAGTGAAAGGTATTCCAAGGAACATTGCATCCCATTACTGAGACTACTGCCTTCAAACACACACACATAGAAAAGCACAGGGAGAAAAGTTCTGTCCAAGACCTTTGCCTGCTCAGTTAATTTTATCTTTGTAGGGAGTATTTTACATAGGGGAAAATGTGATCACCCACGCAGTCTGAAGTGGTAGCCCATTCTACCACCTCTTTCTGATCAAAATAACCTACCGTAACCAATAATACAAGAAGTTCCTATAAGATAACAAACTCCATGTTGTTAAATGAGAAATTTTAATTATCCAAGAAATGAAAATTGTAAGAAAACATACTTTGTAGTATGATAAAATCCTGATTATTAATATCAACAATTATAGAATCATAGAATTGTTGCATTTGAAGATACCCCAGTGGGGGGGGGGGACAGCTAGTCCAACCCTCTACAATGAATAGAATAGAATAGAATAGAATAGAATAGAATAGATTCTTTATTGTCATTACACAAGTGCAACATTGTACAAAGTGCAACGAAATTGGATGCCATCCCTTAAAACATCAAAAGCAAGACAACAACAACAACCAAACAAACCACATTCCAGCCACACCCACACCACACCCATCAAACTCCCAGGTCACACTATCGAGTTACAGCATTCAAAAAGGCCACAGCTCTTGGATAGAAACTGTTTTTCAGTCTATTTGTCTTTGACTTGATGTTTCTATATCTCCTGCCAGAAGGCAGTAGTGCAAACAGACCGTGTCCCGGGTGAGATGAATCCTGCAGGATGTTATTTGCTTTCCTAAGACAACGGGAACCGTACAGTTCTTCCAAAGATGGGAGAGGATGACCAATAATCCTTTGGGCTGTGGTTATGACCTTCTGGAGCACCTTCCTCTCCCTAGCTGTACAACTGGAGAACCAAGCACAAATACAGTATGTAAGAATGCTCTCTATGGAGCCTCGGTAGAAGCACACCAGCAGTCTCTCACTCAGATTGTTCTTCTTTAAAAGTCTGAGGTAATAAATTCTCTGCTGGGCCTTCTTCACCAGAGCAGTGGTATGTGCGCTCCAAGTCATGCCCTGATCGATAGCTACTCCCAAAAACCTGAATTCCGCCACCCTCTCCACCCGTTCCCCGTTGATATACAAGGGCTGAATGTCCGCCTTTTTTTTCCTGTAATCCACCACCAATTCCTTGGTCTTAGCTGTATTAAGAGCCAGATTGTTCTCTCCACACCAAACACAGAGCCGCTCCACCTCGTCCCGATAGGCGGACTCATCCCCTCCTGAAATGAGCCCTACCACCGTAGTGTCATCAGCAAACTTGATGATTTTGTTGCTGGAATAGATGGCTGTACAGTCATACGTATAGAGAGTGTAGAGCAGGGGACTCAACACACAACCCTGTGGTGAGCCGGTGTTAAGGCTAAGGGCTGTGGACATGTGTGACCCTACTCTAACCCTCTGAGAACGTTCTGACAAAAAATCCAAAACCCAGAGACAGGTGGAGTTGGAGAGTCCAATCGCCTCTAGCTTGGACACCAGTCTATGGGGGAGGATAGTGTTAAAAGCAGAGCTAAAATCCACAAACAGCAGCCTCACATAACTCCCCGGCTGCTCCAGATGGGACAGAGCAGCATGGAGAGTGGTATTGATGGCGTCTTCTGTGGATCTATTTGCTCTGTATGCAAACTGGTAGTTGTCAAAAGTTGATGGAAGACAGGAAATAATGTGACGGCGCACCAGTTTCTCAAAACACTTCATGATGATTGGAGTCAGTGCAACTGGTCTATAGTCATTCAAACTACTGATTGTGGATTTTTTAGGCAGAGGGACAATAGTTGACGACTTCAGGCAGGGTGGGACAATAGACTGGTGTAAGGACTTATTGAAGATCTTAGTAAAGACCCTCGCCAGCTGATCCGCACAGCCCTTCAACACCTTTCCAGTGATTCCATCAGGTCCAGCCGCCTTCCTCGGATTCACCATCCTCAAAACCTGTCTCACCTCATGTTCCTCTACCGTGAATGATGTTTTTCTCCAGGAAAAACATCCTCCCATTTTAATTAACATAATGAAGGAATCCTGCTGCAGCTCAAACCACCAACCTATGGTTAAGAGCCAGACACACTAACCCATTGCACCACAGACACCAATATCCATAATGATATCATGTTTACAGTTTGTTTTATTTGTATGTTAACTTTAACATTGCGTGACTCTTTCAAATGCAGAAGCTGTTTCTATGGCTGAAGCTTAAAACTAAATGTTATGCTTTCTTGCTTTCAAACCCTGTTCTTGAGCAAAAATATGTTCTCTCTGCATAGCTACAAGGCAAGAAGGAACAGGATTGTTTGCTCTGAAAAGACATTCAATATGCTTTCAAAAACATTTTAAGAATGCTCTCCATTTTATCAAGTCAGATGCCTGCAGGAATATCTTCTTAATATGGATTTCAAATTAAAATACTGTACTGCTATTGAAGGATGCAGTCCATCAAACCCTGGTTCTGCAGAACTTCCATTCAGTTGAAGATTCATTTTCAAGAGACTGAAATGTGAAAAGCCATTCCTAAATATATACAGTTCTACAGGGGAAAACCCTGATGGATAGAGGACAAAAATGCACATTATAGAGAATATATCTGTTCACAGTTAATGAAAGGAACACTGAAGTGCTATTCCAAGTCCAGAGTCTTGCATGGCCATCAATAAATTTTAAAACCATATTACAAACAAATTTAATACCGAATGGTCTTGCATCCATGTACTCTGACAGCAAGAGAGAAGCACAAGAGCACTTTAAGCGAGACATGTGAATATCTGTCATTCTTCATATTCTAGTTTTTCAGGCATCAAAGACTCTGTATGCATGCATTCATCTATATCTCAGGGACTACCATACTAAAAGCAAAGCCTTCTCAGCAGTGTCCCTCTCTGTCTAAGGAATGCTTTCTCTAAAGAGGCCTACCTGCTCCAGGAAAAACATCCTCCCATTTTAATTAACATTATTATAAACTATTATTAACACTTTTGTCTCTATTTTTGTCACAGTTGGGTTGTTTCTAGATTTTATTGAATAGTTTTAGCTTCTTTGTGACTGGGTAATTTGATTGTGGCTGCTAACATTTATGTTCTGTACTGCTTTGGGGATACATACATACATATATATATATATATATATATATATATATATTTGCTTTCGTAGATTTTCACGGGTACAGGAATGTAGGTTTTGGTGTCTTCGGGTGTCTTCCCGTGTAAGAGTTGGGGTGTCTAGGCGACGTTTCGACGAGGTCTCACTCGTCATCTTCAGGCTGGTGCTTTCGGCTTCTTGTTACTAGAACAGAGAAGCCGAAAGCACCAGCCTGAAGATGACGAGTGAGACCTCGTCGAAACGTCGCCTAGACACCCCAACTCTTACACGGGAAGACACCCGAAGACACCAAAACCTACATTCCTGTACCCGTGAAAATCTACGAAAGCATATATATATATATATATATATATACTTGTTTTAAATTCCTTGTACACCACTCAGAGAACTAAATTATGGGAAGATTTATTGTTATTTTATTATTATTTATTAAATTTGTATACCTCCCTTCACTAGAAGATCCCAGAGAGGTTCAAAATAGGAAAATACAAAATGAGAAAACAAAATACCCAACAAAAACAAAAACAAACCAATAACCCCCCTTCCATAAATACGTTTTAAAATGTTCTTTTATATTAAAGCTCAATAAGAAGGATTTTTAAAAGTATAGTTAAAATGCAATTGCTTTTTAAGTGCAAGAATCAATGTGCTATGAAATTTGTGGCCTACCTGTAGCTCCTCCTTGTATGTGGAACACACCATTTTAAAACAGTTATTAATATATGATTACTCTTATTGTATCGCAGTAATGTCCTGCGAATCCAACAGAGACCGAGTTGCATAAAGACATTTAAATTATAGAACTTCCCTAATGAAATGCGGAATTAATCACTATAATTGCAAGTAAATGAGTGGGAACAAATGTGTCAGAAAATAAAATTAAAAAGTGGAAAGAGATTTAAAACAAAACGTTTTGACAACAGGTGGTGTTCTGGCAATCAACATTTTTATATTTCTCCTATGACATGTAAAATGAACATTGTATTCTTTATTGAAATGGAAAGAGGGGAAATTAAACTAAATTTATAGCAATGGTAAAACTATATTATACAGAGACTGCTGGGTGGAATTACATAGTTACTAGGGTTAATTTCATTTTCTCTCAATCTCATTGGCAATAGCATCTTACCATCTGATTTCCTTCAGCTCTCCATATCCAATATTCTCCTACATAAATTATGATTTGCTATTTTTTATACAGTATAGTGAAAAGCTTTGGTTTTCTGAAACGTGTTCTTATGTCTGAAAAGGGAATTTGCACCTTTCTTTTCTGGATGAGAGATTGCGCTCTGTGGGCTTCAGATGCCCATGAACACACATGTATCTCATCATTCTGTGATTCCATGTCCAAACACTAACCAAGCCAGGGGCTGGAATTTACTTCAACAGTGGTGATAAGACAGTGCCCTGTGCTTTCACCTCAGAGTACCAGGCTATCTTAGAGGGGTGAGGGCACAGGGCAGGACACATACAGCTCTTCCTTTCAACACCTCACTGTCCCCCAGCACCTCCTGCCTAAGGGGGTTGCTTCACTCGGCCTCCTGGTGGTGTCAGCCCTATGCAAAGGTATCTTTAGCCTTTTCCTTGAAAGGCTATATATCCCATGAACATAACTGTGAATCCCATAATTGTGATTGACGAAAAAGGACTGTTTTCAATGATCAAATCCCACATCAGAGCATTAGTAAATTTCAAAATCAGTAAAAATATATCTATTGTTGTGGTGGTTCCATTTTTTTATATCACTTCATTATATCAAAATGTTATGAGTTGCCAGGTTGGGAGGGGAAGCTAAATCCACCTAAATGTATTATGAATTTAGTAAAAGTTAAGACTTAATCAAGGTTTGATTAAAGTTTGCCCAACTCGGGAAACCCCTGGATTCAGTTATGCTGACAAGACAAGCCAGCTCAGCAAAGGACCAATGATGGCTCATCAAGTGAACCATCAGAGGGCAAGGAAAGGTAGGGGGCCCTTTTTTCCTGGTGCTAGTGGACAGAGGCAAAGGCCAGGTTTAGGGTTTCAACTTTGAATGACATAGGCTTGGAACTGGTTAGCAGTGAGAAGAAGGCAGGACAGAACTCCAAGTGAGCTGAAGATGACAGGCTGGGAAAGAGACAGAGGATGGCTTTTTGTTGTCCTTTGAATCCAAGGAGGAGGCTTATGGAGGAGGCTGGACCCTCTTGGGATGTGAATGCTCTGAAATCCCTTCATTTAGGTTCAGGTTGTACATATGTGCAAATAAACCATATATAATAAAGACACCATAGTCTCTGCTGTTCCTTATTCCCAAAAGGAAACAGGTAAGTGACTGAAACCCCTGGAATCTCACACTGCTCACGGAGATTAGGGTGATGTGTAACAATATATGTTTATGTTGCATCCTGCTCTGGTGTTGATTTTAATGAGTTGGTTCTAAATCATCTAATAAATATTGTAAGCCAACTCAGGCATTACAGAATTAGAAATTACATGTATAGATCATAGACTCATAGAACTGTAGAGTTGGAAGGGATCCTGAGGACCATCTAGTCCAACCCTCTGCAATACAAGAATATGCAGCCGTCCCATACGGGGATCGAACCTGCAGCCTTGGCATCATCAGCACCACAGAAGATGTAAACAGAAAAGTAATTTGTGCATGAGATTCAACTTGGATGTGGATGAAAAGAAAATGTCACATGCAGCCCTACATAACATGCTAGTAGTACCTAAGGGAAGACAAACATTTCCTTTTGCAAACTGGTCCTTAGATGTTTCATCTAAATCAGCAGGGTTTTAGTGCTTAAGAATCCATAGACCCCATGGAACCTATTGCTCCACAAAGATGCAAAGTCACCAAAAGTGTCCTTCACATTGCTACCAGAAACAAAGTACATGCAAAAGCATAGCTTACCTCCCACCTTTATTATATTCTTTCCCACATTTTCTAATCCTATGAGGTCAAACCACACGTCAATGTGGTGAGTATTCAGTACCCAGCAAAATCAAGACCCTTAATGAGAAATTATGCACAATTTGCAATGGCACTGTTTCTTTCTGGCTTTCTTGCTGTTTTACATGTTCTTTCTTTACCTCAGGGAGAGGGAGAGAATAATTTGGAGAACTTTGAAAGCTCATTAATAACAGACTACAGTAATTGCTGCACAATTTCATCTTAAGCTTTCATCTGAATATGCTATATGCTTATAGTAGTCATCCTGCTCTTGAAGTATAATTTAAAAATATGTATGCATTTCAAATACAAATCAGTAGCGTGTTTTCCTTACATTTTAGTCATCAAGCCAAGTGTCTCATATGAAAATGTTTATAAGGTCGTTTATCTTTTTCCATAACAAACACAAACATTTCAGTTTAATCAAAAGATACAGATATTTGCACATGCTCACTTAGAGTAGTTATGTAATTCAGGACACAACAAGGCATGGGATATCCAGCCATCCTGTCCGATCACTGCAGTTATATTTTATAGACAATCACTTCATTTTAACATCTATCCATTTAACACCCCAAGGTCTCAAGAGATTATTAGGCCGTCATAAGCACTTGGTGGAACTGAGGCTTGTAAACCATGATAGTACTTTTTATGAGATAATATTCCTATTTGTAATTTGGTTTTGACTGTCTCTTCAAGTCTTTGTATAAGGTAACATACAACTGGAGCATGAAAAGACGTGAAACTGCTCTGGTGATCAATTCATAGGAATGCATTTTCCCACCTCAGGCAAACATGTATTAGTGATTTGAGTATCCTCAATTATTTCAAGGTAATATACAAATGTGTTCTAAAGATTGCATGGTTCGTATATGGATATGTGCTTTTGAATCTATGATAGAGGGCACTAGATCTATAGGCCAAATATATATTTTAAAAAATTAAATTGAATATTTAAATTGTACACCCACACACACAGAGAGAGAACCTTAGAAATAACAAAAGACATTACCAAAAACCTTGTTTGGGATTTTTTTCATCCCCCTCACAAAACCACACACTCCTTTGCATTGAATCTAAACAAAACGGCAGGTTAATAAAACGCACCATTTGTTTACCAGAGACCAAATTAATGATTCTGACAGAATTTGAGAAACCTTGGTGTTCTCAAAGACATTGGACCACCATCATAATTTCTTAACTCCTTACCAGCAGATCTGCACAAGTCTTCTGCTTAAATTTCAAGCCTTCATCTGAATCCCCATCTGGGTCTGCCATTTAGTTGGTCAAAAAGAATTATTTCAGGGTCCTGGGTTTTCCTTCACAAGGCAGCCTGCACACCAGCTTGTGCCATGACTTGTACTAGCACTAGTACCTACAACAAACAGCACAACACGGCAGGTAATACCAGTTGAAACCTGTAACACAAAAACAAAGTCTGCTTTCCTAAGGAGGCAAAGTTCATGGATGGCATTTGCAGTTGATGGCCAGATAGGCTGAGCTGCTGCAAGTGACTGCGATACCAATTAAATTCAAGTCAGTCATGTGACTTCCAGACAGTATGTAACTATGTAATACAAAGGTGTGGCAACCACTAGACCAGCCCTGAATCATGCTGATTATAGAACCAGGACGAACATAAAAGACTTGACTTAATAAAGGGGAGAACACATATAAGTAGACTGCTTCCTTTCTACAATAAGGGCTGATTCAACTAGGCTTCTCAGAAAGTATTTACCTGTTCTTCTGGGGGTGCTCTCAAACTTCCCAGGAAAATATATTATCTAGGTAAGAAGAGGTGGAACCACATTCATTTGTTAAAATATACAAACAAGCCCAGAGGACTTTGGCCATTACAGCACAGATAGCAATCTTAAAATAGCTCTGGCAGTGTGCCAGATTACCAATTTATAATCCTCTCCTAGGAGCTTCTACATTCTCAGATATTGTTCCAAACTCTTGTTCAGAGGTGAGGAACAAAATAAACCCCAGCCCCTGACACCCATCTCTTTCTACCCCTCTTGCTCATGTAGGGGCAAACCTCCAGTGTCTACTTACACCAGGTTGCTCCACACTCTATTTACATAAATTAAGGGGAAAGGTTTCTCACCCCTTTGCTATCTTCTCCCCCTTAGCTCTCTTACAAAATCGTATTATAATAATCAGCTTTTATCACCAGAAACTTCCTTGGATCTGCTGCTTGGAACAACAACAGTATCAAAACAGAATTCACCCTCATGGTAGGCAAAACAAGGGCTTCTAATTCACCGCTCAATTTTGTGGTGTACTGTACAAGTCTAAATTCCTATCTGCCTGTATACAAGAATGATTTTGAGAGGAGCCCGATTCTTGTAGGTGTATGAGAATGGTCAAACATCTGGTAACACAGTTTCCTAGATACCACTAAGAGGTGTATGCATGACTCTTCTGCAACATTAGCCTTCAAATTGCCAGACTGGTGCCTACACTTTGCTACACTAACAAACTGATACCTATTAGAAGCAGACATCATTCATCACTGCTGCAGTGCTTCTTTCAACATGTTGGAACATTTGTTAGTAAGACAGGGTAGCAAATGGGTTGACCTTATGCCGTCTCATAGATTACAGAGAGAGGCAATCAAAGGAAAAAAAGTTGTCAAGTACAATTGTGGCTCACAGAAACACTGGGCCAAATCAGCACACATACTGCATAGACAGACTCATAGCATCATATAATTGCAGAGTTGGAAGAGATCCTGCGGGTCATCAAGTCTAACACTCTGCAATGAGGAACCTCAATTAAAGGCATCCAACAAAGGCCCGTGCAGAGCTCATATGAGGCCCAGGAAGGGAGTCTTGTTAGCAACACAAGAACAGGCCTTCTCTGCATTGACTCTCCATCTGTGGAATGGTCTCCCCAGGGACGTTCACCTGGTGCCTTCATTATGCACCTTTAGGGGCCAATGCAAAAATATTCCTTTTTAACCAGGCCTTTGGTTGATTTTATTGACACCCTATGCCCTTTTAAAATGTGTTTATTTTTCTTGTGGGGGTTATTGGGTTGCTTTTATTTTGATTATGTATTTTGTGGTTTTATATTTTGATTTTATTCTGTGAACCACCCTGAGGCCTCCGGGTATAGGGTGGTATATAAATTCTAATAATGATGATGATGTTATAAATTCAAACAAAAAAGCAGCTAATATATACTGCAACACTGTACTGTTGCAAGCCCAATTTCTTTCATATGTATTACTCATTGGCAGTACAGGAGTTCTAGAAAATACATATAATCCACTTTCATCCTCACTGACAACTAGCCTCCATTTTTATCTATGGATTACCAAAATCACCAACAGGCTTTAACATCTTTTCCTGGCAAGATAAATACTTGTAGAAGTATTCCAAAACTAAAGGTAATCTGTTCATATCTTGAAGCAGTTATTTAGGACTGGATTCTCTCTTCTTTTGTTACAGAAAAAGAAGCTGCAGGAGAAAATATATCTAGGAAAACCAGTGTGAAATATATTTCTGCTTTGACTTTTCTGACAGCTTCATTGTTTAAGAAGGCAAGGAGCCTATGTTTTAGCAAATAATTGTATCATACTCCAAAGCCCTGAAACTGTTGGGTTTTTTTAGTGGTATTCTTTTCCCATGCTTTCTTCTCCAATATATTTATAATTCAGGTTCCTGCAGTAGGAAAGCAGGGATTAATTGTCAGAGCTAGAGGCAGAGGAGGATGATACTCAAGGGAGCACTGACCAATTCCTTTTTCACTTTTTCTCTCATCCGTTTTGCTTTTCCCTATCCACTGAAAATTGAAAGGAATCTGATGAGGGACTCAAGGCAATGGCAAAGGGCCAAACATTGCTTACAAGACAGCTGCCTGTTATGTCTTGACGTTTTGACACTGTGCTCAAATATTGCTTTCAAAAAGTTAGGGCTTGGAAATGTGAACATGGTTAGTAGCCTCACTTCTGGCCAAGACAGCATCAGCACATATTCAACAAATCGTTCCCCCAGCATGCTAATAAAATTCATTTTAAAAAAGCTTTAAAGTTAAACACTTATTAAATAGGGGAGGAGTGACTATAAGACTTAAGTTTAAAAGCCAAACAAATAAATTATTTATTAAAACTTATACAAAATATCATAATATATCTGCAGGTTAGATTTTTAAATGACACTTTCTGTAAACCTACCTAGATATTTTTCCTAGTCTAAACCAATAGCCAAATACTCTTATCTTTTCCTCCCCAGCCAACTCACAGGTTTATACTGTCTTCTGTCTAGGCAGGAACTTACTGCTTCTTGTGGACAACTGCCAACAGCTGACCATTTGACTCCTACTATTCTGGAGGGCTGCTGCTGGAGTCTTGTTCTCCCTGTAGACTTCCTCAGTTTCAGTCTTCTGTTATTTCAGCTTCCTGATCTTCTTCTTTGGACAGCTACTGCCTGCTGCTGCTAGGACCTCTCAGTTCTACTCTGGCTTCTGCTTCTTCAACCGGCAAATGCTGCTGCTTCAGCTCCCAGATGCAGACTCTCACATGAGCCCTTCACATGCTCTGCCACTCAGACTTCCTTTTTATTTTATACAGTCAGAACCCTTTTACCTATCAAAAGATTTCATTGGTTTTTAATCAAGGACTATTATCCTGTTTAAGGTGGTCTCTAATGCAAACTGGCATAACAAAAAAACCTGACAAGGCACATAGTCAGCCTTTGTAGCAACATAGCTGTCCTTAGCAGTCTGTGACACCTATGTATTATAAATCCCAGGCCTCCATTAGAAGTGAATTGCAAATATTCCCTGTGGGAAACTGGCATGCACAGCAAATGCAGAATTGAACCCTGCCCATCAGCCGATGTCACACACTCAGTGGTTAACAGGCAAGCGTGCTTTTGGGGGGAAAGACCTTGTAGGCCAAATTAGAAATCTTGGTGGGCCAAGACTGGCTTACAGGCCAGAGATTGCCAACCCCTGCGCTATACAAATAGTACACAGCATCATCGTAACACCTTCAGTTCAGGATAGAAGATACGATGAAATAAAAACTCCCCACATTATCGATCACCACACAGGCATTCAACTTAGCACCTCTACAGTTATACAATACTAACATTGAGATCATTATTTTATCTTCTTCCTCTTCTTGAAGTTATAAGTTGCGCTATGAGCAATATCAAATCCCAGAATAGAGACAAAATCAGAGGAACACAATGGCAATGCTGTAATACTTGTTCTGACAGGCAACTGCAATACTGTGTGGGTTATAACTAAGAACCAAAAGCAGATTTGTCGAGTTTACAGTAACAAGATGTACTTGTCAGGATCAAATGCGCTGTGTGACACCATGCCATCTTAGATAAACTATCTTGATCAAGATAACACCATCCTGGAGCAAAGACACATTGACTTGAAGAGGACACATCTTGCTGATTAAATAAAAAAAACAATGTGCTTAGGATCACAGCCAAAGTGCACATCTTTAAGTTGTTGGTTAAAAACATACTGTTTCATCAGTTGTTATTAAAGCTTGTCAAGCAGCATTCAGACCAAGGTTTGATTCTGGTTTCTTCAGCTTATCTGCACATTAGGTTAGCCAGTGACACAACGCGTGGTGTAGCTTACATCAGAAGGCAAAGGTTTCTTGTTATAATGCTCCTTATTCAGAGTATTCCCATCACTGATTTGGGAAGTGAAGGACATGCAATGATAACCACATTTCATATCTACCCTGTTGTTCCATATGAAATACTGTGTTTGGATTAGTTTTTCCCTATACTGTACCAGCTTTGATCCAAATTGAGAAAAAGAACCATCTGCAGTAGCTGTGTTTTAACTTGGTAATGTAGACAGCCTGAGACACACTGAAAGACCGAATTGACAATTCACAATGAAATCTAAAAGGTAGGCATAATGCTTATCACACAGCAGCTATCTACATATCGTCACATGGCATCAGTTCTGATTTTTTTTAAATGCCATTCTTCCTGGAGATAATCTCAACCATACTATTTAATGTGGCAATGGAATAAAAAGCATATATTTTAGGTGCACTGTTAATGAACTACAGACATTTAGTAAATGCAAATTACGTGGGAAGTTGACCAAAATCGTATACACACTATACTTTAAAGCACCTTTGAAACCCATCCTTTCCCTCTATGAATTTTGGGCATTGTAGCTTACCCCTCACAAAGTTAACCCTTAATAAAATACAGTGCCCAGAATTCTTTGGGGAAAATAACGTGCTTTGAATCTGCTTTAAATGCATAGTACAGAGTGCTTTGAATAAAGAGATACCACTTTTTCCAAGTTCCAAGTTTTTCCAAGTTCCAAGCCCGCTATTTTAGCTTACATGTACGGTAATTTCGCCAGTAAATGCTTTAATCCATCCACTGAACAGCCACTGTGGGAGTTTGCTCTACAGAAGCACAATATCCACAGGTATATAATCCATTTGTCTGAAGCCCCAACAGTCAGTTAATACAAATAGCTCAGCAGGTGCTGGAAGAGCCAATGCAAAGAAAAACTGTTACACTGACAACAAAGATATTCCTCAAACAGCAGTAAAATCACTTGGAATTTGCAGATGTTAGTACCACACTGATACACCTTGAATTTTTGAAATGAACACCACTCTGTTTAGATCTTGGCTCCTTTTCCCTGAATAATGCCCTTGAAATATGCCTTACAAAATTATTAACTTGTCATGTCTACCACAATTATTAAGATATTAAAATCCGGAGCTCTAATGCATAATCATGGGACATTTTATAGAGGTGCAAACTACTTTGAGTGCACCATACAGATAGCCTTCACAACATTGTGAAGTCAGTGATGCTGGGAATGGTTGTCCAGTTGGAGGCCCACTGGTTCCACATTTGAGTCCTGAAGCAAAGCTCTAGATCTTAAGAACCACTAGGATACTCCAGCTTGGCCTGTGAAAGGGTAGACTAGGGCACCTTGTTGCAAGTGGATTTACTCACTGTCACTCATTAAATACTACAGCCTTGCTAAGTAAAGCAGCAGGCTAAAAACCTTCTCACAAGTATATTTGCTTGCAAAACAACACATCAGCCTGTTATTTCAAGTGACAAGCTGAACCATGTGCTTTGAAAAGTCTGTCCTGACATCAAAGAATACTGCAGGAAAAGACGGCAGCCTGCAACTGAACTTATGTTTGCCTCTCCCACTCTCTGCTAGGAGAAAACCATGGTATTGCTGGTTCAGCTGTCTTCCTGTATAATGTTATGTTGTGGTTCTACAATACTGCATTTGAGGACCTAGTTGACTGGATTACTTGCATGGTAGCCAACTTAAAAGAAGAATAAAGAATTGAAGTTTTATTTGTGCTGTGAAGCCTAACAGTCTTATTAGAATAACATATTATCTAATTAGAAGAAATGTGGTTTCTCTTCCAAAGACAAATGAGATAGTTTACATATATTAGCCACAAGACACTTTATCTTCACACTTTACAGGTTAATCACTTGTTGGCCTTGGGTTCAACACAGTAAAAACAAACAAAAGATAACCACTTTGTTAAGAAAGGCAAATTGAGTCAGTTCTTGAGAATACTGTAGTCTTTCTAAAGCCTTCCTGGCATAGCAAGAGTAATCTTAAGCACTTCATAATTAGAAGCATATATTAGCCAGTACACAGAAAGAAAACCCTTTATTGCTCTCAGGTAATTGCTGTAATCTGAATCCACATTACAGTTGTTGTAGCTTACACAAAGATCATCTGTGGGTGATCTCAAATTGTTTTGGATGTATTAATAGATTTTCATCAGAGGGGGTTCTTTTTTTGTACAGGAATGTGAATCAATGTTTCAGTAGCCAGGTGATAATAGTGCAGGGAGCATAGCAATGAAGAACAATATGTACAAAATTGGGCATGTGGGAACTATTAAAACCCATCAGTTTGTACAAATGCATTTGTATGAAAATCATAGTGTTCCCAGCTGGAGGCATATTTCGGAGTACCCTGAAACGGTTGCAAAACTCATAACTGGCAATCTTAAATGCAGACAGCATATCTGAAGCTTAATACAACAGCCCACCAAACAAGAACTACTGTTATATTAAAGGAAGCTGGATATATTTCAGTCTTGTTGGTCCCAGAGAAGCTGAATATTTTGTATCTTACAGGATCTGAAACGCAGGAAACTATTTTCCTGCTGGACACCCATGGCAATGAGACAGGATTTTAACTTTCTTCTGTTACTGTATTGTCTATTCCACTGCCCCATAATGATAAGTGAACAAACATAATAATAAAAATAAATTAAGTTCTTCCCCTCTCTAACCACTAGAAATCTACCAACTCATTTCCTCTTCCATCTGCAGCCTCCCAAGCCTGAGCAACATGACAGAATTTCTCCACTGTAACATGGAGTATTGCAAAAATACACTGAACACCTCCTTCTACCAATATTTTGCACAGAAATCGGAAGAAATAATACGTTTCAAGTTTAGGAATTAATGTTGGGAACTATTTGTTTACTCAAGTCCCTCTTCTCAACAAGTATTGCAAATCTTTGACTTCCAGATTCAAGCTGTCAGAACATCACCATTAAGATATGAAGAGGTCAGTTTAAAAATATTTACACCCATAAGTTTCAAAGTTCCTAATTACAATCCTGTAATATTCTTTCTTTTTTACATTTATATACCTCCCACACTCTCAAAGGAGCCCAGGGCAGCAAGCAAGAAGTGATAAAACAATATAAACATCTTAAAAACAATTCAATTACAGATACAGACTGGGAAAGATATCTTAAAAGACATGCTGAAAAAGAAAGGTCTTCAGTGGGTGCTAAAAAGACAACAGAGATAGCGCCTATCTAATATCCAAGGGGAGGGAATTCCAAAGGGTAGGTGCTACAACACTCAAGTCCCCAATTTGTACATGGTGCAGAAGAGACCTCTTGATAAGACTGTAATTGCAAGTATTCATCACCATTGCTGCATTTAAGTCAGTGCAGGCAGTTCCCCCACACAAGGGCGCCAAACCGAGCGGGCGCAAAACCAAGAAGATCCATTTGAGGTTGCCAAATTTTGGGCTTGTGCAAGGCGTCGTATTACGAAAGATTACCAAAGTCTGCCGCCCCTGTCCTCACTTGCAGAGCACATTGGGTATAAAAGGTGTGAGGTGATCTTTCAGGTATCCTGGTCCAAGCTGTCCATTGCTTTATACACAAAAACAATTACCTTGAACTTACGCCAGTTGCTCATTGGAATCCTGTGCAATTCTTTGACAGCAGGGTAATGCTTTGGTGATATCCTGCCCCAAGTGAACAGTCAAGCCACTGCATTTTGCACCAGTTGTAGCTTCCAGACCAATCTCAAGGACAGCACCACATAGAGCACATTGCACTACTCCAGCCTGGAGGCTACCAGAACATAGACAACAGAGGTCAGGCTATCCCAGTCCAGAACAATTTCAGCTGTCTTACCTGCAGAAATTGGTAGAAGGCACCCTTAGCCATTGGGGTCACCTAGACCTCTAGCAACAAAGATGAATCAAGGATCACCCCCCCCCCCGACTACAAACCTGCTCTTTTAGGGGGAGTTCGACCTCATTCAAAGCAAGCAACCACCCACAGTGCCTCCATCTTGCCAGGATTCAGTCAGTTTATTGGCCCTCATCCAGCCCAGACACCGGTCCACAGAACTGCTTTATCTAGCAAGCACTATTCAAGTATTATTGTATCAATGCCACATTTTCAGGATGCTCAGTTATTCATGAGCATGCTGAAATTTTGTTGGTGCAAGGCTTTATTAATAGCCTTGTTCCACTGTAAATCCCTAGAGTACTTTTAATATCAGGAATTATAAGAAAAGTAACAGAGAACTAATGGAAAGGACCTGCCTACTCTCAGTTCTGTCTGCCGGTAGAACATATTGAATGATATGTTCTAATGAGAATTCCTACTCTGATGCTAAAAATGAACCACCGGTGGAGGCACAAAGCTCTGCATGCAGATTTCAAAACTTTAATTTTATAAGCTCTGCACTCAGCTCAACGCTACACTTCCTCAGGTGGGATAATAAAATGTTAATGTGTAAGGAAGTACAAACTCAACAAGCAATTAAAGCTCAAGCTAGCTACAGAGTTCCTTTCTTTTGCTTTTTTTATTTGAGCCGTTTGATTTAGCAAGTTCAATCACTGTAGTAAAAGGACTATTTAAAGGGAGGGGGGAATGAATAATTTCTTATAAACTGTAACAAACTTATGTTTGCATGCATCTCACAACTTTCAGGCACATTTGCTGAAATATTAGATAATGACCAGCATGGCCAATGGTCAGGGATTATGAAAACTGTAGTTTAGCAAATTTAGTAAGGGATTAAGGGAACTGTAGTTTAGCCACAAGCTTCCTGCCCCTGAGTTAGAACAAGTTCTTTCTGTACCCGATGGCTATGAACGGATGGCCACCTGGCCTCACTATGTACACGTGCTTTAGCTTCTGTCACAAAAGCAGTGGTTGTGCCTGCAGCATAGCATGGAGAATGTTAAGCAAGACAAGACTGCTTACAGTGGCATTAAAAATGGCCACAGCTTTTATTGATCAGAATGCTAGCAGAGTGTGGTGTAGCATAAGCTGAGGATCCAGTCACAGGACAATCTTACCACAAACTAGTACCATGGCCCAGCCTGCATGCCAAATGCATGTTGGGGAGTAGAGAGTTGAAGGGATTTCAGGCCCACAACCATAAGAACCATGACTGTGAGCCTGTCCTGTTACCTGACTGTATGGCAAACATGCTAGGCTCCAAAATGGGCTGGGGCCTTGAAGGGACACCATAAAAGGTAAAGGTAAAGGGACCCCTGACCATTAGGTCCAGTCGTGACCGACTCTGGGGTTGCGGCGCTCATCTCGCTTTATTGGCCGAGGGAGCCGGCGTACAGCTGGTCATGTGGCCAGCATGACTAAGCCGCTTCTGGCAAACCAGAGCAGCGCACGGAAACGCCATTTACCTTCCCCCCGGAGCGGTCCCTATTTATCTATTTGCACTTTGATGTGCTTTCGAACTGCTAGGTTGGCAGGAGCAGGGACCGAGCAACGGGAGCTCACCCCATCACGGGGATTCGAACCGCCGACCTTCTGATCGGCAAGCCCTAGACTCAGTGGTTTAACCCACAGCGCCACCCGCGAAAGGGGCACCATAATATCCGTTAAAGGATCCCCTGCTTACCTCTGCTGTTGATATAGCCAAGTGCTTTAAAGTGCCTGCAGTGAAAAAGTTGTGACAGAAATATGGAACACTGGAATTAAATGATAAACCACACATATTGCTATGAGGAATGTAGAAAATTCCACATTGCAGAGACCATCCCATTGCCAAGACCAGCAACTTTGTCTAGAGTAAGGTAAAGGCTTCTAAAACGTGGGTTAGTATGTGGGCAATAGCAAAGCTAAAGCTTCTGTTTAGGAGTGGATCAGAAGGAAAAGGTTCTCTTTTGGGTCTGACTTCCACCCGCCCACTAAAACAGCCTGTTTCAGGCTGCAGCCCATTGGCTCCCGGACAAGGCCTATTCACAGCATATTGGATGATACACTAGTTCATTACGCCACCCATCTTTGCAGGAAGATATCCTTGATCCCTCCCACATTTTAAAGTGGTGAACTAATCCTGGCAAAATCATGGTAATAATTCAGGCAGCGCAAGACTTTCACCACCCAGAACGATTTAAGTATGCATGTATTCACATGATACATTCTACTTATACAACTGTACCACCGAAACACACACACACACACACACACACACACACACACCCTCTCACTCTTTGGGGGGGGGGAATCAATTTCATTTAAATGCATCTCTGCATCAAAACCTCCACGACATATTTGGAGGTGGCACAAACTCAAACAAGGCACGAGGCTGTGCCAGTTCTGTTTGGAGCCTAATTTCCTTTGGGATCTTAGAATGTCATGCAATAGACCTGTCCTTGGCACCTTTCCTCCCTCAGTCCTGTTTATAAGGGATTCATTAAATAAATCAGAACTGAAACATATATTATCTTGTAAAGGAGGGTTTGTTGTTAATCATGTATATCCAAAATCACATACTACAGCTTAACAAAATGTTTCTTGTACATGAAGAATTCCTCTTCGATTACAAGTCTATTGTTGCTGAAGTACTAGAAGGGTCTTAGCAGATGTGCTATTATTCTGTAATAATTTAAGTCATTTATCTTCAGCTTAGCAGTTTAACCATATTAAGTGATTGCTTAGCAATGAGAAATTGTCATGAACAATTCACGAAGTCTTGAGGCAATTATGGATACGACTTGCATAAACAACAGGCTGTGGGAAAATAAG
Organism: Podarcis bocagei; assembly: GCF_964188305.1. Lineage (NCBI taxonomy): Eukaryota > Metazoa > Chordata > Lepidosauria > Squamata > Lacertidae > Podarcis > Podarcis bocagei. The sequence continues at coordinate 39,261,649 of NC_138135.1, read as the reverse complement.
CACACAGTATAATCGTTTCTGCATAGTTAGCGTATTTTGGTATTCTGGGGTGAGAACAGAAAATGTTCCCATCTAATTTTTAAAAGCAAACGGGTTTATCTTCCTACCCTGAAATTACACGTATTGCTGTGGCAAAGACATCATTCTGTATTACAAATTTAACATACTTATTCCGTAAGCCAGAGCTGTATCACAACAATACCTAAATCATATGCCATAAGTGAATTAATGAAAAATGTATTTGTGATTTAGTTATAACCAAGTTTATATCAAGGACTAGGAAATTAAATAAGAAAAGCACATGCTAATGCTGAACTCCAAATCAAAATTTGTCTTAGGAACCAAAAAGGCATTTCTTTTTTCTTTTTTAATCATTTTTATTAAGTTTCCCATTTTAACAATCCAATCAAATCACATTGAATGTTCCAAATTATACAAATTATACAATATACATATCAAATAGTCCAAATATTCTGCCTAAATTATAATTTTTTTGTTGGGACTTCCCATGCTTCAAAAAGGCATTTCAAACACTTCAAAAGGAGCAATTTATTAGCCCATTGCCCATTTCTTACTCAATGGCATTTAAGTCCAAGTACATTTAAATAGATTTGCTCCAATTTATCCCTTGTTAGTCTTGTCCCTCCTCTCCTTCTGTCCACTTCCTTCCAAACTTTGACAGGAATCTGTATGGCATTTTTACTTACCCTGTAAAACAGGTGTGGTAAACCTTTATCTCTTCGGATGTTGAACTACAACTCCCATTAGCTCCAGAAAACATGGTTATTGCCCAAGAGGATGGGAGTTGTAATTCAGCAATATCTGGAGGGCCAAAGGGTCCCAACACCTGCTGTAAAATACCAAGTGCACTGATGCCACTAACTAAGATGTTGTTGGTGGTGATGATGATGATAATGATGGAGGACCAGCCATGATTTGCTGAATTTCCAGAAATTTTATAGCTTTAGAAGGCAATGTGAATGGCTGTATGTACCCTTGCTGTATGAACTAAGCATACAAACAGCATAATTGAGTGTATCATAGAATCATAGAATTATAGAGTTGGGAGGAACTCAGAATCCAACCACATGTAACACAGGAATCTCAGCACGTGGTCCCCTATTTAATTTGAAATCATACTGGACCCTGCTTAGCTTCACAAATGGGCTAGCAGTGGGCCTAATAGATCATGTGTAACCAGTGTGATGCCCTCAACAAGTTGTTGGACTACAATTCTCATCAGTCCAAGCCAGCACGGCCAGTGATGAGAGAGGATGGAAGTTGGAGGGGGATACTAAGTTGTAATAGATTATGTTGGGGCAAAGGGTAATATATCATATTCAAGGTATGCAGGGCCCAGCCTAGTATAGTCATCTATTCAAAGCTACTATTCTCGTTATTAAATTGTTAAAACAGCTTTTTAATTATAAAAAGCAGCCATGAAAACCTTAGGTTCCCTAAGTGTTATCAATACTCTTAAGTGCTTCCTCTTTGGAGCCTGTTGGACATTAAAGTCTGAACCAAATCCAAATGTGGGTTTTTGGCATTTTATTTTTATGTGATCATTTGGGCCGTTCATTCTGTTCTTCTAGGTTCATCAGTACTTTGGCAAACTACATTCAGTCTAAGCGTGGCCAAAAGGTTAACAAATGCAAATGAAAGTTCCTTCAAAATGTTTCTGATTTGCAATGCAATTTTTGTAGAGTGGTACCCTATGAGTCATGTAAGAGGTGCTTCAGATCTCCCAGTCAGTCACTGATCGAAAGGAAAGTCATATCACCAATAGGGAAAATCTTTGATTAATACCCCTGATAATTCAGGCAACAGGTTTGTTCGTAACAAACCATATTTAAAATCCAGTTCACAATTCTACAGGTCACAATTCAAACACCAATTTGACCCTGACACCTATTTTCAAGGGGGCCAGGATGGATGTAAAGAGCAACCCAGTGCAAAAGAGTGGTGTAGCTTGCAGAGTGCTGGGCTGGAGACTCTGACTGGCTGCAGGTAGAGCTAGCCAGAAGAGGAGGTAGAGATAGTACTTTGGGAAGGAAAAATAAAAGCAACTGGAGTATGGGTTACTGGCATTCAGTTGGATAGGGGTATATAGCCTCTGAGCTGTAATTCGCCCTGGCTGAATCTAGACACATCAAAGAAACATTTCAGTTAAACACGTAAACTACATATGAGATATTGGGTTGGCAAAATCGGAACTCCACAGCGCCATCTGGTGTCACTGTGCTATAATGCATATATAATGCATATAAAGCGTTTTTTCTTTGCCAATGTAGCTGAGTCCTCTGAGGGGATATCTACAGCTGAGAAGGAAGTCTCTGAGCTGGGGTGTTCTTTTAATAGTATATAGACAAGTGAGAACTGGTAGCTGAATTAGAGAAAGGAGAAGTGGAACCGTGAAGGAACGCTCTACTTGGGTTTCAATTCAGTAAGAAGGGGATAGATATTCTGGAGAGAGAAGAGGAATCCCAAAACACTTAGGATGGGAGTATGTGGTGATCCCCTGGTCTGGTATACTAACAGAGGAGCCTCAGGAGGAGTGAGATTTATAGAAAGATGGGAAACTGACAGAAAGTACCAACTAGTTTCAGAACCTAAGTATTAAGACCTAAGCAGTAACAACTTCAATTAGTTTAAGGAATTGAAGTAAATATAAGCTGTGATTATGAAAACATTGCCAAAAATGTGAATGACTAATCTAACCAGAATAAATATTATATGATTTATTTAAAAATTCCAATAGCAATAATGTTTTCACATTACATAGTAATGGTTTCAGAACTACAAAAATACTTCCTCCCCCCAATCTGAAATAAACATCCGTTTGTACGATGCCCACAATGAAAACATATTTTGCTTAATGTTTATTGCTGCTCGCACTACCCACAACCTCTTTCTTTCTCCTCCTACCAAAGCAGGCAAGCAGGCCCAATCATACTTCAGTCCTCAGAGGGATGGAATTACTAACACTGCAGCAAACCCAAACACATTTGCCGCGAGAGACAAACCTATAATTCCCTCAGAGCAGCAGGGTCCGTGTGCCTGCTGAGACGCCAGACTAGAACTGTCTAATACAAAATGTCACATTTCAGCCTGAGCTCACTGAATGCATTTACGAAGTGATGCAATTAACTCTGTGAGAATAACTGTGAAAAACAGAGCCTTCTCATCCCTGTGAGCTGCTATAAGCTACTAAGCCTTTCAAATAATTGCTACATCCAGCAAAACACAAATAATGGCACACAGGAAAAAAGGAGCATGGAAAACTACTGTCTAACACATGTGACTTCATGTGTTCGCATGAATTAGCGCAAGAAAAATGGGAACATTATATATATAGGATTCTATTTTACTGCATAATAGTCCATCACGTAATACAGAGTCTTTATATTACACTTCTCATTCAGCTTGTCAAAATGCCTTTTGGAGGCGAAGAAAAAGCAGTTATCCCCGTAGTCAGTGTTATTATGCCTGCTAACATTTCAAAGTTATTTAATTCAAAATATGTATACTGCTGAGAACAACACAGAAACTTGGCCCACTTTTCATAACGGGAAGCAAAGGTTACAGCCTTTCTAATCCAATGTCAGACATGGAGTATTTCTGCAAGACACAGAGCACACCAGATTTGTTTAAAGCAGAGCAGTTGCTCTGTCTACACTGCAGCAAGGTAAAGGAAAGGGACTCCTGTCATTTGCACCTGCAGTGTACAATCCAAGTGCTTCTGTTACGCAAGACCCACGGAAATGAAGGAGGTAGTCCATTTCTATCCTGATCTTCCACCAGCACACCCAGGGAAACCCTCATGTGGCTATCCCATTTTATCCTAACAACAACCCTGTGAGGTAGGTTAGTCTGCAAGGGTTACTTGCTCAGGGCCATTCAGTCAGCTTCATTAAACAAAGATCTTCCCAGTCAAAGGCCAGGACTTTATCCACTGAACAACATCTCCTTTATACAGTGTAGAAGGAAAGTCTGGTGGCTTTGGCTTTTAGGTTCCAGCGCCAGCCTTACCATTAGGCAGAATGAGGCGGCTGGTTTGGAGTGTCACAAAAGGGCAGCATATTCCTAAGTATTTACTGTATTATTGTGCTTTTACTGCCAGGGAGGAGAGAACAAATAGTACTTGTGGGATTTTCTGCCTAATGTGCCATAATAATTTGGCTTTCCTTTGATATTATGCACCTTAACAAGTGGGGGGGGGGGAGGGTTTGTCTCCGTTTGCTTCCTTGCTCAGGCAGCAGAATGTCTAGTGCCGGCCCTGTCGGGTGCCATGGTTAAAAAATAAATATTCTTTTTGTTAAACTGGTAACTTCAAATACAATAGTATTTCCATTGATTGTGCTAAAAATGATGCTGATTTAAGGCCTTTGTTGTCTTTGGATATATAAAATAGAAAATAAAATAGCTTAATTTTGTCATATCCAAAAAAAGGAATGACTTAACCTTACAGTTTATTAGTAATATACTTCTCGAATATATTGCTTCGTATAATTTTTGTTTAGATTTAATTAGCATTTTCCTTATACAATAGCCTGGCTTAGCATTGTTATTGAACAGGGTGTCATGTTTAAAGGGTTAATGAAAATGGCACAGATTGAATCCTCTTTGAATCTGGTGTGTGTGTGTTTTTGGGTTGTTGTTTTTTGTTGTTGTTGTTGTTGTTTTTGGTTCTCAGAAAAATTAACTGAGTCCTGCAAAAGAATTTTTTTTTAATTGCCATTTAAGGCAACAATATGTGTTTTACCATTAGCCAAAGCCTGTGCCGTGATTTCAGAAAAGTAATTTATTTACATTTTAAAGTGGCAGGTTATTGCTAGAAATAGCATTTTCTTATCAAACTTTGCAGCCTTTTCTCTGTGACATGGTGGACCAATGAATCACTTCATCTAACAACTTAAAAAACAACCTGCTGGCTCAAACTAAGGATGTACCTAGTGTCCAGCATCCTGTTCCAAACAGCAGCCGATCAGTTGCTCCCAGAAAGTTTATGAGCAGGACATGAAGGCAATGTCTGCCTCTACTGTGTGTCCTCAGAAGCTGGTGTTCAAAGCACACTGCCTCTGTACATAGAGGTTCCATTAACTGAGCAGCGAGTTAAATCCTACTGCTTTGGCTGAGAACTCTGCTGAGAACAGGTGTGGAGCCAATGCAGGATTTAACCCCAACTATCAGATGACATCACAAGTGACATCAGCTGATAGGCAGGTGGCCTGGATTTGGGGGAAATGGCCTCACAGGTTGTGTGACATGATACTTTGGAATACAATGCTGACAATTTTTCACTGTAGTATTAGTTATTGTTAGAGAGAAAGAAATGTTTCTTCCTTGGAACTCTTTCTGTAAACCAGTGGTTCGCAACTGGTCGACCACGGACCTCAGGGCGTCCACATAAGCCACCCAGGGGGTCCTTGGCACCATTCACACAACAAAAACTGCCACTGATATATCAACATGGTATAATGGTTAGAGGGTTGGACTAGGACAGGGGTCTGCAACCTTTAAGACAAAAAGAGCCACTTGGACCCGTTTCTGGGGGGGGGGGGGGAACTGGGAGCCGCAAAACCATTGCGACATTTAAAACAAATATATCTCCGGAGCCGCGATCTGACAGCGCACGCACCGCCCCCATGCGACGTCACAGCCAGTACAGCGCCCACCACAGTGGGGAGTGTCAGGGCGCACAATGCGCCTCCTCCCCTCGCTAATATCTGCCCCGGAACCGCGGCAAAGGTGTAAAGGAGCCACATGCGGTTCCGGAGCCGCAGGTTGCAGACCCCTGGACTAGGACCTGGGAAAGCAAGGTCTGAATCCCCACTCAGCCAAGGAGCTCACTGGGTGAACCTTGGGCCAGTCACCGTGTCTCTTAGCCTAACCTACCTCACAAAGTTGTTGTGAGGATGAAATGGGAGGAAAGAGAAACATGTACACCACCTCGAGATCCATGGGAGATAAAAGTGATCTATAAATGTAATGATTAATAATAATAATTTCCAAAAAGTATGCGGTCTGTGGCTTGGCTTTGGAAAAACAGGGGATCTGCAGTACTGTACTTACCGTAGTTAATTTTGAACCACTGCTCTAGACCATTCAAAATTTGGTAAATCTCAATCAGTTCCCCTCTCAATAGTCTCATTTCTTAACAAAAAGCCCTAAGCACTTTAGCTTTGCCTTGTTGGGAAAAGCCACAATCTTCATGCTACTTAAATTGTTCTTCTCTTTTCCAGTTTTAATGGTATCTTTTTTTCATTAGAGCAGTGTTTCCCAACCTTTTTTGGGCAAAGGCACACTTGTTTGATGAAAAAAATCTTGAGGCACACCACCATTACAGCCCCGTGACGTCAGCGTGCAGCGTCACGCCGGGAGGGACGCACGAAAGTGTAAGTTTCAATTTTTTTTCCTCCCCCTTGCCGGGGAACCTCCAAGCTTTGGGGGTGGGGGGGGAGGAGGCAGCAAAGCGAGGCAGGAAGGAGAGCGCGGCTTGGCTGGGTGAGCTTTGGCAGGGGCAGGGAATGAGAGCCGCGAGGCGGGCGCTGCGGACGGAGGCGCTGCCCGCCGAGCTCGCAGGCAGCCAGGCGGCGAGAGCCCCGCGCTGGGCGGCCTCTCCTCGCCGCCGCCGCCCCGCCTCTCGCCGCCCGACTCGCCCGCCTCCCTCCAGGCAACATGATTGGGAAACACTGCATTAGAGGACCTGAACTGCCCTTCCAAACGTAGCTATACCACAGATTAGAGGTGACAGACGTGTAGTTTCCCAGAAATTGTTGGATTCCAATTCCCATCAAATATTGGATTTTGCTCTAGTATGCCTGACTTTCATCCAATTTGGAGAGATATTTCTGGAGTTCTTTTCAGCCTGCTTGGCTATTACCATCCAGAATAAACTGCTGTCCCCCACAAACTTGGCTACCACATGGCATACCTCTGATCCCAGATAATAAATTAAAATGCCACGGGTCCAAATATAGATTCTTGCAGAACTCCACTACTTTCTTTTCTCCATTTGAAAACAGTTAAGTTTATTAACTCCATTTCCTTTCCTTTACCCTGTTACTGACACATAAAAGGACCTGCCCTTTTAAACAGAACTCCATAAAAGGACTCTTGTCCTCTCCTACGGGAGCGCGAAGTTTACTTAGGAACCTTTAGTGCTGGGTAAAAAGTGAGTGCATGACATCATCAAAAGCCTTTCCAAAGTGAAGGCAAAGTTATCTCTTCTTTTTGACTTTATTATTTGGCTGTATGAGATCTCTCAAATTTGATGTTGTCAAATCTGACTGACTGAAAAAAATGGCACTATATTGCTTTGGGGATTCTTGAGGAGCGAGGGGCAAGGGCAAGGAAGGGGTTTTCCTGAAACTTATTCACATATACTAGCCAGAATGATTAATTTCCCACAAATATGAGGCTAAAGATAAAGGACCCCTGACACTTAAGTCCAGTTGCAAACGCCTCTGGGGTTGCGGCGCTCACCTCGCTTTACTAGCAGACAGTTTTTCCGGGTCATGTGGCCAGCACAACTAAGCTGCTTCTGGCGAAACCAGAGCAGCGCACAGAAACACCATTTACCTTCCAGCCAGAGCAGTACCTATTTATCTACTTGCACTTTGACGTGCTTTCAAACTGCTAGGTTGGCAGGAGCTCAGACTGAGCAATGGAAGCTCACCCCGTTGCGGGGATTCGAACCACCGACCTTCCGATCGGCAAGCCCTAGGCTCAGTGGTTTAGACCAAGCACCACCTGCTACCTGCTGCTTAATTATTAAGCTAGACAATGTAAGCACTTAACCCAACCTTCACTAACCAGGTGCCCTCCAGATTTTATAATTCCCATCATCTGTAGCTAACACAGAGCTGCAGCTCCAAAACACCAGTTTTTGGTGAAGACTGCCTTAACCAAATAATTAAATAATCTGCCCTTAATCATGTGTTAGCCTGTGCATGTAAGGATTATCCACATGTAACCACAACAGGAAAATGGATGGTTGATCCACTTCAGCTTCCATCTGTGCCAACTGTGGGAACACCACTAAATTTCATAAAATTTGGGTTAGTCTCCCCCTCCCCAAAAGAAGTGCTAGCGGGCCACCATTCTCTGTACAAAAAAAATGCCATTGTGGATGAAGATTCCAACCTGCCTGTTACTCATCTTAACAGGTGTTTCTTCATATTTCTGCTTCCCAGTTTTAATTAACATTAAGATCCCTTGTGCTTCTCTACTTAAATCTATTATTACGACAAGCTTTACACAAAACGAACAATGAAAAGTTGTGTTATCTAATAAACTATCTTCCTGCCAGTGAAATAATTCATGGCCACGCAACCAACAACAGATGCAGGCAGAACTGCCACACACCAACAATCCCTAAAGATAGCTCACGGCTGTTTCTCAGCTCTTATTCTTTGGCTCAGCGAAGGCAAGGGCAAGTTGCTTTCAACAATGCAACCCCTGTATCAAGTAGCTGCTGTCAGTGCCTCTTCTGTGTTTAAGTACAATGTAGAGAAGGATTCTTCTTAGCCAACCTGAAGTCCTTTATTTAAGCTTTGCAAGAGCCATAAACAATAGCATGTGCTATGAAGTTGACTCAGAGGCTGCAGCTAACATTACGTTTAAGTACAGGATTCCATGGCAACTAAAAGCACATACTGTAGTGAGGAGAGGCTTCTGCTGTAGATGGGAAAGTTTCGCTACCCAACAGGTCCAAGCTTAAATAGGTATTTACTGGGGAGCAATCTGATTCAATCCCAACAGGATTTACTATCAGGCAAATGCAGAAATGAGGGGGTGGGCAGATGGAAGGCTTTGTTGAACCCCAACACAAAACAATCTCAGACAACTTTAATCAATCATGTTTCAAGCCAAAAGAGTAGCTACATACAGCTGTGCCCTTCTTACTGACTTCAAAAAGTGCTTATGTTGAATAATCCTAATGCAAATCTCTCAAATTTTCCTCTGATGTAGCAGCTGCAAGATTGACACAGATTTAGTTGTATATCGCTTTAACCATTTCAAGCAGCACAGTGGATTTTTTTTCAAACAGAAGTTGCAAAATGGAGCCCACAGTCCTGTAGGTAAGCAAGTGCAGTTGCCACGAATAAAAAGTGTAATGGTGGCATTCAGTCATTCGCGGCTCCATGCTATGCGTGGGATTGATCACAGCAAACATTGTGAACTAGGAGGTTCATAATAAAAGAAGCATGCACAAATCTACATTGCAATGCTATACAATATTACTTAAGATTATTTTTAAAAACACCTTCAGGTGATGCTGCAATTCAACTTCTAATTCAGAATCCTGTTCCATAAACCTTAACTCCTCTTAGGTTCCCCCACATTTTTTACTTCATCTTTTACTGGCGGGACCTAGTGTTTATCAATTTTTCCACCCACAACTGACTCCTGGCATCCTGGTGACACACTCATGGCACACTAGTGGATCTCATCCCATGATTCAGAATATTTTTCCTTAGATGGTTTTAAGGAAACTGCTGGGCGCGCATATCAGATCAGAGGCCTTAAATTTGGACTGAGCAGGCTTGGACTAGATAACCTCCCAGTAAGATTGGCCAAGAGTAGCTCCAACCTACACACCTTCAATAGTGATGTAGAAGAGGGAATTTCAGGCCCAGCTTTTACATCTGACTATCCTGCCTACCAGGTCCCATGACATTCTCTAGTTCTGTGAATCACTGCACTTGTTAGATTCACATCTGAGTGCTCTTTAACTAGACACAACTGAGAATGATTGTACACAACTGAAAGACAAAGGAGGTTGGCACAAAACTGGTCACAGTGATTGCATCAGAGTCATAATGGGAATAACAGGGAACTACATTGACCCCAATAGGTTTCCACACACCTGGGCAATAGCTGTGCTAAGAATCATACCCAAACACACAAATTCCTTGCAGGGAGTTACCAATTGTTCCCAGAAGAGTTTACAGTTACTAGGACTGCCAGGTGTCATTTGAGACATTTCCTTACCTCAAGACATCCAAGCATCACAGGTCCTATATTTGTTGAATTTTTCAGCTCCGCGGGGCATATGGCTTCAGTGCACACCTCAAAACTCACCTGCAGAGCAGCATTTTTTCTTTTATATGCAAAATGCTTCTCTGGACACCCTTAACATGATCATTTTGCTACAAGTTTAATATTGGAGAACTATTTTTGAATGAGTTGGTTTATCACCCCTTCTATTGGCGAACTCAGTTGCTGAGTGCAGGCAGGATTGTACTGGGGCAACTGGAAAACAAGCAGTCAGTATCAGCATGCTTGGGCAAAACCTAAGGTCTACGGAAGTACAAAAAATATTTAAGGGAAGTAAAAAGCAAATGCAAAACAATTTAAAAAACAACAACCACATACCCAGATGCTGAGTTACCAGAAAGTGCTCAGTGTCTGCTGAGGAGGGGAAAACCCAGAAAACCAAAGGAGGTGGAATGGAGTCTGCTGGAGGAAGTGAGGGTGGCTGCTCACTGGCACCCTAAACCCTACTACAAATGGAGCACTGCAAGTCCTATTTGATTATTACAAATGAGAAAAATCAGGTACTGTACAAGGTCTGGAAGTCCCACTTCATGAGTCACAGCAGGAGCTGGCCAAAAGCTACTTCCTCCACTTCCGTATAGCGTATGAACTGCTTCTGCACAACATTCACGGGGTGCATCCTCTGGTCCACAAAACTGCCCATGCCTGAAACAGGGCAGGTGAACCACGCACATCCCACAACCCAGGATGCTCTTCTCAAGCAGTGGTATGCGCAGGTGGGCAGGGCTCCCGGTCCACTCCATATATGGGCTGCTGGGCATATTCGGATGTGCTGGAGGTGCATCCATGAGAGCAGCACATGCCACACTCCAGCAAACTAGAAACAAAAACGACACCTTGCACGTCAATGGGAACCTTGCCCATTAATTTGCCTGAGATTTTGTTCCGCGCCCTGGGCAAAAACACAGCCAACATCCAAAATGAGGTGAAGGAGTCAGGACAGATGGCTCCGAAACAAGACCTTTTGCTAACTGCCTTACCAACAGCCCCCTCACGACAAGAAAGGCACATATCTGAAGATAAGCATCTGCCTAGAGAAAGGTACTACTTGAGGCCGAATTACTGGCCCCCCCCCAAAAAAACCCCCAAAGATTCCTCACTGTGAGGAACTGGGAGAGATTTTGAGGAAACTGCGCACTCTAACGGCCAGATCCCGCAAAAACGCCTAGGAGAGAGCAGAGCAGATCCGTCTCGTGAGTGTAATAAATGGTAAAAGGGCGCCGGGTCTCTCTGTCACACAGACACAGCTTTCGTACGACCCACAGAGCCGCTGGCAAGGCTTGGGACACACTGTCCTTTGAAATAAAAAGACACCACTAGCCGGCAAGACACCGGAGAGCCGACGGGAAAGCCCCCTCTGCAATGTACCCTCTCCGGTGTTTCCTCCCTGTCAGGAACGTGTGACAACCTCCCCATTTTATTTGCCTTAGGGGAACCGCACGGAGCAGGTGGTGGCCCTCCTATCCTTCCCTGGGTCTCAACCAAACGAGGCTCCCATATGTCGCTGCCCCGAAGCGCGCCAATTCCGAACGCGAAGCCTCGCCGGCGCCGCGAGGGAGGGAGCGAGGGAGAGAGAGGCGCAGATGCTGCCCGGGATTCCTCTCAGCCTGGGCGCCCCTTCGCGGCTGTGGAGAGAGGAGCGCCGCATCCATGGCTTACCTTCCTCAGCATGCTGGGCAAGCAGCGGCTGGGGCTCCTGGCTCCGGCCGGCTCTTCCTCGCCTTCTTCCTCCCGCTCCCCCCTCGGCCATTCAGCGGCGCCTTTCTTGCTGGGCGATTTCGCCAGCCCGAGGAGCGCACATTTCATGCCCGCCGAGGCAGCGGCTCCGATCCCGGAGCCTTCGCCCGCACATGCGTGTGGCAGCATGCACAGGGTCGCTCCCCCGAGAGCCAGGGCTGCCTCGGCTGCTGCGAGCCCAGCGCCGGCTCCTTTGGCTGGAGCGGGGCGGCGGGGCGCTCGCAAAGCAGCCTCCGGCTCGAGCACGCGGCGCAGCGGCAAGCCAACCAGGCGGCAGGGGCAGCAGCTGCTGCTGTTGCTGCTGCTTCTTGCCGGCCTCAGCAAAGCCGAGGAGGGAAGCGGGCGGGCGGGGGGGACTACCTCGCGCTCCCGCTTCCTCCGCCGGCCCTTAGTCTCAGCGCGCGAGCTCTTCCGCGCGCTCGGAAAGGCGCACTCGGAGGTGCCCAAAGGACGCTCGCTCACTCGCGCGCGCTCCGACGCCGCCGGCTGAGGAGGCTGGAGTGGCCGGGCGCTGCAGGAGCGAGCCGCTTTACAGAACGCGAGGCAGGGGAGGTCCTTAGCTGTGGGGACCACTCAGGGCGCACACGCTCATACACCCTCCCCCCGTCGCCTCCCAAAAGAAACCAGTTATCCAGTCATTTCTAACAGGGTCAGACTAAGCAGCGTGTGAAGCTGCCTCGTAGCGAGGCAGATAAACCTGGCTAGTCCAGAGTGGTCTTCCTGGCCCGGTCTTTCCCACTCCTGCTCTGCAGTTTGACGTCCTTTGGCTGGAGCGTTAAATGCACGGCTTGGGGCCCTTCTACCGAGCTTTGCCCCCATCCCCTCATTGGCGTCTCCCCCCCTTTTTTTAAGTGCAGCCCCCACCCGAAGGAGAGCTCCTGCAAGCGTGCAATGACACGTCTGACAAATTCTGGTCACGCTCTGTGAGCTTTTTTTCCACACTGGAGCGTCGCTTTGGTCATTAGCAGGGCAAAATGAATGTTAGCCTCGGTGCGGCTAGGCCTTATTTACGTTATTGCATTTATGTTATTGCATTTATATCCCACATTTTCCACTCAAGGGGAAGTACATGGTTCTCCTCGTTTAATCCCAACAACCCTGTGGGGTAGGTCAAGATGAGCAGCAGTAATTGGCCTCAGGTCACTCAATGAACTGGGGGACGGGCGGGACTTGAACCCTGGTCTCCCAGATCTGACACTCTAACCACTACACCATGTATGTTGAAGGACTGCCTAGAGGGCAATAGATGTAAAAAGTGGCAGTAGTTCTTGGGCTGGCATGGAAATTAGCCTGGTCATCACTGCATCCTTCCTCATCTCCTCCCCACTTTTTTCCCCCTTAAAAAAACCTCAATGGAGCAGCTGTACATGTGAGTAGTTACATAACCGTTTTGTTAAGTTTTCCTTAAAACTTGTATAAGCCATTTCTACAACAAAATTGTGCCTTTTCCCAAGTAAATGTGTTTGGTTAGCATCGGGGCAGCAGAAGCAAACTCCTTTTTATTCCTGTAGTGGCACTCCTGATGGTACTACGATTTAAGTGAATTTAAACTGTGAAATGGGCACATGCTCAGAGTATTCCACCACCACTCCTCATTCATGCCTGGCAAACAAACCTGTGTGTACTCCTACTTCAGGAGTGTAGGAGCAGTTGTAAGGGCATGGAATGGCAGAGATAGAGAATGGTGTGTGAATGTATGTAGAAAGAAACTACAGTACTGTACAAAGGCAAAATTTGCATTTGTTGCTCTGCCCACTTTTTTGCCTCCAACTCCACCCACCACTGATACTTGGCCTTTAGAAGGTTCCCCACCCAGTTACCCAGTTTCAGTTGCCTCTTGTTACTGGATCTCTATGCTGTTGCAGTAATCACTTAGCTTTTATTTTCAGTTTTTATGTGTTGGTAACCAGCCTGGGTGGTGCTGGAGGAGACTCTTGAGAGTCCCATGGACTGCAAGAAGATCAAACCTATCCATTCTTAAGGAAATCAGCCCTGAGTGATCACTGGAAGGACAGATCCTGAAGCTGAGGCTCCAATACTTTGGCCACCTCATGAGAAGGGAAGACTCCCTGGGAGAGACCCTGATGTTGGGAAAGATTGAGGGCACAAGGAGACGGGGACGACAGAGGACGAGATGGTTGGATAGTGTTCTCAAAGCTACCAGCATGAGTCTGACCAAACTGCGGGAGGCAGTGGAAGACAGGAGTGCCTGGCGTGCTCTGGTCCATGGGGTCACAAAGAGTCGGACACAACTAAACGACTAAACAACAACAACCAGCTGGGATCACCTCATATGTGACGAAGGGTGTTCTATAAATGCAGCACGTAACTAACTAAATACATCTGGTTTGAGGTCGATGGTTTATTTTTATATGATCATTTATTTCCTGTTCCTAAGAGAAATAAAATGCGTTGTAATTACAGCTATATGCGCTTAAAGGTACATTATGCTATAAATCTATACTTATACTGACAATGTCATTTTATTTTTCTAGTAGAACCACTGTCACCCCGTCCTCTCCCCTAACACTCAACATTGTGTGATGTCAGTACATATTGTGATGTCATCACCTTGCTTTATTTTCTGAATTGATCTGATTGGAGCCAAGGGGCCTTGTTGCCATGACAATGTTGTTGTATTGACGCTCGCAGGAAGGAGAGTGGTTTGAAGTGTGTGGATTGCCCTTATATTTCTGTACTTTTAAAAGCCACATGAGGCTTGGCTGGAGACAACATCATAAGAAATATCTCTGTGCTCAAGGCACTTACGGAGAAAATATATTGAGTTTTATTCACATTTATTTATGGAAAGTCAATATGCCAAAAATAGATGCACTCTTACAGTGTGATAATAGAGTGTTCACGTGTTGTAATGTTCGATGGGGCTTATTATCAGGTAAGTGTGACATGTTTGCAGCCTTAATATACTAAAATACCTTGGTGGTTAAAGGTATAAATATATAAAATTAACATAAAAGTTTAATGTTCTAAGGTGAAATGAATCATGAAATTCTAGAAATTAAGAAGGTATGACACTAACAGGGATTTTGGTTTTTCCACATTTCATTAGGTATAGCATATTTGTTAAATAAAAAATTTAAAGCACCAACACAGTTTTATTCACAGTTTGCACCTGGGAGGTTGGGAGACACCCAATATCAGTAAATAGAGAGTTATCCACATACTTTGGTCACCAGCTCCAATATGTGGGGCACTCTTCCCATGGAGATTCAGCAGGTATTCTCACTTTTGACTTTTAGGCATCTCTTGAAGACATTTTTATGCCAACAAGTCTATGCAGTTAAATGATTAACATCTAGTCACTATATATATATATATATATATATATATATATTCTGGCATCTGGAAAAGAGAGGGAGAGAAAGCCGAACTCCCCAGGGGACTGGAAGAGAAGACTGAGCAGACTGGGTCCACCCGGCAAGTGACATAAACCAATAGATATCTTCAGGAATGTGAAAAGCCTGCAAGGGAAACATATGGGAATGTGTTTTGCTGTGCATGCTAATGAAAGGTACATTTGCACTAAGCACTCTTAATGAATGACAAGACAGAATCAGGAAGGAGATAGCAGCTACTAGATTCCACCCTACAGATTAGTCTTAATCACAATCAAGAAAACCCTCAAAGCATTTGCAGGACACTTAGAGCGGATGGATAACTGGTAAAGCAGAATGGCAGACAGGCATTCTAAAGGGTGGTAGAAGGGGTGCACTGAGGCATTTGTGATGAAGGCAGTGAGTGTGGTCAATCCACTTCTTCTACCCTAGTTAACAGTGCTTGCCTGTCTTCATCCAGATAGGAATGAGCAGCATGAAAAAGGAGCGGGTGGGTTCTAGATTATTCTTGTCAATGCTACAGACCAGAAAAATATCTATGTCTAAAGCTGACTACAAAATGGGGTTTGGGGCACACCATTACAATGGATAGCAGAATTCAAAGCTGGAAAATTTAAAACATTATGACCAATAGAGTCTCACGTTCCAGAAGAGTAGTCCTTTTGGTCTAATGTAAAAATGAAAGACGTCTGGTGGAACCTTCAGTCAAAACTAGCAAACCAGCATACACATTTGTAGGCCAGAGCTCCCTTTGTCAGATGACAGGGTAAAGGTAAAGGCACCCCTGACCATTAGGTCCAGTCGTGACCAACTCTGGGGTTGCGGCGCTCATCTCGCTTTATTGGCCGAGGGAGCCGGTGTACAGCTTCCGGGTCATGTGGCCAGCATGACTAAGCCGCTTCTGGCGAACCAGAGCAGCGCCGTTTACCTTCCCGCCGGAGCGGTACCTATTTATCTACTTGCACTTTGATGTGCTTTCGAGCTGCTAAGTTGGCAGGAGCAGGGACCGAACAACGGGAGCTCAGGTGACAGGAGGATTGGCAAATATGTGTTTTACAAAACTGGAAAACACAAAAGAAAGAGTGTGCTGTTTTAAATAAAAGTGAGGCCAGTGCAAGAGACACTGCTACAGAGAGCATGAATGAAAATGAGATACAGGGTGGATCTACACACAGGGGAAAAACACACTATAAATATGTCAGAAATTAAATTGTTATAACAAAAGAAAAAAATCCTATGGAAAATCGCTTAGAATTTTTTTGCTCTCTGGCGCCATCTGGTGTTGCATTCAAAGCACCGTTTCTTGACTGATGTAGCTAAGTCCACAGTCACATCATTAGAAGATCCAATTAGGCTCAGTGGGTGCAACCTACCTCTAACAGCCACCTAGTACCCGTTTGCAAAGCAAGATGAATGGAGAATCACTTTCTGTTGTGAGCTACCCCCTTCCCAACTCTACTGAGCCCAAGTGCAATATTGTCAAAATTGCAAATGAATTCCAGTTTGGCGCCTTTGTGTGGAAATCTCCCTTTTAAACCTTATTGTGGAAACATAGCAATTTTTACATCTGTTACTGTTACAGAATATCTAGGCCAGTGGTGACTAATCTGTAGTCTTGCAGGCATGGCTGGACTCCAATCCCATCAGCCCCAGCCAACATCACCAAAGATCAGGAATGATGGGAGTTTTAGTTTAATAACATCTGGAGGGCCACAGAGACACAGCAACCCTGATCTACGTAAATTGAAATGCTCCCCAACTGGTTAATCACAGCTTTCTCAGCAGATTTTATGTACGCTTTTCTTCTCCTTCTCCTTCTTCTTTGTTGTCAATGGATAAGGTGAAGAGTACTTATCAGTATAAAAGGTTAGCCATAAAGCTGCTAATGAAATTGAAGAAAAAGGTGGGAAGTGATTTGGTGTTTTATACATTTTTCTCGCTCAAGTTCATTGTCTGAAAGGGAACAAGGAAATTGCTGTAGCATAGCAACTGTGATGTTAGCAAGCAGTGCAGTGGCATCGTTAGCTGCGATGCTGTTCTTTGTATCTCCAGGCTTTCGTACGGATAACAACACAACATTTGCCTGCAGTTTCCAATCACAGAAGCTTAAACAGAAAATTAAATAGGGCTTATTCACATCAGGGGCTATGTACGCAAGCATAGTTCCTTCCTTCACTATCTCAAATCATTACAATAGCACACATATCAAATTAGTATTTAATGAATTAGTTTCATATTTGTCTGAAGATGGATCTGTGACGATTTTAAGCCAACTACGTAACAGAAAATTGCTCCACAGGAAGTGTCGGATGTTGTTTTACTCTGCTGCCTTAGTGATTGAAGCCACAGCCTGCAAAGCCTTTAGCTAGAACTTGCCCTAAGCCAGTTTGGTAGAGCTGAGTAACTGTGAGTTATCTTTGACAGTGTATCTATTTTTAGGCACCGGGGCAAAACCTCCCCTTTTACCTGGGTTTTTGGCCCTTAATTTGAACAGTGTTTAAGTATTTGTGACCTCTTTTAGAGGAGCAAAGTCTAAAAGACCTGGTTTTTATTTGCATAGATGTCTGTTTGTTTTTAGTTTTTATTTATTTATGGTGTTTAATGTTATTTGTTTAAGTATTTATATTGCATCTGTAAGTTACATTGAGTCATTTCCATGAGACAAGTGACTAATAAATATTTATTAATAATAATATGTATGTATGTGTGTGTGTGTATGTAAGTAAGCAAGCTTAAGTATACACTTTTAAAATGCTGTTTATATTTATATGGTCTGTCTAAATTCATTATACTGAACTTGTAATCAAAGGTGAGAGATGTAAGGGCATCTTAGAGCATCTTTCTCCAAGCTGGTGCCTCCTAGATGCTAGGGACTGCAGCTCTCCTCAGCCCCAGGCAGCATGCCCAGCCCTTAGGGATGAAGGAAGCTGTAATCTAATCCATCAGAAAGTTATCAGGTTTAGGAAAGCAGGCTTCTACAGAAATTGTGTTACCAACTGAAGGAGAAATTCAAGTGGTTTATTCTCCCTCTCTGTTCCCGGTTGCAAAAAAAAAAGCCCAGGTCAGGTTAATTTATTCTGCACAACAAGCTGTTAAATGCAGAACTAGAAACTTTCATGTCATAGAGCAGTGGTTCTCAAAGAGTGTGGCAGGAGAGGATGGCAAGTGTGGCGAGAAAATTTAAGGACAGTCAAATAAATGTTTAAACATTTCATTGTACTATATTATAGATGCTCTTATGTATTGTTTTATACTTTTTGGATGCCCCATGGTAATATCATAAAGTAGTTGTGTTCTGCGTTATAAATCAAGCACTGCCAGGAGTTGATTCTTTTTGTTTTCCAATGTATTATCAATTTTAGAGTCTATGATGGTGGTAGCCAGCATGGCACCCTGTAGATGCAGTTGGCCTCCAGTTTCCATCAGTTCCCATCAGCCCCAGCTATCATGGCTAATGGTCATCAAGGGCACCAGATTGACTAACATGGTCTATGAAATGCCCAAGAACACTGTGTATTAACTCATTCAGGTGAAGACCCTCTCATCCCTGTGGTACATCTGAGGACTATATGTTTCCTCTTCTCCCGAACATTAAAAGAGCCTGCTGGATCATAAAATACTGTTTATATTTATATGTCTGTGGGAAACCCTGAAAACAGAGCCTGAGAGCAACAGTTCTCTCTCCACACCTGCAATTCGCAGCAACTTGTGGACATGCTGCCTCCATTAACAGATTGGTTAATAGGTCTACTTTTACCTCGAAAACTTTGTAAAGTGTGTTAATAGCTTCCATTTGATTTCCATGCACAAAACTATCTAAGTTCAAATCAGCTGGGAAGTTACAACCAGATAGAAAATATGACAGCAATACAAAGCTATCATATTGCACATTCCAGGGACATTTAGAAATTTCACCAATGGGGGAAAAAGAAGATACACAAAGATGAGGGATGAAACACAGGGATTCACTACAAAGCTTGGAATCAAAGAAACAGTAAAAGGTCTTTTGGCAGTAAAATTGTATAGCAACTGTTGCCATACAATGTGCAAGTCACACCAGTAACTAATTAGACCATACTGCTATATTTATGGAAGCTATAGAAGAAGCCATTGTAATGCAGTGAAGCACTTGTTAGATTGATCCAACAGTACTAAATAAAATTGAATTCTCCACTAAACTTTGGCTAAACACACACACACACACCCCAAAGCAAATATATGTAGAATAGCAAACAATAGCATGCAGAAATTGAAGATAATCCCCTTTCTCTATTGCAGGTGGTGAAATGTGAAGATACAAGGTGTGGACACCAACTCCCTTCAGCCAATGGTCAGGAATGATGGGGACATTGACCAGCAACTTTTGGAGGACCACAGGTTAGCCACCCCTGTTTCAGCAGGACAAGTGGCAGGCAAGGGAGGATGAGTTAAATTCTGGAACTCATCCTTACTCAAAGTAAGGATGGCCTGGCTTGCAAGCAGTGGTGGAGGAAGAGGAGTGTGGGGGGAGCGCACTGCCCCCAGCAGCGTGATCCTGGTGGGGTGCCATCGCGGCTGCCCCACCCACCTGCACTGGGTGTCATGTCCCCGCAGGCAGTGTGCCCCACCCCCAGGACGCACGCCACGCCCCTGGGACGTGCGCCAGCCCCACCCCCACCTGCTCTCCGCCCCCCAGTGCCAGAGCATGAAGCTCCGCCACTGCTTGCAAGTCACAGGTCACTAACAGCACTGAAGCTGACTTCAGCCCTGGAGGAAGTGACTGTACTGGTTTGTTGCTTAACCATATTGCTGGAATCAGAGACAACCAGGACAACTGCAACTGTTAACAAGTTGATCTCATACAAAGCTAGGGCACCTCAATGAATCCGTAGGTTTCGTGCATAGGATTGGGCCTCACTGAAATCTGTGGGAAGTTTAATAGATCCCAGACAGTTTAACAGATGTTGATTCTAGGCTCCGCAGCTAGACCTATGGAGTCCAGTATGCTATCACACCTTTGACTAAGAAGATTCAGCGTTTGCCAAACTCAACACATTTGGGGAGAACACAGCAACAGGAGGAAGGCAATTTGCAAGTTTCCTTTCCATATATTATTTCCCCCAGTTCTTGACACATTCCTTAAATGATAACCAGGAAGAGAAAGTGTGCAGTAATCTTTAAGAATAGCCATTGTATTGAAAAAAATGTTGAAATATACATTTATTAAGAAACCAGAGGCCTTTCCTCTAGGAATAATAGGTCTGGAATTGCCCAAGAAAGATGTTAGGTTGTTTTTGTATGCCACAACTGCTGCTAGGATTTTGTTAGCCAAGAATTGGAAAACACAAGAAGTGCCAACAGTGGAGGAATGGCAGATGAAGATGATGGACTTTTGGGAGCTAGCTGACCTGACCAGAAGAGTCCATGACCAGAAGGAGGAAGAGTACCAGAAAGAATGGATGAAATTTAAAGAATATTTAGCCAAATATGCTAAGATAATTTAAATAGAAATACTTGCAAATATCAGATTGGCTTAGGATTTAAATATGTGATTTTATATAAGAATATGAAAAGCAAGAAAGAAGTTAATTGACTAAGTAAATTTTATGAGAAATTAGTTTTGGAAAACTGTTACAATGATATACATTGAAACTCAGCCAGGGGGATTTGAGGAATTCACCTAACAATGTTAATAATGGTGGAATAATTACAGTTAGAATTTTTGTTTGTTTGTTTGTTTGTTTATAAATTTGGAAAATCAATAAAAAAACTTGAAGAAGAAAAAAGAATAGCAGCCATTGTGCCCCTTTGTTTTTAGAACACACTCTAGCTATGAGCATAGAATAGAATAGAATAGATTCTTTATTGTCATTACACAAGTGCAACATTGTACAAGTGCAACGAAATTGGATGCCATCCCTTAAAACATCAAAAGCAAAACAACAACAACAACCAAACAAACCACATTCCAGCCACACCCACACCACACCCAACAAACTCCCAGGTCACACTATCGAGTTACAGCATTCAAAAAGGCCACAGCTCTTGGATAGAAACTGTTTTTCAGTCTATTTGTCTTTGACTTGATGTTTCTATATCTCCTGCCAGAAGGCAGTAGTGCAAACAGACCGTGTCCCGGGTGAGATGAATCCTGCAGGATGTTATTTGCTTTCCTAAGACAACGGGAACCGTACAGTTCTTCCAAAGATGGGAGAGGATGACCAATAATCCTTTGGGCTGTGGTTATGACCTTCTGGAGCACCTTCCTCTCCCTAGCTGTACAACTGGAGAACCAAGCACAAATACAGTATGTAAGAATGCTCTCTATGGAGCCTCGGTAGAAGCACACCAGCAGTCTCTCACTCAGATTGTTCTTCTTTAAAAGTCTGAGGAAATAAATTCTCTGCTGGGCCTTCTTCACCAGAGCAGTGGTATGTGCGCTCCAAGTCATGCCCTGATCGATAGCTACTCCCAAAAACCTGAATTCCGCCACCCTCTCCACCCGTTCCCCGTTGATATACAAGGGCTGAATGTCCGCCTTTTTTTTCCTGTAATCCACCACCAATTCCTTGGTCTTAGCCGTATTAAGAGCCAGATTGTTCTCTCCACACCAAACACAGAGCCGCTCCACCTCGTCCCGATAGGTGGACTCATCCCCTCCTGAAATGAGCCCCACCACCGTAGTGTCATCAGCAAACTTGATGATTTTGTTGCTGGAATAGATGGCTGTACAGTCATACGTATAGAGAGTGTAGAGCAGGGGACTCAACACACAACCCTGTGGTGAGCCGGTGTTAAGGCTAAGGGCTGTGGACATGTGTGACCCTACTCTAACCCTCTGAGAACGTTCTGACAAAAAATCCAAAACCCAGAGACAGGTGGAGTTGGAGAGTCCAATCGCCTCTAGCTTGGACACCAGTCTATGGGGGAGGATAGTGTTAAAAGCAGAGCTAAAGTCCACAAACAGCAGCCTCACATAACTCCCCGGCTGCTCCAGAGCATGTGATTGACTAATGCAGAACTGATATTAAGGCATGTGCAACCACTTCCCCACATTTACCTTTCAGTCTACCTTCCCCCTTCTATCAGATGCTCTCTATCATTTACTGCTAGCACTGTACATGAGGTCAGGAGGACAGCTGGCTGGCAGAGTAGTGAATTTCAGTGACAACAAAATGCCACTGATACAGCCCTACTGTTCTGTTATGCAAAATGGAGAGCTTGCCTCCTTCTAGGTTTGACTGTGCATAGGAGGACACCCAAATGAGTGGTATTAAAACTATATTTAATCTGAGCTAATGTACTCATGTTCAGATAAATCATGTGGTTAGGTTTTTGCTGTCTCTGCCTTTCAGTTTACTCACCTTTGCATTGAGCCATACTGCTTGGATTATCATTTTTATTTTATAGAACAAGTTTTCAACCTTTTCAGACCTGGGACCCACTTTTAGCCCCAAAATGCATTTGGGGCGACGCCTCATTCATTTTTTTATGTATTTGCAGAATGGCAATGCTGCTGTTGATATACTTTAGGTCAGCTTTCAACTCAGTAATAGGTCCCAACCAACCATTTGTAGACCAGTGTTCTAGGAACTAAGCTATCCCCGAATCCATTCATTGCCTTTGTCTGGAAACTCAATTGAACAAACAGTGATCAACAGAATATGACAGCTGAATGTGACAGCATATGACAGCTAAAATTCCATGTGGTAGAGCCTTCATTTGTCTGAAGGTAATCATCCTTAAAATTCAACGAGTCAAAAAGAAATTAAGCAGCATTAACTCAAAATAGATGGTGCTTTCCTTGTGCCCTACTTAGCTGCAGCTAGCTAGATGATGATTCAGTATTCCTTTAACCAAGGTCTAATTCATTCGCTCTATATATTTATGACATGATTGCTCACCAGGCTGAGCATACTATAGTGAACACCTTTGCATTTTGAGAGTCAGTAGGAGCCACTGGTGCTGTGATGACTATGAATTTGAAAGAACAAAACACAGCTCACAGTGCAATCCTAACTATAGCTACTCAGGATTCAGGTAGGTAGCCATGTTGGTCTGATGCAGTCGAATTAAAAAATAGTCCAGTAGCACCTTAGAGACCAACTAAGTTAGTTCTGGGTATAAGATTTTGTGGGCATGAACACTTCTTCAGATGCCATATCTGAAGAAGTGTGCATGCACACGAAAGCTTATACCCAGAACTAACTTAGTTGGTCTCTAAGGTGCTACTGGACTATTTTTTTAATTATAGCTACTCAAGAGTCCTATTGAATTCAATAGGGCTTACTCCCAGGGAAGTGGACCAAGGACTTAAGCTTTGGGCTGACCTGGGAGTAAGTCCCATTGAATTCAATCAGACTTACTTCTAGACATGGTTAGGATTGCACTGTCAGTCAGGAACTCCTTGGATGAATCCTCCAAAAGGCCAGTATCATGGCAATTAATTCTGCTTCTGACAAGTGGATTGACTGGCTTCTGCTTATCAGTTTGTCACAAAGTCCCAGCTGTCTGAAGCTGCTTAATGTTGACTCTTTTACAAAAAGCAAATATAAGTTGAAATTTGAGGGCATTGATTCCCCCCCCCCCAAGATATATTTTCCCTGTCTGTATCACAGTGAAAAAAGCTGCATTTGGAGGTGGTGAGGGGAAACTAAAGAAACAGATTTAGGCTGCAGCTGCTAAACCAGCATCATTGTAGTCCTTTTGTTCTCCAGTCACATTCTATATAACATTTAGAAGACATCTGAAGTCAGCCCTGTATAGGGAAGCTTTTTAATGTGTAGTGCCTTATTATGTTTTTATATGGGTTGCAAACCACCCAGAGTGGCTGGGGCAATCCAGTCGGCTGGGCAGGGTACGAATAACAATAATATCATCATCATCATCATTCTGCTCACTCCTGTCTACAGAAAGAATTATTGGATATGCAAGTCAGGTAACTTGTGTGTGACAGATTGAAAAAGTAAAAAATAAAATATTATTTGCAATAAAAAGCAGGCTCAAGCAGAACCAAGTAAGATTGCCTGTGGAAGGAGCCACAGACACTTGTATTGCTTTTGCTGGCTAAAGCTAAGCAGATCTGCGTGCAGTTAGTACTTAGATACGTAGCTGGCCAGGAACTCTTTTTCACTTTGAGTCTCATTATGGAACGAAAAACTGGATATAATAAATTACATGCATGTCTGTTTGACAAAGCAAATATTTTCAGAAGGTTAAAGTGTGACTACAAGGAACAAGTGAGGTTTACTTGTGTTAGCAAGATTCTGCCATGTTTTAGGATCCATGTGAAAAGCGAGCAGTGGCCCCAGAATTAAAGTTTGTAATTTGTTACAGGAATCAATCAAAAATGACCTCAATATGCTTTGAACCACAGACTATGGATTAACATTCATGACTAGAAGATTGAAAAACCGAATAGGTAATAAACTAGGAGTTATTTGGATGGACCCAGGACTAAGTCTCTATTTAATAATGGTCACTTACCTCCAAGTTGATGATACGGGAATCTCCTTACAGAATCCTATGGGCACATTTCTCCCATTTTCTGTAGAACTGTTTTCTGAAACCATAATCAGCAACTGAGAATTGTTTTTCAGTACAAGAAGTGACTTATGAGCACTTAACTCCATTGCATGCACATACGTCCTGAATGTCAGAATGGGTGTGACAGGGAAGGAGGTGCAGAAGGCCAAGGTATGAAGACTTTGGAAGAAAGTGTCATACTGCTGGTACTTTGGGCTCCCATTCAAGAGAGAAGTATATAGATGTTGAAAGTGAGGGATGGGCTAAAAGCAGAAATAGGACTTCATCCTGGAAAAGATTTTCGCTGCATCTACCTATTATGAGCGCATTACTTAATAAAGTAATAAGACATTAAAGGGCAGTTAACACACACATACCCTGTTTCTGTTCCGCTCTATTGCCTTAAGTATTCTGTTGTTCTGGGCAAACAGATGCAGAATCATTCATACCTGGTTTATGGTGCTTAATTATACAGTGTGATTAAATGCAAATTGTATGCAATAAAGGAACATTTGGACAGAGAAAAATAAACTGTTGTTCAGTACCGCAGTGTCAGTACAGACGCACAGAAAAATGGTAAAAGCTTAAACTGTAGAACAGCCCATAAAAAGGATGGATTACTACAACTCTTAAGCCTAGTGTGAAAAATCACTTGGGCTCCAAAGAACGTAAGTTATAGGGCAACACAAAAAATAATAGAATTTTTAAAATGTATTTAAGTGAACATTTGGGCATGCATGCACTTCCATCCAATTAATTGTCCAACTAGAGAACTGGTCATACGCAGAAGGCAAGTCAAAGTATGGAGAAAAAGTTGCAAATGGATCAGGACCATTTCAGTCATTACAGATCACTGTGGATTGGACACATGAGAATTAGATGTGAAAACAGTTTTGAGTTCCCATTAGATGACTCATCAGGCTTAGTGGGAAAAGATACACGGCTTTTAAATGACTTTAAATGTTGTCTCCCCCACCCCTGACTTCATGCCTTTTTACTGTTCCCTGCATGCCTCCCACCTCTCTTTCATCGGCTGCCATTCCTGACACTATTTGCAGAAAAAGATATTTCTTAGATGTGTGGAAAGAAATAGCATACTTAATATTTTAAATATTAATTATGCCATCCAGAGACCTTCTTTTGGTAGCTTCTGTGGGGGGGGGGGAACATGAGCACTGCTTAACTTTTATAAGGTTTTGAGCCTGTAAGGCAACTTTACATCATCATCTCATTAGAAATGTACCATAGTAGCGAGGTGTGAAAAATGGAAAGCAAGAAAACCCACTTATGAATTCAGTCGAGGGCCTTAGGCAAGTCAGTTCTCTCTGCTGCAGTATCAGGATAGTAATGTCCTGGTTGACATGGAAGTGCCAAGCATTACTGAGATAATGTATAATAATATCCCAAGAGTGCTAGAAAATCATTATTGGTTGGATACAGATCTGTAATGAGCAGAGTTCTGCTGAGAGTGGAGAAAGAGAGGTCTTTTTCACCTGTTTCTCCCTCCCCTGCAAAGCTTCTGTAGAATGTTTTGGTCATATCATGGGCAAAATCCTCCCCTTCTTCCTGCAGGGATCCTCTGCTAGATTCCAAATCCTTCTATTCACAAATGGAGCACATTTGGATCCAGCCCTATATAAAAAAGGAATATATTTTTTCATTTACTTTTTATGCTGGTTCAGTTACAAAGATGTCCAGGCATTTTTTCTTCAGTTTGGAGGAAAGCTGCATATCTGCCCTCACTTTATGAGATATTTTCTCTAATGTGGTGTTCTCTCTTCATGGGATAAAGACCTCCCCTGCAGTGGAGAAATGTGATTATAGCCAAGAATTGCCTGTGCACTGGAACCACAAGATACGTTTCATCAGTTGCTGATGCCCAAGTAAGCTTGCCTTTGAAATCCCAAGGTATTGCAGCTGTTTGGCAAGGCCAGTATAGCTACCACCATTCCATATTTTCCTGCATTTTGAAATGTGTTCCTTGCCTCCTAGCACCACTTTCAGTCTATTCTTTCACCTGGATGACATGAGTTTGTGTTGAAATCATTTAGCGGTAGAATCCTTGGGTTTTCCAATGAAAACTTCATACTAGCTGTGTGAGATCATCAGCACCTTAAATTACAGTAGGAGCAGTTCAAAATACTCCAGAGAGTAATTTGGAGCAGGAAAGATTTAAATAGACCTGAACTAAGTGCAGGGATAATTGTTAGCATGCACACACCTAAATAGAGAGAAGCTGTGAAGCATGGCACTGAAAACTGAACACGATGGATGTAGGACTGAGTATACTTTTTTTGAGTGCAAAAGTTTATTACTGAATTTTAAAGGGAGCTCATGTAAGGTAAGATTCAAGGCACACCTGATTTTTAGATTAGTTTATTAGCCACTATGGTACACCCTGGCAAAGGCCAATCATTACACTGGTCAATTTTGATGCAAAAACTACCCCAGGTGGTAAGTGGGCTATGACAGTAGCACCTGCCTAAAACTTACCAGCTTCACTAACACATGCATAAGAAAAGCTGATTGCTCATAAATTTGGCAGTTTCTTCTTTTTTGACTCTCAAAGGACATGAATAATTTGCAGCAGTTCTCAATACTCTGCACTGCATTTTCATCACAGTATGAAACATTCATATGTTCCTAAGATCATCCTATCAATGATATATGGTAAGAAGCCGTAGTAACAGCTTTTTTCACTCTCTTTATTCAGAAATAAAACTTGTATGTTCCAAATAATGAGAGGATACCATAATCATGGATCATTACTATCCATACTAACATAAGTTAGATAAAATAATGTGGTGGTGGGGGGACTGTGGATGATTTAATAAACTTCTGCAGAACATAATCAGAGTGCTAGCTGTGTTAATATGTAGAAGTTAAATGTCATCAAATTATGGAATAAGTTGTTGCATCTGTTGAAGTGGACTTTTATCAACAAAAGCTTATGCCATAGTACATTTTCTGGTCTTAAAGATGCAGACTCTTCTGCAAAAAGATATTTCATACAAAACTGCTGTCTGGCAGATTATTGCATATTCTGCCATCTGCTACTCACTAGTTCTCTTCTCATCAATATTTCTGATTTCAGAAGGTTTCTGATCAAAGACTTTTATTTTAAAAACTGAAGAAAGCTACAGTTCACATTGTAGGTCTAATGCTTCACAGATCACCATATTCCTTTCTTTTCACTTGCTAGGTGTAGAAGGTGGGACCCACTCTTGTATCTTCTTACGGGTGGTAGAAAATGGTACATACTGTCTAGGAGTACCACTTAAATTCATTTTATGATTCTCCCAAATGAATTTACGAGGCACTGGAGGGTGTGTAGTTGGAGGGTCTTCTGTCATACAGTGAAGCCAACGGTGCCTTAAAGGGGAAAAAAGACAACACACACACAAACATACACACACACAACTGATAAATATGTTGTCCCAATAGCCCCTGAAGCATATATGCACAGAGTTTCAAAAGCAAGCCATGTTTGATGGACAAAAGTTACACTGCATGAACCATTTTGAACAGCTACATTTCAAGAAGTTTGATCATGCAGATTCTGTTAGATTTGTTGTTTGCAGAAGCATGTTTCCTAACTGTTTTTAAGATGTTTATTTTATTTTTAATTGTATTATTTTATCACTGATGTGTTTGCTGACCTTGACTCCTTTGGGAAGAAGAGTGGGACATAAATCTAATAAATAAATATGCCAGAAAATGATATGTTTAGTATCAGAAAATAAATATTCTACCACAGACAAGTAGGTGTTGCCCCAACGGAACAAAGACAGGTGCAATCCATTTATGTCATGGGCACACAAAAGGGCGATCCAGGAGGTGCTCCTATGACTATGTGGGTGGTCCTTCTTGTTGGACTATACAAGTAGTACCAAAAAGATAGCTGCTATCATCAACTACAATTGGGTAATCGCTGCTGCTGCTGCTGGTGGTGGTGGTGGTGGTGGTACCTGAAGCCAAGCTCTCACTACCTCCCTGTCCAAACAGTGTATGGGTACTATCAAAAGCTGGCAGCATTATGCATCCTACTGAATGCAATGAAGTTACAATAGGACTTTCTGTGAGTACTTCCTTACACAGCATTACTTGCAATAGTGCTCTCTTGGAGGCAATCAGTTTCCTAGATTCATTTCAACTGCGGTTTAGATCTGGTTTTGGCACGAAACTGCTTTGATGACCCTGTATGATGCCCTTTGTTGGGGGGGGGGAGAGACACACAGGGTAATGTGTCCCTGTTAATTCTCCTTGACCTCTCAGTGGCTTTTGATACCATTGAACATAATAGCTTTCTGGAATGGCTGTCTGAGTTGTGGGTGGGTGGCACTGCTTTCTGGTAGTTCTGGTCCTACCTGAATGGTCATTTTCAAAGGGTGGTGCTGGGGAGTTTTGTTTGACCCCATGGAGCCTTCACTGCAGGGTTCCTCAGGCTTCAGTGTTATCCCCCATACTGTTTAACATCTACATGAAACCACTGAGTGAAATATCTGAAGTTTTGGAGTACAGTGTAAGCAATATGCTGATGGCACCCAGCTCTACTTCCCCTTTACACCTGCAGGTGTGGCAGTGGATATGCTGGACTGATGTCTTGCCTAAGTAATGGACAAAATGAGAGCCAATAAACTGAAGCTCAATACAGAGATGACTGACGCACTGTACGTGGGTGGTTCCCTAGACCAGATGGATAGTGGCCAGCCTGCTCTTGATGTGATTACACTACCACTGAAGGAACAGGTATGCAGCTTGGGGGCTACTTCTGAATCCACTGCTGTTGCTTGAGGCTCAGGTGGCCTCAGTGGCACAGAGTACCTTCCATCAGGTTTGGCTGGTAGCCTAGCTGTGCCCCTATCTGGACAGCCTAACTTCTGTTGTCTAGGCTCTGGTAACCTCCAGGTTAGATTATTACCTTGCCTTATACGCGGGGCTGCATCTGAAGGCGATTCAGTGAGAAACTACAGTGACTGCAGAATTCAGCAGCCAGGTTGCTCACCAGGGCAAATGGCTCAGGACTGCAATACAGTGGTGCCTCGCAAGACGAAATTAATCCGTTCTGCGAGTCTCTTCGTCTTGCGGTTTTTTCGTCTTGCGAAGCACGGCTATTAGTGGCTTAGCAGCTATTAGCGGCTTAGCGGCTATTAACGGCTTAGCGGCTGTAAGAAAAAGGAAACAAACTCGCAAGAACTCGCAAGACGTTTCGTCTTGCGAAGCAAGCCCATAGGGAAATTCGTCTTGCAGAACGACTCAAAAAACAGAAAACTCTTTCGTCTAGCGAGTTTTTCGTCTTGCGAGGCACCACTGTACCTCAAGGAATGCCTCTATCCACACGAACCATCCCAGAGCCTGTGATCATCATCTGAGACGCTTCTTCATGTGCCTTCCCACACAAGGGATCCGGAGGGCAGCATCACAAGAATGGGCCTTTTCTGTGGTAGCTCCCTGCTTGCGGAATGTTCTCCCCAGGGAGGCTTTTTGCTGCCTTCGTTACATATCTTTAGACACCAAGCAAAACATTCCTCTTCTCCACAGCCTTTGGGCTGATTAAACAATCATTAAAATGTGCTAGGGAATTGTTTTATTGCTTTGTTTCTATTATGTATGTATGTTGTGGTTTTATACTGTAACCCATCTCGTGTACTTCAGGTGAAGTTCACCTGTAATAATAATAATAATAATAATTATTATTATTATTATTATTATTATTATTATTATTATTATTATTATTATTATTATATTTTCACGTAAATCCTATATGAAGAAATAAACCATTAAAAATGATCCAACAGGTTTCAAGAGCTATAAAAGGCTGCATATAATCTCTCATGCACATTTTACATTATTATTATTTGGCTACCTGCAACTCAGGAGTACACTATCACTATGCCCACAACCTCCTTACCATTCACTGACACCTCTAGAAGTAAGCATCATATTTCCCCAAACATCCTCATAGCATACGCAGAGTGAAATAATTGTAAGACTGGACCCATCTGTTCGATAAATGACTTTTTCCCATAGTAAGTGACCCAACAGTAACAAGTATAACAAGATTAGTGCATACTGTGAGAATGTTGTTGGCATTGGGCAACTAATTCAAGTAGTCACTAAAATAATATTTAGGTCAATTGTTTTGAGTGCTGCAAATATCTGACGGGTTAAAAAATGCAATTTCCTGAAAACACATTTTCAGTAAGCTTACAATTGTGTTAATTGGGGTGGAAATGACAGAGGAACTCAGCTGTCACTAAAGCCAGGACAGTTACAGTATGTTTGTTTCTCACTGTTCAACCATCTTGACAAGGTTACTTGTGACCATACTAGATCTCTACATGTGGACTGACCCCTCTTCCCCACCGTCAATGCAAATAAAAGATAATTCATTTGCAATGTGAACATCCAACTTCACAACTATACACAGAATATACTGTATTGGCTCGAATATAAGCTGCACCTTTAAAATTCAAGGGGAAGAAAGAAAAAAAGACAATACCTGACTATAAGCCGCTCCCTTAAAATTGGGTTACGGGCTGAAAATCGCTGCGGTTGGTAGAATTGTAACTCAGAGCCAATTTAAGCCTTTGAACTTGCAAGCCCACAAAAGTTACCGTACAATTGCTAAAATCGCAAATTGGTATTCAATTGCTACAATTCCGCAGGCACTCACACCCGTAAATAGCAAATCAACAGTCTCAAGTTCGCAAATCAACAATAAAACATTTTTGGTTCTGTTTTACTGTATGTCTGTTTCAGCAGCAATATCATAAAAGCCAATTTTTCTAAGGTCACGAATTTAAGACGCACTTAAACTTTTCACGGTCAGAATTTGGGAAAAAAGTGTGGCTTATATGTCTTTTAAATGTCACTTCACAACTCTCCTACTTATTCCAGCAAGACTGTTGCAGAGAAAGTGGTATGGAGACTGATACTAACAGGCACAATTCAAAAACTGCCATGACCAGCAGTCTATGCCTAGTAGGGCTTTGGTCGTACAATTCTTGAGCAGCACCATAGTGAAACATAATGTCTATCATTAAATTAGGTAGTACTGCAAGACCTAGAGACTAGCGATGACCAACCTGTGGTCTGCCAGATGGTGCTGAACTACAACCACCAATTTCCCCTGGCTATAGACAGGCTGGCTGAGGCTGATGGGAGTTTAGACTCCAAAAGCAACTACACATCAGCCACCCCTCATCTAAGCACATCTTCAGTTTTCAGGCAGAAAGCATCCATTTACCATAATGTCCCTTTCAAACAGAAGAGTGGTGCCTGATCTATGCTCTATCCCGGAACTGGTGAAGTACTTTTGCTGGCAGAAGATTAGGGGATGATGTACAGTTAAGAGGATTAAATTTTCATTTCCTTGCTTTTGCGTGTCAGCCTCAGATAAGTTGGTTCGTTTTGAGGTTAACTGTTTCACAAGGTTAATACAACATATAATCACAGAAATGCATGCAGTAAACTAGCTGGTTTACCATTCAGGGGGCACCATGCTTCCATCCATTTCCCAGAATGTGTTCTTGCCATTCATTTCATTAGTATATATAACCCACCTATGGCGACCTTAAATATGAAGATAAGTAAACATTTACAAATTATATTCAACTGAACCAAGAAGTGAAGCATAGCTTTATGACATTTTATTAGTTATAAAAAAGTCTGTACGCACCACCACCCCCACCCCCACACACAATTCAAATTTTGTGAAGTTAAAATTCTGTGCTCACATTTAATTATGGTGCCTGCAAGATTCTCACATTTAACAAATACACTTTTGGGAAAGGACTGGTTTGGGAGAAGGTATGGAAGGAGTAAACCGAGGCAGTGTAAGGCTTTGTTGATAAGAATCCACGTTGGGACCACCTCACATACATGTTTTTTCCCTACACAATGTAGGATGATGAAGTGTCTATGTGGTCACTTGTGAAGAGCTTAGTTTACTAAATCATGTAGACCAGAAAGGTGATGAGTATATGGTCTGAAGGAAACCAAAATTATCTAATACATTTGAATCTAACAAGTTACTGTGTTATTTCCCACATCAAAATTATTTTTGTGAAGGAAAAAGGTCACACATGAAGGGACCTCAGAGAGACAAGAAGCGTATGTGGGATAGTGCACATTAATTTCCATTAATGTAATGTTTAATAAAAACCCTCAAAATAACCCAATTACTAAACCCTCAAAGTAACCCAATGACACTGCAGCCTCTCTTCCTTGCTATTCAGATTAATTTTAGCAATCCAAGTGTTGAGACTAGAAAAGGGGTCTTAATATTCAAAGTAATGAGTCTGCAAAGATAGTAATATCAAAAAGATGACCCTCACTACTACTCCCTGAACACCATCTGCTTTCTCTGTTTCTTCACATCTGTGTACCAATGCAAAAAGATGCTATATTTATAAGCAGGAGCATAAATCCAAGTTCCTGTTGTGACAACACCTCACTAGGACGTCTTACTGTTATATCCTCCTCCTTGACACCAACAATTACTTAGAGCTGACTAAATTGTAATCACACTGAAGAAGTGTAAATTAGCCTAGCTTTTTCAGAAGATTAAATTCAAATTACTGAAGTATATCCACTTACCAAAAAAATATCTTTTGTCTTCATAGTATTTGTTTCCATATTTATCAACGCCTACTAGTGCACCGGTCTTCAGTTCATTGACCCTGCAGGTTTCCAAAAACAGAAGTAGTAAAATTACCCGATACTGAACAAATTTAAGTATGAGGAGCTGTTGTTGCTCCATGGTGGAGCACTTTGAATGCAGAAGATCACACATTCAATCGTTGCCATTGCCAGGTAGGGTTGGGACGTACCATTGAGCTAGATGGCCCAATGGTCTCACTTTGTGGAAGGCAACTTTAGAAATTCTGTTGTCAGTGGTCCTAGAAGTCTAGGGACCAGAAGCAATCTCAGCTTCAACTCTAATTGCTAAAACTGAAAAGACAGTCATTTTGCACCTAATGAGCATGAATTATTGCATAACGTGCTTCTTGAACAATTGCATATGGCCAGTGTTAGAAATTCCCCAGGAGTACAGAATAAGTAAAATAGGATGGGGACATGATGATGCATGCAAATCCAAACCCAATATCCCTGGGCTGGTCTTCAGATCAGTGTAAAGGAATGAAGAGGGTTTTTAAGTGTGTGTACTTGAATGCCCTTAGAAATGCTCCCCACAAATGGAAACCCTGATAATCTAAGGTTCCCACTCACTGGAAGAGTTTCTATGTGTGATCAACCAAAGGTGATTAAAACCCCCTTTCAAGCTTTATTGCTAACTTTGCAGAGCTCTGAATGTAAGACTTCTGTGCATGCTTTCCTGCCCGCCCCAATTACTAACCACCTTTTCAGGCAAATTCCTGAAAATGGTTTAGGACTATGTTATAATTTCCAGAAAGGTAGCAGTGTTAATCTGTTGCAGCAAAAACATTGAAGATTTTTTTGGAACGTTGAAAGCCAACAAATTTATTATGGTATAAGCATTCATGAACTACAGCATGGGCTTAGCCAGGATTTTGTTAGAGGGGCAGGCCTTTTGTTGGGGGGGGGGGCAGAACCTCCGTTAGCTATATATTGTTATTTATTTAGGGGGGCGGCTCCCCCTCCCTGCCCCACCTTGGCTACACCCATGGACTACAGTCCGCTTCATAAAATGCACCTGACTGACTGTAATCTGAGAAAGCAAATGCCATAAGACTCTTGTAGGAATATATACAAAATTAAGAAAACTAATTATAAAAAGTTATGTATGGAATCCTGCAAGCTTTTTCTATGTATGTATAAATAACTTGTATAATTCAACTTTTCCGTGGCTGTTTCACTCTTGTTGTCTCCACAAGCATGATAGACTAAGAATTATAACCAGCCAGTTTCTTTATTTCTTTAGTGTATTGTTATGCATGCAGTTTTTTAAAAAATTGTCTGGAATTTTAACTTTATTTAAAATTTAAAGCCTATGATAGAAAGAGAGAGCCAAGATGTTCTGCCTCACAGGGTAGTAGTGGTAGGGAAAGGGAAAACGGAGCAAGATAAACAAATATCCACAACTTTTCGGCTTGAAAACTGCCCAGCAAGACATCTACAGAATTTCTACAAGTTCACTGACTGGATGCAGGGCATTTTCCCCACCAAGGACCACTTCATTAGTTTAGTGAAAAGGGGGAAAAAACACACAGCTCTGCCGAGTTCAGCAGGACTTACTGCTAGGAATACTAAAGACAACCGTATGATGCACTGAACCCAAGTGTCAAAACATCCCAGAAAATGAAAGTCCGCTTTCTTATCTAGCCAATAACAAGCTTTCCAATCCGGACAGCCCTCCTTTCCCTTTCCCGAAATGACCGGGAGGCGCAAGCCTTGAAATGACCCCGCTTCAGAAACATAGTTGTCAACTTTCAGATTTGAAAATATGGGATCAGCGGCCTCGAAAATAAGGGATCAGCAGCCTCACCTGTCCCGGGGACAGTCTACGGGATATCTAACAATCCGGGATAGCCGCGGGAAACGGCGCTGGAATAAGGGAATTTCCCGCAAAAAAAGGGAAGGTTGACAGCTCTGTTCAGCAAATGTCCCCCAACTGGTCCACCTTGATCCCCTCGACGGAGTTTGGGCTGCCTGTTCGTCTCTGGGGATCGGGGAAGGTCTAGAGAAGCGGAGGAGACCCATTTCCACGCCAACCAGAGACAGCGACCTCCTCCTCTTCCTCCTGCCCATTACCAAGGTGACCCTCGAGCGCAAGCAGCCGCTTCTCTCCCAGCCTGCCCTTACAAGCCGACGCTCACGGCGGAAGGGCCGAGCCATTTTTTACCTCAGCAGCTGAAACACGGCCCCGCGAATGCCGCCGTGACCCCCGAGCTGCTGCAGCGCCCTCCTCATCACCTGCACGTACTCCGCCATCTTCCCGGAGGCCCAGAGAGGCCCGGCGCCTCCTTCGCTCCGCCGCAGGACGGCGTCTGCGCAGCCGCGGCAGGAGGCTCCTCCTCCTCCTCCTCCGACTCCAGTTCCAGGGAAGCAGATGCAACTAGCGAAGGAGGAGGCGGGAGAGCCTGGAGCCCCGCAGGTGGGAAGGAGGCGGCCGTTGCTTGCTCTCAGGGAATTCATCGCCGGTACGTTGTGCTTACTGAGAAGTGCATCCTACTGGGCTCAATGGGAATGGCTCCCAGGCATTTACGTATAAGCTAAGCAAACTGTATAGCTTAGGGCCCCACTCTCTTGGGGGCTCCCCCAAAATTGAGTTTTTGTAAATTTTGTTTCTCAAGGAACTTTTGTTATTGCCAAATGCCAATGTGTTTGCATTATTAAGTTTGTTATTAATAAAAAAAATCATTTTAAGTTAGAGCTTAATAATTATTTCACTATTAATATACTTCCTAATTGTATTTCAGTTCAACGATAACTTTGATAAAATACATATTTTGTTATGTGCAAATAGCTTTAGATACCTATTAGGTCCATAAATTACCATATAGCATATATTCAACACAAAAAACAGCGACAATGTGTTGTTGACAAAGGACAGCTGGCCATATAAAGGTCCCCATTACCTTCAGTAGCTTAGGACCTCATCAAACCTAAATCCCCTGCGCCCAGGTAAATGTGTGTGTGTGTGTGACTGCTTTTTGTCTGGGGGACACAGGGCGGCACATACCGCTAAACATTTTATGAATCAAAGTTTGGCCTCATTGTGCGGCAGTATTTCAATTCAAGTAGGAAAATGAGAGTACCCCTACACATTTTTTAAAAGAAAAAAGCACTGTGTACATCTATCTATCTACACACACACACACACACACACACACACACACACATAACTCAGGGGAATTCACGTCTAAGTAAACATGCATTCGTCTGTGTTGCAGACTGTGTATTCAAAACCACAAAACCCCACACATAATTAAGTAGAAGCACTGCCACACGACCCCCCA
Source organism: Podarcis bocagei (assembly GCF_964188305.1). NCBI lineage: Eukaryota > Metazoa > Chordata > Lepidosauria > Squamata > Lacertidae > Podarcis > Podarcis bocagei. The sequence goes on along the minus strand of NC_138135.1, from coordinate 39,225,045 downwards.
CTCGCCATGCCCCCACCCCCTCTTTCCCACCTTTCTTCCTAATGTAACACTAATGTCTCAACAAATGAAACTGATCTATAGAAAATGTAACTTGAAAAAAGAGACATTGCACATACTTTTATAAACCAAGAAATCTTTAATAAAGGGGGGGGGAACCAAATGAAACAGTTAACTTCAACGATATAGACTGTGTTCACACTTTCCAAGATACTAATCTGGCATGAATGAGTCCAAACCTTGACTTTCTGTTGAAATATAACTATTTAGAGCATTGGTTCCCAACCTTTTTTTGGCCATGCCCCACCTACACATCTCTAAAATCCTGATGCCTTCCCCCCCATGACATATAATTCTTATTATTCAAAAAGTGAACTCCTATTCACCTGGAAGAAGACTAAAAGGCCATTAACTGTTAATAACTCATTCTCGAATTGCTCCCCATAAAAATCAAATTGCCCCCCTGTGTGTGGGGGGGTGCCCCACGTTGGGAACCACGGATTTAGAAGATTTGGGGGAGGAACCCCCACTGTATTTTCATGTCAGTGTCAACAGATATCCTGACCTAAGAGAAAGGGTTGAGATGGTTGCAAGTGATGGTGGGGAGATGCTACATAGACATGCTGAAGGGGTGCAAGGAAGCCTAAGACAGATCCATGCGACTCTTGAGTCACTGGAGGGTGGAAGTCCTGCTCTATAAGTGACATGAGAGGCGTGTAAAGTTTTTCTCCTCTCGTGAACATTCAACCGAGCTGAACGCTGAAACAGTCAGGACTGATAAAAGAAAGGACTTCGTACAGGATATAGGTAAAGTACAGAATGCACTCCGTACAGGAAGCATTGATGGCGACTAACCTGAGTGGCTTGCTTTATTTTTTAAAGTTATATCCCGCTTTTCGCCATTTAGGTTTCAAATCGGTTTACAGCAATAAAATAGAAGATGAGGAGGAGTTTGGATTTGATATCCCACTTTATCACTACCCGAAGGAGTCTAAAAGTGGCTAACATTCTCCTTTCCCTTCCTCCCCCACAACAAACACTCTTCAAGGTGAGTGGGGCTGAGAGACTTCAAAGAAGTGTGACTAGCCCAAGCAGCTGCATGTGGAGGAGCGGAGACGCAAACCTGGTTCCCCAGATTACGAGTCTACCGCTCTTAACCACTAAACATGAATTAAACTTTCAGAATTTGAAACCAAGAATTTAAATTCTCTAATTAACAAACAAAAGTAAAACATATGAGAAGCATTCAGGGTGCAAAGGCCCCCTGAAATAAGAGTTTTGACCAGCCATCTGAAACTCAGTAGGGATAGTGTCTTAACTTCTTGTGGGAGGATTAAAAGAAAATTAGACAAATTCATGGTGCTAAAGGCTATCCTTTGCTTCCATGGTTGGAGGGAAGAGCACCCTGTTTCTCACAGGGGCCCATCAGATGCTTCTGAGAAGCCCATATGGCTTGAACATGACATGTCTTTATGAGGCAAGAGACTATTGCTCACTAGAAGGCAAGTTGCAACACCTCTGCAATTTACTCATCCTCATCTAGTAGTCCTTTAATCATCTGAACGTGCAACCTCTTCAAATCTGGATATATCTCCTGACAAAAAAGATTTATCTGTTGTAATTTTTTAGTATTACCAAAGTATGTTGGTACAGTAAACAAAGATACTCAATTCTGCTATACTGAACATGCAGTAGTACTTTTCAAATTTTAAAAAACAAGTTCCTGAATTTTTGTACATACTTGGACCAAGAGAAAAATTAAGGAAAGCACAGATATTAACGTATCAGTGATACGCAATGGCTGGAAAGCTTAACTAAAAATAGCAAAGTGAATGCATCTGAGCCAAAATAATACTTAATTCACTCTACCACAATACTGCAAAATGTTTAAAAAAATAAGGATAGTAGATAACAGTGCATCTATGTACATAAAGCTCACATGAACTAGGTTGATTTTTAATTGAAAAGGAGATTAAAGAGATAACAGCATTCTATGATAAAAGTTACAATTTATTTTTAAAAATACAGCCAAAATAGAATTTACACTTCTTCAGGTTTCAAGACATTTACAGTAGTTATTATATAGCAACAATATAGTAATTGGGGCATTCTGATGCATACACAAAAACTGAACCACAAAAAATTATGTATACAAAAGTGGAATGAAATGCAGAAACAATTTCCAGTGACAGTGCAGAAGAACTAGCTGTAACAAATTTATTGAAAGCATTCAGAAAATGTGTAATATAGTTTATCTGTACAGACTTAAAACAATAAATTTTTTAACTACAAGATGTACCCAGGAATACATCATTTATTACAATTGTATGATACAAGCCTGCATGTGCCCAAGTGCATAAGCATGCTTATCTTTTGGGGGAGAAATTAAACTGTTCACTACATTATTGTTGGTCGACTCATTCTGAAGTATATAAAAAGGTACCTCTTTTTATTAAATCATTTTTTAAAACCTTGATAAAAATAACGCTGTCCAGATTACAGAAGGCCCATTTCATTTGTTGGTAAATACCACAGTTTGACAAGAAGAGGCAGCTGTCTCTAATTATTCAGTATGATCAATACTTAACACATGAAATAAAGGTGAAAACAAGATTTACAAAAAAAAAAAAAAAAAGTTATATGGACAATCCTTGACACAGTAAAGGAATATTTTGTGTTTATGCTAGATTAACTATTCTATACCGTAATTCAAAAAGAAGTAGCCTTCAATGAATCACAAAGTGCATCTGGAAAAGTTTTCAAAGGCTGAAGATACTCAGTAGCAAACACAATATGAAAACACAAAATCTGCAATTGAGGATTCTGTGATCACTACAGTGTAGGAAAAACAGAGTACTATTCGGTAACACATACTTTCCATCAAGGTTTATTTATCTCCTTATGAACATTTAAGGAACTCTTTCTAGTCTTATTTGAATTTTATGAGAACTTGAAACTTGTTTCAACTTTCAGGAAAAGGCAGGATTGCTAAAGGAAATCCAATTCCAATATGACTGGTAAGTTTGTGTGAGATGGCTCACATGCTCATGTGCACCTTAACGCTTATAACCAATCAATTTCCTAGCTAGATGTACGGGCACAAATATTACTAAAAAGACCTAGTTGGCACTGATGAACTGATTTGCATACGTAAATAAAATAACAGGACTCAAGAAATAACACACAATACTTATCTGATACATTTAAGGTATCTAGAATTTTTTTACTTCTAAATCATATTAGCAGCGGATATAACTCTGAACATAACAACTATTTGTGACTCAAGTTAATCTAAATATAATCATTGCTTTGGGGCACTAATAAATAGGCTTTCAAGCCAGTTTTCCAGATTTTCTGTAATTAATCTTCAATTTAAATAAATGCTAGTTGGCTAATAAAAATGTTTAAGTTCCATCCAAAGCTACTGGAAATATATCCAAAGCTTTGTAGTCCAGGGTTTACAGTCCACCTAGGCTACTCAGAATAGACCCTCTGAAATTAATAAATTGAAGTTAGTCATGTGCATTCATTTCAGCCGATCTACTCTGAGTATGACTAACATGGGATGCAACCCTCAGTCACATCAGAAAAAAGTTGCCTTGTTCAGGATTTCAGACTTACATCAAACGGACAAGAATGAATTTGTAGAAACAAGATACTGAAAATACAGCATTGGGAAGAATGTTTATTTTTTGTTTCTAAAGTATCACATGGAAATGCCTTGATGAAGTTTCTCCATTATCAAAGGCTTGTTTTTCTACATTTTTTAGAATTTGTTATAGTCATGTTCCAGGTATAGCTAAACTACAAAAATAGGATGAACTACTCTTCTTGATTTTCATTAGATTCTAAAGCAATATACAAAGTTCTTGAAAACCAGAAAAAAGGTAAATCATCCTGCACCAGTCAAGATAGTCTACTGCATTTCCAGAATGTGTTGGTAATGAGGAAGCTGCACCTTCTTGTATTTTTCTTGTTAAAATTGCACAGAAAAACTTGTTATCTCTTGGAGATAGTGTACATTTACAATTACCATGATTGCCATGGTATAGAATCCGTGGTTTTAACTTTTATACAGCATGACCAATTATTTGAGAATTGTAGTCTGCAGTCTCCATTCTTAGAATATATGGTATGATGCTGTCAATCTGAACATTTCCAATTAGTCCTGCGAAAAACAGTTCCTCTGTTATAGCAGCACTCATCAGTCTCAGAGCAGGCAATCTGAGAAGCAGCCTAGACAGCCTGGAAGACATATTTGACAAAAGGGTAACACAAGTTTACATTCAAAAAACAATCTTCAACTGTATTGGTAAGCAAAATATATGGTGTGTTAAGAAATATCTGCATATGGGGCTGATCCATGCACTCATGCAAGGGTATCATTTGTTCCCTCCTGCCAAAATGAGCCGAGTGCTCTGTCCTTTAAACATTTGCCAGTGGCTTATAAAACCAGACAACAGGCTTGACTTCTAGGAAACCCTACTGATTTTAATCAGACTACGTATAACCAGAAGAACGAATAAACCCTTTTCGTTATGTTTGCAACTTCAGGACCTGCCACTTTGAAGCAAACACAATAATGGAACTTTAACTAGAAATGAAAACTTACAGCTACTATTTATTTCATATATGCAAAGTATGAAGGAATAGCATTATCTAGAGAAATTACAACCTACCATTAAAGAAAACATATTTTCACACTTTAAACACAAAACTAGTTCCCAGAAGTTTCCTGAATTAATACAACTCAGAAAGGAAACATTTAAAAAATCAGATATGTGTGTATATATATATACCTGTAAGTATCATCTGGATATACTTTTGTTACATAATCCTGAAATTCCATATATGCTTTTTCTTGAAATTTTTCAATCTGTACAATGTTTTCTAAGCCAGGGTGATCTAAAATGAAGTATGTTGTTAAATCGACTGCAAATCAGATGTACATAAAAGGCAGCAAAGGACACATAATGGCAGATATTCTTTTACGACCCAAAATGAAAACAAATTTTGCTACTTAAATTGTCCAGTATCTGCTGAAAGCTGAAACTATGAACTGCAAAGCAGCTTTATTAGAATCATACAATGGACACTTGGTCTATTTTGTTTCTTCTCTTTTCTTGAATTGTCTTTATGACTGTATTAGTGTATAAAATGGTAAAAATAAATAAAAGCTGTAAATAAACAAGCAACTTTATTGCAATAATAAAATATTATTTAGCACCTGTTTTTCTTGTGCCCATCCAAAAAAAAAGCTAGAACATTAGATATAAGCAAGATTAAACCCACCCATCATAAGTTAAGCAAAAAATGCTTCTGTTCAAACAGGAAGAGACAAAGTTCTCTTTCACTGAGAATATTCTCATGTACTACTGCTGAAGGGGGTATCCCAAGCTTTGCAGATGGTATAGGTGGATGCTTGCAGTGGACACCTGCTGATTGCCACCCCAACCATCACAGACCACAGACAGGCTGATTGCCACACCATCTAGACCACTACAATTACCTAACAGCATCAAACCTATCTATCTCTTTTGGGATTCATTTAAGTTTGTTTAACCATATCCATATACTCCAGACATTGATGTAAAACAGGCATAGCTGTTCATGGGTGCTTAAGTTAATAAGATGCAGAACTAGGTATCATCTGCATACTGGTGACAGGCCACCACCCAAACTATGATAGTCTCACACAGTGGATTCATGTAGAAATGTTAACCCACGACACTAAATGAAATGTCCCCAAAGGGGCCAAGCTATGGCCATAAAAATGACACCCAACATGAAATCAGACAAAAAAGCCCAGAAGCACTTAGTTTTAGCACAAATAACCCAGCCTGGTCTATTTAGATGGTACAATTCAAAGTAAAGTAGCTAAGCACATCTGCTCCAACAGCAAGCTGGTAAACATAGCAAGAGACTGAATGAACAAGGCCAAAGGTTTTAGTTTCTTGTTTTTACATACCGGGGCTGAAGAGGACGATTGCTTTCAAATAAGCGTATTCATAACCATCAAGGCAAAGCTTCACCATACTGTTACAGAACTCCTGCAGTTTGAAGATATGCTCCATCACTAGCTTTCCTCTATCTGCTGACAGTTTATCTAAGTGAATACAAAACATTGCAAATAGGGGCTCTTACTGTCTTAGTTAGCTGTTTCCACAAGTAAAGGGAAAGGCACAAAATGAATATAAGAAAATGCATTTATTTCAGTAGCGATCAATCAATAACAAAGCAAGTCAATATTCCCATCCATACCAATTCTGAGACTTGTAACAATGTATCTTACCTTGTTGTAAACTATTATGAAGGTGATTAACAAATGCCGTTAATATAGTTGCTACGTTCATTACTTGTGAACACTGTGCAAGACCAAGTGTAAAAAGTTCATTCCAGCAGGCTTTCACTAATGATATGCTGTTATCCTGCCTATTAAAAAGAAGTAGAACTATATTAATGGAACTGTTTGGTTCAGTTCAATACAAGCCTGGTTCACATGTCACACAACTAAACTGGCTTAGCTTAGCTCAGCACAGCAAAGCAAAGCAGTAAGCTCCTCACCAAAAGCCCACATTCATGCAAACCCATGGTTCGGCTTAGTGTAACATGTGAACCAGGCCATAGTGCATGTAGTCACAAGTATTCAACACAATCAACAGGCAGACAAGACCTCTCTCACTATGAAACTGAACTTCCTGGCATACCTAACATGAAAACTCTGATCACTCTCAGGTTTCCTAAATGCAGAAAAGAATGAAATGTATAGGCAGGGCTTTGAATCATGTAAATATTTACTTAGTTGGGTTGCCACTCTTGCCACTATTTATATTGAAGTCTTTATATTTATTTATATTTATATTGTAGTCTTTGAGCACTGAATATTTGACCAACATAGGAATCAAGCACGTAAATTTTATAAATAAAAGCATGACTAAGTTGCAAGTTGCCACACCACCTTCCATTCTGTTCCTCAAGGTCTCCCTCTGGAGCTGATTTTCAGGGGGCACTGAGAGTCAGCAAAAACTCCCCACCTCTTGAGTTAGAAGAGGTGTCTGTGAATCTACAGTCCTCCCATGAGTGTAAGAATACCAATTGGATTCCATCTAATATTTTTAAGATAAAATGGCAAACTTTTTGCAAAATGATGTTTACATCCATACCAGCAGGAATTCTGTTTTGAAACCTTGGTTACATTAAGTGATTTTTTCAGTACTCACCCCAGAGCTTGGAAGGAAGGAATAGAACGTGCCCAGTGCATAGATAGGAAGAGCAATCTGGAAGCCGATTCACAAATATAATGAACATTCAGGTACTCAGGCATAGGGGAAGGCATGGTAAGCTGTCACAAAATTATAGTTTAAAACAATTAATGACTTGTCATGTCTCAAAGAATACAGATATTAATAATATAGCAGAAAACTTCAAAGAAAATGAAAAATGCTTATTATAATATTAAAAATGCAGGACTGGAAAACTTCATGATACATTAATGTGCTCTACAATTTGCCCTAGATAAATTAATGACTTTTAAACGTAAAAGCAGCAAAAGTTTCAGTGCAGCCCTTTTGAAAATAAACTACAAGCAGGCTTATCTACTTTGATAGAATTGATAACATAACAAATCTAGTTAAAACAGGCAGGCTTTTTTCTCTCAATGACCCTGTTCACCCCAAGTATGCCCAAGAGCTTCTCTTCAGACACATTCCTATTCCTCTAAGTATTTGCTTCCCCCAGAAACCTTTCCCTGAACTCTCTGCTCTCTTGATGGCCTTCCTCACCCTAAACACACGAAAAAGCTCTTTCTCCAAGTAAACAGGAGTTTCTGTACACAGATGCTTCCCCCAGGAACCTTCTATCCCTTGTATGTAACAATACTGCACAACCAAAGTAATTGACAATCACATATTATCTGAAACAAGTGTCAGCTGACCACCAAAGTATGTTCCTCAAATGTTATTCTTTAAAAAGGTCGCATAACAGGTTTGAATTTGTCTCTACAAAAGTTAAATAGCCTGGGGTTATAAATAATAATTAAGTACCCTGAAAGCTACATGAGCGTCACTCAGAAGTGGGCCTTCTATTTCAACAATATTCATGCTGGATTCTTCACCAACCAAACGTGCGCTGGCTTCCATACTTTCTGCAGAACTCTGACACGATGCACTCTCTCCTGGATTTAGTGCTTTTGCAAGAGTATCAAATGCCCTATAAATAATATATGGAAAACGTAAGATCAGTCAAGTTGGATAGGATAGTGAAACGAAACAAAACCACTTCAGGCCTAAAAAACACACATTAAACCAAATTAAAGCAGGAATGAGTATTAACATGCCTGTGGTTCCCAAGAATCTCCAGTCCTGAAGCAAGAGTAATGCTGCCCACTTGTATGGTTCTCAAGGCATGGCCACTAAATGAATGGTTTCTGATTTGGCTTCTTTTGGCTTTTTTAAGGGGGGATATCACAAAGTGTTGGGGCCTGGGTGAGCAGGCACCACCAGGATGCTGATAATTCACATTATTAAAATCATTCTTTCCTATTGCACAAGTCCCTTCTGGGGCATCATTGGCAGAAATAAGAACAGTGACATATAACCAGCACTCTTCCTCCACAGCCAGCTTTATAAAAAGCGATTTGTATAATTACAAATTAATACTGTATTTTAAGAAGCTGGAAGTATTTCTTCCAAGCCATAAGACCCGGAAACTATGGTTACCATATCAGAACAAGTCAGAATCTTAAACCAATTTCAAAGAGTAATTTACAGTCTTGGCTTGTTCTGGTAACCACAGTTTCTCAATTCAGGTGTAACTGAAACATATGGTTAATTAATCCAGTAAGTGTAGAATCACAGTGTACCAAGAAAAGAGGGAAGGGATGCTGAGAGGACACGAATGCATAGGCACAAAACTTTTGCATATCTCTGCCTAACAATATGTGGGTCTGAACCACATTCTTGTGTTAGACTCCATACATTTAGGCTGATTAAAGCATATGAACATGCCTGTAAATAGCTGGTGTTCATTATGCTATTATCACACTTACTACTGGAGGCTAAAGTGCCTACTATTGTTCCTATGTTTTTGTCAGACCATTTACTACTTTCATATGCAACCATTCTTTTACCTTGTAACATCGGTACTTGCATGTTCATCTTGCTGAAGTTCAGACAGTGATGCGTCTCCATTGCTTAAGCTTTCTATCATGGACAGCTCAGGACTACTTTGGGGCATGTCTTTGGACTTGCTCAGACTTGCTAATGATGTGACCACATTTGCTAAAGTACTTAAATCTCCTTGACATGTTTCAACCTAAGAAGGAGGGGAGAGGAAGTGAAGAGTTAATGTTTTTTAATACAACAATTAATCTTACAGTGGAACCTATACTAAATTTTTAGAGAAGAGATCTGAGTTGCAAGCATATCTGTTGCAGAATTGGTAATCACTAAAAAGACAAGCTCTTATTCATAAATACTTTCAGATAACATATTGGTTAATACATGTTAAAACAGCTTCCCCCAACTTCAGGGTAGTGTATCATCAATGACTGTAGTAGAACAGTAATAAAGCAGTAACTTCCAGGGGATCAAAATGCCTGGGGAAACAACAACAGTTTTGCCTTGTGCCAAAAAGATTAGATTGCAACACTTGACTGAGGATATTCCAGGGTACCACCACTTTTAAATCCCTCTTTCTTGTTATTGAATACCAGTGATAAGAAAGACAGCTGAAGCAGGGATTTGAAAGAAGATTTCAGTATGTCTTTAAGAAGATGTAGAAAGAAGATTCAAACTGGCAATGACCATGGTAGTGTAAGACAGCAAAAAACCATGTGCTTGCCAAATCTTAAGTTCAATGGAAGAGTGTCAAGTTTGTCTCCAAAGTTCAAAAACGAACTTGTTTGGCTTTGGGGGCTAATACAGACAACCTAACTGAGCCAAACTTTGTCTTTTAGCAACTCTCCCCCCCCCATAGTGAACTATGGTGAGTGGAGGTGGAAGATTGGCAGGCTTCTTATAGAAGCAGATGAAACATGGTTGATGTCATTTCAGGGTGTACACTTCAAGGGTGGATAGTAGCATTTGCTGGAGTTGAGGGTGTTAGTTAGGATGTTTAACTGAAGCATCCATGGCACAGTGACCCCAAAAGATTGTATTGGGCTCAGAAGAACACAGTTCGAAGCAATTTGATTTGCTAGCTCTATCCTTAAATCAATAAAGGCAGGTAGGGAAGAAAGAAAGAAGGAAGACACAAGGAAAGAGAGAGGTAGCTTCCTGCCTCTGCCCTGCTCCCTGCCGTAAGGACCTGCAGACATTTTCCTGTGCATACCTCAATGTTGTTGTTTTATAAAACAAGACCACACAGCAGGGGGGTGGGGTGGACAGAAGAAACATTGATTCCTTAAGCATGCCAAACAAATGTTATTACTACAAAATATTTAGACAAGTGAATCCACTAAAGTTTATTTCATTAATGCATCATATACCTTATCCTGAGTCATCAACACTGCAGGCTCATTTTTTATACCAGACTGATGAATGTTCACAAACATTCCGGACTCCAACATTCCTGTTGATCTGAAATAAAAAGGCAAAAATGTTTGCTTATGACCAAAAAACTGCCACAAAACTATTTAATCTAGAGCCATATTTGCATACCTTGCTGTTTCACTGTCTGTTACAAAAGTTGGAGTGGCTGTAAGTGGGCTCCGCAAATCTTTTCTGATATAGATCTTTTCTGTAGAAGCTGCACAATTTGAAGACTTTTCCCGTGATACTTCAACAGGTTTCCTCTCACACTGAACAGCTACAAAAGGGTGTGGAGCTATCAGTAACAATCCAAAATTCACACACAATTAGCTGTTAAAAACAAGTTTCTTTTCAATTTCTACTGTCAACTTTGTAGTTTAAATAAACTAATCCTAACAAATTTGTTTTCTGTTCACTGAAAACACTTCTTGCAATAGCCTAACCATGATCAGAGATTTAAGACAAAGGACAGAACCTCCCATCCCTTCAGTTCTTTCCCTCCTGTGTATTAACTCCCCTAGCCTTTAAACATAACCAAAATCTAGTACGTTTACTTTAGGCTTGATACAACTATGGTTAAGTTCACTGGAAGGAATTCATGCATGAGAAGAAAAGGGCTTCACGCAGAAATCCATAATCCCACAGCTCATATCTAAATACTTTCCAGTCTCTTAGCACTGGCAATGTTGTCTGTTTCCCCATAGATACTCAAAAACATTGAAGGGCTATGCCTGTTTATACATTCACCATCATTTGAACAAAGCAGTAAGTTTGACAGGAATACTGTAGTTTGTTTAAGAGTCTCTCCAGCAGGTGCTTTTAAATTTTCCACCTTCAAGGAAATCCTATTCACAGTTGCCAATCAACAGTTTAAATTTGCAGGAGTTTGAGATTAAGCATTTAGTCCCTGTGGGGTACAGCTTGGCCCTTTCGGCCTCACTGTCTTCTTAGATAAACTGAGTGCGCCCTCTAAAACACAGGGATGGGGGACATCTGGCCTGCCAGGAGATCTAATTTAACCGCAAGGTCATTTCCCCCAAACCATGCCCAGCAACTGACAAAACTCTTTTACAGGCTTTCTTTGGCTGTTCATGTGAGTCAACACAGCAAGATTCAACCCCTACTCAACAGCTAATGAGAGGAGGTTAAATTCTGCTGAGTTTGGCTGCACATGCCTTTTGCCAGCATGGAATAGCAGCTGGCTGTCAGACACTTTGGAACCCTGCACAAGGGATTTTGATAGGTGTGTGGACAACCCCCATGTCAATCCTGTGAGGTAATAATGACTTCATGTGAGTGGGCAGTCCCACCCAACTGTCAAATTTGGCTGTGAGGCCAAACTTGATATGGATCTGGTCCATAGAACTAAAGTGATTCCCCATCTGTATTTTAATACAACCAAAGCACCCCTCTGGTTGGGTGACACAGAGGGATGATAGTGGTGAGTAAACTGTCTTTTGCAGAGGCTTGTTCAAACTTACTGATCATTCAGGAACATGTAAGGCAGTTTGAACACCACCACTTTGAGAATTTTTTACTTTTGATTTTGCTGCTTATTGCAGTACTGTAAATCAAAAGCAGTCTCTCTCAACTGTACAGCCACTGCACCTCATATGACCAACCACAATATACAGGAAACAACTGTTTTGTAGTGACCAAAGCACATGCAATCACTGACATGCACACCGCTTTTGGCCCTAGAAGTGGGTGGGAGCGGAAGGGATGGGGGTGAAATGAGCTTACATGGGTGATGACCCAGAATGCAACCCGTGCATAAACATGGTGTTGCCTGTATATAGAAATATTTTTCACAGCTGTTCAAAATTGAGCATTTTATGAGATGGTGGGTAAGATCTTGTCAAATCCCAAGTCTGAGTGTCTTCCAGAAATAGTGAAAGGCTTTTTATCTTCAAATGTAAGCAAAAATGTTAGGGAAAGGCCAATATGCTCTTGCCACTTGAAGACTCATGTATAGGACTTCAGAGCAAAAAGTGACAATTCTATAATTTAAGTCTTTGTAGCATCAGTAGCATCTTGTCACTAAAAATTCAATTAATTCTCAAATGCTAATTTGAATGTAATGAGTGGAGACTGGGTAAGAACACATAGGAGCAAATAAATCCTCCAATAATTATCACCCTCCCCACAATAAACCTATAAACACTCATACTTACAATCTTGTTTCATTCCAAATGCAATACACCTCTGAAGTCTACAGTACTGACATCTGTTTCTGTGATGTTTGTTAATCACACAGTCTCTTGTCCCACGGCATGAATACACTAAATTCTTTCGTATGCTTCTTTTAAAGAATCCTTTGCATCCTTCACATGTCACTGCTCCATAATGACGACCTGAATACATTATATAATGCATTAATTATGAAGTATTATTCTTAAGTTTTATTTAATTGCATACATTTGTATTCATTTAATAGAATTTTATATACTGCTTAACCATTGAAACCTCTCAGTTTACATATGCTATCTACATTAAAATTAATAATGAAATCAGATATTAAAAACAAGAATTACTATAGTAGGAAAGACTTAATTAGTTGTGTTGAACAAATGATGGCTTATTAATATTCAAAATAACTTGTAAGACATCAGAACTATGCTTGCTGTCCTAGTACAAAAGGTTTGTTTAAAACACATGACAAAAATAATTAAATTACAGAGTGAAATGCCAATTAAATTTTGCAAAGTAGAACTACATAGCGACTTACCTGATGCCTTGTCTCCACAAACAACACAGAGATCAAATACTTTATTTAGGGTCTGTTCTATGGAAGAATTGTCTGTTAAAATCTGAAAGCAATCAAACAAATAAATGACTTCTCAGTTCCTCCTGCTTACATTATTAGCTATAAATTAAATGCCTGATCCTGTGAAATGCAGGAACATGAAAAAGCACTTTTACACTAAACTATGGCCAAGATCCAGAAGATATTTTTGGCAATAAATATATTGGAAAACATTAAACCAGAGATGGGGAACCTGTGGGCCTCCAAAATTCATTGGACTATAGCCTTTGTATAGCTACAGGCAGGCCATACTAACAAGGTCTGATTTGAACATGTGGAAAGCCACCAATTTCTCTCCCTTGCATTAAATGAATACTAAGTAGGAAAAAAAGTGAACCACAGCACTAATGAGACAGAGGACCAATCATGTCACTCTATAGAAGGACAAAGTGTGCCAAATTGCTGGGCACTCAGATGACAATCTGAGCTGCTTGGAGAGTGAGTGAAATAATGATAAATAAATAAAACTGGCTGCCTTTCAAAGCAATAAACCAGCATTTTGTGAACCTTAAAAAAATTAAAACATTTTTCTCTGAATATTGCTTCCTTTTCCAGTAAGAAAGCACACATGTCCTGCAATATTATTTTTTGCAAGACAGCAAATAAGCTACTTTCTTATGCATAAGAGGACTATCAATCCACAAAACATATACAGAGCACTGCAGCTTATAAAGCAGGACTAGCATGACCATGAAGTGGAAAGTCTAGGTCTCAAAAGTAATTTGATCAGTCCTAACAGTATGAGACACCATACCTGAAAATGTTGTGCAGATATATCTGGGGATGCAAAAAACAGTTGGTTGACTCCTGCAGCATCTGGAGTTGTTAGGAAAACCTTTCCTGGAGTGGCATCTTGTCTTGCAAGGATCACTTTGCTTGGGGTAGAACCATCATGATTTGTTAATATGAACTGCTTGCCTGTTGCAGTCTGATCAAGTGCTGTAACAATCTGAATCTTCTGCCCCGTCTGCTGATCTGTGACAATCTGGTGACACATTTATTTCAAGTTATGGCAGCTTATGATTAACAGGTGTGTCTAGCGGAATTATGGTGTAGTCAAGTGTGATTAAAGAAAATGGAACCATATTAACTGTTTTCAATAGCTGTAGCATATATTACATGAATCAGCATCCTAGCTCACCTAGTGTTATGATCACTCAAGAATTAGGAGTGTTTCATACTGTAAGACACGTCCACATTTAAAAAACAAAAACTTTACAACCATCCAGCTTGGAAATTAGATATTAAATTCTTCAGAATTCATTCTAACATAACATTTGTGAAGAACGATTCTCTCTTTTCAAGGAGGGCTACTCCTAGGTAAGTATGCACAGGATTGGAGCCTGTGATATGAGGTCCACTATGGCAGGAGAAATCTGACACTTTAGCTTTTTACACTATACACTTTCATTTGTAAAGCACTGAGTTGTAGAAGATCACAATATAATCTCTCCTAAATTCATACATTATGAGTGATATTCAGCATTAGTCACACGTGGAGTAGACAATAAAAGAACCTCAAGTCCTTTTATTTCAACAGGTCTACTTTGAGCTTGACTTGATTACATATAACCCTTTGTTTCCAGGAACTATGGGAACACGGATACCACAATTGTGAAAAACCAATCTGCAGTGCACAAATTAAGATTAATTTAGTAAAGCTTGTTAAAGCACGTATTGTGTGCATTCACAATATAACCCCAAACTTGAGAGTTGCCAGGTTTCACAGATTTGACCTGAAGTTTCAGGGCTTCAGCTTCCTTCCCAAGGTTCTCTAGGAAAACAATCTAATGTTCTAAAAAGGGACGGGAGGGCAGTATCTTTTGGCCCAGGGGCCATATTTATGGCCTGCCACCTCTCCAAGAATCACATGTTGGTGGTGGGTGTGACATTGGTCACACTCACACAGAGGAACATCACATTTGGGTTAAATCCAGTGCTTTTAACACCATGCTTTGGTTGTGGGAGAACTTCACAATGGGGTAAGTTTCACAGTCTCCATTCAATTGTTTCAGAAATCTATTGTTATATGGTGCCCAGGACACATTTTTCAACTAGTTAAGTATTTTAGGCCGACTGTACCTGTATGCGCTGGGGTAAGGAGAGACCTGTATCAGCAGGAACAATCTGAATTCTTTGTGCCGTCCCATCCATTAGTGTTTGTGTGACAGATCCTTGGGAATGTGCTATCTAGAACAAAAAAACAAGGCACACTAACTACATGAGCAAAGTTTGGCAGGCACAGCAAATGGGTCAAATTGCTCTTTCACTGCAGCAGCACACAAGAAGCTAATTCAGGAATCAGTATTGATAGCTATCAAATAATATCCCCCACAGAAGTGGATTTTTCCAATAAGTGTGTTAGAGCAATCCTTCTACACATTTGTATTCCCTGCAACCACAGAACAGAATCACTGACAGTTGTGCTTAAGAACTGGCTACTTGTTTAAGATCCACTTTAAGCACAATTCCTAGTTACTCAGCCCCCGGCCCCAAGAGATTCCTGTATCTGAATAGGCATTACATACACACAACTGGCTTACTTACAAGCCACTTGGAATGTATCTGCTGTAGATAATCAAGCTAGGTGGGTATCCAGACACAGGAGTAACTAGTGGAAGCAGTTCTTTGTAGTAAGTAAATATTACCTTCTCCAAAGGAGGACAGCTGTTATTTCTCCAAACTGTAACACTTTGCTGAATTATCAAACAAAATCACCATCAGCTAGAATTTTCTGGAACGCAACTTAGCATCTTTAACATAAATAAAAAAGCAATATATTCCAGAGCAATGGACAATGAATTACTAAGGACATTTTTATATAGCAACTTGAGTCAGTATAGTGTAAAAATGTACACGTACCTCTCCTATCTGCTGTTCAATAATTTGATGGGCCAATTCCTCAATAGTTGCCATGATCTTGAGTCACTAGTGTTTCCTGTAAAACAGAGGTTTTTAAGAGAAAACCAGAACAAAAGCAAGCAATGGTGGTCAAGATTTTATTGATGGAACATCAGCAGCAGTGCTCTGAAAAGCAGCAATGTTTGTCAACTCTTAAAATACACAGGAATCGTATTCACAAATCACACCACACTACTGCTAAGCTAGTGATGTGCCTATAGCTAAGCCTTACGTTTAACAACTCCCCTAGACTAGGCATTCCATGTTGGTGAGGTGAGTGTGCTAGTGGACGGCAAACTGCTTCTTCTATTCCTCCCCTGCAAGTTTGGTTTCTGTGCTAGCTGTGGAGAAAAGCAAGTCTCCTTGATGGTAGAAGGGAACTTTTTAAATTAGCAGGTCAAAAGAATCAAAGCCTGCATTTCCATGCTAGATGCTGAAGAGGGGAACTCCTACATGGCCAGCAGGGAAACAGCAGATAAGTATAAAAATAAACTGCAAGTCAGTAACATAGATGGGTTTATTTACAATACTGCTATAGTTACTTGTGAGTGGTACCTCAGTTTTGCGTAGACAGAAATATTTTTATTCTAGAAAATACTTTTACAGTACTGCCTTTCTTTAACAACCACATCAATGGCAAAACAAATAACTGTCTTGGATACCATGGTCAGAAAGATGAGATATAAATAAATACTATGTCCTGCCACTTGGGTTCTCCTGACATCATACATTTTAGACCATTCATAACATGCCAGATCTTAAGTGCTTTTTGTTTGCTTTCCTTTGGCAGGGTAAATAGTTCCTCTGACAAAACATCCTTCTTGCTCTTCATCCAAAATATTTCATATTGACTAATTGCACAGATGAGACACTGTCATTGCTACATGGAGTGAACAAACAAACCAATCATCAAAATATCAGTAAGCAAACACTCTCCCATGCAGCTCCATAAATACCCCTAATTGATTTCAACATAATCAAATGGGGCACTAGATTTGACTTAATCAGCAAGTGAGGGAAGTACAGTGGTACCTCGGGTTACATACGCTTACACACTCCAATAACCCAGAAATAGTGCTTCAGGTTAAGAACTTTGCTTCAGGATAAGAATAGAAATTGGGCTCCTGCGGCACGGCAGCAGTAGGAGGCCCCATTAGCTAAAGTGGTGCTTCAGGTTAAGAACAGTTTCAGGTTAAGTACGGACCTCCGGAACGAATTAAGTACTTAACCCGAGGTACCACTGTACACAGAAGTAGCAGCAGTTGCAGCCACGTGCCTTCATTCTCTCCTACCTCCCCAAATACCTCCCAACTCTCTCTCTCTCTAAAACTAGTTGCTTACTAGAGACCTTATCAGTGCAGGATCATGTGCAAACATTCTCCAGCTGAACAGAAAACCATCTGCCAATCGTTTGTCAATTACAAGTGAAACATTTTCACTTATAATTTATTTTCATAAATCTCCCTCTGGATAACCTTTCTGCACATCTTCTACAGACTTCTCTTAAATAATCAGCATAATTGAGACAAAGGTTATGACTCATTATTTTTGCAGGAAAGCCACAAGATCACAATTATAGTGTAATTAATATTTAATTGTCGCTTCACTGCTATAATCTTCAAGCGCTCTGTGAAAAGGGTAATCAATTCATGTTTTAGAAAGCTGGAGCACTTGCAAACATATGTGTTGTAGTTGTCATCAACATTTTTTATTTTATTTTATTTTACTTATTAACTACATTTATATCCCACCCTTCATCCAAGCTCACATTTCATGCACTTGTAAATACACAATCAAAATGTGTTTTCTGAGTTTTGCTTAGAACTGAAAATTAGCCATGTATTACAATAGGGATTTTTTAATTGAGTTATTTTATCTGTTTTTATATAAAATCTTTGTTCTTGTGGGAGAGATAGATAGACAGACAGAAAGATAACTTGTTAACACTCCATGTATTTATGCACAAAGTGGTGGTGTACAGGTCTATTGCATAACAATATTGAACAATATATTCGCCTCTGTCAAAACTCAAGAGGGAAGCAGTACTGACCCTCAGCCTGCTACACCGATAAACCTCTTGTTCTCTACAGAGAACTCACAACAGGGAATTTTTTCTACAGAAGCAAGAAAGGGAAGGGGAAACTAGGTTTGTGGACCCTTGACCAACTGCCTTATTAACCAAAATACAGTACAGTCGTACCTCCGGTTACGTATCCCTCCAGTTACATAAACTTCAGGATATGTAAGTGGAAAACCTGGAAGTGTATTTCTAGGTTTTTGCCGCGTACGCATGCGCAAAAGTGGTAGACCGCTTCAGCGTATGCACATTAGTGCTCTACCGCCACAAGTGCATGCACAGAAGCGGTCTCTCCAGTTGCAAAAACCTCGGGATCCGACTCATAGTTTTGCATTTTTAATTTTTTTAATGGAATCTATAAATTAGCATTCTGCTTACCTATATACCAATGTTATACTCCACTTCTGGTGTACATAATCAATTTCTAGAGACTCCTATAATTAAACAAAAAGAGATCATTTTAGTTTCAAATATCTTATTGGAATTGTTTACAGAATGAAAATAATTTATAATTTTATGTTCCACAGATAATTAGTAAAGTACCATCTATACAGATTTATAGAACATTTAATGATTTAAGATTTTATCAGCAATTACTTAAAACTATTCAATAGCATTATTAATTCATAAATATATGAATCAACTTATACGGCAGTTATCTGCAGAAAATAAAGAACTTAAGAAAACAACAGATTTGTGAGAAGATGTACACTGTTTCATCAAGTTCATAATGGTGCAGTCTAGACATTATCTAGCTAGCAAAAGCTAGATTCTTCAGTCTATAAATCTGTACTGAGCTTCTCCCTTTCAGCCTTGGGAGGTAAAGGGAAAGTGGAGTCTTGGAAGCTGTACAGTGGTGCCTCGCAAGACGAAAAGAATCCGTTCTGTGATTCTCTTTGTCTAGCGGTTTTTTCGTCTTGCAAAGCAAGCCCATTGACGGATTAGCGGATTAGCGCTATTAGCGGCTTATCTGCTGATCGGATCAGCTGATAAGCGGCTTAGCGGCTTAGAAAAAGGGGGGGAAGGGAAAAAAACCAGCAGGAACTCGCAAGACATTGTCTTGCGAAGCAAGCCCATAGGAAATTCGTTTTGCAAAGCACCTCCAAAACGGAAAACTCTTTTGTCTAGCGAGTTTTCCGTCTTGCGAGGCATTCGTCTTGTGGGGCACCACTGTATTGTGTTGCCAAAGCTGGCTAATGTTCATTAACATACTAAATTTTCTTTCCTTTTCTTTGATTTGTTGAACTCTTGGCTTTTACCATACCCAACAACAGTGGATCTCAATTCATCAGTTATCTTAGGCTTCTAGGAAGACTCTAGTACAGTGGTACCTTGGGTTAAGTACTTAATTCATTCCAGAGGTCCATTCTTAACCTGAAACTGTTCTTAACCTGAAGCACCACTTTAGCTAATGGGGCCTCCTGCTGCCGCCGCAGCACAATTCTGTTCTCATCCTGAAACAAAGTTCTTAACCCAAGGTGCTATTTCTGGGTTAGTGGAGTCTAACCTGAAGCGTATGTAACCTGAGGTACCACCATACATGTGAAACATCTGTTTGGTGTACAGGAAGTGGGGACTGTCTTCAAATGTTTTATATAGTAAAAGATAGACATACTGTACTGTAGTTGAAATAGATATGAGGAAATATTTTGTTTCTTAGTGCTATGTTAAAAATCCACCAAGCTCAGATTTTGTTTCAGTGTGTGCATCTTGTAAAAAATGCTCACTATATTGAACCTTTATTCTCAATAATAATGGAACTCACAGGTGGAAAATACTTTTATTTTTATAAACCTTTATTGTGTGTAAAGGGGATCATTGCATGGGTTCATATTATATTATCCCTTTGGAGCTGTGCTGTATCTTTATACTTTTTTTCCATCCAGGCTGTGATGTTAGAGAGATATACAAACACATACACACCCACACACCTTTATGTTTGCACTCTGTTGTTGTGATTGTTGTTGTTAATACATCAGTTTGATACACTGAATGATAGAATGGAAAGAGTTGGACTGGGACCCCATGGATCACCTAGTCCAACTCCCTGCAATGCAGGAATTGTCTCTCAAACTTAAGAGACAACATGAATGCAAATAACTTCTGATGCAGTATGTAAATGTTGATCTATCAGGCTGGTGATGTGCTCTTATTTGAGGTCTAATGACAATGTTTATAAAAGCGGATGTTTTGAAAAATTGGCAAGAACTAAAAATTCAAACTGGGAAAACTGAGAATGTAATTAGACTTCCAGTCCAGCTAGTTTCTAGTTATGAGTTACTGTACTTTGAAAAATATGACATAAAGTAACTTGAATTAATACTTCAGCTAACGATAACAGTTGGCTGAATAGCTCAACAGTGAAAGGGAAGATGTACCATCAATTAATATAGGGAAGCTAATCTTGGAGAGCTGCTCTTGCTTAAAATTGGTTCATCATGTTTGAGAATGAATGATAACAAGTGTATTGAGAGAGGTGATCCAACTGACATTGTGTACTTAAGACTTACAAAAGGCTTTTGGCCAAGTACTTCACCAAACACTCTTGAGGAACCTTAAAGATTATTTAAATAAGCAAGCCTGAAACGTGGCTTTGAAGAAATCTGGATCATGGAGAACTTGCCCATTAGGTCCAGTCGTGGCCGACTCTGGGGTTGCGGCGCTCATCTCGCTTTATTGGCCGAGGGAGCCAATGTACAGCTTCCGGGTCATGTGGCCAGCATGACTAGGCCGCTTCTGGCGAACCAGAGCAGTGCACGGAAACGCCGTTTACCTTCCCGCCAGAGCGGTACCTATTTATCTACTTGCACTTTGACGTGCTTTCGAACTGCTAGGTTGGCAGCAGCATGAGGAACCTTAGGAGTCATGAAAAAGAGGGAGGTCCCATTTTACACCAGAGAGCAGGAATAACACTAGAACTTGCAGATAATCAATGAGCTTAAGGTGGCATACAAAAATATTTAAAATGCATATGTAAGTGCTTAATTAGGGTTGCTATATTTCAATAAGTGAGAATCCAGACCCAAAAGTTGTTGCCATGTGTTACCATATCTCCAGATTTTCCTGGACACTTTCTCGATTTCCGCTCAGACACTGCTTCCAACAGCAGTATTCTGAGTGTGTCCAGGAAATTGCAATGTATGGCAACCCTAGCTTAATATATTTTTCCCACATTGAGTTAAAAATAGTAGAAGTTTTAAACTCAGTTGGGTTGAGCTGCTGTAGTGAAGTGCTTACCTGTAACAGTCATTCTATTACTGTACTCTACAATTTTATACAATATATTTTATAACTGAACTATTAAATACAAAGTCTTAACAAGTAGAGAAAAATTAAGATCATTTTTGTTTCCAGACACTTTTAATTTTACGCTTCAAGCAACGAGTAGATCACTGGTTGAAAGACTTGGTGGATGTAAAGGATTCACATAACAAGAAAGTTTTACTGCTGATTCTTTTTGCCATTAAGCCATTTCCATTATGAATGTTGATATGCTGTATTTGTATCTGGTATGAATAGTTTTGTTCATGTCCACTGGAATCTGCTTTGATTGACAGCCTTAAAATATTTTAAATAAAGCATGTGCAACTCATGGATACAGAAGCAATCTATAAGGTACAACTCTTGTAAATTATTTCAATTCTGATTACATTCCACTTTAGATCTTATACACATATGTACACATGAGAACAGCTGGCTGAGCATTTGTACAGGCATTCAGGGACATACTATCTCCAAGTGGGGAAGAAAACAAATCAGCTATCATCTTCTAATCCAGATCATGATTCCTATCCAAGGAATATGTTCAATATTAAGCATCTTTAATTACAAGTTACACATTTTTAATTGCAAGTTACAAATAAAATTCAGTTTTCCAGCCACTTAGTCACACCATCTGACAAGACCCGTTAAGAAGGGTAAATTGAAAGACAGGGAAAGCTGTTAGTGTCACTTTCTCTCATGGCAAAAGGTATGCCCTTCCTTTTCACTGTACCAAAAATACCGCACCCAGGGCCACGAGCCTCTCCAGTATGTCACAGGAAAATAATAACTGAAGGGCACAGACTGGAATGAACCAAGGCCAAATAAAGCTATCACTCCCTATTCAAAGGAGCCACCATTGCACACACAAACAGATGTATATGAAAGGGTCAAGGAAGAAAATAATGATCTATCTTTCCATTATTGGTTAATCATCCAAAATTATGGAACAAAGGATGACTAGTGGCTACCACATGGGCTGTATTTTCATAAGCAGCATTTTTGTAAGTGGTAAACCCGACTCTAGACTACAGGCGCTATAAATATTTGAGCACTCCCCTGCGAAAAGTACACTGAAAACTGGCACACAAGAGACAAGGCGAGGGCAGAGCCTCTCCCCACCCCCCCCCACCCCGCCGCCGCGAACACTGAACACCCACGTGCGGGAGCTTCTGTTGTCGCTTTTGTATGGAGGATCCTTCAACCAGGTGAGTTTCCTCCACCTGTAACTTTAGTACAGCATACTGTAAAAGACGAGGAAGTGCCGCAGTATCTGCCTCGCGTGCACAAGGTCCATTGGTGCAACCCCCCTCCCCCCCAGGCATCTCAAAAGGAGGAAATGCCCCCTGTGCTGAAGACCCTGGAGGGCCGGTGCCGGTCAGTGTAGATAATACTGAGCTAGAAAGGGCCTGCGGTGTGACTACTCGGGGTAAGGCTTCCTACGTCACACGCCCAAGCTCCTCGCGCCGCCTTCACCTGCCGTTTGAGAGGCCACAAGGCCTCAGGTTCCAGCCAAGGACCAGAGCCAGGCCAGAGGGAGGCAGGCAGGCGGGCGCTGTTGCCGGAGCGACCGGGGCAGCGCGGTGAGGGCCCAGCCCGCTGTCACTCGCTCGCACAAAATGGCTGCTGCGGGGCCAGACTGAGCACCTCCGCCGCCGCCGCCACCCGCTCCCACCTGGCGCGGCGGCCGGGCTGCGTGCCCCGCAGGCTCCATCAGCCTCGGCGCAGGAGAGCCCTGGGCCTGCGGAGAGGAGAGGAGCGGGTCCCGGGGCGCGGCTAGGATCCGGGGAGGGGAGACGCAAGCCTTTCCTGTGGGTGAAAGGTCAGAGGGGCGGCGGCGGCAGCAGGAGGAGCTGCTGCTGCTGCTACCGCCGCCACATGGGGAACGGCGCCCTCCCGCCGCCGCCGCCTCAGGGCACGGAGCAGGCGCCGCCGAGGAGGCTCCCTGAGGCGCCAGCCGAGGCCCAGGCACACCGGGAAGGCCTCGGGCAGCGCCGCCGGAGCCCCTCCTTTTCCTCCCCGCTGCCCTCTCCGCGTCATACCTGACAGCCGCGGCGCAGCAGCAGCTCCTTGGGGTTTAATTTGTCGGTGGCGGGTCCGGATCTGGGAGGTCAGAGTTCGTGACCCCGCTCCCCGCGTTCGGTCCAGCCCCGTCTCTCGCGTGGCGTAACGCCGTTCTGCCTTCCCCTCCCCCAACCGCCGCCGCAGCTGCCGCCGCCGCCACCAGCATCAGCACGGCTGCGCTTGCGCAAAGCGAGCCCATGGCGGAGGCGGGGCGAGTGTCACCGGGCCGGCGGGGAGAGAGGGGGAGGAGGGAGAGAAGAACCCCCCACACACACACACACCCTGAAGTTGTCATAGCGATGCTGGGACGGGCGGGTACGGCAGCTAGAACAGCCCTTCCGAATCTGTAACCGGAGAGGGGTTTTTGCTCTCAGGGCTTTTGTTGCTTTTGGACTCCAGCTCCCGTCAGCCCCAGCCAGCAAGGCCAACGGACAGGAATGATGGGAGTTGTAGTTCAACAGCATCTGAAGGGCCAAAAGCCAGCCCCCCTTGTAAAAGGGTGCACGTAGCCTGCCTCAGTATTTAGCCGTTTACTGCGCTAACCAAACAAAAAACAATAAAAAATATTTAGAATATTAGCATATTTATTATAAACAAAATGTTCTGTATTGGTATGCAATTATTAGAGCAGGTTATGGGTTGCATCCCGTTTTAGTGCTGATCAGAGTAGACGCACTGAAATGGAGTCTTACAATAAAGGGATTTAAGGACAGAAGTCATTGAGTAAGCAGGGGCATTCAGTACCATTACATGTAAGGTAAAGGTAAAGGTACCCCTGCCCATACCATTACATGTACTTAGGCCTAATTTCAAGAGATATGATGAGGAGGAGGAGGAGGATGATATTCTTCAGTTATGTTACCTTGCTCAAAGCAACTTGCAATTAAACAAACATGACACCATTTTAACATGTAATATAATGAAAAAATACACAACTTGTGACATGGGTACTGCTATAAGAAAAAAAAACTGCTCCTTTCCCCTTATGGGGTATTCCAGAGACCGTAGAGTCCTCCTAAGGTTCCCTATCAGTAGGAGAAAGTAACAGACCAACCAGAGTATATTGAGAAGCAAAGTGGCTAGCAAACCTTATCTATTAAAGAAACTGTTGCAAGAGGGTCCTTACTCACCACACGCAGGAGGAAGGAGAACCCTGAACAATGGTGCACAAGTCCTTATACAGTGGTGCCTCGCAAGACGAAATTAATCCGTTCCGCGAGTCTCTTCGTCTAGCGGTTTTTTCGTCTTGCGAAGCAACCCTATTAGCGGATTAGCGCTATTAGCGGTTTAGCGGCCATTAAAGGCTTAGCGGCTATTAAAGGATTAGTGGATTAGCGGCTAAAAGGCTATTAGTGGCTTAGAAAAAGGGGGGGAGCGGAAAAAAATCGGAACACTTGTAAGACGTTTTCGTCTTGCAAAGCAAGCCCATAGGGAAAATCGTCTTGCGAAGCAGTTCAAAAACGGAAAACCCTTTCGTCTAGCGGGTTTTCTGTCTTGCGAGGCATTCGTCTTGCGGGGCACCACTGTATAGATTTTTGAAATTGCCCACCCTGTAGTCCAAGACCACCCCCCTGAAACATCATACATACATCACAGAAGGAAGCGGCCTACAGCAGAAATCCTGTTTGCCAAGATACCTGA
The DNA here is from genome assembly GCF_964188305.1 of Podarcis bocagei. Lineage (NCBI taxonomy): Eukaryota > Metazoa > Chordata > Lepidosauria > Squamata > Lacertidae > Podarcis > Podarcis bocagei. The sequence continues at coordinate 39,199,769 of NC_138135.1, read as the reverse complement.
TAATGGTCACCGACTGCATTACCTGGGCAGTCTGGCCATTCTTTTGTGATGGCTAAGACTTGAGTTCCTGAATCCAGGTCACAGGCTCACCCTATTCATACACAAATGCGGCCTTAAGACAGGATTTGCAAGCAAAAAGACAATGGGAAGGCTTTCCCCATTTGCCTCCCTTACAGCAGAGGAATATTTGAGGTCATTGGGAGAGTCAAAATGGCTTCAGGATTGCTCTCCTGTATTACCAGTATTTCAGACACATGGTTTATGTACTTATGTATGTGTTTGCCTTGTACATTTATGAACATTTATATTTGAGACCTTAGAATTCTTATAACAGTACTTTGCCCCTTAATGAGTCACTGTAAAAACCGAATCTGCTTGGGACCTCTGGAGATCTAAATGTGAGTAAACAATCAAGTACTGTAGTACTGTTGCTTGGGAAGCAGGTGAGCCAGGGATGGGTGTGCGGTTTACCTTTGATGTAGATGTATTCCCTCACCTCCTCAGCTTCAGTGTGCTGCTGCTTTGGGAAGCTTAGGTGATGGTGAGCAAGACTGCAATCTTGTACACAGTTATCTGGGAGTAAAAAATGCCCCTTTTCCTTCAGAAGATAGACTTGGCCATTGTCATCCATGATTTAACTGAAAAATATACCTGGGAGCTCTGTTGACCTGCTTATGAACTTGAGCAGGTCACTTGTATCAGTCAGTAGTCTGCCTTCAGAAAAACAGATGTTGCAGCAACAATCGGATAGTGTAGTGTTTTGGATTTAGGTGTGCACAGTGCTATTATTCTAGAAAAGAGGTGCCAGAACTCATCATGAACACCTCCCTTGTTCTCTTATAATGTCAATGGCACTCACCTGAGAGGTGCTGGAACTGAGTTCCAGCTGGAAAAAAAACCCTGGTTGTGCACAAAGTGAGTGCAAGTCACTTGGCTCCATCTAGTTCAGCACTCTGCTTCCCAGCAGTGGCTTATCAGATCCACATGGGAAACTTAAATGTAAGACATGAGGGCAACTGCATTCCTGTTTGTCCCCAGCTCCTGCTATAAGCAGTGGCAGCTAGGAAGAGATTTGTGCTTGCCCAACGCAATGTATTTATATGTTTCAATCTGTATTATACATACATCTTCTGTCTTGCTCATGCTCCAGCATAGCCAATATATTAAGAGCTATAGTCAATCATTTTTCCTCTCTTCCCCTTGACAGCACAGTCAATTCTTTCAGAGCTCTTGTTTTTTGCTGAGGAGTGGAAATTAGGGAAGCACCCCAAAGATGGCTTGAGGGTACTGACCTCATCAGCCTCCTGCTAACAATGGTTATATCTTCAGTGTATTGAATGGATGTGGGTAGTGATATGCCCATCTTCCTAGGCAGCAGATACTGTTAGGAGAGAAAGGGACAATCTGGGGAGTCCCAGGATTTAAACTACTGTAGAACATACATAGTCCTATGTAGCCACTGCATGTAGTGATATAAAAAGGTAAAAGGACCCCTGGACGGTTAAGTCCAGTCAAAGGGGACTATGGGGTGCGGTGCTCATTTCGATTCAGGCCAAGGGAACCAGCGTTTGTCCACAGACAGCTTTCCGGGTCATGTGGCCAGCATGACTAAACCGCTTCTGGTGCAACGAGACACCGTGACAAGTGCCAGAGTGGGGGGCCACTAGGGGGCGCATTGGAAGATGGCTGACAATAACATCTCTCCGACCCACACGAGGTAATTTGGAGGCTATGATGGGGGTAATTAGCCTCCTTAACCCCCCCAGGATTGTGGGGGGGGGAACGGCCCTTGCCTGCTGTGCCCTATACCACCCCCGAATTTGTGGGGGTGGGGACACTAGGCACAAAGCCCTCTTGTGGGATTTCGGCACTCCTGAACGCCGTCCCTGATTCGCGCCACTAGATGCAGAACTTCAAAGGAAACAATTTGGATGAAAGGAATGCACATATTTCAAGAAAGAAGGGGGAGTAAAGACTGCTAACAGAAGAGATCTCTGACAAAACAAGATAAGAATAAAACATGAGAAGATACGCCAAGACAAGGTACGGCAAATGACTGATGGGGGAGGGAAAAAACTCTCCCTTCTTTCCCTATGTGATTAAACAAGAATCCCCTCCCCTCATGAGTCAGAAATGTCGTTTTAAGGACTTAAGCTGTGGATTGAAGGCTGTGTGGAGATAAACTTTCGAACCAAAGCACATTTTAAGAAGAGCGTGGAATGTGTAAGAGCTTGGGAATGACGCAGTTAAAAATGCCGTCGCCATATTGGGAAGTTCTGTCGGAGGTCTTGAGTCTGGGAGGAGAAAGAGAGAAATAGAGCTGTTTATTTATTGTGGGTTAAACTCCTCAGTGGGACTTAAGAGCGACAGTTTTACGAGACTATGATGATGGAAAGAGTGATGTTATCTATGAAGGAGACGATATATGGAAACCATCTCGATTTGAGGATTGGAAGAACGGAAAATTCACACAGGACTATTATTACTATTGGTGTTTATCGGCTTAAGGAGATTATCAGAAGAGATCATAAAGAAAAAAGAGAAAATATATGAACAAGATGTGATGTGGAAACAGCAAGATAAGATGGGATAGAACTATGAATTTTGTTTGGACTGATTTGGACTGATTGGGACATTAACGCAGCAGCAAGAAGATGATCAGAATCCCCCTTCGGATCTTGAAATATGGGTCCCCCCAACAAAATTTAAAATTCGGCTTTGTAATTCGGAATTTATGTGATATGATTTAATTTGATGTGATTGGCCAGTTAATAAAATTTACTTTTTTTAAAAAAATACAAGTGCCAGAGTGCACGGAAACGCCATTTACCTTCCCCGACACAGCGATACCTATTTATCTACTTGTGCTGGTATGCTTTTGAACTGCTAGGTTGGCAAAAGCTGGGACAGCAACGCGAGCTCACCCTGTCCTGCAGATTCAAACAGCAGACCTTCCAATCGACAAACCCAAGAGACTTGGTGGTTTAGACCACAGCACCACCCGTGTCCCTTTGTAGTGGTATACGCTGTAGCGTAGCCTTGTATTTAAGTGATAGACAAGGAATTGTATTGAGGGGTGTGAGTGTCAGGCTGTTTGAGGAGGGATGGATTGCTTTGTCCCTCTGTGTCCAACTTAGCAACTAAGTGGGTTGCCAAAAGAGGGACCACCCCTCCATGGCCAACATAGAAATGCAAAACTCTGTCCCTCTTTTGCCTGGCCCTGGAAGACTAATAAAACATTTTGTAGACTAGTGTGGTCTTATTTTATTTATTTATTAAATTTATATAGCCACCCATCAATACATACTTCCTTGGTGGCTTAAAAAAAATAATGAAGACAAGTTTACAGTAATTAAAATCAATATGCAACAAAAATTACATTTTATTTATAAATTACTTATTTTACAAGGCTCTTCTAAGTAAATGGCTGCTAAAAAGAGCAGCAAGGATCCTGGGGGCTGACAGTGCAGTAGAAACTGCCAGAAATACGCCCAGGTATAGCACATCTCTGTTGTATTTTAAAATACACACAAGCTCCATAACTGTGACTGATTTGCAGGCATCTCATTACAGGACCCAAGCTAGGTTTCTTCAGAAAGAAGTGCACAGGGGGCAGAGAAACATTGTCAGCCATATGGCTGTCAAATCCAAATTTAGTGGCCGAAATATTTTGGGCAAGCAGGTAAGTGTATTTTATCAATGCACACACAGTGTTTATTATATTCAGGAGACTCTGCTTTTACTCATTTGCCACTGGGCGAGGGAGACACTTCAAATTTATTTTGATAAAAACGTAACTACGTATTTCTGATTACTTTCAGTTGTTTTAATTTTCAACATTAGAGGTTCTGTTCATTCAGTTATTGTCAGTACAATCTATAAGAGCGCTTGAAAAATTATAGAACAGTAGTTGAAACAAAACTGTCAGTGCCTCTTACATTCTGTGACACTTCTACACTTGAGATCACTGAAACCTGTTAAGCATATTTCTTAAATTGTTAAGGGATTACATAAACATACCACATTCCTTTTTTGCAGCCACTTAATTGGAAACAATATTGCTTGCTCTATTCTATAGCATCTACTTGACAAGGAGTAAATCACTATAACTATATCAACTCCCTCTAAACCAAACCACAGCAGTAGTAATTAAATAAATCAGAACCCAGAAGGTCATCTTGCAACAACATTGTGCACAGAACATCTTTTGATTCATTTCTCCCTTCCCGCTAATGGCAGCTCTACTGACCAAGCCATTTCTGAACTATACTTCAAAATGTTTCCAGATTCAGCACCAAGATGCTTCTATTAAGAGCAGGGGGAAGAGTGAAAAGGCCCAGCACCCTCACACAAGGCTAAAGGGGCTGCCTAGATTGCAACCACATATTGTTAGTTACTTGGTTCATAATGGTAGTGGTATTTGCCGTCTTACATTTCTTTTCAAATACTCGGGAGCAGCCTCTGCCAACCAAGTGCTGTCCAGCTGTTTTGGGGCTACAACTTATATCAGCCTCAAGTCTCCGAGTGTGCTCCCAATTCTTCCTTTGTAGTCACACTTGACTTCAGTGCTTTTTGAACGCAGTGCCTTTTTCAGAAAAAAGGCTCAAAATCAGGGCATGGCTGTGAAGGAGGAACTGGGAGTACACTCAAGCTTTAGAGCAGTATTATTCAACCTTGGGTGCTGTTGGACTACAACTCCCATCTTCACCAGCAAACTTAGCCAATGGTCAGAGGTTATGGGTATTGTAGTCCAACAACATCTGGGGACTCACGGTTGATGAATACTACTTTAAAGTGTGCTCTCAATATTTCATATCAACTGATATAATATGCCAGGTAATTGGCACATGGGTGGCCCCACCCAGCTGTCAATAAGACCTGCAGAAAGTTGGCCATTTTGGGATTCCATCCCATGAGCTAAAAGTGGCTTCCCACTTCTGCTTTAGGCAAAACTCCTATACTAGCAAGCTCCTTGGTATTTTGCTATCATTCTTCCTGCTTATTAAGAACTCTTATGGAACCTTGGGGTTCACTGTTGGGCAAAAACTGTAGTGTATAGCGCACTCTGTACATGGTACAAGACAAAATGGGACTGTAGGGCGAGAGCAGAGTGTACCAGCCTTCAACCCGTGCACTCCAGATGTTGCTAGACTCCCAATTTTCATTAGTCCCAGCCAGCATGGTCAAGGATCATGGAAGCTGTAGTCCAACAACAGCTGAAAGGCACCAGCTGGGGAAAGCTGGACTATACAGAATAGCTCCTCAGTTAAGAAACCATTTTAATACGGAAGTAGTTCCTCTGTTTTGAATTTTCCCATTGAAAATAGACACCTACTAACATGAAATCACTTGTTTTTTATCCCACCTAGGCCAGCCAATATATTTAAAAATAAAAAATACACATTCCCAAAGATAAAGCAAAATCTTTGGGACCATATATGCTCATCTTTGGCAGCAAGGCAATTTTTCTGTTAGTGATGCTTTTGATACAACAACCCTTGTACTAGAAGCAAACAAAAAACTCAACAGATATTTTATTCTTCTTCCACGTTGTAAAAATAATTAAGAACAATGATGTGAACAAGCAACTTGGTGAACACCAGAGTATCCTATTCTGAAATGTCCACCAGGATATTTTCAGCATAGATACAAGAATTGCATAATTACCCACCTTCCTAATGTTCTAAATAATATTTCCCTGACTTGTCCTACATTGTAGTAGTACTAGTTTCACTTATTATATACACACATTTTCCAACTATTAAATAAATATACAATTACTAATTGAGTGCTTTCATTTTAAGTAACAGTTTGCTAATATAAAAATACAATAGAAAGAATTTTTGACGTGTCCAGCAGATCAAATTGTGAATGAAAACTAGAATGAATGACATTCCTTATCAATGTTATTCCTCAAAAATATTGTGCATTCTTGATACTAGAATTCCAGTTTCAGTTTGTGTTAAAATAGTACAGAAAATTTAAAAATCCCCTGATAAGCCCCTAGCTATCATATTCCACAGTATGTATGTGACCTTCTTCTGTTTCTGTGGGGAAGCACGTGTCAAGGAAAAGTTCTCATGCTGAAAACAAGCTTTTTCCTGCTTGAATGATCTAATTCACACTTCAGGAAAATACAATGAATATTATTTTTAAAATCACTTTGGTATTTATGATTTGATACCATCTGTGGTGTAATGTTGCACGGGCAGGTAGAATAATAATCCTTTCAGCTTTTCTTTAAAAACAAGGGCGGGGGGAATTAACAGGCGACTTTTGCAAGTGGATATTAACAGACCCTCTTTGAAGTGAAATTGAATACACAGACTCATCGTTTCATTGTGCTATTCTGGAGTCAGCCGAGAACAGCATATGATCGATGGAAGTAATTTAGTTTAAGTGCACATATGGAAGTGTTACATGTTCATGAATCTTTCTATATGTATACTTAAAAAGGGCTCAGAAACTATTCATCTACCTTGCACTGAGAAAGACTGGACAGCATTTCAGTCAAATTATCCCAGATTAAAAATACGCAGAAGGAGAGGCCTGAGAGAGCCTGCTGAAAGGCCTTGCTCCTTAAACTTTCCAAAAGCAAACTGAACAGGAAGCCTGAAATTGTGCCCATGACAAACCAAGGAGCAACAGCCTGCTACAACTTTTCAACAAACAAAATTCCCTAAGGTCAAGGACACTTTGGAATTCAATGTGAATCTCAGAAATGATTCTGACCATTAAGTAAAACAGTGACAAAGTTTTTAATAAATAACACTTTTTGTATGACAAAAAGACAAGTATACACATTTCTTTAAAAATTATTACTCCTGAACAAAGACGTTACGCCAGTGAACAATCCAGCTTTGTTTAGGTTGATGTTTGTAAAATCTGATGACTCTTCAATAAACAGAACCATAGTATTGACTTTGCCATCGGACTTTCTTTCCTTTAAGTAACAAAGCAAGCATGCTACAATATTGTGGCTTCTTGAAAAGCTTCTATCCACCTGTTTGAAAAGGAAAAGCAGTTAATATATTTTGGGCAAACAGAATGGTTTCCAGAGCTTGTATAATTGAAAACTTTCAACTCCATTTGTCACAATATTTATAAAGTGCCGTATTTTTCCGTCTATAAGATGCCCCCATGTATAAGATGCCCCCTATTTCGGGGGACTCCGATTTAAGAAAATGGGGGGAGATACGATCCGTGTTTAAGATGAGCCCCAATTTTGAACCTTATTTTAGAGTAAAAAAATATAGTCTTATACACAGAAAAGTATAGTATATACAGACACTATTGAATAGCTTTAAAAATCATGAATAAAAACTGCAAAGAACCATGAGATTGGAATGAAAGTATATTTTGAGCAGTATGCAGTCTTGAACCAGCATACAGCTTGCTGATATCGAATGTATCGGTCTAGGGAGAAATATGTAGTTTTCTCTCCCATTCTTCTGCACTTTGCAGAGGCAGCAAGTTCCTGCTTGTTCTTTCTACAAAAGCCTAATGCAAGGATGGGGCATTTTAATCCTTTCCCTAATTTTCTGCAGTTTGTGAGGAGGGCAGAGGCTTTGTAAGGGAACTTGAGGAACCTCTTCTGACTGAAATGGACAGGCCAATCATACCTGTATATACTTCTACAAAACTGTATTGTTATAAATTCCCTAATAAAACTAATAATCATGAGACTTTTTAATTAGCATTATTTTAAAAAAAATGCTCACTTACTTTTGTGCTGAATGGGGGTCATCCGCTTTGAATATATAAAATAAAGTATTCTTGTGCAGCAAATGGAAAAGTTTAGATTCCGAGTGTTCATCTTTGACTTCAGCAACTGTAAATCCCAATAAAGGCTGGCTCTCCAATGCAGCCACATCCTAATTTTACAAAGAAAGCTACTGTAACCATTTGCAAAATAATCTGAGGTCTAGGTCAATAGCATACAAAAAAGTGTTTTGTGCAATATCAAGGCAGCACCAGATCCGTGGGATGGATCTTAAGGTTTCCTTATGTGATTTCAACACCATTTCTATCTCATTTTGTCTGTTTAATCAGAGAGGAGGAGCAGGCAGTGGATACAGCAGCAGAACCAATCCAGTGCTCTGACCAGTGTGTCTACAGAATCCCGACTGCCTCCACCCAAGTAAGCTATAGCGCCACCAGTGTTGGTAGTGCAGCTCTGCCCCCTTACACCAGCCACTATTGTCAGTGATTTCCTGAAAGCCCCCGTGTCTGAGCAGGCCTTTAGACTCCACTCCCAGCATCCCACTCATTCAACCATGCAATGTTCTACATTAACTTGTGAGATCTGATTTCTCACCTCACTAGCAGCATATGTGTAGAGCACTTTATTTTTTATCACAAACCACAGGTGTTTCCATGGTTTTTTGCTGCCCTTTGATCTGTATAAATAGCCACTCATTGAAGAATCTTCTGTATTTGCAGATACCTGAAATTAGAACAAACATGGAACTCGTAAGAGTGCATGAGATGGAACAAATAATGTTTTGATTATACCAACATTCTTCATCTAACCGGAAATGTTGGTATCAATATATTTATTATAATCCTGCTAAAAAGGCCTGAAATAACATAACATTATACATGACGCTAAGGATATGCCACAATTTCCAGCTGAGAAAACCTGAGCTCTCACAGTAAGTTGCTAGGCACTGGTAACTCGTGCTGTGTTTTCCAGGACTGGTTATAATCCTTTCAGCACTCATTTCAAAGCAGAATTGAAGTTCTACTCAAAATAGATCTATTGAAATTAATGAACCTAATTTAGTCGTGTAAATTAACTTCATTGGGCCTACTCTGAGCAGGGCTACCATTGGATACAACCTTGAACTCATTTCTCCTTGAAATATAGCAATAAATATGATCAAGAACCCCTTCATGGATCACTGCTTTGCCGTGGCGAAGGGGCTTTAATAACTCAGAGAAGCTATGAACTATGCCGAGCAGGGCATCCAAGATGGACAGGTCATAGTGGAGAGTTTTGACCAAACGTGTTCCACCTGGAGGAGGAACCGGCAAGCCACTCCAGTATCCCTGCCAAGAAAACTCTATGGACAAAGACAACAGGCATATAAAAGTTATGATGCTGGAAGATGAGCCCCTCAGGTCGGAAGGCATCCAACATGCTACTGAGGAAGAGCGGAGGACAAGTACAAGTAGATTCAGAGCTGATGAAGTGGCTGGGCCAAAGCCGAAAGGACGCTCAGTTGCGGATATGCCTGGAAGCGAAAGGAAAGTCCAATGCTGTAAAGAAAAATATTGCATAGGAACCTGGAATGTAAGAACCATGAACCTGGGTAAGTTGGATGTGGTCAAAAGTGAGATGGCAAGAATAAATATTGAGCCAGAGGTTTGGAGAAGATCAGTCTACATCCCAATCCCAAAGAAGGGCAGTGCCAAAGAACTACCGCACAATTGCACTCATTTCACATGCTAGCAAGGTTATGCTTAAAATTCTACAAGGCAGGCTCAAGCAGTATGTGGACCGAGAACTCCCAGAAGTGCAAGCTGGATTTAGAAGAGGCAGAGGAACCAGAGACCAAATTGCAAACATGCACTGGATTATGGAGAAAGCTAGAGAGTTCCAGAAAGACATCTACTTCTGCTTCATTGACTATGCAAAAGCCTTTGACTGTGTTGACCACAGCAAACTATGGCAAGTTCTTAAAGAAATGGGAGTGCCTGATCACCTCATCTGTCTCCTGAGAAATCTCTATGTAGGACAAGAAGCTACAGTTAGAACTGGATATGGAACAACTGATTGGTTCAAAATTGGGAAAGGAGTACGACAAGGCTGTATACTGTCTCCCTGCTTATTTAACTTATATGCAGAATTCATCATGCGAAAGGCTGGGCTGGATGAATCCCTAGCCAGAATTAAGATTGCCGGAAGAAATGTCAACAACCTCAGATATGCAGATGACACAACCTTGATGGCAGAAAGTGAGGAGGAATTAAAGAGCCTTTTAATGAGGGTGAAAGAAGAGAGCGCAAAATATGGTCTGAAGCTCAACATCAAAAAAATGAAGATCATGGCCACTGGGCCCATCACCTCCTGGCAAATAGAAGGGGAAGAAATGGAGGCAGTGAGAGATTTTACTTTCTTGGGCTCCATGATCAGTGCAGATGGTGACAGCAGCCACAAAATTAAAAGATGCCTGCTTCTTGGGAGAAAAGCAATGACAAACATAGACAGCATCTTAAAAAGTAGAGACATCACCTTGCCAACAAAGGTCCGTATAGTAAAAGCTATGGTTTTCCCAGTAGTGATATATGGAAGTGAAAGCTGGACCATAAAGAAGGCTGATCACAGAAGAATTTATGCTTTTGAATTATGGTGCGGGAGGAGACTCTTGAGAGTCCCATGGACTGCAAGAAGATCAAACGTATCCATTCTTAAGGAAATCAGCCCTGAGTGCTCACTGGAAGGACAGATCATGAAGCTGAGGCTCCAATACTTTGGCCACCTCATGGGAAGAGAAGACTCCCTGGAAAAGACCCTGATGTTGGGAAAGATGGAGGGCACAAGGAGAAGGGGATGACAGAGGATGAGATGGTTGGATAGTGTTCTCGAAGCTACCAGCATGAGTTTGACCAAACTGCGGGAGGCAGTGGAAGACAGAAGTGCCTGGCGTGCTCTGGTCCATGGGGTCACGAAGAGTCAGACACAACTAAACAGCAACAACAACAATGATCAAGAATCTCAGTACAAACTAGGAGTTAGTTAATGAAAGAGTTGGAGGAAGAGGAAACATTTCCTTGAAATGGAAGGTGGTATACAATGTTCTCTGAGCATGCTATATGTTCCATATGTGTGCATGTGTGCTGAGCACATGCTAAGGTGAAGCAACGTATAACATATTGCAGATATTCTACTACCACAATGCAGACCACAGATATTCTCTCCAAAATGTGAGAGTGGCTTTCCTACAACAGGTGTCTGTTATGTCCCAAGGGGGATTCCAAACCATGAAATTGTCTCAATTTTTCATTTTCACTGCTCTTCAGAAAGATGAGTAATAAATTTTTAGTAGCCTAAGGCTACCACAAGATGATTCCAGTGACTATTAAAAGGCAAGGATGACTGGGTTAGATTAGAATGAGTAGTTGGGACATTAAGGATTGTTAGTCTCAAATCAGAACAATGCGAGTGACTGCAAGGCATGCCAGGTGTATCCCCTAACAGAGAGTGCTATAAAAGAAAGTTGTTATTCTAATTAATATTTTTTATTAGATGCATCTTCCTAGATTTTACCCTATAATGATAATTTTAATGCAAACTGTAGAGAGGATTTAAACAAACCTTTTAAAATTCCTAATTGCAGCTTTAAGTACAGTTCAATGTGAACAGTATGGATAAAAGCACCCAACACTATTTTCAACAGGACATAGCTATAAAGGGTAATAAGGCAAAAAGGTATTCTAAATAAATTCACCACTTTTCCAGAAAGAGATGCCTTTAGCATGAAAAATCAATTGGCAGTAAGACAGCATCCCTAGAGAGAGAAATGGGCCAAACTGCACACTGAACTTTTCTGCGTCAACAATCTGTCAAGGCAGCATATTGAAGGTACTGCACGTAGCATCTTTTCCAGGGAATGATCATGTGCAATACACACAGAGAATACATCAAGAATTAAAGTAACTCCAAACAACAGGGGGTGCTAAAAGGTTTCCTACAGCAACAGCTGGTATATGAACACAATTAAGCTACATAAATAATTTGTTTCATGAAATTCCTCAGGCTGTATGATGTTTCTTTGGGAAGCAGACAAGGGGGGAAAGGTTGCCTAATTGAGATTCTGCGAATGCAGTATATCAGCATATGCAAAGAAATAGCATACTACCATGCTAAATATGAGCACCGTAAATATTCAACTGAAATGGGACAGAACAGTCCCCAAGACAGCAATTCATATGCATAAATATATTTTCCTTTTTGCAGCTTAACAAATAATTATCCAGTCATTTTTAAATTTAGATATTGCATGAACATACGTTCACAAAAATCATACCCAGCGTTGTGGAAGCCTCCCCCCATCTCTGCCATCTCTTTCTATAACTCTTCTATGAGTCTCCTGAACAGTCTCCTCCTTCCAACAGACTCTATTTCTCTCTTTCACTTTGGGAATGCTGTGTTGTGACTAGTCACTTCCCACATGGTGCAGTAGAATATTAATACAACTGTATAAATGAAAGTCTGCAACAACATATGTGGCCTACTGGAGCACAAGTACTTTGCCCAAGAATGTTGAAGCAAGTAGAGAGGAAGGACAGCCCTTCCCACTCTTTTAACCTGGTGACCAAAATAGAAATGTTTGTGCAAATCCCTGGTATTTCACCAATTGCAAGAAGCACAAGAAATATAATGATCAGGTTTCTACATACTAAACCAAAGGACCTCACATAGTCATCTCTTCCATCTATGTGCCCAAAAGAATTTTTGCAAAGTTTAGTTTAACTCTGAAAGTTAAACATTAGCGTTGGGATCCCTGGTTTGTACCTGGCTTAAATCTAACAAGTTATGTACTTGGTCCCATAATAAGAGGTAAGAGGGAGGAAGGTTTTATTCCACCATGCTTCCCACAATTAAAATTCCTAGCCACAGAAGGAATTGGAGACAGGTAACACAGGGCAATAAAATATCTGGGGCAGAGAAGGAGATTTGATAGTAGCAAGGGGTTGCACCAAGAGAGCAGCACAGTGCTAATTAATCTTCAACCACCCCTGACTAAATATATTTCAACAATCTGTCCTACTATAAGTCTATACTAAAAAAAGTAAGATGCCCCACTCAAATAGATATCCCTTCTGAAAGCAGTTTACTAAAGATTAGCAATGACACTGTTAATAAACACAGATAATTTCATACTTGGACTATGTAACACATACTTCCTTAAGAGCAGCTGGGATCTTTTTCTGCTTTCTTCCAGATGGGATACTGTGCAACACTGTGGATAAGGTGCTAGACGGAGTTCTGTGATTTACTGGGGAACCATTTTTAGGAGGTGTGTTCAGCTTATCTGAAATGGAAACAGTTACGTTTGTACTTCATACAAATGGAAACCTCAGTTTAAAGTGAATTTCTTCACGAATTGCAAGTTTTAAGTGCACACCATCTGCCCACCCTGAGATTATTGTCATTCTAGTTTCTCACATACTATTTGTACATATGAGAGCAATTATATTGCAGTTTTGAATGTGCTTGAACCTATGGTCACCTTTTCAGTGAACAAGCCTGCCTTCTGAACACAGCATGATGGTGGACAAGTATTTGGGGGTGATGATTAAAACAATATTCTCTTGCAAAACTGCTGCAAAATGGATTTAAGCTTTTACTAACCCTGCCATCCATATTAAATCAACTGTAAAATGCAATGCGAGTTAATCCATGCACTTATGTAAAACATGAGCAAAGCAGGAAAGGATATTTAATCTGAGCAGTATATTTTCATCTGGAGAACCACATTGTTTAAAACTAAAACGATGTCGCATTATTATTCTCTTTTGGGAATTTGATTCTGTTCTATTTAATCCTCAAAAAATTGTGCCACTACAAGCCATGCTGAAATGAAGACAGCTCCAACTTAGCGGGTTTACATGCCCTTAAAATAAGTTTGTAGCAAAAACAGAAGCATCAAAAATTGAAAAGCTGGTTTAGGCAAAATTTTTACCTTACCCTGTTTTTGTAACTCATTGAAGCAATAGTCACATACTCTTGCAGAATGATGTTTCATATAGTCTAGCCCATGCTTATTTGATGAACAAGCTTGGCAGATTATCTGGAAAAGAAAAAGAAACATGAAGTACACACACCACACATCTCTAGTTTACATTTTAAGATGATTAAGATATGTGGTTCAAAACAATCAGAGAGCTTTCCTATTACAGTCCCGCTGGATCAGGCCAATGACCCATCTAGTCCAGCATCCTTTCTCCACAGTGGTCAAGCAGATGCCTATACAATATCCTCACTCAGGCTCCCCAGCAACTGGTATTCAAAGGCATGTCACCTTCAATACGGGAAGCAACGTATAGCCATCCTGACAAGCAGACAGTCATAGGACTTATCCTCTTTGATTACTTTCTAATCCAGTTTTAAAGCCGTCAGAGTTTCTGGACACCATTACATCTTGGGGAAGCAAATTCCATGCATTGTATGAAAAAATGTTTTTTATATCCTCTGTCCTGAATCTTCTAACATCCTGCTTCATTCAGGTTCTGGTATTATGAAAGAGGGAGAAAAACGTTTCTGTATCCACTTTCCCCACATAATACGTACATCATTTTGCACATCTCTATCATGTCCCCCACCCCCCCATTATTTGCTTCCCCCCCTAGACTTAAAAGCCAAAATTGTGGCTTGACTGATAGGAAAGTTGCCCCGGCTCATTGAATGCATCACAGTGTGAACTTATCAAAACTGCAACATTTCCTTAACCGGCTGCAGAGCGGTCAAGTCCAACCACTGAATATTTTGATTAATAGCTACAATAAGGCTGTGAAATGTTTCCAACCTTCCCACATGCTCTGCAATGGTGTCTTCTCCATGTGAGTGTGAACTCACTAGTACAGATCATACACATGGTAGCTCTAGTATCAGGAATCCAGATTGGCGCCTTTGACCCTATAGGACTATCTTCGGTCTCTTTTTCTGGGTCTGCCTAAGGGAGAGAGGAAAGAAAATCTCACATGATTACAAATTTAAAGAAACAACCACCATGATGTTCTAGTTTTCTAACTCGTGCTGTACATATTACAATTCTTCACCAGTTGATGAAATTAAACTGAATTATTTTTAGCAGACTTCAGTGTGAATTTGGGGGTGTGGGGAGGGAAGGGGACAGAAAGCTTTCATCAAGGAGGCATAGGGGGAGGAGATCATTTGGGCCCCTTGCATATATTTGAGATTCAACTGCAGAAAACTCTCCAAAGGAGAGCATGTTTTAGCAGCATTTGTTACTTTATTATCAAGCATCTGGTGGGGAACTAAAACCTACCAGCAGGCCAGGACACTGTAGAGAGAAAAAAATGTCCATTTGCAGGTGCAGGCTGAAACCAAATCGCACCAGCAAATGGGCAAAGTGGGTTTTGCTGACAGCAAGCCCTTTCTGCTGCACAAGGGAGTTCCTGGCAGAGAACTCCTTCATGCAGTTGGTCTCAATGGGACTCACAGTGCCATTGAGATGACTGGCACCATCAGTGAGCCACACATGCAAAGGAACAATCAGGAGCTTATTTTAAGGTCCTGACTGTTCTTTTGTAGCTACATCCTTACCTGCCCCACACCTGACATTACAGGTGAGTGCAATTTGAAGAAAATGGCCTGCAGGCCAAATCACAACCCTACTGGGCCTTACTAGGCTTGCAGGTCAGAGGTTCCCCACCCCTATTATTTTTCTTAAAACATCTTACAGTAAGAGTAGTTCAACAATGGGACCAACAATGGGACCAACCTGGTAGAGTAATGGTCTCTCCTTCACTGGAGGTCTTCATGCTGGAGGCTATCTGTTGGCTATGCCCTAGCTCTGGATTTCCTGGGTCAAGTATCAAGTTGGACTCTGATGGCCCACAAGGCCTTCAACAGAAGATCACTCTACTAGGTAATTGATTCCACAGTTGAAGTGTTCTTACTTTTAAGATGTTTCTTCTAATGTACTACTGAAAAATCACTCTCCAGTAACACAATAGCTATGTAACAGTTATCAACAACAACAACAACAACAAATCCGTTTATTGTGAGGACCATGCCTGTACACAAACATCAACACAACAATAGTTAAAAAATATTAAAATTCATTAGATACTATGCCAACCAATACCTTCATCCCACAAAATAGAAAGAGAGGGAAAACAAGCAACGAGTTAAGCAGACGGTGAAGGGGTCTTCACATTGTCATCCATAAATCTTTCCCTGGCTTTCATGGCCTTCATCACAAAAACCGCTACCACATGGGTAATACGTGGGTTTGCATCAACTAACAAGAATTTTACTCTATCTTCAGGATTGGTTATAGAGTTAGGTATAATTTGCAGCAATGCGTCTCTAAAGCCCGAGTAGATGGGGCAATAGAGGAGGTAATGTGTAAGATCCTCTTTAATTTTCATAAGGCAAGGGCATAAACGATGTTCTACTGGGGTTTTTGTGAATCTACCGGTCAGATATGCAGTTGGCAATGTTTGAAACCGTGCCATAGTAAAAGCTCTCCGAAGGGTGGGATCAGTGATCTCCACCAAGTAGTTGGCACAGATTTTGACTGCTTTTACTCGGGGAAGCCAGTAGGAAAATCCTGAGTTTTTTATCTTTGTGGAGTCCAAAAAGGCGTCTTTTTCAAAGATCCATTCCCGAACTTTATCAGGGCTCCACAATTTGAGAGTATTAAACTCAGGTAGATTGTATCTGGATAGGATATCTAGTAGGTTTTTACGCCAAGTAGTATTATTTTGTAATGATACAAAGGCTTGTTTAGCCAATAAGGTGTTCGGGGCATCTATGAGGTTGGTGAAAAAACGCAGGAATCTTAAGTGGGCCCTGGCAGACACAGAAGGTAATCCTACTTCCACTCTTAGGAGAGCTGCCGGAGTACTCTGAGGGAGGCCTAGAATTCTTCTGAGATAAAATTTTTGGAAGATTTCAAGCCGTTCTAACAGCTTCTGATTCCATCCCCAGAGTTCTACTCCATATAGCATCTGGGGAATCACTTTTCCAACAAAAGCTTTTAGTGCCAGGATCACCAGTTGCCCTCCCCTCGAATAAAAAAAGCTGAGCAGAGCACCGATTGTCCTACGTGTTAGAAGGGCTACAGTCTTGAAGTGGGCAAGCCAGCTAGATGTAGCTTGGAAAGTGATACCAAGATATTTTTAAAAAAGACACTGTTCAATTTTGTGTTCATCTAAAGACCATCTAAATGTGTGGCGAGCTCTAGTAAATACCACAATTTTTGTTTTGTCATAATTTATCTTTAGAGAGTTTTGGGAACAATAAGCTGCGAGCCCCTCCAGCATGCTGTGTAGGCCCCTTCGAGTGAGTGCCATGACAGCCATGTCATCCGCATATAGCAATATATTCAGGTGTTTGCCTTCCAGGGCAGGAGCTGATGACTTATACTTTGCCATATGTTGAACAGTGTCGTTTATATAGAAATTAAAGAGGAACGGCGCTAACAAACAGCCCTGTTTAACCCCTTTCTCCAGTGGCAGTGGGTCAGTATAGTTGCCTGACATCCCAGTTCTGATTTTAACTGTGGTGTCTGAATGTAACTCTCTAAGTATTTTGAGAAGTCGTCTATCAATATGTAACAGTTATCAACACAGGACAAACAACCGGCCTTTTCCCCTGGTATTAAACACTTGTGCCTTTGGCATGCATAACAGGTCTATGGACCCAAATCACCATCACTGCCATACAGTGTGTACAAGCAACAATTTGGACCAGAACAAATTGGACATACCTCTTCAATACTTTTACTGGGGTTAAAAGTGATTCTTTTCTTTGTATATTCTTCGATTGACCTGGAGATGGCTTCTAACCATTCATCTCTTTCCGTGGCAGAACTGTTGGGGGTAAAACATATATGACAATTTGTTTATTTAAAAGCATTTAAATACCACGTTCCTGCCCACCTAGTAGTTCGAAAGCACCCTTAAGTGCAAGTAGATAAATAGGTACCGCTTTACAGCGGGAAGGTAAACGGCGTTTCCGTGTGCTGTGCTGGTGCTGGCTCACCAGAGCAGCTTCGTCACGCTGGCGACGTGACCCGGAAGTGTCTCCGGACAGCGCTGGCTCCCGGCCTCTTAAGTGAGATGAGCGCACAACCCTAGAGTCGGACACAACTGGCCCGTATGGGCAGGGGTACCTTTACCTTTACCTTATATACCACTTAATGTTACAGTCTAACAACCAAGTAATGTATCATTAAAACAAAAACAATGTAAAACCAATAAAACAGCATTATAAACAGAGAAACATATTAACGTGAATCAAACAAAATACAGGAGATTCAAACACATAAGCAGGGTCCAATCTCTTGGGACAGGGAAAGCCTGGGCAAAAAGTTTTGATGGTTGCTACTTCATGTATGGCAGAGAGGATGGCATTCCACAGTACAGGGAAAGAGCAGAAAATGCCTGTTTTCAGGTCACCACCCTATGACATTCTGTAGGGTGCTGTAAAGTAAAAATTTCCCAGTTGATCTATGTGATCTTACACATCTCTTTAAGGGCAGGTGGTCTTTCAGGTAACCAGGTCCCAAGTTGTTTAGGGCTTTATATGTTAACAACAAGACATTGAACATGGTCTAGTAGCTGATTGTAAAGCAACATTCTCACGCCCAACATAACTAAGCAGCCTATTCTTTTATTACAACATTTAACTACCCAATAAATATTGAGGAGAAAGCACTAAGCAGTACTGTGTTATCAAAATACACATAATGTTGTGCCTAAAGGCATACCTTGCTGACAGAATGAAAGATCGCTCTACACTTTCTATGTTCAGTTCATTCTGGTAAGCTTCATGGGTTGGCTTTCTAACCTAGGAAGGAAAAAGAATGAATAATCCAGTTGTAAAACAAGAAAAACAAATGTTCTGTCAACCTGCCATCTCAAAAGGCTTAGCAAAGGAAAAAGGCGTAACAAACCAGTACAGTAGTTTCAGAAATTAGAAGAAGACAATTTCAACACACACACACACACACAAAAGGAGTAACATTTGCAGGAGAAAAAAATAGCTCTTAATCTGGGAAACCCAGATATTGGAATGATGAAAATATTTGGCCTGGTTCGCACAACACAGTAAGGTGAAACATGCCTAAGAGTGAAGGTACCAACTCCCAGGGAAGAGATTGTGGCAGATTCATTCCTCCTCAGTCCTTCACTTTGGTTTAGCATGCCATCCATATCTGGGCTCGTAGTTCTGGTCTCTCCAGAATAACCATGAGCCATAAACCAACAACAATCCTCGGCTACTGCTCATGGTTAGCCTGGAGGGATTTAAACCACAAGCCTGCATTCAAACAACATGCCAAGCAATGGCTAAATTCAGCATGGTACAGCAGCAAAATTACTGCAGAGAGGCAAAGTGGCCATGATCTCCTCCCTGGGAGTCCCTTGGAGTCTGTGCTATGCTAAGACATGGCTTGGCTTAATGTAACATGTAAACCAGGCCATTTTTTCTCAGAGCAGTAGCATGAGAGGGGGCCTATTCTGCAGTGCTCCCCTTCCTAGGTTGTGGAGTGCTCTTTCCTCGAAGACAGATCTTGCACAGTATGTCTTTTGTTGGCATAGCCTTTGGGGAAGGGCGGGGGACTGTGGTGAACTGTATTGTACAAAGATAAGGTATCTTCCTTCAACTGAATACTGTTCTAAATTGTTTTGATCACAAACTAATACAGTTTTATGAGAGTGTATATTTTCGACTTGATGTTACATTGTTTTATCTATGAATATACCCTGGGACTATTAGTGAAGCAGGGAAAGATACACATAACAAAGCAAGTTAGAAGCACAAAAGGCTATCAGTAAATGAAAGACTGTACTCTTTATCAGCATTATAGTATGTCTTAGCACACATTAAATGTCTGGGCAGGCGTTCAAGCTGTGAGTGACAAAAACATTTTACAGAAGAAATTTTATCTACTCACTTTCATTCCAGCCAGTGACAGCATGTTGTTGAGTTTATACATTCCAGACTGTACGGGAGTTGTATACAGCAAAGCATCATTAAACTGCAATATAAATATTTTTTAAAAGTAACTGAAATTACATGTAACATATAGGGAATTTTGTACATTTCACATATCAACTTCCACCAACACATATCAACTTCCACCGCCCTCGTTCTGCCTTCTTGGTTCCCCCATTGTTCTTGTTTTTCCTGCCCCTGGGGCAGAAAAGACAAGCAGCAAGGCCTTGCAGAATGTCCCCCTTTCAGTGGGGGGGGTGCATTTTGATGATGACAGAAGTGGTGGGATTGGGAGGGGGCCCATTCCCCTTCCACCTTAGGTGGTGAAACAGGACAGGCTGTCCCTGTCCCCAGGCTATGCTGGGCCCATTACAATATTCTGTAGCCAGGCAAGGGGTGACCCAAGTTTGTCCTCTCTGTTAGGAACATCCTGTGACCTTTTTCTCCTCAGGTCCCCATGTGCAGGCTACTCAGCACAAGGATTTCATTAAGTTCCATGCAGGGGAAGCCACGCTGTGGCCAAAATTCACTGGGATCATTTATCATCATTAACATTAACAACAACAACAACCATTATTATTTTTTCTTGCAAAGTTCACCCAAGTGATGTTGAATGAATGAAGCTTAATCAAATTCAGATCTGGCAATTTAAATATTAAAAACTTGCTTTTGCAGTGTGTCCTTGTTTCCTTGATAAGCAAAGAATCATTTTTAATAACATTATTCTAGGATAGATAAAAAGAAACATTACAAGTATAGCTAAATGCTAAATAGTTGCCTTGATTGCATTTGATCAAAGACCCTGATGCATCTGAAAGAGAACCTCAGACTTTGAGCAGAACATTTTCCAAAAATAAATGCTACATAAAAACCACCAAGCAGGAGAGAAAAGATGCTTTATTCATAAAACCACTGTGAAAAGGAGACAATGATAGTATAAACTGAAATATAAATTATTCAGAACCATTAACTGGAGTTGCTAGTTTTTGTTTTTGAAATTGCAGTGGGGACAGACTGCACCATTATGAAATCACTCTAGCATTAGGTATGTAAAAACATCCATGGCATCTTACCAAAAAAAACATTCGCGGCTGCATAACCTTCCTGGACAGTTTCATCAATGTTCCTTCTTTCAAAAAGACCTGGGCATTCAAGCAAGCAAACAATTGTAGTCAGCTGCTAGGAGTATAAAACTCTCCCAAGGAGAGAGCGAGAGAAGTTCCATTTTCAAATATAGTATTAAGTACATACTAGTCAAGAGTCCAATACGACAACAGAGCAATACTACAGAGACAGGAAAGGGCACTGCTAAAAGAGAGATGGTGGGATTGCTAGGAGAGGAACAGCTACTCCTAGTACTAGAAGTTGTCTGTAAGGCCAGGATGCTGCTTTTGCAAGTCAAGTGAGAATGGGACCTACTCATTCTGCCCAGAGGCAGTATGGCAATGTGGCCTGGGCAAATACAGGGGTGCCAACTTGAATAAAATATTGGGGGGCGGGGAGAAGGTAAGCCCCGCCGCACCTAATTGATTACATGACTTGATGCACACACACCATTTGTATGGCAATATCCATCAATTTTTTTTGGGGGGGGGGTCCCCTCAAATATTTTATTGGGGAAGCCAAAGGGACCTCAGTCCCTAGGAGTTTGCCCTTATGGACAAATGTTTGGTTGGTTCACCTAAGCTAGACTTTTCCAGCCTAGCATCCTCCCGACATATGGAAATATAATTCCCATCAGTCAGCCAACATGGAGTTGGTAGTTCAAAATATCCACACAGCACCAGTTTGAGCAAGGTTGGTCTAAGCCAGTGATGGCCAAACTTGGCCCTCCAGCTGTTTTGGGACTACAACTCCTATCATCCCTAGCTAACAGGACCAGTGGTCAGGGATGATGGGAATTGTAGTCCCAAAACAGCTGGAGGGCCAAGTTTGGCCATCGCTGGTCTAAGCAGACCCCCACAGTGCACTACAAACTAGACTAATGGGCTATAGTAGTGGCACCAACCTTTGTTTGTCTTATTCCCATCACAGGAATTAGCATCTTTGCCTTTGCAGAGGCAATAGTTACTGTCACAGATGGAGGTGGCTGATGAAACAAAGAAAAAGAAACCCCAGACCTTCCTTTTCCCTTTTAGAACTAAAACTTATAAATGGGCCATAAAAGTGGTTTTCACACCCTAAGGTTTGTTTGCTTTTCGCAACCTGCTGTTTGCTTGTTGGTGAACTTACCCTCCCTGGCTGTACAATCTCATGATGACCATTTAAACTGTACTGTATTTGCATAAGTTTCTGAAAGTTGTCCTAGAGGGTGGAAGCATAAATAAAGTTCTTGTAAACAAATTGATGAAAAGTTCCATGGCGGAAGAATCCTCTGTGAACACCAGGGAGCCACACTGGTTGTTCACTCTAATTGGCTGCAGAAGTGTTGAAGTCAAACACACTTCCATATTCTATGATGTGTATCAGTATGAACAAAATTACACAAATCCAAAAAGTAATATTTGCTGAATTAAAGGAGCTGAACACAGGAGATTTAAGCATTAGGGACTAAAACTGCAGGGTTAGCTCTATACACAGGCCTCCACAATTTAACACACACTGCCCATAACAGTAAAAAGCTCCATGTTCCTTCCCTTTTTTCTCATTTGTAAAGAGACTGAAGTTGCTTCAAGTGACCCATTAAAGTCATGTATAATCATGTCTTCTATCTAGAGATCTATGAGCTTTCCAGGCAACACAAATGTGTTATGGTTCAAACTGATATCCACAAAGTTGGGCTTACTAGTATACAGCTAAAGTAAAATGGCAAAATACAGACACACAGAGAAATAAAACCCCACAAAGCTGCTGAAAACCATATTAAAATGTCCTTTCAAAAAGCCTTCAAAATGGAAGTCTTTATCCCAGTTTTTGTCTGTATAAGATTTGAACTGATTTTTCATATGGGCTATTCTTTTAAATGGATGATATAATATATATGCTTTAAAGTTTATATGTTATTCCTTTGACTTTTCTTATATATGTGGCTTTTATATATGTTCCTATTATATAATAAATCACTTCAGGATGCCTCATGGGAAGAGATAAATAGATAAATAATATTTATAGTCATAATTATTATCACCATTATCACCACATTATTCCACAACTGAGATACTTACTCCCTGTTTCATGATGTCATTAGCATGGTTAGCCACTTCTATCACAACAGCAAGAGCATCTTGAAAACAAAACAAAATGTATTTCAGCATTGACTACAGTATGTGAGTCAGTATTAAAGACCTTGTATTTCACAACTTAATGTAAAAGTTGACCAACAAAGTTCAAGATCAAGGGGAAAATACAAGAACAGAAATTTTTTATGCGATATTGTTTAGATTTATTTCATATGCATTAACAAAGAAACATGATTATCAACCACTCGCTACTCATGGGGACATGGCAAGACACCTTCATTTAATTTGGAAACATCTGTATAATAATAAATGACACTACTGTGCTCAACAGTTGGAGAAGGTAATTTTTTGGGTATGTTTTCTAAAGTTGTTATATCTGAAAACGATTCCTGAAAAGGTAAGGACACTGTGGAATAAATCTTAAAACAGTAGCTAAGGGGGGAGGAGGGATACATTTCCACAGCATCACAAACATCAGGAAAATAGGAAAGAATGCGTGAGATTTTAAACCTTCCAACTGTGAGAGTAAGAAGCTTATCTTCTCAACAGAGGCAACTAAAAGCTATCAGGCTACATTAGGCCTGAGGAAGGTCTGCAGTCAAACATAATATGGCCTTTGCTCCCTGACACAGAAGAGTTCATACCCCTTGATCCCTCAGTGTTTTTATATCAGGAACCTCTGTAGCCTTAAAATAGCCAGCAACTATAACACAGAGCATTAGCACTGGCCTTGTAGAAGTTATTTCTGACCTTCATGGATTCCTGAACCAGTGATGCTTACATCAGGAGGTATTTAATCCCCCCCCCCCGGATAAAAAAGTGTTTTTATACATGTTGGAAGCCGCCCAGAGTGGCTGGGGCAACCCAGCCAGATGGGCAGGGTATAATTAATTAAATTAATTAATTAATTAAACAAACAAACAAACATGACTGGAAGTGAAGCAAGGAAATCTCTGGCAATTTCCTCACCCTGGGAGCTTCCTATGCCACCTTTCCTGCTGTTCAGAGGATGCGCCCCAAGCCCAAGAGCAAACATGCAGGCCACTGCAAGGGAAGCGTAACCCAAGAAACCTGGAAGTGAAACTTTCTCCCTTGCAGAAACTCTGGATCCAGCCTTGTGGCTGTGCCACCAATGAAACGACACACACCCGTAAATTCAAGAAGATGTGTGTTTTTCATTAAACTACGGACTAACTACTATAAAAGCAATTACCCTGAGTATCTCTGAAGTCAGCCGAATCTTCTAAGAGGTTCTTTAAATAATCTGTGGAAAGAGAAATGTTATTAAGGAAGAGAACTGGATGAAGTTATTACACTGAACCTCTAGGTGGCCCAGGTGAGCTATAAGGTTATTACATCTCCGAAAAGGTTTGCACATTTACAAAAAGGCCTCACACTCACTGATTTCAAAGGGACTTAAACATGTTTAATGTAGCTGAAATGTACTCTGAATGCACATGGTTTAAGCACTGGTCCACGGTATTTCTAGAAGTGCCTTATGCATATATTAAGGAGAGGATCTTCTCCCTGGTGCTCCTTGCAACTTTGAAATGCCCTCCCAAGGAAGGCATGCTGAGCACCAACACTGTATTATTTCTGGTGCAAAGGTTAGAATCTTTTTATATGCCAGTCATTTTAAATTATGATGCTTTAAGATAGTTGAATAATTTTATTCCATTGCATTGTTGCTTAGGTTTCATGTTATATTTGTAGGTTTAAAATGCATATGTATAGTGCCCCCTAATCTATTTTTTGTTATATGGTTTATGATTTTTTTAAACATAAAGGCAGCATAAATATGGTGCTTCCTCTCTTCTCCCCCCCAGAAGGCAGCAAGCATCTTGGTAAGAAAGAATTGGGGGGGGGGGGGAGTTTCCAGACTGAAACAGCGCCAGGCAAACACAGTGCTGTTAAGCTACTAAAATGGGTGGCAGGTGACACAAGTAGATTGTGACTGAATGGGCAGACTGGGCAGCCTTTTACCTCTGAGGGATTGCTAACACACACAAAAGGTGATTTATTTACAGTGGTATCTCGGGTTAAGAACTTAATTTGTTCTGGAGGTCGGTTCTTAACCTGAAACTGTTCTTAACCTGAGGTACCACTTTAGGTAATGGGGCCTTCCGCTGCTGCTGTGCAGCCGCTGTGTGATTTCTGTTCTCATCCTGAGGTAAAGTTCTTAACCCGAGGTACTATTTCTGGGTTAGTGGAGTCTGTAACCTGAAGCGTATGTAACCTGAAGTGTCTGTAACCTGAGGTACCACCGTACTGCACTTATGACGCACCATTATTTCCATTGTGGAATTCATGATAGAAGCTTGGAGGGGACCTAGACCTGCTTAGCTTTTTTTGCAAGGTGGATGCATCATGTGCCCCCAGACCATCCTCTGAGAGTGAGCATGCTGTACTCCAGCCACCACCCCTTCAATAACTTATCTGCCAGTTGGGGATGATTAACAGCAGCAGTCTGGCTGATCTTTCTGACTGCGTGTTCATGCATATCTCTCACACAGAAGTGGTTATTATTCCCCAGTGGTTTTCTGAGTTTACAGTACAGTAATTAGCACTGCTCTTCTTCAACCTCAAGCACTAACTATAAGTTTACGTTACAGACTAAGATTTTTTCACAATGACAACATGGGGGACAAAATTCCACACGGTAGTTTCTAGGCAAACACAGCATTTTTGCAGAGTCATAAGCAGCAGTGAAAGAAATTTTGCTATTTATACAGCAGCTGAGAAAAGCAAAGTAGTGGATATTTTTCTGGCAAGCAGACAAGCCCTAGAGAAGGATGTGACAAATAATAATAGTTTATAGGATAAAGGTGAGGAAGGCCAAATGGATATGAATAAACAGGAGGAAGGGAAAGAAATGACTGCACTCTTGAGTCAGAGGAAGGCCTACTCATTTTGCTGTGTTTTGCTCCTGGAATTCAGTCTGTCAGAAATTAAGTTAAGCTAGGGCATCCCAGAGCTCAGCTTGAGATCCTGCATGTGCAAGGTTTTATGTATGTAGTTATGTTGCTTATGGGTTAGATCTATGTTACCTGCTGCAGGAAGTGGGCGTGAAAAGGTGATGTTTGTTTATTTCTCCTTCTCACTTGTAGTCTCCTGTGCTCCAGAAAAGCTGTTCCAGAGGGTTAGTGGACCCTCCAGAAGACAATGGGAAATAGTGCTATGAGCTGCAGGGGAACTGGGGAATCATCAAAAATTTCTTCCTCTGGAGAGTGCTTCTCCTGTATCTCATAAATGAAGGGGTCCTTTCCTTTGTGGAAGGGCAATGGCTCAAACCCAATATGTATAGAAGTGGTTTAGAGAAAGTATATTTTATGTAACAAGCTATATTATGTATAGCAAATTGGTGTGCACATCCCTTTCCTACATCAGAGTAATTAGCACACTTGACTATTCATTGAGTCATATATTTGAGGATTCAGCTGAGGAGCTACTGAACAGAAATGATGCTCAGAAGACCCGCAGAAGACAGGTTGTGAAATTATTTTCTTCTTCATTTTGTTCTACGGTCTTTCTCAAAGCCTAAGAGCAATAATGTCAAACCCAACATTTACAGCTCCTGACTTGCCAAGCACTTACACTACACAAGAAAAAGAAAATAGAGTGAGGAAGTCTGAATAATGTGGAATTCACTAACTCAGCATAAATCATGTTCTCTGCATCTTTAGCAATAAACCTGATATTTCTGCTACACTCTGTTTTTGAACATGTTTGCCGTTTTCACGCTCTTTTAGGGTCATTTTTTACCCTTTTCATGCCACTTCCGAGTTCGTGGCAACGCTAATGTGTACGGTCGCATGTAGTGACCATCAATTGAGGAAATTTCAAAGCAACTTTTTGTGTAAAGGGATTATATGATCAGGGCATGACCAGTGAGACATATTAGAGGTCCATAGATGGCTGAAGTTCCCACACACTGGTAAGGAAACAGCAGAAGGGAGGCAAGGTGGGAAGGTGGGACTATGCAGTATCCTTAGACTACTCTCAACATCAAAGAGCAAGGATTCTGTTACAGTGAAATCATATGCGTGTTTACAAAGAAGTCCTACCATGCTCTATAGGGAATATATCCTAATAAATGTTTTTCTATTGCCTTATGGCAATAGAAAAAAAGGAAAGTCAATTTTACAAAGGAGTAGTAGAGTATGGATTTGTTTTTTTAAAACTATAGCTAAAACTATAATAACATGACCAAAATAAGAGAATATGCATGGATCAACACTTGGTATAAGAAAAATATTTATATTATATCAGTTTTCAGAGCTTCCCTTTCCCTTTTGAAATCAATACTGTTCTACCCTGAACAGCAGAACCAGAATGAACAGCTGTGGAAACATATCATAACATCATAGCCCTGATGCTTATCACCATAAACATTTATTCAGCAGAAGACGAAAAAGAATCAGCTGTGCTCTTCCTTTGCATTTTCATCCACCGCAGAAGAATTTCTCTGCAGAATAATTTTTCCGTGCATCTGAATTCAGGTAAAAATATTCCTAGCGAGTTGAGGTTTGCTACCTGTAGAGCATTGACTTTTAGCTCTTACCTGTCAAAAGCAGCCTGTACTGGGGGATCCTCTGAACTGGCTTGAGCAAATAGTGCTTCAGTGCCAAGTTAGCGCAGCGGGAGCTCATCTGAAAAAGAAAACACCCAGGATTTTGAAACTTAACATTCTTTTAAAACAACTTGTCTGAACCAGACCAAATAGTTTACTCTTGCTACTGTCTGCAAGCTGTATTGTTTTTTTCTTTTATTAATATGGGCTGTTATTCAATTGTGGTTTTGCCTTTGCAGAAAGACGTTTTGATGAAGCCAGTGGCTCATCTAGCCTGGCAACTGGTATTCAGAAGCATACAGTGGAGGGAGAGTATAGTTATCTGGTAGCCACTGATAGCCCTCCAGGAGTTTGTCTAATCCTCTTTTAAAGCTATCTAATTTGTGGACATCACTGCCTCTTATGGGAGTTAATTCCATGGTTTAATGATGTGTTTGTGAATCACAGAATCATAGAATTGTAGAGTTGGAAGGGGCAACGTAAGTATTTCCTTTTGTCTGTACTGAACCTTCCAGCATTTAAGTTTCATTAGATGTCCCCGAGTTCTAGTATTAAGAGCGGGGCTGAATTAGCCATTAAATGAAACAATATTTTGAATTAGATCTATATGGGGGCACCAAAATCTTTTAAGTGCTTAGGGTCTCCAAAGATCTTAATCTGGGGCCCTGATTATGAGGGAGAAAAATGTTTCTCTAGGCAGTTTCTCAATACCATGCATACTTTTACACACTTCTATCATGTCCCCTTTTATTTGCCTTTTCTCTAAACTAAAAAGCCCCAAATGCTCACCCTACAAGCAACCTATAGAAGACTTTAGGCTGGCTCACATTTATATAGATGTAGAATTTAGCCAACATGTCAGCATGGTATGACACCAACAGCTTCACCATTCTGATCATTTCCTCCACACCCCCATATGAGCAAAGTATAATTGTGGCTACTTTAGTGCCACATAAAAGCAGACAGGCAGCTGCAAAGCGTGATAGAAAATAAGGATTTTCTGACTTAACAAATCTGAGGACAAATTTAGATGAACGCATGGTGCCTCAGATCAACATATGGTATAGACTCAACAAGCAATAATTAAGGAAACATGGTAGCACGATGCTTTGGATTTGCATTTTGGCAGAAGACTGAATCTCAAATGGAAAGAAACTCAGCCAAGAGGCTTGACTGGCTTCTAACATTCCATTCAGTTCAAATTGCCTGAAAAAGTCATTTATTGTGGACAGAAGACTTGTACAGGGCTGACGAGAGCCTCACTAATAGAGGAAATATTACTTCCTTTCTTGTTTACATTTATTTTCTTAACCTCAGTTATACATTTCACTGGATGAAAGAACAGGCAAAGAATGCTGCTGCCAAACTGCATCTGATGCAAACCTCCTTGCTAGCTGTAAGTCCACGGTCACCAAACTTCGTAAAATAAAATATATATTAGTTTCGATTGTTGCTTTCCGTATCAGGTTTTGCAAATTCATTAAATGTATAGGTTTTATAAATCTGTCAACAGAACTAGATACAGTTTGTAAACTACAATATGGCAAACAAAATCTTTTGATCGCAAAGAGATTCCAAGACACTCTTCATGATATTGTATCTTTGAAGAATCAGTGCTTTTAAGAATGAATGTTTCAGTGAGAATTCTGACTTGGGTGTTTTAAATTTCCAGGCGTTTGCTCTGCTGTACTCCCCTTGCAGAACTTTGGTTATACAGTAATCGTAAAGAGAATGTTTACTTATTTCCAGTTACATATTATGCCCAAATACGATGTACATGTGTTGCTTACCAGATGTTATTCTTATCGCTTGCTTCTTGATCCTTTAAAAAAGATCCAAGCTACTATGGGGGATGTGTAGAATCTCTGCTCACATGCATTTTAAAAAGGGACCAAAAGTGAAAAAAATCTGACAAGAGACATGTGCGTGCATTTTGTATTCTGGCATTGTACAAACCAGGCCTTAGAGAAAACTAAAGTCAAAAGATGGACTGTATCATCTGACACCATTGATAAAAGGCTCCATTACCTCAAAGTCTCGAACCACAGCAGCAAACCCAGGGTTCTTCTTGCATTGCTCATCTAGGAGAGCTACATTCCTATCAAATTCTTTGATGTACGTTGAATACATCTTTAGGTATGGTCCTTTTTTCAAAAATATATCAGCAATTCGCTGGTGGTCAATCCTAGAATTTAACACCATGGACAATTAGAACTTAAACCTGAAGAATGCATGACCGGGGGGGGGGGGCATATTTCTCCCTCTTTCTATTCCTTCTACACAAGGACCTCAACATCCATCCTGGGAAAACAGTGCCCACCCCCAGGCCTCCTCTGCTCAGTCCCTTTCATGTGTTAAGAATGAAAGTGTTTGCAATTTAACAACATGTTCCACAGGACTGCTATTGAAACGGGCATCGAAATCAGAAGGGGGCAGCTAGTAGCCTTTGAGCTAAATCTGGCCATTGGACAAGCCTCACTTCTTCATATATACCCTTCAAGGTAAAAAGAGGGGCCCTTGTAAGCCTAGTCAAGATTTATCTGACTTGGCTTCATAAGGGCAAAAGCTATGACAAAAAATCAGATTTTCTTCCGTCTCCTTTTCCATCCTTGCTACGCTGCCTAGCGGAACTCAGGCTCTAACCAAACACGATGCTATTAATGTTGCTTGGCCTTGAGAGAAGAAGAGTTTGAATTTGATATCCCGCCTTATCACTACCCGAAGGAGTCTCAAAGCGGCTAACATTCTCCTTTCCCTTCCTCCCCCACAACAAACACTCTGTGAGGTGAGTGGGGCTGAGAGACTTCAGAGAAGTGTGGCTAGTCCAAGGTCACCCAGCAGCTGCATGTAGAGGAGCGGAGACGTGAACCCGGTTCACCAGATTACGAATCTACTGCTCTTAACCACTACACCACACTGGCTGAGAGTTTTCACATATAGACATTTGGGGTAGGTGGAGCTTTAACCCTTTCTACCACAGCCCTGATCCAGATGTGGGGGGATGCCTGCTATTCAAAGGGGGAGGAAAGCACCCATTGGTACCAATGGCTGCTATCTTCCCACTGCAATTAGCAGCCAAATGGCAGCAGGAGGCTTGATTAGGAGTATGGTGGAACAAATAGTTAAAGTCTTCCTCCTCCCATGTCATAGTCCTGACCTCAGCCCCAATCACCCAAATAGCCTATGGCAAAAATAGCAAACACAGCCAAGCAGGGTCAAAAAACATTTTAAAAAGGCTCATTTAGTTAGGAGTGATTTGGTCATAGAAAGTAAAGATGAAGAGGGAAAGGAACTTAGTACCTTTGACCCCCAATAGCCAATCTAGCTGCAAACTTCTAATATATGTGAGTACATAAACACACACACACACACACACACACGCATCCAGGGAAAATCTCAATTCAAAAATAGCTGCATTGCAACATCATATACTCGTAATTCAACTTTGTGGTCTAAAAACAGCACACAATACTAGAAGCCTGAATATCCCAATATTCTAACCAATAAGTAAGCAGGAATCTATGCTCTGAATATGTAGTTACCAGTGGGACAGCCGCTCTTCAAGTTCTCTCAAGAGGTCTCGATTAAGCTCATACAGTTGAGGTAGGTAGTACAGGATCTGATTCAGGATCCTGTCTTCAATGACTGGCTTTCCAAGTTGCCTGGAAGCATGCGCTACTGAATCCCGGAAATCCTGTTAGAGTACAAACACAGGCACACAAAGAGCCTCTGAAAATCTGGTCTCCAAGCAACTAATATAGGTCACACCATTTCCCTTGTATACATGCAGAAGGCCCATTTGGCCACATTCCCCAGGACCAGATATGCAGTCCAAGGTCAGACACTCTCACTTCTGTGCTTTGGAAAAGAAGGGAAGTTCAGGCACAGCTGATCCTATGTTTAAGCTTACTGAAGAAAATAGGTACAACTTCTGGAGAAAATTTGCCTGGAAAATACCATACCTAGCCACAATCCATTTCTCTTTCTGATCTAATAGAATGGAAAGCTGTTTGACTGTATTTTGTCAAAGGTGCTGAAAGTTCTTAGGAGACCCTTATTCTCCTCAAATAGCTACAATTCCCAGAGTTCCCCAGGAAGTAGAACTGATTGTTAAGTCACTGGCAATTGTGTCTGTCTGAGGGGAATGGGTGTCTCCTAACAACTCTGAACTCCTTAAATTATAGCTCCCAGGACACTTTATGGGAAGCGGAAGACATTACAGTTCGAAGTGGCTGTATATGGAGCCAAATACTCAAGAATGTGCTCTTTTCTGAATTTCTCTGTCTTTTATTTTGTGCGGTAAGGGGAAGATCAAAAACCCCATCTCCTTACATACTTAACCCACCCATTGAGTGGGTTCAGTTCATTTTTGCCAGCCAAGCTATACTTTATGTAAACAGTGCAATAAGGAGAAATGTACAAATCTAAACAAGGCAAAGCAATTATGTAAATGCACGCACAGCTGTTTTGCAACATGTGTGGGGGTGGGTGAACACTGGTCAGCACTTTCCTTTCCTTACAGCCCCTATTAAGATTAGAGGACTTGAAGCAGAAAGGAACAGAGGTACGGTTTGGTATTGGAGACTCAGCTGCACAAGGGTTCAGTGGAAACAGATGGCCTCATTCATATGGAAATGCTGTGTTTTTGTATGTTGTAAGCCAACTGGCGACACAAAACTTAACTAGCCATTTTACATCCCGGGGGTGACCTTCAAACACTGCCTTCACACAGAGAAATAAATTGAGGAACTACTATAGCTAATCGAACCCAGATGGAACACAGGAGCTCCAGAGAACTTTAAGCAAAGCGTAAGATGCATAACATTTAACAGGGAACACTTTTAAAAACATAAGAGGAAAAATATGCTGGGAATGTGTGTACTCTTAACTTGCACAAGCCAGACCTATGTTGCGACCCAATCTTGAATGAATTTATTCATGAATCTAGGACAGTCAAAGGCTAATAATTGTGAGGTCTAGCTCTTTTTGGCTTAAGACTTGCAACTAATTATTCCTTCTCCCTATTGATCTTATACATTCCGCCCGCAAAAGAAAACAAGAACAGATGTATGCTTCATGCTATGTGGAAAAACAAAACGTTTTGCCTGAGCAACTGCAGGTCCAGTGATCCAAAACTCTTGAGCCTAGTGCAGCACATAATGCGATCTTTCTCCCACAAAAGGATGGAGTAAAACTATCTTGTAATAGGAGCAGGCAAGGCAGAAAATTCAATTGTTTGTGCTGTACCAGAGACGAGAAAATTATTCACCACATTTCTGAAGCGCATACTGCAGCTTACTGCCTTTCTTTCTTAACAGAGAGGTCTGGTGTCTTTTAGAGCTGCAAAACAGGCAGCAAATCAACAGATACAGCAAAATTCGTTACAGGCTTCCAGCAGTGCAACACTTTGCACTGAAGACGTTTCCCTCTTCATTCTTTAATATAAAAAGTACATCTGTCCATCTTCAGAAGCCACTGCCAAGTCACTTCAGGTTCTGACATGCATATGCAGATTCTAACATGCCTATGTGGCTCCTAGGTGAGTCCCAGGAAAGGCTCAATGACTCTATTAAATTTTAATGGGTTACAGGTGCTGCAGTCTTGAATTACAGACTAGCAAGGTACAGTTTCATATACTGCCACTTTAAAGCAAAAAAACCCCCAACAACTTCTGCATCATCTTGCAAGAAATGTTGGAGCAGTGGTGTAATCAAATACTGCCTTTCATCTTTTTTAAAATTCAAAAGTCTTACTACTATATATAAATTGCATTTCATTATGCCTGATGTCATGTAATCCATATATATACACACATCCTATAACCTTAAAGTTCTTTTGTCACACTTCCCAACTACTGGCCAACTAGAAGAGCTAGCAGAAAGTGATTTGCAAAGGAATCTTTTGTTAACTGGGACTGTGAGGTTATAAGCCCAGCACATTTACCAAAGAGAAACCCTGGTGAAGTCAATGTCTCAACTGACATGAAAGATCCATACGCACCTATGCTCCTTCCTCCCATTTTGAACACTGCTTTAATCAGTTGCTTTCATTTACATCTGAATCATCAAACTATACTTTGCTCCTACTGACAATTAAAAAAGCTGCACCAGACTCCACAATCCCCAATTACTCCTAAAATTAAGAAGAAAAAACAGACTGTGGGGATCTTTGCTTTCCATCTGGAGATTTTCAAACAGCTCTATTTTACTTAATGGAAGACTCACTGCGAAATTTAAAAAGCCCTGACCTAGCAAGCAGTCCTCAGCCTCTGAACTTTGATTGCCCAAGAATCAGCAAAACCTGAACCGTCAGGTTCAAACCTGGCTGCCTAGTAAGTCAGGCTCACATATTTCTTGTAATACTTGAAAACAATCTGTAGAAAAACTCTATTCCTTTAATGCCTAGCTAAGTATTAACACACCCTACAAGTATTACTTTTCAGTATTTCCTTCAGTTTGGATGTTCTTCAGTGTATACACAACCAAGCCTACGCATTCTAAGAGAAGGCGATGCAGGTAAAATGACAGCAAGATAGGGCTGTGACAACCTGTTTCACTGGCGCATGGCAACAGGAAGCAATAAATCTGAACTCGGCATTAAAAGGGTGAGTCTGCCCTTGTCCCCCTCAGTTACATGAATTGCGTCATGAAGTCTCATGGCAGGGTTCACAGAGCTGGTAAGAGTATGCTATTTTCTATCCCAGCACAAAAGACTACTTGGCAACTCAAAAGCTACCATAAACAAATTAAACCTGTGTTAATAAATTCTTTAATGTGCAAACGTTCACCTGTGCGCACACAAACAAGAGCTTTCAGAGGTCAGAAGCAAAAACAAATCACAGAAGAGCACCCTCCTCCTGCTCTACTGCATTTCTGACCAAACTGGGAATGCACCAGGATTTCTGACGGCTAGACCTTCCACCTTTCCATCTGCAGGCCTAGAAATATTCTAGTACACATTCTAAGTACGTTTGTAACACTCAAACTTCCTGCAGCACTTCAACAGGAAAATTAATGCACCTCAAACATTCTATTCCTTCTATTCATTAGGAAGCATTCCAGGAGTTTGGGTTGATATTTAATTGCTGTTTCATTAGGCTATTTTTTTTAAAAGAATGCACATTTAAGAAACTCAGTTGAATACATTTTCTGAAAAGAACTTCATAAATAATTAACTTTGAAGCAAACATGCTTATGAAGTGAAATAAATACTTACAATGTGCAAAAGCTTCAGAACATCTACAAACCTAATACAAAAACAAGAACAGTAAATATTATCTCAACCGCAAAGGAAAAACATACATACTTCCATGCATAAATTATTAAATTTTACACCAATACTTACACTTTCTCTGAGCTCATTATTTCTTTAGCAATATGATAAACTTTTGTTTTCTTCCCAGCTGCTTTAATCTGCAAATAAAATTAAACTTTGTAGAATGCAGACATGCTATTTTCAGAACAATGCAACAGCCCTAAATCTTAGTTTCTTTCTGCTACAGCTTTATTGGCCTATTGCTCTGTACTCTGTATTCAGGTAAAAAAAGGTAAAGGACCCCTGGACAGTTAAGTCCAGTCAAATTTGACTATGGGGTGTGACACTCATCTCCACTTTCAAGTATTCAGGATACAAGTGAATTCATGTTTAGGTGCCATAAAAAATGTTAATGTTCAGTTAATTGCTAGTTTCCTCCACTACTACCTACGGTACTTAGGAGTCTGTCTTAAAAATGGCACCTCTTATCTGTTGAAAGAAATTGGAGTCAGGATGATGTTACTGAGCGTAACTGGAAACTGAAAGTTCTCCAATTATGGTCTAATAATGAGAACACGCAGCCTCTGGTTTTAAAAAAGTTGATTGTCTTCACTTTCAAACAGTTATTTTTTAATCAGAGCTTGTCAAGGCCAAGAAATATATATTTGTTTGGCTAACAATTTATACATGCTTTTAATTTTCTCTGCAGCTGCACAACGTTTTGCAACGGTCAAGGAAGGAAGGAAGGAAATTTGATCCTCAACTGCAAGATTCAATGTTTGGTAGGCAAGCTTGAGAAAGAAGACGATATTTGCCAATTAAGTCTTAAGCTCCATGTATACTAATACATGTCCTGTGAAACACAAGAAGCTTTCCAATGAAGATGGAATTGTCCAGTATGACTTTCCAGGGATGTTCCATGTACATCATTAGATTTTTAACTATATCTGTGCCTCACAAAGTTCTGGCAATAGGCATTCCTAATAGCAACAGGCAAGTGCAGTATAGAATCATAGAATCATAGAGTTGGAAGAGACCACAAGGGCCATCGAGTCCAACCCCCTGCCAAGCAGGAAATTTGAGTAATTTGAGTAAACTTTGGAGGCTGAGTTGGACTGGGCCCAGGGATGGATGGAGACAAAAAACAAAGCTTCTAATGGAAAAGTGTTATTTTGCCCAGTCAATACTGTGATGATTTTACTCCTACCAATTCCATTCAATGTTTTAATTTTCATGATT
This sequence comes from Podarcis bocagei, assembly GCF_964188305.1. Lineage (NCBI taxonomy): Eukaryota > Metazoa > Chordata > Lepidosauria > Squamata > Lacertidae > Podarcis > Podarcis bocagei. Next base: position 39,163,828 of record NC_138135.1, on the reverse strand, counting down.
ATAATGTTATTATTGTTTGCTTCCTACTGTACTTTTCTTATTGTTCTGAGCTGAGGATAAAGGGGAACCACCACTTACGCGAGAGTTCTGTTCCTGGCCGCTGCTCACATCCCCAGAATGTGTGCAAGTGGGGATTCCCCATTGTGCCTCACCCTCTTTTGGTGCTGAAAATGGTGCATTTTCTGCGCTGTTACATGAGTGACAAATTGCCTGTATTTATACTAAGAGGTGGTACAGAAATGGAGGAAGTAAATTAACATTAGAATGCCAGAGGAACACATTTGCTTTGATCCTAATTAATGTGCCACTTGTAGAAGTTCTAACAGGCCACTCCCACCAGTGTTTTTCCCTTGATCGCCATGCCTCAAAAATCTACTCTGGAGGGTTGGAGCACTGGTTGAGAGGCAGTGACTGAGAAAGGGGAGAATGGTGAAAAATGTTGCTCTGCTCCTATTCGCCAGTAGTAGTTCACAGAGGATCCAAATTCTCTCCATTTAGAAAGTTAGCTAAGCTCCAAGTCACAATATGTATCTACCTGCTTATTTTCCTGTGTATCAGGCTCTCCTTTGCTAGAGTCTGAATTTGTGTCATCATCATCATCATCATCAGAGCTATCAACATCTCTCTGTAGCATCTCATCATCTGAATGTTCATCTTCCAACACCAAATCAGAGCCATCAAGTACTTCTACTGAGGACCTATGAAACAATTGTTTTACAATATAAAACACTGTATTATAATGCTTTGGCTGAGGCATAGTCACTGTTCATTAAATAAGGCTACTTCGTTGCTAATACAATCCTAAATTCTTTAACATATCCCAAAGAAATGAGAGAGCAATCCACTTAAGATCTGCTACTAAGACTGTTTCACGGTTACTATAATGGCCTTCCAAGAGCATTACAAGCTAAACATCTTGGTGGATGCCTTTTAAATTTTCCAGACTGATGCAAAAATATATCTTTGTCAATGTTTGGGACCAAGCGCAGGATCTCTCTATATGCATGGTTTCGTTTATTTTCTGTGACACAACCATGAAAGTTGTCCTCCTTCATTTAGTTTCTTATGGATTCAAGGACATATTTTTAGAACATAGTGTACAATGGTGCTAGAAGACTGTGGCCCAATTCATACTACACATATGATACCACTTTATACAGTCATGCCTTCCTCCAAGGAATTATGGGAGCCATAGTTTAAGAGTGTTGAGAGTTATTAGGATACCCCTATTCCCCGTAACCGAGCTACAATTTAGAAATTGTGGCTTAGCAACCAATCCCTCTTCCTAGGGCAATCTGAGCAGGCATGTATAGGATTCCACTGATGATGTATATTATATATTTATATACACACTAGTTATTATAGAAGTCAGCTCAAGTCTGCAACAAAAATGCTTTCTGACAGCTGCCACAATAATTTTTTTTAAGTGACACCTGGAGACTCCACACTGTTAGGACCCAAGATGCTGTCACTTTTCATTAGATACACCCACCTTCTTATAGCAACTCAGAGAGGAAGGCCACTCTGACATCATGAAGGTGCTTGTTCCTCTAATGCTAGCATATAATCAAATGATTTTTTAAAAAGTATGTTGCTTAGTAAGACATTTATTGAATATTTTGGAGGAGCAGGGAGCATAGTTATTTCAAACTACTTTTGCCTTCCAAATCAATTGGCCTAGAAATAATTGGCAAGGAATGAAGTGGTATAAAGTAGCTCAATTGTGCCAATAGTTTCAGGACACACTGTTTTGCTAGTCTTATGCATTGTACAGCAAGTCTGCTATAAGTGAACTATGAAAGAAAAGACAAAGTTCAGGGGTAGGTATTATTATTAGTTCAAGGACACATTTCAGCCAGGCAGAAACTTGAATCAGAGTTAGAAGGGACCCCCCCCCCGACTCTCATCTAGTGCTAAGGCCCATTCTGACCTCTAGGAAAGGTTATTCCCAATTCTAGGAGCAACCAAGTTCTGAAACCTGGATCTCATGACAAACTACTGGAGGATCCTATAAAGACAGGATGACGTGTGAAGCAGCACAGCCCTGGCCACTGTGAGAAGGTACTCGGGGCCTTGTCCAGGGAGAGGACCCGACACCTTAGTCTTACCCGAGAACAAAGACCTAGCAGAAAAACTTATGGCTTACATCTGTCCACAACACTGCAAGTGACAGAGGTGCAGCAATCCTAAAAGCAACTGAATACACCTGAAACCATGTATATCTTCTCCCCTTAGATTTCTTATTAATTCGATAGAATCTCTTTTAAACATCTGTCCAATACTCCTTTTTTATTTGAACCCCTGACCTCATACCAGTTTTTCAAATTTACACAACATCTCTGAATAAGTTTACAAAATGAACAAAATGTAAAATGTACCCACTTCCTTTGAAATATTAATCTCCCACGTTTTCAGTGTCAAGGATTACCGCATATAAGCTATTTTGGGAAGAGAAACTTCTGCATTAGCAGTCATGTGAAACAAGTCACCATTAAATCACTGCACTAGTCTTTGAGTAAGAATGCCCTGTTGTATCATGTGAGCCAGCTGCCTCTCAAACACCAACACACCACAGCAAGAGTCTCTTTCACTGAACTCAAATAATTTACACTTCTTGAAAAAGTATCAGCTCAAACACAATGCAAGAATATTGCACTAGGTGCTGCCTTATTAACTTTAAGTTCAGAGCAGGTAACAAAAAAGCAAACCAGGGAAAATACATTTATGTTGAATAAAATATTTCCAACCACAACTCTCAGCATAATTTCATCAGAAAATGAGACTGCTACCAGACATTTTGCATATTTATCTCGCTAAACCCAAAATCTTAAGATTTATTTTTACAATGATTAAAGATGCAGGATTACTGGGATTAAGAGTGGGCATATTTGTCACAGTAGTCCGGAGGAGAACCTAAGGCCTGGGACCAAAGGTGACTTCTCTTTCTGGCCCCCAAGGCATACTCTACACCCTCCCCCAGCACAGCACTTCTTCTCAGGCTACTGGTTCTACTTTGCACCCCTCTTGAGTGTTTTTACCTGCCTGGAATGTGCCCCTGAACTGTGATAAAGCGTGTTCTCCTTCATGGAGAGCACGTGTTGCGGTGGGGGCCTCCAGGACACTCCAAAGTTGGAGGGCGGGCTAATTGATCATTGGCCACTGATGCGATTGGGGCTTCCCTTGTTGTTGGGAAGAAGTTAATGTTGCCATTTATTGATTGACAGCCAGAAATACTAAAACTCCTTGCACGAGGCTAGGGCTTCCTCTTTTCGCCCATGCATCGGATTGCCCGTCCCTCCCTCCCTAGAATAGGGTTGTTCGCTTTGACCTTGCTATGCCTGTCATGGGGTCGTCTGCTTTGGAGCGGGGGCCTGGTAGGAATTTTGTCCATCTGGCTGATTGGCTGGGGCCATTTGGTTTTTGCCTACTGCGTAGCAAATCGTCACAACTTGTAAGGTTCGCAGTTAGGCATTGGTTTATGGTTTGGTTGGTTGAGGGGCATGGATTGGCTGTGCCTGCCCCTCTAATGCTGCTGCTGCAAGGGATTCCGTTAAAGGAATTGGGGGCTAACTATTGCTTGTCCACTCTGTCAAGGGGGCTCGGGCCATAGCAATGAGCTCCTGGTTGCATTTGGGGTGAGGGCAGGTTCCCTGCTCCGTGTAACCCCCAAGTGTATTCCCCCATTCTGACTTTCGCATCGTGCGGAATGTCAGTCTGTCCCCCATGGCGGGGGCAGATAGTCGCAACCAATACCTACGCAATCACTCACAAATTTGTATTTTAATAAAGTTGTGGCCAAAATTATGCCAAAAATCTTAAACAAAAATTTCTGTGTGATGTGTGAGTTATTGGGGTGGACCTGGGGACCTCGACACGCAAATGTTGCTTGCTTAGATGGAAGGATGGTTGGGAGTGTGTGTACAAACTATTTTATGGTACAAATAATGTTGTTGTTGTTATTTATATATCAGCTTTCATTTCAAGAAGAAATAGCAACATCTGCACACAGTAATATCAAATCTGATGCTTCAGTTCTGGGGAGTTGATACTTATTTTCAACTTAACAGCATAACCAGCAGCTAGTTTATCAGTATACAGTAAATACTCATTGGAAGTCTCATTTAATTGGATACTCTCTCAAGTGTGTCAAAAGCCTATCAATTACACACAATTTTAGCTTGTGCCACCTTCAGATGCATGCAAGTCCACATAAATTATTGCAAGAATAGTCAAGTTCACATAATACAAATGAAGACTTCCTAAACATATGAAGACAGTTTAGCAAGAGTAAAAAAAAAACACTTGTACACTTAACAGTATTAAAGAAAGGCACACCTGATTCCTATAAATAAATCTTCATGGCTGCACAGTCAACCCTAGTGGTCACTTAACTGAAAAAGGTGCCCCATCAGTGAAACAAAGTGCAGTCTTGATCAACAGCAGTGTAGCAGAGGATGTGTGCAGTTGACAAGTTGCAACCAGCATGCTCCAACATCGCAACATCAACTGTTCCAGAGTGTGTACCTTTCATATCTCACCTGGCTTCTCAAAATAGCTTGGGCTGTGCTACTCAATCTTCTATAAAAGTTTATTGTAACAACAAAGGATCTCCTGGTGGCTTTTGATCCTTAACTGAACCCCAACCCAACCCATTTTAAGTGAAGCCATCCTAATTTTACCCCACCCCTCCTTTAAGGAGGGAAGAAACAAAATACAAATGTGGTCTGCTAATTAGGTGTCATGCTGTAGGTTGTGAATAAAAATGTGTCCACTTATAAATACTATGGATAGTTGCTACAGGAAAGCTGCAAAAGGTTCAGGTACATATTGGGCCAGTTCAGATTTACCGTCGCCAACAAGCTAAACCATAATTTAGCATCTGGGAATTAGCACAGGGACCACTATCCCCTTTCCTTCCTTTAGAATTTATTTATTAAATTCATACCCCGCCCAGCCTCTCAAAGAACCCCAGGCTAGCACCTCAATCCTAGTTAGCTAGTTAGGTCTTTCAGACATAACTGGGAACTAGCTAAGTGTGGTTTAATGCTAGTTTACTAACTAGGATCTTAAACTATGGTTTGAAGTGTGTTTGTTGTGTTGTGCATATAATCTAATCCCAGTTCATCTTAACACCAGCTTCTTAACAACATTTGTCTATGCAATAGTTATATGACATCATTCACAGTAGAATGATGATGGACCTATATTTCCTGCTAGCATATTTTCTGATCCCCATGTAGCTATCTAAATAGCCAGAAAAACAATATGGAAGTGCTATACAGAATCTATTGGCTGTGCATAGCATAAAAAATGTCAGAGCAACCCCCTGCCCTAGTATTTTATTAGTTTCTTATCAAACAAAGCATAAGTATCAGCACTCTGCATTTCTATGCACACAGAGAATAAAGTCATGTGCAGACTCATGTGCAGACATGTCTAAATAATTCCTAAGTTACCATATTGTTCACATTAGTAGAAGCTGTAAAAGCAATAAGGGAAACAGGTCTGAACACCACAGGGCTTTTGTCAGCTTTCAGTATCTTGGCACTGCTTTGGGTCTTTTTATGTGCTACTAATGTCATGCTATTCCTGCCTTGATGTGCACCTTACTTGGCACCCATCCCTACTAGTTAAGTATACAGCTGTAACTCATTCTGATCTCCCTGGGAACTTAATCTCCAAAATTACTGAGCCGCAATGATGAAGGGTTCGGTTTAGTTAAACACCTGGACCATGGCTCCAACATAGTTAACAATGGCCCTCAATTCCATAGAGAGGGTATTTAGACAAATGGCACTAATAATAAGAATAACCCTACCTCCAATTATACAAACATAAAACTAGCATGTTAAGGAGAAGACCAGGCTAACTCTTGTCAGAGCTCTTGTTTTCCATCTGCATGGAATTTTGTGCTTTGGCTTTTCATAAAGTGAAACAGTCATTGCTGCAGTTCACCACTTGCAGCTTGAAACAGTTTTGCCATGTGATTATCTGATCATCTAGAAAGCTCCTGACTTGCACCAGTTTTTGACAGCTTGGTAATACTACCTTAGTACAATACCAAACACACAAAAACATTTGAACCCATTTACTCTTGCTGTTAAATTTCCACGACCTCCCATGGCTTTCAGTGTTGAAGGGAGTAGAATCCTTTCCTTATCCAAGATGCATAGGAAATCCTTTTCTACAATCTGATTTACTATAAACAATAACAAGAATCAGGGGTTCTAAAACAGGGATTAGAATGTCACCATAAAGGGGGAGGGGCGGGCGGAATCTAATACTAATTTGTATTTCCTGAGCTAGCTGTTGCTGAAAATAACATACAGGAAAAGGCTGTTGTCCAGTCGTACAAAGAGGCCTTTCATCCATTCTGATTTTGTTAGACTTTCCGCTTCTCTTTTAAGTTACAAGTGTCTTCTGTGATTGTGTCGTAGTACATTGCTCTTACAGGAAGATCATGTTTTTTTCGGGGGCGGGGGGCGGGTTGGCAGTCCTCCTCTCACTAAGCTGCTACTCAATCCAGGAGGGAAGCTGCCGTTGGAACAGAATTATATAAAAGGATGTACTGCTTAAAAAGCAAACTAACTTATGGTTTAAGAAGAATGTTACTACTAATTATTAAAATAAAAGGGGTAGTGGTAATATTTTTTGTGTTATTTGCACAGCACAGCAAATTACTGGTGAAAGCTGTTGACTGATATTAAAATTTTGTGGTCCGATATCAAATGTGACACGGTTCAAATGAATATCCTAGGACATGGGTCAGCAAACTTAGGCCTGGGGGCCGTATTTGGCCAATTGCCTTCTGGATACGGCCCGCAGACACTCTGGGAATCGCCGCGTGGATCGGCGTGGGAATTCTGATCATTCAGGCTGCGCCATTCACCCCACACACCATGGCAACACCTCCTCCCTCCCTCCTCCTGGCTTCTCCCTGCCCCGCCTAGAGGAGGAAGGCGGCTGCGCTTTGTTGAGCCGCGGTTGGCTAAGCGCCATTTTAAGCAGCTCCTCTCTGGAGCCAGCCCTTTCACGCCGCTCATCGTCCCTCTGCCACCGCCGTCAGCCCCTGTCGCTCACAAGGCACAGGTAAGCAGGCACCGGGGCTCGTCCGGTGCTGTGGAGAAGGGACAGGGAGAATCGGGGGGGGGGGGTCTCTAAAATATAGTCCAGCCCCCCACAAGGTCTGAGGGACAGTGGACCAGCCCCCTGCGGAAAAAGTTTGCTGACCCCTGTCCTAGGACTTATGAAAGGTTTATTCACACTGTACATTTTAAGAATACTTCAGCTACTCTTTACTTCTAATAAAAAGTTTTACTCTGTTTGCTAAAGTTTATGGTGCTATTTTAAAACAAAATAAAACAGGGTGCTTATTCCTTACATGCACATTATGGTGGGGCGATCTGGGCACTGGGGTGCAGATCTTCCTTCCTCTTTGAGAAATGCATGAATTGGTAAAAGTGTCCTGTGGAAATTACTCAAAACTTCATGTATATGCCTAACAGTCCCTGGGCTGTATATGGTACAAACAATTTAAGACATATATTGTATAGCTTTAAAAAGGTTCCCTGTAGTCAATTTATGTTCAACTCTTCCATGGACATGCCTGTGCACACATACACCAGGTGTACATATCCAGCTGCAACAGGAGAAAAAGCACCTGGAGGCCTCCTCTGCACAGCAGGTAAGAGGGCAGGGATGAACAACATTACTATGTGGGGAATTACTGTAAGGAACCATATCTGCCTTTCCACCTGATTCAGCTAAAGATTTAAAGAACACTGATTAAAATGTTGCAGTAAGAGATGGCAATTTCCTTGGAGAATCATTTCTCCAGTTTATGCATAAAAGACAGGCTTTGTCTTCTCAGTCACTCCTAATAATCGCACGGGGGAAATAACCAGAATTATTAGGGAGAATTAAAAGATTGCAAAACTGAGCTATAATGAAGAAGTAGGTTGCAGACATTATTTGGTCACAGTCTCAAGAAGTCAGCATTAAATCAACATTAAGTGTCTAACCAGGGATGTGTCGAGGTTTAAGAAATAACACTTTCCAAAATGACAAGTTATTCAACATCTCTGCTGATCATGCAGTGGCGTAGCGTGGGGGGTGCAGGGGGGGCCGGCCGCACCGGGCGCAACATCTGGGGGTTAGGGTTAGGGGGCGCAAATCCACGGGTTAGGGGGCGCAAATTACTTGCCTTGCCCCGGGTGCTGACAACCCACGCTACGCCACTGTGATCATGTATGGATGCAAAAATATGGAGTGATATGGCCAACGTAATTCATTAAATATGACTTCCCAGTCCTTGAGGATACAATCGGGAGTGTGTCAGATGGAATATATTATGACACACACAGGATTGCATTGTGAAAGTCTGCAGAAGGAGTTTAACCAACCGTTTGTGTAGATGGACACCAAAATGTATATGATTTGCTCCCAACTCCAGTATCCTACCTGCTAAATTCTGAACAACTCCTTGTTGCATCATACAGTTCTTGTACCTCATACACATCAGCATCGTGGTCTTCAGCACTGCTAGAATTGTGCCACTCAAAAGGCGGATTTTTATCAGTTGGCACAAAAGGTAAATTTTCATACTCTGGGATTTCATCATAATGGCTCACATTTTCATATTCTGGTACATAGTCATGAGTAAGAGAATTCACATGTCCTTGCGATAGGAAACTCTGTTCATCCAAGGACTGTGATCTCTGGCTATTTGTTGATTCATCCTGACCCCTGGACCTCTGCTTTCCGTTTTGTGAGGATAGGCTGCCCATTTCTGCAGAATGTGCCTTTGAGGGTTTAGTTTTCCTTCCATTTGTTGCACTAGCTGCATTCCGAGTTTTGCCACGCGCTTCATCACTGGAAAAAGTAACAGTGCCGTTATCTGCCGATTGGCTACCCTTGGTCAAAAATTTCTGGAAGTCACTTTTCATTAAGCAAACAGACAGCTTCATATTTAGGAATTTCTTTAGTGAATATTTCTTTTGAGACTCTTTTGGGGGCTCTTTTGGGTGTATTCTGTCCATATCTACAGAAGACAAGGATTTGGCTCGAGGTTTTGTCACAGCCCTTGCAAGCTGAGTGTTTTTTGCATTCTTGGTTTTTTTTAAGGCTTCCGGATTGCCAGAAAATGGAAGAATGGGATGAGGTAATTTCCAAACAGGTCTCTCCAAAGACAACTTTGGAGCATCACAGGATTGCAAAGTACTTTGTTCTTTGGCTGACAAATGCCTTATACGAGGTCGCTCTAAGGGAGGATCTAAATCTCTCTGTTCACTAGTAATGTAGGCACTTTTCTCTATCAGTTCCTCTGATGCAGCTTTTTTCAATAGTCCGGCGGCAGGGATGCTGTGCCTTTGAGGCTTCTTAGGAACAACTCTTGGTGAACTTTCATCTTTATCTTCAGCACCTTTATGTTCCTTCTCTTGTGCAAAATCATCTAGGCTTTCAAAGACAGGCTGGTTGCACGATAATTTCACTTGCTTAGGCAAACTCATGGAAAGATTACTACACCTTATAAATCCAGGTTTTTTGTCGTTAGCAGCCAACATGCAGTTATGTTCCATTATACTGTCAGCAGGATTTACTGAGTTAAGGTCTAAAGATTGCTCAGTATTTCCTACTAGGTGAGGGCTTTCATGCAGAACCTCAGGCAAGACCTTTTGCTGGATCATTTCTTCAGATTCAGCAGATTCTGCCTCCGGAATCATTTCCCCAGCAACACATGAAGGACTCTCTGATTTATCAAGTGCATGTATAAGTTCTCGGTTGTTATAGGAAACACTTTGAAAAAGAACATTAATTTTTGTGGTTTTTCTAACAGCGCGCTCAGAAAGCTCAGCAGAACTGCAGTCTGAAGGAAGTAGCTCTTTTGTTCCTTCTCCTGAGATATCTATGCCATCTTGCCGGATTAGACATGGAGCAGCACGTAGTTTTCTTGGTTTTGGAACTGGGGCAGATTTAGGGGATGGTGCAGAGCCTATTCTTAATGAAGATAAAGATTCTTCGGTCCCTTTTGTGGACATGCCTGTGTGCAAATCACTAGTATCAACTTTTTCCAAAGGTGCTGTGTTAAGCGAGCAACAGGAACTCTTGATATTTTCAGTCAAAAGAGGATTTCCTGACATTTCAGACTTGATACCAGGTATCTCTGCATGGTTGCTTGAATTGCCCATCATTTCCTCAAAACTGGACGATGGCGAAACCAGGTCTGTAAACTCAATTTTAATGTCCTTTTTATAACTACTCATGTTATCTTTTTCAAATTTGTTCAAAGGTGTTTGCTTCAAACAGCTGTTATTGGGGCATACACTTTGTGTTAGTACATCTTTGAGCTTTTCATCTAAAAAATTAGCCTTTAAAATTACCCTGTTTTTATGTATACTTTTACCATTATGGCTATCAAGTATTGTTCTAGATTTCAGAGATGATGATGGTTGTTGTTCAGCTCTATCAATGTTCTCTAAGTTTTCCAGCTGTTCAAAAATGGTTGGATTTTTGCAAGTATTATCCCCATTCCCAAATTTATGCATGCATTCAAAACTGCATGAACACACAGATATAATATAAGCAGTATTTTCTCTTGGGGCTCCATTTTTGTAATTCAAATGAACCAAGTACTCAGAAGAGTCTATTTTGCATTCTTCTAAACTCTTGGAATTTTTCCTTAAAGGTGATGGCACAGTTTTAATCTCAGGAACAGGTGAACAATTGAGAACCTTTGGTTTTGGTGCTATTGCTGGTTTCGTTTTCTTTGTGGGTTGTAAAACATCTGCAAGGACAACATCTGGTTTAGGTGCCACAGGAGGTGGCACTACTTTATGTCCCACCACAAATTTTGGTTTTGGGGCCACTGGTGGCTTCTTAATTTCTAGAAGGGGAGAAGAAAGAAGAGAAATATTAGGTTGGTCTAATTGATTCTAATTAACAATACGGATCAAATAAATATAGGATGAAACTTTAAAAAGCCATCTGTATTACTATTTGGGGTCATGAAGAGTCGGACACAACTAAACGACTAAACAACAACAAATAAGCGTTGATCACAATTTGTAATATACATTCTGGTTCAAGAGATGAGCATGCGACAGGTTGAAGAATTTGATTCATCTGATTGTTCATAATCAACAAATTATATAGCAGTGGGAAGGCAGACTGTGGTTACCATGTCCTTTAAATGATTTCCATACTAGCTATGAAAGAATGGCAACCAATGCTAACAATGATAATTTATACCAAGTATTAGATATAAAATATAAGTTGCAGAAAACATTTTTTAAAATAAAAATCTTATATCACATTACAATCACACTTTGTAGTTTGACTGCACCTCTTTCTACTCACTTCTCCCCAAAATGCTTAAGTAAACTTTGCAATTCCACAAAACTATAGCTACTAGCCAATAAACATTTTCATGTATCTGCTATCCTACACGTAAGTATATTAGTCATCTGTATCCTAAATGAAAGAAAAACTATCAGAACATCCAGACGCCATCATTAGTCAACACATCTGGTTCCTCCTTTTTATACCTCTGGACAGTATGCCGTCATATGTAGAAGGAAGTGAGGAGCCTGAAGCCAGACAAGGCCAAGATAATCTAATGAAAATCAATAAATCAAATTAAATTTTCCTACCTGGCATCTTAACAGATTTTTTTGCTAGCTCTGGGCGACCAAGCCAATTACAAGGCTGTCATAAATTACCACATGCAACTTGAATAGTGTGTAGCTCACCAGACGAGAACATCCAGTTGGGACTGTGGATAAGTAGGTTCAAATCTCATTCAGTGACAGTTTCACAAGTGATCTCAGGCCAGCCATACTCCATGGGTCAAGGAGATCTTACTCCCTGGCACAACTACATCCAGTGGTCATGTGCCCACCCCATCACCCATGTGTTCAGCATGTGTGTGATGGGACTTCATGTGCAATGTGATGGATGTAAAGTTCTCCATGCAAGGTATTATATTTTTGGAAGTTTTGTGGTATTTTGTTTAAAAAATATTAGAATCTGCCCTGAATACTCTGACGGTAGGGAGGGGTGTCTTAAAGCAGGTGGTCTCCAAAGCAAAAGCAAAAAGCTTCAACCACTTATTTTCTCAGCAGCAACTGCAAGCACTGCTGTTTCATTAAAGAAATATTCATTTATAGCAGATGATGACAAAATACAAATAGACTAAAATCTTTTATCTCATTTCTAATTAACATTCTGAGTAATTTCTGTTGAGGAGTCTAATAAAAAGGTCAAGCACAGACAATGAAAGGCAATGCCATTAAGTGTCCCTTGTACTAAACACAAGCATGGATTTACTAAAAGTTTAATTTATGTCATCCAGACAATGATATTGCTTCAAAACATAGTCTCGTAGATGTTTTCCTCTAAGTCTGAGCTTCGAAGACAATTTTGTTGGATGTGATCCACCTTCAAGGATCTAACCCTGCCATATATTTTATCTTTAATTAATGGATTTGCGGTCTCATATTCAATGTGATATGTGATAAACTTATCTGTAGGCGCTGCATAAACTAAAAGTCCCATACCACTTAATCCAGCTATTTATTACAAACTATTCTTACATGCCTTTTGGGGGGAAACAGTCTACAGCTTTACCCACTGTAAGAGGAAGACTTTGTGTGTACCCTTCCACGTGCAACACTTAGGCCAACTTAGAATCACTTTAATACATTTTCAATCATTTCTAAGAGGTTATGAGTCCTCCAACCCCCACATTTTCATCCCACAAATTTTAACAGTTACCTTCTCTCTATTAATTGTAGAAGTTACTAAGTTTCCTCCTTTGGCACGCGAGAAATTCATCATGACCTCTACGATGAAGTACTTTTTATGACGAATGTCTCCTTTGCAGTTTTATGGAATTACATCTCTAAAATATTTCTATTCACCTGCTCCATGTCAAAGTCATCCACAACTCATCTGTTAATTTTAAGCTTATCACCAATCACCAACCACCACCCTGAACTTAGGTTGTATTTTTAACATCAGCAGGCTCTTTCAGCTAACTTGCCAACTTCATGCTCTGTGATCTCCGTAATGTACGGGGCAAACAAGTGCTGACATGGTGATCCCTCATCCATCTCTTGAAAGAACATTCATCTTCCAGTCCTACTATTTTTCAGTCATAAAACAGCTACATAAATTGCACAGCCTACGGCAGTCTGGAAAACAATTCATATAAAAGACACTATAAACCTATGTCCTTCTTCAGACAACTTTCCAATTGTCCTACAGATTTTCAGACCCCACTCCCGAACAGCGGAGGAGCATATGCCTGAGCTGCACAGGGCGGGCACACTCCCAAGGGGTGTGGGGTGCGGAGGTTGCCCTCCCAAGCATGGGGTAGCCGCTCGGGTGCACGGAGCAGTGCACACCCCCTGCAACTGGGTGCAGAGTGACCTGCTGATGGCGGACATTCGGCGCGCCACCCGCCTGTGAGTCCCAAGCCTCCCCCGAGCTGTCAAAACAAAGGGGGAAGGGGGGAATGCCACCGGCAAAGCAGCGCAGCTCCCCCCTTCCCTGACAGCTCGGGGTAGGCTTGGGAATCGCAGGCAGGTGGCGTGCCAAATGCCACCCCTCCTCAGCGAAGACACCCAGGGCGGTCCACCTCCACCGCACCCCCCTTCCTCTGTCCCTGCTCCTGAACAGCTTTGAGGTGGTGGGTGGGAACAGAAGCAGACAAGGAACAATATGAAGATGTGTGTAGCTTGCAAGAACATGTTTCTCAATGCTCAGGGCAGAAGAGGAAGCTCAGCTCAGAAACTTCTACACCCAGGAACTTCCTGGACTTGTTGCCTTGTAGTTCCTTCCTTCAACCCGAACCAAGTGATGGCACATGAGCACACTAGTTCAAGAAAGACTACAGATTCAAATCCTAATTGTGTCTTTCCCTTTATGGCTGTACATAAAAGTGAAGCCCTCTCACTAAGATAATTACACATTGTGCTAATACAGATAACATCTTCTCAATTCAGTATAGAAATCCACTTGTGCGTATAGTGTTGAACTTCAGTGGCCACCATATATCAATGTACCATTGGTTCATCATAATGTATCTATTAATTTATGGTCTTTAAAACTTAATGCCTACAATCTCTTCTACCTATTCTAAAACAACTATGTTTTTTACCAAGCCAAACACCAAAAAAAAAAAAACCCTACACCAAAAGCTTTCATCCTCAAGTTGTCTCCTTGTAGCACTCTGGACAGATATTAATTTCTTAAGCATTATCCTCAAACAAAAGTTCAATTCATGGCTATCAGCAACCAAGCATCTCCCCATCTTGGTTTCCTAGCAATTAAATGGAATAGTCATCTATGATATCACAGAACATCACCTTTTCATAGAAAACCCCTTCATAATTTTTCAGCAGCCTCAGACGTTAATCAACAACCCGTCTCAGACAATTCAATTTAACTCAGGTTGAAACTTGCCTTTTCCTTTATTTATATCATGAGGTGCACTTCCCACACATGTCAAGCATGAATCATACTCAGCTGGGTTTAATAGGCACAGCCCATCTGCTCACCAAGGCGCTCGACTCCTTTAAACAGGATACTCAAATTCTCTTCCAGTCGCTCCTCACAAATGCAGAATCATCCATAAGTTTTCTGAATAAGAGCAGCTCTTCGTGGACACAAAGAGGAACTTCATGAATGCCTGTCTCAACGGCCTTCTGCCATGCCCTGAACCTCTGCACTTCTCAGACCAACTATATGTCTTTTCTTTTGTTATGCAATGCCAAACAGATATTCTGTCTCCTTTCCCTCTCATCATTGACTTTTTTCTTACTTAAACTCATATTTTTTTAAAATTCCCTCATTATAAAGGTTATCATTTTGAATCTAAAGAGGACCAGGCAACATGTAAAAGTGAATACAGCATTTCCACCTTCTCAGTCTTACATTGCAAACCTTTCCCCCCTATTCTGTTTTGCTCAGTGCCTGTGATTTTTCCCCCTCCTTCAGGTGCACGAGTGTTCAACATAAACACAAAAGGAAATGACTCACAACATCCCGGAAGATAGGAAGCAATCTTTCAAAACTGGGATTGGGGAAGATATATTTTCTAAAACTGTGATGGTAACTGACATAAATGCATTCCAAATCCAAAAGGAAAACATTAATTTAAACCCTTAACTTGCTTAACGCCATCATGATGAAGGAAAACAGGAAAATTGTGAATAGCTTTAAAACGAATACAGAAGAGATGAACAAACAACTTCCTTAATCCGGATGGTGCAGCTGTACCTGAATAAATAGTGGAATTTTTAAAGGATCAAAAGGACACCTTACCCTGCTAATCTAATTTTTTAGCCTTTCAAATAAAAACACTGAAAGAGCGTAATGTGCATCTAGTTGTCTTCCTATTTGTTGCGTATTGCCCTCATCTGTTGTACTATAAGAGTTCCTGGTTTTCGAAAACAGAATAAAAACTGCAGTTTAGTGCATTCAGATTAAGAGCTCAAAATTAGGCCTTTGTTTTGCAACTGCATCACCACAACTATATTTCTTCCAAGGCATAGTCTCCAACTTCCAGCCTGATCATAAAGATATTTACTTGGTGGTCTCTTCAATTTGGTACAATAGATGTACAGTCAAATCCTATGCATGTTTACATAGAAGACAGGGCATTAAGTTCAGTAGACGTCACTTGCAAATGTGCCTAAGGCTGCAATCCTATGCGCACATACTTGAGAGCAAGTCCCTTGAGTTTAGTGGGACTTAATTTCAAGAAAACACACACAAGACCAGAGATCGTTGTAGCTTTTAAAATGACATCATCACTTTTTATGGACCTGCACCTGAACATTTACGCTCGCAGAACATAAGGCCACATGAGCATATATTTCACAGCAATATATTTTCATCATAGTGCTCATCCCAAGTCCCTAAATCACTATATCTGGCAAATTAATTGAGCAAGCACAAAGCCTAATTTCTAGACTTGCTATGTCAGCAATCAGATATGCAGGGACAGTAGCTACACCGCCACACTGTTACAAAATGAGGTATTAAGATGTTCAACTGGTTCTGCTGCAAAGCTGACATAGTGGGAGGAAGCCCTGCCAACATTCGATATTCTAACTTCTCCAGCCCTAAACCATCCTAACTCAAGTTTATAAATGGGATTCTATTAATTCATACCTTGACTTTAACCTTCACTAAAGGCTATACAGTGGTACCTCGGGTTACATACGGTTCAGGTTACATACGCTTCAGGTTATAGATTCCGCTAACCCAGAAATAGTACCTCAGGTTAAGAACTTTGCTTCAGGATGAGAACAGAAATTGTGCTCTGGCAGCGCGGCAGGAGCAGGAGGCCCCATTAGCTAAAGTGGTACTTCAGGTTAAGAACAGTTTCAGGTTAAGTACGGACCTCCGGAACAAATTACGTACTTAACCCGAGGTACCACTGTATACCTAAACAAATATTCAGTCATGTAGCCAAATTTAGCTTCTATGTAACCACGTCCAACTACACACTCTAGGACTCTTGACATATCAAGTGGGGAAAATGCAGGAGATGAAAGCCTACTGAGTGTTTGCCAATAATGTGCATGTTACTTATGAGATCTATTTTATGACCTTCTTCAAGATTTAAATTCTCTCATTCAAGAGCAGACATATTTACCAGAGTGGTCTAGCTGCTAGGAAAACTCCACTGGCTCATTCAGACTACTACACTGTTAAAGCTACTCTTTGCCACCCCCAAAATGCAAACAAATCCAGTTGCAAGGAAAAAACCTTGTTTGAGCATCTCCCCAAACCAACCATCACAAATCCTGGAAAATGCATTGTTAAACTAAACCCAAAGCTAACAATAGTCCACATCAGTCTAACACTGCTCTGAAAAGAAACTGGCAACTCAGAATTATCAAAGTCTTAGGTACCTACAGAGTTAACATGTATGCAATGATTAGCTGGCTTTTTTACACTGTGGAACCCTTTTAACTTTCTCTCAAGCATCACCAAAGCTTCTGTCTCTGATTCAATAGACAGGCTTTAGAAGGTTTCAAAAACATTTCCAACAGATCAATGGAAACATAACACTGCTGATCAATTCATTTTAATTTTAAGGAGCAGGCCCTGGCTTCACATGTTCCTTCTCTTGCTATGCCAGTTGCTCATGGTGCAATGTTACATTTAGTTAGCTGTAACCCAGTTTAGCCCTGCAAACCCTGGTTAACATTCATCTGTGCAGATGCAACAGCCGCACCATGGTTACAAGTGTAGGGGGAATGAAAGGGGTGGGGTGGGGAGTTAATGTAGGTGAGGGATGGAGAGTCCATTCCCATCTCTTTGTGGTTAAAATATCACCAGTATTTCTGTGCTAGGTTATTGAGATGCTTTTACCAGCTTTGTAACACTATCACAAAATGTGGAGCGCAATACATTTTGCTGCTTATTTCACAATCCACTTCACTAAGTGCAATTTTGTAATCGGGTAACACTGTTGTCCTTCATTCCCAAATTATTTCTGGTAATAGGAAACTCCCTTCAATTCAATTTGGAACCTGTTGGCATTTACAATATTTATTGGAGAACTATTGGGCAAACCTCAGTTTCCACACGAATTCTCTCCCAACTGGTAACAATGGCACATGTGCACGAATGCCTCTTGTCATATTGCTTGATTTTAAAGGGCCTCTAAAAATGTTCTCATTTTTGCCTAGTTGCTTGCCACTAAGCACAGGTTAGGAAGAACTTTCAAAACACATGTGCCAAATCTCATTTTACATTCTAAAATGTAAAACGCCAGATCCATTATAAATCCAAGCATTGCAAGCAGAATAAATTTTTGTTCTGAACCAGATAGTTACAAACTTTGGCTGCATCACAATTACAAAAACAAAAACCTGTGGATGTGTCCCATCAATGCAAGCATTTGAGCAGCAGGACTTTGGCCCCCCTCTGCCTCCTGTGCATACCCTGTGTCCTCCCCAAATCTGGCTCCAGAGAGTTGGAGGGATCTGCCGAACAGATTTCTGGGGCATGCACTGAGAGGTGGATAACATTCCATTGCACAAGCAGAAATCCTTGTGCTGCAGAACATTCACAGAGTGCTATGTTGAATATAACCCTAAAGGTTCAAATACTGAAACATTTATTGATTCAACTCTCTAATTATTTAATACTTAAAAGTAAATGCTGTTTGCTTCCAGAAACCTTTTCATCTTGATTAGTCACTGTCCCACTACCATTTTCTAATTATTAACTTAATTTTAGCACTAGGAATACACCTCCAAGATTATGAGCCATTTTGATCTTGGAACGAGATCTAATTGAGAAGACAGCGCAATTAGCAAAGTATGAACAAAAAGATATGGTGGGTGTCCTAAAGTAACTGCTAAACAACAGAAAATTATCCAAGTCAGTTACATGTGCACTATTACAGCTTTGGTAACATAAACAATATATTGCCAAATAATTAAAATGCAAACATTAAAATAATTCTGCTCTCAATGATGTGCCAATTAATAAAATTGCAAAGACAGCTAGGTACTGCAGAGACTTAATGGGTTTAAGGCATTACTCCAAAATGCTTCCACAGACATCTGAGGAGCAACCATGGGACAAGCTGAAATATGTCTACATTTGACCATGGACCACAATCAGGAATGGAATCCTTCCCATTAAGGAAACATCGTAAGTATCCATTATGCCTTATATCTGTTTTTTGATACTTCCATGAAAGGAGCTGATAAGGATGATTTATCTGCTGCTTTCCATTCAATGAAGAGTGTTCTTATTTATGCTGCTCATGGAGGCATAAAGCAGCTATTAACCTAGAGAATGGGCAAACAAAAACATGGATAATGTACCTCTGTTTCACAAACGCTCACCCTTCCCTGAAAAATACCCAGAAATACAATAACTTCTCATTTAAAGGTGAAAAAAGGTTAGGAAATGCCAAGCACTGATGTTGATCAGTTCAAATAAAAGCCTAATTAATGCCTTCCATGATGTTGATCAGTTCAAATAAAAGCCTAATTAATGCCTTCCATGATTAACATATGTGACTAAACTTGTATGATCTTGATTAAGATGGGAGTATACTCTTGAAAAGGAAATAAGTATCAGTGGAATTAGCATTAATAATTCTGGTAATGCCACATAAACAAAATAATGCTCTTATAAATACTGACTGCTATAGTAAAACATGTGTATTTAAGATTGATTTTTACACAAGAGGACAATTCTCCAAACAAAGACTTAAGCTTAGAATTCTACTTTCCTACAGCTCACTCTACCTCTGAAACACAAGAATTTTCCTGTGTGTTAGAAAACCCCAGTGACAGTCTACAAAGTCCAGACCTCACCCAGATAATAAAACTGTGTGTCACGAAAAGGGCAACAGATAAGAATGCCTAGTCATGTGTTCATGTGTGCTCCACTGCTGTAGAGACCTAGTAGCAAGCCATTATAGGTCAATGAAAATTCAGCACTGGATCTGAATAACGATTCACAAACGAAACACCAGTACACCTTGGTCACTTTCCATGTCATCCAGAGTATCATGGCTGCTGCAAGCTCTGCAGTTGTTTCCATGTCATTCCTGGAGTTTATCCGTTGCTTTTGTAGGTTGGATGAACTTAATACACACCACAAACACTCTAGCACCTGGGCAGAAGATATAAATGCTCCCAGGTTGGTGTAGGACACTCTTCCCCAAGCCTTTCAGAAATTATGGACTGTAGTTTCCATTATCCCCAATAATGACCATGGTCACCATTGGCCATGCTCGTTGGGGCTGATGGGAGTTCAACAACATCTGGAGGCACCAGTCTGGGGGAAGCTGGTGTAGGAGTAGCCATGAAGGCTATAGTAACCATGCTATTGTGGAGAGGTAGCTGTCTGCTATAGCAGAAACAGAGCCTTCTGGCATATTAAAGATGAACAAATATATTATGGATTAATTTTACACATTTACAATGATTCCTATAAAGTGAGAACAAAGAGTGTCTAGATCTGAACAGCTGACCTCAAGCTCCATTGCTTGGCTATGTCACAAAGAAACCATACACAGCCTATTTAGCTACAGCTTACTTCCAGGCAAACATATTTATGATAAGGATACAAATTACTGGTAATTTTGCCAAGTGCCACACAAAACTTGACTAAACAAGGTTATCAATGAAGTTATCAGGATGAGAATGTTTCCTGCGCACACATGGCTTCTCAGACACAAGCTCTATTGAGGTCAATTAGATTTATTTCCAAGTAAGCCTATATATGATTACACTTGAAGACTGCAATTCTATACACAATTAACTGAGAGTAATCATGCACTCCAAAACCCAGGTGCAATCCTACCCCCACCCCTACTGGGAGCGGTTAGGATGTGGTGAATCTTAAGTAAATTATTTATCTAGGAGTTATCTACTCCAACTGAGGAAAGGCCTGCTTACTGCCGGTGCAAGTTAAGACAGCCCAGGTTACACTAAGAAAAAGGGGTGTGTCAAGAGTAGGGAATGGGTGGAGTAAGGGAGAAACAGATACATTGCATATTTACCAGCTCCATCCACAGGTACCTTACACTACCAAAACTGCAGATGTTAGTATAGTTACAGCTAGGTAGTCATGTTGGTCTGCCGTAGTCGAAACTAAATAGAAGTGTGCATGCGCACGAAAGCTCATACCAATAACAAACTTAGTTGGTCTCTAAGGTGCTACTGGAAGGATGTTAGTATACTCACCCCAAAAGGAATGAATACAAGGGCAGACAGTGAAGGTTTACACTGCTTCCTGACCCCACCCAGACCAGAGAGTTAGGATGCAGCCATGGGTGTAGCCAGGATTTTGGGGGAGGAGCAGACCTTTCTGTTAGGGGGGGCAGAACCTCAGATAGTTATGCATTTTTTATTGATTTAGGGGGGTAGCTGCCCCTCTCTGCCCCCCACCTTGACTACGCCCGTGGATACAGATTAACTTTCACAGGAAATACACTGGTGTATCTGCCTAGTAAGAATTGTTCTACAAGCCCCATTAAATACAATGGAATTTAATTCTGAGCAGATATTCATAGGATTCCGTTATGGTTAAGAAGCATCCTCATGCACCAGCACAAAAATTCCAATTGCCTGTTTCCACAGATGCATGCACACAAATGAATTAAACCATTTTAAAACACAGTACCAATGCCTGCAAACCATTCAGACACGAGCTCCCCACAGTTTTATAATTTTAAACAAAGCTGACTTTGTTTTCCTTAATTGGGGTCATGGCATAAAATAAAATATGCCTTTGTTTTCTGAATCATCAAGGGGTAGCTAGGGTCAACTTTTTTGTTCACCACAGCAAAAACTGAAAGAAAGTTTACTAAAAGACTATCTTCCTAGGACTATTTGTTTATAAAGTGGGAGCTCTAGGCCTGAAGCCATACAGATCGCTTCTCCACAATGTTAGTAACTGAATCAATTTAAAACCACAAGACGACACAGAGTATCAGAAATGCACTCAACAAGTTATGGGTTATGATGAGTTCTATTTAACTTGAAAGCTTGCCACATGTTCATTCAACACAATAAAAGTCACCTGACCTGTCTATGTACCTCACACAATGGCCAACTACACCTAGCAGAGTTTCTAGGTGTAGAAAAGTACAAGAGACACCTCCTTTCCCCATTAAACCAGTAAGTGTCCTTTGGGGGGGATTAAGTTTTCTGCTGAATATCTTTCTTTTTTGGGTACCACCTCGTGGTTCTAACAAAGACACCCACCCACCCAAAAAAAGAAGGATGGGTGGAAGAGAGAGGGGGAAAAAATGAAGATGAATCATTTCCTTGAGTATCTGCAGGCACAAAATAAGGAGGATAGAGTCCAACCATACCAAGCAGGAAACTGGTGCTTTTTAATTTCCTCCCAGTAGTTAGAATCACGAGGAAACAAAGACGGACTTCACAGGACACTACCGGAAAAGCAGTTATAATCCCAAAAAATAAGAGCACCAGATCATGCACTTCTCTCAGGGTACAGACCTCCAGACGAGTATTTCGGAATGGAAAGCTCTCTGAAGGGACCCCGTTGTTGCGTGAAGGGGGGGGGGCGCCAAAAACTGATGAGGGGCTTGGGAGAAACCGGGGGGGGGGGCTCAAGTAGAGCTATAGCAACTTCCCAGCAAGTGCTCTTCTCCCACTCCAACTAAGGGGGGAAGGGACATGACACAAAATACAACGGGACAGCGGGGTGGGGGGCTGTGAACAAGGACAGCTCGACTTCCAGCCTAGAGGAAGTTTCCCAGAAGACGACCCCCAGCCAAGCCTTTAAATGGAAGCAGAGAATGAGTGGAGGCGAGAGGGGGCAAAGGGAGTTTCCTTGCATTGTCTGTATCCAGCCGCGTCTGGCTGAGCAGCCCCGATGTGTCTGCTGTGTGTGTGTGTTTCCCCCCTTGTCTTTCCTGCACCTTGACCGGTCGCAGCTGGCTTCGCCGGATGAAGAGAAACTTCTCCGCAACTTTTCTCCGCTCATCCCGTCGAGAAACTCACCGGCTGAACTCATGGTGCCTCCTTCCCACGCGCCTCTCTGCCGCTGCTGTCTGCCCCTTAACCCGGCGTCCTTTTCTTAAGGCATAGCAGCTCCTCTGGAGTCTGCTGAGAGGAAAACAGGCCTCTGCTCCGTCTCGGCGGCTGCCGAAAAATGCGGCTCGTTCCCCCGACTCCCGCGGAACATCCCCGTCAAGGAGAAGCGAGAGCGACTCGCACCGAAACGAGCCCCGACAGCCACCAACTCTCCGTATAGGCTTCTCCCACAGCTACAACACGAAAGCCCCCTAGAGGCCGAGAGCCGCCAGTGCAGGCTTAAAAAGCAGAACCAAAAAAAAAATATCTCTGTTCCAAGATAAGCTTCCAATCAGCGGAGCGCTACCTGGTCTGCCTTTCTCAACCCCGCCCCCTCCGTCCTTCGCGGTGGCTGCTGGGAGTCGTAGTTTTCTTACGCCGGCGGTTGGGCCGTACGGGGAGATTATATACCGCCCGGGCTCGGCGGACTCGGTTTCCCGTCGTGCCTGGAGGGTAGAAGCACGGATGGCGGAGAAGGATGACACCGGAGTTCGACGACGAAGTGGTGTTTGAGGTAGCGAAAGCGCGGCCTATCTGGGGGTGTTTCTGAGGAGGCCGCAGGCGGAGGAGCCGGCGCCCCGGGTCCTTCACAGCCTCAGGCGGCGGGGCGGGGTGGGGCGGCCCCGTGCGTGGACGTTGGGGGTGGGTGGGGGTACCTCGCGGGGCCTTCTGCTGGGAGCGGGGGCTGCCACAGAGGGGCCAGGAGGTTCTGAGGTGGTGCTGGTCTTTGAAACCGCCCCCCTGAGAGGGAGGGAGGGTCGCCTTTAAGCCCCAGTCACGGCACTTGGAGGGCAGTAGCTCAGACAAAAGGGGCTGGCCATCTCGCCACAATCCCATCCGTGCCTGCCAGCCTGGAGCCAGTTCCAGTAGAGTTCAACAACAATAATAATAATTTATTATTTATACCCCGCCCATCTGGCTGGGTTTCACCAGCCACTCAATGGCACTTGCTCCCAGGTGAGGGTGCCTAAGATCGAAGCCTGCTTTTGTGGGAGGATGAAGGCACCGTCCGCCCCCAGACTGTGGTTCTCTTTGCCATTTCAGCTCAATAGCCTTTTTGTCCAAGGAGCACCCATCAGTCAGAGTTGTCGAGGCAGATGGAGGGGGCACCACAACAGGGTGCTGGTTGCCCCCATAGATTCCCCCAATTCAAATAGCCTGGTTAGTTTTGGTAACAGCCCCTCCCCCCGCCCCGTTTGTAAATGCTGCTGCTCAATGGCAAGCTGGGGAATGGTTCAAATGACAGCTATCCTAGATGCACATGCTGACCTGGATTTTATTGCAGAGAACTGGCTGGATGAAGCTGGGAGTGGGGTTAATCTGTCTCAACTTTGCCCCACCGGATTTCTCTGTACAGCCAATGTTAGTAACTCAGATATATAACGTAATGGTCAACTGGCACCTTAAACCTGTGTACAGTAGCAGGCAAGATCTAGGGGTCTGTCCTGATTGTATCTCCCTGACCAGATGTCCTCTCCAGCAGCCCACTGGGTTCAAGTGTGCATATCTGAAGTTAGGTGGCTGGGGCAGAATAGGGGTTCTACTGATGTACCACCCACCCTGATGCTCAACAGTCTCCCTTCCTGAACTAGCAGGGAAGGCCTTAGGGTTGGCATTCATGCTGAGGCTTTGCTGTCAGGAGTGGATCAGGATTACATGTCTGCCATGCCAACCTTGAGTCTGTACCAAGTAACTTCTGACTCCTATCCATGCTGCAGGACACACTCTGGACTTGGTTTTTTGCATTGAATTGGATGGTGGTGGTCTTAGAGTGGAGGAACTTCCTTTAGTTCCCTTGTCATGGTCATATCACCACCTTGTGGGGCTTAACCTTGCTGGATCTCAAAGCCTCTGCAGCAATGGGGGACCAATTAATATGGCATGCCAAAGAGCACCAGTAATATTTGAGATTATAATTCAGTGTGGTGGTCCCCTCTACCAGTCAAAGGAATAGAGGATCCTTTTAATAAAGGCAAGAACTATCAGTGAGGGAAAGGGCATAGCAGAGTGAATTCTGACCACTGACCCTCCATTTGTTAACACAAAGTCCTAGTGGAGATGTACTCTTTCTGATTAAAGACAATGTGTTAGTATTAACGTATAAGGGCTTTTTTGGAAGAAAGAAACACCCCATCCAAAGGTCATAGATCTCACTTTCTGTAAAGCATCTTTGTTTCCCCCACCACTGCCAACTTATTTATAGATTTACATTCCTTCTAGTAGGATCTAATTCCCCTTTTTGTGGCAGACCTGGCACAATGCAAATGCTGTTGTCTTATTTCAATAATATTGGTTAGATTAGTAAACTGTAATAATAATTAAAAAATGAATCCAGCTTCTTGAAATGTATAAAAGAAAGCACTTTTGTACACTTTCATTAGCATCATAGGTATATAGTGTAGCATGTGTTTTTCGTGTATGAGGTTTCTAACATTAGAAATCCTTGTGGTTTAATTGTAATGGATAAATAGTATTTACCTCTTGAAGCTGCACTGAACAAGAAGTTTTTGGAGTATGCTTTGAAATGGACATCTTCCTTATAAAGAGAGACCACTAAAAGTGTGTGTGTGTGTGTGTGTGTAATTTTGTGCTATTTGGGTTTTCTGCTATATTTTAGTTGGCCCAATAAAGGTATTGCCTAATATGAACTTTGGAAACTGTTTACTTAGAAACATACATGGTGAGCTTGGGGATCAGCCAAACGCCCAGTCACCCAGTGCTCTTGAGGTTTTCCTCTTCCTTGTTAGCTAGCTACAAAAACTCTTCACTATTTTGTCTTTAACTGTGTTCCAACCTATCAAACTGCTTCCTTGACCCCCTTCCCAAACAAATAGCAGATGTCCAGGAGCTAGTTGTCCCTGCAAAATCCTGAACCGAAGTTTTTTTACATGTTCAAAGAGACTGCTAACAGGCCTATTAAGCTCATTATAATAAGCCATGTTAATTTATTCTCTTTCAGTTGGTTCATTTTTTGCAGTCATAATTAAATTAAAGTGTTTACTAAGTGTAATCATTTTCAGAAGCGATATTAGACGAGGTTAATGGAAGGGGGGAAACTTCAGTTGGAAAACCAGTTAGCTAAGTATTTCTATTGTTTTACTTGATGGTGGGGGGCAGCTGCCTCCCCTGACCCTCTTGGCTATGCCCATGTATCCATGCAAGCTAGTTGTTATTCTATGCTGTTGTTTCTCAGTACATGATCCTTTTGTATTGGTAGTGTGTGTGATATATCTAAGTGCAAAAGAATAGTTCATATTCTATCTTTGCTAGAGTATTATTTATTTATTTGCCCCTTATGTATTATACCTATTCCCTCTATTATTTTGGGATTCATGCATACATTGCTCAATTAAGTTGCACGATCTGATGCAGAGAGTTGACTTGCATGCTGTACTAGTGCAGTACAAGCAGTACTAGACTGCTATGTCGCTTTCTAAGTTCAGACATTGGTTGATAGTGGTTTGTGGGAAAGACCTAATGTACTGTACATAACACTGAAGTAAAAAAAAAGCCTTTAGTGTACTTCAGTGAGGTGCATGCTTGTTTTCAAAAGTTTTAAAAACACTCTTTAAATTGAGAGTATCATCCAAAAGTAATATATATATATAGCTGATCCATTAATTTGGAAGTCTCGCTGACTTTCATAAGGCTTCCTTCCAGATAAATTGGTGTAGCTTCAGATTTTCTGGAAAGTTACATGTGTATCTATTTAATTTAGAAACAAACTTTGATTAGGTTTAATTGTGGCAGTTTCAAGATGTGTGGTTTGTTGCACTAATAAATCATTTCTACTGGTGGAATTGCTGTTGACGTTCTACCCTATCTGTGCTTTTTTCTGGATGCTCATTCCTCTGTTTCATCTACACCAGTGGGCATAACATAACTGGCTGTGGTGGAAAAGCAGAAAGTCCAATGAGTGTCAAGTTGGAAAACTGAATCCAAACAATCCTTTAAAAAAATAAATACATAAAAATCAATTAATTACCATGAAGCACCTATTCATTTAAGCACAGTTGCCCAATGCTAGTTATGCAATGCCAAAAAACAAAAGATTTTAATTTTTTTTAAGATTGGAAGTATTAATTGGGGGTGATGGCAGATGCTAAAATAGCAGAGACTAGAAAGGGATTTTTCCTAGATTTTAAAATTAGTTTGATTTTGTAATTTCACCATAAAAATCTTTCATTTCAGCACTATTTTCTAATATTTTAAAAAGATATAGCTGGAGAAACATTTTAGTTCGAATTAAAAGATCAATTAAAAATTAAATGTTTAGAAAATGGTATCAACTGCAAAGGTTAGTAAATGTGTGCGATGTATTCAGCTCTGATATGTCACTGCCAAAAACATGACTCTTAAATGTACAGAAGTGTAATGCTACACCTGTGGAGATTATTACATTCCACACACACCCCACACTTTATCTTCGCCAAAAAGCCAAGAAGCAATATACTTTTCCAACTATCTCAAAAAAGTCAGACGTTCTGTGTAAGAAAAATGGAGAATTGTAAAAAAACACACCACATAAATGGATGATAATATGTGGACCTCTTCACTTTCCTCCCAGTAGAATGTGAATGAACAAGAGGGTGATTCCGCACTAAATTCCTAGTGTAGAAGCAACCCATAGTTACCAGGAAGTGGAGAATGAAATTGGCATGTATGAGGAAAGAAGATGCATATGCTTGCAGCATGTTCCTAGTTTCTAGCCCACGGAGATGAGCTGTAATGTCTGAATTGAGCCCTTGGTGTAAGATCCTAAATTCTGGCCCCCAACTATTGATGAGATGCAAGTGAAAACTGCTCTTGCAGTTACTGAAAAAAATTACAAACTGTGAAGTGAATTCAATATCTAATGATTTTCTATTTTAAATGTGACTTATTCCCATATATTCAGTTGACTTCATGCTGTTTCATACTTTTCAAGTTTGAAATACATATCCATTGCAATAGCAAACTGGCAAGTGGAATAAAAAAAATGGCAGTCTTAATGACCTGGTGCAATTCTTTTATGAAAGGTTCTCATTAGCTTTAGAGGGTTTCCTTACTGTAACCACATCTTTTTTGTAATTTATTCATTAAGCCTGTGCTGTTACTAGAAGCACTGTTTATGAACACTCAGTTGTACTGTATTTTCCTTCATGTTATTCATTGTATATGAAGCATTCAGTATGGAACTGAGACGCTTGAGGCACCAGAATGAAACATGGTTGGCAAAACACTTTACATTATCCTTATACTTCTTTTGTGTGAACTTTGATACCTAATAATTTTCCTGTGTGTGTGTTTTGTTGTTGTTCATATTAATGACATAATTTTGAATGCCTTCTCATTTACTTAGTAACTGTTTGCTTCCATTAAGAAAAGGCTAATATTCAAGTTACTCTGAAATACTAAAGCTTGATATAAAAGTTAGAGGACAAGGCCTTTCAGATAACTTAGCTGTAACTTTTCCTTATGCTGCTATGACAACTATTTTAGTAACTTTTAATGAAAGCCTCTTGCATTCTCCTTAGTTTGATTTTGAAGGAATTGGACAAGTCCCTCCCCCCCTTCATATATTTTCTACTGCCTGTAAGAATTTTTATTCTGGTCTAATGGCATTTAATTGAAGTTTTAGATATTTGATATTTTACTGTGTTTGATGCTTTAATTTGTTGGAAGCTGCCCAGAGTGGCTGGGACAACTCAGTCAGATGGGCAGTGTATAAATTAGTAGTAGTAGTAGTAGTAGTCATCAAAATTGGAATGAACTGGTTAGTCCAGAATTTCTGAGAAGAAGAGAAGAAGAGTTTGGATTTGATATCCTGCTTTATCAGTACCCGAAGGATTCTCAAAGCGGGTAACATTCTCCTTTCCCTTCCTCCCCCACAACAAACACTCTGTGAGGTGAGTGGGGCTGAGAGACTTCAAAGAAGTGTGACTAGCCCAAGGTCACCCAGCAGCTGCAAGTGGAGGAGCGGAGACGCGAACCCGGTTCCCCAGATTACGAATCTACCGCTCTTAACCACTACACCACACTGGCTCTCAAAGAAGCTAAGTAGCTTGGCAGTTGTTTTTTTAATACAGGGGAATTTTTGACAGACTTAATTTTTATAATCCTTAATTATTTGACATATTAAGGTGGCTAGCAAATTTCTGAATGACATACAATAAGATGAACACTTTTCTGTCTTAACTGAATCAATGAAACATTTTTATGATAAACTAATTTTTGTAAAGTTAAAAGTAGCCATTTTTATAGATCCACAGTATGAAAATTGTGTTATACACTCTTCTGCTGCATCAAACCATATGCAACTGAAATAGTATAGGACAAGGGAAAGATTAATGCTATTAAGGTGTGAAACATAATCCTATCAGTGCTCAGAAATCTTTTTAGTAGGCTAAATAGGCTTAACCAATAAGAAGCATACTGTATACATTTTTTCTATTTATTTTACAAGTTGCCCTTTTCTTTGCAAATACTTGTTCCACTTTGATGTCAGCCTTCTGAATGTCAGTAACCAAAACTTAAACCAGTGTGTACAATTAGACATGAAAATGCAAATATAAAGGTTAAAGCATAAATATTAGAATGACTATTCTATTGGAATACTAAAGGAATCATGTACTGTACTGTTCGTCATCATATATGGAGTAAAATCAAGAAAGAAATTGGAATCCATCAAATTAAATGGTCTTAAAGCCTTGTCTTTAATTTGATAGCATTGAGTCTGGCTGTGAGGCAATTTTGGAAGACAGAAGGTTTTCATTTGAAAAATGTGAGAATCTGAAGGGAGCAGGAGCACAACCTTTACATAGGGGAAAATAGTTTTTATATTTATAAATAATGTACCTTTCTAGAATCCCTGTCTTGTTCTCATTCAAGATGCAATTTATGAGTAATTGGAATTGGGGAGATTTTAATGCTCGTATTGCCACTAATTGGGACCTACTAACCAAGTCCAAATGGTGGACTCCCCCATGTTTGGACAACTTTGACTTGGAACATACCAGAATTAGAACTTCAAAGGACAACAGAGTAAACAAAGCAGGAGTGACCCTTTACCAAATGGCCATTCGCTTGAATCTAGTATTCTTGAACGGCACCTTCCCCCCCGATATACCGGGGGAGTTCACTCACCTGGGACCAACATCTAACAGTGTTATCGATTACTTCTTGATCTCCGCAAATTTGGCCGTTAATGTACTTTCCTTCCAAGTTGAAAATCAACATTTCAGTGATCACCTCCCAGTAGTGACCACTTTGTCATTGTTCCGGCGCCAGAAGGACTATAAACACTCAGTCCTTCTGGAAACCTCATCATCGGTCCAAATAAGAGGGATCAAATGGTCGGAGGCTGTGGCCCAAAAATACCAGGATTTTTTCCATAGGGAAATCACTGCCTATCTACCTCAAATAACTACTGATTTACAAGATTCCAATTCGGTTTTGAAACTTTTTAAACTACTTACAACAAACCTTACCACTTTTTTTACATCACCTCCTCAAAAGGCGAAAGTGGCGCATTGCAGTGCTGGGGCCCCTTGGTTTAACACCTCTTGCAAACAAGCAAGATCCCTTCTTCGTTCCATCTATAATGAATTCAAAAACTCTAATGCCCAAGCTCTACCATCCTCCTATTTACAAGCTAAAAGAGCATACAAACAGACTTTAAAGCTGGCCAAACGCGAGTGGCATCAAAAGCGTTGGCGAGCCTTGATAGCGGCCTCTAGATCCCACAGACCACAGGAATTTTGGGCTCTGATAAACATAAGAGGAAGGAAGTACCCACTGACGATTATCCCTGCGCCCACATGGGAAAAATTCTTGAGTAAATATTTCTCCTTGGCAGAGGAATCCAACTCATCCACGGAATTCCGAGCCGACCACCTACCTTTGTGGCCCCCTACCGACCCAGACCTGATAATGGACTTGATATTAGATCTGAAAACGGGCAAAGCCCCCGGGCCAGATCTAGTCCCTGCTGAGGCTATTGTTGCGCAACCGAGGTGGTGGGCTGAAATTCTGGCCAAAGTCTTTGACGCAATTAACTCTACGGGGCTTATCCCTAGGTCATGGAAGGAGGCCGTGATCGTGCCAGTCCATAAAAAGGGTCCCCCTGCTGACCCGGAGAACTATCGGAACATCAGCCTTTTGTCTATCATCGGGAAAATCTATGCAAAATTTTTGCTGTCTAAGCTGTCTCATTGGGCAAACGACTCAAATCTGATTGGCCATGAGCAAGCGGGCTTTAGGAACAATTACTCAACCTCTGACCATATGGTAGTTATGTATCATCTTGCCAGAAAATATTCTGCCCCGAGGCGGGGGCGCCTATGTGTCGCTTTCATAGACCTAAAGGCCGCCTTCGACAGTATCCCAAGAAACTGTCTATGGAAGAAACTAGAGAGATGGGGCATAGATAGAAGACTGTTATGGCTTATAACCCAATTACACCACGGGTCGTCGGCTAGAGTGAGACTCACACCTGCGGGAAACCTATCCAACGAGGTCCCAATAAATAGAGGTGTGCGCCAAGGCTGCATTTTGGCCCCACTCCTCTTCAACCTGTTTATTAGCGATATGAAGCTCTTTCTGAATGAGTCTCAAGCCAACATTCATGCCCCCCGCCTAGCCGATTTTCGCTGCCCTTTGCTCCTATACGCCGATGATGCAGCGATCCTTTCCTACTCTAGAGTCGGTTTATGCAGAGCTCTAAAGATTTTTGCGGCTTATTGCAAACTCAACCATCTGACAATTAATCATGGGAAATCTAAAGTCCTGGTCTTTACCAGGTCTCGGAAAACTTACAGCTGGAAGTTAGATGGAGTCCAATTAGAACAGGTTTTCAAATTTAAATACCTGGGAGTCTTTTTTCACTACAACCTAAGCTGGAAGCCACAGATACAGTATTTACTAAACAAAGGGAAAACAATACTTTATGCTCTACTCCAATTTTTTGCGGCTGACGGAGCCTCCCACATCCCCTCTGCACTGAAGGTATACCACGCAAAAGTGGTTTCCACCCTCTGCTATGCTGCCCCGCTCTGGGCCCCTGGGTCCAATTTAACATCGCTGGAGACATTGCAGAATCAGTTTCTCCGTCGCCTCCTGAAACTCCCCATGTGTGTGAGCAACGCAGCCATACGTCTGGAGTTAAGGATTGCAACATTGGAGACTGTCATCTGGAAGCGAGTCTTTGGCTATTGGCTGTCCAGCTGGCATAGGCTTCCCGACCATTACCTTTTTCAGTGCCTCTGGCGGGACGAATTTGTTAATCCGTGGGTAGGAAAAATCCATGCCAAACTTCTGAGCATCGGAATTTCCCCAGCGGACTCCCTAAAGATGAACTTACGCTCAGCTAAAAGCCTCATTGAGCAAAGATTAGCAGACATTGAAAATCAACACAACCTTGCCAGAGGTGGGGGTGTCTGCTCCCCCAGGTATCACGGAATAACCCCACCACTTGACCTTCCATCATACATGTCATCTCTTTCATCAGTACCACACCGACTTGCATTTATTCGTGCAAGGTTCAATGTCCTTCCATCGAACCTGCTGAGCCACAGATTTTCCAAGGGTTTGGTGTCTCCGCTATGCGTGTGTGATGGGAAAACTGTTGAATCTCTTCCACATATAATGTTCAACTGCCCCCTACATAGCATAGCCAGGACTAAATTCCTGGGTCCTGCTTTACTGCGCTTGGTTAGCAGGCCTGTTGAGTCACACGCCGCACTGCTTTTGCAGGATACAGATCCTTCTGTTACTCTGCAGGTGGCGAGATTCCTGAATGCGGTTATCTCACATGCAAAAACCACCAAAAAACAACAACAACATCAAAATCTAATCGGACAGTTATGATGAGAGTGCATGTCGGATCTCGTCTTCAGTTTTCCTTTTTCTGTGAACCGTCCCTTGGAGCTCTCCGGGCCACATCCTGTTATTTGGCTTTGCCCAATGACCCACCCTTGCATCGCAGTGTTCACCTTCTGTTGTCAGATATTTCGGTTTTTAAGCCTTTGTGCTTTTTTATGTTTGTACATATTTTATGGGCTAATAGCCGTAAATAAATAAATAAATGAAATAAAATGAGTAATTGGCTAGATGATAAGCAGGCCAAGATGATTATGAGCCAAGGGACTATGACTAAGACATTTAAATTCAGTAGCTTGGCAAGTCTTTGCAAAGGATTCTATATAATATTGATGTGCATTATTTCTTTTAAGCAGTAGCTTCCTAAAAGCCTTTCAAAACCCATCAACTGATTGTCGGTTCCTCCTATCATACAGTAACAGAAGAAATTGCAGTGTCTTAGTGAGTTGCTGCTGGCTGCTTCTGATGATGCTAGGAAAATGCGCCTGTGTGAGAGCACAGGTGCAGTTTTTCTGACCGATGCTCCTCATTTTCTGCTCCAGTCATCCTGGAGAGGCAAGTAGAAAGAAATGGGGAGGTGGAGAATATTCTCTCAGATGCACTGGAAGTGTATCTGAGAAAGAGGTGGAATCATATTTTCCAGGAGACAAGGAATGCACTGCCTGTAAGTCTTTTATTCTTCTAATCACTGCACCTCAGAATAAACTTGGCTGACTTTTGTTTTAGGCATTAGCAGAGTTTGTACTTTAGTAGTTGAGAGGGATAAAATTCGAGAGAGAAAGAAGTTTCAAGATGATGTTGGGAGTGTCATCTGTTGTTTATATTCTAGTTCATTATATACTAGAATTGCTGTGGTTTAAAGTAAGAATATTATTGTCTGCTAATCTAAAGGAGGTTTTTAAGTTCCACTGTTAATGTGGTTAAG
The DNA here is from genome assembly GCF_964188305.1 of Podarcis bocagei. Lineage (NCBI taxonomy): Eukaryota > Metazoa > Chordata > Lepidosauria > Squamata > Lacertidae > Podarcis > Podarcis bocagei. The sequence goes on along the minus strand of NC_138135.1, from coordinate 39,130,456 downwards.
AGTTAATAAAATGTTAGATCCAGAGGAGATATCATAGGGTGGGAGAAGGAGGAAACCAGAGAGATACTAATGGAGAAAGTCTTAGTCATTTCCTATATAATGCATCAGCAGAAATTACAGAGGTGTGGCTTTGATTTTAGAAATACTGTAATGAATTGGATGAGTACTCAAATTTGTGTCTTAGTTTCAATTTCACTCATTAAAACAGGTAAACAATGGTAGCTATGCATAGTATGACAAGGGAATTGATGAGTTAAATCTTTCTAAATTTTGGTGTTTCTTTCAGAAACTTCTCTGTTTGCTATTTGTTGTCTTGATTTTTTTTTAATCTTTGTGGTATGTAGTTCAGTTCAGTAAAAATACATTAGATCTTTTCAGTAAAATTAGCCAACTAGTTGCTAAGGGTCTGGGGCATGCATCATTATTAATTAGATTCTTTACAGCATTCACCCTGATACACTGTGTTTAGTAATACTTCACTTACCACTACACTATACATGTACAGGCAGGTTCAGCAGAAAGATAGGGACTAGTTCCAGGGTTCTTTAGACATATATGCTAGGTATGTACCTGAAAGCTGTAGAGATAAAAGCTTCAAGTTGCACATATTGAGCAGTTGGTGCTTTCTGAGAGAAACCCCCCTCCTTCCAATCAGGACACAGCCTTGAAAGGAGAAGAATATTTCATTTTGAGGAGACTGTAGTAGTGTTTCATCTTACCAGATTGCTATTGCTTGAGTTCAAAAGCACTTAGCATCACTGGGTGTGTGGAGGAACTGTGGCTGAGAAGAAACTTCTTAGCCTAGGAGTGGGGAACGTGTGTCCCTCCAGATGATGTTGACTCCAGCTCCCTTCAGCCTGAATCAGCACAGCCAATGTTAAGGGATAATGGGCTTGTAGATCAACCACATTAAGGCCACCAATTTCCCACTGCTGTACAGTATATGACTCTTTCCATTCTTGTAGGGTATGGCTAGAGGAGTTGACCATTCAGCTGTTGGAGCTTTGAACTATAGCTTCAGCAGGGAGGAGACTGGGGTCAGTTGATTCCTCCTAGCTGTTGCTCCTAATGTTGTACTTATATGTAAAGGAGTTGGGCCCTTTGCTGTTCCCTTAAGACCTTAAGCTACTTGCTTACTACAGTAACCATAGCAAAGTGAAAGCTTACTAATACAAAGCAGCATTTGTCTGATTCATTTTAGTAGTTGGAAACACAACTATTTGGTGCTAATATAAACATTGTTTTAATTTCTAACTAGAACATTGTCGCCAAATAATTGGCTATTTAGTTCAAATTCTTATGTTAAATTCAGCTCTCGTCTTGTTCTCTAAACCTAACAATCCTTTGTCTCCTAGATCTGATTACCAACGGTGTTCACATCTCCTTTGCTTATCTGTTTCTTACTTCACATAACCTATGAAATCTTCTGTCCTGAAGCCATATGTGTAGTTTTGCTCCCTCCCATTCCTGTTCCCCTAAGTTGCCTCCTAAAGCGCTCTATGCCTTCACCACCTACTGTATTTTTCCCTTGGGTTTTTCAGCCTATTGTTTGCTCTCACTTCCTTCACCTCTCATGATTCTTGGCTAGGTTCCCAGCCTGCTCATCTCTCCTGTTTCTTCTTCCTGCCTAAAAAGCATCCAGCCACTTTAAAGTTTTAATGCTCTATCTTATCGTCTTGTATTTTCCCTGGGCATCTGTTTTTACCAGCTACTGTTGCTAAAGTTTCTGTTCCTCAGGTTATTTCCCCCTTTTTTTCAACAACCTCCTTCTCTGGTGTCAGACTTACCTGATTCTGAGCTGTCCAGTTTTCCAGGATTTCTTCCTATTCGCCTTTTTTGTTATGAGACTGCCTCCCATAACTCCTCTTTAGTAGCCCTTGTGTGACACTTTTCTCTTTCCTTGCAGAAACTCGACTACCAGTATTCTGTTGACAACTTCATTCCTTGAGTAGTTTAAACGTTTGTGAACATTCCATGATACCACATTTGCTCAGCTAGAAGCTTAGCAGTAAATCCCCTAACACACTATAATGTAGAACGGACTGTTTATAATTGGTCCAGAACAGGTTAATTAAATTTTTTCATGTCATGAGGAAGTTTGGTTGGACTTTGGCTGGAGGAAAACAAGAATATGAGTCTTATTTCAGTATAATTTGTAGTTACCTTGATTGTTTAAATTCATTTTTAACATCTGCCCTGAGACTATTCAGTGAAGGGTGGGCTATAAATAAAAATAATGAATGCATCTTGAACTCAGAATATTTCATATAAACAAATCAATTAATTATACCTTTAATTTTTTATTTTAGAATTCACCACTTTATCAGTACTTACAGGACGTAGGGCATACTGATTTTGAAGTATGTTCACCATTGGTACAAAAGCCGGAAGAATGTACATTCGAAGAGGGGCAAAAAGACATGGCTACAGTTGCAATTCAGAACGTAAGTACTCAATTTGGTAATTCAGCTGCTACATAATCTGTCAAATGAAAATCCCAGCCTCTATTTAAAAATGGACTCCCTTCATAATGTGTATCCTTTGTCTGCATTTCAGTGGTATTGAATACCGTGCATTATTGTGCACTGTTTATTATTAACAGTTTATTATTGTGCAGAGCTAGTCCTGCCTTTGCATCCCTTGTGCAAGTTGTCCAGATGTTGTTTTTAAGAGGCAGCTGGAGTCAGGTGATGGTCAGGGTTTTCTCCCCACCACCCCTTACATACATCAGTAAGATCCAACACTCGCTCTCCCCAATCTGTAGTCATGGTATCACTTTATTTTAGTCCTAATTACTGTACTTATTTAATGTTGTAATACAAATAGTTTGAGTTCCCTAAAAGCAGTCCAGATTCATCCACTGTGTTCTGTTGTCAATTCCCCCCCCAACCCACTGCTCTTTTACATCATGCAGCCTAGAGGAGAGGGGGATGATATAATGCATATGGATTATAGTTAATAGCTTAATGTCTGTTGCATATTGAAGATTTAAAAAAAACAAGATGAACTTGCTTTAACCCAGCATGGTAAATCATTATTTTAACCTTTTCCTTTAGTTTGCATTAGATTTCATATAATAAGTGTACCACTCAAATTTCACAGGTTTTTAATTGAATAAATCTCCTAAATACCGTTGAATTTGTTCAGTATTACTTTCCCCCTCCAGAAACATGTCTCATTATGATCTGGCTCAGAATCCAGTTATAATAATGAAAGCTGAACACTGACCAGTTTCACTATAGCAGAGAAAGAAGCATCTTTTTTCCTGATTAACTGGGGGATTAAGGAACATGCTAGGACTCATTTGCCAGTGATCAGTCACTTGTACAGTAGCATGTAGAGCATGCATATGGTCATGCATGCTTTTGTTTAGAAGAAAACACAGCAATCTTAACATGGTATATCAAAGCCTGGAATCCACCCTAGACTGCTCAGAAGTGAGTGTTTTAATGAAGATTGAGTGTCTAAAAAAATCATAGGTTTCAGAGAATCTTAGGTTTCCTGACTCCCATACAATACAACCCTATGTATATCTGCTCAGAAGTAAGTTTGAGTCCAATGGGACTTAATTCTAAGTATGTGTGTGTGGAATTGCACCCTTAGTTAAGAATGCTAAAGTTAAATAAAATATTGGCAGAACTTCTAAAGCTAGTAATCAGTAGCTTGCGTGACATTGTAAGGAAAAGGAAAAATGTGTGGGTGTTGGTGGTGGGGGAATCAATGGAAAATAGAACCTGAAGTTCAGGTCCTTTTCCCATGTCAGCTGGGGCCTCATTTGTAGGGGCTTGGGTACAGGAAGAGAGGAACTGCATTTTGCAATTCATCCATATCATCTGCTGAGCTCTCACTGTGTCTCATTGCCCCTCCATATTGGCAATTTGGACAAAGATGGAGCAGGCAGGTGCTGCCTCATCCAGAGCATTCAGGTACCTTCTTAGTGCAAGGTTCTTCCTGTGCAATCAGTGTTCATTTTTCAGGCAGTTTCTCCTGTACTTTTGACAATAAACCCCGCTAGGGAAGAGAACACCTGCATGCTGCTGCTCATTTTGTTTCAAAAATGCAGTGTAATTAATTGTTTGCTAGCAATGTATGCTAAGCACGGTGAACTTGTATAAGGATAGCACTGGTCACATGCTGGAAACGCATCCATTTTTATGTCATCTCTTCATCTTTAGCACCTAGCTGGAGCATGCTTGGCCCAGTTATTTCTGCCTGTCTGTTCTTGATAACGGCGAGTTCTTTTAATGGCCATTATCCATCTATATGCTAAACGAAATCATGGAGGAAGGGACTTTTCTGCAGACTTCCTTGGCTATGACTCTGCAGGCCAGAGGCTTTTCTACTGTCCCAAAGGGGAAGGAAATGAAAAACCAGTTGGCAAAATTTGATGATCATATTCTGAAAAACATGGTGTTTTTATTCAGCTATGGTCATGGCATGATGCAATAGAATTGTTAATAGCCAATGGCCTCGTTCACGTCACAGTAAACCATAATTAAAATTGTTAAAAATAGTTCAATGGGATTGAGCAGCATGAAATTGCAGGTGCTTTGCTCTTCCCATGCTGCTGCCATGCTGTGTAGGAAACAAGCCATAGTTTGCCTTGCCATTATGTCCAAAGCCAGGCTGGTGGTTTGTTTTCCCCAAACAGTAAATCGTAGCAAACCTCCTAGGTGTAGCTGCAGCAGGACTAAGGGTGAAGCACTTGCAATTTCAATAGCATGCATCGACATGCAGCTCATTCACACTAAGCCAGGGATAGGGAACCTGTGGCCCTCCAGGTGTTGCTGGACTCCCATCAGCCCCAGCCAGCAAACTTAGTGGTCAGAGATGGTGGAAGTGGTCCAGCAAGATCTGGAGGGCTGCATTAATCCATCATTTATTTAAAACTATGGTTTAACATGTCTTACAAACCAGGTCAATGAGTCCAACATAATGAGTCCACAATGAGACCAAAAATAAAAGTTCTTAGTGTCTATTTTAGTTCTTTTACTTCTGCTTCTGAGATTTTTCTAGCACTCTGCAGTAAATCTGCTGAAGAACACTGATTCATTGTCAGCATTGTACTAACGGCAGAACTATACATTATGTTCCCTATCCCATGTTTCCTACAGTATGCTAATACAGAAGTCCTTGGTGGGCTGTTCAACTCTTCATCCAGATCTAATTTTACCCTACAAATGCATAATGGCCAGTTTTTCAACTGTTTCCCCACCCCTCACCAGCTGGGCTCAGAGACTAGAAGTCTTGTTTGTCTCTGCGAAGGTGAGGCGGAGATGACCTGGGGGAGGCATGTGGAGGGAGAATTGGCAGTCAGAAGGTTGTATACTGTTTCTTTTGTCCTCACCTGCAGATGCCTGAACCTTGCAGGCATGTATTTCAGAAACTTGTGTCTTGCTTATATAAAAACTAGTGCTTGCATAAAGAGAACACCTTTGTAATTGGGGACCTCTGCTGGAATTGAGGAACTTGGATTCTTTATTTTCTGCCCTCATTTGCATGTGATTGTGGAAAATGGCTTGGTTTAAACTTTACTGTTCAATATAACCACTTCTCTTATTATTATTATTATTATTATTATTATTATTATTATTATTATTACCCTTCATATGTAGATCTCAGGGCAATTCACAGCATAAAAATTCAAGATAAAAACGCAAAATACATAATAAAAACAAGGGGGGGAAACCCATCACACCCACCCACAATTATCTGTAGATGATAATTGCAGTTCTGGCACCATTTTTTGGCAGAATTGTAGCTTGTGGTTTTAAATCCAAGAGAAACCTTTCAAATCGAGGAGGGCAACCAAGATGACCAAGGGCCTGGAAACGAAGCCTTACAAGGAGCGCTTGAAGGAGCTGGGTGTGTTTAGCCTGAGAGGAGATATGATAGCCATAGTCAAATATCCTAAGGGCTGTCACATGGAAGAGGGAGCATGCTTGTTTTCTCCTGCTCTGGAGGGTAGGACTCGAGGCAATGCCTTCAAGTTACAAGAAAGGAGATTCCAACTAAACATTCAGAAAAACTTTCTGACAGTGAGAGCTGTTGGGCAGTGGAACAGACTCCCACAAGAGGTAGTGGACTCTCCTTCCTTGAGGTTTTTAAGTAGCGGTTGGATGACTACTCTGCCATGGATGCTTGAGCTGAGATTCCTGCATTGCAGGGGTTGGACTAGATGACCCTTGGGTCCCTTCCAACTCTAAGATTCTATGATTCTATATTTCCTACATTTTTGCAATTCAAAATCATCATTTTAGACCTTCCTTTTGTAATGGGTTGAAATGAAATATATATTTAGCATACTCTAAATATATATTTAGCTGTGAATTAGAGGCCTAGAAACACTAAAATTAGAAATGAACAGTAGTTCCTATATTTACCAGGAAACTCAGCAGGCTACTTCCTTTTCATCCTCTAGTATTGCTGATGACTACTCTACATATACTAAAAATAGCTTATTACAAAAAAATCATATTTTGTAATAATCATTTTCATCTCAAGTGTTGCTGATTAAAATGATTCCATGTTGAGTAATGAACAGTGTGATAATGAAAGCAAAAATCCTCTTTAATGAAAATTCACTTGGCCAAAAAACAAAGTGAATATTCCAGTTTTTTCTTCCCAAAGTAACTAACCATATATACAAATACTTATATAATAGAACCTTAATAGGCCATTTCATTAGGCAACTGTTGAAAACTTGTGTATCAAAACATCTTTTGTTTTTTATTGAAATGAATTGTATAGGATTTTTGTTGTAATGAATATTGTGATGATGTTTGCAGGAAAGCTGGAGATTCTCAATACGCATCTAACAAAGCATGCATTTATAGCCTGCCTCTTGCTAAGGAGCAATTGTGTTCAAATAATTTATGCATTTTTAAAAAAAATAGTTCTTGCTGCCCTCAGTACATTTGTGTACACAGTTATTTTATCATGAAACAGTTCCCCATCATATTCTCTATTCCTTGTCCTTTTTCGGTGCCTTAATTGTGATGTTGGTCAGAACATTATAAACACTGGTGTGCTGGTGTATTTGACTCTTGGTACAATGACCTGTGTTATTTGTAGGCTTAAGCTACTTAACAGACATCATCTTCACATATGACTAGACCAGTGGAAATAAATGAAGGCAGTTTTTATGATAATTATTATATTTATTACTACTGTATTGATTTTTTTTTTAATAGAAAGACGTCCTATCAAACTTAGCTGAGAAATTTAAAAGCTGGCTTTCTTTTTTACCATATAAGAAAAAAGATGAACTACTTCACCAGTTGGTAAGCTGCAACTCTGCAATTTTCCCTCAACAAGCTTTATTTAATTCCCAGATAAATAAATTTATTCTACCTTTTTTTTTTTAGCTAAGTCAATAGCTTGTTCTCTACATGACATAACAAATTATGGCAAAGTGTTTAATGTTCAAACCTGCATAAAAGAGGAGGGGACCAAAGCTCAAGCTCTGCATATGTTCTGAATATTTATGAATTATTGCTTAATCATTTCTGTAGCCTGGTAGAAGCACACACCTCTTGCTTCCCAACCCTAGTTAAAATTACCTACGCCGTCAAAATCTTGTTTTGTGATTTTGTTCACAAACGTTGTAATTTAAAAATGCTGTTTTCAGCTTTAGAGTGCTTTAACGAAGAGTTCTAGATCTCCTTTAATTTGAGAATTGCTTTTGAAAGATTCTGTCTCTGTTAGTGGCTTCTGACTTGTATTGTTGTTCACCTGCATGGCCAAGTTTAATTTACAAATCCATCTAACTTCAGGGCTTATTGTTGACTGAATTTATCTTATTACTATGTGCTTTGTATTTCACAGCATCTCAATTTATGGTTGCGTGTGTTCATTTCAGCAAACTATTCATATAGCAGAAGTGATCTTAGCCAGTCACATAACCATTATTGAGACTTTCCATAGAACTAAGAAGTCTTTGGCATGCTCCTCCTAGTTCCCATGCCCTAATGGGCAGGGTACAAATGCTGTTGTTGTTGATCTGACACAACCTGAAACTAAGCCAAAGCATGTGCAACTGAAACAACCATATATTGCTTTCACATTAGCCTTGCCTCCACTTCTCTCTTCTTCTGTCGTTTCCCATGTTGAATGTTAAGATATTTGCGGCAGGGATCTGTCTTCTGTTCAGTAAAGAACTATGCAGACTCATGGTGCTATATTAGCAATAACAACAGCAACCACAGAATGCATTACATCAGCATTGGCAGCCCCCTTTTTGTCCTGAGGGCCACATTCCTCTTGTCACATCTTCCAGGGGCTGCAAGCCAATGATGGATATGGCCATCTCATAGAGACGTTCTATCGCAGGCACAAATTTCCTTCACCTCAACGGATGCATGCACATAAGCTGAGGAGGGAAAGTTATCATCCTGTCCAACCAAATGATCAATTGGATGACTGCAGAGGGGTGGCTTGCTTCCTTATCAGGGGCACTGGGCCCACCTCAGCTCTGTGTCTAGTTGAATCCTGTCCCCTGCCTGTGGGGTCTTAGGGGAGGCAGAAACATTTGCCTGGGTGGTGGTTCAGACTCCTAAAGTAGGAATTGGCCATCCTTGTTTTATATATTGCATAGTGATGGGGGGGGGGGGAGAAATATTTTATTTGACAAATGCTTGTGTATGTGAAAGTGCTGTTTTTTCTCAAATTAAGGATGTTGGTTTTCGCTCGGAGGCTCTCTGCACCATCCTGCAACAGGAAGTTCTGCTGCAGGAGGATGTTGAACTGATTGAGCTACTTGACCCCAGTATCCTGTCTGCAGGGCAGCCCAAGCAACAGGAACATGGACATCTTCCAACGCTACGCTCCCTAGCAACTCCTAATATTTGGTATTGCCTTGGGCTATCTGCATAGATTACAAGCTCTGTTGGAGGAAGTATCTTGCTCTTCACATATATAACCTCTTAGAGAACAGGAATTGTCTTTCTTTCTTTCTTTCTGGTTCTTATTATTCAACCTTCTATCCCATGGATTTAGAATTGACTTCACCTTTTATGTATTCTTTGTTTTGCATTAATTTGTGCAGTGTACAGCAGGAGCATATTTTCCTAGGTGTTAAATTTTGAAGATGGTTATCCACAAGTGTGCATGTGAATATTCCCTTCTTAACAGTTTATTACCCTATCTCTTGCATTGATTTTTACTGCTCTGGCAATTGATAAGCTCATTTTTCTTAGTGAGCTTTCTATTTTGTGGGCCTGTGTTCTCGGTTACTTTAACATACTCTCCCCCACCCACCTCCCCGATACGTTTATTTGAGGATAATGGAAAGAGTGTGCTGTTTCTCACAAATTCAGGTTTCTTTGGATTTTGCATCATTTAATTAAAATCTTTTTTTCTCGTCTTGGGAGAGGCTCACTATACAAGCCTGGATGTAGAATATATATGAATATTATGTCTCTGGTTCATTTTAGGCAATTCTGTTGGTTTTTCTGCTCCATTCTTTAGATTACATGGGTTGCACACATAGTGTTGTAATGACCAATGTTTCAGGAAGTAGCATTTGATACGAAAATGCAAATTTGTCACAGTTTATAACGTGCAAGAAGGGAACTAGACTTATTCATGTTGAATGTTTTAGTGTCCCTGCAGAGACTGGTATTTTGCAACAATTTTGTAACAATTCTGCAAATGTGACAAAAGCAAGTGAGAGAAGCTTTGCTGTTGAGCATATATGGTTTTAAGAAAAATAATGAGCAAGCCATTTGAAATGATGCCACGAAAAGGTCTTTCATATTCTGCTTTAAAGGAAACCAAGTGTGCACTTTTGGACTGTGATGGTCAGATAAAATGAATCAGAAACTTGAAAAACAAAACTGTCAGTAGATCAGCATTTGGTTCCCTGAAGAAATATGTCCCCCTTCTGCTGTCCTATTATATTGGTATTAGCAGGGTAATTTTTGAAAAAAGGTTTTAAAAGAAATCAAGGACATACATTTCACACAAAATAATACCTAAATTAGAAATAGCATGAATTCCTGTTCTTACTGCTACCATTTGTTTTTAAGGCAGAGAGAGCTACTGTTACCCAGTCACAGCTATACTAAGATACTGGGTTTCTTGATTAACTTATATTGACAGCTTTTACTTATGTTTCAGGGGAGCAAAAATACTTTCTTAAAGACACTTTAAAACATAAAGATCCATCTCCAGAAAATTGAGTTAGGACTCTGTATAGTTCCATACCTATTGATATCATGGTTTCCTTCATATGACAATCATACTTTTCATTGCTGTTCTTTATTTTTAATGAAAGCTGGGCAACAGCTGGCATGCCCAGAATCTGAGCAAGCTGCAAAAAAGCAAGATGTGGCTTATACTGGCTATTTGTACTTTTGTACTGTTTTATTGTTGTTAGCCGCCCTGAGCCCGGCTTTGGCTGGGGAGGGCGGGATATAAATAAAATTTATTATTATTATTATTATTTTGTTTTGCAGGGATATCTCATTACTATTTGCCTTCATCAGCGTGCTGTTTATTCTTCCGTCTTCATGGAATGGATCTCTTGGATTGGTGGGGGGAGTAGGCTTGTTGGTTTACATGTGCATACGAGGTTTGGACACACTGAACACAGCCAAGCTGCAAATGTCTCTAAGAAAATGCCAGCTCCAGCTAGAAGATATGGTGACTAATTGTCGAGCCTTCACTAACCTTGTGAGAAAATCTCTACGGCTCATTCAAGAAACTGAAGTCATTTCCAGAGGATTTACTCTGTGAGTCTGATTTTTAGGTTATTTTATTAATTGGTTCAAGCATCCCTGTTTAACCAGGAGTGAATAAACTTTTCCTTTAAAATGTCTAAATCTAAGATGTTTCACTTATTCGCACAACATATTTGTCATGAAACTCAAGTCACTGGTACCTAAATCAAGCTGATTCGTGGAAAGGAGATAACAAGGGCATGAATGGGAATGACGTGGGTTTTGATACGTTTGGCGCAATTTTTCGGCAACCTCCGCGTTAAGCATTTAAGTAAAAAGTACCTGCAAAAGACACACGCATTGAAGAGCTTCACAGCTGGTTGGTTGTGTTCTTCCTGGTAGTCTGATAAAAAGAAAAAGGTCAATTAACTCATAATAAACAATTTTTCGTACTTTGGAGCTGAAGGAAGCCAAATCTACATGCAAAACAAACATTAGATGTGTGTCTCGCCTAAAAAAAACCCCAATCCTGATGAAGCAGCTTTTAACTTTTTCCAAGTGCCTGCTACAAACTTTCCTCAAGAGATTCATTCCTAAATTTTCATATGCTTTGGTTGCAAATATACCAAATTCAAAAAGTGCACACTTCTTTTGGGGACCAATTTTTACTTCACAAATATTAAAATGTTTCGTATTTAAGATTCATTTGTATTAAGATTTCATTTGGATTTTGCATTATTCAAAACCATATTTCCTTACAATTTATTTTTCTCCTGAATGACATGTAATTTGCTTAAGAATAGTTTTAGAGAGATGTTTTAAACATGTAGAACATTATACGGGTTATGGAAAGCCCTCTTCCACCCCATAACACTTCGGAACCTTTAAATGCAACATAATTTAACAACATGTGTTTAGGGGATTATTTGTTTCCAATTCTGTTTTTAGATGAATGGCTACTCTGAGTTATAAGAGTCTAGATGTATATTGGCTTCAAAGATTACTTCTAACATACTTCATAAAGAACAAGAAACAGCAATACTATCCAGAGTTTGTTGCTTAAACATTCTCATGTGTACATAATATTTTAATCTCTATTTACAGAGCATGTGCTTCTAATACTAGATCTGCTGTGTAGGTTGCAAATGCAAGCAGCTACATGTATAAATAAAAGTGTAGCCATCTTACAGTAAGCGAAGTTCCCAAATGCAGAGAATTAGTCTGAATTGAGCTTTACTGACAAAAAAAAAGAGATTGTCTTGTGGAATGTTTAGGCATGGGGTAAGACAATCCAAGCTTATTGTTGGCAAGGTAGCATACAATTAAGAATAGTTAATATTATAGTTAAAACGGTACTTCAAAAGAGCTAAGTGTTAGCTGCAGTCTGAGCAAACCCTGAGGCAAAATACTTATATTTTATTTTTGCAGATGGACCGTGTGAAGAAAATAGTCTAGTTCTCCAGCTTTAAAACAATAAAACGTTAGTGGCTAGGATCCAGCTCAGAGCATTAGCAAAAGGCACTTCCATTTCTGAATCTCTCATTTCATCAATTGCTTCATGATCTGCAGGAGCAGTTTTTGAGGGTATGGAGCAAGGAAGCCTCTTAATGATATCGTGTGCCAGAAGCAGCTGCAATGGGTAGCTGCCACATGCTCACTATTAAGGATTTGGAAGACCACAATAAACCTGTGGCTCATGCCTTTTGTCACTTAGCTTCTTCAGTCTGAAAGCCTGGCAGAAATATATTTCTTTATAAAAACATGAAATATAGGATTCTGAAGACTGGGAAAGACAGATAGGAATTTTTGCATATAAAGACAGAAGCAATCCTAAAAGTCATGATATTTGTTTATGTAAATGTGTTGTCTTTCTCGTCACTTTTAAAGCGGGATTAAAGTTTGAATGACTTTATACATTGCTACTAGCAACGTGTGGGCTTCTTTAATTTGTATAATAATGAAATAATTGTTCAATTTCTCGATATGCATGAAGGTATATTACATAAAATGAAAACATGTAAGATGATAATACTGATTTATTTTGTATTTTTATCATTACTTAGGACATCTGTACAGTTGTATCACATTTTACTTTTCAAGTTTGCTTGACAGGGTCAGTGCTGCTTGCCCATATAATAAAGCCGGACAGCATCCTTGTCAGCATCTCATTGGTCTTCGGAAAGCAGTTTATCGGTCAGTACGAGCCAACTTCAGAGCGTCAAGGCTTGCTACCTTGTATATGCTGAAACAATATCCTTTTTTAAAAAAATAGGACATACTGGAAAAGGCTAAATAGATGTAATACAGAATTAATGATTGCTGGACCTCTTTTTATGTTCATTTTGTCTCAAGAACTTAACATAACTTTGTGTTTCTTGTCCTTGGCCTTAATATCCTACATATTCACTAACTCCATTGTTTGGTTTTCTTCATAACAATTTTTTCAATCTACCATGCAGCACATGCGTCCCTTTATGCTTGCAAGAACCCTGGCTAAGTTAAGGATTGACCCACTTCATGGCTGAGTGGAGATTTTAATCTGGTTTCCTTGGTGTCAGTCCAGCACACTAACCCTGGGATGGGGACCCTCAGGCCCAGCAGCCAAAGGCAATCTTCCAGGACTCCCTGTCTGGCTTTCATGACTTTCACCAGGTCACATTCCTCACTTGTGCTACTTTGCACTCTCCTTAAATGTTTTTGCCTGGCTTGAATATTCTGATAATGCTTCTTCCTTTCCTGGATAAAGAATAGAGAGGAGTGTGTGTGTGTGTTGTTTGTGAGAGAAAGAGGGGGGGGGGGAAACTAGCCTACTGTACAGAGATAAAATTTTATGTACATGGCTCAACTGCAATTCCTCCTCCTGTCTTTGGAGTAGAGGTCATAGAATTGCAGCGTTGGAAGGGACCATAAGGATAATCTAGTCCAGCCCCCTGTAATGCAGGAATCTTTTGCCCAACATGGCGTGCAAACCCACAGCCCTGGGATTAAGAGTCTCATGCTCCACCGACCGCACTATTTAGCCATATGTTGAAGTGTGGGCCAATGGATTGCCCCTCTTTGAATATTGTATGTGGTATTGATTAGTGTTCTTTTTAATGTAGATAAATTTTGGCATTCAATAAAGATGGATTAACACTTGAGATGAATCCTGTCAGTTTCAATTTTGTTAACAGTTTTTTGTTCATGATTGTTTGCTAGATAGAAAAAAACACACCAATCAAATCACTTGTGGGGGTTTTTGGGAACAAAAATGTCTTTATTCTGAAACTTGTTAGAACTATCTCATGTTTGCCCAAGTTGCATGTCATACAAAAGCTTCTTTAACTGCCTTAACACTAACTAAACTTACCCACTGAATTCTGAGAGCGACAATGTGACAAACTACATCTGTGTGGTGCCTTTCAAAGAATTGGGCCTTGGACTCAGTGAAGAGCAGGTGTCTGAGGAAGAAGCACACAATCTCACAGATGGCTTCAGCCTGCCAGCATTAAAAGTAATCCAGCCTTCAGGTTTAACATTGGCCTATTTTGTAACTACTTTCCACTTGTAGCAATTAAGCAAGAAAACCTGACTGAGCCTGTTAACTAACTTTAAAAAACCCATCCAGTCCAGGGCTCAAGTCAGCTGCCTGGAATATATTAAGTTAACTTACATCTTTGGGCTGGACTCGTTTGTTACCTTTCGTAAGCTTTAGTTGTGGACTCTTGATATTTATCAGAATAAATTGCTATAGCATAGAAAATTGGGAAATCCCTGATTTGCATCTTTTTTCTACTATTTAATATAATTGTTTAAAAAGAGGGCACTGGATGAGTTCCAGCAGTTATAGGCCATTGAGGCGGATCCAAAGAGTCAGACAACCAATCTCTCTCTGTCTCTCTGTTAGAGGTTTTAATAGAAATACAGTAGTTTTTTGGAGGTCAAACGGAATCCGTTCCGGAACGTTCAAAAACCAAATTGCAGCTTTTGATTGGCTGTAGGAAGCTCCTACAGCCAATCAGAAGCTGCAGAAGCACACTGGATGTTCGAGTTCCAAAGAACATTCACAAACCGGAACAATCACTTCTGGGTTCGCTGCATTCGGGAGCCAAAACATCCAAATTCCAGGGTGTTCAGGATCCAAGGTACGACTGTAGCTCTTACATAACTGAATAAGTCATTCATTTAAAACATTTCTGCTCTGCCTGACTACACCCCAAGGTGGTCTCTGTGGCAGCACTCTCTTTGTGGAATGTCCTCCCCTTCCAGGTGCCAACTTGGTCTTTTAGCAGCTAGTTAAAGCCTACTTGTTGGCTAAAGGTTTTAAGTGACTTATTGTGTGTCTTACCCAGTTGAGTTTAGCTACCTTAAATTCTATTTGTAGTCTCTTTTATATTGTTTTAGTTTTGTTGTTGTTGTTTATCTGCAATGTATATTTTCTTGTACCCTGCCCCGATATTGATATTCATTGTAAACCTTTTAAAAAAAAGTTTTAGTGGTTTGGTAATCATATTATTCTTGAATTGCTTACAATGTATGGAAAAGCAGGAAAAACAAAATGTTATTGTTTTCTGTAACAATTAGGGTTATAATAACTTTTCTGTATTTGTAGGTTTTATTTCAACTTTGGGTTGGACAAAGTTCTGAATTCTTCAGGCGGCTAATTCTTCTGCTGTCCCCCTCCAATGCATCTATCAAGACGCTGATTAGGCCAGAACATTTGCCACTTTCGACCTTTACTGATGTGACTCAGGGTCTTCGTCATGCACATGCTGCCTGTTTAGAAGAGCTTAAACGGAGCTATGAATTTTATCGGTACTTTGAAACACACCATCAATCTGGTTTGGAACGTTCAGTCAAAACCGAACAAAAGTCAAGAGAACTAAATCGTCTCCACACAGCAGTGCGCAGCCTACAACTCCATCTGAAGGCCTTGCTTAATGAGTAAGCTGTTCTCTGGGAGTGATTTGTTACTACACACAGGTCCACTGTCAGAATGCTTATTATCTGAAATCTCAGTTATCTGAACACAAAGAAGTATACCCAAACCTCGCTACACAAACGGCTGATTTAGATATCAGAACAGCCAGAGTTTGTCCACTTCCTTGCTTGTTTCTGTTTTGCTGATTAGCTGAAGCCATTTGGGGCAGAAACCATGGAGGGAGACAGATCAGGGAACAGGGGAGATCGGGCAATTCAGTTTTTCCTTTGTTTGGCTTTTGCTGATTGGCCGCAGCAGTTTTGGGCAGAAAGCATGGAGAGAGAACCCACGGATTAGAAATGTTCCCATAGGAGATAATGGAAATCATCAGCTTGTTGTGCAACTGCTCTCTAATGAATGATTGCCTGGGAACGCATTGTGTTCCGATACCAGTACCTGTAGTTTGATTTGAGTTGTAGTTCAAGTTTTTTAGAAAAGAAAGTAATATTTAATGTTGCAATCGGAAACTACTGATAAGATTTATTGAGGCAGATATTGCTGTAACCTCTTTGCCTTGTTATTCTAGCTCTTATTTAATTAAACAATCTAATTTACGTTCAGTAAAGAGGTGTGTTTCTTGTACTAGCTGTACACAACTGCATGTGTAATTATATACAATACTATTAAGACAACATTGGGGGTTAATTACAGGGCTGATATTTGGAACTGGCTATATGAGAACTGCAGAGGAGTCAGACTGTTGAATAATACATACAAAAAGCAAGAGACCACAACCTAACAGAGTTTTATGTTTGCTGAAGCCCACCTATTTTAGTATGTTTTCATGAAAATCAGTGGGCTTAACTCTGTGAGCAAGTGTGCATTAATGACTTGTTTTACTGAGATTACCACTAAAGGAAATGATTGTACTGTACTGATAATTTTTTAATGAGAGGGAACAGAAAACTGATTCCATTTTGGTACTATGCCTACTTGTTTAGGCTAGGGTTAAACTAAAAAAGAAAACATGGGTGTGTGTTCTTAAACAATACCACCGTTGCTGATATGTGTACATCTATTCATATTAATCCTTCAGACATGCTTTGAAGCAGAAATGTTTACTAGTTCCCTAATAATCTCTTCATTCACTTGCCAAAGGTTTACAGTGTAAACTTATGCATAGGTAAAGGTAAAGGGACCCCTGACCATTAGGTCCAGTCGTGGCCGACTCTGGGGTTGCGGCGCTCATCTCGCTTTATTGGCCGAGTGAGCTGGCGTACAGCTTCAGGGTCATGTGGCCAGCATGACTAAGCCCCTTCTGGCAAACCAGAGCAGCGCACGGAAACGCCGTTTACCTTCCCGCCGGAGCGGTACCTATTTATCTACTTGCACTTTGACGTGCTTTCGAACTGCTAGGTGGGCAGGAGCAGGGACCAAGCAACAGGAGCTCACCCCATTGCGGGGATTTGAACCGCCGACCTTCTGGTCGGCAAGTCCTAGGCTCTGTGGTTTAACCCACAGCGCCACCCACGTCCCTATGCATGTCTACATAGAACTAATTCTCACTGAGTTTAGTGGGACTTACTCCAGGATTCAGGATCTTTCTGAATGTCTTTTTAGATGGAGATGCAGGGAATTGAATGCAGGACTTTCTATATGAAAAGTGTATGTCTTTTCACTGTTTTATAACGTCATTCCACAAGTGAAGTTGTTCTTATGAATTTATGGATTTCTCTCTAGCCTTCATTAGAACAGCTGCTAGACACTGTGCAATGATTGTGGTCTTTCACTGCTGTTTCAAAGGCTTGGATTACTTGTCTAAAACTAAGTTCACCCTTTAAGCCCTGACCAGTTGCTTCTGGCACTTTGATATCATACATATGGGCTCTGCCCACATAGGTAAAACTGATAGACCATTAGAATAAAAAAGGAGGATATAAAATCTGGAAACTTATAACTGCAGTCACATCAACTCACTGCCCACAGCAGGTCCATAAAATATTTGATTTGTGTACTAATTAAATGGTTTGTTGTTGTTTTTGGTCCAGAGTAATAATTCTTGAGGATGAACTTGAGAAGTTTATTAGTTCCAAGGAAAGCCAAGAACTAACTTTGGAGGCCTACCAAGTTGTAGAAACAAAACTAAGACTTGTTCAACCTCACATGCAAGCAAGCAACAGCTGCTGGGAAGAGGCAGTTTCTCAGGTGGAAAAAATGGTTCGAAGAAATCCAGAGAAAAAAGGTAAATTGTCTTCACAAAAGCATTTAGAAATTCCAGTCATGGTAAAATAAAATCTACAGTAGGTAGTCATATATGTGGTAAATAGTAACTCCAGTATTGCAATAGCAAAATGCCTGGGTTTGTAAGTAGGTTTTTAAAATGCATCAAAAAGGTAATGTGGATTGTATATATCTTTCTGATTTACATAAGTGAAGGGCTACATGAACTCAGACTTTGGGCATAAATCTGGAAGGAGATACTATCTTGATTGTTCATAGCAGTAGATCTGAGCTTGCTATAAATTCATGGGATCCACTGTGTACTTTCAGCGGTGATTCATGACTTCTAAAAATATCAACTGATGTCCTTAAGTTGTTTATTATGTTTATTTTTAAATAAAAAGTAATTAAAACTTAGGACAGTGTCTACCTGCTAATGGATTCTTCTAGCCCTTTGGGGCAGATTTAGGTAGGGAAGGGGAAATTAGCTGACAAGAGTCCAATGGGTTGACATTAAAAAAAACAAAAACCCAATTCTGCTGACTCCTACTTTCTCTGCTGCTTCTCTACTAACTCCAGGCAATCCTGAACCATCATGTGAGAACAAGCATTGCACCATGGTACCTTTGCTGCAACCATCTGTGCATATAGAGGATAAAGACCCAATCCCTGAAGAACAGGTACAAATATTATAGTCTGCAAAATTCACAAAATGTGTCAATATGTGTATGTTTATTTGATGATTGAGGGAAGTATAATAGTGTTCTTCAGTTGTATCAGCATACTTTATTCAACAGATAAAGTCCTCTGCTTATGTATTTACTTATTCTGGAAAACCCTAATAAAAATATACATTTAAAATGTACCAAAAATTCGCTTCTCATAGAGTGGAAGCTTGAACATGATGAAAATGGTTGTCAGTTGCATCTTGTCACTTGCTATCTTTATTTGTTGTAATGTTTGTGCTGGCAAAGAAAATTTCTGCTGTTGTTATATAGGATAAGAGTCTAGTGCTAGGTATATAGCAGGAATGAAAAACCTATAGCCTTCGCATCAACCTGTATCAGCATGACAAGTGAACAGGAATGATGGGAGTTGTAGTCCAATAACTAATGGCAGGCCACTGATTTCTCCAACCTTGGCATTTTCTTAACATGTGACACCTTGGATATAAGGCTATGATACTAGTGGTGAAGCATCCTTTTAAATATACAAAGTGTTTAAGAAAGTGGGTTACTATTGTCAACTAAACATTTCAGCCACCCTAGAGAATCTGTTCACAGCCTTTGTGTGTCTGAACTATATAAACCTGAAATACCATAAGTGACCTTAATTAACATTCTTTTAAATATTGGTAGAGTTATTTCAGAATTCCCTTTGGCCTATAAACCATACTTGGGATCCAAATCTTGTAGTTTAAATAAATGGTTAGGAACCATCACTGTCTTGTAGTATTTGAGTAATTTTTAGATGCAACAAGATGTTTGTTAACTTTTTCCTCAGGAACTTGAAGCATATGTTGATGATGCAGATATAGACAGCGAGTATAAAAGAGATGACTTTTATTACTTTTCCCTGGAAGACAGAGAGAGGCAAAAACGTGAAAGAGAGGAATCCAAGAGAGTGCTGCAGGAATTAAAATCTGTGCTGGGATTTAAAGCTTCAGAGGCAGAAAGACAAAAGTGGAAGCAACTCCTGTTTAGTGATCATGGTAAGTGTTACTTTTGTTGTTAATTTAAGGAAATCTGTATGCAACTCTCTTTTCTGAATTAGTTTAGCTTTTGATGATCAGGAGTACAGTGGACGCTCGGGTTGCAAACGTGATCCGTGCGGGATGCACGTTCACAACCCGCAGCGTTCGCAACCTGCGTCTGCGCACATGCGGGTTGCGATTCAGTGCTTCTGCGCATGTACGACTGCCGAAACCCGGAAGTAACCCGTTCTGGTACTTCCGGGTTTCGGCAGTCCGCAACCCAAAAAAACGCAACCTGAAGCAGCTGTAACCCGAGGTTTGACTGTAATACCTTACAGCTCCCAAGGTCCTAAAGTACTATATATTACAACCACAACTTATACGTATTTAACCTGAGCTATTTCAACCTTGTGCGGTTGAAGGCTGCTCATTGAAATTGCACAAATGCATGCAAGGCAGAGACCTTAAATGCTCTATTTGCATTAGGTTTTCTTGGTATGGAAAGAGCCTCTAAGCTCTCTGACTTGATTACTGAGTAAAGCCCATTCAGTGTGTGGGCTCTGGGATGCTGTTTCTCAAGATCTTGTGGGGCCATCCAAGGATAGGCTTGATGCATTGGGTGAGGGTTTCTCTAGACTCACAGAATTGTCAAGAGTATTCACAATTTGTTCTCTTGAAGGATCCTTACAGATTTTCCTTCTAGATCAGAAGGAATCAGAATTTATCAGTGTGAGGGCCACATTCCCTACTGAAGGCATCCAGAAGCAAACATGGGTAGAGCATGTTTTGCATTTGTTCAGTAGCAACCAGTGGGAAGCAATGTAACAGCTCCAGTGTATGGGTGGTGAAATTACTGGGTTTTTTTAAAAAAAAATCCATTTTGTTTTATAGTTATTCTATCCCTCTTAATGTTTGAGAGGGCATATATACCTGTTACCTTATGTGTTCAGCATCCTCTGTAGTAAATGAAATTCATATTTTTTCACTGAGAGCCATGCATCCTTTAAAACTTACAGTGAAGTTATTTTGAATACTCATTCCATATTTCCCCCTCTTTCAAGCTGCGATGAAACCCTTGCCTGGTACAGAGCAAGAGGAACCAATAAATGTTTTGGGATTGCCGAAAAATTCAGAATCAGGCAAGCAGGTGTGCAGCAGAGATGACAGCTTGGAAGAAGCAGTTTCTGACTTCAAAACACAAGCTATTGATGGTGAGAAAGATAGGGTGGAGTACCTCTCTGATGAATCTGGTAAGAACAAAAACGACATTGCTGCAAATGGTGGCTCACCAGAAGTTGAAAAAAGAACATGTTACCAATGCAATGGAGAAGGTGAAGATTCTGAGTCAGCTGGTGTGGACAGAGCTGATGTGTTGCAACCACCTGAGAGAGATGCGTTACAGTCCTCCATCAAACAAAGACTGGCTGAGCTTCATATATCAGCAGATTTGAATTTCACATCAGGACTTGCAGCACAGGTTGCTGCCAGGTCACTGACATTTACAACCATGCAAGAGCAAACATTTGGCGATGAAGAGGAGGAGGAGGAGGAGATACAGGAAAAGGAAGACTTTTTTGAAAAACACAAAGGTGAAGTAAATTACTGCAAAAATGAAGAATCATAGAGCCCACCTAAAATTTGCCTTGCCTATTTGGACACAATGGAAGGCCAGTGGGATTAACAACAGCAGCACATGCAAAGATTCAGCATTGATAATATTGGATGTTGAAGAGAAGATAACCATTAAAAATCATGACTTCAATTGGACTTTACTAGTCTTTTGAAATATATCCATGTGCAAATATCAACTAGACTCCAAGTGTATAGTATGGTTCTTACAGGTACCACAAATGACTGGCATTTCTTTTAATATTTTATCTTTATTTATTTATATTATTAGACATTTTTTCCAAAAATGTAAAAGCAAATGGTCTAATTGTCATTTCCTTATTGCTTATTATAATGTTGACATTAATTATGCAACTACTTGAAATGGTTCTTTAACAAGAACCTAACACCATGTGGGTTTTTCTGCCCACTTTGCGTCCTCTCCTTTCTGCATTAGATCACTTAATGACCTGCATATTTGTTGAGCTGTTGGTTCATCAGGGCCACAGCCTAAGATGTGGACTGTTTTGTTTAATGAAAGCCATAGCTTGTGTATCCTGGGATGCTAACCTAAAATAATAATAAGTTATTAGCAAAGGGTTACAAAGCAAAACAAAAACCCAGCACAATCTTCTGTATTTTAACTTCTGGACCATGGAGAATAATTTGACTGTTTCATGTTTTTGCAGTAATTTTTCCGTATTGCAAACACTCCCAAGTTGTCACATGTGACCCCCCCCCCCTTTGCAGATAAGGGAAATTAAACAGATTCTGATCAGGTCTTCTCCCCTGTTTCTTTCCATCTGTTACCTTGTGTAGATAAAAACAACTTTACTTCTGCAGCAGAGACTAACTGAGACTTGGTGTCCTTTGATTTTAGTTTCTACTTTGTTTTCCATTGGGTCATATTCTCTGAAAATGCTCCATCCAAAGGTAACTCAGATTCTTGTTCTATCGGTTTCATGTTCAGTCTGATCTACAAGTGTTTTCATGTATATCGCTTCAGCACTTCCACCACCATTAGAGTAACTGCTTCAGCTGATTTTCCCTACTGTGGAAGGTGGCGGCGGCAGCTGTTGACTTCCACACAAGGAATAAAGCCACAATAACTGTATTATTATTATTTATTGAATTTATATAGCTCCCTATACCCTGGAGGTCTCAGGTCGGTTCACAGAACAATGTGAAATGATAGAAGGTATGCCTTGCTATTACGTTGTAGCAGCAATATGGTTGGCAGATTCCCAGATTGGATCAAAACCCTAAGGATGCTCTATGTTCTGCAAGTTTTACAAGTATGTTTGCAACATCAAGTATAAAGCAAGGAATTCAGCATCACGGTATTACGGTCACTTTGTTAGCACAAGCGGTTCTGCTTGCCTCATGGAACAATCTACCCTCTCCTCCCCCTAATGCACTGCTCCAGAGGGAGTCTCCTAATCCTCCAGAACTATTGGGGGACATGGGATGAGAGTGGAGGAAGCCGTATTGTGCTAGCATGACTTCTGCTGGCTTTCACCAGCGCAATGCTTTAGTGGAATCCAGGCCAAAGTGCATTGCTTTGTTCTGTAGTGAAGTCAAATAAATGTAACAATTCTGTTATCACAAATATAATTTCTTTTTAGACTGGGGACTAGAAAAGGTACAGCAGCCTGAATTTACTATTAACATTTTAACATAATTAGTTTTTTAAAAAATATTTCACTCATCACCCCAAAAGACAGAAATATATTCAGTTTCCTCCCCAAAGTCCCATTTTTCATTTCAGACTTTAAGAAAAAAGCAAAAAACAACATCCATCTCACATATCTTTTTCCAAGGTTCTTCTTCTCCTACGTCATGTCCATACTTGGGCTTTTTCTTCTTCTCCTATACAATGATCCTCTGCAGCTCATGGTGAGTTTGCAGGGGGAAATAATAATTTGAGTTTGGAACTGGCTTCATTCGGTGAGTTGTTCCTGAGTGCAGGTGGCTCCTTTGTATAAGCTGAATAGCACAAAATCATGGGTACTTGCTCTCCTGGAATATTTCAAAATAAAGTACCAAGCAAAATGTGTAAATATTCAACAACAATCTATGTAAGAGTTAAAACACAGTCTGTGACCCAGATGGGCATGCGTATGCACACTGGAATTTTCTGAGAACTTTAAAGAAATGGCCCTGAAGGCCCCAAACACTTGAAACACTATGAACTCTATCCTTGGCTTAAGATTTTCTTTCTAGTGGGGGCAAAGCAACAGCCTTAAAAAAAGATATTGGCCGTTATTTAAGATTCTCATGTAAGACATTCCTTTGCAAATAATTAGCTTGGACTCTTCCATAATCCCTGTGATTTGTGTTACCTCAAAAAGACAAAACATCCAAACCCCAAGGTGCTCATGGTGGACATGAACTGAAACTGATCATTTTCTGATCAGAGCATGTGAAGTTTAAGACAAAATAATTATTTTTCTATACCTGTCAGTGGCATAGCAAATACAACTAGAAATATTGTGTGAAATCCTTGCTTGAGTATGTTCAGGGTAACTCTGCAGGCTGTTTTCAAGAGAACTGGAATACAAAAAGCAAATTAAAGTACTGGAGTTATAAGAGAAATCAGGGTACACTTCAGTATACTTTGATTACTATGTATTTTATAATTTTAGGTTATCAGAACACAGTGGACTTTACTTTTTCCCCCTAGACTTAATCACAAGCTTAGTCCAAAGTTTCCATTGCTTATTCATTCTTCACTAAAACCTAGTCATATAATAAAAAAACCTAGCTGTATAAGTTAAACCCATAGGTGAGTACATCAGATCACCTATTTTTTAATTTGGATTCCTAACAGGTAACATGTCTCCCTCTCTGTTCTCGTTAAGGACTCTCACAATTGTAAGTTCAGAAAATCTAAGTGCTATTCTTTCAAGGGTTTTTAAGCATACATTTTAGATCCTTCACACTGAAATCTTACACGCTCTTACCTAGGTGTCACCCCCAGAGTGTAGGACGTATTTCTGAGTTTCTGGTTTCCCTTTTAACAGCAGTCCTTAATTCAATGTGTGTGTGTGTGTGTGTGTGTAGGTTTGCTTTTGGGCCCTGGGCATTAATTTATTTTGCTGATCATTTTAGCTTCTCTCATATTTTAGTCTTGTCCACCGACAGACATACTTTGAATTAATGGAAATAAAAAAGGTGTTCAAAATACTTAATGTAAGTGAAGTGCTTTGAGCACTTAGTTATCTCACTGAAGAGGAGGCTTGTGTGATGTCACGGTCTGGCTGGATGCAGAGGAGTGGTGGGAGGCACCAGCTAGGTAATTCCCAAGGGAACCCCCAGGGGAAGAAGACTCAGAGCCAGGGGACTGGTGGTGGGATGACAATGAGTGGTAACAGGGAGCAGACTGGGAAGAGGAGGTGTCAGAAGCAGAAGAGGTAACAACAGGGTGAGCAGGAAGAGGCTTTGGCAGAGAGCAGTTCAGACTCTGAGGCTGGAGAGGAGGTTGGCCAAGAGGCAGAGTTGAGACAGGCTGCTGAAGAACCTAGGAGGTCTCCCCATCCTGCTGTGACCAGCTCCTCCCCCCTCCCCCCTCCCCCCGGTCTCCTAGAAAACTCAGAGAAATGAAAAGAGCAGAGCAGAGATGTATGCAGACGCAGTTTGTAACTGTTTGGGAAAGATCCTGGAGAGGAGGAGCTTTAGAGAGCGGTGGGAAAGCAGGGACCTTCAGTCCTTGCAGCTGCCTCAATGGGGGCAAGACCTACTGGGAAGAGATGCTGTTTTGGTTTCTTTGAATAAAGAGTTAACTTCACTAACATTGTTGTTTTTAATGCCTGACTCTGGCTCCTGACATGTGATTATACTTGAATTATAGATTGGGGCTGGGATGGGGGGTAAACCACATGTGGAGCTGACATTTTGTTTTACTTTTAAACTAGTGCAAACCACTTTATAAGTGCTTACGTTTTGCTTTAAAGTTTACTATAACCAAAATAAGTATTAGAACATTGAGTGAAATTAAACATCCTATTACAAATATTCCATCTGTGCAAGCACTGCAGTTTTCCAGATGGAACAATAGCCCCTCCCCCCATGTGTTGTTTTGAGGGTACTCCCACCTCACCCCAGAGCCAGTTATGGGTGGGTGCAGGGGGAGATGTGGCAGGATGTGATAGGTGAGTCTCGCCCTTTGTTTCTGATACCAAATTAGTTGAATTAAATTCACACTTTCACTGAATCATTTGCAACATTCAGTGTGGCTGTGAAGCCCAGAAAGGGTATTTTAAGATTAAGCAATCCAAAGGTTTTCACTTTCTCTTGAATGTTGTTCCATATCTTTGGTGTCTTTTACTCCTCTTAATCAACCATTACTTGACATATCTTGGTTCATACTTAGATTTGTTCCTTCTTCTCTAGAATCCAAAACTCATTGTCTGTGTTTTAAAAAAAACCTGCTCTTCATCATGCAAATACATAGTTCTCCAGTTTGCAGTAAAATAGGTGAGAGGGGCAAATATCTGCTTCA
This sequence comes from Podarcis bocagei, assembly GCF_964188305.1. Taxonomy (NCBI): domain Eukaryota; kingdom Metazoa; phylum Chordata; class Lepidosauria; order Squamata; family Lacertidae; genus Podarcis; species Podarcis bocagei. The sequence continues at coordinate 39,104,873 of NC_138135.1, read as the reverse complement.
TCAGCACTGCAGTTTTTGTCTATTTATATAAATGGTTGTTTATAACTTGACTTTCTACTGAAGATGAATTTCTTGCTAAATGATATTGGCAACAGCTAGTTATGCAATGCACAGTGCTGGCTCACTGTTCAGGCACTTCACTAATGAATGTGGGTCGGTCCTGTCTTTATACCTGCTGACTGAAGTAAGGCACAGTATGTATTATTTTTCCTCATGCAGTAGCTCTGTGGGAAACCCTTAATGATTCGGATAAGATCTTAATGACTCTGCAGCAGTCCAACACAACCTCTGCAGAGAGAGCTTCTTGTCACACCAAATGAAAAAGTTGCTAGCCAGAGACCAGTAGAGGGAAGCAGGCAGCACTTGAGGAGGCTGGAAGAGAATACTGGACACAAAAAGGAGGGCTTCATTCTGGATAAATCCCAGTCACCCTTTGCATGCCATTAAAACAGGGATAGTTGAAGTGTGGCCTCAGATATTGCTGACCATTGGCGAGAATGGGAGTTGTAGTCCAACAACATTTGGAGGGCCACAGGTTAGTGCAGAGGAGAGGCCAAGTTGGTAGCTTTTCTCCTAAGCTCTGTATTGCAGGCTATGTGCACTTCTGCAGATTAATGGCGGCTTTAAAATGCCATCAAGTTTCTGAAAAATTGTCTGTATGTAGCCTCAGCCTCTGTCCTTGCCACTGTGGCAGCCTGTGATCACAGTGGGAAAGTCAATTCCCTCTGCGACTTTACCTTAAGGTTAAGCTTGTACATTCAGCTGAGAGATTTCTCATCAATATATGAGGTGATGTCCCATCTCTACCTCACTGCTGCTGCTTTGGAATGGAATTCATTTATACCGAGAGGGAACTTGGTTTTTCAGCCAGAAAGCAGAAAAGAGATGCTGCAGCTGAGGCAAACTGTTTTCAGGAAGTGAATTTATATTGTGCTGAGATTGACAATTGCTTAGTTATGTGATATAGGTTTCCTAGAACTAAAGGTCTGTTTTTTTCAAGTTCTTCTAATCATTTATATTAGCTTAATTTGATGCTGATAAGCTTGTTTGTTAAAGAAGCCCTTTCCAGATTTCTGCTGCCTTTGTTTTGAATATTTGTTTGATACTCTCTCAAAGTGTACACAGACAAATGCAAGTATTTCATGAGAAAGAGCAACCCTACCAGCTGGATTGTCATTCTTTCCTGTGTAGGGAATCATACCTGTTTCCTAAACTAACAAGAATGTACATAGGAGATTGTAACTTTTGAATAAGTACTTTATGTAATAAAACATTATTTCCTGTTTCTGAACTTCTCTGTTAATTCTTCTGATGCTTGACTTATATAAACTGTACTTTTATATAACTTTCTGAATTTCTCCTTTCTCTCATTAAAAGCTATACTGCCCTCCTCACCCACTCTCTCTGCTGTGTTGCTTTGTCACAACAATTCTTCAAATAATTTGCTGTTTTAGCCCCATAGACAAGGTTAGATGGGAACATGGATGGAGCTGAGCTTCGGGCAATGGCCATCCACACTGTGTAAGCAGGGTGCAAGGTCGTATAAGAAAAAGCTGAATCAATACAGGGCTAAGACGCAGGGCTAAGTTTTACCCATTTCTTTGGCAATGATTTTGGGGGTTAGCTTGCCTGACTAGGAGCATCTCACCTGACAGCACATGGAAGATCTCAAGAATATTACATAGCTCATTAATACTAAAGTAGCCTTTAAAACCATGTGCCCTTAAATTTTAATTGGTGTGCTGTATTTTAGCTCCACACACACACACCAATTAAACAACTACTGTGGATTTTTAACCTATTAATTAAAACTTTGAATCCTAACACCAGAAAAAACCGAAACAACTTCAAACTTCCTCCGCTCTGTGAAAATGTCATAATATGATCTACCAAATTATCTATTATGATGGGCTGCAACAAACCACATTTAAAGCCATGTATCACAGGTATGTCTACACAGAGTAAAATACCTCAGTCTATAATCAGGGGGTAAGTAGTAGCCCCTGTTGTAATTGTTCCTTGTCAGGGCAATCTGCTTTTGAAGATCTTTCACTGATTTGCTGTATCCATTGAAAATGTAGTTGGCAAAGAGCAGCTTTCCTTGAATGTACATCTGTCAAAAATACATAAAACATCAGCCTGTAAGTAGAATGCAAAAGCTGCCTTTGAGGAGACATACAGGAGAATGGGACACAGTTTTGTCTGGAGCCGCGTTACCAATTTTTAATTCATTAGCAGGCCATATCACACCATCATGAGTCATCCTGCTCACCTGCTGAACTGACTGCTCAGAACTAAATACAATATCACAGTTTTCCTCAGCACTGGAGAGACCCAGCACCTTCTAAACCTTGGCTAGGGTGGCTCCATCACTGGCATTCTTCTGTATTGTAGTATGAACTAATGTTTAGCTTGTCACCTGCAAGACATCGTTAACCTTTTTAGATCAACTGTTTTCAGCTAGGCGTTTGCCATCTTGCTCCTGGGGTAGTTCATTTTGTTTAGTGGCAGGCCAGTAATCCAGCTCATTAAGATTTGCTGTTTTTAGCCAATTGTATGTTTCATGCTCCAGGCTAGGCAAGTTTCTCAGCCAGCTTGCAGAAAGAGACACCTTCTGCTTCAGGTCTGTAACCCATTTGTCTGAGTACAGGTGATGGGGCTTGCTTCTGAGTAGATATGCGCAGGATTGTCAAATGTGGGGCAGCCTGGGGAGATTCAGGTCTGCATTTATGGAAACCCTCTCAAACAAAGGAGTCCTGAAAGCTTTTGATATTGCCCTCTAGAGAGTGTTTTAATCGAAATGTAAAAGCTGAGGAAACTGAAACAGGTACCTTGAATAATGTTTGGGTTGATCACTTCTATGGGATAGTTTCAAGGATTTCTTTTATCCTAACGTAGCACAGTTTGGGGAGAATGTTTCCTTACCTGCATAAAAAGAGGCAGCCAAGCATTCTAGAAGAAGGGTCATAGCTCAGTGGCAGAGTGCATATTTTGCAGGCAAAAAGCCCAAGGGCCAGTCCCTGGTATCTTCAGTTCGGTTGGGACAGACCCCTGTCTGGAAGCCTGGAGAGCTGCTGCCAGAATACTGAGCCAGGCGCATCAGTGGTCTGACTCTGTAAAGGCAGCTTCCTATATTCTCAACTAACACCAAGGGAAACAACTGGCCTACTTTGACAGTTGATTGGGAAAAAGCAATCAAGTGCAAAAGGTCATTCTTATAGGCCTTTCGTCAGTTAAGGTAATTGATTCAGGTAAGCCAAACTTGAAGAGACTGTGCACAAACCAGAAGACAGATAACACTATATTCCTGCTCTTTCATGACACATTTTATTCACAACTGTCAGGGGTTCAGGAGCAGAGGCGAGGGCAAGGGAGGAAACAGAGAGCGAGGGGGAGGAGTCCGAAGGAAAGATGAGCGATGACGACGACCCGAGATCTCCGAGTCTTTCCAGTGAATCGGAAGATTCACAGAAAGGAGCTCCAGTGGCCAGAGCGAGGGGGGAGATTAAGGGGACACCCCAGGAAAAAGGGACAAAAGGGGGTTCAGAGAGCAGCAGTTGGAAATCGGGGCCAACGTCCCCAACAGAGCGCAGTGGGGAGGAAGGGCGCCAGGTATCGGGATCCGGTGGCTCGCCGCAGGGGGGAGGGCATGAGTCAGGAGTGGCCACACCTCCATCGGGGAGCGAAGGAACGGTCAAGCGGAAAGTGGGAGGTTGGGCGCGCGCGCCAAGTTCAAATGCACAGGAAGGCGGCAGAGTAAGCAGCCCGGAAAGGGAGCCAGGTCCTAAAGCCCGCCGCAAGGAGACAGAAGGGTCCGGGGGGTCAGCGTCAGAAGAGTCCAGGAAGGAAGAGACCACGGGGGGCAGAGGGACCCAGAGAAGGAGGGGAAGGCGGAAAAGGTGGGGTAAGGCGAGGTTATTAAGTTGGTGTACAGGAGGCGGGGACTCAGACGGAGCTTCGCCGGTCTAGCTGATAAGACGTAGGGCTGCATGCGGCAGTTTGAAATTGGAAACTGTAACTCAATAAAGACTTTTATAAAGTGAACGCTGGCTAGCGTGATCCTCTGTGAGCTAGGATCTGGAAGCAGCCCTGACAACAACCATCAAAGATTATTATAAAATATAACACTTGCTAACCTTGGTATTTGTCAGTTTGTAAAGACTAAGCTATATTCATTATACAAAATTATTTGCATGCTTACTTGGGAACAAGCTCCAGCAGATAGGCTAGGATTCTATAAATTTAGCTTCGGCTCTGCAGCTTGTGACAATTGTTTTCACGTAATTTTTCTTTTTTTTAACTCGTGCTCCCCAGTTTGCACAAACATGCATGATAACCCTGGAAAACCATATATTTTATGAGACCTCCTTCCTCACTGGGTTGAAATTGAGGAGGAGTCAACTGTAGTGGTTCAGTAACTGATGTAATTCACAAATAGGAAGTAGTTGCAACAGATTAAAATGGAAGGGAAATCTCATTTTATAGATTAGATTAGTCTAGACGTAGGTGGACAGGGGCCCTCTGCTGGACAAATTTAGAAGTTACAGAGATATTTTGCTTGCTTGCTTGCTTGCTTCTTGGACAGGAATCCAAGATGCTAGTATGTAAAAATACCCTTCAGGTGAGTCCAATGCACTCATTTATTTATTTATTTATTTATTTGCTTCTGGAAGAGCAGGTATACACTACTTACTGGATACAGGCATATAGTGCCCAATGGAATAAGTGCTCATTAGTAACCAGGGAGAGTCATGGAGAAGAGATCCAGTTACGCCAGGAAGAATAAACCTTACTCTCAGTCCTGGGAAGTATTTGTCCTACATTCATTGTAACAGAGTACAGTGGTACCTCGGGTTAAGAACTTAATTCGTTCTGGAGGTCCATTCTTAACCTGAAACTGTTCTTAACCTGAAGCACCACTTTAACTAATGGGGCCTCCCCCCGCCACCGCGCGGCCGCTGCGCAATTTCTGTTCTCATCCTGAAGCAAAGTTCTTAACCTGAGGTACTATTTCTGGGTTAGCGGAGACTGTAACCTAAAGCGTATGTAACCTGAAGCGTAGGTAACCTGAGGTACCACTGTATTTCAAACATGTCCCTTGCATTGGGAAGGGATCATGCCAGCTATTTCGTTCTTGCTTCGGTTAGGCTCCACATTCAGAAAATAAGGTGGAGGAGTCACCTTTCTAGAGTTCATATCATTTGCTGAGAACAAATTATAGGCCGATTCACTATAGTGCTTTCATCTCTCCCTTTACCCATCTATCTAAAACAGTGAGAGAAAAGAGATATTTCCCTTAGTTCTCAGATCAGAAACTTGAGCAGTTGCTCTTACTAGACCCCTCTGAGGGAGAAACTGGAATTTTATGTCTTTTTCCAGTCAGTGCCATATCTTTCACTATTCTGCAGAACGAAACCAATCATCCTTATGTTCCAATTATTGTGATGGCACTGATCCCAATGGACAAGAGGAAGATGTCAGCATTGTCTTTGTGCTGCATCGCCATTTGCTATGAAATGGGGAATGGACTTTTCTTGAACGAAGAACACAAGAAGTAGACTCCAGCCATAGGATCTGGAAGCCATTTTCTCGGTATGAGTTGAAATGACCTGGATGTGCGACAGGAAGGTTATAACCTACCAAAAACATGCCAGGAGCAATATTATGCCTTTTCACCAGTAGTGATCCACAGTGGCCTGTAAACTCATCTGCAGACCCAAGATCGTATTTGAGCAGGCGAAAAGAGTCCAGACGACCCTACAAAAACAAAGACAGCATCATTATAAGACTAGGTCAACAATAGCAATAATAAATCTTATTCTACCAGATGTCAGAGCACAATGTTCCCATTGAACAAGTCAGCATTAAAGGAATTGAATTATTCAGCTATTTACTGCTCACATTGGCAAGTGGCCCAAGTACATTTAACTTAGTGATGGACATGCCTAATTGTCAGAATGTCCCTCTGATGTACTCCCACCTTACCAAAAAAAGGGGGGGGCACTACTGTTAATTTAGATCTAGTGTGTATAGGGAAACAGCAATAGCATTCATGTTCTGAAAAAGCTCACCCATCTTAGGGCTGTCATATTTTGAAGAGCAAAAAAGAGGACACATTTGCCAACTTCTACTTTTAACCATGGATCGCTATAACGACTCATTTTACATACCCATGAAAAAGAGGACGTGTTCTGGAAAAAGAGGTCATATGACAACCCTAGACTTATACCCCAATCCACAAACGATATAAAAGGACGTCTTGTGGCATTAAACTCCTATGTCAACAACCCAATTTCTCTGTACTTGTAAGAAGTCAATAAAATGAAGCAATTTTTTCACACCAAGATGTTATTCAAAATCTTCTTGCTTTTACATCAGTCATCGGCCCAGTTCAAATGCAACACTAAGTTATACCATGGCTAAGTGTGAACAAGCAAGCATGTGGGTACTCACAGGAAAATATCCCTCCCCATTTCCTGCTAATGCCATGCTACTGGGACCTAAATCATGCTTTCACTTAACTTTACATCCAAACTTGGGATCATGGTTTGTCTGGGGAACAAACCAAGAACAAACGTTGGTTACAGCTCATAGTTTGTTTGGAGCAAGACAAACCATAAACCTAGGTTTGGACGTAACACTAAGCCACCCACGGTTTAGCTCTGGCTAGCATGCCAGCAGGACAGTGAGGCACCTGCAGTTTTTGTGTGTTCATGCTTAGCCATAGCTTGGCTGAGTGTTAACAGGTGAACCAGGTCACTGATGCGATTGAGACAACACCCGAGAGCCCTACCTGTGTACATGGCATACTCCTGTTCTTGTTCTTTCTCTCATAGAGCTGTTCTAGGTGCTTATCTGTTCTGAGGTCGTAATCTGCCGCTCTCAATGAAGTAGTCACACAGACCACAGTGATCTGCTCTGAGGAAGACATCTGGTTGTTGATAATGTGATCATATTCCAGGTCTGTAACATATGGAATCTGATGGTTGCTGCATCTGCATATCCTCACTTCATCTCCCAGCATCGTTCTTCGAAGGACTACAGGGCAGGCACTGTGTGATGCAGTGGATGCCTTTTCACTGTCATGAGAAAGCAGTGGTAAAAGGAGCGTAAGTTGGAGTGTGAATGAACTGAAGTAACAAAACTTTAACCAGCTTACACTTACTTGATCTACCAAACAAAGTCTCTCTGTTTCCCAGGTAATTCAAAAGGCTGCTGCAAAATCATATCTCTGTCCAAAATTGTTTTTATCATCATGATGCTTTTTCTCTACAACTTCTTAATGTGCCTTTTGGGATCAGCTATTTCCTTGAGGGCTATCCAACATTTTGTCACGAACCATAGCTCTTCTGTTTAGTTATTCATTTAATTAACATTGCAAAGAGACTAACAATATTTTGTTCTTCACCTCAGTCCGTGGCCCACCAGAGATCATCGACCAGCACGACCAAGGCAGTTTTAGTCCCATGATGAGGCCTAAATCCCGAATGGAAGGGACCTAAATGGTCCGCATCCTCCAGGCATGCCTGGAGTTGCTCAGCGACCACCCGCTCAATCTCCTTGCCCACACTTCTTTTCTCCTTGCATTATTCTACAAATAAACCCAGAGTCCTGACTTTAGCTGAAATCCATGGTTTTCTAAAGGTATAACCGTGTCCACAGCACTTTGATGCTCTTTCTGATCCTCCAGAGCAGAAGAATGAGCCAAACTAGTATAAAGAAAACTCTAGCAGATGCTCTTTGTGTGGATAAACTGGCTGAACAACTTCTGAAGACAGCTTCAAACAAAATTCGGGCAAGAATAAATAGTGGTAAGGTCCTGAAGTGTGTAAGACACAAATGCTTATTTCTGTGGAAAAACAAGAACAACTTGCTTCCAAGGCTACCAGAACTGAACCTAGCATTGTTAACAATGATAACATTACAAATGTAAGGAAATGTTGGTCGCTTGCTGCAGAGGAAAAGGACTGCTTTCTTCACATTCCTAGTTGCAGATTGCAACTTCAGAAATCCAATCCAAGTAAACGTAGTAAAATTAAGGCCACTGGATTGCAAGCAGCTAAATTCTAGTCTATTTTACAAAGATGAATTATTGTTGGAGGGTACAGAACCATGTATGTTCCCCTTTACTCCTTGCAGGAAAAGTGGAAGATATAATAAATAGAATAATAAATATATCATATACATAATGCAAAGCTATTCTAAATTGATCTAATTGTCATATTTTCCTTACTTCTCCAAAGTAAAAATACTGTAAAATCACCTGAATATGTATTTGTGTCATTCTTGAAACATATGCTCCAAATAATATAAATGGCATTTAAAGAATCTTAGTAAGTCTTCAAAGAACATAGTAAATGGTACTTAGTTTTACTTACTTTGCTTTGTGAGAGGTTTGGAGTGTGTCATTGTTTACATTAAGGTGAGCCATGGGCGGTTTATTTGTTCTGAAAATGCTGCTCAATAAATGAGGGTCTCTGCAAGAGAAAACAAACACACTTCACGGTTTTTCTGCAATTCCAAGGTATCTCTGCTGATATTTACACTGATATGCAATGTAGACCCATTTCTAATGGTTGTTTCATACAATGCAGCATATGTGGGGAACCTCTGTCCCTCCAGAAGTTGTTGGATTCCAAGTCCCATCATCCCCAGCCAACATGGTCAATATTCAAAGATGATGGAAGCTGAAATTCAGCGTACAGGGTGCAACTGATTCTGCACCTCTGCAGTATCGTTTTAGTAGGTACACGCTGCATATTCAGCACATTAGAATTCCTAAAGCACTTAATCAGAGCAGTATAAGATCCCAGTATAAAGGAAGTTGTTCCCACTCCTCTCTGGTGATTTATCAGTTGAGCTTATGTGTGCTGTGGTTGATTCATGACCCAATATTTAGCTAGCACCTATCTTAATTAAGAGGATTTGGAAACCAAACCCATTGCTTCAAAAAAGAATTAATACAGTATTGCAACATTTTACATCTGGAATATTTTCTCAATTTATTTTCATTTACCCAGCACAAAGTTTTAAAATTAACTTTAATAAAAGAAAGGTAATATTCTGAGAAAATTGGGAAATTTATCCACAATGAGGCTTTTCCTTGGTCCCTGCATGCACCCTGCCAAATTGCCTTGGGTGTGTGTATGTCAGGAGAACTCCCAGAACAGCTTGCAGGCAGAGGAGAGGGGGGAATTGTTCCATCTGGCAAACTGAAATGCTTGCACTGAAGGAAGGGTCGTCATAGTACTACATCAAATTCCTCCATATATTCACAGAATGGTGAAGTATTTACTCTCCATTGCAAAGGGAGTTTGTAGGCATTTGACTTCTTGTGCTTTTACCTGTAAGAACCAGGTGACACACCTTGAGTGGGGCCGCAAGACGGAACAGCCTGGAAAGGAGGGTGGTTGCCTGGTGTAGGGGTCTCTGTCTCCCTGTCATTCTCTTTTCCCTGTGCTGTATGAAAGCCAAGGAAATCATCCACATGTTGTGTTTTGCACCGTCTGCCAGCAATCCGAGGGAAGGCTGAGGTTCTGTGTGTGTGTGGTGAGCTGATTTCTGAAATGCAACAATACACCACCAAGGCAACAAACTTTAAAAAGGCCTTAAGCTCACATATAAGACAGCTGACTTAGATGCATGTGGAATTTGGTTGACAACTGCACATCACAAGAACTGAAAGTGCAAAGCAAAATGTCCCCTTCAAGTGGAGTCCTTCCCATTCGATACAACTTCCAGGAAATACTGCTTTAAGAAGTTAAGAGTATAAAATACCTTTTTATACACTTAAGAAATAATTGCAACCAAATGTTAATTTATATTATTTATAACGCTTAGTGTTTCTGTACTGCGAAGAGGAAGCACTTTGAAAATAGCTAGGAAGATTAACATCACATTTGGATCAAGCAAGATGTTTGCTTCCAATAAAACGTTGGCCAAAGGAAAGATAATGTTCATAGACCACATTGCACTCTGCTTCTATGCTTCCCCTAGGCTCAAGCTTCCACCAGCGCTTCACCTCTTTGGTGTAGAGAAATTGTACCAGTTCTTATCTTCCAGTCTAGTGATGGTGAACTTTTCACATTCCAGATGTTGTTGGATCCAATTCCCATTAGCCCTAGGCAGCATGACCAATGGTCAGCTCAAACCCAAGTTAAGAACACAAAGTATTCTTCTGCTATACTGTATATGGTGAGTATCCTGGAGATGCAGGATCAGGAAATATTCCTGTTTCTCCTGTCATGCAATAGGCTCTGGAACTAAGGGAAATGAAATCACACACAGAATACTGGCTTAGTTCACAAATGTATAGATATATCATATGGGTTTTTTTTATCAATCACACATGACTTTATGTGATGTATTTTCATGCATACATAAATGAAAATAATTAGTACCAAAAGTCCGATCTCAAAGCATACCCTGCAAACAAACTAATGAAATGTGGAATCAATTTTTATAGGAAAGTGTACCTTTCAAATAAAAAATGTAAAAAAAGATAAAGCAATATATAATTTCATTAAGTGATTTCATACTCCCTTTTTGCAAAGCAGATGCAGCTGTTAGGTTAATATCACATTAACAGATACAAATGCAGATGAACTGTAATGTTTAGTCTATACATACTGATTATAATTTTTAAATATATTTAAATATCTGACACCAAAAATATAAACCATGTCATTACTTATTTCAGTCCTCTGAATTTAGAAGTGTTAGCATCCTCCTCCAATACTTATGCTACTAAATTAAAGACTGACCTAAGGCTATCCGGTAATATTCCATCCAGTCTTCTAGGACATTCTTGATTTTACATCTCAGCGCTTTTAATTCTCTGGTAGGGTTGTAGTCTTTGACATGGCTTAGATCCCCTTCTGAAATTCTAGGTATTCTCTCCTGTGGTAATTTTTTTTATCAGCAATCAGATCAAATTATGAGTAGCACAACAAAGAAAAAACAGTAAAAGTAATCAGGGACCAGATAAAAATAGAATGGCTGGTACAAACATTCCCAGAAGATAAAACTAAATAAAGGTTCCAGCAAAGCAGTCTGAACCTGGCACCTCAAACTGAACAGTGTGCCATAGTGGTTAGAGTGTCAGACCTGGGAGGCCAGGGTTCCAATCTCTACTTAGCCATGAAACTTGCTGGGAGTCACTGTCTCTCATCCTAACCTACCTTACAGAGGCGTTGCAAGGATAATATGGTGAGGGGGAGAATTATGTACACCACCTTTATCTCCATGGAGGAAAGGCAGGGTATAAATATGATGGCACATAAATAATACATAACAAAAAGGCAATCCTGTGTGATCCTTTCTGTGGCAGGTATTCTCTTCTTTATTCTCAGCTGCTTTGTTCTACTTTCTGCTCTCTTGGCCTATATGTCTGTTCTATTCTATTGCCTCCACTTGATCCCACCTCAGCTTCTGCTTTTCCCATACGTTATCTCCTAATCTGCCTGCTTCATCCTTCCCTTCTCCTTTCAGTTCATCAAAGTACAAACCATCAAATGGGAGGAATATGTACAAAGCCATAGACATGACCAGTAGACCAGTAGGCAACTATTTTGGCCGGCTTCAACTCTTATTTCCTTTGCCTTGGCCCCTGCTTCTTCTGCCTTGTGGTCCCCTTTGCTTCTGCCCTTTCCCCTTCTTTCCATCCTCAGTTATCTCCCCGCCCTCTTATTTATATTTATTCAGTCTTCCTTTCTGCATTTGCAGATATGTGGAATCTTTTTGTGGCACCCAAGATTCCAGTAAACAGCTGCAAATATTGTACATCTGCCTTTCATTTCTATTGGGTTTGTCAAAACGTGTTCCTACGTTATTGTGAAATAAGGAATCAAAGTTTCATTAGCTGAAGGGGCGTTTTGCATACAAGTTTTATGGTGTTAAATCAGCATAATGAAAATAAATTGTAGCAAAATACGCTGCTGTTACAGTATCCTAGTGGATGGGCAAAGAAAGAGGAAATGTTAGAAAAAAGTAAGCTGTAGCAGTGTGAAAATAAAATTACATTTACTTATTTTAATATTGAGTTTCTGACAGGTGCTTACTTCTTTTTTAAGAGATTTTTTTGTGTCTTCCGTTTTGCCATGTGTTTTAGAAAATCCTTTTACTGATGCGGATGGTAGATTAACTTCTGTGAATATCTTGCTCTAGAAAACCAAGAGAGAACAAACAGCAGAATTTGCTTTAATCATATGCAGTCCATTGAGTTTCTACCCATTTTTCTTGCAGGAGTCCTACAATTTCCCATAGCTACAGGACAAGTAACAAAACAGGCAAACCTTTTGTTGGCAACTGCATCTGCTGTTGAATTGCTACCAGCCATGAAGCACATAACCCCATCAGAAAATAGCAGAAGCTAAATTCTGTGTGACTGGTATGTGATTACCTGTAACCAAACAGCAACATATTTCTGTTTGGCTCCTGGCTGTGATGCGGTAGCTGCTTAAAATACTGCTATGTGCACCCCAATCTCCGAGCAGTGAGAGATTTCAGGGGTGCTGTCAGCACATAACTCATGGTTGGTTTCCTTAAACTGTAGGCCACTGGAGACTGTGGTGTCTTTGTTATATTGGGAATTGGTGGGAATTGGGAGTCTCCATCCCTGATGTAGGGGAAAATAATGTAGTGTCTTCTCTATATTCATTTGTCTCACTATTGCACTTGCCTGGATACACACAATCCACCATGACTCTAACATTTGTGTAGGGCTTCCAATAGTATACCCATGAATTTAAATGTCAAGCTGATCCTGATTTTGAACTGAATGGAAAAGTCCATTTGTATGGAAACAGTATGTATGTGCAAGAGCTGGAAACGGCCCTCTTCTATCTGTTATTCCTTTTGAAACTACTGTGCAACAAATATTTTACTTCTTGCAAATCCTCTCGCAACCAAATTCTCCCACAACCCACCACAGAGGGCTATTATCTCCCTGCAACTTCTCTACAGGCTCCAGCCTGATTGGCATGTTGTGTGGTTTTTTTGCATCATAAGCTATTGCACCATACCAGGTTTTCTAACTGTGGACCAGCCACACCTCGTACCGGTGACAAAGACAAACGCACGCTTTCATGTCGCCACTTGTAAAGCAATCCAACAGCAAAGCGTCCTGCAACCTTCACTGTGATGCACTTGTTAACCTAGGGTAAGACATGAGAGATGTGTACTTCACAGTATTGTTCAGCTATGGAATTTGCCAAAATGAAGATAGGAAGCCACAAGAGAAATCTGACACTAACCAGAGACAGATCTTGTTTATGGCGACACCATCTTGTTTATGGTGGTTCAGTGTGCTGTGCCCCTCTCCAGGATACTCCATCCCACCTCCCTTCCCACCTGATGTTCCATTCCTCCCCCAAAGCAGTTTGGTTCATTTAGCTCACAATTGTCTATTCTGCTTTGACTGGCTTTGGGGTTTCAGACAGGAGAATTCCCAGGCACACCTGAAGGTGCCAGGGATTGAAGCTAGGGCCTTCTGTGTGCAAATAAGCTATGGCGCCTTCCCAGAAATGCTGTTGCGGGAATATGGGAATCTGTCAACTACTGCATCATCAAAACCATTAGTCCATCTACTTCATTACTGTCAACACTGATTGGCAGTAGCTCTCTAGGAGTTCAGACAGGGTTCTCACCCAAGTCTACTTGGAACCTTTCACATGCAGAGCATGTTCTCTACCACACCCCCTTTAAAAAAACTAGTGTCTGCAAGATATAATCAGGCACATATAATTGCAAGATATAATTAGGCTTCTGTACTTCTTGCCAGATGTAGGTTGCCGGGATAGTTGTGGAAAGTACAGAGCATAGCTAGTTGCCAGGATTGGATAGGGTTGGGTTGCCAGATAAAGGGGTGAAATTTAATCTCTACTTCAAATTTTACATCATAGTAAGGAAAGGTCGAGTGCAAACATGACTTTTCTACTCTTGACAGTTTAAGAAGTGCTAGGTTAAGCATGTTGCCTTAGGGGGAAAGAAAGAGACAGGAGCAAAGCAGTTCAGTTTTAAAGTAATGCAGTTTCCCACTTCTCTTCTGCTTATTTATTTATTATTATTATTATTATTATTATTATTATTAGGCTTCTTAAGTCACTTGTTACACAGATGTCTCCAGGCAATTTGCAACACACTTAAAAACATAAATATGTTATAATAACTCATTCATACAAAAGCACATGTAATTTATAAAAATATGGATTTGATATATGAATATGATCCTGTTTTGTACCATGATGGCTCAATCTTCATTGTAGTGTTTGTGCTGCTTCATCTTGGGAACAAGAAAATTAATTCAAAGTATCATTTTCTTCATTAAACTTCATTCATTAATTTTACTGTGAGCTAGCTTAGGTAGTTAGCTACTTCTGTTAGCTGAAGAATTTACAACACTGTAAATAACAGCATCCCCCAGAAGGAAAGCCGTATTTGAAAAAAGAATTTTATATATATATATATATATATATATATATATATATATATATATATATATATATATATATATTACCTGCATAATAACTGGGTCATCAAGCTTCCCTTCTCCAGGCCATTTCCACTGGCGTAGTATTTCTCCATCTTTATTAGTCACCATGCCTCCTTCCTGATTAAATATCATTGCTATGCTGCTGCTGCTGCAGAAACCAAAAGCCAGTTTTTCACGGTGCCATTTAGTAAAACATAATGAGTAACTCAAGCTGTCTACTTTGATCTTGGTGCTTTTAATTAACATAGTAATTTGCATATTTATCGCTTCATCTATATTTTCATATAGCATTCAACACAGGTGTGCACAGTGGCTGTGAATGAACAATCCAGCCTTAAGAGAGTCACAAAATTATTTCGTAACGTAGCCCTTACTTTTTAACTGCAAAACATGAAGGTGCCTGGATAACCCCATGTTAACACTGGCTCTTATTCTAGGCATACTTTACAGTAATCAATGACATATATCATATATATTATATCCCATTGTGGTTTTATCCAAGGCAAAAAAAACCCACTTTCATCTGCTAAGGCTATGATCCACAAATCAGCAGAGGCACGCAGCACAGTCTAGGCTGATAGTGTTAAACTAGGTGTGACAGACTTTGCTCTCCCTTCCCGTTCTATTTGATATAAAAAAATTGTGTGTATAGAATGCTTGTAACTCACCATAAGTTGAGAGAAGGATACCTGAACTCTACAAGGCTCTGATTCCACACAGCAAGTTGGTACATGGCCTACCTTGAGCTCTAAACTACCGTGTAAATTAAACAAGATTCTTAAGAAAGGATATAAGAAGTGCTGCACCAGCACAACACCTTCACTTGTTGTGTCGAGTGTTTTGAGCTAACCAATGCAGGTCACCAGGCCCAACTTGATGGATCAGTGGCTGTCACTGCACCATATACGATACAGCAGCGCTGGCTGCTACCTTAAGATGTCTGTGCTGTTCTGGGTGGGGTGAATGGAAGCTTTTGAAGCACACTTTTAGTTTTTAGAGGGAGTGAGTCATGCTTGAAACAATGTGGGAGCCTTTTAATTATGTCCTACATCCAGTATAGCAGGTACTGCCAAAGGACTGTCTCTCAGTGCCTGCTGCGGTTAACATTTGATGTTAGTTAGGAAGCCCTCTGGAACATCTCTTCTTACCTGTTAGAGAAGCAAACGCTGCCATGTCCAGAAGGAGTAAATGTTCCAACTAACGCACGATCGGGACAGTCATTAAATATATTGGTGTACAAGCCACCACAAGGAAGATCAGAGTAACTCTGACAGACTGCAACATGTCCAGAGGGGTAGGTAAATAAAGAGTCAAGGAGTTTGTCTGAGATGGATATGGCATTTCCAGGTGTCTAATTATAAGGCACTTTAAAATAATAATAATAATAATAATTTATACCCCGTCCATCTGGCTGACTTCCAAGATATATATAAAAACATAATAAAACACTACACATTAAAAAGCTTCCCTATACAGGCTGCTTTCAGGTGTCTTCTAAAAGTTGTATAGTTATATATCTTCTTGACATCTGATGGGAGAAGGTCCTCTACTGGGTTCCCTGTAGCTTCACTTTTCACAGTGAAAGAACCACCAGAAGAGGCTCAGAGCAAGATCTCAGCGTCCAGCTGAACCTGGAGGGAGGAGATGCTCCTTCAGGTATACTGGGCCGAAGCCGTTTAGGGCTCTAAAAGTCAGCACCAACACTTTGAATTGTGCTCAGAAATGTACCGGGTGATCTTTTAGGGAAGTCCAACCACAGTCAGAACAGACCATCTTTCTGTTTCCCAGATCTGGAATCTACCAAACCACAAGCACCTCTCCCTTGCCAGGACTCAGCTTCAGTTTATTGTCCTCATTCAAGCCATTACTATTTATGGTATAATGAAGAATCTTTAAAATACTATAAAAATAATTTTAAAATAAAGCTTGCCAAACAGCTATGGGGAGATGGGTATGTATGATGCATAGCACCAGATACACCCAGTGAACTACTAAAAAAGGTGCCTGCAATAACGACATGCAGCCATGACTGAAACAACTCTAATATTAGTGCCTGCTTTCTCTCACTCATAATACATGTAGAGCTGAACTAAAAATTGCACCGAGGAGTCAGTATTGGGATGTACAAGCGTGAATGGCTTGTGTGATGCAACTGTCAATTACTCATTCTATTTCTTGTCTACTGTACATTTGACTGCAGCTCAAACTTGCTCAATGCGTATTCAGAGGATTTACCAAGTATCCATCTCAAAACTTTGAAACTATAAGCAGCCACTGTGGTAAGCAGCAGTGACCTATCTGTGCTAAAGTGGATGCTATCATGAATGACTTTCCACATCACCACTGTTGGCAGGTGTTTGTCTGCTCAGATAGATGTATGGATAGATAGCTAGATAGATATAGACATGCAAAGACCTATTTCTATATAAAACTTTAGACAGTTTGAGGTTTAGTAAGTTCAAGTGCTAAGGGGTCCTTTCTGAGTTTTCTCAAATCAGCAGCAGGTAATAATCTAAAAATCTGACATTCAAGTGTGTAGGAACAAAAATGCTTGGGTCATGACTCACGACTTTCCTTCTTTTCAGTTTGGATAAAAGGTTCTAAAGCAAGTCCCCCCCCCCAAAAAAAAACCCCACGTTTTTGATTCCAGACTTAACCTGCATAAAATTGCACACCATTATTTGGAAACAGATTTTTCCAAACGTCTTGCTCCTGTAAAGTGATCTAGAACCTTTTACAGTTCAATCCTTAAAGACGTTTACTCAGAAATCCTAAAGAAATTTGCTTCCTACCTGCCAAGTGAATTAAGTAATTTTAAATCCATGCTTTTTCTTTGTTGTAGGAATGTTTCCTCCCATTCCTGCTAGATGGAATTCTCTTTTATGTTACACTTTCAAAGGATATTAAATGAAGGATGATCCATCAACCAATCCATAGTGCAGTTTTTTTAAGGCTGGATCAGCTTGTTTGATCAATGGCAACTGTGGCTTTTCATACAGGCTCTCGGACGAGACTTTCTTACTGGGCTGCCCTTTGATGTTTTGGGGAAAGGTTTCCGTCTTCATATCACCATAATGACGAAGAATAATAGGCTTGTCAAATCCTGATTCTTTCAGCTTAGACAGCTGCTCAGTTCTGTTTGGAAGATTTTTTTTTAATCAATTATTTACTAAGAAATTCTCTAAAATAAGGTCTTCAACATAGCTAGCATTTAGGCTGAAAAAGTTCAGCTTTCTATATGATCTGAATAAGCAATGTAGTATAGCATATTCCAGGCACCAGTCTTCTATTCATCTGAGTAAAAAGCAGTTCAGTTCACTCCAAACCCTGTAAGAGCTTTGAAAATACACTCTAAACTGTTTTTCTTTCTAAATATAAAATGTAAGTTACAAGTCTAAACTCACTTGCCTTCTGCTCAGGCAACTTGGTAGAGTCCTAATACTGATTCCGAACACAGACATCCTAATCTATACTACGTTTGATCCCCATTTTACATTTTTGGTTTTATTTTCAAAAGATCTTTACCAATTATTTGCCTGTTATTCTGAATAAGCACATTAATAAAGGAACACCAACCAGTGCCAAGGCTCAACCCCAGTCCAGACTTAGTGGTAAGTACTTCTGAGTCAATTGTTGTCCCATGTCCCATGTCCCTTTTACACAGAAACTTGCACGTCACCTGCAGCTCTTAAGTATCCTAGCAGATACTGAGCTACAGTACCAGCAAAACAGGGAAAATGCAACAGGGCAGCTAGCTTTCTTCACTGTAGGTGCTGAAGGAGAGTGAGGGTTATATTGTTTTGGCTTGGACTTGCATAAGCTACTATGTGTACTTCATTCAAAGAAGAAGAAGAGTTTGGATTTGATATCCCGCCTTTCACTCTCTTTAAGGAGTCTCAAAGCGGCTAACATTCTCCTTTCCCTTCCTCCTCCACAACAAACACTCTGTGAGGTGAGTGGGGCTGAGAGACTTCAAAGAAGTGTGACTGGCCCAAGGTCACCCAGCAGCTGCATGTGGAGGAGCGGAGACGCGAACCCGGTTCCCCCAGATTACGAGACTACCGCTCTTAACCACTACACCACACTGGCTCTGGACTGGACTGTCCTTTCCATTGGTAGGCAACATATTTACTCTACGAGCCTTCAAGCAGCTTTATTTCAATGTCACTATGAATTTTCTCATAGTCTATGTATTACACATTGCTGACTTTGAGAGAGTCAGATATCCAAACCTTTAACTGAAGGCGGGAATTAAGCAGGAAAGCATTCCAGAAGCTTGTAATTCTAAATATTAATTAGAGGAAATCTAAGGAGAACCCTTCACTGGAAGCCAACATTCCTTACACCTTAAACTCTGCAACAAGATAGCACTCAGGACACCTTTTTGCTGACCAGGCTAGGAATAAGCATTCAATAACACTAAGTCAAGTGCAATAGCGTTGGCACAGAAACCTGGCAGCAGTCAGCGCTGTACCTTCCAAAATGAGGATCAGGATTTCAGCGCCAGGTCTATGTGCCAATAGGGGTGATAAACACTGAAAAAGAAAACATACTCTCCTCCTCTGGGATGGATTGGTTTGCAGAGATTTTGTCTATATAATTATATCTCAGATGAAAATAAATCTTCCAATAATAATATAAAACATACAAGTGTAAAAACAGGAATAGCTAACAGAAGATCTCAGTTCATCAAGATTAATCGAGTTATTCACTTAGAACTGTACAGGGAAACACAGGGCACAAAAAAGTAAAAGACTTCTGAAAATGATATACCGGTAGTTATTGTTTTTCAAAAATACTAGCTAGGATTAATTCAGTCTGCACTACATTGGGGACGTTTTTAAAAATTACCAGACATCATGATTCTGAGGTTGTTATCCCTAAGAAAAAAGTATATTTATTTCCCACTCCTGTCAAATACCAAATGTTCAATTATTTAATTCCCCCCCCCAAAGGAAATGAGTTTCTGTAATGTGGTTTTGCAACATGTTTTTTTTTATGTTCCACATCAAGGCTAGCCCAAGACATTTTACTTTCTGAGGGAAAAGACCAGGGGATGCTGCCCCCCTAGTCTACGTCCAAAACCTGCCTGGACTGTTAGTAGATTCTTATGTCAAAACTGTGCTGCACCTGAGGGAAGCAGGAAACATAGGGAAGACCACTTGGCACACAAATTCCCAACACCTCCTGCCTGAGGCAAAAGCCCTACTCTGCCTAATGGTATGGCCAGCCCTGCTCCACATGGTCATACAGGATTGCTCTTGGGCCCAACAGTGATTGCATGAAGGCACCAACTGCATGAAGCAACACTTTCACATGAGGACTTTTCACACTGTGTGATTTGTGCAGCCACAGTGGCTAAAAAAGAAGATGCTTTGATTATGAAAAACTGCAACAGCTGTCATATATGAGTCCCAATTGGAAGCACCAATTCAGGCCATTGGTTCATACAGCCAGTGCCTCCATGCTACCCTTTTCCAGTTAGAAAACGCCAGAGGCCCTCCATACTCTCCCATGGACCTCTTTGAGCATCTGTGTTAGCAATTTAACACATCTTAAACTATCTCTGGTTATTTTAGCCTGTAATAAAATAGAAAAAAATCAGTTTAACAAGAATAGATTTTAAAAGCCATAATAGAAAATCCCATTTTAATATTACATTTCAATCTTTGCCATTCGTAATCTTTCCACTGCCCAGACATACGGTGCTTTCCATTCTAGGTCTTTAGAGTCACAGTCAGAATGTTGAAAAACCCAACCTTTATGAAGAAATGAAAAAACTCATAATTAGTTAACTGAAATGCTGCAAATAAATAAATAAATAAATAAATAAAGTTTAAGTGCTTGTCGAATTCCAAGACATCAGTACATTTTTTGATTAATCAAAAAATATATATTTAAAAGTTAAGAAAGCCGGTTTGTTAACACAAACACAAGTATTAGTTATTGTTAGAAGTAAAGGCCATCTTTAATATTTTCTTTTTCATTCCCTATTACACTCATCCACCAGAACCAATTAACCTAAAAAGAAAATAAAAATAGTTTCCTCAAGTATCATCTCTTGGTAGTCCTACTAGAAGAAAGGGGAATGGCAGCCTGGAAGATTGTGAGGGCATCTAGCATCACCTTTGTCGTACACTAAAGATGGACCTTTCCCCCTTCCCCTTTGACAGTTAATATATTTTGTGTTGTGAGACCCACCTCTTTTGTTTAATCTATATTGTTTTCCCTCTTTTTAAAGCTGTTTCACTTTTGTCATCCCCATCCCACCCTCATAACTGTATCATTATAATGTTGTAACCCACCCTGGTGCCCTATGTTGAAGGGCAGGTAAGAAATCTTATACAGTAAATGAATAAGCTTGCTCCCCTCCAACTGTAGCTCATTAATCTAAACATTAACCTGAATGAAGAAAGAGAGAGTGCACACATAATACCTCTTTCCTTGCATAGTTTTGATGACAGTGAGAAACTGATTGCAAAAGGTGAATCATTGCTATATTGCTGAGGGACTGCAGCTAAATAGGAGAGAAAAGAAAAGTATTGACCATGAGTCCTCAGCAGTATAAGCACACATAATCACAGTTCTTTATTAAGAACTGTTTGTTGTTTTATAATTACAAACTTGCAAAGAGCTAGGTAATGGCCAGAGTAAGTGCTTATGTGCTGTTAACTTTTTTCATTATTGAATGAAGTGCTCTGGGTACAGATTGCCTCTCCTGGCTGAATACTATGATTACTTTTTCACTCACCTTGAAATGGGAAAGAGAAGCTTCTGTAATAAATGGTTTGAAAAATTGCCTAGTTTATTTTCAGTTCCAGCCCCCCCCCCCCAAGTGCTTGTACCTCTCTAACTTCAGCTGCAAAGGCCATTTGCTGGTATTCTTCAGCAACTTTCCTCAATTAATCACAAGAGATCTCTTACTTCCACTTGTGATTGTGGCCTGGGACGAAGATAGCAAATTTCAGAGCTGGCATTTTCTCTCTAGCCTAGATGTGTCAAGAATAAATATCATTCTAAACGAGTGATGGACAACTGGTTTTTTGTGTGGTCATATTTACTGGTATAGAGTATGATTCTTTTTGCTGCCCACAATACTTTTATTTATGTGCACCAGCACCTAATTTTTAACCCTGCAAAAAGCACTGTATAGAAACATGTATTAAGACAAACTATATCTTAGAATTTAATGTTCTCCATTGTTGCCTATTCATGCTATTAGGTTAGAGACTTGCAGCCTGAAGGTTTACTTTGAAATTAGTCTCAATGAGAG
Organism: Podarcis bocagei; assembly: GCF_964188305.1. Classification (NCBI taxonomy): domain Eukaryota; kingdom Metazoa; phylum Chordata; class Lepidosauria; order Squamata; family Lacertidae; genus Podarcis; species Podarcis bocagei. The sequence continues at coordinate 39,083,109 of NC_138135.1, read as the reverse complement.
CTACTCCTGTTTATGCTAATCGGGGACCTTTATCTACTGAGTGCTAAATGTATAGTAAAGTAGTCAAAGTAAACCCTGAGTTTTGGTATTAGGATAAAAACCAATCAGTTTGCTCCTATTCTTATATGTAAAAGTTGCCCCAGGCCATCCCACATGTTGGTGGAGTGCATGTAAGCCCTCCCCACCTCCTTCCAGGGCTGAAAACGTGTGCCAGCAGTTGCACACCAAACAAACACTTGCAATATTGTCGCCCCCTGTAGTATAATGGCCAAGCTGAACCACCCTCTGCTATATGATACTGGAATATTAAGTATTAAGGGAAAACCAGTAAAATTCCTTACTCTTGCTTCCATTGAGTCTGTTTGACAGAGCTCCAGGATTGTCCATTCCTTTTGTCGCACCCATGGGAAAATCAACACTTTTCCTGCTTTTCCTTTTCACATTTTTAGCCGTCTCATAGTCAGTATATTCAAATGTAGGTGGCAATCTGTTGGACTCCTGTGATGCTTGCCTTCTCCTTGATTTAAAGTTTTTGTATGCTAATTCCTGCAAATATTTTTTATTTTTCCAGACACCTTCAATGAGATCTTTCCAACTGGAGCTCAATATATTTAAAACCCCTTGTGGTAAAATAAACTTAAACTTGGTAAAATGCGTCAACGTTTCTTCCAGCTCACATAATATGGTAGCAGCCATGCATTTATGTTCTTCCAGTGAAGTTGACCGTAGGTCTTCTTCTGCAGGTGGAAATGAAGGTATTTGGGAGAGGCGAGCCAGAGGATTCTCACAAATGTTTATGGATATAGAAGGATCATCTGTTTTAGTAGAAACTGGTTCTTTCTTTGCTTTACTGTCTTTCACAAAAGCATCATTTATTTCCCTGTGTTCATCCATGCATCCAGAGTTCCTGCATGTGGACAGTAAATGTATGTTATGCCTTTAATTCGAGAATACAGACTTTTCATACTAAGCGGGACTCAAAAATGTAGGTCTGCCACTGGGCTGGGGGAGGGGTGTCAAATGTTGCATGTTGGACTACCCTGATATAGACCAAATACTATAGGTGTGAAGAAGACATAACTATGTACAGAAATCTTCAGACACAGCTATATATGTATTCAGGCTTAAATTCTTATGAGAACAGCAGGACTTAGGTAAGTAGGAAGTACAGAATACATACTTGCTTCCTGCTGGAATAGTGCCCTTTTACATCCTATTCATCCTTTAAAAAAACAAAATGTGAACAATTTTCAAGTTGCAATATGCCCTTAACAGTTTTCCCATTTGAACTTTCCAACCAACAAAAACGGGGGAAAGACTACATTTTAATACAATATATCAATTCATTAATGCATTCAATTAGTTATTGCAATTTAAATACGTCACCACTATTACCTGTGAATTTCATGAGGATCTGGATCTGTGCTGACTAAATTTATATCAACAAAGTGTTCTCCTGGTTCTATTTTCATATTTCGCTTTTGTTTGGTTTTGAGCTAGAATAAAATATAGGATTTTATTAAACCCTTAATAGATTTGGAGAGAGCAATACAGTAATAACATATCAAATATGAGATGGGAAATACCTGGTCAAAGAAATATATGGGTTCTTGTTCCAGGGTTTCAGCCATTTCTCTCAGTAGGATTTTGTGCCTACAGAGATAAAATATGAATATGCCAAGAAAAATGGGACACAAGAATACAAATGGTTGTGTTTTTTAATGAAATATAACCAAGACAAAATAAATAAATAAATGTCCAGTAGCACCTTAGAGACCAACTAAGTTTGTTCTGGGTATAAGCACACAAAAGCTTATATCCAGAACAAACTTAGAAGAAGAGGAATTTGGATTTGATATCCCACTTTATCACTACCCGAAGGAGTCTCAAAGTGGCTCACAACCTCCTTTCCCTTCCTCCCCACAACAAACACTCTGTGAGGTGAGTGAGGCTAAGAGACTTCAGAGAAGTGTAACTGGCCCAAGGTCACCCAGCAGCTGCATGTGGAGGAGCAGGTATTCAAATGCAGTTCCCCAGATTACAAGTCCACCGCTCTTAACCACTACACCACACTGTCTCTCTTAGTTGGTCTCTAAGGTACTACTGGACAATTTTGTAATTTTTTTATTTCTTTCGACTGCATCAGACCAACACTGCTACCTACCTGAATCTATAACCAAGACAGATTTGGTGTTCCTAAAGTAGTATCTAACAGAAATTGAAAACGCAGCAGGCCTTCTCAAGTGTACAACTGTGCACATAGAGCTCTCATGGGAGAAGTATTTTGCATTCTGCATACTTATCAGTGGAGTGAGACTTGTAGCTAATGAATGACACCTGTAGCCATTTAATTGGTGTAATATGGTATAGTGTGTTTGTGTGTGTACACACACACACACACACACACACACACACACACACAGACAGTTTGGAAATAGTTTGACTTCTTTGCAATGGGGTACTAATTTTATGCAACTCCTTGCAGAAGTGAGATCTAAAACATATTTGAACCAGGTGAAGAAAGGAACAGTTGTGGTAGAACAACTAGCTTTCAACTATGGACATTAAGACAAAACTAATATTGCAAATCTATTGCTTTAAATGAAATACAAACTGATCCAAGGATCCAATTGACACAGCTGCCATTTCTACTGTTATGCAAGGACTGCCTGCATTTGAAACCAAAATAAACATTAAATTGTTTCCTAACTTCTGTGAATAAAATTTGTTTATGTATCCACTGCATTTATTTGCAGCTTGAATAGTTAATTCATATTTTCACAATTAATTTTGGCTTTGATTCTATAACATCAAAATAATATTAAGGGCATATTATTATACAGACTGATATAAACTTATAATACATATACTTCTGAATTAAGGCTGACAGGCCATCTATCTCATAGTAGGTCAGGATTACTGTATATGTTCACCTTTTACAGCTGTATCATTGCTTTAAAGCCATAATCTTTATTATACCTAATACTGAACAGATCATTTGCTTTAAATGTGACTGTTCTGGAGCCAAGCCAATGGTTTTAAGAATGAGACTAAAATTACTGTATATTGCCATTTCAATAAAGTTGAAATAATTTTTCGACTTTAAATAATTAGCCAATCATTTGGCAATGCAAATGGATTGCAATGGTTACAAACTCAACTCCTTTCATTGACAAACAAGTCTTCAAAAATAAAACAAAAAGTATATAAAGATATTTTGCTGCATTAAAAACAATGTAAACTCCATAGTTATGCAACTCCTTTGTGACATTTTGTAGCAGTGAACATGCTGGATATTACGTTATTGAATTTTCCAGGCTGGATATTAAGTTGGGGGGGGGGGCAGGAACAGAAAGGTAGCTTGATGCTGAAGCCACAAAGTCTGCATTTAGTCACAGTCTTTAAGTTGGGGTGTAAGAGAATACTGTAGATGGCAGGTCCACACCATACATTTAAAGCACATCCAAGGCACATATAAAGCACATGACTTCCCCCGAAGAATCCTGGGAACTTCAGTTTGTTAAAGATGTTGTCCATGAGCAGGCCCACAGTTAGGTTTGATGAGGCCCTAAGCTACTGAAGGTAATGGGGCCCTTTATATGTCCAACTGTCCTTTCTCAACAACAAATTGTAGCTGTTTTTTGTGTTGAATATATGCTATATGGTAATTTATGGACCTAATAGATATCTAAAGCCATTTGCACATAACAAAATATGTATTTTATCAAAGTAATTGTTGAAGTTATATTTTGGAAATGTACATACAGGTTTTTTTCCTTTAAATTTTTTGGGGGCCCCCAAAAGAGTGGGGCCCTAAGCTATAGCTTGTTTAGCTTATATGTAAATCCAGCACTGTCCATGAGTGAATACAGCCCATAGGCTGAAAAAAGCTTCTCCATTCCTGATGTATAAGATTGCGGCCTTAACTGAACTAAGCCATACTATGTGCTATGCAGGTTTCAGGTTGCACCTAGGGCTTTGCACCTTGGGACAAGGAAGCAAAGATATTTCATGACATTTTGGCTGATGCAATTGGAGGTACTGCCCTTCTGCAGATTTTGGATTTTTTAAATAAAATAAACATTTTATATGTTTTAATGCTTTTAGATGTTTTTGAATGTTTATTTTTAATTGTATTGTTTTACCACTTTGGTGTTTGTTGCTCTGGACTCTTTTAGAAGAAAATGTCAGGATCAAATTTTAACAAATAATAATATCAGCAATAATTTATTGATTGCTCTAGTTTACAAAAGCTAGCAATAAAGCCAGACTTAAACTTTCATCTTCAGACACAATGTAAAAAGAGTTTCGTTAAATTCAAAAAATACCTTTACAGAACATTTTATGCGATCGTGTTGGTTATATTTATCAAATGTGGTTAATACGGCTTACTCCCTTTTTTCAGATCTCCAGCAGTTTTCCACCAGCATTTAGAAGGTTATCATTAATGCCATAGATTTACAGGTATTTATGGACTGTTCTGATAAACAGAACAAACAAAATAATTCCCTGTTAAAACTCCTCCTTAATACAGGTTTAGATAATTCCTTGTTATCTGTCTCTGTTGTACTCTCTCTTTTCAAACCTCCCTTGTATGATTCTGTTTGTCAATAAATGTTATAACGTACCTTAGAAGTCTTCCCACAGAGAGCAGATCTTGCTTGTCAGTAATGTAAAATGTAACAGTTAAAAGCTGTCTCTTTCAAAGTGAACAGAATAAAAGTTGCCTCTCTGTGGTCGCAGTCAGTCAACACACTGTTGAAAAGCCCTGTTGCTTAGTTACCACATGGTGTGGATTATACCGAACCATACTTCCTTTCTGCAGCCACTTCTAAGCTTCAAGCAGCAAGCTAGCCACTATTAAAGGTACTCATATGCGCACCAGCAGAAGTAAATGGTTATTAGGATGCTTAACTGCTCCAGATGGTGGCTGATATTATTTCAATGAAAACAAAGCTTTTGCTTAGTTTCAGTGCTTTGTCACCATCATTAAGTGCCCTACCCTAAAAAAGAACCATGGAAGCTCGTTTGTTAACAGTGCTGGGTAACGTAACTCTGTGAGGGTAAGCTAACATTCCCAGGATTCCTTGGGGCTGTTTTAAATGTCTCACTTTTAACAAGCCATAGAGTAAGAACTTATTAAGATCCTGCTACATCTAGTCCAGCATACTGTTCCCTCCACGACCAACCAGATGCCTATGAGAAGTCCACAAGCATTGCCACTTGTGATTCCCAGCAACTGGTTGTTGGCATCCATCTGTCTTGGGAGACAAAGGAGGAGTGCACCTTTGAGTGTATTCAGAGGAATACTGCCCCTAACAGTGGAGAGAGAATAGAGCCATCATATAGATATTAATGGTGTTATCCTCCATAAATTTGTCTAATAATCTTTTAAAGTCAACCAAGTTTATTAAGTAATCTTAATAAAATGGAAACACTGGGAAACCTTCCATCTCAAATTAAGTGAATGTATTAAGGGCTGAAGTGGCAGTCAGCTCTAGGACAGACTAGTACCCTTGTTCAATACTGCTTTTTAAAGAAAAACACATTGCCCCAAAACTGCAATATTCAATTGAAACTCTGAATCAAGGCAATTAAGTGGGGCAAGGGGGAGGCAGCACTTCCATATAGTACCATACAGGGAAAGGCTTTTTATTCTGCCCCCTCAGTAATAAACATAAGCTGCTATAACTGTCCTTAGTAAATTCTCTTTTCCTTTCTTCCAGTTTTGGGGCCAATACATTTAAATTAACTGGGAAGATTTACAATAAAGGAAAGCCCTGGTTACTTTCCCTGCATTGTTATATACAGTATTGATCAATGAAAGGGTCCAGATCTGTCGCTCCCTCATCAACCACAGCAGTTGTTTTGCTCCAGTTGGCCATGGATGCATTCTGCACCTACCTCCACCTCGTACAATTATTTTTCTGGCTGGTAACTATGGGCATTAATTTTTTTCTGGCATGAAAACACATTGGTGGGCATATAGTATTTGTTTGGCTTGAGAACAGCTTGATAGGCATTTGGCTGCGATGTTTTAATTTTATTAAAATTAAGTTATTTCATAACTTAAGTAGCTCCCCTGATCCAGCTCTAATAGCACACACATCCCCATTCACATCTAACAGATGTTAGTTATCATTCATTAAATGACAATACTCTCAGAATGAGCACTGACGGGTCCAGATGTGCATCTGTGGGTATCCCTTGCTGAATGAGGTAATTACAATTAAAAACAATAAAGAATTGACAACATACTAAAATGAAAAACAAAAACAATCTATGGTGAACATCTTGTCAGGTAGGTATGCTCCTAGTCTATTTAGTTGAGTGTACCTTATAGTACTTTTCAGTGTTGTTTTTCAGGCGCATGTTGGGCCTATGATCCATCCTACAGTATATCGAAATATAACAGGAGTTAAGTCTCTGAAGCAACTTTTTTCAAAATCAGCATTTTAGATTAGTGATAGAAGCAGACAAATCCAGTCTTGTCGAATTTACGGTGCCATGTACACATCTGATGAAATGGGCTCTGGTCCAGGGACAATTTATGCCAGAATAAAATGTGCTGTGCAATCCCGCCACAGTTTTAGATAAAAGGAAGACTCACTCGCTGAACTCAACGGGGCTTCCTTTTGAACGGACAGACAAGCAGCATAGGTTTGCACGGTTAGTCTTTTAAGGTGCCATGAAGCTCTCTACGTTAAGTTTTGCTGCAACCTACTCAGGGAAATTGGTTGCGAGGAGGGGCGGGGGGGGGAACCCAACAACCACGTGGTGTGAAGAGAGGAGGCCCAGGCGACGGCATGAGCTAGGAGCCCGGCCCTAAACTGCACCTCCCACGGACAGCCTCACAGACAACAACTCTCTCACGCTTCCACAGCGCACGTGCTCGCTGCTCGTCCTCCCCCCGCTACCCGACGGGATTCTTAGCCCTCCATTTTTCCCGACGTGCCCCAGGGCTGAGCCATAGAGTATCTGGGGCTGGAGCGGCCTCCCCTTCACCCTCGGTCTCTGGCTCTCGCTCGCTGGCGGCGGCTAGTCGTGGGAGAGGAGGCGGCGGCGGCGCTGCAACATGGCGGCCGTGGAGGAAAGGGGCAGCCCCGAGGAGGAGAAGCACCTGAACGGGGAGGTGCTCTTGGATCCCGAGGAGAGAGAAGGCGCGGCGGGGCCTGGCGCTGAAGAAGGAGCGAAGAAGAAGCGCAAGAAGAAGAAGAAGAGCAAAGGAGCCGCCGCGGGTAGGAGCTGGGCCGGGAAAGGCGATGGCGGGGGGGGGGGGGGAGAGGGAGGCCGCGTCAGGGGCTAGCCATGGGGACAACTTCGGAGGAGAAGCGGGAGCGAAGCCTCCTTGGCCCCCGAGACGTCCGGGGTTGAAGGGAGTGGGGTGGGTCGGTGGGAGGACGAGCCCCTTTTCAGGGGAAAGAAAGACGTCGTTCCGTAGGGCCGCGTTGGTCTCCGCCGTGGGGAAATGTTCCCAGAGTCGGAGGCGTTTAGGGGGAAGCGATGGGGAGGGTCTGGGTGTGAGGCCGTCAAGCTCACGTTAAGCCTTTCATCATCATAGCCCACCGCGGTATATGAGACTGGAAATCGTTAAACTAGGGCGTGGGTCGTGTATGGCAAGGCGACCTCGCGTGTGAGATCTTCTGTGTCGGGGTTTTCTTGGGAAGCAAGAGAGTGCTGGTATGCAGCTGTCAGGGTGCCTGGGGAAGGGGGGGGAGTTAATCAACACCGCAGTCGGAAGGTAACTTTTATGGTGGGAGCATGCACGAAATTCACATGTAATGGGAGAGAGGGTCTTCGGCATGATGCATTTGCCGTCGGACACTCGTATGGTATAGGAGGACGACGATTATAACTGCATGGTTTCCTTACAGGACTGAGGGTGTGTGTTAAGGCTCAGAGACTGTTGCAGTTGCATAAGGCGGGGGTGGATTTACATGCTTTCATTAGTACATGGTACCTGTCCTAAGGTCTAGGGGGAGAGATTTCAATTTATGGAATTGCTTGGAAGAAATTTATCATTTACCTACAGTGATAATATAGGAACAGTCTTGTATAATTTAGAAAGTAGAGACACACAATTTTGAAAGTATATTGCCTTTGTTAGCTGGGTTTTGCGTTATTGTTTAAACTACCTGCTTATTTGCAAACAGGACAAGAAACCGAGAGAGAATCTGAGTCAACGCTTGATGAGGTGACAAAACAATTGGATAAACAAGCACTGGAGGAAAAGGAGAAAGAAGATGATGATGAAGGCAAGTATAATTTACCCTGTCCATGATATGTAAAATATTAATGTAAAAATATTTGTAGTTTGCTTTAGTTAAGGGATTACTGGAGTTGGGAAAGATATTTCATGCTGAAGCAGTTTTATGTAGGTTGTTGAAAGCGCTGCTGTATAAAAAGGCTATTATCAAATGTTTTGTTCATTGATTTTAAAAAGAGATCATATTATACTAAGTAATTATAACCTTGGAAAGAGCAACTCTTATCAGGGTAATTCAAGATGAGAGATAGGATCTATCCCAAGGGATGGTTGAGCACTGACTTTAACCTAGATCTCCTTTGTTCAGGTACAATAGGCTATCCACTGCAACACAGTGACTGTGTTATATATATTGAAACTCCTGTTTGGGAATGGTAATAGAGAATATTGATAGATCTTTGGCTAATTTTATTGGTACATACATACATGCTTGAAAGTCAGATATTGAATTCAATTTATGAAGCAATTTCTGATGAGCTTTTGTTCTAAACAAAATGCCAGTCTTTCTGTTCATTAAAAGAAATGAAATAAAATTCAGCTTAATTCTTAAAGTGACAATTTTACCTAGATTATTCTATAAATTATAAGTCATTTAAACTACAGAAAACAGGCTTTATTACTGTTGTCCTTGTATTATATCTACATTTTGAAAAGCCATATGATGGAGAAGATAGGAATGAAATATGAATGACAGCCAGAAGCCCCATTTTACATGCAAAGGGCTTTTTCTGGACCGAGAATAGGGGGCTGTATATAAGACAAGGTGGTTAAGCTAACAATGTTTTCAATACACTTTGATGATTTTCTCCTAGAGACTTTGCTGTGAGTTTATTTATTTAAAATAGACAAAACATTTCAGTTCAAGTTCTTTTGCAACACAATACCTGTCCACATTAATTGGTTTTGAACAAGAACAATCGTTAATGTGTTATTCCTGTTGGGTGTTGGAATAGATGTCTGGGGCTCCCCATACCCACCCATTTAATAGCTTAAGTTCTAATTAACTGGATTGCTAGTGACCTGAGCTTCATATAATTCAGAAGAGATCCTAAATGTTAAGAGACTGTTACATGATGGTGCTTAACTCTAGGCTTCAAATCCCCATTCATCCATAAGACTCACTGGGTGACCGTGGTAGGCCACACTCCCCTAGTTTAATCTACCTCACATGGTTTTTGTGATGGTAAAATGGGGGGGGGGGGACCATGAATGGCACCTTGATCGTCCTGTGGGGAAAGGTGTGTTAGCAATCTAGTAATATAAATAAATAGGCAAAGCTTTTTAAACCTAATAGCAAAAATATGTTTTGGACCAAATCAAAAACCTTTCAGACAGACTCTTCATTGCTGTCTGGTGTTTTGCATTAGGAATCAATTGTTCATGGTGGAAGCTAAACATGTTACTTGGAATTAAGTTTTCATTCAACTCCTAGGATTATAGCCTTGATTAGAGACAGTGGTTGTGACTCTGACAAAAGGATGGAAATAATGCAGCAGTCTTCAAGGACATGGCAGTCTAAACAGTTTGGCTTGCTGATTGGCAAATCTACCAGCACAGTACCGCAGAAGAAGCCTGTAATAAGTGAACAGCAGCCACTGTAGGACTGAATATTGCCAGAATCTGCAGTGGTTAGCATAGGGAACTGGAAAGTATTCCAGATTGGTAGATGAATGAACTGCATGCCAGAACTTTTTTTCTGATGTAGTGTAAATGGATTAAGCATAGTTCAAGGGCAAGAGGAATCTGATGCAGTTTTCATTCAAACGAGTAGCAGTGTTAAAGAGCATTGACTATTTAAAGAACGACTGTGTCTTTGTTTCAGAATGTGCTGTGACAGACTGAAATTATGCTTTAAAATGGGTTCTAGGTTTTTTATATATAAAAAAGTGTTTAGTCTTTAATGCCCTAACTATATCTTTTTAGTAAAATAAAATTAATGTAAAACTTTAATAATGTGTGTCAGCCAGATCACTACCAAAGTGATAGTTTCTTATTTTAAAACTTAAGAATTTTAAATAAGTGCATAGGTCAGTTACTGGAAACTAGTGGCTACCTGGCTAACTCTGGCTGCCTGAAGGATACTCTCTTTCTCTTTATGCTGCCTCTTACCTTTCCTCTCCATAGAACTACAGAAACAAAGGGTTCTTTCCAGGCAGCAGTCCTATCTTTTCATGCGCGTTATCTCTCTCCTTTTTTGTTGCCAGAAGTGTACCTGCCAGCCAGAGGCCTTAGACTTCTCTGGTGGTAGCTGCTGTAAACTGAAGGGTGATGGAAGTGTGTGGCTAGAAGGAATAATCATTGGCAGTGCTAAACAGCATATGATTTGCCCTTGTGAAGCCATGATTTTTATTGATTTCTCATGTGGCATTAATTAGTTCACTTTGAAAGTGGTTTTGTTATGAATGTTGTACCCAACTGTATGTGTGAAGCACTTACACAATATGTTTGAACTATTAATGCTGCTTAGCATCAGTGGGGTTTTTTATTTAAAAATATGGTTTTGCTTTTATCTAATGTTGCCCTCTTATTCTTGCATTATTAGCAAATATTTAATTACTTTCAACAACCAGGAATTCCACTCAGGGAAGTGCATGGAATTCTCTCCAGAGAACAAATGGACTGGCAGAGGAGGGACAAATCACTTTACCCAGCTTTCACCAACTAGCTTGACTTCAGTATATGCCATGGAGAAAGCGAAGCTCCTTGCTTCTTAGCCAGCATAGAAAGACAGTAAACTAAACTAAAAATGTGGGGGAGGGGGATCCCAAAACAACCCACTGAGAATTAAGCATGTCTCGTGGGCATGGAATCCTGATTTATTTTTGTGGGGTAATGAAGTAATAGAGGAAATGAAATGGAGGGCATGACTGGTTGCAACACTGAACAGGAGCATGCCACATTGCAGTAGCTTGCTACAGATTCCACCTGTGCATACTAATTTCTATAATGTGTCTTGGTATGCTTCCAAAATTAAGCATACAACATGTAGTGACTAGTGTACATTTTAAACTCCAGATCATAATGGGCATGTTGAAAGCTGCTGATGCTTTATTGAAATCGGAAAGACATCACAGTGAAGATGCTTGTGGTTACAGCCATGATTAAACTTTGTGTCTCAATCTGCACTTAAGGGTCTGGCAGTGTTCTATTATTATTATTATTATTATTATTATTATTATTATTATTACTACTAATACTGTTTATTACACAAAGAAATATATTTATTGGGGTGTACTCAGGTCATCACCACTCGTTTCACTGAATGATGTTAGCTATGGTTGTGTGTGCATGTATGTTTGCATAAGGGATAGCTGCTGAGAAACCTTCATTGGTTACCAATTTCCTACTACCAATTTCAATGTTCTTGTGCTCACAAAGCCATAAACTATTGGGCCTGAAGTACCACCTGACTCTTTATGCTCCACTTTGATCACTGAAGTCTTGTAATGAGGCACTTGGTGGTCTCATATACCCCTGAGGTTCAGCTGGTCTTTACCAGGCGCTGAGCATTTAGTGTAGCAAGCCCTGCTCTGTGGAACTCTTGCCAGTAGAGGTTCAGCAGGAGTTATCCCTGCTTGTTCGTAGAAATCTTCACGTCCTGTGCAGCAGGTGTGAAGTTGCATGCAGTTTGGGCGAGTCTAATTGGGCTGCTCTAATATGTAGCTTTGCTCTAGCTCTTTAGCCAAGCCTCTTAACTCAATTTCCCCCCTCTCACAACTATAGAATAATAATCTTAGGTGGTAGTGCTATTATCTGTAGTTATTGTTTATAAATTTGTAAATGTTTGTCTTCTGTAGATGGTGAAGGTGAAGGTGATGGTGCAGCAGGGAAGAAAAAGAAGAAGAAGAAAAAGAAGAAAGGACGTAGGTGTTTGTTACTATGGTTGTATCGTGCAAACTTTGTTTCTGCTTATGTCATGTTTATGGAGCTTACGCATACACTACCTTATACATAGCAAGAACATTTAGCTGTCTTGCTCAGTATTATCTACTGCAGGGGTAGGTAACCTTTGTCCTGCAGTCGGCACCCAGCTTGGCAAGTTGTAGCAAGTGAGCCTCCACAGTTTTATCTCCCAGTTGCAAAGCTGTGATGTTCAGTGCTGTGAAGGGAAGATAAGGCTATTTGCCTGCTCTTTATAGGCCAAGTGGGAAATGTGTTATCCCACCCCAGTGCTGGGGGAAGATTACTTTGTAAGACCCTTCATTTCAGCAGGTACATGGGGGAGGGAAGTGGTCTTGGTATACAGCTATAAGGTATAGTTGAAAAGAAGATTAAATCTCAAAACAACAACCATCCTCATGTATATATTTTAGAGAGACCTGGGAGAGGAACTGACACCTGAAACACTTTAGTACCTATGTGCACACTTTTACAGTCTTATATTTTTAATCACTGTAAATGATTTCAGTGATTCACCAAGGACAGGTATGAGAATATAGATGCTGTCTTGGTAAACAGTGGTGTTTGAAGTGTATGCAGATATTTGAATTCTTAAAGAAATTGATTGCTATGCACAACCCAGGTTTTTTTCCTTAAAGTGACTCAGTGCTGCAACTGTAAAAGGCACTCAGAACTGGCAAGGTTATTTAAGGGTATCTTGGCATGTTTTCAGTTTTAGATGTGAGCCCAAGTAAGGCAATGTAAAAAAATATATATTTTAATGCTTTTGTATTGAAAATGATAGAACTATGCAGTGTATCGCAAGAGATTCAACTTCTGCATTTCACCCAACAGCTAAAGTCCAGACAGATCCTCCATCTATTCCAATATGTGATTTGTTTACCACTGGAATATTTCCAAAAGGTGAAGAGTGTGAGTATCCACCAACACAAGATGGGTATGTATCTTGTTTAAAATTTTTAACATGCACAGCGTGGTACATTGACAAATTATTTTGTAGGCTCACCTGATTTTGCCTGTTGTTCATAAGTCTGCCCCAAGAGCTGGGTTATTATATTCGCTCTACTGTTATCCGTTATGTTGGAGGTGCTAATTGGAAGTAAGTGAATTTTAGAGTGTTCCTACCTGCAGATCTTTGTATATGTTTGTAACTGCATACTGTATTTTGTTGGCAGTTGATCTTGGGATGATGTAGATACGCTTAATGAGTTGGGACTACTTTTATGTATGAATGGTAAATGCATGTAGCAGTGACTTTGCCAGCAAACTATATAGTACTTGAACATAGGCATAATCAAGGCCTGTGCTTGTTTATATACTATTAAATGTATATAGTTTTAATTCTCTTGTTTTTTAATTATTATTTTTCTATGTTTTTATTAATTCCTTTTTAAAAATCTGTAAGTTGCCTTGAGTCCTATTAGGGGAAAAGGGGAGGTATTAATAATAGTAATAACTATAATAATGATGCTTGTCATTCAAAAGTGACAATGTACCTGTGTCTTTTATACTTCAAAACTATGTTCTGTTTAATTCTGTAGAGAACTACACTGCAGTCCTTAAAGCCTGCAGTAGGTTAATACTGTGATGGAAAAGCTGGGTTCATTTATTCATTTTTGGTGGGAGTACCACCATGTTAAAAACTTTTGGAATGGAATATTATCTATTATATCCACAATTACAGGCCAACCCCTTTCTTCAAATCCTGCCTTAGCCCTACTATCTTTGGACATAGGCTTAGGCTCCACCCTGCACTTCAGAGAACTTGTAGGCTTCTTACTGACTGCAGCATGATTAGCGTTTGAGCATTTCACTAGACACAAGAGGGCAATTAAAGGCATAACAAATAGATATACCTTCCAAGAAATGTGGACCCCTTTATGTTAATGACCAAAATCAAGACCTGGTTATACCAACCACTCAGTATTCTCAGTGGAGAGGTTTCGTTAAGTAATATGTTTGAATGTTGAATGTGTAAGTGTTTGTCTAGAGACAATGGATAAATCAAGCACCATTAGATGTGCTGCTGGATAAGTGCTTAGTGGTAATTGTATTAGTGTTTGTTTAAAAAACAGTAAACAATTTTAAAATAAAATAAAATGCTGTAATGGAAGGGGGAAGGTTAGGAGACCTGCCTACACTCTGCACAGCTGCCTTGCAAAGTAGACCAGCAGTGCCCTCTAAACTATCCAGTAATTGCTGCCACCATCACTCAGTTTTTGCAGTTCTACAGTTGGATTCCAGCCCCCAGTGGGAGGGAATTCTGTGGTGTTCCAGGAAATAATAAAAATCTAGAATTCTGAGTCAATGCTACCTCTGCCTTTCAGTCACATCATTCTGTTTACTCAGGACAATGGGGCTGGCATCTAACTGTCTCTTCCACCATGGAATTCAGCACATTCCCTATGAAATCCATACCTTTGCCCTAGTAGCATATATACGCTCAGTGGTTAAGCATGTAGGAGATTACCCAAATCCTAAAGTTTGGCATAAACACCCTTCAGATCCCAGCAGTTAAATAATATGAAGCTTTATTAAGAATGGAAGAGGAAAAGGCAAATGGACAAATACTGAAAATAAAAGCTCTGTAGATCAAATCTACCTGTGCTGACCTAGTTATTTACAGACTGACTGCTTGGTCTACTTGTGAGTAGCATGGCTTTAGGTGGTCAGTTGCATGGTTTCCTGGTGGTCACCAATGGAGGGTAGGTGGTGATTGAATAGAGGAAACAAAGCACTGCATACCCAAGCCTATTGTAAGGACTCTTTTCTGCTCGTTGGTTTGAGTGGCACCTGGTTCTTTCTTGCTAGTTAGAGCACATGTCACATTTTGGCAGGTAACTGGTATGGCACCTAGCCAGGAATTGGGGAGACAATGGCCACTCACAGAGGCAGGCATGAATGGTTATCACTGGTGTAAATCACCACTGGAATTGCTCAGTCTTCCTGCCACAGAACCTTTCCCTTGGTTTGTGGATTCAGGACTGGACTGCATACCCGTTTGTTTGCTCAGACTTAATGGAGGGCAAGTGAACAAGATCCTTCTCCACAAATATCCTCTAGTCTTTCATTTGCCAAACTTGCATATCTTAAGTCATGCAGTTGACAGGCTTCGCACCTTTCAAAAAAATATGTGATGGCACATGAAGGAATATGCTTTGTTAGTCTATCCAGATGCTTTTCTGCCCACAGGCCAGCTTAGGCAAGTGGGCTGGACCACTGTTATATGATGTGAGGTACAGGGCAGGGTGTGGCTTGGCCAAAATGGTCTGGTGGGTCAGAGGTTCTCCATCCCTGAGATAAGACATAAGACCTGGTCTACACATGCAACAATGACTTGGTAGAACAGTGAAGTGGTAGAGTGGCTTGTATAATTTTGGACAGTAAGTGGGGTTGTACCACTTTTGAATGTCCCCATGTAGTTTTATTTATTTATTTTATTTCAGCAATTTGTATATTGCTTAATCACAATCATCTCTAAGTGGTGTAAACAAATCTGTGCAAGTAAAACGGCAAAACAAGGGAAGAAGTTATAGTCCAGTTTGCTCTCTACTGGGCTAGTGTTCTGCATAGCCAAGAGCTTTTCATACGGAGGAACGCGGGTGGCTCTGTGGTCTAAACCACTGAGCCTCTTGGGCTTGCTGATCGTAAGGTCGGCATTTTGAATCCGCACGACAGGGTGAGCTCCCATTCCTTTGTCCCAGCTCCTGCCAACCTAGCTGTTTGAAAGCTTACCACTGCGAGTAGGTAGATAGGTACTGCTGTGGCAGAAAGGTCAATGGCATTTCTGTGTGCTCTGGCATTCATCACAGTGTTCCGTGCACCAGAAGTGGTTTAGTCATGCTGGCCACATGACCCGGAAAAGCTGTCTGCAGACAAATCCAGGCTCCCTCAGCCTGAAAGCAGATATGAGCGCCGCACCCCATAGTCGAATTCGGCAGGACTTAACTGTTGAGTCATCTACCTTTACTTTTACCTATATGGAGCATTGTTTAAAAACATGATCCTTTCCACCTGCAGTCTAAAGTGGTACAGTCCACTATACCAGCTATTGCATGTGTGCAGGCTACATCTAGAATTCAAAGAACATGTGTAGAGGAGCTTTGGACACCTGCAGTTTTCCTTATCAGCAAGTCACTTGGCTGAACTCCTAAACCTGTTCCTTACATTCTCCCAAGTTGGAGTCAGGCTAGGTACCCAAGGTTTTTCGTGGTAGAAATGGTGCAATAATGATATTTCTCCTTCAATGAATAACTTTTTCTTTTACCAAAATCTTCACCTACCAGTTTCTGAAATCAGTGAGGTGTTTTGTGATGGCAGTAGAATTGGCAACAAACATTGATTTTGAGCTACTTTGGAACTTGGTCAGAGTGGGCTAGCTAGAGTTTAATAACTTGAGTGATTGTATATGTAATTTGAAGTATACCTCTGTTAATCTAAAATATGTATATTAAAGTAGTAGTCCTGTTGAGTATACCTGTGTCATCTAGTTTGGATTACAAGCTAAAACGGCCAGTCTGACAATCCTTTTATCCCAATATTAAAGGCGAACTGCTGCTTGGAGAACAACAAGTGATGAAAAGAAAGCACTAGATCAAGCAAGTGAAGAGATCTGGAATGATTTCAGAGAGGCTGCTGAAGCACACAGACAAGTGAGAAAATACGTTATGAGCTGGATCAAACCTGGAATGACAATGATAGAAATCTGGTGAGAATAAAAGATCATAGGATCAAGGGAGGACTATACAAGGGTTCATCTCCATAAGTTTAATTGAATGTGCTGGACCTAGAGATTAGGTGTGGGGCTTCTGTATATCAGCCTAGTTCTCCATCAGTTCTGGTGACTGTTGGTGATGATTGTATATTTTTGTTTTTGTTTTTTCACAACTTCTATGGACTATGAGGCTGGGAGACAAGCAGCTAACAGAATGTTGCTGCAAAGTTGTTCAACGAGTATGATACAACTGGAGACCTGGCACTTCCTCAGTTCTTATATTCTTGGGACAGCAAATATCTCATATTCTAAGAACATTCCCAGTAATATGCATAGCAAAGGGAAGGAGGGGAATCGTTTGAAATTTTTTTAATGTAGCAACTAAATAAAGCTGCTGGAAAACAAATCCGTTCATGTAATAAAGACCTTTGCTTCCCTAGCGAAAAACTAGAAGACTGTTCACGGAAGTTGATAAAAGAGAATGGCTTAAATGCTGGGCTTGCATTTCCCACGGGATGTTCTCTGAATAACTGTGCAGCCCACTATACCCCTAACGCTGGAGATCCAACTGTATTGCAGTACGATGATATCTGCAAGATAGATTTTGGAACACATGTCAGTGGTGAGTTTTCTCTTGCTTACTCTGCAGTTAGATCATTTAGTTGAGTTCAGATTCTTTCATCTAAATTATATCTAATTTCAGGTCGTATCATTGACTGTGCTTTTACTGTCACATTCAATCGAAAATATGACAGGCTGTTACAAGCTGTAAAAGATGCAACTAATACTGGAATAAAGGTATACTCGCAAGGGGAAGTGTAACTTTATCTCTTACCTACATACTTTGTGAGAGGGAATTTTTATCTTCAATTTCAACCTGTCTTATGTGTGTGTATAGTGCGCTGGAATAGACGTTCGCCTTTGTGATGTTGGTGAAGCTATTCAAGAAGTTATGGAATCTTACGAAGTTGAAATTGATGGCAAAACATATCAAGGTAAATTTCCCCTATCTAGTACATGTGATAGTTTTGATTCAACGCTAAGGGAGAGAGCATGTGTGAATATGAAACAGACAAAGGCATTGCATTTGTATGACTTGATTACTGTTGTTGCTCACAAGTAAAACATTTTGAGATCCATCAAAATTCTCAAGGGATGCGGGTGGCGCTGTGGGTTAAACCACAGAGCCTAGGACTTGCCACTCAGAAGGTATCATTCCCCAGTATGGGGAATGATCACACAGCTGGGGCAGATGAAGACGTCTGTTTGTGCCGATGTAGGTTTACCATGGCATTCCTTCTTTCTGCACTCCTCCCAGCAGTCATTGCATGAACCTAACCATGTGCTGTGCTGGGAGAAAAGAATTTCCTTTCTTGCTGGGCAACACAGAAAAGCTCCCCCCACAGCCTTTATGGAGAGATACTCTTAAGGTTGGGTTAAACCACTGAGCCTAGGGCTTGCCGATCAGAAGGTCAGCGGTTCGAATCCCCGCAACGGGGTGAGCTCCTGTTTCTCGGTCCCTGCTTCTGCCAACCTAGCAGTTCGAAAGCACATCAAAGTACAAGTAGATAAATAGGTACCGCTCCAGCGGGAAGGTAAACGGCGTTTCCGTGCTATGCTCTGGTTCGCCAGAAGCAGCTTAGTCATGCTGGCCACATGACCTGTACGCCGGCTCCCTTGCCAATAAAGTGAGATGAGTACCGCAACCCCAGAGTTGGCCACAACTGGACCTAATGGTCAGGGGTCCCTTTACCTTTACTAAACTTCTCAAAAGGTTTTGATTTTTGCATATAATTGCGTTTTTGGGAATTTCATGTTGTCTTTGGATTCCAAAAATTGAGAATAGTTTTTTTTAAAAAATGAAATTGCTTATTCTAGAAAAGTTAACTGTACTAGTTACCTACGTGCATTGATTTTATAGTGTTTCATATTTTATGTTACAGTGAAACCAATTCGCAATCTGAATGGCCACTCTATTGGACCATATAGGATACATGCAGGCAAAACTGTTCCCATTGTGAAAGGAGGAGAAGCAACAAGAATGGAAGTAAGCAAATAACTCTCATACCCTTACCCTCTGTACACAGAAGTATAGAGCTCAATGGGCCTTTACTCCCACTGAAGAATATGCACAGTATTAGGCTGTTAATATTTGCAGTTTCACCTGGCCCTTGTTTGAAATTCTGTTCCCATCCCCCTCAACTAAGAAGTTTTTTAGTCTGCAGTACTAAATTACCCAGGAAGCATATGGCTACTGCTCACAACAGAATGTTGTAAATGTGTGTAATACTTAACAGTTGGCATTAGTTTTATTAAAATGAAAAATGAATGGTATGCCTAACATTCATTTTGTTCTTGCAAGTAATTCAGAATGCCCTATCCCCACATCTACAATTTGTATTTAGAAGCAAATGAAAATAAAAATAAAAATGGGGAGGTGAACTACCTAATTGGGAAAAGTGGAAAATCTGGCTGTTTAGATAAGCAGACAAAGGGCAGCAGGATTCATGCACTATCTGATAGTTATTACAACTGATCAGAAGATCTTGCAAACTGTTCTTTCTTATTCTAATACATGCCACTCCAGAAATAGTTCAGAAGTCTTAGAAATTTATTCTGAAAATGCCCCACTTTTCCTATTCTTACCCACCAGGAGCAAGCTAACTGGAATACCATTGTCTCACTTGTTGGTGGCATTCTAAGTACTCTACTTTAGCTCCCAGGCATAACCTACTGCCCCAGAGAATAATTTGAAGGTATATGACTAATTTATGTTGCTGAAGTGAAGAGGGTTTAACATTGTAAGCTGCCTGTATGGGAGGCCACCTTTGAACCAGTCTGAGTATATAATTGAAATACTACACCAGAACAGCTATTCCTAGTACATGGGATTAAGCTGTTCATTAAACCTGATTGGGCAGTGTCTAAGTAAGGAAGTATCACCCTGACAGTATTTGAAAATCTTTGATTTACAGGAAGTGAATAGATTGGTTGTATTTCATGGGCATGCTGCCTGTACATCTGCTCTGTGGGGTATTATGTGTTGTCCTACATTTATAGTTCTGAAAAATTCCAGAGTTAGTCTCCTGTAGCAAAATAATATTGTGCCAGAACCCATGTTTTCAAATGCAAAAAAATAGTTCTTTAATTAATTCTCAGCATGGACTCCAGTATGCTTATCTAGTATATGTGTCTGTTTAATTTTAGGAGGGAGAAGTATATGCTATAGAAACCTTTGGCAGCACAGGAAAAGGTGTTGTTCATGATGATATGGAATGTTCTCATTATATGAAGAACTTTGATGTTGGACATGTGCCAATAAGGTTAGTCCTGCTTTTATTACAGTGGGTAAATGTCCTTTTGTCTATACTATTGAAAGAAATATCGTTGCTAATTCACAACTTGAAAAGAATGGTAAGTAGACTGCTTATATACTATAGGTGCACAAATGAGACAAAAACCAACAATTTTTAGAGCTACTTGTCCTTAAAGTGACTTGATTTACTTGTGTGTGAGTGGACAGTAATTTACCACTGCTGAAACTCTTCCAGATGTTCTTGAACTAACAACTCATATCAGCCCTAGCCAGCATGGCCAGTAGTCAGGGATAATCAGAGTTTACGAACAGCTGGGGAACACCTGATTTGGGAAGAATGGTTTAGCATGACATCCAAATACAGCCAATATTAGCAGCAGCTTTACATTACTGTGGTTTAATCATAGCGATTTCAAAAAACGCCTAGCATCTTAAATACTTTGAATCCTGTTCTTTGAATCAGCAGTGGTAAATAAAGTGGCCCATGGGCTAGATCCAGCCCATGATGGCGTTTGATGTAGCCTATCAGCCTCCTGACTCAAATTACCTGCAGTGACAGGAATAACAACACTCAACAAGGCAGCTTTCAGTCTTCTTGACTGTATCTGAAGAAGTGTGCATGCACACGAAAGCTTATACCAAGAACAAACTTAGTTGGTCTCTAAGGTGCCACTGGACAATTTTTTAAAATATTTTTTTGAATACCGTCATTGATAGCAGGCTGGATCACTCCAGAAACAGGAGTGTTCTGATCTGTTTCAATGGAAGGGCAGCACTAGGCTGGTAGGAGCAAGGGGGTTA
Organism: Podarcis bocagei; assembly: GCF_964188305.1. Taxonomy (NCBI): domain Eukaryota; kingdom Metazoa; phylum Chordata; class Lepidosauria; order Squamata; family Lacertidae; genus Podarcis; species Podarcis bocagei. The sequence continues at coordinate 39,062,112 of NC_138135.1, read as the reverse complement.
TTTTCCTTCCCATAGCAGTGCTGGACTTAGTGGAGAGGCTTTTTCCAGTGCTGCAATTGGAAGAAAAATCCCTTCTGTTCTTCTTAGCCAACAATAAATGCAACCCTCAGGCCCCACCACAGCTTTGTATGTTCACTGTTACATGAAAGCAAAGACCACTCTCTCTGGAATGGTCTCCTCACCAGAAAGAAGGTATGCAGCAGCAGTGATGCAATTCTGGTGCATGCTGAATACTTCTTTTTGTTTACCGTGTCTTGTTGGCTATGCATTATGGAATTTTAAAGTATATTTTTACTGCTTCTTTACTGAACACAGCATGACTTACTCATGAGTAAACATGCATGGCACAGTATCTGTCTGATCAGCATTTCCTCCTGCTCATTCAGTGCACTCTTTCTTCTAGGCTTCCAAGAGCAAAACACTTGCTGAATGTTATCAACGAAAACTTTGGCACTCTTGCCTTCTGCCGCAGATGGCTAGATCGTCTGGGAGAAAGTAAATATCTAATGGCTCTGAAGAACCTGTGTGACTTGGGTATAGTGGATCCATACCCTCCCCTATGTGATATTAAAGGCTCATATACAGCACAGTTTGAGCATACCATATTATTGCGTCCAACATGCAAAGAAGTTGTCAGTAGAGGAGATGACTATTAAAACTTCAAGGCCATTACCTCACCTATGTACTCTGTTGGAACACATTATGCCAGAATAAATTTGCAGTCTGTTTTAACAGTGGACCCCATGTGATAACTTTCCATGTTCGGAAAGAGGACTTTAATCAAAGGCAAGTTCTCTCATGTATCTAACAAAAAGAAAAACAGCTTTTGAGGCCTCTAGAGTATTTCAGGTTACTTCTTAGTTTGGAATGGGTTATACATATTGTTTTAATATTTCTGAGAGAAGGCTTTTGAATATTTATATTACCATATTCCCTACTTGAATGCTTTGAATGACTACACCTGATTTCTGCGCCTAAGTTGTCTCTGGTATTGCCTTTTAACTTCCTGGAATCCATTTTGTAAAAAATAAAGACAGATTTATGGATCTAATACCAAATATGGTTTTTAAAAGTGTTAAAAGTGCTAGGCAGCAGTGCTCTGGGGGAAAAGCCTGCCTTATTAAATCCTGTAGATGTATTCTTTCTCTACTTACACCGGATATCAACACAAGGCATGGTCTACTTTTCTGAAGTTTTGTCTTATATAGCATGAGTCTTGCCTTGCTTTAAGTCATGAAGTTACGAACTTTCAGGAATGTTATCTGCCCTCAGCTGTGGTACACTGACATATACTGCATAGCTTGATAGGTTCTTTCTATGAATGGGGAATTGAAGTTGGTCTTATTCTGCTCATTTCCCCCCCATTCATTTATGATAAATCCACTAGCCAGCTTAAACATTATTTGATACTTCAGTTATGACACTTATTTAAATGACAATGCAAATATTCCATTTATCAGAACTCTGGATATTCTTCATTATGTTCAGAAACTGGATTATATTATTTTCCCATTACACTTGTTAAAACTAGTTTCATTTGAAATCTCTGCTAATAAAAGTTTGATACATTAGATGCTATTCTTCTGTACCCATGTAAGTGGCAGTAGGGTTGAGGCTAATCAAAGTATAACAGGACTCCCACATATTTTCTACGGAATTGTTTGACATTCTAGTTTGAGCCTAGAAAAGGTTTTAGCAGGCTGCATATTTCTTCTGTACAAAGCAGCAGAAAAAGTCCAACTATTAAGTGGTGCTAATCCGTATGCTTTATTCACCACTCATGCAGTAGGTTTTTGCAAACTGTTAGGATGTGCTTTGGAGTTAAGGTATAGAAAACACAGTTCATGCTCAATAAGGTACTATCTGTATAAATTGTTGTTAGATTGACTCTGGGAATTGTCCTGTTTGCAATGCTGTTTATTTTATGACCTAGCATTGCTCAAATGCAATTGAGTTGGACCCCTCTGCCATCAAGTACTATTCACCTTGTCCGTGAGATTACTTAGTTTTTATTAAATTATTGCATAAACGAAAGGTGGTTTTAGAAAATCATTTATTTTATCCAGAAAGCTACCTAAGGGTTTTCATTTTATTTTTAGGTAGCCTCTGTGCAATAGTAGCTACATGAGTATAAAGGAACATTTAATGGATTGAGCTTTATGTTGGGAAAAGCTAATGCACATTGAGGTAGAATAGAAGGGCAAATGTAAGGCTAAAACCATATATTAGATCCAGCCCATCAAGGTGTTTGACATAGCCCACCAACCCCCTATAGGCAGCAAGCTTCTTGAAGAAAACTAGCAGCAAAGCAGCTTGTAGGAAAAACAAAAAGCCAAAAGGGAAGAAAACCATCTAGTTGTCAGTAACGAGAATAAAGTTCTAAACGATGCTACTGTTGTAGCAGTCAAAGGAGCCAAGCAGAAAATTGGTGCCCATGCTCATTGGAAGATGTGTCCTGAGCGTCTGGACTGACAACATGTTTCATTGTCTGTCTGAAAGGCTTCAGATTCTGTGTCGCATAGGCACAGACCATGAAGACCTATGTACAATTACGAACAGGCCAATTCCTTATCAATACTTTTAAAATGCCTTTTGAGAAGCAGAGAGGTCCTGCATTGCAGAATCAATTATACTAAAGAAGTATAAATATTTAGTATGTATAATTTTTGGCATGGAGTTATTTGAGTGCTTTGGTTGTTCTATAAAGAATGGTGTTTTGCTTAGGTATCGACTGGAAGTTTAAATAAAAAACAAATAGCTACTTTTCTGATGAGCTGTTTTAAAATGATACATTTTCAAAACTGAATAGGGTAAGGAAGTCCTTTCCCCCCCAGGCCACTTGCAGAGAAGGAAATGCTTCACTTGCTGGATTTCTGTTTATGTAGCTCTTAAAGGCACTGAAACTGCAGCAACAACATTAAAACCCTCTTAACTGAACTACTATCTCTCAAGGTACAGGCCAAGATAGAGCTAGATCAGACTTGCCACAGCAGGCCATTGAAAATGTAACTGATTTTTATTAAATCTGAAATAGCTTAGAATTGCCATTTTTTTCTTGCTCATCTTTACCCCTTTTCCTCTGCTTTTGGTGGAACCTTGCCTGTTTTTCCCTTTAGTTTTTGTTCTTGGTCTCTGCTTTTCTTTCTCTACAGATGTTCTCTTGTCCTGTTTCTCTTTGCACAAACATGTTTTATTTACAGATGGGTCTTGTCCTAAAACTGTGGGGTGGGTAACCTTTGTTGGGGTCCAACTCCCATCAACCCCAGCCAGCATGCCCAATAATCAGGGTTGATACACCTGCACCCACAATGACACAATAGGCACCTGACGTGCTCAGAGGATGACTTTTGACAAATTGGTTCAAGCTCTTAGAACTTAACTAGTTGCTATGCTTCATTCTCTTTCATGGTGTTTTTTAAAGTTGGGACATTGGGTTCTTTTAAGATGGTAGGGGTTTTTTGTAGCAGGCAGGTTAACTGTTCACTGTACTGGCCAACAAAGGAAAGAAAATTTAGTACCCTTCTAGCTGAGCAGTAGAAAACAGGCTGCAAATGAAGACATTTTGCTACTTAGCATCAAATATTCATAGGCAATGAGTTTTGTGTTTAATAAAATATGCAGTCTTTATCTAGGTATCTCACTTATGTTGGGTGGCTATCAGTTCAAGGACTAGTAAGATTACAGTAATTAAGACAAATGTCTATGCTCAAGTTTCTGCCTTGTGTGCAAATAATCAGGAGACCTGCTGTGTTAAGAGGTCCTGAAAAAAGGGCACTAACCATTATTCTTTGGGTTCTTCATGCAGAGAGAGTGCCTATTAAACTAGAGTATACAAAAGTATTTTTCCTGTCACCCCAGATAACTGAGAAGAAAGTGAATTAGGGACTTAATGCTTATTTTTATGTGAGCGTGAGACATGCATTTTTGTGTGGCATTTGAGAACTTCTGCACAGACAGCTTCGCTGTATTCAGTTCTTCCCTCCCAGCCCTTTCTCTTGGGGTGGTGAAGTGCTTGCATTCCCTCTCTACGGGGAAACTTTATACAGTTCTCTGTGTCCTTCAGAGTTGGAAGGATAGAAGACGAGAAAGGTTTTTGTTTAAGCAATAACTTCCCTCCATAATTCACACAGGGCAAGTCACCCAAAACTCCAAAATCCTATTTCCAGAGGGCAGGAGAGCAAGGGTTTGTGTCTCTTGCTCAAAGATACCCCTCAGCTATCTCTGCAATTAAAAAAAAAAAAATCTTAGCAGCTTCACACTAACCAGTTCACTTTCTCAGCACTTCTTTTGTTGGAGGCAGATGTCCTCCAACAGATATCACAATGTAAGGCTGTCCCTCATGCTGGTTAGGAAGTGCTGAAGAATTCAGGAGGATTCCCCCCCCCCCCAGCAGAGCAGCAGGCAGTTAAAAAAATTAAGCTCTTACCAATAAAAAAACCTTTTGCTTTGCTTATACAAAACATATTACAGCCCACAGTACTCCTAAGTTTCACTTACACAGCTTCACTTTTTACACAGCCTATGGTCCTAAAGGAACAGATAAAAGACAAATAGAGCAACACAAGATTTTGTGAGGGCACTATCAGATTTGGGGTGTTTTATTGATACAGTTGACTCAGAGGGTGGTAATAATTTGCCAGTTATTCTTCCCTAGCACTGAGCAGTTGCATACACCGAATAAATATCTTGTTGCTTCTCCCCAGGACTTAGTGACTGAGTAGATCATATGGTTTACCAAATGGAGGTAGGAAGCAGAGTTGTATTTTGCTCTCTGCAGGACTTTTCAGTTCAGAGGGGAAAGCAAAGTTCTACATTTTATACCATCTTATTTTTTTTAATTCTGTGGAAGCAAGACATATGCCTGCAATGACTGGTACTTCAGGAAACATGGTATAAAATGCACATTTTTTATAAAAAAAATTCCAAAATTACACAAGTTGTTCACCAAAATTTCTTATCTATGTTTTCTACACCAAAATATCAAAATATAAAAACGCTGAGAAACAGCTTGAGGTAAGATTTAACAATTCAAATGGCAAATTTCTTTTAAAAAAATAGCTATACAGATATCCTAATAATTTTGGAAGTTAACTACCATCAATAAAAAGTATTTATACTAAAAAAAATTCCCCAAAACAAGTTTTCAGCTAGTACAAAAGGGTATGAAGATACATTGTACAATACTGCACTTACTCATCTCAACACATGTACAAGTGACAACTCTCAGACTTGTACTGTACATATTAAATTGGCTTTGGATTAGCTGTTACTATCTGCACTGGAACAATTAACCTCAGTATTTGGCTGTTTTCCAGATGGTGAGTCAAGAGCTGAAACATTACAGTGTCCATTTGCCTGAGTAATTCGTTGAGTATAAAACAAGATGTAGGCCTGGGCCTTGCATACTTCTTCCATAGTGCACATGTTGAGCTTGGAATCATTGCAATGAACCCAGAATCCTAGAAGACAAGAGCAATAAAAGTATTGCAGTACTGGTTCTTGTAACAGATCAAAGGATTTTATGTATTGCAATATAAGAATACTACAATATAAGAATACACAGAAATAGCTGTACTCCCCCCACCAAAAGGATATATGCAGAACTGTCCAAATGACAGGTTGGCCTCTCTGTGCAGCATTCATTACAATTTTAGAAGATTCCCCTGCTTAAAAGTATTGAGTTTAGGGAATGAAATATTCAATGAAATACTCATGCTAGCAAAATGATTAGCACTAGCACAATGGGACTCCTTGCCCCATGCACCACCCAAAAAAGCTACTTTATGGGATTGGGAGAAACCCCAGAAAAGATTTAGAGGGAATACGGTGGGGTGGGGGCATTACAGTTGCACAAAGAGAAATCCTTGCCCTGATGGAACCTTCTCTTTAACAATATGTCGAATATAACCCTTCTGTTGTGGCAGTGCAAGCCACTGTATCTAAAAGGCAAGCTTAAATTGGATTTCAGATTCAAATTTGTTTGTACCTCCTTCTGAGTTATAGCAATAGGCAGTGTAGTGTCCTGAGCCAAAACCTTTCCCATGATGCATCACAACAGCAGACAGGTCATAGGTAAAGCAATCTGGAACAAGGGACTTGAGAGATTCTCTGCAGCAATAGGGCTCCATGTTGAGCGTCTGATCAAAGCTGACGTGCACACCAATCTTCTCACGATGATTACGTCCTGACCATCTTGGGTGATGAAAAAGTATAAAAAGGTTATTTTCTATTTCTTGTTCTGTAGGGTACCTTCAACATAACTAGAAGTTAAAAAAATCTCTATTTGTGGGCTAAAGCCTGGGAGTATGTGTATCTCTTACAGTGTGGAAGCAGTTACAGAATCATAATTATAGGCACCTGGTAGGCTAAGTCCTACCATCTGCAAAGTGCAGGAAATTCACAGTTAGGAGAATCCACAATAATAGTCTTTCCAGTCGCTACTTGAGAACCGCAAGTGAGAGAGACTCCAACACTCTTACAGATTATTAGTTTCATTGTAGAACACTTTCTGTTGGAGGTTTCTTTTAATCCTGTAACTTATTCCCACTAGATCAAGTCCTCATTTGCAAGAAGAAGAAGAAGAAGAAGAGTTTGGATTTGATATCCCGCCTTTCACTCCCCTTCAGGAGTCTCAAAGCGGCTAACAATCTCCTTTCCCTTCCTCCCCCACAACAAACACTCTGTGAGGTGAGTGGGGCTGAGAGACTTCACAGAAGTGTGACTGGCCCAAGGTCACCCAGCAGCTGCATGTGGAGGAGCGGGGACGCGAACCCGGTTACCCAGATTACGTGACTACCGCTCTTAACCACCACACCACACTGGCTCAAGACACTCCTTTGTATCTGAAAAATTGCTTTCTTTATGTCCAGTGCAGCTGTTGGTTCCCTCACAACCACAACCACTCCCTGTGACAAATTTGACTGGTTTGTTCAAACCCAATTGATAAAATACAGTCATACCTCGGGTTAAATATGCTTCAGGTTTAGTGTTTTCAGGTTACGGAACGCGTTACCTCTGGGTTTCGCCACTCGCGCATGCACAGAGGCTCAAAATGACATCATGCACGAAAGCGGCAAATCATGACACGTGCAGACGGCAGACGTGGGTTGCGTTCACTTCAGGATGCAAACGGGGCTCCGGAACAGATCCCGTTCGCATCCAGAGGTACCACTGTAAAATGTTTTTCTCTAATGCCACTGGTTCCTTAGGGATTTCCAGTCACAGACTCTGAGAGGGCCATTTAAGAGTTTCATAGAAGGGAGAATTTCACCAGCTGTGCCTTCCCCAATCATTCCCTAGAAGTAACAAGAAAATCTGAGGGAATTATTCCCTGCTTTGTAATTTACAAAGCACCTGTCTTTCCTATAGACTCTATGCTTCCTGGGGTCTCTTCCCACTTAAGATTTGCTTCACAGTGGTGCTTCTTGTCCCTGAGGCATATACAAGGTCTTAATTTAAGTCAAACAACTTTGCCTCGCAGAAGGCAGGCTGCTAACATTTGGATACTGACAACTTCATGCCTTGAGCACCTGAAATGTTCAGGAACACCTCAATATTCACACCAGTTCAAATCACTGTCAGAAGCTTCATCAAATTCCTTTAATGCAAAACAGTATTGATAACAGGCATAATATCCCTTGGGTTCTGGGTGGAGCGCACATTTTTATTGTAATCTCAAGAAGCATTCTTTATAATCTGACTAAATATACAGATCTATTTTTTTAAAAAAAAAACATTAAGGTTGCCAGCCCATTTTCCTTAATATGATAGCAAAGGTAGTTCACTACAGTACCTGAACCGCTTAAGGTGTAACCGCAGAACTTGAGGTAGTCGGCATACCATAAGTTGCTTCTGTGCTTCTGTGAGTATAATGGGCTTAGAAGAAAACTTCCTTCGTTTTGCTTTGACAAGAAAAAGAAAATCCTCCATTCATATTCACAATAGATGCAAGTTGTAGAAAAAATAAATCAATGCACTTTGGATAATACACGCCAAACATAGGTTGCCTCAGTCTAGACTAGAGCTTCTCAACTAAGCATTGGTTTAGAAGAATTTCTGTGTGTACAGTCAGCTTAGCAGGAATCCATTTTGGAGATATATTGTGGAAACATTACTTGAACTTAAAAAACATTCAATATACAACTATATAACAGTTATGTGGGGGTTGAAGATTTTCTGCAGAAAAAAACTACGTAAGTTTGTGAATTAATACCAATTGCAAATAATTAGGAAAGCATGGCATTTTCGTGATTTCTAGCCTTGTTTACTATAAGCAAATAAAATAAACCAAATTAGGGCATCGGACAATTTTATGAAATGAAATTTTTTTAAATAATACATTTCAATGCAATTCAGTTCAAAAAATTCCAGAAAACCCTTATCACAGGTGTATATGTTGGTATAAAACGCGATGAGCTCCAGTGAAGTATGGACAATGTACTGATGCAATCCTGAGATGAGCGCATGATATAAATAAATACTAATTTATTTTTTTTACAAATGTAGATTGATAGTTTCGTTCCTTGAGATTACCTTTATGTATCATATGACCTTATACTGTGAGCTCAAGGGACTGTTCACACCTTGTTTTGCACATTTAACAGATGCACAAATAAGAGGTAATTTTTCTGATTATGATGTTTAAAAATGTACTGGCAGTATCTATGCTCTTAACCAAAGCTAGGCCACATGTTACATGAAAGTCAGTTGCCCAAGTACATGCTGCCTTTACTCACTGTTGCACTGATCACAGGCATATATCTTTCCTTCCAATGCTTCAGTTTCTGTAAACTTGGCCAACATTTCCGTCAACAAGCATGGATGCTGACAGGTTGTCTCCTTTCCATTGCAGTGGTATCGTTCAGGAAATTCCAGTGACAGATCCCAGAAGGGTTCTATAGTATTAGACTTATTATCACACGCAAGACACGTTACCTGTCAAGACAAAAAAACACTTAATTTGACTCTCTAGACCTTCCTTCTTTTGCAAGTGAATGTGCATACATATTGCAGATGTGAAGAAGAGGGGTGGAGCAATCCAAAACCCAAATCCTTCACACTGGAGAGGGTCTGGACAGAGTGGGAGGGGTCCTCCTGCCCAGCTCTGGTTAGTTCCACTGATGGAGAAGGGCATTTTGGGGACGGACTGGACCAGCATGCTGCAGTCAAGCAACAGCAACGGGCCCAATCCAGGGGGGAACTGACGCAATGAAGTGGCATTTGCCCCCTTTCTGTCTTGGCCAGCACAAACACTGAGATTACGGCTGCAGTGCCGCCTGCATGAAGCCCTGTCGCTGGGGTTCAAGGGATTAGGACTGTGGCCTTAGCTGCTTTGTTGCTCTTGAAAGCCTCATCATCATCTTAAAATTGATTACATTTTTTAAAAAAAATGTAAAATTATAGCTCAGTGACAAAGCTCAGTGACAAAGCCAGATATATGATGCTCTTTCTTATTTTCCATTGTAATTAATGCTGTTATTATTCTATCAATAAATATTTTATATATTTATTGTTTAATGTGTTTCATTAGTAGAGAGTCTTAATATTTATAGTCATTTTAGTATTTCCAATGGGGGGCAAAAGATACAATTTTTTTATGCAGGTAATGAAACAATGTATATTGAAGGTGAAAATTAAGTGGGCATTCATGGGTATGGTGCAAAGGTTTCACTGTATTTGTTTCTAGGAAACAAGTCTAAAGTGGCTGAAAACTAGCAAATGCAAGGAAAAGCAAATGAGGGGAGTGGAACAAGAAGTAAAATACCCCTCAATGAATAATCAAACTGCTGAAATCTAGGGATAGAACAATAGTGCAATTGCATTATTATGCTGACTGTGAAACTGTGGGCCCAGGTGAAGTTTCCAAACCCAAGCAGTTCAACTCAATAGGGCAGGCATCCCCAAACTCAGCCCTCCAGATCCCTAGCTAACAGGACCAGTGGTCAGGGATGATGGGAATGTTAGTGACTCAAGCAAGGTTCTCCTGGGTACAGGCTTCTGTACATGAATTACCACAAAATACAGTAAGTACTTACAAGCTCCCGGTAGTATTTTTAATACCATTTAGGAATCTGCACATCAAGACTACAGAGGGCCTTCTATAATAAGTTATTATAGTTGCAATTAACAGACCAGAGCAGTCCCAGTAAAATCAGTGGCGATGCTCCGAGATCAGTGAATTGTGCAGAAAATTGCTTGAAATGCTATTAATGCTATTACTCTCACTTCCTTAAAGATAAAAATCAAGCTGACAAATGGCCGATTAGATTAACTCTCTTAGATGAGTACATTTTCATATACGGCAAAGTATCAAATACATGTGAATTTAAATCATTAGATTTTTACTGTGTATGAAGTAGAAAAGTTATAACAGCTGCAGACACTTATTCTACTGGCATGCATTATACAAACATCCCAATTCAGTGATGGAAATTTAAGTCAGCTTTGACCTGAAAGCCCCATGTTCCAGATCTCAATTATCTTAATATGGGTCTCAAATCACAACAACCTGCAGCAAGTTGCATGTTTTTACTACACATAAAAAGATGTCTGATTTATAAGAGGCTAATAATTGCTCTATTTTTTTTCCTCCTGGAGTAGGAGATTATGCTGTTTAATTTTATCAGTGCTTAAAGAAAATAATTAAAATAGAAAGGAAAGCTGGTTTAGATGTTGGTTTAGTAGCACTCTGATATGCTCATGCCATGAATGATCAGTATGCTCTCCGGAAGAGTAATGGAGATACTCCCTTCCAACAGCCATACCTTTAGCCTTCAACTTAATGTCTTCTTGCAATAGCTGTAACTACTGACAATCAGTACCTTTCTGTATCTGACAGTATTCTATATTTTCTTGTGCGTTCTTTAAAAAGTTATTTTCTGACACTTAATTTACATAATCCATGAAGGCAATATATTTATTTAAAATATTTATTAAAAGTGACTACACCCCACTCCAGTGATAACAGTAAAATGAGTCTTCATTTTGACCCATTAATTTACATTAATATTTTAAATCACTGCAGAGCTTTGTGAATGCAACACAACATACCTGGCTTAAAAGCTGTCCATGAAAAATTGTATTGACCACATTCAAAACCTGTTTAATGAGTTTCCTTTGAGAAGTGGGGATGAGGGCTGGGCATTTTGTACGAGCTGTCTCCAATTCTTGCTGTACTTTATCCAAAAGTTCACAGAGAAATTCCTGAGCATCTTGCTGGGCATAACCACGAAAGGCTGGGATTAGTCTCCACACAGAATGGAGCATGGCAAATGGAGATACCAAAGCCCACTTGCCAGACCACATGACTTGAAACAATGTATGCAGCTCATGACAAAGAGAAATGTACTTTGAGCTTGGCTCCTTAGGCTGAATAAGTTCCATATTTCTGCTATTTGACGCTCCACCACTTAAGCCTGATGAAACACTAGATCGCCTTGCAGAAGACTCCTTGTCCTTAAATTGACTTTTGTTCACATGAAATATAGAGCCGGCAGATGGAGAATGCTTAGAAGATGATCTTGTTTTGCCATTGGCTGCAGCTGCTAACAACTCTTGAGTTTGGTTCAAATCAAGCTTTAAAAAACATTCCCGAAATATGATCAAATGACTCAATACCTGGAGAACAGAGTTCATATAACATGTATTCCCCAAGTTTCGTAATCCTGTTACACCGGGAGTCACAGTAGGCCTTCGTTTAACTGGAGAGTCATTAATTTTTTTTAATTTTACATCATCTGAGGTAGCTGTTACTTTCAGTTCTACAGCAGAGTCCAAATTCTGTGACATTTTTAGTGCATAGAGTGATATTTTTGAGGATTCCTTATTTTGATTTTGCAAGCGAAAGCTCTTTCTTGGAGGCATTTTTTCCATTTCTTCTTTCAACTGGCGCTTTCTCTCTTCTCTTTTCTTCTTAGCATTGATCCTTCTTTCTTCTGCTTCTTCCCTTAGCTTCTCTTCTTCTAAAACCCTTTTCCCACTTGGTGTCAGTTCAAACCAAGATCTAAAAACTTTGCCCATTAATGCATGCCTCCTGTGCCACAGAGCTGTGAACATACGGTCTTGATTACGAAGCAAGGCTTGAGCACTATTATGGGAAAGGTAGTCACTTGTGCCCATCGATCGCAAAATCCTGCCACTGCGAGTAGTACAGTCATAATTCTGACTCTTGATTGCATTTAATGTACTTCGCAACAGCTTTAAATCACCAGTTGCATTATCATTAAGAACATAGTCATCACAAAGGTAGCAGAAAACGTACAGCTCATTCACTTCTAATGCCACTGGATGACTGCTTTCCTGAAAGTGCTTTAGTGCATGTTCTTCAATGTATCTTCCACAAGCAACATGTGAGCAGCTGAGGCAGGCCCATACAGATTCTGTAGTATTGCATACCATGCAATGCCACTTGTGAGGATTTACAATGGAATGGTCTTGGGCAAGCCGAAGTCTTCCTACATGTTTACACTTATCCATTCTCAATACTATAATGTTAATGAAATGCTACAGAAATTCATCTTCCAAAGAGTTTCTCAGTCTTTGCATTTTGACCTGCAAGCGGAAACAAAAGTTAGCTTCAGCTTTTTTTAGGACGTAAGAAGAATCTGCTGAATCAGATCAAAGACCCACCTAGTCTAGCGCCCTGTTCTCAGAGTGCCCAACCAAACCTGAAAGCAGGACATGAACTTAGCAGCACACTCCTCACTCATCCTCTACAACAACTGGCCTCAGAGGCATACCACCTTAGATACAGAAGCAATCATTCCTTGTAACCATTGATGGCAGTTTTCCTCCATTCCATGGCATGGCGTTGGACTAGATGACCCTTGGGGTCCCTCCCAACTCTATGATTCTATGAATTTGTCTAACCCCAATTTAATGCTGTCCAAGTTGGCAGCCTACAATCCATCTTATGATAGTGAATTCTATGTCTTAACTATGGACTGTGTGAAGTACTTCCTTTTTTTGTCCTGTAACTTCCAACACTCAGCTTCACTGCATGATCCTGGGTTCTAATACTATGAAAGGAAGAGGGGGAAAAACTTATTTCTATCCACCTGCTTCACTTAATGCATAACTGTACACACCTTTATCATGTTTCTCCTTATGCCAAATGTCAAAATCTTTCCCCATAGGAATAAATTATTCAGTATGGCAGAACATTTTCTGTCTATCTGAAAATTTGCCCTAATCAGCATGCAGCATCAGTTTAAGACAGATCTATTTAATAAATCACGGCTCAAGGTGGTCCACTGACAAATATTAGGATGGGGCACAGCACTTACACTTGTCACTACATCTGTATACAAAAACAAACAAGCCCCATGTGCCCTTGTAAAGGAAGATTATGAAACTTTAGCCTGACAAGCAGTCAAACTTTACTGGATACTCCCATTGTTTCATTAGCACATATCATTTTCTGTTCAGCGTTGCACCTATTCCTATCTACTGAATTACAACTTTATAAACATAGCATTTTAAAAACTCAGTTTAGAAACACTTTTTTTTAATTAGCTAAGCAGTGTACATTAATTAGTATAAAATATTTATAATTAAATACTGATAATAATCAGGCTTTAAAATGCTGATAAAAATCAACAGAATCTTAAGAACAATAAACATAATTAAATTACATGTCTGGGTAGGCTTCCTTAAACAAGGAGGTTTTTAGCAGGCATAAAAAAAACACACAGAAAACAGTGCAATGAAGACACCTGCCTGATATTGATAGGCACAGAGTTCCAGAGCATAGATGCTGACACATACTAAAATATTTTCCTCACAAGTGCAGAATGGATATTATATGGCACTTGTAAAACTGCCAGTACCACAGCTTGAAGAGGTCAAGTGGGCACATATGGAGTGGCAATACTTCAAGTAAAAGAGTTGACGGTTTTATATACTAATTGAAACAAGCCAGAAGCCAGGAGAGTTCTGTGAGCAGCAGTATTATATGTTGACAGGATTTTACTCCTGTCAGCAATTGTGCTGCAGCATGCTGTACTAACTGTAGTTTCCAGATCAAGCACAAGGAAAGCCTCACATAGAGCACACTGTAATAATTCAACCATGACTTTACCAATGCTTGACCTACTGTGCTCAAACTATTCTGGTCCAGGGACAACAGCAGCTCCTGTCAACAGTCGGAGTTGATAAAATTATTATTATTTATTCAATATCTATACCGCCCTACATCCGAGGATCATAGGGAGGTTTACAATATAAAAACACAAATATGTATAACATAGTAACAAACAAAAACAACACACAGCCGGTTTAAAGGGCCATACATAAAAGGCACCCCTGGCCACCTTTAGATTTTGCACCGCGGACAATTTGCTGAATTCTCCCTCATGGGGTGCAACTTACAAACAGTTGGGACTCAAGCTCAGCTTACTTTTTCTCATTCAGCCACCAGGCATAATTGAACATAGTTCAATAAGATGTGCATTATGTCATTTTATTTTATGTGTAAATCACCCTGATAATTATTAGATTCTTTCTCTCCCTTCTACCTTTAGCCATTTTTTGTTAAATAAAAAGTCCAAAATTCTTAAGTCTTTTCATTGTAGAGAAGATTCTAATGCAAGAGTAAAAAAATGAATATAAAGATGCAACAAAAATGCTTTCCTACAGTTAAGTAAACGGAATACCTGTACATCAAGGTTTTCTGGCTCATGTCTTAAATACAATTTTGAAATAACTGAGCAAATAGCCTCAATATATATCATTTCACTTTAAATACAATCCTTCTACCTGCTGTCATACCTCACTGACAAAATGCAAAAGTAAAAAGTAATCATTCCTTCTTTGGCCCATACACATCATGAAATAATCACAGAACAGGAATTTTTAATATGAAGTAAAAAGTCAAATACAAAAGCAGTAGCTTAACTTCTTACTAACACAAATAGGCACTCAGTGCTAGATGCAAGTCAGAAAATATGAAGTCCTACTATCATAAATCAGTATTTACACACAGGACTCAATTTTTCATCATTAAGCATCACATGATTTAAAGGAACAATTCCCAAACTGGTGCAGTGCAGATGTCAAGCACAGAAAATAAGTTACAAATGTTAAGAGCTGTGTAGTAGAAATTGAATGATGAATGTTAGCATGTATAACCAATACATGATAAATCTGGTCTAGTACTTTAAAATTGCATCTTAGCAGTACAATCCTATACATTAAGAGTAAGCCCCAGTGAATTCAATGAATTTACTGCCAGTTAAGTTTGTATAGGATTACAGCCTAACAGCACAATCCTAACTATGCCTAGTCAGAAGTAAGTTGTATTGAATTCAATGGGGCTTACTCTCAGATAGGTGTGGAAAGGTGGGGGTCTAGGGGAGAATTAACATCTTACTACAATCATTTACTTCTTACAATGAAAAGTGTTTCTTTGGCTGCAATCCTAACTATGTCTACTCAGAACTAAATTCAAAGTGGCTTACACCCAGGTATGTGAAGTTAAGACTGCACCCTGAAACCTGGATCTTCATGACCTTTTCATGTAATAAAGTTCATGCACTACCAAAGTAATTTAAGTACATAAAAACTTAACAAATCTCAACCTTTTATCATTATAATCACTTGCCATCATTAAAAGTCACAAACTTTTGTGTAAAATATACTACATGCACGCAGTACTCCTTTCTACATAATCACTGTTAACCCAAAATTCTGGAAATAATAGGCTGGCTTTTTTGAGTGAAACAGTTTTGTTTCACTCTAATTTACATTTAATTGCAGCTCCATGCTGACCTATTAGCAAATCTACTAGTTCACATTGTTTCATAGATTTCCCCCTCCCATTATCTTCTGATACTTTTTCAATGAGTTTTATGCACACAAACCCTAAGTAACAAAGATTCAAAAGGTATGTCTTACTGTCAGATACTCAACACAACAGAAGAGTTCAAGTGTGGGGCCAAGTGTGGATGCTTATTCTAAGAATATTATAAATCATATAAGATTTATTAAGAAAATGTTTCCTCTACTCATTCAGTCACTAGCTTTTTTTCTTCTTTTTTTAAAAACACATTCACCTGTGATACGCCTATCAGTGGATGTTCTGTGTTTGCAGACACAGCCTTCAGGTGCATAATCAAGATCACTTAAGATATATTTAGTAGTCCTTTGTATTCTCAATCAGGATAGTTAAGGGACAGTAAATATACAAGTTTCTCCTATTTATGTTTCTTCTAATCTGTTCACCTAATCTATGTCAGCTATTACCAACAGGAAGTATTCCTGATCAATGAGGTTGCAGGTGCCAACTTCCAAAATACAATAAATATGTAATGAAGGGTGGATATAAGTAAGATGAGACTTATTAATTCAGAGGAAGTGACAACATACTGAGTGTATTAACCTCGACTTTCAAAAACCACTACAAACCTATTCCAGGTGCAACAAGTGCTTCCTTTGAAAGATGAGAGTTACATCTCTGAAAGTAAACATCTCAACAGGTCCGCAGAAATCTGTTCCCTTTCAAAATAAATAAATAAATCAAGGCAGAAGTAAAAGCTAGACACCCATTTCCACAACATAAAAAGTTTTTAACACACTTCCTTCCTATCCCACCAACTCAAAACGAAAACGTCTAGTCATCCAGAACCGGCTTTAACCTATGGAGGCCGATAACATGGGGACCATCTCCACACGAGCAAGTTACCTATAAAACATTTGTGCGCGCGTGAATCAAAGATGCACATCGGGGAACCAGCCCACTCGCAATTATTTAAAAGGATGCAGCTAATCTAGCGCCCCAGACCAGCGCCCCCGGGACTCCTAAGCACTCCGAGTGGCGCCTCCGAGCCCCCTCTTTCTCGTCCCAGGATAAGGGAAGGAGCCTCTCGACGGGATGGCGAAGAAGCCGAGGGAGAGAAGTTTCTCCTTCCCGGCTCCTTCGAAGAGGCGCCAAAACCCCAGCTCGGGAGCGGGGGCTTCCCGGGTGACGGGAAGAGCAGCGGAGGACACTACTTGGAAGAAGTAACGGGCTGCTTCCTCGCTTTCGGAGCGCCTGGCATCCCCCGGCTGCCCCCGACCGGACCCCCCACGCCACCCCGCCTCCCGGAGCGCCTGGCTGCCTCAGAGCCCGCCAATTCTCACCGGACCGGCTCGAGCCATGTCCCTCTGCTTGCGGCGCGCTCCCGCTCAGCCGCTCAGCCCCTCACGCAGCCGTCGTCCCCGGCGCCAGCGCCCGCCAGCAGCAGCCGCCGCCATCTTGTGCTCCCCGCGCCTCCAGCTTTTCAGTGTCACAAGCAACCGCCCCCTCGGCCGCGTCAGCGCCGCGCCTCCCTCGAGCGGCTCTCTCGCTCGCACACGCAGCGGGGATCCCGCGGGCGGCGCTTGCCTCGTGGTCCTCGGTGGAGTCCCGCTCGAGCGTCTGTCTCTCGACCTGCCATAATAAGAGCCCTTCGCCATGTGCTGCCCCCGCCTCCCCTGTTTGGGGGTTACTATTGAGCCAAGGTGGGACATAGGAAGCTGCCTGGCACCGTTCAGACCATTGGCCCATTCAGGCTCAGCGTTGTGGTCACTGACTGGCAGCGGCTCTTCGGACTTTGGGACAAGGGTCTTTCCCAGGGACCCCTGCCAGGCGGTGCCTCAGAAGCGTCTGCTGCACCGCGGCCCTTCCTGAAGGTGAAGTCTGGAGGCCTGGCTGCCGCCCGCCCCAATGCATAAGGTGGCCTTGGCCGCCTGTCTTGGATTGGGTCCCTGCTCTTCCTCTTCTCAGCGTACCAAGAGGAGAGGAGCGACTGAACGCTGTTAGGGCACCACACAGAGAAGGTGGACTGTGTGGAGGTTCCCGCAACCGAGCAGCCGCCTCTTGCCGAGACTCTTTGGGCGCTACAGCAGGAGTGGAAGCTGATCTTGCTCTTCATTTGCTTATGTGCTTTTTCCGGACATCCATCTTTCCCAGTCAAGCTGCCCAAAGAGAAGAGCGAGCGAGCAGAGGCGCCAATTGCCTCTGTAATAATGGTCAGCCCTCCTCCTGCTCTTCCTGGGCAGCCCCACTTGGCCTAACTAACTTTGCAGAGGGAGAGTATTTACATGTCTTGTTTCAAAACTGAGTGCCATCGAATATAAGAAATAAAAGAAGAATTTTACCTACAATTAGAAATCAATTTGAATCTTTAACGCAGATGCACTGTGAGCCACCTGAATGGAAATTTGTGGGCATGCCTCCGTTTGGGAACCCCTGCTGTAAAACATATGTGGAAGAAAGAACCCCTTATGCAGCACTTTAGATCCACTCCCTGCCCCCTGTTAAGGTGTGAGGAAGCATGTCTTTAAAAAGACTGCACCTCCTGCCATGCAGGAGGACAGGGTCATTGTCTTGTTTCAGATGCTTCTTTCACAGCCAGAGAACAAAGCTCTTCATTAGCAACATGATAGAGCTTATGCACATGGATGTAGTGGGAAGAATTCTTCCTTTAACAGACATAGCTGTATTCTGAACAGTAAGCTATAGGAGTTGAGTCAGCTTGGGCTGGAGAGCACAGCCCTATAACATTGCAGATATTTTGAGGACAAAACAGGCTGCGAACAAAGCCAGAGTTAGGCTGTGAGTCTGGAGTGTGCAGGAGTACTAGCAGAGGAAATCACTGGTAAAAGGTATGTGGTTCAAAATAATATCCCTTTAGGTTTTAGGTTGCATTATCATCTGTATTATTGGTCGATATGACAACCTTGTGAGGTTCCTCCGGCCTCATGAGAAGCCTCCTCAGTAGGGTTGGTGACTGTGGGCCCCGCCCCCCAGGCCAGGTGAAAGGGCCTTGCAGGGAGCGGCCTCACAGCTGTGCGATGTTACACCGGCCTCATGCAGCTACTTCTACTACATGTAGAGGCAACCATATTGTCCACCCCTTACTTTAGGGAAAGGCCCTATAAGGTGGCTTACAATTAAAATGTGAAAAACAAATTTAAAAGAATACACTTTGAGATTATTCTGGGATAGTTCTAAGAAATGTGCCGGAGTGTTCCATTGAAGTAAACATGTTTTATGTTTTAAGCAGAAAACAAATAAAAAAAAATCTAAAATACAGATTATTACCAAATCTGCAATCCTATACAGACCATCTTTGCCGTGAGCCATCGATTTTTAGAGTTGGAAGGTATCCTAATAATAATAATAATAATAATAATAATAATAATAATAATAATTTATTATTTAGACCCCTGGCTGGGTTTCCCTAGGGTCATCTAATCCAATCCCCTGCAATGCAGGAGTTTTGAGGAAAGCATCCATGGTAGATGACCTGCTCCCTGCCTTGCAGGCCTTTTTCCACCTGGGCTGGGAGGGCAGGGTCCTCACTGACTCCCTCCAGCTAGAACAGACCCAAGTCATCAAGCCTGAGCTTCCACAGCCACTGCCCACCATGAACCACCATTGGCAGGATTGACAGCAACAGCAGCAAGTATGGTCTGAGCTTATGATAACATTTTAGTCCTGTTAATTAAGTTGTTTTTAATGTATACTTTATACTTGACTTTCTTCAGTAATGTTTTATTCTGGATTGTTTTATTTTATGTTTTAATGTGTTGTAAACCACCCTGACAGTATTTTAAAAAATAAATAAATAAAATAGTATAGAAATAAAATTAATAATAATCATAGGAACTTGGGAGTAAGCCCCACTGAACATCTGAGTAGATATGTATAGGTTTGCATAGTAAGAGTGCAGTTTTCCTGTTTAATTCATTAGCAATAAATAAATACTGATTTTAATACCTTAAGTTAGTATCTCAGCAGCATAACCCTAATAGTGCTATGGAGAAATAAGTTTAAATGATTTCAGTGGGATTTACTTCCTGGTAAATAGGTAGTCTATAATTGCTTTGCACTTACCTGGGCGTAGATCCCATTTAATTCACTGAGGCTTACTTTTAAGTAGACATGGATAGCTTACACTGTCTGAGTATTCTACAAATTTTATAACATTATTGAAGTGCTTCAGATTGCTTACTGAAGTCCCACTAAGCACTGTAATTGAATTGCTGCCCTATTTTTCAGAGATCTTCCTGCCTCTTCTATCTAAGAATAAAAGAAAATGTTACAGCCCATTCTTATGCTGATTTGAATGGAGCTGCTGCCCCTCCTCACTCAGCTTCTTAGTTCTTTTACTACTCTTTTACTTGGGATTTTCTTTGCCAACAGCCCCTTTGAGAATTTACTTTTATCTTTTATTTTAATACTTATTGTTAGCAGCTAAAGCAGATTAACAAGATTTTGCCTTAACACTTTAGGAAAGAAGTTTTACTTCTCAAGAAATCTCATCTAGAGATTTTATGCATTTAAAGCACTATTTACTTAAACTTGAATATATTCCTATTTCTTCTGTGAGTTCATGATTATGCTATTTTATTGTATTCGAGTTGTAGTCTGTCATATAAATTAAATTAATTATAACCCTGGGGAGTAGGCCAGAGACAGATTCTAATGCAATAGGAATGCATCCATCGGATTTTTCCATTGTTCTTTGGATATGTATAATGTGATTTGAGGGCTTATTTAAAAACAAAGGAATTACCTTATTGCAATTTAATGTCAAACATACAAACGGAACCTGGTGTAGTAATTGTTGCTCCAGCAAAGTCACTGAAGTTTACAAAGTCATTACAGATGGCTAAAGAGATAAGACCAATGCAATGCTGTCATCAACTTCTTAGTTTCTTCAGGAGTTATGCCTACTGCCCTTAAATAGGCAGTAGTACATCCTATCTCACTTCCCACAAATACCCACTTCTTGAATAAATTGATGGAGAAAGATGTTGCAGGCGTTCCTGGAGAATACAGATTATGGAGAGTTGTATAGAAGGAAGGTAACTCTGTTTCTGCTTCCCAGTCTCTCAGCAGCTTTTGATACCAATAATCATAGTATCCTCCTAGATCTGCTCTGTCTGAATTGATATTGGGGACACATTCTGTGGCTACTACCTATAGGTGAATAGTGTTGGGAAACGTTTTTTGCCCCGTGTTCCTTGCACTATGCTGTGCTGCCATGAGCGATCTTGACTTCAATGCTGTTCTACTTCTATATGAAGCCAACAGGAGTGGTCATTAGTAATTTGGGCAAAATGTCAGTAGTATTCTGTTCTGTTTCTCCATAACATCTGAGTCAGAAACAACTGTGTATGATCTAGTGTTTCCCAGTTGGTGGTCTGCGGACCCCAGGAGGTCCATGGTACCATTCATGTAACAAAAACTACCATAGTGATATCAACTTTTCAAAAGTAGGGGGATCCATGGCTTGGCTTTTGAAAAACAAGGGATCTGCAGTACTTACCTAACTGGAAACCATGGATCTAGACCATTGTCTTGGTTTCATAATGGACTTGAATGAGGGAATCTAAACTAAATTTGAATCCTGGGGAAAAAGAGACACTGTAGGTAGCTTTACCGGATCTTAAAGATTGGTCAGTTGCCTGTTCTGGATGGGGTTGGACTCCATCTGAAAGAACAGCGTCATAGTGCTCCTGAGTCCATCATGGTTGCTGAAGCTTCAGGTAGCCTCAGTGGTTAGAAGTTCCTTTTATCAGCTATAGCTATTACACCAACTATGGACACTCTTAGACAAGGATAGCTTGGCCACAGTGATTAATGCATTGGTAACTTCAATACTCCAGTTACTGCAATTTACTGTGGAGCTACCCTGGGGTCCCTTCTGAAAGCTCCAACTGGTGCAAAATGCTGTTGCTGGACATTTTCGAGGATATACTACTGCCAGGATATAACGCCAGTGCTTAAAAGCTTGCACTGGCTGACTATATGCTACTGGGCCAGATTCAGAGTTCTTGCATTAATTACAAGGATACCTTAAGGACCACCTGATTCCTTATATCCCTGCCCCATTACAGGCGAGTCTTTGTTAGTAGTACCCCATTCAACTCCCACCCGGAAACCAATGTCCCCACTGTGGAAGGATGTGTGGATCCAGAATTGGCCTCCATGGTCACTTACGGACTCATTGTTAAAACTATGTTTATGGAAGACAATCTTACTCGGCTACGAGTGATCGCCAAAGAAGAAGAAGATTGCTTGGACCCAACTCTGAGGAAATCCTTCCTGGTAGAAAGCATACAGGCCTCCTTCCTGTTGAACTTCAGTGCTTGGTCATCTCCCACCCCCCTTTCAGCAGGCACTTTAAATAAAGT
Source organism: Podarcis bocagei (assembly GCF_964188305.1). Lineage (NCBI taxonomy): Eukaryota > Metazoa > Chordata > Lepidosauria > Squamata > Lacertidae > Podarcis > Podarcis bocagei. The sequence goes on along the minus strand of NC_138135.1, from coordinate 39,039,951 downwards.
TTTCTGATTTTGTAGATAATTTGACGGATTTTATCTTTAGTAAATGTATTGTATTGTATACTCCTACACAACAGTGCTAAGCAGAATATAAATAGTTGAAGTAAATATTTTATTGTTATTTATTTACGTTATTGCTTTTCCTATTTTTACTTTTTATTTGCTCATTTTCAGAAGGACTAAGGAGTGTCCCCCCCAGCCTCCCGCTCCTAAGGGGGGAAAATTATACTGCTGGCCCTGGGGGATTCCACATACGTCTGAGTAGATTGTGGAATTGTGCTTTTGCTTAAATCAGCTGAATTGGTTAAATGCTAGCCACCCACCTCGGTGATTCTATTCTGACCTCACAGAAATATAGCAGCCTATAGATCCATAAAGGTTGAGTGTGTCAACAGCAGAGATTAATCACATTATGAACTTCTTCCCAGAATATCAGTCCGTAATTGAGCTAGTAGTTTGGCTGCAGTTGGTAGTGACAGCTGGGAATCCTGGTACTTTTCTGTAAGGGTGGGCAGCTATCCATCATAATCTTGGCAACATAGACAAAGCTTAAATGGCTGTGCCTTGAGGGACTCTGAACAAAATATTTGAGAGATTTCAAACGGAAGCCTGAGAAAAAGAAAAACATTGAGGATTGATTGAAGATGAAACAAAAACATTGTACCACCACTGTGTCACCTCCAACCTGGGGAATTGTGGTTGTCTTGTGTCTGTGGTTGCTGCTGTTGAATGCCATGGCGATTCTCAATAAAACCTCCTTCATCAATGATATGATTGTGGATGAGGAGGCCAATCTGGTATGTATGACTGAGACCTTGGTGGGAGAGCAGAGCAGAGTTGGTCTCACCCAGCTGTGCCTGCCAAGGTACTCAGGGCAGCATCAGGGCAGACCTGAGGGTCAGGAAAGGGAGTTGTTTTGGTCTTATAGAAATGCCACCTCTCTCTCTTGGCTCTGTGTCCAGTTAAATGGGGATCTAGAGTGTTTGTTCCTGGTGTTGGATTAGGAGTTTTTCTGGTTTACCATCCACTTTACTGCCCATCAGTTTTCCAGCCTGAGCTGACAGAGCTGGTCTCTGAGGACTCATAGACTGCTGGTTTGGGGGGGGGGGATTTCAACATCCATGCTGAATACAGTTCAGAAACTTCAATAAGTTCAGAATTCAGCAGCCAGGTTGCCCACTGGTGCAAGACAGTTTGAGCATATTGCACCAATCCTGGCCCAAGTGCACTCACTGGCTGCCAATCAGTTTCCAGGCCCAATTCAAAGTGCTAGTTTTGACCAAAAAAAGTCTGAAACAACTCAGGACCACAATACCTCAAGGACCATCTCTCCCCACATGAACCAACCCAGACCCTGAGATCATAATCTGAGGCCCTTTTTCATGTGCCCCCTCCGCGAGAGGTCCAGAGGGTGGCAACACAAGAACAGGCCTTTTCTGGGGGGGGGGCTCCCCATTTGTGGAATGCTCTCCCCAGGGAGGCTCGCCTGGCACTTTCGTTACATATCTTCTCACAAATCTTTGGTTAATTACCAACCTTTGGGCTTTGAAATGTGTGTGTGTGTTTTGTTTTGTTACTGTGCAAACAACCACAAAATGCACTCTCCCCGACATGAAACCTTACTAGGATATTTTCCACATTTGTACAGCACCAAGCACTCACCAGCAATGAGGATGATGATTTTGAATTTCTACAGCACTGAATACCTGGTAGCAATTATAATCAACATTTCCATGTATAGCACCAAGCACTCACCAGCCCTCAGCTGGAATCGCCTATGGTCAGAGATGCCATGACACTCAAAAGCCAGTGTGGTGTAGTAGTTAAGAGTGGCAGACTAGGGCCTGGGATACCAGAGTTCAAACTCAGCCATGGAGTTCATTGGGTGGCCTTGGGCCATTTTCTCTCTGTCTCTCTCTGCCTAAACCTTCCTCACAAGATTGTTGGGATTAAATGATGAGGGGGAGCACCCATGTACCCCACATTGAGCTCCTGGAATAATAAGGTGGAGCATAAATGCGGTAAATAAATTGTGGTCCAGCAACATTTGAAATATGAAGTCAAAGTGGAGAAGGTGACCAAGGCAAAAATCAAGGAACAGGTGGGTGGGGGGCAGAGGGAATGGGTAGGCAAGGGATGTAGGAGGAGGTGTCAAAGCAGAAGAGGAAGCTGCTGCTTCACTGCTGCTTTACAAGGTAGGGTCCTTGTAGTTGCTGTGTAAAGCAAGGGCAGCCCCAGGGCAGTAGCTTGCTTCTCCTATAGGCCTGCTGCTTTTTGGACACACAGCGAATAGGCTTGCTGCTGTCATACATAGGCTATGAAAGCAGCAAGCTTATTCACCTAGGCCAACCGCCCAGAGAGGGGCAGCACCTCAATGAAAAGGAAGGCGAAGAGAAGCCACTACCCCACTGCCACTGCCACTTTGCCCAGTGGCTATGGCTACCCCACTGTGTAAAGGAGCAGCAGGGAAGCAGCTTCCTCTTCCTCCCCAGTGCCACTTCTCTTAGACATTGGCCTTGGCTCTGCATAGAGGACACAATGAAGCCAACGGCATCCCATCACAATGTAGTTCTCTTCCCCAATCCCATTGAAGTACCCTACTGAAATGACCCAAATCACCTTGGAGTCAGAGGCAGTATGCTTCATTGAGAGTCCATTTTATGAAATCTCCATTGTGTCATGAGTTAGGTGATGTCCTTATAATTTCTAATTCTAGTGTACTAATAGTTTAAGATGAAACACCTCAGGATAGACTTAAGTTTAATAAACTGAATCTCTTTTTTCTGCATCTATATAAGATAGCACTATTAATTATTATTATTTTACCACCAACAGTAAATTTCTCTAACAAATATTGCCATTGTTTTAATGCACCCTCAAGAATCATAATTGGGAGGTGTTGAAATAGGAAGGTGAATTTAGGTTTCCCCCAGCCATGAAAGATTATTTTTCTTCTACTGGGCAAGTTATTACTTTACATTTCTTGAAAGGGGAACAAGATTTCACTTTCATAACCTCTTTAGATGTAACAATACTCAGATATAGTGTTAGGTTTGATAGCTGTTGCAATCACCTTTGTTCTGTTACCAGGGATGTTAATAGATAGGAGGATGAGCACATATGGTAATTTATCTCATGCCCTATGGAAGTCGCTGAGCTGTTTCTGTAGGCACTGGAATGACAAGCAACATATTACTTAACATCAGTAAAATGTCATTAGTAAATGTATTACATGCTGCCTCCTATTAATTGTAATTCTCTGCTCAGATCTTGTTTGCTAGTCCTTCAGTAGTTCCTGTAAAAGGAACTGAGGAGCGGGGGAAGCCTGCTTGGATAATTTTATCAAGTGTGAGTAGTAGGATAATTTTATCAAGTGTGAGTAGTACACATTGACTCTAGCCATAGCTTCTGAAGATGAATAGAATTGTTGGATTGCATTCAAAAAATGTGATCTAAAATTTAATTTATGTAGGAGTGTCATTAAAATTGGCCATTCCAAGTGATACAAAACGTTAAGAGCATAAATCTGAGGGAATTTTAATGATTTTGTTATAAAGAATAGTATTTCCTCACAGAATTTGACAATTGACATCTTGGCATGAAGCCAGTCTGGTCTATTCCAGTATATTCTGTAAAGTAAAGTAAGGAAAGGAAAGGAAATATTAAGCTGGGCTGCTAGGTTGGAAGTGAGGAATTTAGCATATTAAGAGATCAATATGGTGGTACTACCCTTGAGAGAAGGGATCATTACCTGGTTTTAATATGGCTATGAGGTTCAATCAGCACCACATTTCTGGAATCACACCCCATTCTAAGATTTCATTAGGTTGCTTTAAAAAAAGCAGACTCAAACCCCACTAAAAGACTTGTAAAATGCCCCTCCAAGCCCATTAATGTCTAGGATCTTGCAATTCTTTAACTTTTCAATAGCTGCACAGGGGATAGGCTAAATTAAATAGTTATTCTGTTCCTAGCTGAAGGACTTGATTTTGATCCTTTTAAAAAATGGCTTATGCTACCAGAGCCTAGTATATCAGACAGGGCCGGCTGTTTCATGGAGCAGAGTGAGACAGCTGCTTCACAAGGCAAATTGTAAGGGGAAGAAAGTGGCTAGAAATGTGTGCTATATGGTCTGCCCTACAGCCTCTATGCTAGCTTGCTGTCCGAGTGTGTGGTGGAGGACTCTGTTCTATCGCCAATGCTGAAGTAATATTCAGCTATCAGTCTACTTACATTTTTTGGTACAGAATGGGGAATATACCATATTGTCATTCACCTCAGGCAACAAAATGGCTTGGGCCACTCCTGATGTCAGAAGTAACCCATCCAGGGGGTCCCTAGCACCATTCACATAACAAAAACTACCATTGATATTATTATTATTATTATTATTATTATTATTATTATTATTATTTATTTATTTAAAAAGGGGTCTGTGGCTTGGCTTTTGAAAAACAGTACTAAATGGGGACCACTAGTCTAGGCAATAGTCTTGATATACCGGTATCTGTTTCTATATTGATACAAGAACCTTGAACCTGTCCTAGAAGCATCGGGACAGCGAGTGCAGATGATTTATCAGACGTGTCACTTTAGCTTTCTGGTCTGTGTTTGACAAATATTTATCACTGTACTTATGACTTGACAGGGTTTCCAGGAAGTATCAGGGTACAGTTGGACATTTATTGCCATGCACTGCAGATATGCATCTCAGGTCACAATGATCATACTGTCAGTGCTGCAGCTTGTGAGGAAAGCTGTGGAATGCATTTAATGTATGAGATGACATATTTGGGTGTCTCCATACCACAGGGTCCAGATTATTTACTTACTTATTGCATTTATATTCCTCCAAGGAGCTCAAGGTGGCATGCATAGTTCTCCCTCACAATAACCCTGTGAGGTGGATTAGTGAGTGACTGGCTTAAGTGAGCTTTATAGTTGAGTAGGGATATAAACCTTAGTCTCTCAGGTCTGACACTCTTAACTGCTACACCACAGTGGCTATAATCTACATTATATCTATATATCTATATCTATATCTATATCTATATCTATATCTATATCTATATCTATATCTATCTATATCTATATCTATATCTATCTATCATTCCCATGATCTACTAAATTATTTTAAAGAAAAAGTGTATGTATTCTCAGATATGCTTGGCAGTACAGTCATAACTAATAATTTATTCAGTGATTTGGATATGAGCACTTGCTTAAGAACATCCAAAGTGCATTGCTGGATCAGGCCAAGGTTTACCTAGTCCAGATTTTTTTGTAGGAATCGCAGCAACCAGGAGGCACTACTAGGAAGCTCACCACTAAATGCAGAATGCTTCCTCACCTTGCCATAAAATATGCAGTTTACATTAAACATTTCCACAATAAGATTTTACTTACTTTGATTTGGCCACAAGATGGCACTCCAAGACAACAGCTCCCATGTTTCCCTGCCTGCAGATGGATCAAGTTGATTAATATTTGCAGACAGTTCTTGAATATGAAATATTAATTATATTGAAGATATTTATTATTTTAATATATTGGGACCTTGGTATAAAATAATTAAATAGGTCTTGCATTCTCACAAAATAAATAAAAACATTTATTTTATTTATTTATTTAAAATAAATAAATATTCATTCAACAAGAAGGCCTCCATGGAGGTCAAAGCCATTAAGAAATCAACATACAATAAAATCACAATAAAAAAATACAATTAGTCACATGTTAATACATTAGTAAAATAGGCTGCAGTTCAAAAGCAATGCATATGCTCTGATTTACATGCAATACTTATTCATATTGCTTTAGTACTAGTGATTTTCTGAAAATATTGTAATTTGCATTATTCCATTATTTAGCTATTGTTCAAAAAATACTTTTCACATTTTTATTCCAGTCTCATACAAATGGCGACCATTTTGTGTGTTCAATTGACACACAGCTACCGATGTGTGGGTTGTTTTGGACCCAGAAGAGAGCAGAACAGGGGCGGAAAAGCGTAGGCTTATGCGTGCTCCGCCAACCTGCTGGCGGGGAGGGGGGCAGGAACGCAAACCTCCCCCCCAATTGGAGGTTGCCTGTATAGGATAACCACTTTCGAGCAACTTTGTGAGGTAGGTTAGATTTAGGGGTAATCATTTGCCCCAGCAAAGAGCTTCATGGCTGGGTGGAAATTTGAATTCTGGTCTTCCCAAGTTCCATCCAAACACTCAGGATTTTCTGAGGGAAGCCATGGCAGATGAAGTGAAATGAAGCCAGCATATGCTTGCAGTGTAATAGGGCCTTATTCTTTCTTGCAGGAGTTGAAGTCAGTTGTTATACAGTGGTACCTCGGGTTAAGTACTTAATTCGTTCCAGAGGTCCGTTCTTAACCTGAAACTGTTCTTAACCTGAAGCATCACTTTAGCTAATGGGGCCTCCTGCTGCCGCTGCACCGCCGGAGCCCAATTTCTGTTCTCATCCTGAAGCAAAGTTCTTAACCTGAAGCACTATTTCTGGGTTAGCGGAGTCTGTAACCTGAAGCATATGTAACCTGAAGCGTATGTAACCCGAGGTACCACTGTATTGGCATATAGCAAGTCCCATTCACAAACACCCTCAGCAATACGAAAGTCATCTCTCTGTGATATGTGAATGGAACTTAAGGCTCTTCACTTTCAGTTTCCTGAAGTGAAGAGTGGCAAAATGAGACAATTTTCATACACTGCTGAGTACAGTACTTAGAATTAGAGTTGACTCCAGAGCGAGAAGCTGAGGTGTGCCCTGTTCTCTGGATATGAGTCACTCCATCTAGAGGCAGCTGTTGTTAGTGAGAGATCCTTTCTTCTGTACTGAAAAAAAATAGTGTTGTGTCTTTGCTTAACAATGCTTCCATTGTTACCAAAGCCTGATGTAGAATAAGCACCATTTGTTTTAAGCTCAGTGTGCTTTTGGTGTATGGAGTTTAGGGATTGGCTTAAGCAGCTGGGTCTGGCACAGAATATCGTCCAACGTCTATAGGAAGTTTGGGTTTGGGCCCAGCTCTGAATCCTGTATTTCAGGTGTCTTATCCTTTGGAATTACTTAGCGATGGAACTGTGGTGATTTTGTAATTTAAAAGTCTAAGACACAAACAGTTTCGATAAATTTTCTTCTCACATGTAGACAGAATTGCTTAAGTCAAAGCATAATTGACCCTTTCCAACTTTAGTAGTATTTTTCAACAATATTTGTATGTGATTATTTGTGACAGAAGGTAGACAGGTTGTTTGGCATCCATCTGTCTCAGGAGACAATGGAAGTGTCTGGCTTCAGGGGTGAAGGCAAACTGTTGTAGAGTTAGAGTGCCTGCTGTGGTTGTAGAGACCAATATGGGGAATGATCACACATGTTTTGTAGCAGCTGGGGCAGATGAAGACGTCTGTTTGTGCTGATGTGGGTTTACCATGGCATTCCTTCTTTCTACACTCCTCCCAGCAGTCATTGCATGAACCTAACCATGTGCTGTGCTGGGAGAAAAGAATTTCCTTTCTTGCTGGGCAACACAGAAAAGCTCCCCCCACAGCCTTTATGGAGAGCTACTCTTAAGGTTGGGTTAAACCACTGAGCCTAGGGCTTGCCGGTCAGAAGGTCAGCGGTTTGAATCCCCACAGCGGGGTGAGCTCCTGTTTCTCGGTCCCTGCTCCTGCCAACCTAGCAGTTCGAAAGCATGTCAAAGTGCAAGTAGATAAATAGGTACCGCTCCAGCGGGAAGGTAAACAGCGTTTCTGTGTGCTGCTCTGGTTCACCAGAAGTGGCTTAGTCATGCTGGCCACATGATCCGGAAGCTGTACGCCGGCTCCCTTGGCCAGTAAAGCGAGATGAGCACCGCAACCCCAGAGTCGTCCATGACTGGACCTAACGGTCAGGGGTCCCTTTACCTTTACCTTACTCTTAAGGTTGCATATTCAAATATACACTCCCCACTGAGAGCGTGGAAACGAAGTGCATATTTTGATGCAGTTTCCAAAGTGCTTTTTGATGCATATTTAATTTGCAGCTGTAATTCAGGGATGATTGGAATTAAAGGCCAAAAGGAATAGTGAGCTACCAAGAGCAGTCTCCTCTTAATCCCAGGGCTTTTGCTTACACACATGCTCTGCTTCTTTCATGTTACAATCACTAACACTCTGCCTGTCTTCCTGCTTGGAGTCTACATTGCTAGGGAGACAGCTTTTTTCAAGCAATGATAAGTAATGATATTCAGTCAGTGACAAGACCCACACATCCTCTACATAGCCTTCTTTCCTTGACATTAGAAACTGCAGATCAGGGCTGCAATTTATACAAAGGGGTTCACTTCAGACCTATGCACACAACCAATCCACTGCAAACACTTCAAGACATTCCCCCATCTTTACTCTGATTAGTGTCCTTGGACCAATCAATATTCATTCTGGATGCTTTCGGACAATCAGATTACTGCTCCTGCATTTCTGTTCTGAGAGAGACGAACTTGGCCAACACAACACTTTGGAGACAGGACAGGAAGCTGCAGAAGGAAGAAGCAGATTGTGTTGTTTTCATGGGCGTAGTCAGGATTTATTGGGGGGGGGGGCAGGCATATGCTAGGGGGGCAGAACCGAGTTATCCGTGACACAATTGGTCAGTTAGTTAAGTATCTCTATGTATTTACAGTGGTACCTTGGGTTACAGATGCTTCAGATTACAGACGCTTCAGGTTACAGACGCTTCAGGTTACAGACTCTGCTAACCCAGAAATAGTACCTCAGGTTAAGAACTTTGCTTCAGGGTGAGAACAGAAATCGTGCTCCGGCGGCAGCAGGAGGCCCCATTAGCTAAAGTGGTGCTTCAGGCTAAGAACAGTTTCATGTTAAGAACGGACCTCCAGAACAAATTAAGTTCTTAACCAGAGGTACCACTGTACTTTATTTGGAGGGCAGCTGCCCCACCCCCCGTACCTCCCTGGCTACACCCATGGCACCTTTAAAAAAAAAAAAACAGGGGCAGGGATCTGGTTTCTGTGCTGTGCTGGGAGATAAGGGTTTCCTTCCTTACATTGCAAGATAGAAAAGCTCTCCCCATAGCCCTTAGTCTCACTACTGTGGCCCTCGTGAGTGCCCTCTCACACATAGTACAGTCAAACCTTGGTTGTCAAACATACGGTAATCCTTACCGGAAGCCCGTTCAGCTTCTGAAATGTTCAACAACTGAGGCGTGGCTTCCGATTGGCTGCAGGAGCTTCCTGCACTCAAGTGGAAACCTCAGGCGTTCAGAGGTTTGACTTGAACACAAATACTGTACTGTAGAGAAAAACTCCAGATGAATGTAACTGGATGCTATGTTTCTCCATGTTTGAGCCCACACAGTGGCAGTGAAAGCAGCAAATAAGTTATTTTTCTCCACCTCACTTTATGTTATTCAACAGAGGGGTTTTTTAAAAAAACAATTTAAGGTCGTTTACATGCTGGTCCAACTGTCTTGTCCATTTCTGTTATACAACAGAATGAGTTTCAATTGGTGCAGCTCAAGGTGTAGCCAAATGCTAGGTCAGCTTCACCCAGTAACATGCCACTCATGGTTGAAATAAGTAGGGCAGGGACACCTGAGTAGGCCAGGAGAGTGATTTTTGTTAATTTTTACGGGTTGCTTGTTTTTAGCATTATATGGCTTTGTTGTTTGGTTTAAAATTTTGTATATTTCTTTTATATTTTATTCTTTTATATTATATATATATTCATATTTATGTATGTTGAGAGCCAGTGTGGTGTAGTGGTTAAGAGCGGTAGTCTCGTAATCTGGGGAACCGGGTTCGTGTCTCTGCTCCTCCACATGCAGCTGCAGGGTGACCTTGGGCCAGTCACACTTCTTTGAAGTCTCTCACCTCACAGTGTGTTTGTTGTGGGGGAGGAAGGGAAAGGAGAATGTTAGCCGCTTTGAGACTCCTTAAAGGGAGTGAAAGGCGGGATATCAAATCCAAACTCTTCTACTTCTCTTCTTGCCTTGGGTCATTGCTAAGAAATGTGACATTAGGATTTTAATAAATAATAGTACTAATAAAAAATTAAAATGTATCAGAAAAGTTGGTGCTTTGCTGTTACTTGTTGTGGGGGTATTTCCCCATGTTTCTGCTTATCTCATTATTTGTTATAGTGCTTGCTGTATGAGCTGTCATTTACTGGGGTTTATGAAATAGAGGATGGGCTTCCCACTCACGGAATTGCTATAAATTAGTTACCATGTTTGAAATAAGTTATCCTTTGGAAGAGAGCATGAAAAAAATATTAAGAAAATAAAAATAATGATAATCCATTTCCTTGAAAGCACCCTTTCTTAACTGAATGTATTAGCATATAATTCCAGTGAGAGCTTTCAGATAATTTTCTTTTAATTTTTCATGAAATTACTTTTGAGCTTATTTACTACGGTGCAGCTACAAATAACTTCATTAAATAGATGTTCTGCCACTAAAGCAAGCTGTTACTTGCAATTGTATGTGAAATGTAAATAACCTTAAGGCATCATATTTGAAGGAGAAATTCCAGTCACTTAGCATACATAGTATATTAACATTGCTAACATACAATGAAAATATTGGAGAACTAGGTCAAATTTTACTCCGTGAATGTTGTGTTAATGTGAATGAAATATATTTACAATGTGTAAATAGTTGACTCAAAGCACCAGTTCAGTTCGCATGAATAGGCCTTTTAAGCTTCTTTGCCCTTTCTGCCCTGTGGTTGAATAGATAAATAAAGAAAAGGCGCCCTTATTATTTTTTGCAGAGTCTTAATTTAAAGATCTTTGCTAAATCAACTAAACTCAGCCTTCACATTTTTACCCTATCACTTACTGCTGCTTAAGTTGCTTGGCACAAATTCTATAAATAACTTGCTGAAAGAGCTCTATTTTCAGGGTGTGTTAAAACTAGACTCTCTGTTATGTCCCAACAACAGCAGGGTCTTTCCCAGACATACAACATGAAGTCTTGAAGCTGATGTGATAAAGCTTCCTGATTGGTATAATTAGATGGATGGAGCTTTTATCCTTTGACTTTTCCCCCTTCAGTTACGTAAATCCCAGAGAATGGGAGGATAATCTGTGAAGCATTCCCACAGGAGTAAAAAGAATTTTCAGAACCTACCATTTTAATATTCTATATAGATAAACTGAACTAATTATTTAGAACCAGCTCATTTGCTGTAAGCTTCTGTTTTGTGAAAGGCAAAAATGTTCTTGTCATAAAAAATAAAACTATATCCTTAGCAAACAACCGCATACCTTATATGGCAAAGCATATATAGTTATTTTCATGTAGAGAGTTAGGCAAATTTTTCAGGTTGTATTTTGTAGCATATCTTATTATCATGGACAAAATATACAAATATTAAAATGATTGACACTGGATTGGCAGGATGGGATGAAATTACTTTAGTGTTCATATTGGGCTTCCACAATGGCTTCCACAATCCAGGAAGCTGAAGATAGCTTATTTAACAGCACAATTCTACACTTGTTTACTCAGAAGTTTGGCTTGACATGGTATGTGAACCATCCCATTGAGTTCAGTGGGGCTAGCTTCCAGGAAACTAGGTACTGTACTTGCTTACAAAATCCACATTTTCTCTAATTGCTTTGTCCCCTAGCAGTCCATACCAAGCGGCTTGCATTCGGGCATGTTTTCAAACCCAGAGTTTCTATGTCCATACCTGGTGGGTGTCTCCTTTTTTCACACAGTACTGTTTCCTGCGATGCCTGTCTCTAAGTCTACCTCTGTACAAACCACTTATTCCACAACCAACTGAGCAATGCCAGCAACTAGGAACAAAGGGAGGCTTGGGAGGGAGTGAATTTGAACCATCCACACTGGAAGACCTGGGGCAAGGAGCCCGCGAATTGTTGAGTAATAGTTTACTTTCCTATACTGTTGCTCTCCTATATTGATATTCAAAACGTAGGGAATCTCCAGATCTGGGGAAGCGAAAGTGTGGGACAGCGTTGGTTGGAAAATAACACCCCATGGACAAAGCTGAAGTAAAAGAGGCACAAGGGGTTCACAATCCACATTAAGCTGAGGTATGAGTTAGGTTCATGGTTTTAATAGTTATAATAGTTCATTTTGGACACCTGCTTTGTTTAATTTGTCGGGGAGAGTCTCAGAATTTTAAACTGTTGCTTTTGACATTCTAACCTAGAGGATTTCAATCAGTGTTGAAATCTGAGAGTTACTGTTTTAGCTTCTGTTATAGTGGCGTAGATGAGGTCTGCTTAGCGCTATCATATTATAGGAAGTTTCCTTATGGCATATAGACTGCTGACAATGGACTGCTATTTATTGTGAAGGGCATTTTAAATTATATTGCTCTCTCTTCTAATTTGCACAAAATATTACAACCTCAAACCAGGTTGAGAATTCTGGATTTGGAAAAGGTATGAGGAGCATGATGTGCAATACAAGAACACAACTGAGGGAACAGGGATCAACCTTCTAATGTATTTATAGTTCATGGATGAACAACTTCCTTCAGTTAATTCTTCTTTTTCCTCAACTTCCACCGATTAAACTTTGAGGAACTGGATATGAGCATTTGGAACTCTGGCCACCTGCCAGAAGCATGCTCCAGCCGCCTCTCAAGTGTCCCTTATTATTAGGGAAACAAAAGGGGGAAATCCCAGAGCTGGTTGTGCAAATGTTTTGAATAAAAATCTCTCTTTAAATGCTCAACACATTTGGAGTCATTTCAGGTTCCTCCTCAGGGAATTTTAAGACTGCTACAAGGGGATACCATTTCCACTCTTCTTGAATATAAGAGCACCAAGGAGGCTGAGAGAAGAAAAGGAAATATTATATCTCCACAGAGCACTTTCAAGTCTAAAAGCAGATACATACTGGATTTAATATTGCAGAAGGGCAAATCCAGACATGGACGTAAATTCTTTGTCTGCTTATTAACAGCTGTTAATAATGATGTTGTTTATTTGATCCACTTGCAATTTTTTTAAAGATTTTGTTTACCGCACCCTCTTTTGAGATAATGTTGCCTTAAAAATGTAACAGTAGGACTATTTACATTGGGGCCAGTGATGTTTACTTTCTGTTATGCTAATATTTCCTATAGCTGTCATATGGATAAAATATAGGCACACTGTAGATCGAGGTGGGATGAAATTTTTCAGCTGAAGGACTGTGTTCTACATACCAAAAGTATGCATGGCCAAAGTAAGAGGGCCCCCGCACATATTCACTATGCCACACACAGGCATACAGTCATATCTCGGGTTGAATACGCTTCGAGTTGAGCGCATATGAGTTGTGCTCTGCGGCAACCAGGAAGTAACAGAGCACGTTACTTCCGGGTTTCGCCGCTTGCGCATGTGCAGACGCTCAAAATGACGTCACGCGCATGAGCAGAAGCGGCAAAAAGCAACGCGTGCGTGCGCAGACGTGCCATCTCCAGTTACGTTTGCTTCTAGATGCGAACGGGGCTCCAGAGTGAATCCTGTTCGTATCTAGAGGTACCACTGTACCTACATACACACACTATATATCTCTATCTATCTATCTATCATCTATCTATCTATCTATCTATCTATCTATCTATCTATCTATCATCTATCTATCTATCTATCTATCTATCTATCTATCTATCTATCTATCATCTATCTATCTATCTAATCTATCATCATCTATCATCTGTATAAAATATGCACACACCCCTTCATTCATAATGTGTGAATGGTTTTCATAAAAAGTGAACATGAAGCCTAGATTAGGATCCTGATGGGGGTGTAGAGGAATAACCCCTTCTCCCCCCCCCATGTTTTCCCAGTCTAAATATGGTCTCTTGCACTTGCCATTTGCATTGGAAAGAAAACGTGCATTTGCCAATGGAAGCTTGCTTTCCAATGCAAATGACATGCGCCAATGGGAGATTTCTTTCCAATGCAAATAGCAGATGTTTAATATTTGGGACAATAGTAGGACACAATGAGTTAAAGTCCTCTAGTCCTTGCCAAAATCCCAATCTGGATTGGGGCCCCCTTTGCCTGATATTTACCCATTCACATAATTACTCACTGTGTGAACAGTGTCACATCTACTTTGGCCCTGAGATGCATGTGAAGGAAACAAGTCATGTTGCTTAAATTAAAAGCTATTTGCCCCCTTTTTTTTACAACAGCAAAATGGGACAAAGTATGGTTTGTTTTTATTTAATTTAATAAAATGTATGTATATACTGCTTAATTTAAAAAGCTTCTTTATAGACATTAAATCTACTGATAAAATCAGTTGTTAAAACAAGTTTGCTTCAATTATATTAGATCATTACATAAAGCCATAGAAAGAAGCAGCACCACTATCTCATTATACCTCACAATTGTAGTATAAGTATGCAGTTTAAACGGCTTCCAATTAAAATTAGTCTAAATCCCTTCTGACCCCATTCTTTTCATTCCTCTGAAAATGGAATGTTTCTGAAGCAATAATGGCTGCAGACACTGTTGAATGTATTCACCTTCCCAGGGCATTGCTTTCAATATGTATTAAATATTTTGCAAGTTACAGTATACTAGGCATCTCCATTTGCTTAAGGAATCTATAGAATGTTATAGCAGAGCTAGGCAGTTGTGCCTTTTTTGTTTTAGATCTAAGGGCTGTATAAAAAATATGTACAATGAACTGCATAATCGTAGTCAAATTTGTATTTTGTTTGATCGCATCTTGAGGATGTTGGCTCTTGCTTCTTGCAGATATCATGACAGTCCAGAAACATATTGAATGTGGGATTTGTTTTACATGCACTTTCTCTGATTCCTCATTGTTAGCTCGCTTGCATACCTCTACAACCTTGACAACTGGAAACTTTTCCCCCACAAATAGAATTGTCCAGATTGTGCAAAGAAGCATGGGAAAGTGCACCGGGGTAGCAGATATAATTCAAGGACTCCATGCTTTCCTTTCCAGTATTGCAGTCAGTGCTGGATTTACATAAAAGCTAAACTAGCTATAGCTTAGGGCCCCACCCTCTTGGAGGCCCCCAAAAAATTTAAAGGGAAAAACTGGATGTACATTTCCAAAATATAAGCTAAAAAACAAATAAAATAAAACCTACATACAGCAACAGTGTTTTGTGTTGCGTAGGCTCCTATTTGTTATGTGCAGATGGCTTTAGATACCTACTAGGTCCATAAATTACCATATAGCATATATTCAACACAAAAAACAGCAACAAGTTGTTGTTGTTTAAATGTATTTTTATTAAAGATTTTCTTGATTTACAAAGGTAAGTGCAATGTCTCTCTCATATTTTCCCCCCATGTAACTTTTTTTTTTTTTACAAATCGGTTTCATTTGTTGAGACATTAGGAAGAATGGGGGAAAGAGGTGGAGGGGGGAAAGATGAGTGGGGGTGGGGTGGGGTGGTGATGTTTCTATTTTACTTACTACATGAGGGGGTTTTGTGTCAGCGTTGCTTGTGCAGGTCCTCTGCTGTTCACTTGTGTTCCTTTGGTGGTGAGAGAGGTTGGGGTTGGGCTAGGGCAGGGGTCGGCAACCCGCGGCTCCGGAGCCGCATGTGGCTCTTTTACAGCTTTGCCGCGGCTCCGGGGCAGATACTAGCGAGGGGAGGAGGCGCATTGTGCGCCCTGACACTCCCCACTGTGGCAGGCGCTGTACTGGCTGTGACGTTGCATGGGGGCGGTGCATGCGTTAGTCACACACCGTCCCGACGTCACCTTCCCGCCCGCTACATTGTAAGGGGCATGTACGCTGGTCACTGCATTGAAAGGGGGCATGTACGCTGGTCACTGTTTTGAAGGGGAGTGAAGAACACACACACAAAAAAAAGGTAACTTGTTAATTTAACGTTTATTTCTATGAGGAGGAGTAATTCTGAGGGGTCAAACAAAGAAATAATAAAAAAGTGACAAAAAAGTTATTTTTATAATGACAAGTTTTGCGGCTCCCAGTTTGTTTTTTTCTTCGGAAATGGGTCCAAGTGCCTCTTTTTGTCTTAAAGGTTGCAGACCCTTGGCCTAGGGTGTGGTTGTTTGTTTGTGATTGGCTGTGGTGATCTTTGTTTTCATGTGTGAGTGGGGTGGGTGGGTGTTTTGGATCAGGTTAGCCATATTGATTTGTATGCTGTTGGTGGATTTTTGTCATTGTCTTGTTGGGCTGTGTATGTGATAAAGGGGAGCCATACCAGGGTGAAGGCGTCTTCGTGACAATTTGTTGTTGACAAAGGACAGCTGGACATACAAAGGGCCCCATTACCTTCAGTAGCTTAGGGCCTCATCAAACCTAAATCCAGCCCTGATTGCAGTGTTGTTTTTCACTCTCCATTTGTGAGCATTAGACAGAGACTGCACACAGGAGGCTTCCTTATGTCATTGGTCTGTCTAGTTCAATACTGTCTTTTACAGTGACTGGCAGTGGTTCTCATGGGTTTCAGACAGGGGAAGTTCCTAGTCTGACGTGGAGATGCCAGGAACAATCCAGGCACCTCCTGCCTGAGAAGCAGATGCTCTCCCAATGAGCTACATGTGTTGGGTGCTTCAGGTGGTAAATGCTGTAGGATGGACAGTGGTGGTGAGGAGTGGGAGGACAGAGCTGTGTGTGATGCTCGGAGCTGAATGTGCCCTGCACCCTGGTCTGCTGCTCACAGTTGTGGTGGAGGACACTGTCTCATTACCCGTGGTGAAGCAAGATTCTATTGCCATTCCAATCATCTTCTCTAGTTGTGATAGGGTGGTGGGCAGCTTGACCTTTTCCACAAAAATCAATGTATATTGGGCCAGCCTTTTGACTGGCAGATGAGAAAGATAAGAATGAAAGATAAGAAAGAACTGGAGACATTAAAAGTATCTTGTAATGATTTGTTTATTTTCAAAGGTATAGGATACAAAGACCAGTACCCAGGTACTCGGTGGTAGAAAGTCAGATTGTGCTGACTGGCCCTGCCATGGCTATTGCACTTGCTGTTGCTGTTGCTCTCCACCACTTCATAGAATCATAGAGGTGGAAGGGACCCAAGGGTCATGTAGTCCAACCCACTGCAATGCAGGAATCTCAGCTAAAGCATCCATGACAGACACAAGGAAGGTAATTTCTGTAAAGGAGAGCCCACTGATTGAATCCATCGTTCTCAAATATACATACATACATACATACATACATACATACATACATGGTTGCAGGGCAGAGCTGGTGGCGGGATGCTGATATGGAGCAGAATGCTTAAATGGGGCCCCAGTCAATGTGCAATCTAGCATAAGCTTTTATGGAAGAAGACAGAACAGCATGCTCCCTCTGTAGCTGTCAATAACCTTGCCAGGGAATTTCTGGATGCTGTTGTGGAAAATAATCCTGTGTTTTGGGTTGCCTTTGATGACAGATTCACGTAGAGCAGACCATGACAGACTACCTCCTTGCTGAGGTGGATTGCAGACAGCACAATAAACTACCCCAACATCTGTACTGGCTCCGTCCCTAAAGTCTTTCGGGGTGTGAGCGTTGGTCTAAAAAACACTTGGCAGCTTCGATTCTAAATGCCCCAGAGCCCACCTTGTCTCAACAATTCACAACCAGTTACTATTTACCAAGAACATTTTCTTGACTACCATGCAATCCAACACAAGTGCATGCAGGGAGCTGTCGTCAGTGGCTTCCTCACAACCAGATCTCTCCTCTGAAGAACTTTCCTCCTTGAGGAAAAGCATTCAGATTCAGCAGGTTTAAAGCAACATTAATTTAACTGAGTATTTTGTTTTTAATGGATGTGTGGTTTGGTTTTTATTTTTAAACTGTAGTTATCTACCCCAAGACTATGCAAAGGCGTGAGAGGGAGATATTGAAGTAAGCAAATAACACCCAGTAAGACTCAGTATATTGACCTTTTTAAAAATATCACCAGTATGTTTGACCATTTTTATCAACTATTTGCTAACATAGAAAAGTTCTCCTTTAAATAGCAGTCATTATGACGGGTGTCCAAGCATGGCGGGCGGAGAGTTGAATTCTTGCCTTTGTTTTATTATTTGTTTGTTTCTCCCTTCTGAAGCTCTGTGGCAGGGAAACTGCATAGTTCTAGGGGAGAATGGATACTTGCATACTTTGGTAAAGAGATTTGTGTTTGGTCAATGAAAGAGAAAACAAGCTAGGAGGTGATAAAAATGTCAAGGTCATAATGTTCATGGAAGCTTTTTGACCAGCCAGGAATTTTTATTAATTCTTTAAATGCAAATACCTAGGCACTGTGGACACGTTCCATACCTCCTGCAGAGCACTAGGTGGAAAATTACAATTAGCCTCCCAGAACGAAAATATAGTCCCGAGTACAAGAAGCCAAATTCTCCTTGTACAGAGATGCAAATTTATCCCCAGAGTCCCTCAGAATGTTCACTATTAGGATCGTATCAGGTTACAATGGTGTTTTGGCCCAAGACCAGGACTTGTTTGGCTTCAGGGATGCTGTAGAAATGTTTCCGTTTCCTGGGTGACAAATATACATATTGAATATTAGGTACGGGTTCCATCCAGTGGTGAATTTGTGCTAAGTGGAAGCACTTCTGTGGCTAGTGCCAGGTGAGGCACCTCATTTTTATCATTCCTGCCCTACTAGTTGTAGCCCTTTGGGGTTTGTGCCATATACCACACTGTTCCAGAGGGTTCATGAACCCTTAGGAAAAATTTTAGGGGCTTTGGGGGCATGGAAAGGTTGCATTAGGTAGGAGGCATCAGTGAAAAATCTGATGTCCTACCTCGTCCAAGGGAATGCACTTCAACAAGTGCAAAGCCACTGCTGAATACAGCCCTGTGTGTCTGATTCAACTACATTCTGTGTTCCTGTGAATACCATCAAAGTCTGTGAGATACCTTACCAGTTGACAGGGCCAGCAACCCACTAAGGGTGCATTCCTATTTTAAAGGAATTACAGTAGTTCCATTGAGCTCAATGGGACTTACTTTTGAGTAGACATGCATAGGATTGTGCTGTGAGAGAGAGTTTATAAAGCCTAAATCATGCTACATTTTCTATTCCCTTCCCCCGTTTTATTTTTTGCTCTACGTACTCAGTGGATATAGTTTATTAGATGTGTTCACCTGGGAATTTTGGTGTTGCCCTGAAGAGCAAATTAAGATGAGGAGGCATTAAGAAAACAGGTAGCCTCAGGATTCTGCTGCCTTGCCTGACAGCATCTGAGGAAGGAGCATTGAAAGTAGGCCGCCCATTTGCTGGTTCTAGACTTGCTTCAGGTCCCTCTTTGGCTAGTTCAGCTTGTTTTAGTTCGGTTGCCAGGTCCACTCCCTCACCTCCGTCATTAGTTTTTTCCTCCCTTCCAATCCAGGTGTGGTCAACAGACCACTCATGAGAATGGAGGTTTCCTGGATTATTTGCTTCATTAGCCTTGGGTTGAAAGTACGGTAGGTTGAAATTTTGGCCTGCTTTTTCTTTGGGGGAGTTGTTACAGGTTCTGTGGGTGAAATCCCCAGTTCTTTGCAACATTGTCTTGTAAGTACCGTGCTCGGAATCGGAAATAAATAGGGCTACTTTATCCAGCCCACAGTTTTAAGGGCTTTGCACGGGGGGAGTTCAAAGTTGATTTAAGTAGCTTCAAAAGGGAGGGGAGATTTGAAAGTCCATCCGACAGCTCCCGGAGTCTTTTACTGATAAAAGTTGGCAGTTATTTTCATAGGTTGAGCCTTTTTATCAGAGTAATTTGATAATTAGAGCTCCTACTCACACAGCAGAGACTCAGTGGAGACTTGACCCGGCGCCAAAAGCTCCCAGAAGTGCATCATGCTATCTGGTAATTTTCATAATTGCAGACCCTTCCCCATGCAACATGCAAACTGTGCTATAGGTATGCAGGACACATACTTCAGGAAACTTGAATGTGCTCACAGTTGAATGTATGAATTAGTTGAGATTTTTGCTTGGCCTTAAATTCAGTTCCTATGTAGAGCCCATCCCTTTTAAGCATCTTACCAAATGTAAATAATAGAAAGTTGTGCTTGTTGTTGTGCTGCCAGAAGCAGCCAGAAATTGAAGAGAGCTCTTATTTTGAAAGTAAAAGGTATGAGAACTACAGTTCCATTTGGCATATGTACTCCAATTTAAGTGCTGAATTTCATCAGGAATTTTTAGCAGAAGTTGCTTTGTATTTTTATGGTATGTATCTTCCACTCTGAAACAGTAAAGTTCACATCCCAGTCTTAAAACATAGTGGTTGACAAAGTGGTTGTTTTACTAAGCAAACATTAAGGAATTCGTCATGTTGTATATTTCCCCCCATTGATGATCAGCACAAAAGAACATCTAACATGTAATTCTAATTCTAGTGAAAAGCAACATAACTCCAGGATGACTACTGACAAAAGGCATATATTTAATATAAAATACACAAATTTCTTTTTCTAGAGAACTGTATTTATTCTTGATACAGTAGTACCTCGGGTTAAGTACTGTACTTAATTCATTCCGAAGGTCTGTACTTAACCTGAAACTCTTCTTAACCTGAAGCACCACTTTAGCTAATGCGACCTCCTGCTGTTGCCATGCCACCGGAGCACGATTTCTGTTCTCATCCTGAAGCAAAGTTCTTAACCTGAAGCACTATTTCTGGGTTAGTGGAGTCTGTAACCTGAAGCGTATGTAACCCGAGGTACCACTGTAATTGTTTCTTTGTCTACAGTTGGGGAAATAATTTCCTTGGCACTAATGTTCTCCTTCTAGGAGTGATATAATAATTATCTAGTTCATTTCCCAGAGCAGAAAAAAAGTTATTTATCCTCAGTGTCCCTTTATGGTGTTTACACAAGAGGTATTCTTGTGAAAAGTCAACTTCAGGTCAGTGTTTGTTTTCAACACCGGTAACCACCTGAGTACGAATCACAGCTAGTGCTAGCAGAATCTATTGTCTGTAGGAAACTGCACAAGCAAAATACCGGTACATTCAAATATTTGTTGACTTGATCAAATGGAGAGAGCTTTTCTTTTGAACAGGAAAGACACAAAATAGGACATGGGAAGCACGTAGGCAAGAGTCCACCATCAATTGAGTCTTACCGTGATTCACTAGCCGGAGAGTTAAATTGGAGTTAAAGACCCTCAACAATAATCTTACTACAACATAAAAATTGCATACAAGTAATAATAATACGATACTATTTAATACATATTTAATACAAAGCATACAAAGCAAATGTTTACGGTGAAATCAGATACTCAAACATGGAACTCAACTTGGAATTAATAGTCTTCTGGATTACTCTATGCCTGCACATGTAATATCACCTAGCAGATTGTGTGGTGGGGCTGCACCACTCACTTGACCTCCCTCTGGCTGAGTTGCTACTGCATACCAACGGGGACTAGTTGGTAGTGAGGCCAGCATGGTGCAAACATTCTGGCAGAGCCAATCTGGTCTCCTGCCAGTTCTTGCACCACACCAACTGCTGCACTGCCTTGCTCCTGGAGGTGGGTCAGGTGACCAGCAGGGCCCCACCACACCTTCTGCGACTGGTAGTATCTATACAATTTGCGTGTTATTGTTTTTGTGCGTGTACAGAAAGATATAGGTGCATATCAGTTCTTACAAATCCTTCACTTCAAAAAAATGCATTCTTGGTGCTTTTTTTTCAGTACCAGGAGTGTGGGAGGAGTGCACCACCCCTGGCAGCGCGATCCCAGTGGGGTGCTATCGCAGCTGCCCCCCCCCTGCACTGGGTGCCATGCTCCCGCAGGCGGCGCACCACGCCCCCTGGATGCACGCCAGCCCCGCCCCGCCTGCTGACTGAGATGAGTGATTTTCTTCCATAAAAGTGGACGGTGAGGTCACCACTTGTAGCTTCTATTGCATGTCTGCATAAAATATGAAGAAAATGTGATGTTGACCACTTCTTGAAGGATATTCTCATTCTCTGTCATTAGAATGTACTAAGGATTTCATGGGATCATTTTTGTCCTCTGTACAAAAATAGATCACTTCTTTTCCAAGCTGCTGTGACCTCCAAGCTGTCACTCTTAATGAATGACTGTATGTACCAGTATGGAGCTGTGAGGGCCCAGCAGCAGTCAGTCTCCTGTTGGTCAGATTTTGAGATCCATGTAAGGGCCTTATTGTGAGTGCAGGAAGGGGAGCAGAGGCCCCAACCCATTAGCCTACCGGTAATTTGTACCAACTTTCATTCATTTCATTTCATTTCACCCATCATTTGGCTTATGTCCTTCTGGTTTATGCTGTGGCTCTGGGGACCTGAATTTATTTATGTTCTTCTTTTCTCCTTTACTTTTTTTTAATCTTGTCTATTATAAATTGTAAGCTATTAATTTAAGGTGTAAACAGCCATTTATGTCTTTGCACTCTATAAATAAACTAAATAAATAAGACAAGTGAGTCAATGGCCACTAGATATCCACAGAGCTCCACACACACACCCTTGTCCATTTTCCAACTCACAGATGGGAAATGACAAAAAAGAAATATGGCAGGGAAAGTATTAGGTAAGGAGGGATTGGTGAGCATCTACATCCCCTATGTGGGCCAGAGGCTGCCACAGCTGGCAGCTCTTAAGGAAGCAGAAGCATAACTGGAAGAAATACCAGCCAGGTATGTTGTGCTTGAATTAAAGAAGCCTTTTGAGGATGTTATGTACTGAGTTGAATAGGATCCAAAATGCAGCAGTCTGATTAGTCCTAGAACAATTGGATTCAGAATCCAGCAGTCTGATTGGTCTTAGAACAATAGAACCCAGAATGCAGCAGTCTGATTGGTCCACATGAGCCACCCAATCCAGCTCCAGGTGGAAGTGAATCCGCAACCTGATTGGCCTACAGGAGAATCCTGGAATTAGCCAATCACGTGGGGCCCATTGTGTAAATAATGTATATAAAGCAGACATTCTGGGGGAACTCCCATTCCTCATCACCACTATGAGCTGAATAAAGAGCATGAAATCCACTCTCGACTCCGAGTATATTTCAGAGGACTTGGCACAAAACTTTTAAGATCAGCTTGGGTGGGGAAGATACAACTGCCAGGCTTAGGATGTTAGCAGGTGGAGAGTTAATATTTCTTCAAGGATACCAGCTTGCTTAACTCCAAAATTAGGGCCTACCAGAAGGTATTTTTATGCCCAATCTTTTGTTCTAGGCACTGGGTTATATTAATATTTCAACATGCCTTGAAGTTTTTCCATATATAGAATATTTCCAGAAATATTTTTCCTGCTTGTTTTTCTCCCTGTGGCCCTGTCCTCCCTCAGATTAGTGAGGGACATGTGTAAATATTTTTCTTACTGAACTGTGGGAAAGGAGCTATGAGCTGCCTTGACCTTCGTGCAAGGTTAGATTTCGGAACTCACTGTCATTGGGAAAAAAATCAACAAGAAAGTACAGAAACCTTGGGGACCAGCAACTTTGGCAACTTATCTGTAAGCTATCTCTTCAGTGTGCTGGAAGTGGCTGCTAAGGAAAGCTGAATGTTTTTTTAAAAAAACACTTCACTATTGATATGGTACCAAGTAATCGTATCTAAAAATAGAGAGTGCATATTTGTTCCAAATTTGCTTTGTTTATTTATGCCAATGCTAGCTCCCTATTTAGATACTTTGGTAGTACCAGATGTTCTTATAATTTTCTGCAACATATACATATCCCTGAAGATTTAGCCCATGGACGTAATTATACTAAAATACCATCTTTGTGTAATTTTCCATTGCGCACAGGCAATTTCTCTTCTGCACTGTCCATAAGTGACATAATGTGGAAATAGTTCCCTACTGGATATATTTAATTCCAGATCAGTAACAAAAAGAGTTCACAGCCAAGTGAAAGATTCATTTGCTGATTTTTGGGGGGGGGGGTGGAGTGTAGAAAAACTTATTGGATATTGGAGTATTTATCCCCCTCTTCCTTCCTGGCCCCTGGAATTGGACTCATGCTGGATCATAAGTGAAGTATGGGGTGTTTTTCAACTAAGTTGAAATTAATAGAAAGTCAATGGGTTTACTCTGAGTAAAACTTAGCTGAATACCACCCATGGTCTATAATATTGCAGTGACAATGACAGTGATGCTATACTGAAAATAGAGGAAGGAATGTCTCTCTCTAGAGTTCACAGTGCTACCTTCAGGAGAGTGATCATACCATTTCCCAAATGAAAGCTAGATGTATGTTTCTATTAGTCATGGAAAAGGGAGCACGTTTTACTTCCTGATCTTCGGGGATACTTGCAGTACTGTGAATGAGGTTTCTCAGTGTCATTCATGCTATGGGAAGCTGCTCTTGGCATGTGAAACTGAGAGCTCATTATATTTCTTTAATTAAGAGACACAAAAATGTGGAAATCCCTTTTCGCAGAAGTACCTACGTGGTCTTTTGGGAATGTAGTGCCATCATTACACTGCTAATGCATATAGACATTCATGTGAATCAGCCCTGGCAAGACTTTTTTCTCAGAGTCAATAGAAATCGACAGACCTCATCTGCAGCACTATTAGAGAAGAGAGAAAGTACAGCCTCCAAATGAAAACTCCACAGCACAAAGGATTGCTGTAGAGGATTCTGCAGCTTTAGTTGTTCACAGTGGAGCTAGCTGGATATTCCTTGTACTAAAGTGATACAACAAAGGAGTACAAAAGCTTCAAGCATGATCATTAAATAGTATCTACATTGTGGGGTGGGGAACTGTGTCACCATTCCTCATAATGTTATAGGTAAAGGTAAAGGTAAAGGGACCCCTGACCATTAGGTCCAGTCGTGACCGACTCTGGGGTTGCAGTGCTCATCTCGCTTTATTGGCCGAGGGAGCCGGCGTACAGCTTCCGGTTCATGTGGCCAGCATGACTAAGCTGCTTCTGGCGAACCAGAGCAGTGCACAGAAACACCGTTTACCTTCCTGCTGGAGTTGTACCTATTTATCTACTTGCACTTTGACGTGCTTTCAAACTGCTAGGTTGGCAGGAGCAGGGACTAAGCAACAGGAGCTCACCCCGTCGCGGGGATTCGAACCGCCGACCTTCTGATCGGCAAGTCCTAGGCTCTGTGGTTTAACCCACAGCGCCACCAGCTTCCCATCATAATGTTATAGGCACCATCAAATGGAGGTCCATGACACTTGAGTGATCAGATTCCATAACAGGAATAAATGTGTGAACGATGCATATGTGTGTGTAGAGGGCATGGTAGTGGTGAATATCGTGTGAGAAGAAATCCTTTTTTATTGTGTAAAAATATTGCATATTTCCTTATAATCTTATGGACAGGGCTCTAGAAAATATGAATCCACAAGAAAAAATATTTGGAATCATAGTATATTTATTATATACATAAAATATAAAAACAAAATTTCAAAACAGTAACATTTTTGTGAATCCACAGGACCACAATAGAAAACATACCTATGAACCATGGATCAGTGAAGTGTTGTTATTTCAATGGTATAGTAGCTCTTCCTTTATTTTTTAATGTATACAAATGGGATACATTTTGTGTCTGTTTACCAGAGAAGTATAGAATCTAGTGATGAATATGGCATTGATATTCCATAAATGTACACTATTTTGAAAGTTCTGTGTAGAAACAGAAAGAAAGAAACTTGCTGCTCAAATTTAAATATTATAAAACAAAGGCCAAAGCCAGCATGAATTATGAACAAGTCCATGACATTTCAAAAAGCACTCCCCCCCCATCCTTGTTTTCTCTTTTGGTGGTATATACAGTCTCATCATAGCTGATATTTATAGAATTAACCCATTAGTCTGAAGTTAGGACTTCATCTGAAATATATTAATTGCAAAAAATTATCCTTGAACTTTACTGAGTGGCCATTGGCATAAATGAATGAAAACTATTCCTTTTATCCTTTATAATCGTGGAGTGCTTCTGTTCCAATATTCATTTTCCTGTGCCACCTCTGTCCCCCAACAATATTAGAATTTTCACACTGAAAGGGGGCAGGCAATAAAGTGCTTTATACAATCAAATTCTTAAATGTGTATAATACCTCATAAAATAGAAGTGTTCCCATTTATACTTTATGGAACCAATCTTTTCTTAAAACCAAAATTTTGATGAAAGGATAGGTTCTACTTTCATCTGTGCTGGCTCAAAAACAAACCAGAGTCCAACTTGGGTGTTGCAACATATTCCCCTTGGTTTAACTGACTTGAAAATTTTATCCAGAATCTTTTTAAGTGCCCCAAATGAAAATCTTATTAACTCCTTTTTAAGGATGTCCCACAGAGCCCTGTTGGTTAAATGCATGCCCTAATTAGTTATTAAAGATTACTGACTTTGTATGTTTTCCAGTGGAGTTTTCCCACCAATATTGGTATTATTTCCATACATGCATACTTCTAGAGATTTGCAGTAGACATTTAATCAAAACCTTCATCTTAGTTTTAATATACCAGTATAAACCCCCCTACATTCCATTGCTTCTCTCTAAATTGATAGACCTTTTGTCCATTACTAGTGTATATTCATCTTTCCAAAGAACGTGAGAGTGGGGTTCCAATTTTTAGATTCCTCAGTTGGTGCCAGTTCCACATACTTTAACTGGGGGTAAACAAAACACTTGTACAGCTGGACCCTAAAGCAGTATTGTCTATAAAGATTTAATTTAAGGGCTGTGACATAAGCCATATTTTGCTGAATAAATGAAATTTATTCCCAGGCAGGTTGGTCCAATACAGACAAGGTCTGTGAATGCAGTTCTGCCCATGGAGACCCTTTTACTCCGCTAAATAGATGATTGGTGGAAAGGTGGATATGGGTAGGAGAACTGCAGGAGTGAAGCTATGCATGCACAGCCTTTAGTTGGACTCACTTATTACAAGACCTCTACTCCCCCTATACAATCAGCTGAAGTTATTGGGTGGGTGGGGGCTCCGCTTCTCTTGTGAGGGTTTCACCCACAAACACTGTTTATACATAAGTGTTGCAATTGGGACCAAAGTGTTTAAGAATCAAAGTGAAAGGCTATGACTTTGAATACCTCTACACATACTTGGCACTATTCCTTTCCCTTCCAGTTTTCATTTTGAGAGCCTTCTTTCTATAGCGTTTGCATCATTTTGTGCATAAACAAATGCCCTGTTTGGCACTTTCAGCTACATTCTTTTAAAATTTCCAAGACATTTTTCCCCAGAGCTGGTTTCCATTGCTGGACAAAACTTTTCATATTGACTATCAGTCTGCCTGCTTGAACATCTTCATATCCAGCCACAAGATATTTCAAACCTTTGAAAACAAAATAGTCAGATATTTATTGGACTAGTACTTCATATTTATCCAAGTATGAAATCATAAAGGGGATTTACTTTGTATACTGTAAACCACTCTGTGATCTTCTGATGAACGGCAGTATATAAATTTAATAAATAAATAAAATAGTTGTGTGTGCATATATGTTTTGTGCATGTATGCATGTACATGTGTGTGTGTACGCGTGCATAAAAAAGGTAAAGGTACCACTGACCGTTAGGTCCAGTCGCGGATGACTCTGGGGTTGCCGGCGTTTGTCTGCAGACAGGCTTCTGGGTCATGTGGCCAGCATGACGAAGCCGCTTCTGGCGAACCAGAGCAGCGCATGGAAACGCCATTTACCTTCCTGACGGAGTGGTACCTATTTATCTACTTGCACTTTGATGTGCTTTCGAACTGCTAGGTGGGCAGGAACTGGGGCCGAGCAATGTATGTGTATAATGCATATCTTTTTAATCCAGAAGTATCTTTAATGTAAGAGGACAGGAGGCAATTTTGTTCATATTCTACCTTCTCAATGCAGCCCTCTGATAAACTGTTCCAGAGAGTTGGGGGGACCCTTTATATTAGAGTACAGTGGTACCTTGGGTTAAGAACTTAATTCTTTCTGGAGGTCCATTCTTAACCTGAAACTGTTCTTAACCTGAGGTACCACTTTAGCTAATGGGGCCTCCCACTGCCACTGCGCCACCACCGAGCAATTTCTGTTCTCATCCTGGAGTAAAGTTCTTAACCCAAGGTACTATTTCTGGGTTAGTGGAGTCTGTAACCTGAAGTGTCTGTAACCCAAGGTACCACTGTAGAAGTTGTGGGGCAACTGTAGGGGGAATCACCTCCTTTTCTCACAAGTTAGCATATGCTTGCATTCCATCAAAAAGTCATACTGTGCTAAAAGTTGCACAGTGCAATTTACTCTTATGTTAACTGTGCAGTTTACTCTTACTCAACACTCTTATGCAGTGCACCAGTCTGGCTCACTTTTGTGCTTAATTGCATTTGGTTTGTGAAACTTTACTACTTTTTTCTGGTAGATGACAGAGCTACAGTATCACAAGCTCTGAAATGATCTCATCTGAGAAATTATTGCAAACGAGATTTTTTTCCCTAGTAACTTTGAGGGTTTTTTTTAATGGTGAGACCATTTTACAAATATACTTCACTATCCAAATATTATGTGGTAAATCTACCCTCATAGCTCAGTCAGTAGAGCATGAGACTCTTAGGGTCATGGGTTTGAGCCTCATAATGGGCAAACAATTCCTGCACTGCAGGGCTTTGACTAGATGACCCTCATGGTCCCTTCCAACTCTGCAATTCTATGATTCTATTATTTTAATACTTCCAAAGGAGAATAGGTACAAAGGAGAATCCACAGTCTATTGTTTTCAAATAATTGACCAGAGAAGCAGGTGTCCTTGAACTAATAATTTACTGAAACAGAAACTCTGGATCTAATTTTGATGTGCATGCAAAGGCCCATTCAAATACAGAATGTCTATCTGTACTTTATTATTTTAAATGAGATGTGTATTTAGATATACATTGAGATGTGCCAGAATGTGGATGGGAAAGCACAGCTAGTCATATATAGAAATATTTTTATGCATGACTAGAACTGGCTCAAGAAACATAAATTTCAGTTTAATATAGTGATTGCGTATATTGAGTGTATCTTCATGGATTTGCAAGCACAACCAATGCAGGTGTGATGGGAATATCTTATATTTCTTGGAGACAGGGTAACACTAGCTGCATTATTTTTCAAAATGTTGGTGAAAGAATTCTGCTTGTGTGCAGTTATGAGAGAAGATTCAAATTGACAAACACTGTGGCAGGGCTTTGATAATGATTAGCGCATGATATAACAGGTCCAAAGTGAAGCTAAAATTGAAAGGATTGTCTAGCATCACATTAAATTGCTTTAATTAGTAAGAACAGTGATTGGCATTTTAGTTTTCTGGAGTATCTATGTAATATTTTCTTCTACCGCAAGAATGTGGAATATAATTTATATGTACTGACTATAAGAGTGGTTCTGATTAACATAAATAGTAAAAATAAATAAATGATGATGATAAAGACCTGATTTTCATAATAAATACCTACCAGGATTAAGTACTGGGCAAGTGCAGCCTCTGTTAGTCCATGATTCTGGGTACAGAATCCGCTTCCCTCGTAAAATCTTAAGCTTTGTAGATTTCAGTACTTTTTGGATCTTCACATTGACCTCAGCGTGGGAGCCTTTATCATGAGCAGATAAAATCTTTGCCTTCAGCACTGAATAAAGAACATAACTTCTGTTTTCATTCTAGTACATTGGCACATAGATTAATCTTAGGCACCATCCATGTGTGCACTGCAAACTGAGGCTCTTTGTACTTTCAGGGTGGGTGTAATTGTTGCTACGGCTAGTGTGATATAGAGATGTTTCTATATATTTCATCTGATGCAAACAGAAAAGCTCTTGATTTAGCCGAAAATAAACTGTGCCAGATCCTCTCCTTGATGAGCCTCTTCAGCCTTTGCCAAAGACAGGGTGCAGGGAGATGCTCAGTGACCTGATTTTTTAGGAAAAACTGAGCAGATACACAGCTGCTTCTTCCCATTGGAATTACTTGGAACTGCTGCTAAGCTGTCATTTTAAACTTTTTTCACAAAACTACAAAATACAGCAATGGTTTCCTGTAGCCCGACTGCCTGCTCCCATTGCAGGCTTAAAATACAGTACATGTATTTTGGCAAAGAGAAGTAATCCGTTTAAAATAATCTAGCCATTTAGAGTTACATAGTTTGGTTCTTAGAAATTTACAGATTAAAAAAGTGCCTGGGAGTTTCTCTCCCCCCCCCCGTCCCCCATAAGCCATGCATGGATGAATTTAAACTGATAGAGTCTCCCTTTGAGAACTAGTAGTCTAATTGGAATCACAAAAAGGACTTTATATTGGTGATAATTTATAGAAAAAGAAGTTTGTCTACATATTAAATGCTGGTTTTCTCCCAGGACACATTTTCTAGGCAAATAGACCATTCATTAGAAGATAAAAAATGTTGGAGAAATTGTACATAGCAGACAAAATATGCATGCAGCCATGCAGGTCCAATAGAAATAAATTTGCAAGTTGTATTACCAAGCAAGCAAAGTTCCAGTTTTGATTTTTTTAAAAAAGTCTGTAAGTCAGGGGTCAGAAACCGTGGCACTCCAGATATTGTTGGTCTTCTGTATCTATTGTCTCTGACCATTGGCCATGCTAGTTGGAGCTGATGGAAGCTGAAATCCAACAAAATCTGGAAGGGGGTGGGTATCCCATCCATACTATATCTAGTGCACCACTTAAATGAACCTCTTGTTTTCCTAATATAAATACCACCATATCTCCCCGTCGTAGTAGCTCTGTTGACAGTTTACACTGATAAAGGAAACTGTTGACAGCACTAGGCAATTTGAATAATATATTTGATTTTTAACTCACCATATGTATATTTCATGCCACAGAAGATCTTGGAATTTCTTAAAACTTGATCTTTACATTCACATTTTCCTACAGAAACACAAAAATGCCTCTCTCTTTAAGCATTATTTGATGAAATATTTTAGTTACCATTATTTCATATTGTATTCACCAGAATGTCTAGATTCAGCTACTAAACTGGGAGGGAATGGGATTGCTCATGTAATCAGAGGACAGCACTTTTCACAGAAGACTAAATGAATAGTGGCAACAGCATGTTACTAAACATTTTAAGTACTGAATGAAAAAGAATTTTTGTAGCTGCTCATTGGATCCTGGATATATCTATATCTACAGTGTGTGTGTGTGTTGTGTGTGTGTGTGTACAGTATGGTTTATTTTTAGCTTGATGGAAAATATCAGCTGAGATTACATAGCCGATATTCAAACAGTGAACCTAACCAATTATAATAAATAATTCCACGTGATCTATAGTTCATTTCAGATGTTATATGAACACATAGGAAGAATGAGATCACACATATCTGACCTCCACATGTTCGTTATAAAAACTGAAAGAGCCCCCCACCACAAAAAAAAAGCTTTATACACAGAGGGCTCCCTCCTTGTGATCAGGAACCCAGAGGTCCTGATAGCATGGGGAAAGTAATCCACACATATGTTTAACACCTGAAAGAGACTCCTATCTTTCAGTAAAAAATCCAAAAGTTCATATTCTTACCTGAATGTCGAAGGGCAGAGTAGCCTTGTTCATCTTCCCACCCCCATGCTGGTTCACTTTTGTTATACGGAGAATAAAAGCCAGGGATTTCATGGTACCAATCTATGTTTGCACTGCTGAAATTAAAGGAACACTGTGATATGTTTCTTACAAACTCAGTTCAATTCAAGTTTATTTGTAAACAACCCTCCACACAAAAACACCCTTGACAAAGCTTAAGTATTCAGAAGCAAAATTAAAAGAAAATATTTATTGTGCTAATTATCCATACTTCTGTTGCCAGAAAAGGGACTTACTTATCTGCTTTTTATTTATAGATCTCACACATGTTCAGAGTTTGGAAGAGATTTCTAGCAGTGCCTGGTAGAGTTTTTAGGATTATGATATAGTCACCCATAGCTAATTTCTTGCAGGAAGTTGTGTTTTTTTCCTTCTAAACAAGTCATGTGAGGGGGAATATGGAATAATAGAATGATAGTAACATAGAGTTGGAAGAGACCCTGAGCATCATCTGAACCTTAGCATTATGAGCAACATGCTCTAACCAACTGAGCTATACCTATGCCTTTCCAATATATTTTTCTTGTTCCAATTCTTTCTTTCTTTTGTGGGAAGTGCTATGTCTCAATATCTTCAAGGTAAGAGTTAGAAAAGTGTTTGTTTCCTATTTCTGATGCACATCCCCCCTCCCCCAGACAGATTAATTTAGCACTTAATCCTTTCAATCCAACTATAATGTGTGGTTCATGTGAGGCGTTACAATAAAACAACAACATTTTGTTCTAGAGCAGAGATGAGGAACATGTGGCCTTCTAGATGTTGCTGTACTTCAACTCCCATCAGCCCCAACCAGCATGGCCAGTGGTCAGGAATGATGGGAGTTCTTATCTAAAAACAAGTGAAGGGTCACAGGTCCTCCATCTCTGCTCAAGAGGTTTTTCTACATCTCTAACCTTTTTATTACTTCTATTTCAAACATGTATTTATTGTAGATAAACTCCTTGTCCTTATGTTAGCTAGCCATTTATTAGGTAGCAATATGTTTGTCCACTCACTTATTGATGCAGTCTCCATTTAGTGGGTCACAGCTTCCTGCACAATCACATGCTCGGCAGCCATAATCTCCAAAGCCCCAGTATCCTACCATGCACCTATCGCACTGAGGACCACCCACTCCAGGTTTGCAGGGACAGTCACCGTTGTTGGGATCACAGAAGGTGCTATTGCTAAAGGGAAGCACAGCTGATCCAACAGGGTGGCAGGAGCACACTGCAATATTAAAACATGCATATGAGATGAACGTATATGGGGAGAGAGTATATCCTAAAGGTATCACCCAGACTTAGTATTATTCTCGTTTTACATTCAAGGGTTCGAGAAATATAAATACATGAATCTGCCACTGCCATTTGTAGTTTGGCCCTGCAAACAATGCAAATGTATGTTTTCTCCCTGCAGTACATTATTATAGTTTTTACTACTGTGGATTTTACAGACTTATTGAAGTCTCACGTGTGAAAATGCCCTGTATTGTTTCCCATACCAATCACTATGCCATTCCTTAAAAGTGTTGAGTGGAAAATTTCACCTTTTAGCTCTCTCTTAGCTGTAAGATGCTTGCAGTAAGGTGAAGATGATCTCTTGCTTATTGGATAAATTGACTTAAAACTGAATCTGAAATTCAATATTACCATGGCCCTGGAGTATTAAAAGCAGTTCTCAACTCTAAACAAATGTTAACTGCTTTTATACAACAGCCTCAAAACTTAGAATGCACCAAATAAGCTCTGATTACCGCAACTTTCAGTTGAGTCTTGGATAAGTGTTGGATAAGTGTTGGATAAGGATCCAAGTGTTACAACCATCTATGTATGGAATACAAGTGTTTTAAATTTAATGACTGTAATCAGTTATGAACCTTCTTATCACCCCCCGTGACATTGTAGCAGAGTCTTAAAAACTCATACAAGTTGTTAAAAATAGAAGAGGTGGGAGAATCTATGTAACCTTCAAGCAGATTGCTACAGTTACCATGTTAAATAAGAGTATGCCCTGCTTTATCTAGTACATACACACTCCTGAACAAATATTACACATTGTTCACTTTGCTTAGTGTAGTTTAAGGATTTGTGGTTTAACAGCTCTTTCATTTGCTTTGACCTTGGAGCTTTTCCATTTTTGTCCCTCCTCAGTGAGTGAGCTGGCAATATCTGCAGAATTCCATTGTTTACTACTGTATATGAATAAGGTTATCAGACATGTCGTTATCAACACAAACTATGCAAGACACAAGGCCTTTTTCTGTCGAGATTGTAATCTCTGCTTGATCCCCTCAAAGCACAAGCTTTCTGTTCAGCTGGAGCTCTCCAAAACACTCCTCACACTTTACACAGCAAGTGAAAAGCTGTGACTGAACAATTTCACGGAGGAAATATCTGTCTCCTCTGTTGGCTCTATCATGTGTCACTCTGACTCCATTGTTGTGGACTTTGCACAAATGATAGCAGCTGAAGATGAAACTGGGATGGCTGCCCAGGAATGAAACTCATTATGGCTTGGAGGCAACAGCTGAGAGGAATTTGCTTTGTATCAATAGATTTTGCAAGAAAAGAAAAGAAAAAAGTAAGCTGATCAGGAAGAGGAAGTCAGAAAAGAAAACTTGAAGGATCAATTGCTGTTATGGGGAAAGCTTTTACCATTTCTCTAGATTGTATGCAAAATGCTTTACAATACTTATTCGTCCTCCCCAAAACCCTATTATTTCCTGTATTTTTAGAGATGCAGCTGAGACTGGAAGGCAGTTGTTGTTATTGTTATTGTTATTATATTGGTAGTATTTATTTATTTGTTAATTATTTAAATTTGTATACCACCCTTCATCACCCTTCATTCCCCCACCTGCTCCCACAAGCACATTTTAAAAAGAAACACAGAAGTAGTTCCAACATTCTTTGGCAACTTCCATGATCACATTCTTCACCCATTAGATCCACTAACACCTCAGTCTCATTTTACTGAGTAAAACTTTGCCTACAGAGAATATTTTATTTGGACTGACAGTGATGACATTCAAATCCCAGATTACCTATGGACTGTCAGAATCACCGGGGGGGGGGGGCTATTTCAGTTAGATATACTGCGTAATGAAATATTTGAGGATTGTACAGTAGTTCCTTCATTTACAAATGTGAGGATACCAAACTGATATTTTTTTTTACCTTGGCATAAGAATGAGCAACAGAATGATCTAGGATTTAAATATTCATATTGAGAAATTCATATTAGCTTACATTTGCAGGCATCTGGGGCAGAAAAGGGTCTTCTGAGGTCTCGGTAGTAGCCTGGCTTGCAACGCTGGCAGTGCTGCCCTTCTGTATTGTGTTGACAGTTATCACACACCCCACCACTTTGGTTTCTTGATGCCAGCCATGTGTCCATGTCAAAGTGGCAAGAGTCAGAATGCCCATTGCACTTACAGGCTGAAACACAGCCAAGATAAGCAAAAAGACAATGATGTTTTTGGTAGAATAAGAAAATATCAAATCAAATATTTTGAAGACCAGATCAGATTATCCTATGACAGATACGCAAATCCAGTATAATTATTGCTGCTTCTGTATCTTCTGTACTGTAAATTAAAACTTTAAAATATTTAGTGTTTCAGTGTCTAGTATAATTTATTTAGGTGCCCCAAGAAAAACTGAATAGCTCAAAATTGGAAGATTGAAGGGGGCCAAAGAAATGTCACCTTCTTGGTAAAATGAATGAACGTCTTAGTAAATTAAGGTGTTACCAATGTTTTAAAATGTTGTGGATAGTGGCATTGGTTTTGGCTTTCTAATTTGTTTCCCCAGGGTCATTTCTGCATATCCTGATAGCCCAGAAGCACTGCCGTTAACTTGTTACTTACATCTGCATTCATTTGGAGTTCCTGTTCTGCCATTTGCCGCTTGCCATGGCTGGTCATTGTAGAGAGAAGCGCAATGTTGACAATGTGTTCCTGCAGTATTGTGTTTGCACATGCACCTTCCATGGACCTAACAAAGGGGAAACAAACTGTGACAACTATGGCTGTAGTGGCATTTCTAGAGATAACATGCAGGTGCACCTACAGTATTGTGAAATCACTGGTAATTTGGAAATGTGTCTGCCCGCTAACTACTTGCTAATAGAAAATTTGAAGCTGATTGCTTGCTCGCATGGAATTATTCTAGCATTGCAGCAATATCACAACACCTGCAGTGAATAGGGGTCCTGTTCAGAATATTTGAAACGGTACACTGAATGCATGGAGTGAGGAGGGAGAACCACTGCAATATACCTTGTATCAAGCCTACACACAGCATCCTTGTGCAGAGACAGGGTCCCAGTTTTCATGGCTGTATGCTTGTAGGTTTATGCAACAAATCCCAAGGATTCATGTACATAATCAACGCTCATTAAGGTTGGCAAGAAGTTGTTTTAGAAGCAAATAAGTAAATATTAAGGAGGGTTTGAGGAACAGCAAAGCAGCTGTAGTCTCCTCCTCGGGAGCCAACTATCTCTCGGCCTTAGCTCTGCATTCACAATACAAGGATACTTGTTTGCCTTCCAGGGCTGTTGTAAGTTTTATGGAGATGATGTACCGTATATGAAACACTCTGAACATTTGAAATGTGCTATAAAAGTGCTAACCATTAATCATGGTAATAGCAGTATGCACCTATTATGCTTTCCCCTAGTTATTGGATAACCTGTACTTCTATCACCAAACATTTATTTTATAAATTGTACTGAACCCCTTGCCATATCCACTTCATGTTTTATGACAGCTTTAGAATTCTCCCCCCAAAAACAGTCCTCACATATATATTGCTATTGTGCTGTACTAAAATGCCATTGCTTAATTGCCGCAGGCCCCTCTTGATTAGACACGTGAGCACCTTCATTTTGATGTCAAAAATTAGATTTAAAATTTGGATTAATGTTAGAGAATTTCTTCCACATCTTTTTACTCAATTTTATTTACAATGAGTTATTTCATTGTGGTAAATTACCCCATTAGATTTTCCTATCAGAATGTGTGTGATTCAGGGAGAGTAAACAGTGTAGGCAAGATAGCTTATCATTTGCTCATTGGTATGGCATACATAGCAAAAATATAAACATCTAAGTAGCTCTGCACTGAACTTCTTGATCTGTACTTGACAACCAGAAAGTACAGCTCTTATCAAGAAAGTATTGGTAGCTAAATAGCATTAAAAGTTCATAAGAGAGAGAAAGAGAGACTCTTGCCACAGTTACAAATAGGCTGCTGCTCAGAATACCCTTCTGAGTGGCTTTGCTCCCATTATATTTACAGGGCATTTTAAAGACTCTTTGAGCTTGTTTGTCCAGACGAAGCTGCTGGCGAGAGACGATGTGAAGTTCTTTATAATGTGGAATGTTTTGGGTCTCATGGCACACCATATTTAGCATTCAGAAGGAATTTCCCCAGGTCAAACTGGGCAATAATCCTAGTAATTTCTGACTTCCCCTGCAGCATCGGAATTGGATAAGTTCCTTGAAGCTATTTTTTCTGCCAACACCCTCTTTCTGCTTGAGATTTATTATATAAAAGGGTCCTTGAGGAGTGGTAGATGGATAGTTGTTTGATCCTTCTTAGCTGTATGATTCTATTATCACAGTTGGAGTGTTTTGGCTCCTCTTAAATAAAAATATGGACTGAGTCATAAACGGGCACTGTAGAAAAGCTAGTGATGAGCGAGGAATGTCAAGAGGGAACTGGTGTTGCTTTTCATCCTACTCAGAATATAACAGTCTCTGACTGAGAAGGTTGCAGAAGGATAGAATGTTATTAGTGTTATAGCTCCAGGTACAGGCCTAAATATTCAAGCTGATGAAGAATGAACCAGAGAAAGGAAACTCTTTATGCTGAATAAAACAATCCATTCCTGGCAATGGAAGAGTGGGGAAAGTGACCATCCAGGAATATTTTTCTGGAAATTGTTATCTAACTTCATAACAGGCAAAGAAGGGGGGGGGGGAAAGAACCATGGTATATGCTTAAAGTAGGTGCCATGTTTGCTTAGAGCTCCATGGAAAAAAATATCTACCACAGCCTGCATAAGTTTGCTTATTAGTAGCAAGTCAACTCTAATCAGGACAGCTGTATGTAATACAACAAGCTATTTGGGAAAGAGACCAGTGTCGTATAGCTTCATCATAGAAATTTAAAAGTCCAGGTTTGTAAAAGGAGCGAAATACATTGACAGGTATTTCTCCAGTCAGAAATTGCCACATGGTGCTTCAAACCTAATAGTAGGTTGTAAGAATTGCATGACTGGGCAGCCAGCATGATACAAAGTATGAACTGGAAGTCCTGGGAGGGTGGTGAAACAAATACAGTGGTACCTCAGGTTAAGTACTTAATTCGTTCCGGAGGTCTGTTCTTAACCTGAAACTGTTCTTAACCTGAAGCACCACTTTAGCTAATGGGGCCTCCAGCTGCCGCCGCGCCGCCGGAGCCCGATTTCTGTTCTCATCCTGAAGCAAAGTTCTTAACCCGAGGTACTATTTTTGGGTTAGCGGCGTCTGTAACCTGAAGCGTCTGTAACCTGAAGCGTCTGTAACCTGAGGTACCACTGTACTCATGGATGGTGTATATGTAAATCAGGTATTTGTAATTAAAATGTATTTTTTTTTACGCACAAGAAAGTCGGTTGTAAAAAGCAGGCCAACAACTTACATGGCATTGGCCATGTAAAAACAACAACACACCAAACACAACCTTTCTGGCTCCCGTATGTCCCAATTTGATAATCAGGATATATACTCATATATCTGTCACTGGGGTTGCCATCCTTTACCCATTTCCCTGAAAGTTAGCCCCACTGAACTCAGTGAGAATGACTTCTGGAGTAGACATATATAGGACTGCACAGTCATGAACGAATAATGAGAAAGCAGATTTTGAGAATAAAAAAGATCTAAAGAAATTGGGGGTGTGAAATCAATAAGAAACAGCTGCTGCTGCTGCTGCTGCCACCACAAAGATTATAATTTTGCACTAGAATGATCATATGCATGCCTCCAGTTTGATTTGCAGCCAGCCACGATGCATTTGTGACGACTAAACCAGAATGTAAACATTTTCCAGCAATTTCCATTTACCCCCGTACTATTCATTTTGAATCTTTATGAGGCATAGCTAAATGACACATTTCCCAGGATGTTTCACTGTTTTGTGAATTGACACAAGTGAGTTCATTTAACCAGAGTTCTTTTTTTCACACTATATTTCATTCTGTCAGTAGCCCTTTCCATTTTACTCCACTTCCAGACTGCTTTCTTTCTTAGCTTGACAGCTCTCTGGTAATGTCACTCATTATACTGTGCAAGGCAAACAGTGTTACAAAAGTTGACTTGTGTAAGATAAATTAGTGACTGATTTTCACACATGAAGACAGTTGCTAGGGCATGTTTCCCCCCCTTGCCTTTTTGTTCCTCAATTAATATATTCAATTACTTCTTTTCAAATTGTCTGGGTTTTTAGAAAATACTTCATGACTTATGTTCCTGAATGTACTATACTGAGAAAGAAGCAACTAACAGTCCTTGTGCACTAGAAGACCTGTCCCCCCCCCAAAAAAACCTTCCCTTTTGATTAGTATTGTTTATATTGCATAATGATTTGAGTTCTACACTACTACTGCAGTTTTATTATGGTAGATGTTATAGGGTTTTTTACTGAGACAATGTAAATCTTCACTCAAGGGACAACATTGAAAGGATAAAAGGGGAATTACCGTAGTCTATAGAAAATTGTTTTTAAATTGTAGCTGTTATATTAGCTTTTTTCCAACAAAATAAACAGCAAAGTGCTACTGCGGGTAAAAAAAAATACCACAATGAGAGTATATAAAATAAAGGTGGCTTTGGATTTTTAGTAAAATATATGTTGATGTTGTTCATATAGTCTCATATTGACCCTACTCTACAAATGTTTATATTAGAATATTTTGAATTATGTTTGTTTAATCTATTTAATTTATTTTTATTTTTAAAAAATTATATAGCACTTGATTGTAGGGGGAAAACCCACTTCTAAGCAGTTTACAATAAAATAAAATGAAACATTAAAATTATTGATGAAAAAAGGTAAAAAAAGGTTTTAAAATACTCAAAGGACATGCAATTTCTACTTGTCTACATGTCTGATAGGCTTGCCTAAACAAAGATGATTTAAGCAGGCATCAAAAAGAATACAGCACAGTGATATCAGTGCCAGATATCAATAGGCAGAGTTTTAAAGCATAGGTGCTGCCACACTAAAAGTTCAGAGCAAGTATGTAGCAGTGCCAGTTCCACTGATTGAAATGGTTGACTAGGCATATATGAGGTAAGGTGATTTCGCAAGGCACCTGTCAGCAATACCAAAAAGCTAAAATGATCAATGTGGGTGCCTAAGTGGAAATATTTTATAATTATATCTTGTAAATAACACACAACTGCCATAACACTTCTCCCTGTGTCCTACCAGGATTACTTGAGCACTATGCAGGCTACATTCACTGTACTACCAGTAGTTTTAAATTGCAATGCACTGGCCTTGCTTTTGATTTTATTTGCTAGATTGTTAAGTCTTGCCACACTATGTTTTTGTTTATCCTTCTTTGTTATCATTCTGCTACAACTCTTGCAGAACAAGTACATGAGAGAAATAGAAACCAGGACAATTTATGTTACATACACAGCAGTCTTGGGGATTGCCAGCTGAAATGATCTAGCCTATGGAGCTAGTTTGAAAAACGTTCCACCAGGGAAACATCTTATGAAAACTAAAGGTTTCGCTGTTTGTTAGATTTGCAAGCATTCATATTTGTGCATTTGCATACATGTTTTAATATGTTTGTTTTTCACACTGGGAAATAAAGCAGATCTCAGATTAGGTGTTTTCCAACATAGATCAGATTGGGTGCCAAATCATATCACCAGTACAGGTATAATTTAGGCCTTGTCCTTGAAAACATCTCATCTATTAGTTTCTCCCTCACCTCTGCTGAATCCTGCAACTTATTGCTTCTTTTCAAAGGTCTATTTCAGATTCTACATCCCAGTGAAATCAAAACTTGTGGTATGGGTTGTATACAGCACATGCACTAATCGGGTTATATAAAGACAGTACCCAGAAGCAAGCTTGTATCAGAGCTGCCTTGGACTGTCAAAATATACATATAGTTAGCTTCTTTTCACATTGTGAGCCAACATTATAATTTAGATCATGTAAATATTCACAGCTTAATTCAAAATTAAAGTAGCCTAGACTTTTGTCTAATTTAGGTAACTTCTAGATATTCCTTAGGTATAGGAAAGTCATAATATTGTCTGTTCCCATTCTGACTTTCAGGAGACATTCTTGTCTTCAGGATATTAATTCCCCATGCAACTGACACCAAGCTCAACAATTCACCTTATTTTCAGAACATTGATCTCTATACTTGAGACTTTGTGCAAGGTTTATCCCAACATAAACTTACCACATGGAAGACTCCTGCTGCTTTAACAGGCTTAAATCCTTTGATGGGCACACAGTGATCTGCATGACCATTACAAAAGCAGCTTCCTTTTACAATAAAATCATAGATTGCATAGTAGGTTAGTTCTGGAGGTTTTGCATTCATGTCATTGCTATGGCAAGGGCAGGATTGTTGCTTAAGCAGCTGCACGCGGAGGTTAGTGATCTTCAACTGTGCCTGTGCTTCAGGACTGTAAGGATCATCAGCAGAATTGGGTGGTGACAGAGCTCGGTATATAACCTGGAAATAATACACAAGTCAGAGTAAGTGAATAATAAAGAGAAGTGCCAATTGGAAGTCTTAAAAAATGGTTACTTAATAATAATAATAATAA
This sequence comes from Podarcis bocagei, assembly GCF_964188305.1. Taxonomy (NCBI): domain Eukaryota; kingdom Metazoa; phylum Chordata; class Lepidosauria; order Squamata; family Lacertidae; genus Podarcis; species Podarcis bocagei. Next base: position 38,998,612 of record NC_138135.1, on the reverse strand, counting down.
TAATAATAATTATTATTATTATTATTATTATTATTATTATTATTATTTATTATTTATACCCTGCCCATCTGTCTGGGTTTCCCCAGCCACTCTGGGCAGATTCCAACAGAATATTAAAATACAATAATCTATATAAGGCTACTGGCATCACTTATCAAATGGCCATCTGTTATGGATGCTTTAGTTGAGATTTCTGCGTTGCAGGGGGTTAGACTTGATGACCCTCAGGGTCCCTTCCAACTTTACAATTCTATGAAACTACATCAAGCTCTGGGAGGTTTCCTGGAGTTTAATTGACTGAAAAATATATGACTTGACCTCTGGAATTGGCAATGTGAAGATTTTAGAACCTGATTACCCCCCAGGAAAGGCTGCTAGTGTTATGGAAACACCTGTGAATGAAACAAGGAGTAAACTGTGTCATCAGACTCCAGCTGTATGCTATCCTGTCTATGACACTGTGGAGTATAATTTCATCACAGAGCAAATGTTTCATTAGTGATGACTCCACTGTGCAATATTGACAGGTTTGCCTTTTGTTATTTTCTTGTTCTTTGGGCATATTAAAAACCATAGGGCTGTAGATCAGAAAAAAAGATAAATCAGTCACCCATTTTAATGTTCTACTAAGCAGTACAGTGCAGATGAGTCTCGAAGTGGTTTTAGTTACTTAAAATATGTTCCAACTATACTAGTTCATTTGACACCTGGCAGTGAAGCTTCAGTGAGATGTCATATCCGACTGGATATACATATACTCTGTACTAAACTTTGGGACGCATCTTGCTTTTGACACATGGAAATGTTTAATGCTCATGTCATGCGTATTAAAAAGGTCACGCCAAAGCAGTTCTGAAAGTGACAGTCACAGAGGTAATTTAGGAAAGGGGGAAAGTGGCAAAAAGGCATTCAGCAAATATATTTGCTTCTTGTTTTCAGTATGCACAGCCAATGTATTTGGGGCAAGGAGGAGTCAAAATCATCTATACTCTCTTATTAAAGTAGGAGATGTGACTTGTACAGAGCTTTCATAATCTTTTGCCAAAAGCCTTTCCTTTTATTAAGGGTGATGAATTAGTTATTTGAGTATTTGATTCCACCACCTCACTGGACTGTCATTTTTGCATCTTCTGGCTGCCACTGATTCCAGGACCATCATGTCTAAACCCACTGTACTTTTTAGCCAAGCTTCTCTCATGGCCAAAATCTTTCTGCCTTCCAGAACTTCCAGACTTCACTTAGAGATTGGGACAGTCAGGCTGGGGAGGAGTTATAAGGGAACAGAAAAGGTTTTAGAGCATTTACATTTCTGAACTGAATGGAAGCAGTCTGCTTTGTGAACCTTGTGAGCATGCCAAAAGTGGCAGCAGCCAATGGGGCAGAGACAACTGCAACTGGATGTTTTGGTGCCTGTGAGCAAGGCATTAGAAAACATGCAAAATAAGAAATCCTCATTGGATGCATAACGACGTGGTATTCTGTCCATCAAGTATCTATCTGTACGTATATGAAATTGGATACACGTTCCACTGATTGTCAGTATAATAACCTCCCTTTAAAAGGACCATTAAAACTGAAATGGGGAAAGTTCGGCTGGGAAAGGCAGTGAGAGAACAGAGCACATGAGCTGTGTTTGCCATGAGTGTTGAGTCTTTGATGGAGGATCTAAATAATTAGTAACACATTTCAAAAGACTTTTGTTTCCCTTTCTATAACATGCCAAACCTTTTAAACTTATCCAGGAATAAGGCTGTATCAGGCAGGTATGAACACAAACTCATAGAATCCCAGCGCCACAATTTGTGTACATCTGTAGGTTCTTCTATTTATTCAAATTTAAGTGCCGTACAGCCCTGACCACAATGACTTTTTAGCAGTTTGTGAACATGAGATGCCTTCAGATATGAAAGAAAAATGCTTGGATGCAATCCAAGTTCTAGACATTCATTTCCTTTTCAGTGGATGATGGAAAATGCAGGCTGAGAAAAGTGCAATAAAAAGTAGCACCCTAGCTTCCTTTGATTAAAGATAAACTAAAATAGTATCTTAGATTTCTTTGTTATTTCTGGTTTTGATCAAATTTTCAGGGAAGAGAATGTTGAGAAATGAAATAATTCATTTTGAACATACCAGTGCATTTTTAAAATGTTGACCTGTCTGCAGATCATATATATCGTGCTTGACATGAATAGTGCATTTACTGTTAAAAGCCAAACAGCACTTGCTGAATAATAACTAGCACTTTTCAAACCTGAAAATATGCAGAATGAAGTAAACTAGTAAAACAAATTGTCTGGAATTGTAAGTTTTATATGCTCATAGTCCATAGAATCTAAAATGTGTACAGGTATGTTCATGAAGCCCTTGGCTGTTCCTTATTGGTTTTTGAGGACAATACAATACACCTGATTAATGAGTTATGAATTCTCAGGTCAGGTAGTGTGGACAAAAGGAGGGACCACAACAATAATAAAATCCTTTAGCTCTGGGAACCAGTTATCTAAAGTAGTAGCCCCACTAGGACTAGGGCATCCATCTCTTCCAAATCGCTCTGTGGCTCATGTGCATATGTATGCCCATTCATTTTTATTTCATTGAAACACACCATGGTCTAGTACACTGCTTCATTCTTGTTTCCACTCTAGTTTCCTGGGCTTTGTTTCAATTTTGTACATGGATAAGGAATATAGTTTACTTCTGACCTCAGTTGGAGCTTTGAACAATCCAGCAAAAACTGGGCAAAAAGTTCACAGTACACATACCTTAAAGACCACCTACTTGCCACAGCCACACACATTCCTCTTTTCTCTGCACCCAACTCTACCCATTAATTGCAGTTTTCCTATAGAAAGTACCCACAATGGCGATGAGCTTTTAACCTTTATTATTCTTATATGAAAAGCTCAAGTGGGAGATTTTATTGGGCCAACTAAGCTCTGTTTATAGTGGGATGTAAAAGTTAAAAGCAATCACTCTCCCAGTAACTGTTATAGAAATCTGCAGCTGGCAATTGCATTGATTTGTAGAAATTGTGATTGGGAAGGGGGTAAAACATATGTGCCCAAGGGGAGAATTTCCATAATGTAAAAGCTGCAACAGTGGCTGATGCTTTCAACTTTTTTCCAAGAAACTGAACTGGTAGCAATAAAAATATATTATATGTATTAAGAACCAGACTGGTTAAATGTTTTAAAGTAAAATATACATCTCACATTAAGTGAATAAATGTGGGACCTGTCCAAGCTATGCACTTCTACTTCAAAGGGTGTTCTGCCACCATAACTCTGCACACAAATAACAGGCCTAGAACAATATATTTTTACTCACACTTTGTTAAGTCTTAGTGTAGTAAATTATTCAAATTTTCTCTTCCAGCACCTACACAACTAGAAACTGTCCTTCATTTCTATAGAAGCAGAAACCTAGTAAATACTAAAGCATTCTGCTCATCAAGCCAGCAACCTTTACAGTACATGGTAAGTAATTATGGTGGCCATGAGCATGTGTAGAGTGCTTTTCTCACAATACTGAGTAAAACAGAACCAACTCATACTAAGGACACAACAGAAAAAGTTCCAGCCTGACTTCCTGGTTTGTTGAAGCGACAATACCTATTCTAGAAATTCAGCAATGCCAGAATAACTTGGACACTTCTTCAAGATGTTGACTATTCAGCTAGACCAAGTTGACTAGATTGTACCATAAAAATTTATTAGACAAGGGAACAGTCCTACATTAGATATTCCAGCTAAGTTTGTTACCTGCCTTGTCTGTTACCTGCCAGGCTTTCAATGTGAAATAACAATAAACACTGAGAACATACAGAATATATTTTCCTCACTAATGAGTAGCCACAACGATGTCTCAGCATCTCAGGAGGAAGAGATGGTTTTCCCAATGAAGTTGTGGTTTTCTGTGGCTAAGAAATGATCACAAGTTAATAGTAACTTTACTAGCCGTAAGAAAGCTCAACTACCATGTTCAATTTCTTTTTTTAATGAATGCAGTTTCACAGAATATTAATCTGCTAGCTAATATTCTACACTTTGATGCTGAATCCACAAACAGATCAAAGAACACAGTCACAGCTATGATTTATAGCTAGCAAGAGTTTGTTTACACCCACTCCAAGTATCCCGTAGAAACACACACACACCATCCATGCATGACACTACAGATTCCATGCTATATTTACACTTTATGAAAGACAGAGAAGTTCAAAGTATTGACTAAAATCACAAATCACAGTAACTATAAAAGAAGGGAAGCAAGCCCAGGTATCTGACTGTCAATTTGCCAGATGTGCAGAATGTTATATATTTTCCATACTGATATTGAACCCACCATCATAAGAAGTAGCAGCAAAGAACAGGGTGTCTTTGAGCATGTGTAAAGTACCGTAGATTTCCCCCACCACTAAGAAATTATTTCACATCTGTGAGTAGGAAGCAGCTTCCCATGTTAGGTTGATCCCCAGTACCTCTATTCGGAGAACTTTAGCACTTGGTACATTCAGTTTATGGGACGCGGGTGGCGCTGTGAGTAAAACCTCAGCGCCTAGGACATGCCGATCATATGGTCGGCGATTCGAATCCCGGCGGCGGGGTGAGCTCCCGTCGTTCAGTCCCAGCTCCTGCCCACCTAGCAGTTCGAAAGCACCCCTAAGTGCAAGTAGATAAATAGGTACCGCTTTCTAGCGGGAAGGTAAACGGTGTTTCCGTGTGCTGCGCTGGTGCTGGCTCGTCAGCTGCAGCTTCTTCACGCTGGCCACGTGACCCGGAAGTGTCTTCGGACAGCGCTGGCTCCCGGCCTCTTAAGCAAGATGAGCACGCAACCCCAGAGTTGGTCACGACTGGCCCGTACGGGCAGGGGTACCTTTACCTTTACCTTTACATTCAGTTTCTTATTGCTGTTGCTGTTCATTTGCATAGCAGCATCAGTATGCTAGGTGCTTTACAAGGTGCCAGCATAAAATTAACCTAAAATCATTAAATATTTTGTCAGTTGTTAACACGCTATGCCCACAACCTCCCAAATGCCAGACAGAACTATTATTAGAAACACCTTTTCTAAGTAAGTAAAATATGTAAAAGGTGCCAGGTGAGTCTCTTCTGGAAAGGAATTGACTAAATTTCAGAAATACTGCTTTGTTGAATACAGATCCTCTTGGTGGTTCTGCCACCCTCAGAATTTCTGTGGGTGTCAGCCCAGCACAGGGCATTCTCTGTGATAGCTCCTAAGCTATGGAACTATCCCCACAGCAAATTGTTTGTGCTGATTTTAACATTGTATTTTTATATCATAACCCACCCTGTGGGACCTCATGGTGAAGAGCAGGCAATAAATCCAATAAATAAATAATAAGGTACAGTTGCAGAAAGCACCTTCCTCCAAACAAAACTCTCAAACATTTACATAGCCTTCAGCTAAAATTTATATTTTTTTCTTTGGCCTTTCCAATTTGAAATGTATGATCTTATCACAAATCTACCCTAAACATTTCTGCTAACATAAGTAAAACGATTAGTAATAAAATACTTGAAATCCATCCACCTTAATCAACCTTTTCTTGTTGCAACTATCAAAGATTTATCTGACTTGCTTGGCACATTTTCTCTTAAATGAAATGAAAATACAAGCCTGCATATAGTATGCCTGTAGCACAAATATATTTCTTGGCAGAAGCTGCAAATAATTAACAAGACACAGGAAGTGTATATAGCTTTAAGTCGACCACTATTGCTTACAGTCCTCTTCCACTGCACAGTATCTTTGTCTGGCTATCAGATCAAGTGGTTTCTGAGTGACAAATGTCATTGTAGTGAAAAGCGTTAATGGTATTCCATCTGCCTTTATATATATCATATTTTTCGCTCTATAAGACGCACCAGACCATAAGACGCACCTAGTTTTTGGAGGAGGAAAACAAGAGAGGAAAAATTCTGAATCCCAGAAGCCAGAACAGCAAGAGGGATCTGGCTTCTGGGATAGCCTCTGGCTGCCCTGGCTTATGGGATAGCCGCGCGCAGCCTCTTCCGGGCAGTGGGATAAAGGCTCCCCGTTCCCGGAAGAGGCTGCGCGCGGCTAAGGCAGAAGCCAGGAGGGACGCTTCGCTGAAGGGGCGTTGCGCAGCTCTCCCTCTCTCCGCAGCGCCTCTCCTTCCCCAAGGATTCAAACCACCCACCTTCTGATCGGCAAGCCCTAGGGTCTGTGGTTTAACCCACAAAGCCACCCGCGTCCATATGCTTACTATGCTTAATTAATGCATACACAAATACAGTTAAGTGCTTCCTTGACACAAATCTTAGTAGAAAGAGACAAAGTACCCACATTTAAAAGCAAAATCTTCATTTCAAATAGCACTTTAATCATGTGCCTTTCTTTTCAAAGAAATTGTGCTCCATGGGAATAGCAGTAAACACACACTACCCTGAACTATGGAGAAGCCTTTTGGTCCATCAGCAAGAAAGATGATATTTAAATACTCTCCCCTCAGGCAAGTTTCCCCCTTCCCCAAAGATTTATGTCCTTGGATTTGGCATGCCTTCACTACTTGTTGATATATGTCAGACCAACAAAGCTTGAACTTCGTCCCAAAACTAAGCCGAAGAGTGAATGAGCAGGAGAGCGAGTGAGCTGCTTTGCTTTCTTGTTCAGGGGCAAAGTCATTAGAAAAACTGGCTGACTCCCCAGAACATCCCCCACATCTCTGAGCATAGCACACAGCAGCAGAGGCTGGCAAAACGGACATGTAGTAGCCACGGCAGCAGCAAACGTGGCACCTTAAAACCTGATATTTTTTTCAGCAACACCTTTCATAACCTAGAAGTTCACTTACACAGTGTTTAAATGTTTTTGTACTGCTTTTATTTCATGTATTCTAGCTAGGCACACCCCCTATTTCCTTGTTCCTGTCGCTTGTAAAATACTGTTGCTTTATTGTTCTGGTTTTTCATTTTTAGGAAGATGTTGCTGTGGAGGGGGTTGAGTTGCCTTTTTATAACCCCATTTGTGTGCACAGTTTTGCATTGGGAATCTTCAGATTTTGTCCTGTCCTTGGATTTTTGATGAATGTTTGAGTTGAGAATGGGTACATCATCTACTCTAGTCACGTACTTGGATATCAAATAATCACTGCTTCTCTTCCACACACCTACATGGCCCATAAATTCTCGGGGTAGTAACTGTTCCAAGAGTTTTTTTATTTGCAGAAATACAACTGTACCTACTGTAACATTAAACATTCTGTGAAGAAACTCTAGGGGCTGATTTAATAGCACACCCTGGTTTAAAAATCAGTGCTATGCAGGTGATTGGAGAGTAAAGGAATAGAATGTGCAGGGCATTTAAGTGGGATAATAGATTTCCAACAGTGTGTAAAGGAGAGCTGCGTGTTCTTAGGTAGTAATCATTGGTGTGAGAATGTGGATGTTACAAATGCACAAATGTCCCTATTTTCATATGTGAATTGACAGAAATGCACCAGGGGTCACAGCCCTATATTTCAGGACAGTAGGGGCCCTATATAGAACCATAGGAAGGTAGAAATGCATATAAGAACCCTTCAGGTTGAGCCTAGGTAAATAGGCTTGAAAAAGGCACACATACCAGAAGCATGTAGTACTATAGCTAGCCGAAGTGTCAATAGATTAATTCAGGTAACTGGTCAAATAACCTCTTTTACTCAGCAAGTTGCATCAATATTGCCCATACTAGTTAAGCATTGGTTTTGCAGACCTGGCTGAAAGCTTTCAAAGATTGCACCATGCCCCAGGAACAGCTGTTGGTTCTCGAATATCTCACTATTCCAGTTGGAAGGTCTACATCATATCCAGAAACTTGCAATTGGAATTTCATCAAGAGTGAGGGCAGAGATCCTAATAGCTCAGTGCCCCTGGGCTAAAACAGCAAGTCATTTTGGACTATTTAGAACTTTATTGGATCTTGAAACCTGTACATCATCAGGTTAAATACCCTTTCAGAACTAGATGAGGTGTTGCAGGAATTTCAGTTTGCGGGTCAACAAGCATCACATATTTTTCCTGAGCCTTGAACTTGTTCCCAAGCAACATGTTTGTGATGAGATGTTGAGCCAAGAGTCTAACATATTGCAGCCATTAAACATTCCAAGGCACTTTCCACGAGAGTAAACCTATTATGCCCCGTGTCTTGAGCATTGGCTGAAATCCCAGTCAGTCTGGATATTTTAATTCTGCCTACCTAAGTTTCTCTTGTTTGGTAGCATTATTCTCTTGCTGCTTTTATTTATTTTATTTTTTTGGTAAACTATTCAGCAACATTATAGATTTCTATGTTGCTATCAAAGTCTGATAAGAAAAGAACCAGCATGAGTTTGACCAAATTGCAGGAGGCAGTGGAAGACAGAAGTGCCTGGCGTGCTCTGGTCCTTGGGGTCACAAAGAGTCGGACACGACTAAACGACTAGACAACAACAACAACAAATCAAAGTCTGAAATTGGCTGCCTTTCAGTAAAGTGGGAGTCTATAAATTGGTCAATAAAATAAAAGACTACAGTATGATCTGTTCACTACAGAGGTAAATGCATGCCAGAGAATCTACAGACATGCAACAATAGCATCTTTACCACACACACATGCCAACCCATGCTTTGAGGTTTGCAAAGGAGACCCTGTCAGTAAGACCACTGATGGGTATCACTTGCAGGGCAATGACTCATGCCTGGGCCTTCTCCTTGGTGCTTCCCAAGGTGTGGGACTCACTTCCAGTGGAGGTGTCTCTATCCCCTGCACTGAAGGTTCCCCTTGGCTTTTGACACATGGATGACAATGGGAATTCCAGCAGCTGGCATTGTTTTGTGTATGCTTGGTTTTAGATGTTTTTAAATTATTGTATGGACTGTATTTTTATGTTCACCATCCCATGGAAGAAGGGCCACTGTGGAGAACAAAATTATTGGAGAGATCTCATGTAGCATAGTGACTATGGATGTTTTGACTCATGAAATTTAAGTCTCTTATGTGCCTACTTTTGCATCTGGCCACACCTCTCTCTGGCATATGGCCTCCATTAGGTTGTCCATGATAGAATGCAGCTCTTGGGTAGAAAAAGATTCCACATTCTGTGTACAGTGGTACCTCAGGTTACATACGCTTCAGGTTACAGACTCTGCTAACCCAAAAATAGTGCTTCAGGTTAAGAACTTTGCTTCAGGATGAGAACAGAAATCATGCTCTGGCAGCGCAGCAGCAGCAGGAAGCCCCATTAGCTAAAGTGGTGCTTCAGGTTAAGAACAGTTTCAGGATAAGAACGGACCTCCGGAATGAATTAAGTACTTAACCCGAGGTACCACTGTATAGGACTGCAGCATCAGCCTGTAGCTAAGTATATGCATGTGCAACTGACACTACTACTTTCGCTTCCTGTGTTTAATTTTTGGTTGCAAGCTCCTTGGGGTAGGAATTTGTACTCTGGAAGGCATTATGCACACTAGTGATACTATATAAATAAACAGTAGGTTGGATCCATATTTTGTGAAGCTAAGAGTAGGCCCAGTGAAATCAATGGAACTGATTATGATTTTCTATTTATGTAAGTGGGTCTTCTCTAAACACAACTAAGGCTTAACTTAACTCAGTTTGTCTTCCCTCCCAAATAAAAGCCTCTTCCTCTATTTCTCAAGAACAAAAGACTTTAAAAGAAAATTGCTGGAGGGAATGAAATTAACAAAGCATAAATTTGTTGAAATGTGGTCTCTGACAAGCTTGCACTCAAACAACCTAATTGCTATTATGAAGCAATGATCTCTATACATATCGTGAAATAGCTGGTACATACACCTAAGTGCCTAAGGCTACATCCCTACACCTATTTATGAGCACTGGGCCACAATCAACTTAATGGGACTTATTTCTGGATAGACATGGATAGGATTGCACTTTTAGTCTGTAGTCCTTTATGTATGGGAGTATGCCCCATAAAGAAGGCTGATCGCCGAAGAATTGATGCTTTTGAATTATGGTGCTGGAGGAGACTCTTGAGAGTCCCATGGACTGCAAGAAGATCAAACCTATCCATTCTGAAGGAAATCAGCCCTGAGTGCTCACTGGAAGGACAGATCCTGAAGCTGAGGCTCCAATACTTTGGCCACCTCATGAGAAGAGAAGACTCCCTGGAAAAGACCCTGATGTTGGGAAAGATGGAGGGCACAAGGAGAAGGGGACGATAGAGGACGAGATGGTTGGGACAGTGTTCTCGAAGCTACCAGGATGAGTCTGACCAAACTGCGGGAGGCAGTGGAAGACAGAAGTGCCTGGCGTGCGCTGGTCCATGGGGTCACGAAGAGTCGGACACGACTAAACAACAACAATGTCTCATTGACTCAATGTGACTACTTCAGAGTAGACTCATTTAGGACTGTACTGTTCAGGAGAACATGATATGCATTAATAATTTTTTTGCAGTTATCAAAGGAAAAGATGATATGGCTTCCTTCTTGCTTGGTCTACCCCAGGGGTCAGCAACCTAAGGCCCATAGGCCACAAGCAGCCCAGGGGGGTCGTTTAATTGGCCCATGGACCCCTTCCACCCACTCAGTTGGCTCCCGTGCACCGCGCCAAACCGGTACAGAGCAGAGCCAATGGGAAGCAGCCAATGGGAAGCTGCACACACCTCCTCTGCACTGGAAGGAGCACCGGAAATAGCATTTGCGCATGCATGCATGCATGCATGCATGTGCACATGCACTCCGGCCTACCGCAGCATCAGCAGGACTGTGAACTGGCCCAAGCCACAAAAACTTTGCCAACCCCTGGTCTACCATTTCCATGAATGAAAAGCTTGCTTTGGCTTTTTTACAATCACTGCACCTAAAACATAAAACCAGATAATCTTCCCCTTGAGCTGTGGCCACTCAACTTTTTAATGGCACAAGCAGGAAAATGGCACTTTCAGCACTGGGATCTACAATCAAAAGTGATTCATTCATGTCACTTTATGACTTCACAAGAATACAGGAGATACCTTCAAAAGATCTGGTTCTGCCTCTGTGACTAGTTTAATTCATTCAGATTATGTCTGGATTTTCAATTTCTGCTGCTCTGATGTGACAGGAAACAGAAGGAGGGTTAAGAAGTACTTTATACCTCAAAAATAGGCTGTGAAGCAAGTTCAGATTTCCATTATATGAATGCACCTCTATATCTCTGTGTTATAAGGATCCCCCAACTTAAAGCCTTGGTGTGATCCAGTCAGTTCAGGATTGATTTACCAACTTGTGCAAAAATGCCAAAATAGGCAAGCTGTTGTAAAAATAAAAAAAATTCCTTCCAGTAGCACCTTAAAGACCAACTAAGTTAGTTCTTGGTATGAGCTTTCGTGTGCATGCACACTTCTTCAGATACACTGCTATATACTTCTTCAGTGTATCTGAAGATGTGTGCATGCACCAGTGTATCTGAAGAAGTGTGCATGCACACGAAAGCTCATACCAAGAACTAACTTAGTTGGTCTTTAAGGTGCTACTGGAAGGATTTTTTTTTTATTTTGACTATGGCAGACCAACACGGCTACCTATCTACAAGCTGTTGTAGTATATCAGTAGTATAATTTAGAATGTTACAAGTTTCTGCAACTTTGGCAAGCCTTCTGAATTGCCCTGTCAGCAGCAACATGATTCAAGCAATCAACCTCTTCCCCAAAATATAGTTAACCAATAAGGAACTTTATTGTGCATTCCAGTCATTTCCACACAAAAACTTTACTTGCATAGAACTTGCAAAAGGTGATTAAATAATTATACTCTCTTTTTATCTATGTTTCAGAATGAGGAAAATGTGTTTAGCTATTAATTTTCCTTTGACAGATGGGAAAGATGAAGTCTTTAATTTTTGTATTGCTTGCAGTCTAATAACACTCAAACTTTTAATAAGTGCTTAATGCTTTGGTCCCTAATCTCCTTTAATTTATTGCAAAAATAATAAACAGCTACTCTATATCCTAGATATGATTCTCTTCTTACTTTTATACCTAATGGCCTATGTTTCTGAGCCTTATAACTGTGTAAAGGTATACACACCCATATAACTGTAACCAGGGGAAGGTGGTTCTGCGTTTGGATTTATATGCAGCATAAATACATGCCTTGCTGTTACTGCCTAAAACCAACCTTAGTTATTTGTTAAAGATTTTTTATTATTATCATTATTTTTATTGAAACTGTGATTTAATGCTTATATATTGCCAACACTTTGCTAGACATGAAATGAACACAGTATACCAGTGCATGAGACCATTTTTAGCTGGACAGATTGTGATAACTGTGTATTTTAAACTGGAATGAATGACTGTTTCCAGATGTCTGAAATTAGGTACTACTATGAGTCGGAGTACGTCCTCCATAACTCAAAACAGCTCAATAACCTCTTGTGTTGTTTAATGTGACGTACATGTTACTATTGGCAGTTACAAGTAATTGCTTGAATGTAGCTGGCTGTAATAAATTAAATGTGATGTTTGCAAAATCTGCAGTCCTGCCATCTGGTCACCAGAAAGCTTCTGGTACTACTTTGCAAATAAATACAAGTACTGTAGTGTTAAAATGCAGGGTGCTTTAATATGTAATCTGTGTGATCTCCAAGCCCCCTGCACTCAACACTTCCTGAAAACTTGAAATAATGTTGACATCTTAAATGAACATCTTTCTGTAACAGTTTGTGGTGTGGCTTATGCACATTAGGCAGGATGAGGTTTGTCTTAAACATGCTGGCAGATCACAACACTATGTCACCATAGCAATACCCTAGCACTGGCACAAGTTTGAAGTGGCGGAACAGACACCTGTGGTCACGGAGGAGTGGAAATTAGTCAGAATCCTATGTTCCCTCAGGGCAGGGGTCAGTCCCAACAATGCAAGACTGGCATAATGCTGTGCAGCAAAGGAGAGTGGCATAACTTTAAACACACCAAACAGAGATCCCCAGGTGACTGCCCATGGCTTCCCTCTTTTCCTCCACAGTCACAATGGAGGAAAGGATTTCAACAAAGTCTGGAGCCAGTTATTCTAGAGGACCCAGCAAGTGAGCAAGATTTTTGATAATAAGATGTACAAGTCGGGATTCCATCTCCCATATCCATGAACACATAACTAGGAACACTGAAGTTGGGATTTTTGTGATGGGCAACTTACACAAAGGGAGCACTTTGCCCAAACAATGAACACCAACAACCAAGGAGAAGCAGTCAATTGACTAAATTTATAAACAAATAATATGTCTAATTCCCAACTTCTCACCATTGTACAGATACTGTATCAGCACCCACCAGATGCCACCACCCAGAGGATCCTAAACTCCACACACGCAATTGGGGCTGCAAGGACAAAGGTAAGCAATAGAGGTGGCTCATCAGGGAGGGGGAGAACATGCTTCAGAGTAGTTCCTTTACACCCCCATTCATAGCACCAAGGAAAAAGGTGTGTGTGTGTGTGTGTGTGTGTGTGTGTGTGTGTGTGTGTGTGTCTATTACTCAGAACACCTATAGCCATATAGTGCTTCCCACTCTCATCCCTTGTGATGATGGGAAACAGTACATTTGTGTAATAACTCTATCCTTACTTAGCAGGTGAGACCTGTATGTATTCCCCTCACAAGGGGCAGGCTGCATTCTCAGAAAGGGTGGCTTCTGTTGGCCACAATCCAAAAATATACTGGAAAACGTAACACTATATTCCATCTGTATCTATATCCACTGCTGTCCAAACACTTATGGCCCATGGCACAGACATTTCTTGCACACAGAAGAAACAGTAACTGTAGACAGCATTAGAAACATAAAAATAATCCTCCTTAATGAGGCCAAAGACCAGCACTTTTTTCCTACAGTAGCCAACCAGATGCCAATGGGAAGCCATATGCAGGACATGAGTTTAATGGTACTTCCTTGCTCATGTTGCTCAGCAACTGATATCTAGAAACATGCTGCCTCTGATCTTCGAAGTTGTACAGTGTTCATTAGTTAGTAGCCTTATCCTCAATGAATTTGTCTAATCTTTTCAAGCCATCCATGGCCATCACTACACTTCATGGTAGTTTAACTATGCACCTTGTGAAGAAACTGTGGTTTCTGAAACTGACTTGGGAAATAAACCATAGTTAATGGTTAACCACAGTTCTCACTTTGGATGGCACAGAATGCTGTGGTTAACTAAAATGCAGGAGTGAAAGCTTCCAAACACCTCCTCTCAGCTGCACAAGAAGGGGGGGGGGTGTACAAGTCCAAAGATAATTGTGGTTTGTGCGCATCATGCTCAAACTAAATCATGATTTAGTGCTGGAAGGAGGAGCCTGTGGTTCTCAAGATGTTGTTGGACTACAACTCCCATCAGCCCCAGCCAACATAGCCAATGGGCAGGGATGATACAAATTGTAGTCCAACTGCATCTGGAAGGCCACTGCTTTAGTGTGGCATGCAAATATCATGAAAAAACTAAAGTCAAGAGTCAAAATAAATCTAAAGTCAATTTTCAGTTGTTTGTAGTTTTTGATATCTTAATTAACTCACCTCTCCTCCAGTGCAGGGGAAGTGACTGGAGTATCTAGAAGTGCAAATTGCTCCTTTCTTGGTTACATCATCATCCAGCCCAAAGGCTGCTGAGCAGTTAGTGGAAAAATATTTGTAAGGTTTCCATGTTTTCCCAAAATCCTGAGATCGCTCCAAGACCATGGCTGCCGGTCTTGGTGACTTGAACACCATGATTAAGTGAGTGAAATAAAACTCAGTTTCCAAGTTCAGCTGGATCTTCTCCCTGTTCACCCCCTGTGCTGATTGCCACCATGTGTATGGCAGCCGAAAGGGTGAGTCAACCATGGCAGAGGGTGAATGAGCCAGATGGGCATGCTTGGAGTTGCATTTGCTACACTTAGGCTGCTTGCATATGAAGTCTGCATTCTCACTGTAGGAACAGTAAAACTCTGTGGCGTTGTCCCCACACTTTGTATCTGTCCACAACTTACGCCCGTATCCTAAATTTCCCATTCGAGGATTGCACGCTTTCTCACAGTGGGATCCAGCTTCAACAACACTGCTCAGTCCTATGTAGGAAAAAGTGTGATAATTAAAAACTAAGTTAGCATAAATTATTATCAACCAACTGTACCTAACACATAATTAAAATTCTGACTTTGCAATAAAACAAGAAGGCACAGTTAAATTTTTACTGGACCCACAAAGGATATAAGACCTTAGGCAAGCTTTTATATTCAGAGCCTCAGGACAAAGCAAAGGCACACCTTGTATCTGTATTATAGGGATAATGATACTGGCCTATTTGACAGCACTGCTTTAAGGATTACTGAACTATTTTATGTGAAACACTTTGAACACTTGAAAGGTGCTATATAATGTGCTATTGAGTGTCTGCAAAGGCCTTGGACCAAACTATTCAGTGCAACTATTTAGCGGCTCTTTGTAAACAGAAATATTGAAGAATTGTCCCACCTTCCCCCTGCTCCTCAATAACTTACGGTATTTAGTTCTAGGACCTTAATACTCCATGCCTTAGGCAGTTTGTCTTCAAAAGAGGCTCATAGATGCATGGTGTTATTTTGTAATTGAATAAGCATGGATCATTTAAGAGAAAACACACAAGTGAGTAAACATACTGGGAGTAAGGCGCTACCCTACACCAAGCACTCAGACTCTGAATAGTTTAAAAATCATGGAGGTGTAAGAGGCCTCAGCCAAATACATACTTCCCTCAGGAATATATTCACAGGTGGATCTTACCCAGAAGTAGAACAGTTTATTATAAAGGGGCAGCCCAAGGGAATCCTGAGACACAGCCCAAGGGAATATGTTCTGGTGGAACATGCAAGACCCAGTGCAAAAGAAGGTGGTATAGACCTAAGGAGAGCTATTATTTAGTATTCACTGAATGCTAAATCTCAGGGTACGTATTTCTTTTATGCCCCTTATTTGAGATTTGTTTTTTTGTTTTGATGCTATGTATTATGCTATGCTATGTATCTTGTTTTATTTGTTCTTCATATCATTTAAGATTTCATGCTAATGTTCTGTCTTGGTTTCATTCCCATTTCTCAAGGCACTCTTTTTCAGGTTCTCTTTCTGCTTCTTTTATTTCCTCCTTTGATCTTGGTTCAGCTCTCAATACTTGTCACTTTTTAGCCATTCTCCATCAGTTTAATATTGACTATAATTTTAATGCATATCTTCCTACTCCATATATTTTCACTCAATTTTTCAAATTGTTTTCCCCATTGAAGTTCACTTTCTTGAATTAAGCTTCTTCCATGCCTCCTGCTGGGACGCAGGTGGCACTGTGGGTTAAACCAGAGAGCCTAGGACTTGCGGTTCTAGGTCAGAAGGTCAGCGGTTCGAATCCCTGCAACGGGGTGAGCTCCCATTACTCGGTCCCTGCTCCTGCCAACCTAGCAGTTCGAAAGCACGTCAAAGTGCAAGTAGATACGGTAAATAGGTACCGCTCTGGCGGGAAGGTAAACAGTGTGCTGCTCTGGTTCACCAGAAGCGGCTTAGTCATGCTGACCACATGATCCAGAAGCTGTACGCTGGCTCCCTCGGCCAATAAAGCAAGATGAGCATCACAACCCCAGAGTCAGTCACGACTGGACCTAATGGTCAGGGGTCCCTTTACCCTTTACCTTTTATGCCTCCTGCTGTTCATCTTTTTCTCTGTTGCTAGGCTGTGAAGTAATCAATCCTTCTTCTCAGGTATACAGATTATAGATAGAGGTGGCCAACCTTCTTGGGCCCACATGCCAGTGGTGGATGTGCCCAAAAGTGAGTCTAGCCACTCCACACTTGCACACAAGGGTGCCAACTTGAATAAAATATTTGGGGGGTATGCCCCGCCTCATATAATTGATCACATGACATGGCGCATGCACACCATTTGAATGGCAATGCTCATCAACTTGTGGGGGTTTCACAAGTTTTGTTGGGAGGGCTGAAGGGACCTCAGCCCCTAGGAGTTGGCTCCTATGCTTGCACACTCACTTGTATACACACACACAGCACATAAAGGCACATAGCTGCCGCCCCTATCTGAGCAGATCCATTGAGGAGGTTATCATTCCCTCTCCGCTCATCCAATTATCAATCTGATGACCAGATTTGCAATCTGATTTGCATCCTCATTACAGTTCTGAACTACTCTGCCCACTGCCATGTTGTGCCTACTTTTAACAAAAACCTTTTTGTTGCAAAATCCAGTGGTGTCTTTGAGAGCCATAAAAAACATTGCTTGAAGACCAGCAGCCACACTTGCTCTGTGCTTTTATTCCATTATTCACATCACTACTACTTCTTGTAATATCATCTGCTTATTCTCTAGGCTATACTATGGTTATTTCCTTACTTTTCCTTCTCTTGTAATGTCCTTCTTTCTTGTTTCTATCTTCAGCCTCTATTCTTAAGTCTGCTGCTCTGCTTGTTTATTCTGCTTTTCATTTTGATCATATCACTCTCATTCTTTTGCCTCTCCATTGCCTTTATTTTCTTCAGCATATTCATTTACAGCTTATTTTGGTTTACAAATGTTTACATTCTACTGCTCTGGTATATCTTTCAGCTTTTTTTGCTTTTTTTTAATACATACCGTCACCGATATTTGCTTCATCCCACTGGTTCC
This sequence comes from Podarcis bocagei, assembly GCF_964188305.1. Taxonomy (NCBI): domain Eukaryota; kingdom Metazoa; phylum Chordata; class Lepidosauria; order Squamata; family Lacertidae; genus Podarcis; species Podarcis bocagei. Next base: position 38,980,967 of record NC_138135.1, on the reverse strand, counting down.
CTCTTCTTCAGATGTTCCTTTTCAATTTATTCTTTTGATCTACAAACCTAAGCTTTGGGGGGGGGTCTTATTTCCTTTCCTATTTCAGTTCTTTTTCTTTGGATTCCCTTCCTTGTGACATTACAATGGACCAACTATTTCCTCTATTTGTACATTTGCAGAGGTTTCCCCCCTCTAACTTAATGTGTTGCTTTCACCTTGTGACTCTTGTCCTTTGCAGTATGCAGTGAGCTCATTTGAAATATATGAGACTTCTAAGTAAACATGTTTAGGATCCGGATAATAAAAAAGAGTATTTTTAGGCTACAGAGTAAGCTCAAATGTATAATGCACACTTCTGCCAACAAAAGTAAATAAATACAACTGTAAAAGTCACATAGTAACACTGAGTCCTTTTCAAAGTGCTGTACAAACATTAACTAATCTGCACAGCTCCCCTGAGAAGTAAGGAAGCAAGTATTATTATAATGTGTCTTATCAGCTAGGCCAAGATGGATCGGCTTGATTTACATGCTGGCTGCTAAGATTTTTCAGTCTCATTATGCAATGTAGTCAAGTTACCTGGTGAATGTTTACTGCAGCAATTTTCTCCATTATGCTTCTACTACTGACATGAGAAAAGTGCTTTGAGTTTATTTTTTAAAACAACAACAACACTCATGCATATTCATGAATCTGAACAGGTGCTATACACTGTGCGTCTGGGATACAACTTAACCTTCTGAGAAACTTGCTGAGGCAAATATCTAGCTCCTGAAGTGGGAAATTACAGTTTGAAAATGTGCTGGATTAGTCTGACAGCTCTGCTTTAATTATACTGAAATCTTCCGAAAATGCTGAATCATCTTCTCATACTATCAGGAAAATATAGTATTTTCCAAGTCTAAATATATTCCCATTTATTTCTGGGTTTTTTAATTTCCTAATTGGTGGTGGGTTTCACTGCAGAGGAGTCAAGGAGAAAACTGCATGTGGAGGCAATTTAAGACCAACTTAACACTATTTTCTATGAAATTTTACAATGTAGTTTTGTAAAAAGTAGTCCAAGTAAGAAAATAATAATTAAAGACATAGATAACTTCCGTCCATATTGTGTGACATTTTTCTGTATAGTACTATCTGTCACTAGAACTTTGCAAAATGAAAATAAGCTTAGATACTAGAAAATAAGTATTTTTACACTGTCAACCATGAGATCATTAAAGGCATTTTCTGTCCTGTGCTCTTCGCCTCTCTTTCTCTTAATATTTATAGTTAACTGCACACTACCTCCCAGCCAATGTTAGTACACATGCCACTGAACAAAAATCTGTAGTAATGGACAAGAGCATACAAGGTACGGCATGACTCACCTGTAAAACATTCAGAGCTAAATCATATGTTTCCTGCTGCAGCATTTTTCAGCCAGAATATACTTGCCTCCTTTATTTCTCATTATCCATTTTACAAATTGATGGTATGACACTCAAATTAAAATATAACAAATTCAGAAATAAAATACTTGACTGTAAACGTTACTTTAATAATATGCATAATCAGGCATTTCAGGCTAAAGAAACACCTATGAAATAGGCATATCTCCTCATCACTGGCTTCTATGAATGTTTTACTAGATAACAGAAATATCATGTAATGCACACTATCCCTATCCTTTCGGTCTCTGGAAGTGAACTCTCTCTCTACATTGACAATAGCTGAAACTAGATTATTTGGTGGTTAATAGATCGAAGTAAAAAAAAAATTTCAAATAGTGAAAAAAGCAGTCCCACCTATTTAAAACCAGGCTAGGTTATCCTAAGGCCAATCAACACCCATTCCTGCCATAGAAGTGTGAATGAATGTTACCTTTCAGCTTTTTATCTCATCTTCTCCTTGCTCTAGGCCCATTCACATTAGGGAATGTGCCGATTTTTGTCAGAAGGACAGTGATGCAGACACCATAGGATGACATTTCCTTGAGAGGATCAGTCCAGTCCAGGTGTTTATCTCTTTGTAGAATCTGTGAGCTCCCCCCCCCCACATTACATAAACAATAGTAGCAATCAGTTCAGAAAGAATGTATGTGTTCAGCTTTACCCTCAGAGTGAGATGCCAATAAATGATAGCGAAATAAACTGCAGGTGGAAATGCTGGTGCATTGTTTTCCTCTGCAGCATGTTATCTGGTCCTTGTGCTGTCTAGTTCTGATAGGGGGGAAATAGATCAAAGCAATGTGGCTGCACAAAAGTTGCTTTCTTAACTTTGTCTCATTCTTGAAACTGTTAAGAAACAATTCACATGATTTCTAGGGGCAAACCAGTGGCATTTAACTTTTGTGACTAGATATGGGTGCAAAAGCACAAGTTGTTCATAGATGGTTTCATGGGTGTAGCCAGGATTTATTTGGGGGGGGGGCAGGCTTTAATTTAGAGGTAGCAGAATCGAGTTATCTGCAACAGACTTCGTCACTTAGGGTTTTTTTTAATTTACTTGATGGGGGCAGCTTACCCCCCCATGCACGCACCCCCCCAGCAATGCCCATGGATGCTTTGAATTCAAGACCATTTTTATTCACAAGACCATCAGGGAACAGGTTCACATCCGCATCCACAAACCATGCTACCTACTGGTACATTCGCCTTGAATCCTTGAGCAGCTGATTTACCAAACAAAATGGGAAATCGTTTATAATAGATACCAACTATTATTTATTATAGCTTGTACTGACTTGTGTTAGATGTATAAGACAAATGCCCATTGCACCAGACTTTACCATTTTTTCCCCTAATCTGGAAGGAAAAATACAAAGCCTATGAGCCAAGCGCTGAAAATGTTCGGGATTTGGTGTGTGTGTTAATTAGCTCGTGGGATGAACCAGTCTGGCTTTCAGCCTCTCTTGCACCGCTCTTGACTTTTTAACACTTTCTTCTGAAGTTAAGGAAGAGCCATCAACTGTTTGAAAAGCGAATGTTATCTCATTTACCTTGGAGGCATTTGAAAGGGGAGGTGAGGAGACAAGCGCTCCTGATCCGAGTTAAGACTAGGAGCCCTATTTCTCTCTCGCAGGCAACAAGAGGCGCTTCTTGGGTTACTGACAGGCGTTCCAACCCTGCAGCTTTGTTCGAGGCGAGCGAAGTGTGTGTGAGAGAGGGGGGGGGGAGGGAGGGAGAGAGAGAAGCAACTCCAGGCTTTAACTTGCACGTTAACTTTTGTCTTCAGAACAAATCCTATTCTACCACCTGCAGGCCTGCTAATCATAATCACTGGAGAAGAGAAAAAGGATGCGAGCGAAAAGGATTCACATGCACGCGAGCGATGGCGCGCGCGCACCGCACGAGAGAGAGACCAACCTGCAGCCAGGGCAGAGGCGCCTAGCAGCACCAGGTGCCAGAGCGGGCTCCCCATGGCGGACGCGCATGGAGTCCAGGCTCGAAGGCTGCCCGGCGCTGCGCCTTGCATCTCCCGGCCCCTAAGGGCAGCGGCGAGGCTCCATCGCCGCCAGCTCCCGCGGGGCTGCTGCTGCTCCAGCCGGAGGACCTTGGGAGCCGAGCCGAGCTGCGCGTCCTGCCGCGGGCATCTCTCGCGCGCCTTGCCGTCGCCCAGGAGCCGCGCTGCCGAGTCCCTCTCAACGCCGCTCGCCTCCGCCTCCTCCGCCAAGCCCGGGAGCTGCGGCCAGGTGCATTGGGAAGAGGCGCCGGCCCTGCTCTCCCGCCGCTCCCGGCTTGTCTCCTTGTCCCCGATGACAGCCCTGCGAGGGGAGTGGCGGCGGCGGCGGCGGGTCATAGTACTGCAGCGGCAGAAGAAGGAAGGGCCGGGCTGCTCCCCTCCCCACCCCCCTGAGGGAGAGGCGGCGGCGGCCCGCCCCTTCGTGCCCCCCACCTCGCCGCCCTTCAGCCTCCCTCTCTAGCTGGCAAGAACCACAGCCACCCTCGTCTTCCTCAGGGAGGGAAAAGAAGCAACAACCTGGCGGCGCCCCCCCCCCTCCCGCGCCGCCAGCCATCCCATCTCGCAGCATTCCTCAAAACCATTGACTTTTTGCCGCTGCTCCATCGCGCCACGCGAAGGTGCCTCAGCCTGACAGACGGAGACAGCTCGGGAGAAGAAGGATCAGGCAGTCTCTCCCGCCTCGCTGCTTCCCAGCCCCCCCCCCCCCGCTCAGCATTCTCTTCCCGCTTCAGCTCCCCCACACCCCAGCCTGGGTGACTGACCTTCCTTGTCCCCAAATCAAGTGGGTGGCACTGCCGCCCTTTTCCCTGAAGGCATTCTTGTCCCATCCCCCGTCCCCACACATTTCCACCTGGGTTGCCCTCCTCTCTCCCTTTCCAAACTCTGCCTCTGATAGCACACCACTTGCCATAGATACTGGTAATACCGACTACACACCAGAGAACCACACCCCTCATCCATGTTCCAGATGGTCCACCTGACAAACTCCTCTGATCTGTTGTCCTTTCTCCTTCCACTATACCTCTTTCTATCTCTCCCCCCCCCCAATCCTGCTACAAGAGTATTTCAAAATCATCCAATTAACTGTTACAACTTTTATCTTTGGCCATTTCACCCCCTCAGTCCCAGCATCTCTCCTCTTATCTCCAGTGCTTTCCCCCCAGGGGGTACTCAGGGGTATGCAGTGCCAGCGCACCTCTTTTTGTTGTTCTTAGAAAGTGTGGCACTTGCTCTAACAACTTCATGGTGAGTACCCGGACCTAATTTTCTAGAAAAAGCACTGTGCTCATCTCTCAGATATCTGAAATCACAGAATTTGAAGATACACAACATGTACCAAGGTATCTACCCTGTAACAACTGGTAGAATACATTTCTTTCGCCTGCTGAGAAAGCTGTTGGTGGCAAGGGAAAAAATAGGCATATAAAAAGAATTCCTGGGTGCCAATATTCAGGGTAGGGGCAAGTACCCTAAAATATGCCATTGTGAGTTCCAAAGTTACCCTCTTCTCCCAGCATAGAAAAATATCACATGTTTGTGAAGTTAAAAATGGTTATTGTACTTACAAACTCTCCAAAGGTCAGATTCATGCGTTTTTCCATACAGCAGTCAGAAAACACAGGCAGTAAAACTTGGCTCAGTTATATTGGTGAAAGTTCCTAAATGATTGGTATAGAAACACAAAAATGGCTTAGAAGAGCCATGTGGTCTTAGCTGCAGCAACCAATTTAAAACTTCTTCACTGTCAGAGCTTCTCTGGTAGGTAAAGGTAAAGGGACCCCTGACTATTAGGTCCAGTTGTGGTCGACTGGAGTTGCAGCGCTCATTTGCTTTATTGGCCAAGGGAGCCGGCATACAACTTCCGGGTCATGTGGCCAGCATGACTAAGCCGCTTCTGGCAAACCAGAGCAGCACACGGAAATGCTGTTTACCTTCCCGCCAGAGCGGTACCTATTTATCTACTTGCACTTTGAGGTATAAAAGGTTTGATTACCTTCCTTCTAAAGTGAGGGAGAGTGACCAAGCTAAGCCTATTAGGACAGTTTACTACTATATGGTCTTAACCCCTTCGTGTGTTAATTATACTTAAGTATGTTGGTTATATGAGGCTGGTTATCCCACAAAACCCACATCCCTGCTGCAAGTGCATAAAGTGAAATGAATACATGTGTCTACTGCCTTCATTTGTTGTTTTGGACAGTCATCCTACCACTAAACACTTACTACTATGTAATAGTTTTGCTAGGCCATAGTCCACCTCTTCCCAGTCACCTGGCTTATATTTCTCCTCCTTAATACATAATTTGTAGAAATCTGTAAGCTACTTTAATGTAGAAAAGCAGTGTGTGTGTGTGTGTGTGAGAGAGAGAGAGAGAGAGAGAGAGAGAGAGAGAAGCTCTAATAATAATAATAATAATAATAATAATAATAATAATAATAATAATAATAATAATTTATTTATACCCCGCCCATCTGGCTGAGTTTCCCCAGCCACTCTGGGCAGCTCCCAATTGAGTGTTAAAAACAATACAGCATTAAATATTAAAAACTTCACTAAACAGATGTCTTTTAAAATTAGGATAGCTGTTTATTTCCTTGACATCTGATGGGAGGGCGTTTCACAGGGTGGGCGCCACTACTGAGAAGGCCCTCTGCCTGGTTCCCTGTAACATGAAGCTAAGGGCTTGAAAAAGCCCCTATAGTAGCCACTGGTGTCCAGCAGTTTCCTACATGGATCAGAAGAAGATCTGCACATCTATAAAAGCATACCAGCAAAGTTTGCAGCAGTATGGGAAACATCAATTCACAGTGAGCTGTTGCATAAATACACACAGAGACAGCTACTATGGGAAGCAATTTACAGCATTTTCTTCTACATGTTGGAAATTTTATGTGTGTTGACCCTTATCATCCCTATCTTTATCAAGTGAAATAATTATAACATCTCATTTTTTCAGAAATAATATAACATCTCATTTTTTGGCTTCTTCTGGTGCTCTGTCAGAAAAATATATGACCTTTCAGTAACTTTCTTTCGAAAAATATGATACTGAAACCCAAATGATAGTGTCACTAGTAGTCACTTCTCACACCTTGTGATGCATACTGTATGGTGCTAAAATAAAAGCTCTCAAATATGAAGCTGGATACAAACTAATATGCCTCTATGAGTGACTACCATTCACCTTGACATTAGGCTGAAATTGAGGTTATTAGGAGCATCAGTTTGCTCAGTTTATGTGATAGATACAACTAGGCTTCTTAAGGATGTGACAGTCAACCATTCATGGCTGAGACTGTCAAAAACAGTAGCTAGCAAAGAGGAGATTAGATATGTGGTTCTGCGGCAGAAAGTTCCTGTCTAGACATAGACACATATTTACATGCCTGGATGTTTAGAGAAAATGATAGAAGAAAAAATACTTTCTCTTATTATGAAAGTGTGCAATGAAAATAAGATATGCAGAAATAATAATATTAGCTGTTTTTCTAGTTAATTTAATATAATCAAACAAGATAGAACTAATGCTAAATTATTATTTAAAAAATGGATGATACTATTATGAAAGGGCATAGCTCTCATAGGAGATAGAGGCATAGGATTGTGGTTGTTTTTTATCGTAGTGATTAGGTTTTGGGAGGTATTTTATTAGTGACAAAATATAAAAAGTGGCCCATGCTAATGAAGTCAGCTCTTAATAGACGCAATGGGCAGGGGCATGTGTCTAAAATAACACAACAATTGTTAATTTTGCTAAAATTTGGAGTGCTTGAAAAAATGGACATAAAATACCATTCTTCTTTCAGTGATTTATACAATGAGCACAGGCATGGCAAGATTTAAATTGTTAAATGAATAAATGATATATTTAACAAATTTTCATTCTACAGTCAAGAGATTTTCCTCTAGTCCCTGCATCCAGGCTTATTCAGAGCGTGGGGAAAGAAATGCATTTGGCTTTTGTGGTTCATCACTGAGAGGGCAAAATTACATGTAAATTCATGTGATAATATGAAGGAGGGATATGGAGGGAAGAACTGATAAGATAGAGGGGCACTTCCCCTGCCATGCAAATTCCCTCTAGACCGTTTTTCTCATAGCCAGGATTATTTTTCTCATAGCCAGTTTCATTTTCCCCATAGCCAGTTTCACAGCTCAGTTTGGGGGAATTGTCCACCCAGAGCAGCAGATCTTGATGTCAATCTTTCTTTACACACACACACACACACACACACACACACACACACACACACACTGTGGAATATGCAAAACACACCCAAATGTGATATCTAGCTTGAACATCAAGATCCAGAAATGAAAGTTAGTGTGCATACACAGGTCACCTTTCTGTGTTTCAGTTTGGAGCTCTAGCACTTGTTTCAAGGTGCTAAATAAGGTGCAAAGTAGCTTTAGTGCATTGTTGTTGTTGTTGTTGTTTTATTACCGTACTTGTCTTTCACCAACAGACCCCAGGGCAGCTTACAACAATTGAAAATTGAAAGCAATTACAATCACAGGTGTAGGGTAGCCCCAAAAGTACACAGTGAGATATGCACACATTTCAGGTGTCAAAGGCCAGGTTAAAGAGGTGCATCTCCAGCATTTGGCAAAAGCTGTATTGTGAAGAAGACAGATGCACCTTTGTGGAGGGTTAATTCCACAACTTAGGTGCTGCCACAGAGAATTCCCTCTCCCAGACCACCTCTGAGGGAGGTGGAACGGCCAAGAGGGCACCCTCTGCTGATGTTAACACCTGGGTGGGTCTGTAGGGAATGAGGCAGTCTTTCGGATATTTGGAGCCTACATTGTTCAGGGCTTTAAATGAGCACCTTGAATTGGGCCCAGAAACAAGCTGGCAACCAATACAGCTGTTTTAGAAGAGGGCTATATGAGTTCTATCCACTGCATTGTGGACCAGTTGAAATTTCTGAGTTGTCTTCAAGGGTAGCCCCAGGTAGAGTGCATTGCAATAATCTAATTGTCGAGTTACCAGAGTATAGAGTCCTGTGGCTAAAAAGGGTTGTAACTAGCAAACCAGTCATAGCTGGAAATAGGCACTCCTAGCCAATATCAATGGGGTCACCTCTATATGTTTGCTGAGACCCTCAAAGAACTCGAAGAGGTTAGTGAGACAGGACTTACCCTTACAGAAGCCAAGGCTTGTTCTTCTCTCTGCTTGGTTATTTTATCTTTAGCCATATTTTCCACCAGTTTTCCCAGAACAGACATTAATTTAACCACACTGTAATTTCCTGGATCTCTGTCTTAAAATTGGTTTTACATTGGCCACTTTCCAGGCCTCAGGTGTGGAGGCTGCTCTTAGGGACAAGTTATATATTTTTGTGAGATCAGCAATTTCTGTTGCATGGATGCCATCTGGAGTGGGAGATTTGTCGGTTTTTGTTTTGTCTGTTAGACCTAGAACTTCATCTTTCATCACCACTATTTGCCGCAGTTCCCCAGACTCCCTTATTACAAAAGTTAGTTCAGACATAGCAATCTGCCGTACATTTTCCATTGTAAAGACAGATGCAAAGAATTAATTCATCTTCTCTGCAATCTCCTTATCTTCCTCTAGCACACCTTTGACTCCCTTGCTTTCCAAGGGTCAATTTTCCACTTTCCCACACCAGTTTCCATGCAAATAACTAATAACATGCTCTGCTTGTGTATTTGCCTTCTCATAAACATGCTTCATTCTTCAGGCTGACTAATTCAGGAAAGAATGAGAAGTATTTTAAACTGACCTTGAATCAGTGTACAATTCGACAGATTAGCCATAATCACTGGTCCCTTCTCCATTGCCGAAATTAGAACTATCTTTTACTGCATGTATTAATAAAGCTTTCATTTAAGAGAATAAAACTAGGGTCAGAAAGTGCACCATCTCTATAAATAAAGCTATATTTTCTCCACTATTTATTTACTGCTTATAGAGAAATGCACTTTGTGACTGAAGTTGCTTGAAGTTTTTCTGTTGTCTTCAGTAAGATCTAAGGATCTAACCCTTATATTTTATCAGTCCAAATTCGTGGAGACCTATGTGATAAGAGGGCTTGGGTGAATACTGGCATATTTCCAACATTTATTAATAATATGGATCCTTATTTACCTTAATGAAAGTATTCTATATACCCAGAGTAGCATCATTCAGAAACAAAACTTTAGCAAGCAACATTCTTTTTGCTTTATGCTAGCATATGCTAAATACGCTAGATCTTGTTGGTCCTCTGGTTAATAATTATTTTACAGCATTTTTTGAATGCCATTTTAAAGTCTTCAAATTAGGTGGTTTGAGGTTTCTTACATAACCATACAATAGAAAAAATTAATAAATCTAGGACAATGTAATGCTGACCCATGATGTGCTTTCCCATGAGTTCTGCAGACTTTTATTTATTTTGTTAAGAATAATTACTTGGGAATGCTTACTGTGATGGTTATATATATTGCTTCCCCAAAGTGTATGATTAAACTTGCTTGCTTGAATCATTTGGAACAATTTTCTCAGTAGGCCCCTTACTGCACCCATTTGCGAATGGTGCCACACTGCAATTAGGATTCATTAGGATAAGAATCCTGAATGAGGACTGGTCCCACATCACAGTAGAAAATTGTCCTCCATATTTATGATTCTGTAACACTCAATTCATTATTGCAAACCATGTCATGGTATGCTTCTGAAGGCTCTTAGCTGAAGCGGGCCCTGAACCACACAGAAAGGTTCTGCTGGATGACTGACTGAGGATGTGGTGATGGCAAGACGTACTGCTACTTCACCACAATTTCGTGTCACAGAAGAGGCATGACAGTGTGTTCTTATGGCAGTGCATGCTTAATGGTCGCTTTTTTGTTACTGGTATCTCAGTGGCTCCTGCTTGGTAGAATGTGTCTGTGTGCATGTGGTTGGGATGGGGTCAGGTAGGTTGATATTATGAGGGCTTTTTCCTTTATCATGTGTTGATTGACTCCTTCTGTGCCAGGCTGATGTGCAGATATCATTGGCATGCCGTTCTGTGATTGGCGATGTTGCCATGCTGGAGATCTGGCTGGCAGGGTTGCTTTGTTCTGTTATTTTGCACCATATTCCACCTGTATTGTGTTGATGGAGGAACAATAGGGTTGCCTGGCTGCTCTGCCATTTAAATTGGTGGTGCTTAGAAGTGCATCCTGCCCTAATTTTAGAAGCAACTGTTTGGCTATGATACCTTATTTGCTTTTCCATTTAAGTTGATTTGAATTGTAAGCATATTTTTGAGAAGAATTTGAAAAATGAGAACAATAAGGTTTATTTTTTAACTACAAGTCTGATCAAAGATCACTTTTTATATATTGGTATTTGTATAGGTATGCAGCATTCTTGTTATTGTTTAACAAGATGTCTTTGCACAGGGTTCAGTTATTCAGATTCTTTTGGCTACTTGAAGTAGAGTCATGTGTTTTTAGTTTGTTTCTGCCAATGTCTTGATTATTTTACTCTCTGAACTTGAAACTCATTCTGATACTAAGTGATCTGCTATACAATGGACGCCTTGCTTTCTAGTGCAAAAATAATACAAAATTACTCTAACAGAAGTAATAATGGGGGGAATAGAAAAACACCCTGGCCCTAAATGCCTTACTTGACATTTGATTGCAGTTGGACAGATTTTCAGCTTCAGTAAAGATGATTAATATAATAGTCAGGTGATAGGTGTCTATTATCATATCAGTTTGAATTGCAGTCAGACTTCTAGACTCGTACTGTTTGGGGACAGGAGTAAGAGGCTGATCCCAAATTACCCTGGAATGAACTCACCACAAGGTCCCTCTTGGCTTTCCATACTAGCAACCTCAGAGTCAATTTAGTTTTCAGTTCCACATTGCAAGCAGCAAACTGCTGCATGGTTTGTTCCCTCCATAAACTATTTTAGATTTTGAAAACTATTGTTATATGTCCTCTGTATGGCCTCTTAATATATTTCACTGGCAACAAGGATGGGATACTTTTGAGCCACATGGTGGGGGGTGGGGGTGGGATGAGGCAGTCACCTTGGGCCATGGTTCAAAGGAGGGGGGCCATTCTTGTCATATGTACTGCTTACCTCTCGTTTAAGTGTCTATGAATGGTGCTATATTCAGTGAATTCATTCCTCTGAAATCTACCAAGCCCTTTTCATCAATTCTTTTGTTGTTGCTTTTACAAACTGCAAAGGGTCCTGTTAAAAAAAAATAAACTAGGTGATGCACAACTTTAGTCATACTCAGAGTAGTGCCATTGTCCAACAATATGATATTGTTGCACCTAAATATTTCCTTCTTAGATATATTTGGAAACATACGAATGAATGAACAAAATCAAAGTGTTCGTGCTTTCAGATTTATCTCCACAACAAACTTGTATAGTCAAAGATGTTTCGAACTGTACTTAAAATAATCGGAATAACTGCTAATCATGATCAAAAAGGTTTATGATGATGATAACACAAACTATGTATCCCTGAGAAATGAACAAGATTCACTAGTGGAGTAAGATGTGGTTCCAGGGACCACACATTCGCTCCATAAGACGCACAGACATTTCCCCTTTTTAGGAGGAAAAAAGTGTGTCTTATGGAGAGAAAAATATGATACATAGAACAGTCTTTTTCTTTTAGGGTTGCATCCTGAAAGAAAGTGATATGTGTTTTCTTATCCTCAGGGAGGTGTGAATCATGAAACATTTAGGATTTCAGGTAGCATATATTGTTAAGTTACAATTTTTCACAGGTCTTAAACAATTCTCTTAAAAATATATGTGCCTTACAGTATATTGGCCAACTCAATCACTTTGATCTACGGAACTGGCACAATTATGAGTACTACATGCTTGTTCTGCGGTTGTAAGAAATCGATCTTTTAATATGGCAGCAAATACATCTTGGAACTCCCTACCTAGTGACCATAGGAGCCAATTCCTAGGGGCTGTGGGGGCTTCAGCTCCCACATTAAAATATTTGATGGGGCCAGGCCCCCACAAAGTTGATAGGCATTCCCATTAAAATGGTGTGTGCGCACTGTGCCATGTGTTCAGTTATGCAGGACGGGGCTTACCTGGGCCCCCTCAATATTTTATTCAAGTTGGCACCCCTGCTAGTGACATCAGGCCTTTGCTGTACTCTTTTCGCTTGCTTAAAACATTTTTGCTTAGGCGAACCTATCCAGACCCATTGATATGTTTTAATCTCTTTCGCTGTTAAATTTAATTGTTTTAAAATGTTTTACTGATAATTTTAATATTTCTTATAAACCACTTAGCAACCTCACTACAAAATATACATTTTGTTAAATAAATTAAAACAAAATGCAGGGATTCAAACGAAACACTGATTAAAATTATAAACATGCATAAAGCCTGGAACACTGCATTATTCTAGACTTAAAGACTACTTTTATTGAACAATTGTTGATCTTTGTGATAACTGGAATAGGTACATAATAGGTACATGTATTAGGGGCTTTTGCTTGAAAACATGTATCATTTGGGGGATGGGATATGTCAAGTTGGTACTGCCATTTTAGGTTTAAATGTGCAAACAATATGTTACTACTGTTGCTCCTAACAGACACCTTCTGTTATTCATTACCCAATGCATATAGTTTGCTAACCAAAATAGTCATTTGGTAATTTTAAGCTGTTCCTCAAAACAAAGAATTTATATTGGCATGTACACTTTAAGTGAAGAATGCTAAGAATTCCTTTGCTGTCGCTTATGGCTACAGCTTACTTGGTTCCTTGCCAATTTTGCTAGTGGGGTAAGGATACGATATAACCTAGGGGGCAGCTGGAACAGTTACCCTGGAGTGATTTGGTTTTGATTCTTCAGTACTGGGGTGGGGTGCAACAACAGTGATTTATGGAGCTTTCAGGATTTGTCTGACAATTACTCTCTTTTATGTGTTAATTTATTTCCACATTTCTTGAACTTAGTTATTAGAAAAAGGTTGTCAAAAGTATAATCTTCCTACTCAGCACATTTGCATCCCCTGAGCTTTATTTACAGTGACAGCAAAATACTTCAATGGGAAGCTCAGTTGCAGAGCCCCCACCCTGCAGACATTTGTGCTATATAGCCAGGGGGGAACAGCTAGTCAGTACCTATGGCATCAGAGAAGGTGTTAGTTGGTGCAGTCCCATGCTTTTGTATTTCTTTAGTTCACAGTAAATATTTAGTTCTAATTAACTTCATTTTCTGTGACTCTAATTCATCCATTCTCTCATAATTAGCACTGTCCTTTTTCATATCTTCCTCCCCAACTCTGTTTATTTCCAGTGCATTTTTGGTTGCATTTGCCCCATTTTTCACTGAACCCTGTTCCTTTTTCCATTCGCCTGCATAGTGTACGCTTTTATCCGACTCACCCTCTTTACCCCTTCCATGTCCTTTGGGTTTTTTCCTCTTTCATCAAACTGTTAAAAAGGCTGTGCGGGAGAAATTATCTCAAATGAATACAAAACAATTAAATAACAAGGCAGACACTAAAGCATGTCAAACCGTTCTTTTTAGAGCAATTATTACATGTTTTACTTCGTGCTCTAAGGCATGAATCCAAGAGTCAAATAAATTTAGCTACTTAGGAATGTGTAACAATTATACTGCGTTTTCATGTATTCCAAAGTCAGCTCTTGTGAATAGTGCCACAGTGATAGTTAGAAGGTCAGTCAGAGGGCAGAAGGGGTAGTACTCAGAGATACATATGATTGTATTCTGTATTTTGCCCTCACTCGTAAACCCAGTTCTGTAAAGCATGTCTGAGGACAAAAGTTCTCCTTGCCATGCCTGGTTTATCTTATTAGTGCTGGTCTATGCAAACATTCTCTTCTGCAGTTCCAAGTGCTTCTTCATCTTTCATAGAATCAAAGGGACCCTGAGGATCATCTAGTCCAGCCCCCTGCAAGGCAGGAATATGCATCTGTCCTATACAGGGATCGAACCTGCAGCCTTGGTTTTATCTGCACCACACACTAATCAACTGAGCTGCTTTAATCTTTGTCCCTCAAGAATGCACAGAAGTGAATATATGTTAGGGAATAGTTATACATCATAACATCATTTGGAGTTTATGTGTTTCAGCATCTTTTTCCAGCTGCTGCGACAGTATCATGAAAGATGGAATACATACTTCTGCAACAGTCTGATCTACAGGTTCCTTTTGAATTCTCTCTCTTTTTTAAACAACTCCATTAACTAATCCCATATATGTCTAAACCCCAGTGAACTCCATGGGAATTTGAGCATTTCCAAAATAAGCCTATTGTGAAACTGGTGCTGCTCATGCATGCTCATGTTTTGCAATGTCCACATGTCCTAGTCACACGAACCACAGCACCTAAGGTGCAAAAAGCCCTGGGATTTGATTGCTGAGGCCTTGGACCCATGCCATACGACTTGTTCCAAAACAGGAACCAGAGAAGGGCAGCGCAATAGTGGGCAGCTAAACAAGCCATCACTGAGTTGCAGCTCTTTTTTACCACTCAAGATTCTTTTTAGACCACACAACGATTGAGCTAGACGTTAATGTCATTTGAACTTAATTTGAGAAACTGGGAGGTGCCTCCCACTGCATGTGAAAATGCAAAACACACGTGTGTTTGTCCTATGTGCTCATGTTTTTCTAGACATGATATACAAATGCAGAGCTAATCTGCCTGAAGCAGGCCTAATTTCCCCCCACAAAATGTCAAGCTCCATCTCTTCACCCTGCCTTCACCCTAAGTATTCCACTAGTTTTCTCAGGCTAAATTTATCCCATTTGAAATCCTGGTGACAATTCTGTATTGAGTTCATATAACTCCAGATGTTTGATGATCTCATCTCTTAATAATGTTTTTAAGGATTTTGCCTACAATCGAGATTACAATCCTTTAAAAGTATAAGCCTATTTAAATTTCAGACGGTTCATTAAAAAAACAACAACAACACACACACACACACACACACACAGCCTTAAGTTTTCTTGCTTTCTAGGGCCTTATTTCTTCGAATCAAATAATAATTTTTGAATACATATACTACTGTTCATTTAACTTAATATCCTATACCTGCATATAGTATGAAACCAAATGGCGCCGGGGGGGGGGGGGCGAATGGATAAGGATTCCCACAGTAGGCAGTTTTGGATCAAGCAGCTCAGAGGATCATTCCAGTTAATCCCATAATTTAGAGCAGTGTTTCCCAACCACTGTTCCGCGGCACACTAGTGTGCCGCGAGATGTTGCCTGGAGGGAGGCGGGCGAGTTGGGCGGCGAGAGGCGGGGCGGCGGCGGCGAGGAGAGGCCGCCCAGCGCGGGGCTCTCGCCGTCTGCCTGCCTGGCTGCCTGCGAGCTTGGCGGGCAGCGCCTCCGTCCGCAGCGCCCGCCTCGCGGCTCTCATTCCCTGCCAAAGCTCACCCAGCCAAGCCGCGCTCTCCTTCCTGCCTCGCTTTGCTGCCTCCTCCCCCCCCCACCCCCAAAGCTTGGAGGTTCGCCGGCAAGGGGGAGGGGAAAAAATTGAAGCTTACACTTTCGTGCGTCCCTCCCGGCGTGACGCTGCGCGCTGACGTCACGGGGCTGTAATGGTGGTGTTCCTCGAGATTTTTTTCATCAAACAAGTGTGCCTTTGCCCAAAAAAGGTTGGGAAACACTGATTTAGAGACTGTTTTACATCTTTAAAGTTAAGAGACAACATCCATTCTTAAATGGGTATTTAAGTGTGATGTTCTTAGTGCTTCTACAAACGAAAATATTTCATCCTTTGCTTATGTCGCTAGAAAACTGTCATTGTTCAATCCTATCTTGAATATAGCAAATATAGATGGAAATAACACCTTGTTGATCCTTCTATTCATTGCATGTTCTTTAATCAAGAATGAAGTTCATATATTCACTTGGTCAATTATGCCAGAATGTTCACGACGAGAAAGTTAAACTGATTCCTTCCCCACAACTGCACATACTTTTTCTATGCTTTTGTAAATATAAATAAATCCCAACTTACATTCTGTATATCTGATATACACAAGTTGATAGGCAGTGTAAATGCATGCTACAGCCTTAAATTGAACTATTTTTTATGTTACGAAGACCTTTCCACTTTTTGTGTGCAAACTACTAATTTTTATTTTCATTCAGCATGCTATTGCAGGGGGGGGGGAGGAAAAATGATGGGTTTGCAGTGACATGCTGAATCAGGAGCTGATCTTGCAGCGATTGTGTGAATGAGCCATCAGTCAGGACCACTGTCTTCACCCTGGGATTGCCGTAGTAGAATGTAATCTTCAAAAGACAATGGAAGCGGGTTGTGGAGTCATTTGTTTACTAACATTCTTTCTGTATCACCCAAGTGACAAACAAAAGTGTGGGTGTTTCTGGATACTTAATCATAGCAATAGTTTGCTTATCATCAATAAATCCGCACATATCTTTTGCCCCTGAAAAGTGTTTCTTGAGAAAACTGGTTTTATTCCCAAAATAAAAGCTCACTGCAGATCAATTCTGCATTACCGCACAGTGTGCCTATTTGAAAACAAGTAGGCAGTCCCAGCAATGAGGTGTGTGTGTGTGTGTGTGTGTGTGTGTGTGTGTGTGTATCCACATCTGCCCAGTGACAATGCGGATGGGTACACCAAGACTGCAAGCGTCATTTCCTACTTCATTCACCTGGGGCATGTGCATGTAGGAAAATGTGTGGATGGCCTAATCAAAGGGATTACTTGCAGCAAGTAGCCACACCACCTCTGTGGACAGCAATATCTAGAATCAATCTAGATTGAAAGCAGCATGTTAAAAGGAACATGTTGAAAGGAGCATGAACAGTTTTAGATTGAGAAAAACTACATCTTTGTGCTAAAAATGGGTTAGTATGTATATAGACTCAGTCACAGGATAAATCTTACTTCTCATTAAATGGTACACACAGGAAAGTAACCATGGCCACCAGCACAGAGGTTTTGCCATTTAACATCTAGACCAGAGGCTGCCTCACCCTCTTCTTGCAGCACTAAATGCAGGGCTGTCTTAAGCATATGCGGCGCCTCAGCGTCTCACTGGCTCGGTCGCCCCCAAACTCGTGGCACAGAGCCGCCCGCAGCAGAAGAGCCTGTTGCGGCACTCCAACCGATGGGCAGGCTCTTCCCCGGACTCAACTCTCAGGCCCCGGACTCTCAGCCTGGCGCCCCTGAGAGCCCAGCGCCTGGGTGCCCACACCCCTAGCACCTATGAGTAAGACAGCCCTGACCAAATGGGACTGAGGACTGTACCCGCCTCTTTTTGCAGAAGTGTAAAAGCTAACACTTTGTAGGCCAGAGGGTGCCTTTGCTTTCCCTCTGTCAGCAAAGAATAATCAATTATTTATTTTTATGTAGAATTATTAGATATTTATCATGAACATGTTTTGAATGGTCTTTTGTAGGGGCGTTTTATTTATGGATAAGAGTGTATTATAGATGAATTAATTTTGTGTGTGAACTGTTTTGAATGTAGTGGTAAGAAATCAGATTGATTTATATCAAGGTAAACATGCACAGGGGACGTGGGTGGCGCTGTGGGTTAAACCACAGAGCCTAGGGCTTGCCGATCAGAAGTTCGGTGATTTGAATCCCCGCGACAGGGCGAGCTCCTGTTTCTTGGTCCCTGCTCCTGCCAACCTAGCAGTTTGAAAGCATGTCAAAGTGCAAGTAGATAAATAGGTACCGCTCCGGCGGAAAGGTAAACGGCGTTTCCGTGCACTGCTCTGGTTCGCCAGAAGCAGCTTAGTCATGCTGGCCACATGACCCGGAAGCTGTACACCGGCTCCCTCGGCCAGTAAAGCAAGATGAGCGCCGCAACCCCAGAGTCATTCATGACTGGACCTAGTGGTCAGGGGTCCCTTTACCTTTAAACATGCACAGGGCTGCACTGTGATTGACTGACTTGGATGAGGAATGCCAGAATATTGGGAATTAGCTGCATACTGCTTAGGGGTGCTTTACTCCCATCCCCCACTCCAGAGATGATTAAAACCAGATGTCGTGGCCAATGAATAAGTTGCTTCAGCAGATTAGTATGTGTGTTTTCCTTTTTCCTCAGTACCTCCTGGATTTCCCCCCTGACCTCTGGCACTATAAACCACATATGCAGGAGGGATCCACAAGACTAGCACAAGTTCATCCCTGGCTATTGCCGTTGTTCTGCTGCAGCTAATAGACTCCCTGAGAGCAGTGATGCCAAGTGTCAGCTTTAAATGGAAATCTAAACAGCTGCTCTTCAAAGAGACCATTGGAAAGACCATTTACATTTTTAATTGGCAGCTCACTGAAATCAGCAGAAGCCTTTATACTGTTTTCAGAGGGAGTCTGATACGAATGTCTAGCCATGTGATGCTGTTTTTAAACAGTGGCATATGGAACAATAAATCTCTGAGGCTACGGAGGGTTGTTTTGAATTGTGAGGGTTGTTTTTTTGGCTGAGTGGCTCCTCTGATACTTTAGTATAACAGGCCAATCACAATTTGCAGCCCTTTCCAATAAACCCATCAGAGTTTCACTCAGACTGCCTGCTGGCAACTCTGTTGTTAGGCTTCTTGACAGATCTTAAGCTTTGGAAGGAAAAGGAATGTCCTATTGATATAATAATATCAGGCCAGGCAGAGTGCCCTGCTTGTGTAATCCAGTTTCAGCACAAATAACACATTATGGCTGTGGCATTATTTCCATGTGAAAGTGTCTACATTTGGCTGAGCCAAGAAAGTTATCCTGATTGACACATTTATAAATGGGTCACTTGGAATGTGCATTATAGATTCAAAGAGCAAGGCAATCCACCTGGTGTTTAGGAAGGGAGGTCCTGGGAATCTGCCCACCGAAGGGGCCCTCTCCACCTCCATCAACCCTGGCTCCATAGAAACACAGACAGATGGGTTCAGGGATCCACACTATACCTTCCGCTTTCCAAATATTCAGTGCAGGCAGCTGCCTTCCTCCATCCTCTCCTCTGGACTCTGCCACATTCCACTTTTGGCAAGACAAACTCAAGTTCTCTGTCTGTAGGCCTCTGATGGAGGGGATTATATGTAGGCCTCTTACTATTCTATTCTATTGCATTGCAACCAGGTCTGCAAAAAATTTGATCCCCAAATGTTGTGTGGCCTGTAAGATGCTGGATAGACCATATTTTGCAGTCCCAGAGCAATAATAATAGGCTACTGTATGTGGCTGGTGATCTGCTTTCGGACCACAAATTATGCAGATTTGCTTTTGATTATGACAAATGGGATCCCTCACTAAGCTGTAAGGCTGCAGAACATGTGTTTGAATATAATCTCATTCTTTTCCCACCCCAATCTCAAAGCAAAACAGATTTATTCCTTTTGCCTTCGAATTCCCAACTCTTTGCGATAACATATCCTTTTGCCTTCCCCTTGGCATAAATGGCCATGCATTTGTAATCAGTGAAACAAATTATTGGTAAGATTGCTGGTGCTTTTAATCTTATCTTGCTTTATGTAAACTGCTTAGAAATTTTGATTAAGCAATTTTTTTGTGGCACACTATCCCCATCTCCAAGCGGTGTAAAATTCCAGGAGTTCCACCCCTGCTTATCCAGGGTCTGTGTTTCCTTTTGCAAATGAGGCACAGTGGAGATGGTGGTGCCTTTATGATATATGGTTTATTTGCATATATACACAACCTGAGCCTAAGATGGAGGGGCTCACAGTGTTAACACTCCAAGAGGTTCTTGCTTCTCACATGGCCACAATTTTGAATGCCAGCAGAAATCAACCATGGCCCTCTGTCCCTGCGTTTAACAGACTGCCACTATTTTTCAGACTACAAAAAAAACCCATCCTAAACTCTCTGCTACAAATTTATTTTTGTCCCCTGACACTGAACTGGAGGAGGGGTCCCTCCCCAGAGCCATCTGGCCCATACTTTCCTGCATGGCCTGCTACTTTCCCTTCCACTAGTGAAGCCAAATTTGTGTGAAGCAGAACACGGACCACTAGCTCTCTGATTCTGTGAAATATCTGCCCAACTTCCAATCCTTTGGCAATGCAGGCCTCCTCTTTCAGGATCTTACCAAATCCATTGTTATTCTTTTATTGTTTAAAGTTGTCATTTAAATTTTTGTAAGCCACATTTGATCTACTAACATGAGATAAAATTAAATAAATCAATAACTAAATTACTTTTATATGCTTCAGCTCTGTCTAGTTTTATTAAACATTAAAGAAGCATCACAATTTGTGAGTTTAATTTGATAATTATATCGAAAATGGCAAGCTTGTAATGTTCATATGCAAACACGTTAGTAATTTCTGTTCCTATGTATATCTGGAATTAGCTGTAAGGTGTATACTGCTATTATTACTAGATCAGACAAGCATTATATAAACAGAATTAGACTCTGCTTGCAAAATCTTGAGTTTCACTTTACAGTCTTTAGCAAATAAATCCATTGGCTTTTCTAATTCAGAGCTGGTACAAAGCCAAGCAGTTAGCACACTGGAAACCCATAAACACTCTGAAAGTATTTATTTGCAAAAACTTTTAAAAATAACACACTTGGAGCTGTGCTCATTTTGGCACATGTAATGGTTTGCATGCTCTGCGAGTTTCGCCCCCTGCAGCTGTGCCGTGTTGAAATGAACCTAGAATGAAACCAGCAAATACCAATAATTTGGCCCAGGCTTGTTTCAAATTGGATTCAGGTTTTCTGGGAAGGTTCATGAATCTAAAGGAACTTCTAGATTCATACTGTCTAACAGGAAACAACACATTTCATAGGCCCTGAGGTTTCATAACTGGTTATTTCAACTTGATATTTCTGAGTTCTGCAGGAAATTTATAGTGCATAGCAATGAATTAAACAACTCTTCCCTTATTGCTATCCTACTACTGGCAATATGGTGACCTACAAAATGCTGCTGTGGGAGTCAATATGGTATATGGAGTGCTGGACTTGGATGTGGTTCAAAGGTTCAAACCTTTGCTAAGCAATCCAGTGTACAGGGTGACCATAAGAAAGCATGATATCTCTACCTAACCTGCCTCACAGAATTGTTGTGAGGCTAAGATGTTGTGCCATTCTCCTGGAAGGGAAGGTGGTATATAAATCAGACCCAACTCTCCCTGTTACTTTAGGTATTGCCCTCCTGTTTGGTGACCATTATGTTAAATGACCCTATAGAAATAAACAGCAACTACTATCCATCTGGAATTGCGAGGTGGCTGATCTAATCAAGTTTGGGACCAGAGAAGATTGTTACCTGTCTCAGATAAAATACATGGAGAACAGAAACAGGTTAATTCTGGCCAGAGAGTAATAACGGATTAAAATTGTGAGCAGCTCCACATAGGTGAAGAAGAAAGGGGATAAGAGAGCTGTAACCTAAGAAGATATAATTTTGGGGACAGCAAGGAGGTGGGAAATAAAATGCCTTATATTGCCCAATGAGCAAACAGATGCTTCCTGCTAATCAGCTGCTCTGCAGGTAATGGGTTAGTATCTTCTGTGTGTCTTATTAGCACTATCTTTTCTTGGTTCAGTGTGAGAAAGCCAAGTTCAAATACTTGTTCAGCTCAGTAGGTGGTCTTATGCATGTAATTGTAATGTAACTTCAGAATTGTTATGAGTTTAAAATATACACGCACATTGCTTCTTGGAGAATAGGTAGGATACAGATGTTAAGAAAGGAGCAGAATGATCCAGAACTACTCCCCCCCCCCCCGCCTTTTCTTTTCCTTGAACCATTTAACTTTTCTTCTATACATGGCTTCTATCTTATCTCAGGTGAACTTTATTGCTTTGAAGCACTCTCACTAGGCTTATGTTTAATCTAACGCTGGAATTGCCTCTCAATAGTCATAAAATCTGAGGTCCTCCGTCTTAGGATCAAACAACACACCAAGAGCAGCAGCCCAAAGTGATCTGGACTGTCCAACATGTGAACCTACTAATAGTCACAGAGACTGTAGCTCAAGGACAGAGAACATGCATTGCATGCGAAAGGTATCACGGTCAATCCCTGACATCTCCTGTTGAACAACTGCCAATCAGACTGAGCAGCACTGGACTAAGTGAAGGTATTCAGCTAAATTCTACTTCGGGGAGACCCACTGAAATAAACAAATTTAGTAATGGGTCTACTCTGAGTAGGACTAGTGTTGAATAACACCTATAATCTGGTGGTATAGGCAATGCCGTTTCTGGGTGTGGATTCATTTCAAGTTATCCAGAAGACACAGTGGCGTAGCGTGGGTTGTCAGCACCCGGGGCAAGGCAAGTAATTTGCGCCCCCTAACCCATGGATTTGCGCCCCCTAACCCGTGGATTTGCGCCCCCAACCCTAACCCCCAGATGTTGCACCCGGTGCGGCCGGCCCCCCCTGCACCCCCCACGCTACGCCACTGAGAAGACATTGCCTCGTGTCCACCCAGCATAGAATGAAATAGACTGTGCTTCAACCCATGTCACTGGAGAGGTTGAAAGTGACCTGAGAGGCAACCCAAAGCAGCACTGGCTGTTTAACCCAGCAAGCGAAGGTAAGGCTGACAATATGAAAGGAAACCAGTTTCGACACTAAATCCTCTGGAGGATGTGATACCCAGGCGTGTGCAAGCAGGACTCACTTGGACCAGGCTTCAGCACATAGCATGGCAGCAGCCCATTACTCTAAATGCCAGAGAGGAAGTCACACCCAAGAAAGCTATTTTAATCTTCATAGCAATGTTCCCTTTCGTGTCATTTGGATCAGTACTGATCGTGGCTTATGTCCCAGCTTTCATGATGTACTTCTATATCATCGCACTATGCCAGTATAATGCCAAGGCCAAAGCTTCCGTTGATTTGGGTGAACAATTGCCTACCTATAATGACAAGATAGTAAGGCAATTAGCATGTCAGTGTTCTCTTTAGGCAGGGTGGTCACAGATTTGACTCATTCTTTAGAACATGTTGGTCCATTCTATTCCAGTAGAATTGTTTAATTGAAGTAAAACGGTGGAGCTGCTGTTGAAGCAAGAGATTTATTTAATTTGTATACGACTGCACATTTGTTAAAAGTGGAAAAGTAGCATCAACATGGATAATTAAATGCATAGAAACTGGAATTGTGGAAGGCCACATTCTATACTGGGATTCTGATTTTTTTTACTTTAAAAATATTAATGGGAGACTCCCCAAAGGTTTCTGAAATATTATTAAATGGCGTGGGGGAAAGAATGTAAATGATTGTGTCTATTTTCTTTAGAACCATTATCTGCTGCCAAGAAAAAATAGTACTATACAGTGGTACCTAGGGTTAAGTACTTACAGTGGTGCCTCGCAAGACGAAAAGAATTCGTTCCGCGAGTCTTTTCGTCTTGCGATGTTTTTCGTCTTGCGAAGCATGGTCCGTCGCAACTGCGCCTCTTCAAGCGGCTTTTTAAAAAAAGCGCAAGACGTTTTCGTCTTGCGAAGCAAGCCCATAGGGAAATTCGTCTAGCAAAGCAACGCAAAACCGAAAAACCCTTTCGTCTAGCGGGTTTTTCGTCTTGCGAGGCATTCGTCTTGAGGGGCACCACTGTAATTCGTTCCAGAAGTCCGTTCTTAACCTGAAACTGTTCTTAACCTGAAGCACCACTTTAGCTAATGGGGCCTCCCGCTGCTGCCGCGCCGCCAGAGCACGATTTCTGTTCTCATCCTGAAGCAAAGTTCTTAACCTGAAGCACTATTTCTGGGTTAGCAGAGTCTGTAACCTGAAGCGTATGTAACCTGAGGTACCACTGTAGTCTAATGCTTCAATATAAAACATACTGCACTGACTAGGCCCCACAAATGAAAGCAGGACACTTCTAAGTAAATATGTACTGATTTGTGCTGAACCATCTATAAATAACACATAATGTGAAAAGAAACCTCTCAGTGCTGTAGTGTCTATCCATCTCCAGAACTCAAACTCTCTTCACTGAGAACTCTTGGAATTCTAGCTCAATGAGGGGAATAGGAGTCTTCCAACAACTCTCAGCACCCTTAACAACATACAGCTCCCAGACTGCATTGGAGAAAGCCATGGCTGTTTAAAGTGGTATAATAGTGCTTTAAAGGTATGGTATGAATGTTGCCCATGGCATCTTCCCCCAAAGAATTACGGGAACTGCGGGGTGCTGGGAATTGTAGCTCTGTGAAGGGTCTTCCTAATGACTCTCAACTCTCTTAACAAATTACAGTTCCCCTGATTTGTGCTAGAGGAGGAAGTCATGATTGTTATAGCCATGGGTAGGCAAGCTAAGGCCCGGGGGCCGGATCCGGCCCAATTGCCGTCTAAATCTGGCCCGCGGATGGTCCGGGAATCAGCATGTTTTTACAGGAGTAGAATGCGTCTTTTTATTTCAAATGCATCTCTGGGTTATTTGTGGGGCATAGGAATTTGTTCATATTTTTTCTAAAATATAGTCCAGCCCCACACAAGGTCTGAGGGACAGTGGACCGGCCCCCTGCTGAAAAAGTTTGCTGACCCCTGGTTATAGTGGTATAAGAGTGCTTTAAATGTATGTTGTGGATTTGACCTCTGTTTTGTTGTATTTCTTACTAGAGGGAGTTGAGTATTTTTTTTTTACAAAGACCAATGCTTTGAGCTCGAAGGGACTAACTTCAATCTCCCAGTGCTGTCCAGAGGCCTGCTCTGCATTTCAGACCAAACACACTACTGTAACCGTGAACCATCTCTACCGTACCCATCACACAGTTCTGCTTAGAAGGCATAATGAAACATAAAGTTTATGATGACACACCTTTTATTTTTTGCTAACCAACAACATTGATACATTTTCCCCCAAAAAAATAAAAATTAAAAAAAATCTAGTGATTCCCTGTGCAGATTGTGTATTGTAATCCTCACAGCCTGGCCTAAAAGACTATAGTTATGGGTTGGAGGGTGATCTGAATCCTGGTTGTGTGTGTGTGTGTGTTGCACTTGTCCAACTACAGTAGTTTAACCCACTCTAGCAGCTGTGGGTCTCTAACAGCCACACACACATGGCTGTTAAGAGTGGGACAGACAAGTTGGACAAGTGTTACCTGGAAGATTTGCTTTTGTTGGCAGAATCACTGGCCTTTGCCTAACTTAAGGAAATAGCCACAGATTCCTTCTAGAAGGGGACATGTCCTCATTTCGCCTCCCTGTGGGGGATGATGTCATCCAGCTGTTTCTGTGTGAACTGAGACTGCAGTTTGGGTGGGTGGCAGGGGTGAACATACTGAAAGAGGCATAGAGACTCAGGGGGCAGTTATTTGCTCTCTGTAAGAAAGACATCTGGATGCACATTGTACCCCTGCAGTTCTCACCACTGGGAATTTGGGGTATGTCTGTGTAGCAATAGTTTAAAAATATTATTTCACCAATGAATTGGCCCTGTTTGGCCCTAAAAGGTTTCCCTAAATAATACTATTCTTGCATCCATTCCTCTAATCTCCCTTGGCAGCAACTTGACTTTTGAGCAATTTCTGTGATTCATAGCCAGCAATGAGTTTCGGTTGAGAAAACATTGATGTGAAAATGGAGCTTCCAAATTCCTTTATGATAGTGGCAATGTTCTTCGTCTTTTCTGACAGTGCGACAGCAACATGTTATTCCTAATACAAATGGCTTTGTTTTCTCTAAGCACATACTTTCAATTCCAGTTCATTAACGTCAAAAAAATATGCAAGAAACAATTACATAGAAGGCAATGATTTTTTCTTCTTCTTTTGGTCAGGACCAAAGAGGACAGCTGAATGTTAAGAAAGTCAAGGGTTTCTTTTCTTGGCATAATCTACAGTGTTTTCAGAGCTGTATATTTTAAGAGCCTCCCTTTAGGATGGCTGCATAAATTGGTGTGTTTGTTATTACTATATGCAAATTATGCTTTTCCATCCACACAAAGCACAATAACAAAGGTTGCCCTTGGGGTGTCTAGCTTCACTCAAGAGCTGCAGTTACAAATAAAATAAAATCATAATATTGGTACACTTCACACTGCAGTTTCCAAGTCTGACAGATTCTCAGTGTGATAAATCTGGAGCTGCTTGCTGTACTTGGTATGCTGAAAATAGATACAGTGGTACCTCAGGTTACATACGCTTCAGGTTACAGACTCCACTAACCCAGAAATAGTGCTTCAGGTTAAGAACTTTGCTTCAGGATGAGAACAGAAATCGTGCTCCGGTGGCGCGGCAGCAGCAGGAGGCCCCATTAGCTAAAGTGGTGCTTCAGGTTAAGAACAGTTTCAGGTTAAGAATGGACCTCCGGAATGAATTAAGTACTTAACCCAAGGTACCACTGTATATGACTGCAGTTTCACACTATGCTGCCGTAAGGTCAACTGTTCTAGTACAAAAATACTTTCATGAAATCAGGAAAAAAATCACCTTTAGCAATGACACTAGGACAAAGATAGATTTTACCTTTAAAACTTTTTTTGTCTAAACAGATGAGTAATTTGAAACACAAACTTACAATTAATGAGGACAGACAAAATATGAACACTAAAAACTGATATCAAAACTACTGATCTAACCCAGAGAAGTCCTTAATTAGAGGGGAGAAGCAGAATATTTATTTTTCCCACCCTATGATTTATTGCGGAAAACCACCTACTCTGTTCCAGTGTGGCCAAGCCCCCCCCCCCCCCGCTGTAATGTAAATGTGTTTCATTGGCTCCTGTCCTGACCTCTCTGTGGTGTTACAGTAGCATAGTAGGATTCTGTACTGCACAGGTTTCACAGCAGAAGTCCTTGTGATGCTGTTGCAACAGTGGTAGTTTCCTTGTTGTATCCAGTCGTAACAGTTCAGGAGTGGAATGTATATAAACTCTCATAAAGAAATAATTATCTCTCGTAGGCTGACTTTAAACATTTATGAGCTTCACGTGATGTCAGAAGCTTGCATTTACACAAGTCAAATAATATACAGTAGTAGTATTCTCCTCCATGAGTGAAGCTACTGTAAGATGTCCTGCTACGGTATGCCCTAGAAAGAAAGCCCTTTATATTCCCCATCCCAGGGATCTAATGTCAGTTCTTCCATGTGCTCTGGAAATCAGAGGCATAGCTCATTTATTCACCTATGCTCTGATGCCTATCCTCAGATGCACTGTCCTCACAGTGCCCCAATTATGAGGATTGTTCCTATCCGCTGTTGCCAATTTCATGGCACCCCTATTTGGTATTCAGTCTGTGCTGCCGCAAATATCAGACAACCTTCAGTTTCTACTTGATATATATATAAGGACCCAGGGAATTCAGCATAGGGTATTTTGTTCTTTATGAATAAAAGTGAGCTGAGAAGTTTGTTTTACAGTATAGCACTTCCTCACTGGAGAAGTCTGCTGTGCACTACAACAGTCTGATGTAAACCCATTCCTGCCACCTAGTGGTCAAAAAACCAAAAATTCATACAGTAAACCTTTTTTAAACAAATAAAATAAAACAATTTTCAAACATCTAAAAATTATCTAGTGACAATTATATACTTAAAAATGGTTCTGACTGCTATATAACCAACTGAACTAAATCTAGTAGGATGTAATTTGTGCCAAAATAATTTGGCACCTTTAAAACAAAATCAAGTGTAGCCTGCAGATTGAGGTTTCAAATGAATTTGCTTTCATTACTGCTACATCTCATACCTGGCTGTTATCTTACAAGACAGCAGGCTGTAAAAAAACACTTCTTGTTACTGTAAAAGGCACCTATGTTTATACCTAAATTATGGAACCCTTAATCTTATTAGGCTTTTTGTATGATTAATAGTGATACCTCAAGCTTTACACAGAAGTAAGTCTGCCTGAACTCAATGTGTTTATTCTTTGGTTAAGTGTGTTTAGGATAGCAGCAGCTTGCTTCAGTCTCCTAATTTAATGTCACGTTATAAAAATAATAATGAAAGCCTTAAAGAATAGGTAGTGTATTAAGGAAACAAACCCAGTCAAAGGGGGCTGATTCAGCCTTTGTCTCCATCACTACTACAGATTGCCTGGATAGTTGCACTTGGGAGAGCAGTTCTCACCCCGACCCCTTTTAGAGCCAAACTATTGGCTTCTTCCTTCTGCCTCACAGGGTCTCATGCAAAAATCGAATAGGATGATGGACCATGCCAGTGGCCCATTTAGTCTAGCATTCTGTTTTCACAGTGTTCAAGCAAACGCCCGTGAGAAACTGGGAAGCAGGACCCATGCACAAGAGCACTCCCCCATCCTGGAGGGGAGCAACTGGGATTCAGAAGCAAAGCTGCCTCCCAATGTGGAGACAGAGCATAACCATCATGGCTAGCAGTCATTAATAGCCTCCTCCTCCTCCTCCATGAACTGGTCTAGTTTTCACCTCTGCAGAGATGGGGTGATGGATCCAATAGGTTTCCAGACGGCTCTGCAAAATCCTTTTTGAGGCGAGGCGACAAAGCATTCCAAGTGCACCGTAGAATACCAGCGCACCTCTGCCCTGTGCGTGTTTACTCGGGAGTAAGCCCAACTGAGCTCAATAGGCCTTACTCCCTAATAAGCGCTCACAAAGGACTGCAGCCTTTGAAACTTATAAACAGCACTGAGAATAAAGATCGAAGGGCGCAGCAAGGAGGTTTACAGCCGGCTCTGTTTTCCGCGCAACAGACACCCGCAAACAACGAGGAAGGAGGAGCCGTCCTGCCGGAATGACCCTGCACCACAGAGACAGAAAGTTACCCACCATCGCTATCTAACTTTTGCATTAACTGAGCCGGTTTCCCACTTGAATTCCAAGGCAAAGTACTATAGAGTTTCCACCCTGGAGATATCAGAAGCCTAGAGCGACGCTTCTCTGCATCGGCAGAGCCTTTCCATCCCTGACAGAAGTTCACGCTGAGTATCACTCTACTATTTCTATCTCTCCTCCTCGGCTCTAGTCCCCGCCTTTCCCTCGGGAAACTCCCCAATCAGAAAAGTGTTTGTTTTCCCATCGGCTCCTTGGGTCGGGATCATAGAGATAGGAACGAATACCTATGAGCCGATGGGCGGCAATACTCGTTAAGGTGAAAGGTCAGCAGGAAGAGCCGCTCGCAGACTAGCGGAAGCGGAAGTGTTTTCGTCACTTCCGTGCTTTTTCTTTTTAGAGCTTTGGCGGGCACACGTGCTGCCTGCGAGTAATTTTTTGTTGCCGCAGCCGCCCTTAGGTTGGTCTGGTTGCTATGGTGAGTGGAAATGTGTCTCTGTCGCGCGTGAGCTGAGCCGCGACGTGGGGGAGGTTGGCGGCTCGCGAGTCCCAGGCGAGTCTGCGGGCGGGAGGCGAGGGAGAACGAGAGAAGGAGGGTCCTTCCTTGGGAGGGGGGAAGGGTCGTCGGGCATTCAGAGGTCCCCATGTCCAGTCCTTGGCATTGCCCCGCTTCTGAGGGGGGGGGAGCGTGGACGAGGAGGTTGTACAGTGGTACCTCGGGTTACAGACGCTTCAGGTTACAGACTCCGCTAACCCAGAAATAGTACCTCGGGCTAAAAACTTTGCTTCAGGATGAGAACAGAAATAGTGCGCGGCAGCGGGAGGCCCCATTAGCTAAAGTGGAACCTCAGGTTAAGAACAGTTTGAGGTTAAGAACGAACCTCCGGAACGAATTAAGTTCTTAACCTGAGGCACCACTGTACGTCGCAAGCCCCCCGCGATGACGCTCCTTTTCCTGTCCCGCGCAGAGTCTGCCTCTCAATCCAAAGCCCTTCCTAAACGGGCTGACTGGGAAGCCAGTGATGGTGAAGCTGAAGTGGGGGATGGAATACAAAGGCTACCTCGTCTCCGTTGATGGCTACATGAACATGCAGGTAAGCAAGGTTGGCTGGTGGGGAGCTTGCACGACCGCTCTTTAATTAACACGCACTGTTGCTTTAAATATTAGGTGCTCTTTGAGCATTTTAGAACAAGGTTGAAAACTTGTAGTGATGTAATTCAAGGTGACGATTCACAGCAAAGATAGCTAAAAAAATATATAAAAAAAATCCTAGCATTGGACACAAAGCATCCCCTTACAGCATAAAAAGTTTACAGAAAAATGTTTCAACAGCTTCTTGGTGCGCGCACACAAAATCCAGTCAAGACTGTGCCTTTGTCTGGGGAGGCTATTTTGTAGCCCCTGTGCCATTTGAACATTTTTAGGTATTTAGTAGCTGGTGCAGCAGGGAGAAAACACACACTGATGTTCCTGTGTATTAAAAAAAGAACCGCAACCCATCATTGTAGAATATGTGGTCCTGAAATGCAGAACGCAGTGGGAAACACAAATTGTCATATTGATGACTTTGAAGGAACTTTCAACTTCGATGTTGTAGGTCATTATGTTCAATGTTATTCTAAGTACTCTTTATGTCACCCAGTGCTAAATGCTATATGTAGCTGAAGCTTGAGAGTGTCTGGTCCAAGGTCACCCAGTGAGCTTCATGGCCGAGTGGGGATTTGAACCCAGGGGCCTAGTCTGGCATTCTGACCATTCTGGCTCACAGGCAGTATAAAATTTCAGTATACCCTCCTTTAACATAGAAACAGCAGTATAAAACGCAGGTGTAAATTCTTACTTAAAAGGAAAGAGAATTTCATGTACACAGTTTCACCTCAAACTCAAAACTATGTACTGCTTCCCCCCATTTTCCAGCCTTCTCACTGTTTTCGTCTACTGTCATTGTCAGCAAGGGATTTTTATTCACTTGTCTACTGCTAACTCAGGGTGGATTGGTTTGAAATAAAGATGATTTAATCAGGCTGATTATCTGAATAAAGAGTGCATACCAACAGTGCAATACTATGCATATCTACTCTGAAGTTCAATGGGGCTTACTCCCAGGTAAGTGTGTATAAGGATTGCAGCTTAATTGTTTGATAGAACGTTAGTGGGGTGGGACCACTGCTCAGCGGTACAGCTTCTGTTAGGCATGTAGAAAGTCTGCGGTTCAGTTCCTGGCATCTTCAGTAAAATGGATCTTGGGTAGAAGTTAATGGGAAAAAGCAGCTGTTCAATGTAGATAATATTAGGCTGGATCAACGAAAGCTCCGATGGTAAGGTGATTTTATATAGATTTCAAACTTTAATAAACAAGCCTTTATTCTACCTAGGAGTATAATCTGACATTTCTAATCATGCAGATCTTATTACTTTGCATTACATCATTTTGTATATGAAAGGACAAATAGTGAAAGCTGGTTTTCTATGCATGTGCAAGGATTTTTCAAGATTAGGAGTCTTATTTTGAAAAACACTGCCCATTCTGCCCATAAATATAACTCTAAACTAGACTGCTGCCTTAACTACAAGGAAGTAAAGCAGACAAAACTAATTTTGCCTATGTTAAAATAAAAAAATTCCTTCCAGTAGCACCTTAAAGACCAACTAAGTTAGTTCTTGGTATGAGCTTTCGTGTGCATGCACACTTCTTCAGATACTTCTTCAGATACAGTGTACTGGAAGGAATTTTTTTATTTTGACTATGGCAGACCAACACGGCTACCTATCTGTAACTTTGCCTATGTTGTTTCATAGCTACTACATTTGACACCAACCACACTTTGCCCATAGCCTTTGACTTTAAATCATTGTGTGATAGTTTTTAGAATTGTACAAATTTGTCATGTTTGTATTAAATTTGGGTTTCACTTAAAAGCAGACAGGCCGTTTTTAAAAAGTGACCTTTCATACAACTTTAATTGGTTTACCTTTAAGATGTTTTTATTTAACACTGCTGTAACCTCTACTCTCCTCCTCTACAGAAGTCATCATTCTAGTCTTTATTTAAGAGCTTTGCTTACTTTTACTTGTTCTTCACTCACTCTTCTCATTTCTGTGCCTTTATATATATTGCTTGGTCAAAAGAGAGAATGGCCTCCCACACTGATTGGGTACTAGGGAAAGCAGGTTTGTATCCCAGTTCTATGTATTTTATGCAAAAGTAAGTCCTACTGAATTCAGAAGGGCTTACTTTCAGATAAACATTGCAGCCACACAGGACTGGGCTGCCCAGATAACAGAGGAACAAAGGGAAGACCTAATGTATTGTGCTAATTGCGGCAATAAATATGGACTTTAAAGGGATACTTTATTGCATCTCAAACTGTTCAGTGTAGTTCTAACTATTTACAATAGATGCTTTCTGTCTGGGCAAGCAGTTGGCTGTACATCTGTCTGCACATCTAGATTTAGGCTTTTGGTGCTTCTCCTGGAGCTTTTCCAACCCAGCTGGTCATCAGAATAACTTGTAACTATTAATCTCCTCCTTCCAAATCTGTTTTCTTTTTGTGCTCATATTTTTAGATTGTAAAATGAGGCACACAGATTGCCTCATTTAAGTGACCTGTAAGTCACTTTCAAAGCCTTTTTTTTTTGGTTGAAGAGTGGGATAAAAATGCTTTAAATAAATAAAAATATAGAGTGCTGGATTTGCAAGTAACCAGAGCCATAGCTCAATTATTTAGATTCTATAGCTGTCACTCTGCAAAGTTTGTGAAAACAAGAGGCTGTCCTTAAACAGTGCTATATATAAAAAGAATTAATACAAGATAATTTAGGATATGCAGGGAAAGATGAAAATTACTTTAAGGAACTGCAGAAAGGGGGGGAGGGAATTCAAGGCTTGAAATGTTAAAATTATTGTTGAACGACTTGTGAAATGTTTTTCTTTTTGTTATAATCTAAAATTATAAAAAACAACAACAGTGCTATATTCATGACTTAAAGAGCATGACTTAAAGGCATGCTTTTTTGTTTGCTGAAGGGATTCTAATCCAGTGGAAGCAAATATTTAATGTTTGAATTTATATTAGATGTAAGAAAGTTTTGTGGAAAACCTTTATTGGTATAGGAACATATGCTATCCTTTGTAGCTCCTTTTCCTTATAAAATTGTGTCAATTTTTTTTAAGCTTGCAAATACAGAAGAATATATTGATGGTGCATTATCTGGACACCTTGGTGAAGTTCTGATAAGGTAACTAACATTAGAATTAACGGTATTTACATGCTGTGTGTGTCTGCGCACACACACACACACATGTGCATGTTAAAATCCATTAATTAGAATATTAAAATACTGATACCAGAAATTTATACTACTTAAAATGCAACGTGAAGCAGACTAACTTTGGTGAGAAGAAATTATTTCAGGTGTTCTCTGAAATCTGTGCCATCTTTCTGGTGATGGAAGGAATCTCAGTGGAAGAGCGGAGGGGCAATTTTTAGCAATTATCACATTTTTCCATCAATAAGACGACGTTTTTTACCCAATTTTTTATGTTTGAAACTGTGGGTCGTCTTATCCATGGAATATAGCAAATAAATAAATACAGTACTTGCTCTAGCAGTCACATATCCTGGCAGTGGCGAGCCACGGGGCCTCCAGAGTCTGCTTGCCTCCTCCCACTCTGTGTGCCCTACTGCTGGGAGGGAGGCTGTAGGCAGTCCGTTTTTGCTGTGCGCCATCTTCGCATGGCTCCATTTGTGCACGGGCAGCGCAATGTTACACAGGAGGGGTGCGGCGATTGAAGTAATATCCCCACCTCTGCACCTTTCACATCAGCGAAACATCGCGCTTGGCACTCCTGTGTAACATTGTGCCACCCACGTGCAAATGGAGCCACGCGAAGACATCGCGCAGAAAAAGCAGATCGTACACAGCCTCCCCACACAGCTGTAGGGCGGGCACAGTGGGAGGAGGCAAGCAGACTAAGAACGCCCCGCAGGAAAGGTGCTGCCGCTCAAGTTGGCTGCGGCGATCAAAGATATCTCTCCCCTCTGTGCCTTTCTTGCCTCCTCCCACTCTGCCCACCCTACAGCTGTGGGGGAGGCTGCGTGCAATCTAGCTTTTTCTGCATGGCGTCTTTGCGCGGCTCCATTTGTGTGTGGGTGGCGCGACATTACACAGTAGGAACACATGGTGCGATGTTTAACTGATGTGAAAGGTGCAGAGGGGGCAGTATTACGTCAGTCGCCGTACTCCTCCTGTCTAATGTTGCGCCGCCTGCACACAAATGGAGCGGCGCAAAGACACTGCACAAAAATGGACTGCCTACAGCTTCCCTCCCAGCTGTAGGGCGGGCAGAGTGGGAGGAGGCAAGCAGAATATGGAGGCCCCGCAAAAAAGGCGAAAAGTGCTAAAAGTAATTGGGGGGGGGAATCACCACTCTTCCCCCCCTCCAAAGAAAGCTCAACTCTGCCCCCCCCCCAGCACAGTCATTGCCAGCAAGGGAACAGCTGATAGGTGGCATGTTAGATGTGTGCACGGCTGTTAGCCTCTGGAGATCCTCCCCCCCCAAAAAAAAAATTCAACAAGTCAGGGCAATTTCCCCCCATTTCTTAATTTGGAGTCCCGCAAAATAGGGGGCATCCTATACATGGGGGCATCCAATACACGGAAAAATACGGTATCCAGATTGCTGCACCTCCTCTCAGTATGTTGCAGGGGGTTTCCTGTCTCACTGACAGTGTAATTGTGATGGGTGAGATGGCAGAGAGCACTGGAAATTGTCTCAGTTCCCTGTACCAATAGATTACTTCTGTCAGTAGAAAGACAGTACAGTGGTCCCTTGGTTTAAGAACAGCTTAGTTTATGAACAACTTGGATTAAGAACACTGCAAACCTGGAAGTAGGTGTTTGGGTTTGTGAACTTTGCCTTGGAAGCAGAACATGTTCCGCTTCCTGTTAAGTGTGTTCCATTTATAAATTGAGTCCCCCGGTGCTATGGGAAATCTCAACTTGGTTTAAGAACACTTTGGTTTAAGAACAGACTTCCAGAACAGATTAAGTTCGTAAACCAAGGTACCACTGTACTGAATGCTACCTGTATGTAGAGTTGCTTTATTATTTCTTTCTTATGCAACTGAAAGAGAAGCATTTGTGTAATAGTAAAACTATAAAGTTTAGTATTTAAGCCTACACCAATGATAGCAATTGGGAAAAAATTTAACAAGCTGTATGCAATGAACAAAGGTAAATTTTTATTTATTACCAATTAAATCGAACATAGCAGCAAACATAGAATACTTCAAAATAACTTGGTATATGAAATAGAGGGGATGTGTAACTAACTTTAGAAAACAATCTTCCAAACTCATGTGGATCACAGCAGAACTAAGTAACTTTTGGTTTGATTTGCAGGTGCAATAATGTCCTTTATATAAGGGGTGTGGAAGAAGAAGAAGAAGATGGAGAAATGAGAGAATAACTATTTTGGGGGGAAAGTTGCTGTTGTTTTTTGACTGTGCTAAGAAATTTAGTTGTCCGGTTTTGTTTCCTTGCTTTTTTTGTCAAGTTTTGTCAAGTAACATTTTTTATGGCCAAACAATAAACATTGTCATTGAAGAAAAATTACCACTATGGAAGAAAAATAAACATACTATTTCCGACAGTTCTTAATGGATAATTATATTATAGTCAAACAAATATGTATTTTAAAAGGAAACTGGATCAAACATCTGTCACAGTTTACCTACTATAACTCTGCTAAACAGAGCTAGAATCAAGATCTAGTGCTATTCCAAAAAGAAATGTCATGAAACAAGAAGAATTCAACAGAAATAGTAATCATCTTCACTTTTTGTAGTTAAATCTACAATTTGTACCCCTTTTTGTTTAGCTTCTGGCGGCTGGGAGCGGAAAACCAGTTTTCTTCCCACCTAAAATGAAGACAGAAAATATAAAACTACTTTGTTAAATCAGCATGAAAGTTTTTCTTTGTAAACTTTTTTTATAATACAGATTCTAGATTCTTTTTAACATGCACACTATCACCATGTTGCAGTGTGCCCCTAACCATTTTTACTCAGTATTGGGTACTACTGAGTTCAGTAAGATTTACAGCCTAAGATATATTTTTAAGCACTCCTACTAACCCTTGTCTTTGGTACTGCAATTGCTCTTTCCAGAGCATGCTTCAGCCGTTCTTCCTGGATTCTCTTCAGTTCTTTCAATTTATCTTCACGAACTCTTTTAAGAATCAGAGAAAGATTTTAGGAATTAGAGGACGTTAGTATATTGTGAGAGGTAAGTGCCCAAATCTTCTACCTCCAGTGATGCAGCCTTGAATTGTGCCTATGCGTGTAAAATTCAGCATTACTGTGGTAACAAAAATGAGGGAGCTAGAGACAGTTTTGTGCACAGAATTTCTAAGGGTTAAACTAGTTGCAACACCGTTCGCACTGTGAGCAATTGGTGAATTCATTAAAAGTGGCTGATCCACTTCAATTCTTTCCCTCCTGCTCCAACCTCCAAGTCTGAATTGTTGAACTAGTGTTTGCTATTTGAATTGAGAGGAAAGCACTGGCAATAACTGTATTGCTAGAAATAGCAAGCCCCAGGGACCGGGCCTGGATTGACACCTCCATGTCTGCTATTTACCCAGCTCCTACGTAATTGCTAAATTATGTGAATTATGTTATGTCTAGTCTGGCCCTAAGAAGGTGGGACAACTAATAGTCATTTATAAAATACTTATAATACTAGGGTGGGGATGTCCATCTAAACAGAAATCTTTTTCACTTTGTGAAACTCTAATGCCTATAGGCTAAAAACTGGTGACTGTTGTCTCAAAAGTTTGGTCCAGAAGATAGTGTTGCAAGCTCAGATGTGACTAAGTGATGGGAATACATAACTGGCATACTTCTTTAAGCACTGGCATTAAGGTTACCTCTGCCGTCTTTGTTTTGCTCGGAGTTTCTCCATAGTTTCAACAGTCTCAAGGTATTCCGGTGGAAGTATTTCCAACATCTCACACAGTTCTGAAACTCTGATTTCTATTGCTTTCAGCATTTGAAAGGCGGTCATGCTGGATACTTCAATCGTTCCACAGCAAGCCCTATACACCTCTGTTATTTTTTTCTTAAGTGTATTCAGTGATTTATCCTTAAGATTTAAGAAAGGGATTTTATGTAAACCACAGCAAATGCTTACATTATACTAAACAAAAAAAAAAAGTCTACACTGAAACTTTAAAATAAGATGAACTCGCAAGCAATATAAAAGATATAACCATTTTCTAAATATAATATAGACAAATCATTCTACAATCCTAAAAAGTGAAACAGTCCTGAAAATGTGATGGCCACTTATTCAGCACATAAGGCAAAACCATAAGAGAACTGGCAGAATAAGGCACACGGATTGCAATATTAAGTCAATGCAGTGTTGAATGTCAAGTAGGATTAAATCCAATAAAGGCACAAATAAATATAGTAGCTCAATGCGTTTTTGAGCTTTTGGGGGCTCTCCAGGGGGAAAGTGTTTTTACAATATTACAGGGACGTAATTCCTGTAGATCCCTCCTCCAAATCATTGTCATTGGAGTACCCTGGGAAAATAACTTCCTGCGATTAGAAACTAAACCAGCTCAGGGAGTCCCTGATACGTCTTGAGATGTCTAGTTAATTGTGCAACTCAGAACTAGGAGAACCCCTAAATCATATGGAGCCGGTGCACATTCCTGTTTCCAGTACATGCCTACACCACTACGTCTGTGTCCACTTTTTAGGCACCAGGTAGGATGCCAGTGTTGGGCTCCCTGGTACTGTATCCCCTAGCTATACTGGCCCTGGTTCAAACTGCTACACATGGGCAATGTGGTATCACATAGACAAATTGTGATACTTCTACCCAAGTCATTAGAGATAGTATTAAACTGAGTTGTACTCAAAGTAGACCGGTTGGAATTAATGACCCTAATTTCAGTGGGTCTACTCTGAGTAGGAGAAGCACGGAATACCGCTGGCACTGTGGTCTTGTAGCCTGTCAAGGTTTTTAGAACACTGAGAGCTAGTCTATGTTATAAAGATTATATAAATATACAAAATTACCATGGATATTGGATTATAGTCTCCGGAAGAAAATACTTTGATTTTTAATTCCAGTTCAGCACTTTTCTGTTCTTCTTTGAGGCGAGCAGCTGTAAGAGCTTTTTTCTCATTTACTATATCATTTATCCTTTTTTCCCTATAAAAAAGGCTGTGAAAAGTTGTAACTAGTATTCAAAACTATTTTGTAGATTAGTTTTTCAGCGCAATAACCCAATTCTCATATTCTGGCTGTTCTAGGCAAAGCAGCATTTTTATTCTACAGACTTTAACAGGTTTAACAGGATTTCTGTCTCCCCAGGAAATTCTGAGAATCGTAGTTCAGTGATGATGGGCAAAGATCTCTCAGAGCTTGTGCAAGTGCTCCTACAAGATGGTTAACGCTTGTAAGTGGCCTACCTGTATAAACAGAATAGGTTCAAGGGGAGTGAGCTCATTAAAAATCACTCCTTGAATAGAAAAACCATTGTTTTTCTTTTTTAAAAAATTGAAGATACCTGTAAAACAACAGGGACATACTTGTGCAAATTATGTTGATATTGAAGAAAACGTTTAGCATGGAAACGTATATATACATCTTAAATAAAAAGATGTAAAAAGACTGATGATGGCATTGAAATTGTTCAGATGCTTTCGTCAACAAACTGAAAGTTGAAACGTACTAACCCTCATCTTGAACACCTACAGTCCCCAGCAGTATTTACCTCCTAGTCACTGGGGGGGGGGGCGCCTCTCCAATAACGTTGATATTTTCAATATCAATTGCACTATGTTCCACCAATATTCAGTGTTAGAAACCCAAGATATAAAATCTAATCGCCAAATGGCACCTTAAACCTAGGTTACAGTCACCACAATAATAATAATAATAATAATAATAATTTTTTATTTATACCCCGCCCTCCCCAGCCAAGGTCGGGCTCAGAGCGGCTTACAAGCAATAATAAAAACAAGATGAGTGATTACAACTTAAAAACAAAAATAAAATACAACATTAAAATAATGGAACATTAAAATATTAAAATGGAGCCTCATTGCAGGAGAAGGAAAAGAAAAAAGAAAAAGGGGGCGGAGGGAATCAAATTGGCTCCAATCCAAAGGCCAGGCGGAACAACTCTGTCTTACAGGCCCTGCGGAAAGAGATCAGATCCTGCAGGGCCCTGGTCTCATGAGACAGAGCGTTCCACCAAGTTGGGGCCAGTGCTGAAAAGGCCCTGGCTCTGGTTGAAGCCAATCTAACTTCCTTAGGGCCTGGGACCACTAGGGTGTTGTTATTTATGGACCTTGAGGCTCTCCGTGGGGCATACCAGGCGAGGCGGTCCCGTAGGTACGAGGGTCCTAGGCCGTGAAGGGCTTTAAAGGTCAAAAGCAGCACCTTAAATCTGACCCTGTACTCCACCGGGAGCCAGTGCAGCTTGAAAAGCACTGGATGAATATGCTCCCATGGCAGAGACGCTGTGAGGAGCCTCGCTGCAGCATTCTGTACCCGCTGGAGTTTCTGGGACAGCTTCAAGGGCAGCCCCGCGTAGAGCGAGTTACAGTAGTCAAGCCTGGAGATGACTGTCGCATGGATCACTGTGGCCAGGTCGGGGCGGGAAAGGTAAGGGACCAACTGCTTGATGCGGCGAAGGTGGAAAAATGTCGCCTTGGCTGTTGCTGTGACTTGCGCCTCCATGGAAAGGGAGGCGTCAAGGATTACACCCAAACTCTTAACGGAAGGCAATGGCACTAATTGGGCCCCCGCAAGAGAAGGGAGTTGGTCCCTCATCCCCATGCTATCCCGACCTAGCCATAGGACCTCTGTCTTCGAAGGATTTAGTTTCAATCGGCTCCCACGAAACCATCCAGCCACAGCTTCCAAGCATCTGGTCAGTGTGTAAGGGGCCGAGTTGGTGTGGCCATCCATCAGTAGATAGAGCTGAGTGTCATCAGCATATTGATGACAGCCCAGCCCAAAGCTCCGGATAATCTGGGCAAGGGGGCGCATAAAGATGTTAAAAAGCATTGGGGAGAGAATTGCGCCCTGCGGCACTCCACACACCAAGGAGTGGCGTGACGACATTTCCCTCCCTAGTGCCACCCTCTGTCCCCGACCAGAGATAAATGAGCACAACCAGTTACGGGCTATGCCCTGTATCCCCACGTCTGCAAGGCGATGGTCCAGAAGATCATGATCGACCATGTCAAAGGCTGCTGACAAATCTAAAAGGATCAGCAGTCCTGACCCGCCTCGATCCAGTTGTCTACGGATATCGTCTGTTAGGGCAACCAGAGCCGTCTCCGTCCCAAAACCAGGACGGAAACCGGACTGAAATGGATCTAATGCCGATGTTTCCTCCAGAAACCTACCAAGCTGTTCAGCAACCGCTCTCTCAATTACCTTACCCAGGTATGGAAGATTTGAAACTGGGCGGTAATTGGATAGGTCTAAGGGATCTAATGAAGCTTTCTTTAAGAGTGGACGCACCACTGCTTCCTTCAGTTCCCCTGGGAATGTCCCCGTGTCAAGGGACAAATTGATAATTTCAACCAAGGGGGTCCGCGCAACATCTGGACACTCCCTAATCAGCCAAGACGGGCACGGATCAAGGAGGCAGGTGGTGGGCCTACCAACTTGGAGGAATCTATCCACATCAGTAGGGAGTATCCGATCGAAATGGTCCAACACTGGAACCAACAATGAAATGTCTAGGTGCCTTTTTTGCAATAAACTCTGCTAATATTATTATTCATTTCTAGGCTGCTTTATATTTTAAAGAACAGATCTCAAAGCAGTTTGCAAGACATTAAAACATCAAATAAAACAATCCAGAATAAAGCAAATTCAAGCTTCAAGGAAAATTATTTCCAATCTTTCTCTAAGGGACACCATGTGGGGATCTGTTAACCCAGTTAACAGATCCCCACATGGTTGCAATTGGACCCACACCAGTTGCAAAACACACCTGGTGCCTGGCTAATTTCTAACACTGCCAATATTGTATGCTCCACTGTGGAACTAGTCCAGGCTGAAGTCTCCTAGAACTGCTGATTGGCTGTTCAAACTGGTCCATTAAGAAGCCATGGGTGTTCTGTTTAAGGCATAGTTAACCCTAGTGCCCTACAGATGTTTAGGGCTATAACTTCCATCAGCCCCAGTAAGCATGGCCAAAGTCCAGGTCTGTGCAACTGTATCTGAAGAGTGCCATATTGGTTATCTCCGATTTAAGGAATCGGTGTAAAGGCTACTGCTAAATAACTTGGTGATTTTCTTTTATTCCTGTCTGTGCTGCTTTTCTGCTCTGGCTTTCAGCATGATAACTTGCTTTGTCTATGACTTGCTATGGTGCTTCAGCTGCTACCAACCTCAAGCCTAAACTAATCCATGGTCTGCAGTTGTGGTGGGGAACAGAACATTCCCATCTCATTCCATCAAAGCCACTTCACTCTCCTCTTTCGGAGCCCAGCAAAGCATTCCCTGAATTGATGAGATTTCTGCTACACATTAACTCTACTTCTATTTTTACAAAGTTCTGTCCTCTTGTCATGTTAGTTTTCTATATAGTGGCAAACACATTGGCTTCACTAAACAAATATGTAGTAGTCGTGTTAGTAGAAGGGAAGGGGACCCACTTTGTACCCGAGGAGGAACAGAAGCAGCGTATTTCAAAACGTTTCACTTTTAAATAACTTACATTCCCTGAACAATGGCGTGTTCTCTCTGCCGTGCGTCTTCTAGTGTTCCACTGAGATCTTGAATATTTTGAAACAGTGATAGATTTTGTTCCTCAAGATGCCTGTACATCTGAAGCAACTCATCTGGATCTTTGAAATATATCTCTGGTTCCTAATGCAGGAGAAGGAATACTATAGAGTTGCTGAAAAATGAGTCATATCAATGCAGTTGCAAACAGTTCTTGATAAAATAAAAATTGTTAAAAATGGGAGGGGAGATTTTTAACACTGGGCTGCATTAGGTATGATAGATTGCACTTGCCTTGCTACTAAATTTTAACAAAAAATGTTAAAAATTATTGTCCAAGTGAAGGCCAATTCACAAGTTCTTTTTCTGCTGCACGTTAATCTCAGAACACTGCCTTGAAGCCAGATTCCCTTATGCAAGTCCACAGCATACTTGCAGGTATGAATACGAATATGCAAATTCTTGATCTAGAGGGCCAAGAACACTGAAATCTACACAGAAAGTTCCCTTAGGAATGAAGAATTTACATTTCAACATACGGATGGAATCCATACATGCAGGAATCTTACAGCCATGCTTGCAGCCAGTGGCTACCTCCTAGCAGTTTTGGCCCAGAGATTGTGAAGATGTTGTGCGATTGAATGAAAAGCAACAAAAGGTCCCATTTTTATAGGATTCTGTTGTATTTAACAAAGATTAATTCATCACCTCGTCAGTGTCTAGATCTTCAAGCGAAATATCATCATCTGAAGAGGCAGAGATACTTTTTTCACTTGAACAGCTGTTATAAAAGGAAAAATTAATTCAGATTTGTGTTTGAAGTTTGCCAAGTCAGTGCTCAGTGGTGGAAGGAACGTTGTGTTCGATAAAATTGAGACCTTGTTCTTTGTAAGCCCAGGCTAACCTACGTGCAGTGCTCCCAATGATGTTATGATTCCAAGTCCCCGCTGACACTCTAGTTCACATGCTGATAGCCAGGGGGATGATAGATGGGAGAGCTGGTGCCCAAAAGCAGAATTGTACAACTACAGTGGTACCTTGGGTTACAGATGCTTCAGGTTGCATGTTTTCGGGTTGCGCACTGCACAAAAACCCGAAAGTACCGGAACGGGTTACTTTCAGGTTTCGGCGCTCGCTGCAGGTTGCGAACGTGCCTCCCGCCATGGATCACGTTCACAACCAGAGCGTCCACTGTACTTCCACATGTATCCAAAGGGATAAGCGCTTCTCTTTCTTGAAGAGA
This sequence comes from Podarcis bocagei, assembly GCF_964188305.1. Taxonomy (NCBI): domain Eukaryota; kingdom Metazoa; phylum Chordata; class Lepidosauria; order Squamata; family Lacertidae; genus Podarcis; species Podarcis bocagei. Next base: position 38,937,844 of record NC_138135.1, on the reverse strand, counting down.
AGCTCTTTATGTTACATCTACAACCCGAAACGGAGAGAACTTTTAAAAGCAATTAAATTTCATAGAGTACCTTGCTAGCGATTTTTTTCTCCCTTCTACTGAGAATCTTTTGCTCAGTGATAGTCTTGATGCCCTCTTAAAAAACCTGTAGTCGCCTCCTTCAAAAATTAACAAGTCTGTATTATTACCTTTATTCGGCAACAGGGTTATAAGAACTATATTACATATCTTACGTTATTTTCATTAATATCGGAGTGCCTGTCCTGTGGCCATCCAGATTTTGCTGGGTTACAATTCCTAATTGTAATGCTGGGTGGGGTTGCTCTGAACTGGAGTCCAGCAACATCTTTAGGGCCACAGCTTAAGACACCCTTGCCTTATATTAAAGACAGGATGTGGAGCTGCCTTCAAGAAAGACATCAGGATCCTGCATACAAGTATTCGTTGTGCAGCTAGTGCCTGTTAAACTTTGCCCAAATGAACTTGCCTGTAGTCAGAACTAGAAAGGCATCCTTGCCACTAGCATTTACCATGGGGGGGGAAGGTAAGGGAGTGGGGGTATTTTGTCTGCCTTAACTTATTTCACCCTATCATTCCTTATGTATCACTTCCTGAGTTTTGCTTAGATAAGAGGTGGTCCCTGATCCCATTTGCCATAATGTGAGTGGCTGAAATTCCTGATCGCCTTCCTTCAGCTACTCTCTGTGAGCAAGCTCCAGTCGACACTTAAATTACAGAGCAAAAGCTTCCCTGGTGGAAAGAGCGATGTATTCCCTCAAACTGTTGCTGTACAGATGGGCAATGGGAGGCGTATGCTTCACAGCACAAAACTTAAGGCTCTTAGATCATATACAGCTGGGACACAATCCAATACTCAATATACTTTGGTGGCAGGGATGGTGGGACGAATTAGAGAAGCCCTGGTATTCCACCACAAACCCAAATATGTCTCTCCCAATGATGATATGCCAGCAGAACGTCACAGATATACCGGTACTACTCCATACTGGCAGAGTGGCCAAAATGTAGTGGAGGGGGGCGGGGGAGACTGATCCCATCCCCAACACTGGCATAACATTATGCCAACTTCAGAAGTGGGGGTGGGGAATCAAAAGCTGCATACAGAAGTTAGCAGAGGGGAAAGCTCCATTGCTTGACCCATTTCTGACTGCCCTGGCTGGCAATGGTGGATAAGGCATTTGGTCGAATCCTTAGTCTGTTCCCAGGAGGTGATGCATCACCGCCTTTGATCAAGTGCAATACCTCAGGGTACCCCTGGGGATCTGGGAGGAAGACTCTGTCCAGAAGCCCAGATGGAGAGTGGGTGTTTCATGGCTGAGTGGAGATTTGAACCTGGTCGAATGCTCTAGCCCAGGGGTCAGCAAGGTTTACCTGCCATGGGCCGGATCACTCCCACGGAGATCATCCGTGGGCTGGACTGGCACAGCGTGATACCAGAAATCGCGTCTGCGCATCTCTGTGGCGCCGGAAATCGCTTCTGCACATGCCCAGACGCTGGAAATCACGCCTGCACATACACGATTTCTGGTATCTGCGCATGCGCAGATGTGATTTCTGGCACCGCTCGGTGAGTGCCCGCGCTGCACTGGGGACTCGCCCTGCAGGTGGTTCAGGGCGGCTTGTGGGCCGGTAAAACAGTCTGTGGGCCGCATCCAGCCCATGGGCCACACGTTGCCGACCCCTGCTCTAGCCACTACACACCACTGTGGCTCTCGCAGCCCTTCCTCCATTCATAATACGGTCCTGCCTGGAATATCTGGTGCAGGCAAAGATGATATTCCTACAAGAAAGTCCTTCTTCCCATTGGCTCCTTACCTTGGCATTTCTGATGGTCTTTCTTCGCATCAGTTTCAGAAAAAAATACTGATGTTGATGATGAAGGTAGCAGTTTCTTGGGATGATGTTGCCCTTTGGCATGAGCCCATTTGTCTAAAGACGCGGTTCAAACAGCACAGAAATATTTGGTAGTAAGTAACTTGATAGGCTATTTATACACACCAGCTGGCTAAATCCAAACCAGAGTGGGACACACCCACGCCATACTTTTAAAGCACTCATACTGTATACTAGTTTAACAGTCATGACTTCCCTCAAAAAATCCCAGGAACTTTAATTTGTTAAGGGTGATGACAGCTAGATAGAACAAATGGTCTAACTTGGTATAATAATACCACATCCTTCAAGTACCAGAGCCAAACTGATGGTGAGGGGAAAAGGAAGGAAGGAGGAAGGTTCACAGAGAGAAGACACCACTGTGAGGTAAAAGTTGGAGGGAAACAGTACAATAGACACAAAACAAAGGCTAGAAAGTTGTTGTTTTTTAAAATCTCTCAAATACAAGGTAAACGATGAGAAAAACCAAGGCTCCTAAAAAAACCAGTCACACCCAACCTTCCCTGACTCTAGGCAGGACCAGTCAGACCCTGAAGTGGAAGAGAAGGCAGAAGGCTGACAAGGACTGCCATCCCATCAGTTGGGAATGTCGAGTTTGCATCATCCAGCAAACTAAAATACTGCTTCACTGGTCTGCACTTTATACATCAATGGGGCAGATATGGGAACAACATTGATCCTTAGACATTGTTTCTCAGTTTCCACTCTGGGAGAATTGAAAAAAGGGGGAACTGAAGTGACTTCTAACATGCAGGGGTGCAGTGCAATATAAGTTTCTAGTGGACAGTACTAAAATGACATACTTACTTATTTTTTGGTGTAATATGAAAGAAGTAGACCCCATCCTGCTTTTCTCACGAGCAGGAAAAGAAAGCAAAGACTTTGAAACGTCTCTTTTATCCTTTTTCAATAGCTTCTTTTTTGCCATCTGTTGTTCTTGCCACTCTTTAGGAGACACACTCAACAAAAAAGCTTCGTAGGATAAATACAGTCTCAGATTATCTTCACTATTTACAATTTCACTGCAGACATTAAAGGATGATCATTTATAAGCAAGCAGACAGTCATATTTTAGTGAAGTACAACAGCCAAATGTTATAAAGAAAATAAACTGACATTATTGTAATAAACAATGCAAAAGCAAATGAACAAGAGTTTTTATCACAGTTATGGGAGTCACATTAAGGTTTGTTTCATCTTAATATTTTGAGCTAAAATGCTAACTCTAAGTAAGCCTGAATCTTAATACACACACACACAATTTATTTCTCTACCTACTGTTTCTGTGCGGGGTGGCAGCAGCGTGCAACAATATGTGTGTTAGTGTTTAAATTCTATTATTTTGAAAGTATTGAATCCATAGCTATCCTGCCTACAAAAGGTATTTTCCATTCAGACAAGGGCTTTGACATATTATGTGCAGGCCTTGAGCAATATAAAAAAGAACTAAATGCATAACTAGTATTCCACTTGTGCAAGCTGTAGTATGAAAACTGCTATAGAAGTTATCCCTTATCTGCCTTCTTGTAGTTTGAAAACCAATTAGGAAATGCAATAAGAAGTGTTAATATTAATATTAATAATAATTTATTATTTATACCCCGCCCATCTGGCTGGGTTTCCCCAGCCACTCTGGGCGGCTTCCAAAAGAATATTAAAATACTGTGATACATCAAACATTAAAAGCTTCCCTAAACAGGGCTGCCTTCAGATGTCTTCTAAAAGTCTGGTAGTTGTTGTTCTCTTTGACATCTGGTGGGAGGGCGTTCCACAGGGAGGGCGCCACTACCGAGAAGGCCCTCTGCCTGGTTCCCTGTAACTTGGCTTCTCGCAGTGAGGGAACCGCCATAAGGCCCTCGGTGCTGGACCTCAGTGTTGAATAAGTGAATGACTTACACATAGATGTATAAACACCCTGCAAGCAAATCAGGATGAACACTCATTGCTGCATAACCACCTCCCAAAAAAACCTGGCAGCAGCCTAGGTTATGCTTTGCTAAATATGTGAAATAAAGAACTCACCTTTTAAGAGAGAACAGCTCATTCATTGCTGACCTCACTTCCGCTGTCACCTCCATTTTAGCTTTTGCTTCATGAGTTGCACTAAAAATAATATAGATGTTGTAATTCTGGGTGCATATAGGCAGATTTTAAAATAGAAACACATTTTTCTGCCTGCACCCCCCAGAAAATAGGTGAACAGTCTGGTTTGCTTTTGTCCACAAGTAGCACAAATCTGCAATCACTCTGAAAACCAGTTTCAAACTGTTTCCTTAGTAATCAGTGCATTACAAAGCCAATGAACATTTTCAGACTGACGAATTATTCCGCTAATGACAGTCACACCTTGCACAGCACATTTAAAAACCTCTCAATGTCGGTATGGAAACTTGCAGCCATAAGAATCAACCAGAAATTCCTCACCTCTTAAAAGTCAACGGACTAGAGGAAATAACATTAGAGAATGAAGCAAACGCCAACCCACCAATCCATCTCGTCAAAGCCATTATGCCCAAGCTTGAGGTAGAGGCCTTGCTCTCTCCCACCAAAACCTATAACACCCTCCCTGCTGACACCCATTCATCTTGCCCTCTTCCTGCACACAGATGGCTACTGAAAACCGAACTATTCAAGTGAGCTGCTAACATTTTGATGAACTGCTGTTTCAAATATATATAATTCATCTGATGCTGTTGTCATTCCTTATTTGTAGGTACAGTATAATGACCTCCCCCCCCCCCCATTCATTCTTCTTAGGTATATGAGCAAAAACTGGGGCAGAGACATCACATTTCGACAACTACATCAGCAAAAAGTAATCTCTGGTCAGACATGATGTTGGGATCTAATAGGGGCAATCTTCTAGTGGCAGGGTAGAATGATCTGGGGTCGTTGAAAGCTTTGGATGTAAAGTCCCCAGGTTTCTTACTTGTGAGTGTACTAGCAAGAAAAGAAAACACTGGCTGGGTCACATCATGCTTGAAGAATGTCTGCTACAGCGATACAGAGGACCCACGTGGCCTTCCTGTTCTTTGCAATGGCTACTGGGGCAGCCTGTGTGAGCACATTTGCGTGGGAAGGTAGGAGGGCACAAACAGGACCACCAAGCCCTATGAGAATTCTCCGTGTGCAGGCCCCGCAGTCAAACCATCTAGCTTGTTATTAATAATAGAAATTGCAACAAAGTGTCTAACCTTTTAAGAGCATCAACAGAACGTCTGTCGTTTTCTTTGAGAAACTCATCAAATGCTATTGCATCTTCTTCTAATTTTGTTTCGGCGAGTTTGGCCCTCCTCTCTTCCTCCGATACCATTTCCTCCAGCTTGGCTATGGTGCGTTGTTTCGTTTTAACCGCATACTGGGAAGGGGAAACATTGCAAAAAGTTAAGCACAAAAGGATCTTCGTATTCAAGCGCCTTGCAAAGCTGAATGCCATTCCAATAGCAAAAAAAGGCTATGCAAGGCCTGGTTGCTACTCTTTCAGATTACTACCCTGAAGGCTTTTCAATCGAGCATTCTCATCCTAACAGCAATAAAGTTAATAGTCCTATCAGACAGCTAGTGCATGCTACAGAGAAACCATATTCTCATTAACTTAACTTAAGGGTAAATCGGGGTTTATGGAATCTTTGGGTTTTTAGTCAGAAACTTTTTTCTGTCTTCCCTTGGGCAGGTTTATTATGCTGTTAATGGTACATGGGGTCAGAATGGAATACTCAGGCTTATTCACTAACCAAATTAGTCAGGACACTAAATAGTAAATAATGAATGTATAGTTGAGAATTAAGACAGTGAGTACATATTAAAGGATGATTTATTCCAAACAAAATCAGTGCCATACAGCCACCATGTTTAGTGCTCAATTGCTTTGATTTAGTGATCTGCTCTGAACTAAACAGAAATGTTCCAGTGTGTAGCTGAAGCTACTGTAACTAGAACTTTCCCATTTTTAAGTGCACCAACTACACGAAACAAAATGGTTACCTCCAGTAGAAACAACTCTTTCTGTTCATTGATGTATTCTGTTATAGACTGCTTATCACTCTGAATACCTTTAAAACAGTTAGAATTGTTAGATTCCATCTTCAAACCTCTGCAATTTGTAGGTTTAAATAAACTTAATGTGTACTCAATTATAAACAATATTTGAAGTATAACCATCTTTCCAGACATTATGTGGATATCTTGGATTCACTAGTTTTGCATACTATCTCAATGTGGACCCAATGCCAAACCATGGTTAATGAAGCTATGATTTGGTGTGATACCTGAATCAATGAACCATGGTTCATGATGAGTCAGCAAACTAGAATCAGAAAGAGGTTTGCCATGATATTTGAATTGACAAACCATAGCTACAGCTGCTGCTCTGGCTCTAAGGTGCAGGAATCTAGAATTCTATATTATCACAAGTTGTGGACCTTCTTTTGAATTTAAATATGTATCTTAAATTACGTATGACCTATACTACAGGTTCTATAGTATATAAATTAATCTATAAACAAGTTAATCACAAGATCCTGCATATGAATAGTTGAAAATTCTTGGTAAATACAAGGTCTGGTAAACTCAGGTTTATATTTTTGTAACTCATTTCACTCACACTTTGCAAAAGCAAGAGTCCAGTCCAGAGCAGAAGTCTCTTTCTCTATTTCTTGTTTTGTTTCTCTTTCAATGTCTTCTTCCAGCTTTTTGAGAGCCTTTCGAGACCTAGCTCTTGATGAAAATGTGCTCTTTTCATGCACCTTCAGATTGTGTTGAACTGTTCTAACCTGAAATTGAAATCCATGTTATCCAGCTTTAGAGAACAGTACCGTAATCTCTTCTCTCACTTAAACTTCACACTTAACTGAACTAGATGAGACACCCAAGACCCATGATTGGATCTACTGAATGATGTATAAAAGCAGACATGGGGGAGGAAAAAATGGATCAAAGTCACTGTGCTGGGTGAGGGTGTGTGAACATTTCTCCACACGTCATTTCACTGACTGAAAAGGCTCTAAGTTATGCAAGTCCAAACAAATGTGAACTTTGAATGATGCCAGAAGCTAAATGACAGCCAATACAACAGCCCAAAATTTGGTTTAATATGTTTTCCTCTTCCAAGCCCTCAAAGTTGCAGCTTCTGAACAATTTTTGAGGATGCTAAGGTGTGTGTGTGTGTGTGTGTGTGTGTGTGTGTGTGTGTGTCTATGAGTGAATGCATGTACACATGAGTGTGGGCATTTCACCCAGAAGAGTGAGCCTCATGCCAAAAAATTAATAAAAATTAGCCACCCATACGCATCCAATTAACAGATTTACATGCTTAGAGGAGCTTGTCTCATAACATTGTGTTACAACTGTTGCCATTACAGTGGTACCTCGGGTTACATACACTTCAGGTTACAAACGCTTCAGGTTACAGACTCCACTAATCCAGAAATAGTGCTTCAGGTTAAGAACTTTGCTTCAGGATGGAAACAGAAATTGTGCGCTGGTGGCGCGGTGGCAGCAGGAGGCCCCATTAGCTAAAGTGGTGCTTCAGGTTAAGAACAGTTTCAGGTTAAGAATGGACCTCCGGAACGAATTAAGTACTTAACCTGAGGTACCACTGTATATGAATTACAGTGGTACCTTGGTTTACAAACTTAATCTGTTCCGGAAGTCCGTTCTTAAACCAAAGCATTCTTAAACCAAGACATGCTTTCCCATAGTAATAGTAAATTGAGTAAATTTACAATTTACTCAATAGGAAGCGGAACATCTTCTGCTTCCAAGGCAAAGGCAAAGTTCCAAGGCAAAGTTCACAAACCCAAACACCTACTTCCGGGTTTGCAGCATTCTTCATCCAAGTTGTTCATAAACTAAGCTGTTCTCAAACCAAGGTACCACTGTATTGGGAGAAGTATGTACTATCTCTACACAAAACTACCATTCTGCCCCACTTTTCCAACCTAATAGGGCAAACGTTTTAAATAATAAATACATGAAGGTATGGGAATTCTACTAGAAAAAAATGACTTATAAACTAAGAGGCTCTAGAGGTAAAAAAAAGTAAATTTCTGTTTGGTTGTGTTCTGTATTATCTACGAAAACAATAAAATCAAACTGCTCACCTGGCCTATAAATGGCTGTGGATGATAGAATAAAATAAGAATCTGTGGAGCTTCACAAACCCTTGGAAAATAAGGGATCTCCATGTTAATTGTGTTTTTAAAAATGTTTTAGACTTGTTATAATTTCTATTATACTAAAAGTCTGGAAGGTATTACTGATACCTCTGGCCTACTTTGGCGTCTCTGCTCTGATATTTCTGTTTCCTGTGATGTTTTCATTTATGCTTGATTTTTCATTTAATGAAAGTTTGAAAAATAAAAATAAACAACTAATGAAAACAATTACAATGGCAACTATAGTCAATTATATATTTGACAATTGGAAATACATACCTTTTCTTTTTCTGTGCACTCAATATCTCTATAAAGATATATTTCAGCATCCATGGCTTTGAAAGGGCTCTTTGGTTTGCCATCTTGCCACATAAAATATGAAAGAAAATACTATTTGCTTTCTAATACCATTTAGGAATATTAGCATTCAACTCCCAGCCCCCCACAATCCCAAACCATTAAAAATGGCAAATCTCAACTCAAGGAAAAACTAGCTAAAGAGTTATCCAGCAGGAATGAGAATGGCTTTTGATTTTCATTCATCAGTTCTGTGAGTTTCCCACATCCCTTTAAAAGAAAAAAAAAAGCATAAAATGATATATATTATCTGTTCTGGGAGCACTTTGTGCTGAAGTTTATGGCTGTTTTATATTTAAGTACCAGACTAGCCGTCAAAGGCACCTAGGAATTCCATGCCAGTGAGTGCCTGGAATTCCAAGTAGTAAAGTCAATGAGCAGATGACTTTTCTCTTCTGCCAACCTGCTTGTTTTTCATGTTCCCGGCAGAGAAAGGAAAGTCTCTTCCTCCACAACCAGCAAAGAAGTACATCAGGCTGGCAGAGAAGGAACAGACCACAGTCTTCCTCCTTGCCTTGGAAGAAGACAAATATTTTTCTTAGCCTGCCTTTCCATGCTTCTGCCGCTGTGGCCAGCATTGAAGCTAGCACAGTGTACTAGGCTTTTGGCAGGTTAGTAAAAAAAAGTGTGTGGGGTAGTAACTTCTGTAAGCTTCATTCAAAATGAGTTATGGAGCAGAAATTTAGTAAGTGAACAATTTAAATACATGTGTCATGTGTAGAACGATGGGGAAGAAAACAAACACAAATCACTGCCCGTAGCAGCAGTGATGCATGTCAAGGGACAAAGTAGTAGTGGTGGTCTTCTAGTGATGGTGCTGCACTCGTTGCACCAGGGATAAATAATAAATAAATTCTTATTTATACCCCGCCCTTCCCAGTTCAGAAAACCGGGCTCAGGGCAGCTAACAAAAAATTTAAAACACTTAATTTTAATATAACATAGAAGCAGCATAAAATACAGTATAAAAGCATGAATAACAATAAAATTCAAAGTTCAAAAATCAATTTGGGGGAAATCCATCCAATAAACTTTAGCTAGTCAGCAGGGCTAGCTGGCTGAATTAGTCCTACTTGGGCCAGCAAGGAGGCCAGGGGAGAATTAGCTGTGGGGTCTCAGAGTGGGTAATCTTCATAAAAGGGGAGGAGGAGGGAAGAGAAGGGAAATAAAAGATCAGGCTGAATTCAAATTAAAGGCCAGGCGGAATAGCTCTGTCTTACAGACCCGGCGGAAGCAGGTTAAATCCTGAAGGGCCCTAGTCTCATGGCACAGGGCATTCCACCAGGTTGGAGCCATCACTAAAAAGGCCCTGGCCCTGGTGGAGGATAGTCTTGACTTCCTTAGGGCCCGGGACCTCTAAACTATGGTTATTCATGGACCTTAAGGTCCTCTGTGGGGCATACCGGATAGGGATGTGGTGATAGTCAGATGGGGGGGGAGTTCTGGGTTGGAAGCATTACCCCTAGAAGGTGCATGTGCTCCTGTGGGGCTGTTGCTGCAAACCTGGAGGTTCCTGACATCACGATATTCTGTAAAGTGCAATCCTACAGCCAGAAGGGTGCCACTTCACTCTTGCATAATGCAGAAGTATCCAAGGCCATCCTATTTATGGGAACTCCTAGATACACCAAGCATGTGTAGGGCCATCCTGAACTTCTTGGTCTGCCATCGCTTGCATTATAAAGATCATCGCCTCCACATCCGAATATCTCATCAGAGTTGGGTCCAATGCATGCCCAGATACCACGCAGAGCCCATTACCGAATTTGCTGTTTTCCCCATGTTCCAGATGTTGACTTTCTAGAGCCCCTGACAGTTCAACCTACAGTTTGTAAAGCTATTTGATATTTTGAATTACCCATATCAACTTTTGATCCCAAACACTGTGTTGAAGCCATCTCCATACTTTAACACCCTCCCGAGATCTAGAAAGAAACACAATTGCAAGAAAGTTTAAAAACACATTTGCTTTTTAGCTGTTTGAAAATTCAATACAGGGATAAACAACAGCATGAACAAATGCAAATGACTGTTTAATCTGACAAAATTCAGCAGTACAGTGGTACCTCGCAAGACGAACGCCTCGCAAGACGGAAAACCCGCTAGACGAAAGGGTTTTCCGTTTTGGAGGCGCTTCGCAAGACGAATTTCCCTATGGGCTTGCTTCGCAAGACAGCCCATAGGGAAATATCCGGGACAGCGGGGAAGCGCAGCGCGTCTTCCCCACTGTCCTCGGACCTCCTCCAAAGCCGGGCGGTGGGGCGGGAACGCCTCCTCCCGCCGCCGGCGGGCTTCGGAACGGTGCTCCAAAGCCGGGCGGCGGGGCGGGAACACCTTCTGAAGGCGGGAGGGGGGCGAAAGTCTTTGTCCCCCCCCCCCGCCTGCCTTCCCGGGAGAGCGGAGAAACACAGCGCGTTTCTCCGCTGTCCCGGAGGGCTTTTGAAGGCAGGCGGGGGGAGCAAAGACTTTCGCCCCCCGCCCGCCTTCAGAAGAGGTCCAGGACCTCTTCTGAAGGCGGGCGGGGGGCGAAAGTCTTTGTCCCCCCTGCCTGCCTTCCCAGGGGCTTTTAAATCGCCCCGGACAGCGGAGAAGTCCTCCGCTGTCCCGGGGCGATTTTAAAATGCCGCCCGCCAGCATTTTAAGATCGCCCGGACAGCGGAGAAGTCCTCCGCTGTCCCAGGGTTTTTTAAAATGCTGGGGGTGGGAAGAAAAGCCCTTGTCCCCCCCCCCCGCCTTCAGAAGAGGTCCAGGGACATACTGTCCCCGGACCTGGTCTGAAGGCGGTTTCCCTAGGAACGCATTAATTTATTTTCAATGCATTCCTATGGGAAACCGTGCATCGCAAGACGAAAAACTCGCAAGACGAAGAGACTTGCGGAACGAATTAATTTCGTCTTGCGAGGCACCACTGTAGTTGAATGAAACAAAGAGACTTAGCATATAAATGTAGATATATTGCATGAATGTGAGGCTTGCTAGACAGATCAATAAAACATTTTTACATTTATCTCCCTGTGTATTATAATGAATATTTATTGCCTTCAAGCTAATGCTAAACTACCATGGGGGTGGGGGAGAAGGGATTACACGACAAATAAATGGGAAAGCTGGACAATGTGCCCCCCTTCCAATGTTACATTTACTTAGCTTTGTTTAAAATGAGGCGGGATGGGAAATGGCCTAGACACGCGTCTAGATGAAAATAGACTCATCAGGTGCAAGTATGAGACTCTGCTGATATAACCTTTTTCTTCCCTTTTGAGAGAAAATAAAAAAGCAAGCTTTGGGCTCACACATATGTCTTCTACTGTACAATGTTTTCCTTGGATGACATCCCATTTTCGTCAGAACAGACCCATTAAAATCAATGGCCTTAAGTCCACTAATTTCACTTGGGTTGCTCTGAGGAAATAATACACGTACCAGTACAACCCTTCATCTGTTCTCTAAAATCTCTCTCAACCTATTATTTATAGCCAGATCGAAAGGTTATGGACAGCAGGTTCAGAGAGTCATTATTTTATTTTGGGTACAGTGAATAAAATTTCGCCCACGACTGTACGGGTGTGTGTAAATACATAAGCAATCAATCCGCGGAATGTAACACGTGTACAGGCGAAGCTGCCTTGATGCATGTGCAGAGCGCTAGGTGGGACGCACAGCTGGTTTCCACTTCTGAGATGAGGACTACAGGTTTCCGGAGGAGAAAGTGACTTCTTCCAGGTAAGCTGTTTTTATTGTTATTATTTATGTGGGTTGGTTTTTTGTGTGCAAAAACTGGGCGAAGGCAGGAACCAATGCACCGCACAGCGGCTGCACCCCAAACCTCCCCAAATGCAGCCCCTGCCCTTTCTTCGAGAAGTCTGACTTCCTCCTTACCGGAGAGCGCCCGGGCAGTCGGAGGAGGTAGCTAAAGACATGCGAGAGCCGCTACCGCAAAAACGGCGCCTCCCGGGCTGTGAAGGCGGTTGGGAAGAAGAGGCGCCCCGGCAGCGCGAGGCGGGAAGCAAACGCCGCTCGGCGCCGGCGCAGCTCCGCCCACCCCTGCGCGGGGCCGCGCGCGCCTTCGCAGCTTGCAAGGAGCTGGCCGAGACTTTTCTTCGCGCCATGCCAAGCACCGCTGGGATGGAAGCGGAGCTGGCCTCCGCCTCCAATGCACCGACCCTGCGCACATGTTCCACATTTGCCTCCTTCCTTCCTTCCACCCGAACAGGCATAGCATTGCCGTTTTGCTTAGGGTTGCCATATTTCGTGACACCCTCAAAATGGTTGAGCTTTTTTTTTTTTTTAAGGAAACCACCAAAATAATTGTTTATCTTATGAAGGCTTAACGGGAGCCAAAGCTCAGTCCCCAGGGTCTGCTTTAGATGCTACATCTAAAACAGGACATAATGAAAAGTGCCTCTGAGCATGTGCAGAATGTTATTGTACGGGAAAGTAATTGCCATCTACTCTCACACTGCCCAAAAAACCTAGCCCAAAATTAGAGATTTTAAACTCTTCCCTGACGTCAGGCAAGCCTAGTTTTACTGCCCGATACAAATTTATTTCAGGCTTTTCCGATTGCAATCAATCGCGCTTCACAGCTTGACATGTAACCCACCAGCTAAGCCTTATTGCTGATGCCCGGCCGCCACTGGGATGTTTTTTATATTTGCATCATCCTTTGTCATTTGCCATTCTGGCTGCAGTTGATGGGAGTCCAAAGCATCATTTGGACTATTGGGGAACATTAAAAATGAGATTCCCCTACCTACAATTGAAATAGCTAGGGGTCCATTCTGTATAACCACCTCAGAACAGCACCAACTCATTTTGAATTCTGTACAGTCCAAGCCCACCCCCCCTCCCCGTGTGTGTTTGCTTGTTTTGGGTGAAAACTGCCAACTAAGAGAAATGATGACGATTCCAGGAGCAAAGAGAAAGACCTTGCCCTGGGAAACTCGTGAGCATTCTCCCTGCCTTGTTGACGCTGTCTGGGCCAGTCCCAGACTTCCCAAGCTCTTTCGTATCTGTCTGGAAAGAGCAACATGGCTGGTGAGTATAAGCTCCTGCTTGAAGGCGCCCAACAGCTGGTGCTTGTCTGCACCAAAGGTGAGAAATACCTCCTGGAAGCTGGCATGCAACATCTGGCCGTGCTGGAAAACGGCAGCGTGGTGATTGGCAAGTAAGTGAATCTTCCGGGAGGGGGGGTGTTGCTTGCTGGGGGCAGGGGGAGTCTCTCCAGCAGAATCTCTCTCCAATGGGAAGGTTTCTGTTAGTTTGTTTTTGTACTGACCTTCTCTAACGACAGGAAAATAAATGAAGTTTTTACAGAAAAAATAAAACAAAAATATTTTCTGTCTCTCTTCTGACAGTCACCAGCTGACCAAAACGTGTACTCTTGAAATAAAAAAAAGATTAACTTTCTTATAGCCAATGAACTAAGTCAGGGGCTTGGTTGCCCAATCACCTTCTCAATCTGGTCCACGGACAGTCCGGGAATCAGCATGTTTTTATATGAGTAGAATGTGTCCTTTTATTTTAAATGCATCACTGGGTTATTTGTGGGGCATAGGAATTCATTCATATTTTTTTTCAAAATATAGTCCGGCCCACCACATGGCTGAAAAAGGTTGTTGACCCCTGAACTAAGTTGTTAGTTACTTTGGACAAGTAACAATGTGACAGTTAATGAATTTTAATTTCCTGTCTACACTGAAGAATCCAACAATGATGCTAGCTAAATAACTTACTAAAGAAGACATTGGTTTAAGTTTTAAGTACATTTGCTTCAGAAAATAAGTTTTAGATCGGGGTATAAAAAGTAATTCTGTCTCACTTGCTTTGAAATTAATGGTAAGCCTTTTGGTCGGTTTATTTTCAGAGACGGTTGTATAAAGGCTGCGGGCGACTCAAGAGCCATTTGCAAGCAGTTTTCAGGAGCATCTTTTGAAAAAGTCATTGATTGTTCAGGAAAATGCATCTTACCAGGTAGGTGTCTAATATTTCACAGTTCAACACACCAAGCAGAAAGATGCAATATTTACATAGGCAGAGATTGTCAGCTTCAGTTAGTCTAACATCCTCTGAATTATTTTCCTTTGGAATAAAATGTGATGGCTCCCCCTCTGGGCTACCTTAGCACACAAGTGGGGACAAGGAGCTGGGGAGTTTCTGAAGAAAATAAGTATTGACTGTGTGCTATAGCTCTGTGTGTGGTAAACTACACTTCCCATGATTCTTTGTGGGAGGGGTGTGCTTTAAACATATGGTGTGTACACAGCCATTAGCCTGGATTTTGAGAGACTTAAGTCTATGACCCTACTGCTTTCCAAAGTGCTGTTTGATCTAGCATGGACAATGGGACAGCCCCACATAATTTGCTAGTAATGGGTATACTGAATCAGTACAACTAGCCACTGAAGTTTAAGCAAAGCTTAGTTTAGAAATATGGTTGTCAGTCACCATATCTTATCAAAAAAGTCTGTGCAAGTTAGTGCCTAACATAGGGTTGCCGTATTCCCCAAAGTGAAAAATGAGCTTGGGTGTGTGTGTCAAATTTATGGAGATTTTTAGGGGAACATCTCCCTTCCCTCAAACAATTATTAAGTTTTGGGCTGCTTTTTGCAATTACAGCCACAAATCTTTCAGGATGACCTTCAGTTGCTGCCTCGCAGTCTCTCCCAGCCTAACCTACCTCACAGCTTGATGTGAAGATAAAGGGGAAGGGGCTTCGCACGCTTTGCTGAGTTTCTTGCAGGAAAGGTGCAGTTTAGCAGATCCTGATCCTGCTTTGGTGCGTGTCAACAGCAGTACGGCTTGCAGAAATTAAGCATCCGATGCTTTTTTTTCTTTTTTCGTTTTCCCTTTTGGAAAGTGAGGGGTGGAGAAAATGTCTGTTGCTCAATGTTTGTATTTCAGGCAGCTTTTGAAGGCACAGGGTCAATGACATAAAATAAAAGACCAAGCTCCCATCTGGAAGCATTCCAGTCAAAATCCCAGGAAATCTCGAGAGAAAGAGTATGTGAAGAGTCCTGCTGAATCGGATTTCAGGTTTCATCTTGTCTAGGTCTAGGTTTCTCTTGGTAGCCAGCCCAATAGGATGAAGCAGCCAGCAAAACAGAAAGTGGCACATGTGGTTCTCCCCTTCTTCTTCTTTTCATCATCACAACAACCCTGTGATGTATGTTAGCCAGAGGGCTGGTGAACGACCCAGTGAGCTTCATGTCTGACAGGGAATTTGAACCCTGGTCTCCCAGGACCTAATCCAGTGCTCTAACCACTATGCCACACTGGCTCATAATAGCATTTTATATACTGAAGGATCATGCTTTTTGATAATGTTTCTCCAAGGGCACATAGATAAAATTATTAACTGCTAATGTTTCCTGATTTTGTTTCCTAGTGGATATGTCTGAGATCGTGCAGTTTGCTGTGTTTGTTTTTGTTTGTTTTTTTTAAAAAAACAGGTCTGGTAGATGCACACACACATCCTGTATGGGCTGGTGACAGAGTCCATGAGTTTGCGATGAAGGTAAACTTACATACTGTAATTGCAAAGGATTTATTTTACCTTAATCTACCTTCTTTTACTGTAGATTAAAGTTTCCATAAACTGTTGGCTCTGACCTTTAAAGCCCTAAATGGCCACGGTCCTGTATACCTGAAGGAGCGTTTCCACCCCCATCATTCAGCCAGACACTGAGATCCAGCGCCGAGGGCCTTCTGGCGGTTCCCTCATTGCGAGAAGTGAGGTTACAGGGAACCAGACAGAGGGCCTTCTCAGTAGTGGCACCCGACCTATGGAAAGTCCTCCCGTCAGATGTCAAGGAAATAAGCAACTATCCTATTTGAAGGCAGCCCTGTTTAGGGAAGTTTTTAATATTTAATGCTGTATTGTTTTTAACACTCAATTGGGAGCTGCCCAGAGTGGCTGGGGAAACTCAGCCAGATGGGCGGGGTATAAATAATTTATTATTATTATTATTATTATTATTATTATTATTATTATTAATTATTATTTCTCTTCTTCTGTAAAAGGCACAAATATCTTCATTCCAGCCCCTTCTCGAATGCAAATCGATCTCTAATAAGAACATAGGAAGGAATCTGCCTTACGCAGAACCAGATCATTGGCTCATTTAGCTCAGTAGTGTCTAATGTGACCCTCATTGTTTCTCCATGGTTTCACAAAGCGCTGTCTCTACTGGGAGATGCTAGGAATTCAACCTGGAAACTTCTGCATTCAAAGCAACTGTTCTGCCACTGAGCTGTGATCCTTCCCCTACCAGGGCACTTTTGGAGAGCCATTGGACTTCTGGGATTTCATTGCATGAGGGGTATAGTTTGCCCATTAACACACATTTAACAAATAACTTTGTTTTAAAGTTGGCAGGAGCTTCCTATATGGATATTCATCAAGCAGGAGGAGGGATACATTTCACTGTGGAGCACACCCGGAATGCCTTAGAAGATGAGCTCTTCAGCAGCTTCAGGCACCGGCTGCTACGCATGCTCAGAGCTGGCTCCACTTTGGTTGAATGCAAAAGTGGATATGGGTTAAACCTGGAAACGGAAGTTAAGATGCTGAGAGTGATTGAACGGGCTCGGCGGGAGTTGGACATAGGCATTTCCTCTACTTACTGCGGAGCTCATTCTGTTCCTAAGTAATGTACCTATTCTCTCTTGTCATTTTAAGCGCTGTGCTAGAACACAATTGAAGATTAATTGGGTCACACATTGAACAGTTCTTCTGCAAAACAGAACATACCTAATTCTTGCAGTGTTTTTGTTTGCCATCTACTATTAGAGTGGTGTGTGGAAGTGCCCCAAGAGAGTATTCAAGCATAATGAAGACTGAGGGAGAGTGGAAAGCCTGAGATGTGCCTGACAGTTACTGCAAAGCATCTGAGGGAGAATAATTATTATTATTATTTAATTCAGATGTGATGGAGGAGAACACAGCGAGAGGAAGTTTAAGGCACCACTTGCGTTTGCAGTGTTACCCTAACCTCTTTCAAAATCAGCCGGAACATAGAAAGGGAATCTTGAATAATTTGACTTAAAAGAGAAACATATTGGTTAAGGGTGGAATAAATCCTTGCCCCAGTCCAGCTATTTCTCACAGTTGGGAAAGTCGCAGAGCTCTCATACACACACAAGAGAAGGAAGCAGATATACAAGTACATTGGCTCTTGTCATGACCCTGGAGCCCAACAGTGACCAGGACACAGAGCCTGTGGTGCTTTCTGCTGAGGGGCCAGACCAGGTTCAGGGCTCTCAGCCTGCTGCTGGAGATTGTGAGATCTCTGATGTAGAATCTGGCAGGCAGGAACCTGTGGAACAACCTTCCATAGCATCAGGGCCCGTGGAGTCAAAGCCTGGACCCTCAGGGGCAGCTTCTGCTGAATGTGAGGAACCAAATGCCTCCCAGGGTAGCTCACAAGCCCAGCCATGTAGGGAGTCCACCAGAAAGTAGTCCCGAATTTCTGGCCAGAGGGATGGCCCTTTAAACAACTAAGTTATCCACAAAGGGCCAGTGTCTGCTCCCCCTCCAGATTGGTGTTTTATGTGGATGTATCCTGCATTATATTCTTAGCATAATAATTGTGCATTAGTCGTGGGTTTATTCTGCTTTAGTTTGTGCTTCAGTGGTTTCCCACGTTATTGCTATCCAGAGGGGCTACAGCGCAACAAAAGCAGGACAAAAAAATGAGAAAATTTGTGATATAAAATTTTAAAGGATTTTTATATGGGATATGCGCTGGTTGTGAAACAGTGAGACCACCCCAAAACTTTTGCAGGCCACATGAAAACTTAATCTTCTGGTTTTTGTTGCATTATCTGTTGAATAGGGGGAAAAGTGCCATTGAAGCCACAGATGACATTGTTAGCATCCACCTTCCTAAACTGAAGCAACTGGAGCTTAATGGTGAAATTCATATTGACAATATAGATGTTTTCTGTGAGAAGGGAGTCTTTGATCTGCCTTCGACCCGAAGAATTCTTCAGGCTGGGAAAGATTTAGGGTTACAGATCAACTTCCATGGGGATGAACTGCATCCAATGAAAAGCGCTGAGGTACTTATTTTGATATATTACATAATTTTATTTGTATGTCACCTTTTCACAGCTCAGACTATGCCCTAGGCAGCTTATAACATGAAAAATACATACCACAACATAACCAAAATAGTAATACACAATAAAGAAAACGTTAAAAACACACACAAACAAACTGAATAATTACCACACAAATCACAACAAAATTTAAAATAAAGATACAAAAATCTCTCACCCAACAGCAACAACTCCCCAAAACCAACAACACTCCACCCCAATAATCTGTTTGGCAGTCTCAGCTTTTGTAGCTGGAGTCAGTCAGGGCCGTGCCCACTCAGGCCAGGCGGAAAAAGACCTGCAAGGCAGGGAACAGGTCTTCCAGCACTCACAGCCAAGGAAAAATTTTACACGAATTCTGATTTGGGCTTAGCGTATTGGAAGCACCACGGCACAGTTCTTTATTTCTGCAGTAAGTTAAAAGAAAATGTGAGGTTGATGGAGTTAGCGAGATGGACTTTCTGACCTTTGCTTTTTACATCCATTCAAACATTGACTTTGCTTATCTTTTCCTTGTGATGTAAAATAAAAAGAGGAGCATCTGACGAACTCTTTCATTAGTGATAACATTGCTAGATGCACATTTTAATAGTTAATGTTTGTGTCTTTAATATCTTTCATAGGGTACATTTGTTTCACCATTTATAACTGCTAATATTTCTATAGTATTTTTCTTTATTATTAATATTTATTATGATTTTGCTATTTGTACCTGGTCCACCTTACTGGGTTGCCCCAGCCACTCTGTCAAGACAGGATGAACAAACCCGATGCTGGAGGGGATTTGGAAGCGTCATAGTTGTCCCTCTTCCTAGTCCTACCTGCTCCCACTGGGAGGGGAGCTGTAGCATTTATAAATGCCTCAAAGCTCCTGCCCAGGCAGGTGGAAGCTGCTACTGGCGGTAACCAGTGGTAACCCCCGAAATGGGGTGTTTCAGGGCAGTGAAGGGTCTGTGCTGAGCCAGCACAGAATCTGCTGGATCCTGAGCCAGGCCTGCTGCTGTCACATGATGGTACAGGGCATGATCCAAGCTTCTTTGCCGCCCGGGCTGGTGCAGCAAATAGATTTCCCCCCAACCCTCCTTTCCATTCTGACTGGTGTGAGTAGCAGGGCTCCGGTTACACCGCTGCATTAAGCCCCACTTCAATCTAGATTGAAAGCAGCAAGTTGAAGCTGAGCATAAATGATTCTGGGTTGAGGAGAACTGCATTTTTGTGCTATATAAACAGGTTATTGTGTGTGCAGCCTTATGGATAAGGGAGGTTCTTGTGTGACTGACTTTTAATTCAAACCTTGCCTTGGCATCTGTTTAGCTTGGAGCTGAGCTAGGAGCTCAGGCTGTCAGTCATCTAGAAGAAATCAGCGATGAAGGTATTGCTGCAATGGCCCAGGCAAAGTGTGCAGCTGTCCTGTTACCAACCACTGCCTATATACTGAGGTAATCATAGTTCTAATATACATTGCTAGGCTGTATTTTACTGTCATTTGCTATGCCTTTGGGAAAATGTGTATTATCTTTTGAAAGAATGCATCCAGTGAACAACTGCTGTTAAGAGTGATCCTCCAAGGATGCAAAAAGTTGCCGGTCTTTTAGTAGAGCCTGATGGAATAGCTGCTTATAAGTGACAATTTAGTTGAAAGCCTAATGGAGCTGGTCTCTTAACAGAGCCAATGGAGAAACCTAGAGTCTCATCTCTCTCTTTTCATATCTTCCTCTCCTGAATTCTGAAAGAATCCTATAATATTGCTGAAGTGGTTTTACATTGAAGCTTCATTTTACATTGCAATTCAAATGGTAGTAACCATTGTGTTTTTTTTACTTTGCAGATTAAAGCAGCCTCAAGCTAGAAAAATGTTAAAAGAAGGAGTGATTGTCGCTCTTGGCAGTGATTTTAACCCAAATGCTTATTGCTGTTCCATGGTAAGATGTTTCTTTAGAGCAGATGCAAAATTAATGTTAATTTTCTTCTATCAGTTTGAGCATCAGGCTTGGAGTATTGATTATTGCCTTGATTCCTTGGGAATCTCATTTAATTTTCTGTACTAGCGGGACAGTTGAGTAGACCACGTGAATTTAAATACACACACTATTGAATTCACACATGAACTCTAGGCATTGAAAAGCAGCTTTTGCTTGGAGCAGATGGTTATCAAGCAGGAGATTGGCTTTCAGCACAGATAAGCCCTCTCTCTCTTGCAGACATGAGCCCTATTCAGGCATGAGCTATGGACAGCATAAACAAGCATACTCATTCCACACAGACATATGCATCACCTTTCCATTCTTTTGTCAACTTGTAGAGGGCAACTGTCTGCAGCAGAGGTCTTCTGTGCTTGTGGAGTCTCCCCACTCATTTTTAAAACCTTGGGGGAATCAGGATTCTCAAAAGTCCATGGAGTTTGATCTCCAGATCACAGAAGGAAACAGGGCGCTAGTGAGTTTGTTTTCACAGCCCCACCTGCAGTTAGAACAGCTGAAGAATGTTACAGTTAAATTAATTTTACCTGTCACAGTGAACTCAGGGTTTCAGATGGCATGGCAGTGGCTGTCAGACTGTTGGTTTCTGTGCACCTATGTGTAACTTCAAGCTTAACTACCTCTCTCTTACTAGCTCATGGTTATGCACCTGGCCTGTGTAAATATGAAGATGTCCATGAAAGAGGCTTTAGCTGCTGCCACCATCAATGCAGCTTATGCTCTTGGGAAATCGCACATGCATGGCTCCATAGAAACTGGCAAGCAAGGAGACCTCATTATCATCAATTCACCAAGGTGAGGATGCAAATAGCTCTTAAAGGCCTAATGCTCTGCATAAGTTGGAATGAAAATCTAACATCCGGAATAAATTAAATGCATTATGATGAGCAATAATTACTCAATCCAAGTGCAGTATTTGAGTCTTCTCCCAATACAGAACATATTGACCAGACATAAAGGGAAACCTTAATCCTTTAAAAAAAGTCATACTTTTATATGCTTTTTAACCACCAGTTCAGACTTTTTTTCAGTCTGTCTTACAGCCATGTCAGTTGAAAGTTGTTCTTTAAAAATAAACATTGAATTGTTCAGGAAATAATTTTCTGGCACCGTGCCAGAGCCCAAATTTCATATCATATATTGTTGTGAACTAAACATACCATCAGTTTTTGTTATTTATTTAAACCGATCTATATTTTCCAAGTATATTTTAATGTTGATATGCTTGTCAATTTTATATTTATTTGTGTTTATTGTGCTTTTTTATATACCATGAGCCACCTTGAGTGGGCTGTGCCCCCAAAAACAGCATATAAATAAATGACTACAAACATTCACAATGTCTTTTCAAAACAGGCATATGAATTGCTAGCAATTGACTCCTGCTTTCTATTAATCACTCAACATGTTATGTTAAAACTATATGCTTTAAAACAGTCCTCCTGCCACATTCCTGATGTCGAAGGTGAGGTTATGTATGGGGCAGTTACAAAAGAACCACCAGGAGCTTAATGTGAGCTCCCAGTTATTCTTTCTGCAAGCTTGGCTCCCTGTTAGTACTGATGATCACTGCCATGTAACGCTTGTGGAGAACTCTATAGTGTAGCTGACGGACTTACTATCTCAATTTAGAAGAAACTGTTTTGATTCAAACTGCTTCCTCCAAATACAGCATTTCTTCCACTGCAGAGGTAAAATTGCTTTGTTTGGAGGAAGTAGTTGGAACCCAAACTGACTTCAAAGGGGCTTCCTGTAACTGCCAATCAACAGTTACAGTGACTGAGCTCCCTTGAACTTCTGCAAGTGTCAATCACCTGATGTCATTATGCTTCCTGGTGATTGTCTAGTGAGCAGTCCCACCCACCTGTCAAAGTTTGCCTATGGGAGTGAGGAACTAAGGATCCACCCCACTAGCTAGATCCAGTTCCCTACCCCTGCTGTAATGTCAGTTTTAAGTTATCAAGTTTAATGGATAATAGCATATAGCTCTGCTACATGAAACAACAAAGATCCCTATTGTGCACCTAGGGACAAATGGGCAAGGAGGCTTGTTTGACACAAGCTGCATGTTCTAAGTAAATAAACAATGCAGGCAGAATAATCTATCATGCTTTCTATTTTAGTCCTATGCACATGAGAGATTGTTGGTTTTTTTCTAAAATATGATTGTAACCTTTTAAAAATCTTTAGATGGGAACACTTGATTTACCAGTTTGGCGGCCATCAAGAACTGATCGAATACGTAATTGTTAAAGGAAAAGTTGTTTATAAAAACGACAGTGTTCTGGGCTACTGAGGAATTCCAGAAGGAAGAAATACAGCAGTTGCCAGACTCTCTGAAGCAAACCCAGGATGATAATCAGCAGAGTCTCACATCTTTAAGATCATACTTCCTTACCGGTCAAAGCTCAAGAAATTCCCTGGTTTTTATTTTAGTTCTTCCTTTGTATTTGCATGAGGAACATTAGGCCATGTTCATCTGCTTGGTAGTTTCATGGTCCGCTAGAAAATAAACCTACATGTATCCAAACCATTAACTCTGGTTTTTTTCCATTAATGAAGGTCCTCTTGTATAAAGAAATCAAAGCTCTGCATTGCAATGTGCCCACATACACCTCATAATTTTTCACAACCAGAGTTAAGAACATGAGAAGAGTTCTGCTGCATCTAGTCCAGGGTCCTGTTCTCACAGTGGTCAGGTGAAACCCACAAGCAGGTCCCAATGACTGCAGGGAGTTCACAGATAACATTTATGCAGTGGGTTGGACTTGAATAACTACCCAGCTACTTCCATCTACCCAAGGTGGTTTGTGAACATGTGTTTCCTTTGAGTAACAACCTCCCCTCCACAACATGATATGTCGTTTATAGAGATGACTTCACAAAGCAAGATTTATATGGCCCAGGAATCAGCACATTGGCTTTTTAATTTTTTTTGTAAGAGACCAAAGCTGGTATGGTATAGTCATCCGTCTCTGACTAGGTTCTGGAAGGCCAGGGTTTAAATCCTTACTTGGCTATGAAGTTCACTGGGTGACCTTGGGCCAGTCACTGACTCCCAGCCTAACTTGCCTCACAGACTTGTTATGGGGATTAACTGTGGGGAGAAACCATGTATCCCACCTTGTGCCCCTTGGAGAAAAAGGTGAGATATAAATGCAATAAGGAGAGGAGGAGTCTCTGTAAAGATTGCAACATTAGATTTATTGTTCTTATAAATTAAAAAAAAAAGCTAGCTAATTTTAGTTGGCTAAATTATAGTTTGATGTTAGTGTGGTTAAATTAACTCACAAAATAAGTCACATCTGCACAAGTTTTGTCGCATCCACCCATTTGCTACAGATAAATTTAACATTCACCTTGTTTTTGTACAAAGTTCAGCCATTGTGAAATCATTCAAACTGATACGGCTTTGGAATCTTTTTATTTTTTGGCCTTTGGCATAAAGTACAGAATACGGGAGTTATTAAAAACACACAGATTTTGCTATCAGCTGAAGTACTGGGGTTCGTTTCTGATAGCATTTACTCTTAATCAAATTCTTCTGAGTCGCTATGATGATGTTGGTGGCGACAGCGTGAGGCATTTTCACTTGCTGCTAATGAAAAGGCAGTAGGGGAGATTGGCCTGGACTCAGGGAGGTGCTCCCTTCTGTATTTTTCAATGTATGGTTCAGCTACTTCCCAAACCTACAGGTAGGAAGAGAGAAAGTAGTGTCAGAAGCAAAAGACTTAGATTTTGGAGGAAAATATTGGCAGATAACATTTCTCATACATGATCCTAATCATATACTTAAAAACCATTGGTGCAACTTAGCAAAAAAACCTACTTTCAGTGGAAATGTACAGTGCAAACATCTGGACAAAGTAGGCCCTGTGGGTATGCCCAGATGGTGGTTTCTGAGGAGGACTGATGTGTGTCCAGTGTACATTGCCTCCGTACTCCATCCCATCACTCTCTACAAGGACACACAAGACCAGCTCTATAGGGGAGGGAAGGGAAGAGGGAGCTGCATTTTATGGTGGGCTCACTTTAGCAAACAAATGCCAAACACAGCACAGGAGGCTGCTATCATTTCCACCCACCCCCTTCTCATGCTGGAACTAATACTTGAGAAAAATATATCCAGAGGCTGTGCCTGGCCTTAGAAGACTGTCAGGGACTCAGATATGCTGAGGGATGGCTTTGTAATATGTATACTAGCCAGATGGAGTACGTGAACATGTTCTTTTTGAACAATAAAACACACTTAACACAGAATGATCAAAAACAAGATTCTCATTTCTTTATTATGAACTTCCTGTCAGAAGCTCAAACCTCCTGCAGACATACATGTTAATTCAGCTGTGGATTCCATGTGGTCTATGGCCAGACATACAGAATATGACTTGTCATTTGTAACACAACTGTCCAGGCTTCTAGTCCACTAAGAAGCACAATTTGAAGTGTTGGCTTTGACCTCTAAAGCCCTTTGTGTCTTAGGGCTCTTTGCTCCCACATGAACCTGCCCAGATGTTAAACTTCCTAAGAGGTCCTTCTTTGAGTCCCTTTGCCATCATCAGCGAGATTGGGGATGACCTTTGATTGGTCCTTTTTAATCACCTCTGCCCTGTCTTAGGAAGATTCTCCCCAATCACCTGAATCCAAGCTTTGTTATTTTCGTTCCCAGGTGAAGACCTTTTATTCTTCCAGGCTTTTTAGATGCTGTTTTAATTTGACCTAACTCTGGTCTTAATATTTGGCTTTATTGTTCTGCTAATTTATTGTATTGTATGCTTTCAATTTCTTTGATTGTGAGCTGCTTTGAATAGTGGCAAAGAAATATCTGGAATAAATAAACATGGCTCACTTGCCTAGCTACAATCCGTCTTTCACTTTATGATAAGCATGATTTACTTCTCTAACCCCAATCACTCAAATGTTTAGTGGTAGACTTGTGGTGCTGAACAAGTGTCAAATATATGGTTTTCTCCAACCTGTTTTCCTAGATGGCAAATTAAGTCTTCTTGGTACAAGATTGTTTTCCTTCCTCATAGAATGTCGGAATAAATCATAAGCATGAGGGCACATATTATGCAGCAAGTAGCTAAACACACAGAGGAACTTTTAAAAATCATGGAGTCTCCTCATCAGACTCCATTAGCTGCCAATATCAACACTTGCCTTCTGATCCACAAGCAGTCTGTGAGCTGCCTCAATGTCTGGGGCCATGAAGCGATCTTTCATCCAAGGCCTGAAAGGAGACAAATTGAACAACTTCTAAATCTGCTAGTAGTGGTGGTAAGTGGTTAATGTTTGGCCAATGTTCTCAGAAGTTACCGTCTCTGGGCAAGTGTTTGTTTGACATACCTGACAACAGAGCGCACAAGGTCATAGACTTTTTCCAATGGGGTCGTAGTTCTGAGGGGGCGTAGAAACTCAATGCCCTGGCATGCTGCAAGGAGTTCTACAGCCAATACTAGTAAACAAAAACAACATAAAACACCATGGCAAATTCTGGTCATTTTTGAAACATTCGATGTAAACAGATGAGGATGAGATCTTAGGACTAGTGCTCACCATCAAATGGGCACATTGTTACTATGGGTTGACTGGATATATGAAATGCAGAATCCTATACAGTGGTACCCCGCAAGACGGACGCCTCGCGAGACGAAAAACTAGCAAAACGAAAGGTTTTTTCATTTTCGAGTTGCCTCGCAAGACGAATTTCCCTATGGGCTTGCTTCGCAAAACGAAGCTTGCCCCGGGGACAGCGGGTCTTCTCTTTTGAAGCAAGGGGCTGGGGGGAGATAGCGATCTCCCTGCAGCCCCTTGCTGCAAAAGACGTCCGCGGGAAGCGGGGAAACGAAGCGCTTCGCTTCCCGCTGCCCCCAACCTCTTCTGAAGCAAGGGGCTGGGGGGAGATAGCGATCTCCCTGCAGCCCCTTGCTGCAAAAGACGTCCGGGGGAAGCGGGGAAGCGAAGCGCTTCGCTTCCCGCTGCCCCCAACCTCTTCTGAAGCAAGGGGCTGGGGGGAGATAGCGATCTCCCTGCAGCCCCTTGCTGCAAAAGACGTCCGGGGGAAGCGGGGAAGAGAAGCGCTTCGCTTTCCCGCTGCCCCCGAACCTCTTCTGAAGCAAGGGGCTGGGGGGAGATAGCGATCTCCCTGCAGCCCCTTGCTGCAAAAGATGTCCGGGGGAAGCGGGAAGCGAAGCGCTTCTTCCCCGCTTCCCCCGGACGTCTTTTGCAGCAAGGGGCTGCAGGGAGAACGCTATCTCCCCGCAGCCCCTTGCTTCAAAAGAGGTCCGGGGGCAGCGGGAAGCGAAGCGCTTCTTCCCCGCTTCCCCCGGACGTCTTTTGCAGCAAGGGGCTGCGGGGAGATCGCTTCTCCCGGTGCTCCGAAGCCGGGCGGGGGGCAGGGGACACCTCCCGCCGCCGCGGGGACACCTTTTGAAGGCAGGCGGGGGGGGAGCAAAGACTTTCGCCCCCCGCCCGCCTTCAGAAGAGGTCCAGGACCTCTTCTGAAGGCTGGCGGGGGGCAAAAGTCTTTGTCCCCCCTGCCTGCCTTCCCAGGGGCTTTTAAATCGCCTCGGACAGCGGAGAAGTCCTCCGCTGTCCGGGGCGATTTTAAAATGCCGCCCGCCAGCATTTTAAGATCGCCCGGACAGCGGAGAAGTCCTCCGCTGTCCCGGGGTTTTTTAAAATGCTGGGGGTGGGAAGAAAAGCCCTTGTCCCCCCCCCAGCCTTCAGAAGAGGTCCGGGGACAGACTGTCCCCGGACCTGGTCTGAAGGCGGTTTCCCTAGGAACGCATTAATTGATTTTCAATGCATTCCTATGGGAAACCGTGCATCGCAAGACGAAAAAACCGCAAGACGAAGAGATTTGCGGAACGAATTAATTTCGTCTTGCGAGGCACCACTGTATTTGAAATGGTTCTATGAATTTAGATGCAAGTAAAAGACTAAAGAAACTTAAATCTACTTTCCTATGGAGTGTGTTAATATTGTGGCACTCTGTGCAGATATATATGCACATTTGAATGAATTATACACACATAAAACCCATAAGCATGACATGAAAAGCATGCAAAGATTCTAGAACAGTTTTACTGAGTCAGGACTCAAAGCCTTGGAAAGAGGAATTGTGATGCCAAGGTGGAGGTGAGGTTCTGCATCAAAGGCAGAAGAATTAACTTCTCCCTGTGGCTTGGATTTCCTAAGTTCAGAAGTCAGATTAGTTTGCCTTACTGCCACAGGGACCTAGGACTCGTCTGTCCATTCCCAACAGCAAGGGCTGGTGGATTGGCTGGCTGGTCTCCCTCGCCTGCCTGCCTGCCTGCCTGCTTGCTTGCTTACTTTGAGGCCGCCGCAGCTCCTGGCAACCTGGCCAGCCCCAGAGGCACCATTCACCTGCAGAGCTTGTAGCCAAGGCTGCTGCAACAAAGAGCTGGGCAAGCCTTTGGGAGGCAGAGATGCAAGAGAGCATCAAAGGAAGGAGGGAAGGAAAGAGGGACAGAGGCCCGTGTTGCCCACGGCACCCTAGGGTGCCACA
This sequence comes from Podarcis bocagei, assembly GCF_964188305.1. Lineage (NCBI taxonomy): Eukaryota > Metazoa > Chordata > Lepidosauria > Squamata > Lacertidae > Podarcis > Podarcis bocagei. The sequence goes on along the minus strand of NC_138135.1, from coordinate 38,909,804 downwards.
ACACACTGATTGAAAACCACTGATCTATGCAATGAAGCACAGTGAACCAGGATCACTACTTACAGTGTCAGTCTAAGAAACTGTGTTGCCTGAGTTGAAGTCCAAATGCCCCAAATCCACTAGAGCCCCACACTTAAAAATACATATAGCAGCACTGACACCAATTTCTGCCTTCATCTATCTTTCCCTCAAGAAGCCAACCGAGGGAGGCTGCTCCACTCTCTTGTATTGCAGTGCCTTTCCTGATCTCTTAATAGTTTTGGGGTCTGCATTAAGTCTCTTGCCATTCTGACCCTAAACACTTTGGGATGAAATGATGCAGGCAATTCTTAGTATTATGTCTTGTTATTGACAATCCACAGCAGTTCCTCTGTAATATTTTCTGAAATTATTTGTTATTTATAATTTATATTTGTTCCTACTTATTATCATCTTCATCTCATTTCTACAGTGTTTTTTTTATAAACTGCAATATATATATTTATGTATAAGTGTGAAATCCAGTCAAATGTATTTTTAAAATGCAAGCAATTCCCATCGATTTCCATGAAGCTTACACACAGTATGAAACACTGGTCACATCCACACTATACATTTAAACCATATTTAAAGCACATGGCTTCTCCCAAACAATCCTGGGAACTGTAGTTTATCTGCCACAGAGCTACAATTCCCAGCACCCTTAACAAACCACAGTTCCCAGGATTCTTTGAGGGAAGCTCTATGCTTTCTGTGTGTGGCGTAGATGTGACCACAGTTAATATCCAGTTGGGCCTATGACTTTACCTTGTTCAACATGCTCAATGACTTTGAGTGCTTTTCTCGCAGCCCATCCTCCCATGGACACGTGGTCCTCCGTAGCAGCACTGGTCGAAAGAGTATCCACAGAAGACGGGTGGCACAAGGCTTTGTTCTCGGAAACTGCAAAAGTCCAGTTTGAATAAATGGTAGCCTCTGAGGCAAGCCACTATGTAAACCATGGGTTGTCAATCTGGTCCCTACCGCCCACTAGTGGGCGTTTCAAGATTCTAGGTGGGCGGTAGGGGGTTCTATGGCACAAGCTGAATCCTCCTTCCATCGAGCACTGGTGGGCGGTAAGGAAATTTTACCATCAAGAAAGATGCATTGGTGGGCGGTAGGTATAAAAAGGTTGACTACCCCGGATGTAAACAATGCCCCACTTTGAGCAGCCGTCAGTGAGGGAAACGAGGATCCCTGAAACGCTTTTGTAACAGTACTCTGTGCAGATCAGCAGCGTAATATCAATATATAGCATCCATAAACCTTATTTTCCCCCCAATGTAGAGGACACTCCAAAAGCGCTCACACTGCCAAGGAGAAAGACAGCATGGAAGGAACACCAACACAAGCCCTGTATTTGTGCTTCCCATAAGCATCTGCCTGGATCAGGTGAGCTTCTGGGTCTGACCTAACAGGGTTCTTTTTACATGTTCAAAGCTTCCTATACATTATCTCAGCAATGTTTATCACAGTAATGCTGACAGCAGCCCTGCAAGATATCCTTGTGCTGCCAATGGGAGAGAGGCCAAGACCATGAATTAGAGAATAAATGGGCAGAGAAGAGATTTAAACCAGAGACTTGGGCCATGTACACATTACTGTTAACTCTGGCTGCAGTGTGCTCCCTCCACTAAATTTTGAATCTGCCTACTCAGGACATGAGGGAATATCTAGAGCTATCCTGTAGTTTCTTGTAATGTACTGGTTGCATGTGATTTATTTAAATGCCTTGACATTCTAGAAATGGCCTAGCTATTCCAGCAGTTGAACTCATGCTGGATTTAGGAATTAGGAGACACATCCCAAGTGTAATGGTCATGTGTACATAGCCCAAGACTCAAATACCTGAGAGGGAAATGCAAGAAGACTGGTCAGAGCAGCAGATTAACTCTGGGATATTGAGAGGTCCGTGTATTCAATCCCTCTGGCAGCCCCTTCAGCCATTTTGTACTCACCCAAGGATGCTGCTGTGCAGTGTGCAATCATGAATCCAGAGTTCAGACCTCCTTCTGTGACTAAAAATGGCGGCAACTCACTGAGGGATGGGTTGCAGAGCCGTTCGATCCTCCTTTCGCTAATCGCAGCAAGTTCATGGACCCCAATTGCAAGATAGTCCAGAGCCTGAAAGACATATATTGGTTTTTAGTGATGGTTTTTAAAGCCCTAAATTGTAAAAAGTAAAAAAAAGGGGGGGAATGTTGTTAACTACCTTGGCAGGGTATTCACCATGGAAATTTCCTCCAGAAATTGTCTCCTTCCTCTCAGCAAAAACCATCTTAAGGAACACATTAAGGCTTCAGCAGTAGTGAGGTTGGCCATAGCAAAGCCCAAGTTATTCATTTATTATTGAATTTGTTAGTATTATTTCTATTCTACTTTTCCATTACAAAAAAGGCACATGTTTAAACATGTTTTTAAACCAATAATGTATGATAAGGAATATATATATTTCCAGAGGGTCAACAAAATACTTTATTTTTCATCTGGACCACCAAACTACAAGGTGTTCATATGGGACAGTGGAAGACCAGAGAGGGAGTTGATATAAGCTTCTTGAGGCAGGGAGTTCCAAAGGCTAGGTGTGGCCGCACATTCTCACACATTCCTGCCAATCGCACTCCAATACTAATAAGTTATAGAGAAGACCTCTCAGTAGATCATAATGAGCAAATAGGCTCACACGGGAAGAGATGGTCCTTAAGGTATCCTTGTCCTAAGCTATAGGTAGGTAGCCTATGTATCTGAAGAAGTGTGCATGCATACGAAAGCTCATACCAATAACAAACTTAGTTGGTCTCTAAAGGTGCTAGTGGAAGGATTTTTTTTATTTTGTTTGTCCTAAGCTGTTTAGGTTAGGGCTTTAAAGATGATAGGCCTCAGGTAAGTTAAGAACAATACGCTTTAAAACTTACAACCTAAATGCACAAGTATGTAGGATCACTTTTGCCTGACAGCTCCTGCAGAAACAATGAAAGCCACAGGTCCATGTGGAACGGTGTGAAACATACACTTGACTCAGGCAGCAGAATTATGCAAAAAAGATACAGGATTGTCTGTTGCGCTGTTGAGTTCTGTGGTGATTATGTCCTTGACAAATGCTATCGTGTCATTTGCAACGCCATGAACCTAAAGGAAATTTCAGATATTAGCCACATATCTTGCATCTTTGTAAATTACTGTTTTAAATACAGACCTAGTTTTATTTCTGTCCTGCTCCTGGGACCTCCAAGCTTTGCCTTCCATGGTTCTAACTTTTGTTAAGGAGAATAGAATTCAGCTCACTGACAGATTTGAACCATTTTCTTTACATGTGGAAGTGATAACTGAGTTCCTGGCTACACGTGTCAGAACCAAGTTTACATTCAGCTTTACCTGAGGGCAGCAACGCAGTGTGTATGCATCTTGTACTCTATCACAAAATCGATGAGATTCTGCAACACAGTAAAATGAAAACTTATTATTTTAAAGAAGAAGAAAACATAGCAAAGTTACTATTTTAATTCTAAACCTCTCTAGCGCCAAGTCAAAATATGAGATTTGCCCTGGAGTATCACATGCTTGGATAATGTGAAATGTTACACTTACAGTGTATTTTGTTTTAAACGTTTTACAAAACAAGATTTAAAAAAGAAAATGAAATGAGATTTGCATATTGTCAGGCTGAAGTCTGACAGTTGGATATATTTAATGAACAATTTCATTTTTTTTAATATCTGGGACTTTTTAGTAAGAAACGGGGAAACAAAATTCAAGGAAAGCCTTTCTGGTAACTGGACCAGTGCTGAAAACTATGTGGAAGGGGCTGAAACAATTACCCAGCTGAAGAAAAGACATTCCTTTGCTTTCTTGGCCTTTAGCAAATTATATCCAGGACTTAATTATTTTTTCTTACTTACTTTTGAGGGCTAGATACAGCATTTTAAAAATAAACCGAGATGAAATTATCAGATTGTTCCAGCTTCTTTTCTAAGCAAATATGCCAAGTATGTATCACCCAAAATGGCCATTCACCTGCTATTTCAGAGGGATGGTGATCAGAATCTAAAAGTGACCTGAATCGAAAAGCCACCTCTATCTGCCCTCGATGTGGTCGCAGTGCATGAATATCTGTTTTAAAATAAAGATAGAGAGTTACAGCACAACACTTATCCCCTCTCTTCAAATTAAGGACAGTTTTGCAAGCAACACTTGGACAGGTGTATTAAGCCTGGGACTATAGTTACGTGAAATCTGCAGCAAATGCTACAGTGTGGAGTGATTCTGGCTAGGATTCTAGCCAGCCATGCCCTTTCCAGTATACAGTGGTGCCTCGCAAGACGAAAATAATCCATTCCGCGAGTCTCTTCGTCTAGCAGTTTTTTCGTCTTGTGAAGCAACCCTATTAGCGGCTTAGCGGATTAGCAGCTATTAAAGGCTTAGAGGCTTAGCGGCTAAAAGGCTATTAGCGGCATAGCGGCTTAGAAAAAGGGGGGGAAGCGGAAAAAAATTGGAACACTTGCAAGACGTTTTCGTCTTGCGAAGCAAGCCCATAGGGAAATTCGTCTTGCGAAGCAGCTCAAAAACGGAAAACCCTTTCGTCTAGCAGGTTTTCCGTCTTGCGAGGCATTCGTCTTGCGGGGCACCACTGTATTCCATTCTATTTGCCTCTCAACCTATATCAGCAACATTCAGTGACACTGAGCATGCTCAGTCTCTCTCGCTTACATTGTTTTGGATGGTTCTACAAACTTTGTGGTTCTCCTAAACCTACTGGTACCTGGCTATAATGTGTGAATGGCACCATTTTGGCTACTTAAGAATCCACACTTGGAGACTGAGATGTTGGAGCTTAGTATATATGACCGGGCTTTAAAGCAGTATAGATCACTTAAACCGTTTCCCATAGGGCGTTAGCAGACACTAAAAGCAATGACGTTGGTAGTTCCTACGGTCACAATTCTGCTGGCACTGTGAAGATCAGAATCACATCATCACAGAAATGTGGGAGAAGCAACAAAGCAAATACCCAAAACCCCAGATTTAAGTATGTTCTGTAAAAGGGACCTAGCAGCCTTAGAAAATGCAATACTAACCAGTATCAAAGGCTCTTGTTGTGCCCTTCAAAACTTCTAGCGTGAGGGCAGCCACTATGTCAGCTTGTCTAGCAATTGCACTGGCCCTTTCAACTGCTTCACATCCTAGAGAAGTAATCATTTGCGTCCCATTTATAAGAGCCAGGCCCTTCAAAGAAACAGAAAGCATTAATTTTCAGAGACTCTCTCTGTATAAAGACACATGCGTTTCCCCCCTCTCCCCTCACAAGCAACGGCTGGGGGGAAATAGGGACATTCCGGGATCAAATGAGAAGCTGGGATTGCTTTTGTAATTCTGGCACAGTCCCTGGAAAATAGGGACATTTGGAGTTTATGAACTTGACATCCGTTGCTCTGGCCTCACCCACAACTGTGGCCACTGGAGTGAAAAAGCTTCTCCCGACTTAAAGCCGCTTCACTGTAAAAGTGCCTTCTAGCGAACAGTGCAAATTAGAAATGCTCCCTTCGCCATTACGATACCTGTCAAAGCATCCTGATTTCACTGGGACATCCCAGAATTATAGAAGCCACCCCAGTTTCTGATTAGATCCCATAATGTCCCGTTTTTGGTGCTGCTCTCTCTTGAGAGACAGCTGGCTCCCACGAGAGTTTGACACTGAAAGATCCACATTTTTTAGGAGAAAGGAGGCGGCTGAGCTGGAGCCCATGGGGTGGGAGAGAGAGGGAGCTGCTGGTGGCGCAGGCCAGGCCACCACCACTGATGGAGGAGAAGACAAAGACAGGGATGGCAATGGGGATGGGGAGGAGCCACTTTGGGGCTCGCTGAAGGAGCTGCTGCTGGTAACGGAGACAGGGGGCTGGGGCGGGGAAACCCCAGCTGGCTCGCATGTGCGTTTGGCACAAAAAAATGTGTATCCCAATTTTAATCAGAACAATATTGGAGGGTACGTATGACATGGTCTAGCTACATAGTACATGCTTCCGCCTACTGGACTATTGCTGAGATTCTATGCATTTTATTACCTCTTTGGGCTTCAGTGTAATTGGTTTCAGTCCATGAGCTTCCAGCACCTGTAAAACAGTATCAGTAACAAACTTATTGGGCTCATCTTTTGTTACCCCATAAATATTTTTAACTACTCTACTGAGAAGGAAGATGCCCGAGCAGAATTGAAGAAGTGGCTTCAAGGATGTTTCAACACCCATAGTTTAAAAAAAACTAATGGTTTAAATTAGTAGTAGTTTCAGTTCCATACATGGAATCCCACTTCTGCATTCTTTTAACATGCCCTTTCAGGCTCATGTAGTTCCTCTAGTTTGCACCGGAAACAACATATTCATTTTAGGAAGCCTCTCCCTATATCGCCTTATCAGCATAAAAATTAATTAAAAACATGACCCTGTGTTTCCTTCTGAACTGCAATTCTGTGCATGCTCACTTGGCAGTGAGTCCCAGTTAAATCAGTGGGACATGCTTATAAGGAAACATTACCACAGTTGCTGTCAGAATTCATTTATGTTCATCACTTGAAACCATTTGAAGTTAACAGACCCTTGGCTGGCAGAACATTTCGGCTTCAGAAAAGTTCCGGCATTTGCATGCTAAGAATACACAAATCCTTTGCTTTGTCTATGGGTTACGACATCTATATTAAAAACCATGGTAGACATTGTGCAGGATCATTTGCTCGTGCTACCAGAAAATCATGAGCAGCACTCAGTCACTGTCACTGAACAACAGAAGGGCACCTTGCCACTCCCATCATGCTACAAAGCCAGCAAGACATTCTGGATAGATTATTTCTACTGCTGTCTGTTCCAGTTCTTCAGCTTGCAGTTCTCCATACATGCTGATCAGTAACGTTAGACTTAGAATACCAAGAGACTGGATGCAATCCCAATCAAATTTTTGCTCTTGCACTCTTCCTTTGGGAGGGGGTGGGAATTAAAAGGTACAAAGGTACAGAAATGCCATTGCCCATGCCCAGAATGGAAGAAAGTAAGTTGAAAGTGGGGAGTAGTGTTTGAAGGGAAAGGGCAGAAAATACAGCTTAGAAACATTCCATAAAGAAAAAGTGGACAAGCTATGAAAGCTCTAAGACTTTGTGGGAGGCGGGGGGCGGGGCAGCGGACAGTGTGTGGATGGTCACGTGCCACTCATACCCTCATTAAAAATAAGTTATGAACATTCAGCTTGTGACACAAAGCCCTCATATGTCTCCCTGTTGCACATCTGTTATAATTGGTCAATAACTTTCCCCCATTAAAATCTAGGACTGAGATCCTATATTTACTTATAAGATTGCATTGTAAGAAGCCTAAATTTATTACAAATCATTAATCTGCAAAGCATCAGAACGAAACACCCCTCTTCACCTTCCACCGTTCTCACGAATGCTTCAGCAAACCAAAAGGAACCAGCAGAGCATTGTCTCTTACATATTTTGCATCAGCCCATCCACTCTTTGGAGACCACATCTTCCCTTCTCCTATGAGTCCCAGAGCAAGATGGGAAAGAGGTGCTAAGTCTCCACTGGCTCCAACAGTCCCTTGCTCAGGAATGTAGGGCAGGCAGGATGCTATAAGAACAAGAGGGTGCGGGAGAAGCAGACCTTGGTTACAGAAATACACATACCATAATTCACCCTGACCCTTGAAATTTAGCAGTGAGCTTTACTCCTAGTGACCTGAAGGAGTGCCTTATGCAAACCAAACTTGCCCGTTGCCTTTCATAGCTACAACACTCTATTGACCACCAATATCCCAAATGGCACTGCCCCTTTCAAGGAGACAGTCCACAGCACATTGCATAGGCCTTGCTTCTATTGGAAAGTATATTCTGAAATCAATCTTTCTTTAGAAGCTGCAGGTGCAGGTTAAACTGCAAGGTGCAGGATGTCACCACCTCTCTTTGCACAGTTCTAGGTACAAATGGGAAAGTTGCTGCATTTTTTTGGCACAAAGAGAAAAAATTGGTTTTTTGATGGGAGCTTCATCCCCTTTCAAAATTATGCCTATTGCACTGAAAGCTGAACTCTGCAAAAATGTGGCATAGCACAGATTACGTTACCGTTAAATGCTTCAATGACTTGATGAAGAGTTTCCAGTGATATTCCACTGTATCCTTTTGCTAAGACATTGATCCTTAGAGCTAAGAGCATACGAGATCTCTCTGGAATCAAAGGCTTCCCAACACCTGCAAGGATAAACAACCACCTCAGTATAGCCTAGAATAAATCGTAGGAAAGCATCTGGAAGATCTGCTCTTCCTTACCTGCAGAATGTGACCGAACCAAATTCACTTGAAGTTCCCTCAGAGAGAGAAAGAAAGAAAGGGGAAAAACACACAATACAATTAGTTCCAACTGCAGGCAAAGTTTTAAATTTCTTGCAAAAACAGAACAAATAAAATTGTAGACAGAACGTTTAACCAATGGAAAGTAACCTCACTAAATAAAACATGTTAGAATCTGTTTGGCTGCATTTTCTATAGGTTTCTTTTGTAAATTTAAAAAAGAGACATACCATAGCTTGCTGTTTGGAATAACAGTTCGTGCAAACTTCCCAAAACCTGTAGTAATTCCATAGACAACTGAAAGAAGAATGATAAAACAAATGCTTTACTTGCATTTTTTAAATAAAAAAAATGCAATTGAATATATGTAATCACTTTTACATATATTGCAGTACTCCCAACTGCTCACACCCAATTTATAAAATAAAGTAATTAATGGTTACCTCTCTGTTCCTTTAGAATACTTTCAATAACATCTCTTGATTCTCTGACTTTAGTTTCAGCTTCAGGGGTTAACTAGAAATAAAATTGTCTTTATATATATTTTTATTTCGAGCTAAAATGCAAATAAAGTATCTACAGGGGTGCTGTCACTGTAGGACATTTGGGCAGAGGTCTAGGGCCCCACTCAGGAAAACACGCAGAGGGGCCCCCAGATACAACAGGGCTGGCTAAAAGAGGAAGTGGGTCAAAGGTCCAGGGTCTAAAATCATCTAAATTCCACCCCTGGGTATTTTAGAGTTATAATCTTTCCAGTACTCACCTTAATCTTATACAGCCCCTTTCCTAAATTGACTAAATCCTGTGTTGTCAAATGGTTCCCATCTAAATAAATATACTGTATAAAAGAACAGCGTTAGAATAAGAGAATACGACATGGATAAACGTAATTAACCAGTTGTGCTATGTGGACACAGTATTTATGTCTCTGTACAGTCAGTGTTGCTACAATGGGAATATCACATTTTCATATAAGTGTTTAAAAGAACTATTGCAGTTAATTTTTTTCAGCACTTCAAAAATCTGTGACTATGTTGCATGTTGCATTACAGAATTGGTTTTTTTTTTTAAGTTCTATTTCGTTACTATTTATTGTGCAGCACAAGCCTGTTAATGTTTTCTCAGAAGCAAATCCCATTGTGTTAAATAGGAGTACAGGCACATAGCATTTAGCATAGTATATATAGCAGACTTAGAACTTAACACATAGGGAGGAGAATTAAGGACAGGGAAAGACATAATTCAAACACCAGTTCTTCATAAGTTACTCTTGCTCCATACCTGTTCTGGTTCTCGATATTTACTATATCTGAAGCACAGCATAGGAAAATATATAATGTAATACAAGATCATTTAGATTTCAGTCCACATTTGCGGGTATAGGAGAGACAACATGCGAAAACTAAGTTCTCTCGACTTATGAGGCCTCAGAAAAACAATAGACCACCACCACATTTTTAACAAGGATACAAATGAACACCCTCAGGCTGTGATGGAATGAAGTCTGGGGACATTACATCTCCTTGTATCACTGAAAGGAAAGAGAGACAACCATCAATGACATTTTGTTTATTCTGTGGCCAGCGTAGTTATGCTTTCACAGGCTATCCCTGTAATCAGAAGTGTATTTTGCTAAGCATTTGGAATTGTTCCTAAACACCTTTATTCCATTTTCTCACATGAGAAGCTGTGGCTCAGTGGTCCTCTGGGAAACCATCTGCTCTACATGCCAAAAGGTCTCAGATTTAATCCCTGGCATCTCAAAGTAGGACTGGGAACTGCCTGACACTCCAAAGAGTAGCTGCTGGTCGGTGTAGACAATCCTGGCAAGATGAGCCAAGTGTCCGACTTGGTGTGAGGCAGCTTCCTGAGCCTCTTTGCACTTCTGATTTCCAACCAGCAACTCCAGTATGTAAGCAACATCTCAATGAGGCCTGGATGTGATCAATCTACTATATGATCCATATCAGTGGGGGTGTCTGATTATTTACAGCAGAAGCCAAAAGACCCACAAGCTACTGCTTCAAAGACCCTATCAACTAATTTACGTATGGCAGTGAGTTGGAAACGAGGAGGAATAACACAGCACAAAATGGAAGCAATTGCTTCTTTTCTTCCTCTATTTGCTGTAGTCAAAGTCTGGGATGTTACAGTTAATGAGATGCAGAAGACATCCCAGTTTAAGTCCAAAGTATATCTGGATACATGTGGAGTTTTCTTTCAGCCTACCAACATGGAAAATGGAAACAGCACTCTAAGCAACCCTTGTGAAAATAACTGGCTGGAATACTGCACACTTAAAATGCATGCTGGTCCCCCCCAGACATTGATGGTATTTGGAGAGACTTCCCATCACAATATCAAAACATTTTCATTGTTTCCTGCCAAGTGTTTCCCTTTATGAACTTCTCCTTAATATGTGCAAACATTGCAACTTGTCTTCCGCTTACTTACCAACTTCCACAAATTCATTGTCCTCGAGGACATCTTCCAAAGTATCGTCCTGATCCAGCAATCCAAGGCCTTTGCAACGGCGGACGTAGAATTGTACTTCCTCCACAGAACCGAAGCCTCCATTGTCAGGCTTGTTTTTCATGTAACGCCTGACGGCTTCTTTCCCCAGCCACCTCACTGTGCTTGCGCCACTTCGGCAAGGCACGGCAAGCCATTCCCCTCGGACATGCACAGTGTACCTTGGCATGCTTGTTCTCCGCCTGGGCTTGTCCCTCCACTGCGGAGGGTCGGTGTGAGCACTGCATAGGTGTGCAATCTGCAGCACATGCCACCTGACTGAATTCCACTGTCCCAATCAGAAAAGGCCAAAAAGCTACACACCCACCCCAAAGTTCCCTCACTCTGCAAACAAGCATGTGTATTTAAGCCAAGTATCAAATCACACACACACACACGGGTGACACACCCCTATCACAACAAAGCAATGAGGAAACGGGAAAAGATGAATCCAAAGCTATGTACACATTGGCATTTATTCCGGACTCAGTGCACTCCCACATCCATGCTCCAACCTTGCCCTACTAAGTTCATTATAGAACTTCATCTCCTGATAAGTTCGGCAAACAAGCTGTTTTCCGTTTTAGGAAGATGCTTCAGATGTTTTTCATTGGGGGCAGGGGGCATGATTGAACCTGACCCATGGACCCTTCCAAAAAATTGTTATTTAAGCAGCAGTTGACATTTTATGCTGCTTCCTGATAGCCAATATGGCTCTACTGCCTTTATCCATTACAGTGGTACCTTGGTTTACAACCATAATCAGTTCCGGAGGTCAGTTTGTAAACCCAAACAGGCTGTAACCTGTTTCGCCAATGGGGCCTCCAAGAAAAATTGTTCTTAATCCAAAAAAAAGGGGGGGGGGTTGTAATCCAAAGAAAGGTTGCAAACCGAGACATGTACTTCTGGGTTGGACGTGTTTGTAATCCAAAACGTATGCAAACCAAGACATATGCAAACCAAGGTACCACTGCACTTTGTTTTTATTCATAGATTGCAAGTCAGGGATGTGGATTCTTTTTAGTTTAAGAGTTATTCCCCCCCCCCCCCGCCTTAGAGGAAGTCTTCAGGGGGCCACACTGACAATAGCGGGCAAATATATTTGTTGCCCTTGCAGAGCAGGCTGCATTTAAGCCTCTCTCTCTCTCTCTCTCTCACACACACACTCACTCACACACACACACACACACACTCCACCTGAGCAAGAGGAATTATCATAGTTCAAGGACACACTCCAGCTAGGCAAAAGCAATGGTGAAAGGTTTACCATGCTTGTTATAAGCCATGCTGAAGGTTCTGCAGAACCATCTGGCAAGGCGAAAAATCTCAAAAATCAAGACAAAAAATGGCAGCACTGGAGCTGGGTTCTGCATGTGCACCAGAAATAAGTCCGTGAGCACGAGAATGTCATTCACCATCAAAGTCAGAGCTGGTGGGTGTCTTCTTACATGCTATGTACATTACTAGTTTGAAAGTGGAAGAGACTGCATGCCAGCTCTCCACTTTTCATCACAAAGGGACAAATGTAATAGCCTCAAGGACTCCAGTCTTCTCTCTGCTGTTCCATCCCCAACTACTTATGTCCCCAGTAGTAGATGCTACCTTTGGAGACATCTCATGATTCTCAGCCTTTGGCACCACTTATAGCAGCCAGCATGTTTAGCAAACCATACATGCCACTGCACACTGTTATCAAGAAGATGGGACAAGCTGCAGAGATGCGATCTACAATTTATTACTTCTATGAGCTACTGCAATCCCAGCTAAAAAATCAGCACTAGTCAACCATGGCAATTTAACAACCTTTAGACTTCAGCAACCTGAACAAGAGTCGTTTGTAGTTGGGCTAACTATTAATCATTAATTCAGATGTGTCTTTTGGGCACTGGATTATGTAAGTATACGTTGTTGCTCTCACTGAACTGCTCTTAACTTAGGCAATTTCTGACTAAGTTGTTTTTATATCTGATTAAGTTGCTTTCGTGCCTGTCGGTACTTTTATTATTCTGCAATGCATGGGGGGGGGATAGTGTTTATGCTGCCATAAAGAATACCACCGACTTACCCTACAGAACTGATTACAACTAGGTGATACATGTAAAGGACCTTGAACATTTATGTAGCACTTTCAGGTCTTAAATGCTATTGCTATTTCATACTTGTTTGTTGTTAGCCACTCAGGGTTCTGTAGACAAGGTAATTTAAGTAACAAATATGGCAGAATTCAGATAAGATGAATTTCCAAAACAGTGGGAAAGTGATGTTGCCATTATTTAAAAAAATAAAACTTCAATTATGAACGTTCAGGGTGGCTTTCATACAATAAAACAGATTTAAGTACCTCCATGGAAAGAACATGGCAAGTGAGATCAAATGGAGTTCAGAAACTTAACTGCTTTATCATCCAGTGTTAAGGTCTCAGAGGGGTGGAGAATGGGCTGCCTTGAGACTAGATCAGGCCGGCAGAACCTTCAGATTCAGGCCATGGCCCCTTTCACAACAGAGCATGGTGGAAAGCAACTGTGTTGCATACTCAGACCTTTAGCATCTGCATGTGTCTGCCTGGTTCTTCGTCTCTTTTTCCTTATGGCAACTAGATTGCTGCAGGCTAGCAGCTTGCTGGATGGTGAGTGCTTGGTGGGGGATGGAGACAAAAGGGAATGGAAGGGAATGGAAGGGTATGCATGAGAGTATACATATGAAGGGGGAAGAGCGCATGTGCATGTTTGTGTTTCACACCCAACACCAGTTCTGGTCCCAACCACCACTGGGAATGCAAGGGCTAGACAGTAGCTTTTTACATGTCAGTACTCTGTATACTAGGACGTGGGTGGCGCTGTGGGTTAAACCACAGAGCCTAGGACTTGCCGATCAGAAGGTTGGCGGTTCGAATCCCCACGACGGGGTGAGGTCCCGTTGTTCGGTCCCTGCTCCTGCCAACCTAGCAGTTCGAAAGCACGTCAAAGTGCAAGTAGATAAATAGGTACTGCTCCGGCGGGAAGGTAAACGGCGTTTCCGTGCGCTGCTCTGGTTCGCCAGAAGCGGCTTCGTCATGCCGGCCAAATGACCCAGAAGCTGTACGCTGGCTCCCTCAGCCAATAAAGCAAGATGAGCACTGCAACCCCAGAGTCGGCTACGACTGGACCTAACGGTCAGGGGTCCCTTCACCTTTACTCTGTATACTGGAGGCAATTAAATATACGGAAAGACAATCCGATTTATCATAAAAGATTTATTGCTTCAAATAAAGCAGTACATGTAGCAAAACTATGAATGCTACTTGTGGTGAAGTGCCAAATGCAGTGTCAAAATATATCTTATTTTTTCCTGGTTTTGCAGAATTTTAAATGAGGCACAAGATTGAGATGCCAGCATGAATAATCAGGGGTGGGGGCAGGGGGGTGCTTATTGATTCAGCATCAGAACAGAAAGCTAGTTCAGTAATCAAACATGCAAGTTACAATGATTCTTTTTCACGGAGGGAGTGGGGAGAAGAAACTCTTATCGGAGTTTATCCTTAGGTCTGCAAAGGTTGGGCTGTTTGTCCGTCGAGTCCCAGGTCTTTGGTTACCAACATCGCAGTCACTGGATGCATGGAAGCCTTGTGCTGGTAGAAAGCGCTGACAGCTTGAGCACGGGATTTGTCAAATTTATAGAGGTCCCTGAAATAGACGCCACAAAATAAATTTTAAACGACTTTTTAAAAAATCAAGACAAGTACCATTTATCTTTGAAGAACCACTTTGTACATATTTAACATGTAAGATGCAGAGAACTTCTTATATTGAACCACTGCCTGCCTGCTTAGGTAACTGTCTTACTTAAACAAAGGACGAGTGAATTTCATTCTGCCTTGTTCTGTAGCCATCTTCAGGGCCAAAGGAATGGCATCTTCCCAGTTGGCTTGAATGCAGATGCGCAGCCATCTGAAAAGCAGAATTAGCCTTAGTTAGCTAAATCAAGATCAAGAAAATCCAAGTTTAACCACAAGCAGTCTCCAAAGAGTTGGGACTAGGACCGGGGATACTTTGGGACAGTCACTGTCACAGTCTAATCTACCTCACAGGGATTCTGTGAAGACCAAACCATTTATACCACCCTTTGCTCTTTGAAGGAAATGTGGGATGTAAGTAATAATCTTTTAATTTATATATATTTAAAATGCTTGCATAGTTTATTCTGCATCTAAGATTGCTTATTCAATGAATTTGGATCTCATTGGCAAGATGTTAGGGCCCCACAAACCACATGCTTGCATGTATCTCTAAATAAACAGGTAAGTTTAGAACTTTGCAACCAGCTGTTCCTGGCTGGACAGTATTCAAAACTACTTTCAGGGATCTATACCAGGGACGAACAGGATTATTTGTTTTCACAGTTGTTTTACAACCTCAGGTATGAATGTGCACACACATCACTGCTCAGTTCTATGTACTTGTGCTTTCATTTATATTTTACATATAACAGGCAATTCGACTGCAGATTTAATAAAAGTTACTACTATATAGTATCGATCCATTACATTCTTAAAATTTCAGAATATTCCTACATTTTACAAACCTGAATCTAATTTCAGAGTTGTTCACAGCATTGAAGTCATAAACTTCCTGCATTCGCCTTACATGGCTCACTGGAAGGGGATTCTAAAAATATAAAACAAGGGGTACAAAGAAAAGCAACATCAAGTCATCAACTCTTCACTTCTAAATAATTGTGCCAGCTCTAGAGTTCACCCCTGAAGCAAGTAAGCCATTGTGCCCACACAATAGGACCACATGTTTCTGAAATGACACAGACCAAAGTTGTAAGCAACAAAATGGCGCTCATTCTGCAGTCTGCTGCCAAAGTGCATGCATACTGTTCAGGGTGGTCAGAACAGTAGGACAAGATACCAACATCCCACAGTGGTTCTACAATTCTATATAAGCACAGCAATAAGTTTGCAGTACAGTGGTACATCGGAAGTCAAATGGAATCCGTTCTGGAAGTCCTTTCAACTTCCAGAATGTTCAGAAACCAAGGCGTGGCTTCCAATTGGCTGCAGGAAGCTCCTGCAGCCAAGTGGAAGCCGTGTCAGACGTTTGGGTTCCAAAGAACATTTGCAAACCAGAACACTCACTTCCGGGTTTGCAGCGTTCGGGAGCCAAAACATTTGACTCGCAAGGCGTTCGTGAACCAAGGTACGACTAAGACTTAGACTAAGGTATGACTAAGACTAAGACTTAGTCTCTTATCTACTAAGATGACAAGATCTAACAGTCATTGGAAGAGAGAAATGAACATGCTATGACTAATAACTGGACGCCTTCATCTGCCCCAGCTGCAACAAAACACGCCTCTCCTGCATCTGTCTCTATAGCCGCAACAGGAACTGAAACCTTCCAACAGCACTCCTCCATTGTCTCTCGAGACAAACGGATGCCAACCTCCCCTAAATTTCACTCTACAAACTTGGAAACGCAACAAGATGGTGCCACAAACGTTTATCCTGAAAGGTAATAAAAAAACATTTTGCCTATATTTACCTCCAGCAGCAGTAGTGCAAGAAACTCAATAAGCTGGTGTGAAGACAACTCTTTTATATCAGCTGAGCTGAAGGAGCCAAGATCGTTTTCCGTGGCCTATAAGACAAGCAGAATTAGGAGGAAATTGGAGAAGCAGGCCTTTAAGAAATTACAGAAATTTGTTTAGAAAACCTCATTTGGATACATAAAAGTCAAAAGAATAACTCAAGGGCTCTGGATTCTTTTCTCTTGGGAGGAATGCTATCTGCATGGAATTCTTATGAATTACAGTGACCTTTCAGCTAATGTGTCAGTAGATACCCAGATGGGCACAAGTGGATCAAATCAGCCCAACCCACCTCTATCCATGCCCCGATCCATAATCAAATCATGAATAAAGTACTGTATTATGACTAACTTGTTCTTAAAACAGCACCAGACTAGAGAGGCAGGCTGAGACAGCAGCCACGACCCAGAAAATGCCTTAGCTTTTGAGCAATAGCCCCTTCTCTTTATCTGATCTGCCCAGCCTCCAACACCCTATATCTCCCCCTATACCACATTTACTGCCTCTAATGTAAGAGAAGTTTGCAAGCTCATGTAAAAAAAAAAAATGAAGTCTGAAGTTAAATAAAAAATTCAATAAAATCTGAAGTTTGCCTCAATTATAAATTGACTTTACTAAATTCTACATTGCATTGAATCCCCAGTTATGCATGTTGAAAGACAATGCAAAATACAACACTTACAAGTAATTCACTCAACATATGTTTAACACGACATTAACTCACTTTGACCCATCTTTGACTCAAGGCAACACAAGCATTTGACAGTGTTGAATCATACCTGGTGAAGACATAAAAATGAGTATGTCTTGTTTAGAAAATGTTTGTATCTTGAACATACCTAGAACACATACATTTGTATCTAGAGCACATATCCAAATTCTATCTTGCCAGCTGCTACAATATAGTTTATGAGCAGCTCTCTTTTATACTCCTCACTGATCACATCTGGCTTTGAAGAAATAGAATAGACTATTACTGTTACAACCAACAGTAGAAAATGGAAAATGAAGTCTAAAGGGACATTTTATAGAGCAGACACATTTAGAAATTGGTATAACCAAAATTGTGCAGGTGTTTGAGGAATATTTTTTATTATTGAAAGAGACATGCTTATGTTGCATTTAGATCATTGGCTATAGTCATACTTAAAACATTTCTTACCCCAGTCCAAAGGGATCAAATCAAGTTAAGGAATATACATATATATATAATTGACCATAAATAAAAAAAATTAAAAATAGGAAAAGTGATTACATTAAGGATCTAATATAATCAAGGATATATTTTTATTAAATATATAACTGAATATTAAATTCTAATAAATTCAGCTATATAAATAGCTAATTATATATTTAATTTAAATTACATTATAGTTAAATAAACATGATTATTATTATACAGAGGTGCTCTTTCAAAACAAATAGAAATGTTACAGAAAAAGATTATGTGCTTACGTTGGTTTTACTGGAGGCATGCCAGGAGTGTTCATCCATGCATTCCAGTCAACTTTGTTAAGAAGGTCAACCTAAAATGAACAGACCAACAAATTACCCAAAATCTTGGAAGTGTTTTATTTCTTTGAAACTCATATTGATCCCAATATTTTTGAAGATTTGTTTTTAACTGTTCATTGATAATTTTAATGGGAATCACATATACAATGAAATGATTTGACTAACTTGAATTAGGAAATCTGAGGTTTCTTCTACTCCTTTCATGCTTAATTCCATATAACAGTGTAATGTGTGGTTCTACCAGCATTTTACCACACTGATGACACAGCAAAGATGGCATAATTGAGAAGGCCTTATGAAACTGAAAGCTACAGACCTCAGAAGACTAAGCCCTCAAAAAATCATTCAGCAAAGTGGGTTTTTGGGGAGGCGCGGAGAATGACTCATTGTCAGATTAAACTTTTCAATTAACACTGTTGTTGCATGATAAACACAAGTAAGCAGGCAGCTAATCAGGAGAGGTACACATATCTCTGCCATATGGGAACTTCTAGGAGAGAGGGGTACCTGCAGTACAAGTTTTTTCTAGATGGAAGTTTCCTTTCCTATGACACTATAACTCTTGCTGACATTTGTTGCATAGCCAAAGGGATCGGAGGCTGGCTGCTCTTGATGGGGTTACACTCCAGCATCTTGAATTGGAAGATTAGCACCTAACCTTGTCCTTGAAGTAGGAGTACAGGAAATTCTTCCAGTCTTCCGTGTCTATGCTCTTGTATGCAAACTGCTGGATGTATGCCCTCAAGAAGCCAATGAAGACATCTGGGAACATATAAGATGCATTAACCAGAAATAAAGTGCTGCAACAGGGAAAAAAAAGCCACACATATTTAAAAGCAAATTAACCAATACCTGGCCCTCCAAGAAGCTGTTCTAGATAAAGTAGTAAAGCAGAGCCTTTCTCATACGGAACAGAAGAATATGCAACATCAGGATCTACTTCTTTCAAATTAGGGATCAGGTGAGTCACAGGGTTTGTGCTTCCAAGGGTGTTAATCTAGAAAGAGACACATATTGCTGGAAACTGATGTGCTTGTAAGTTGTAACAGAACTCTACCTGCCAGCAGCCAGATTGCTGAACTTCCTCCCAAAAGAAGTCTGATTGTTCCTCTTGTGTGTTTTCGGAGGGTAACAAAGTATTTGTATCCTAATTCATCTCCTGCACTGGAATGTATTTTAAAACTTACCCATTGATTTTATGCCATGCTTATACTGCTGCTTTGTTATTTAATTGATATACTGTTTATTTCCCTCCAATTTTTACTGAAGTTGTGCTTGTTAATCTGGAAGCTGCCTTAGAGGCCAAAAGGCAGAATAGAACTTTTCTAAAGATAATTACAGCAATATAGAGCAGAAATTAATTCTATCTGCAATACCAGATAAAATAAATTTGCTCTTAATTTTACATGTGCCCAGTGTTTCTGAAGAAAAGTTATGTGTAAGTTACTCTTCAAATCAACCAGAAGCACTCACCGTGTTCTGCAGTTCTCTCCAGCCTCCCTGAGCTTGGAAATGCCTGAACTGCTCACCGAAGAGCCGGCCACCGATCCTGCGTTCCAAGTAAACGGTGTGTCCTTCGTTTAGCCTGAAACACCAAGCGCACAAGTCATTATTTCTGTAAATTAGAGAAATCTTTTAATGAGTTAAACGCACACCAAAAGAAAAGCCAAGTACGCCTTAAAAGCACATGGATTTCACCTACCAAAAATGCTCCCAGGTCTTGTTTGTTACCAAATTCCCAGTCCAGCTATGAGAAATTTCATGGGCGATAACCTGAAATGTATAGAAGTGGCATAAGCACATAGCGGTCTCTTTTGTCACAAACACACATATCCATAACAGAAAGGAGGGTGCCACTTAGGTGCCAAAGATGCCCTAAACTGGCCCCATGCAGACATGGTAATAACCATGGGGAAGTTGCTTCAATTTTCATGGAGGTACTTGGGTTATCCTCCACTGAAATTAATCATCAACTCCCAAAATGCAAAATACTGTTGAAATTGTTACACATTTTAGTGGCATCTAACCTAACATTTTAAAATTTGTTTGGTTTCAGCTTTATTATGGTTTCAATAGAGAAGCCTTTTAATTTTTTTAAAAAAGGGGGAGGACCAGCAACTCCATAATCCTAAATATTTTTTGGGCTTTCTCACACACAGAAGAGGGTCCCAAAACAACTTACAACATAAAAATAAAACCACACTTGTTCCAAGAAAGGCAGGTTTAATGTACAATATCTCAGTGAGTCTCCATAGA
The DNA here is from genome assembly GCF_964188305.1 of Podarcis bocagei. NCBI lineage: Eukaryota > Metazoa > Chordata > Lepidosauria > Squamata > Lacertidae > Podarcis > Podarcis bocagei. Next base: position 38,889,602 of record NC_138135.1, on the reverse strand, counting down.
TCTGATTTCCAGATCACCAGCTACCTCCACTCCAGCAGCTACTACCACTGTTGTTATTGTTGTCTTTTTAATTCACCATAATTTGTTGTCTTTTTTTAATTCACGTAATGCTTTGAGAACAGTTGGTCTAAGTGTTAACTGAGCAGACTGTATTGTGCAGAACTCTATAAAGTTGCAACATTTTCAGTTTCTTAATATTGAAGTTTAAACACTTACAAGACAAGTAAACAGTGAGAAATAGTAGGTGATCTCCAATGTTAGTCAAATTCTAAAATAAATTTCATTCATTTCAGTGGTCTACGTCTATTCCAAGTATGATTACTGCTTAGAAAACATACATAGCACCTAATGTTTCAGGCACCTTGTTTAGATTTCAGGGGGAAAGAGCACCTTCAGTATAAATACTTGAATACAGCTGGACTTATACTTACATTGGATAATGATCTGTCACCAGCCTGCAGCAAACAGAAATCAAAAAGTTACCTCTCTAATCCATGTCAGATGAAAGCTTAATATAGTATCATTTCCGAATTCAGGCTAAGTTAAGGTCACTTAGCAAAATGAAAGCCACCATGCAAGTCCCAAACTCTAAATGGCTTTAATGTGATGTCCTAAGGAAAGCTATGTAATGTAACCCATAAGAGAGGGAGACACACTTACCAGTAATGTGGGAGTCACAAAAGTGAGGCAGGGGTTCTCCATACCACCATATGGAAATGATGGTGGCAACACTAGCAAGTCATACTGACCCCATACATAAGGACCTGCTAGGTCTTCTGCAATTTTCAGCATGGCTTCTGTCTGAAAAAAAGGTCAGTAAACTAAAATAGGTTCTAATATATATATACAGGTAATGCCCAATTAGTGAGATAAGATACATCACAGACAGGATAGTAACTGACCTGTTCGTACAGAATGAATTTTACTCAGACAATAGAAACCAAGTCCCTCCTGACTTGAAATTCAGGAAATCTGTAAAGTCATTATTAGTGGGGAAATAATACAAGTGGCTTCATATTTTAAGAACTTACAAACCTGTCACAAATATGGCATTTTTAATTACAAAACACAATTGTGATAGAGGTAGGATACAATCACTTTCAAGTCATCTTATATGCAGGTGACAGTTGTGGAGCGATCCTCTGAGACTATCTTGAAGCTGAGGAATGCAGTCAACTTAGTCAATTAGCTTTTAATGTTCAAACTTGCTATATGTTTGCTTTACATAGGGTCTTGGGAGAACACTCAAGTTTGCGTTTCTTATGCAAAATGTACAGCCATCTAAGGAATAATTAAGTACAGGCAATGGCCATTTCACACAGAGGCTCCATTCCCAGCCCCTACAAATGTCAGCTAAGCCCTGCCCATTCTGCCTTCTTCCAGGTCCAAAAGCACCTGTGCACCGGCAACTACGTGTAAATTAGATATAGCTAAAATGGTCACTGCCTCTACCAGCTATTCATCTTTTCACAATATACCAAAGTCATATAGCCATAATTTTCACTAACCTCTGAAAATTCATGTGCCGATTTGTCCACAAGCTCCTTTTCAGCCCACACCAAAGTTCTGGGACCAATCTCTCTGAAGAACAAAATTCAGTCAGAAAAACCAGGAATACCATCTTGGATTTCCTGGCTGCTTATTTCTTAGCAAAAATTTCAATGCAGATGTTTGTGAACATTTTAGTAGCTGGGGCAAGCGAGTGGCTGTAAAAGCATTATTGAAAGGGAATAGCTGATGTGGACAGTTCCTTTAATTGCCTCTGGTTCCAATGACTGGTGCAGACATAGGTCCATATCCTGGCCAGAGTTTGTGCATTAGGAGAAGGTGACAGGGTTTCAGCAAACCCTTCTTCAACACTTTTCCTTTTGCAAGCAAGTTCTCCCTGCCAGCCTTTGTCATACTTAGTCATGATATTCACACTCCTCTTTATTTAAGTATTCTGTAGCCCAACAATTGGAGTGACCTGGAAGGACTGATGCAAAGATGCATTGCCCAAACAATGTGCATGTACCAGTCAGTTTCTGCACAACTGTCTTGCAACTTCTACTTCGTCCAGGAGCTCAACTATATTCTTCAGTGAGGAAGCAACAAAAGAAATACTGTCTAATTCTAGAAATCGCTTCCAAAACAGCCCGTTCTTACTGCATACAAAGTGATTAGAAAGGTAGAAAGTTGTCTTGCCTGTCCCAAGCTAGATTGAACTATAATATTCTGTTAGCAGCCAGTGTAGAACAACAGAGGAGGAGGAGGAGGAGGAGTTTGGATTTGATATCCCGCTTTATCACTACCCTAAGGAGTCTCAAAGCGGCTAACATTCTCCTTTCCCTTCCTCCCCCACAACAAACACTCTGTGAGGTGAGTGGGGCTGAGAGACTTCAAAGAAGTGTGACTAGCCCAAGGTCACCCAGCAGCTGCATGTGGAGGAGCGGAGACACGAACCCAGTTCCCCAGATTGCAAGACTACCGCTCTTAACCACTACACCACACTGGCTCTCCTGTTCAGATATGAATCCTACTGAATCATTTTTACCGTCCTCCAAAGTGATATTGTAGCAATATTGATAAATAGGCTGCAGCCTAGTCTTGAGAGAGGACAGGCTCAGGCAATTTCTACACTTTACAAATTGAGGAATTTCTGCAGTTATTGAGTAATACTCACCTGCTTTCCAAAGCACCAACAACTAAAGCAATCAGATAGCAGGGTATTGGAACCTAACCCCAAAGGAGAGAAAAATAATAGAAACAATAACAGTGCTCCATATCACATATTTTGCACCTACAAGGCTGAAGCCAAAGTTATCCAATTGCTCCATGCAATGATGCATATCTGCATTATGTAACCAACCACTGTGAGCTGAAAGTGCATAATGGCTTACATTTTGTATGAAGCGGTATATCTTCCTTGTGCTTTCTTCTGGGTCAGGCAAGTCTCCATCTCTCTTGGCACTCATAAGTGCCACCAGTTCATTCGGAACCGATATCTAGTGAAGTACAAAAATACATTTGTTTTTATTTAATATGTTAACTATTTCACACCTTGCAGGCAATGATATCCTAGAATGGCAATTCTGTAGCAGTGCAGCTCAGAAATAATTCACTTCTCGCCTTACCTGAAAGCTCCCCTTATTTTCTGCCATGCTCACACCTGGGTTTTTCAGAAGTGTTAAGTGACACATTCCCCGGTGTCATGACAAACATTAAGTTACTTGATCACAAGTAACACATGCCAATGTGCAATTTTGATCTTTTGGTTCCCTGTAACATACTGATCTCTTGGAGAGAATGAACAGTGACTGTTCCTGCAAAAAGACACCGATAAGATGTACACTTTGAGCAGTGCTGTGTGGACAGTAAAACACTTTCTGGCAGGTAAGAACTGTTGCAGGTCCTCTGTCCCAAATTAGATTGGAAATGTGACAGAGGATAAAAGGTTAAAACTGCCTCCCGTGGTCCTGGCCTGCTTTGTTTTCCCCATAAACTCTTTAAAAAAAATAAAATAGCTGTGCAAGGGCTTAACAGCCCATAAGACAGAGGCCTGGGAACCTGCACCCAACATTGAGCAACTAACCACCAACATATCCCTCTCTAGAAGTAACCTCTGATGTGTTTTGCAATGCATAAAGAAAGATACTCTCAAGGAGAACATGTGGATTTGATGTTAAAATGTTGAGTCAGCTATGTTAATAATGCCACAACAGTTTCAACATTCTGGAGTTCTAAGTGCTGAAACTGCATTCTCACAACCTCCCTCTTCAGCTATTTAAGTGCTTATCATGACAAATCTGGCACAAATGATGCAAAACTTGTCACTCTGCCATCTGGTTATGGGTAATAAAGTGTCTGGGGCTGGTAAGCAAGAGATTCTGATTTCCAATAAGCTTAACTTTATATCCATCTGTTTCTTACGGCATTATTTATAGGCAAGGGTAAATTATACCCTTGAATGTTTTAAGTGTGTTCTAAGGTGCAATTTACACAAACAGCAACACCGCAGCAACTTGAAAAGTTGCTGGGTTGAGGCTGCAGCATAGACAGTTTGCATGAGACTAGGTTGTAAAATGTTCTTTGCTTTATTTATTGGTAACATTTATTGCCCATCTTCTTCCACTACAGAATTCAAAGTGAAGCACATGGAATTTTCCAGTGATGTCCCAGCAGGCACTGGTCATGCCCAGGCCTCCTTGGGTTCAGCAGTGTGGCTGCAAAATGTACCCTCAAGATCCTGCCTACACTTTTCTTCTTTCCTAACCTCCCCTCTTTTTCTTGGTAACAGTTTTATTCATTATTAGTGTTAAGCTTTTTAACATGACTGCAGCATTGATATATCCATCTACCTTTGTTTACACTAGAGCATATGACATGCAACAATTACATAAAATTAAAATAAACAAACATTTCTGAATATAGTAACAAAGTTGTATCAAAGTGTATCTACCAAAATTATTGCAATAACTGCAGATATGAAATGATGTATAGTAACATGCATTTGTATTTTGTATCAATAACAATTAACATTTATAGGAATTTAAAGGAAGTGGGAAGGAAGGAGGAAGGTGAATTTTTTTAAAAAATGTACTTCGTGCATTCATCCTTAATCTTTTGATCCAGACTATGATATTTGCATGGATCTTTGAAAAACATGCCTGCTTTTCTCAGATTTTTCTTAAGACCAGATTGGGGAGATGTCATGTGGTCCAGTCTATACATGACTTGTCACCTGCCAGATCATCTTGTTTTCAGGCTTAGGAAAGCAATGAGTTCAAGGCTCCCCACGGCTCCTGCTGCTGAGGTGCAGGCTTTGGCAACTAATTTACATGAAACCTGTCTGTGGCCATTCTCTACTAATACATAATTATCCCACTGGTCCCTCCAGAAACCCTTGTCCAGGGCCCAGATCAGTCTGAGATGTTGAAGATGCAGCCCCGTAACTGCTATCAGCGTGCCCATTCTTTTAGGGAAGAAGCTGTGGCTCAGTGAGAGAGAACATGCTTTATAATTTCAAGTCCAGTTCTTGAAATCTCCAGGCAGGACTGCGAGAGTCACCCGTCTGAATGCTAGGAGAACCACCCCCAAGCCACACCCTCCTGAGCAACACCCCTGACCAGACTTTCTCTGCAACCTCCTTGACTGTTTTTGCCTTGCTGGAATGTGTCTTCAAACTCTGATAAAGCTTTCATGGATGGATGGATAGAGAGGGATGTAAAAGTATAAGGGAACTAGCTTACTGTGCAAAGGTAACATTCACAATGTTGTTCTGCCCACTTTTGCCTCCAGCCCTGCCAATCACTAGCATGTGGCCACCGGAAGGTTGTCCACATAGGAATGTGGCTATGGTCTGAAACTGGTTCCCCACCCCTGATGCAAGCAATACTGAGCTAGATGGACCCAAATTCTGAGACTGTGTGAACCAGCCAGCTTCATATGTTCCTAATTATCTGATGCAAATTTGCCATGCAAGTCTGATGTTAAGCAAATAGATCAAGCTCTACCCAGCTTACTGAATGGCTCAGTTGTTCAAAGGACTTCTGTCATGGAGCATAAGAACAATTTCAGAACAAAGTTTTCAAAGCTAGAGAGCTTGGCTTCCTTGGGCTGGGAAAACAAACATCTTCAAGCCTCCTTTATTTAGCAACATTTTCTTTAAGGATTTCCCTGAAGATAGAAATTGGTTTTACTGTAAGCTTATAGTGGGAAAAACTTCTTCTCAGCCAATTTACTTTAGCCGATTTGTTAAGATTCCTGTGTTATGAATCCTAAGCAGTTTCTGCCAAGTACTAGAACAAACAGACAGCTTGACATGTGCTTGTTGGATTCAAACTGTCACTTTTATATACAAACATTTCTTCCACACTCACCCAAACCCAGGAGAGAGAAGCAGTCAAAGGAAAAAAATCCACTTGAAAGAAAAAAATTGAAGCTAAAAAGAGAAGCCACCATGGACAAAAGGCAGGAAAAGGGACGCACAAGACCAGCTGCTTCCAGAAGTCAATTTTCCTGCCTTTGGACACTAGGTGGCAGGGTTTCTCACATGCTGGGCCATCCTCCACGGAACAAGGTATTTTATTTCTAACATTGCAAATTCAATCTGTCAAAACCTATCCCATGGCGCCCTCTTACCATGAAGGCTAACCAACTGGTTTTCTGCATATTCAAGAGTGGCTCCAGATCAAATAACTATCCTGGCTTCATAAGCCATGATTTATAGAAATGGGCAAGTTTCATTAAGCAAGAATCTTACTGTTTGGTCTGTACAGGCGCACCATCTATGTGAGGCCATGGCAGCCAAGCCTCCCCAAGTTCTACAGCAGCCCTGCGCACACACACCACTGGGCAACCACACGCCCTGCGACATCAGCACCTGGGTCTGTACTAACACCTAGTTCTCCAAACCCCATCTATTTGTTGAAAGACAGTGACACCTTCCAGATAGAGCATGATAAGGCAACCAGCTGGAATCTTATAAAGTAGGAGACACTTAAATTTGTGCACCAAAGCTTTACGAACAAAATAACACAATCAGGTACCGGCAAAGAATGCAAGAGTTTTTCGCTATACATTTTCAGGTTTTTTTGCCTGCATGTTCACTTAGGTTGCTTAGTTTGGTGGCGGGGTTTTAATGAATACCAATGCACTAATTGAGATTATGCATGACTGCTAAATAAGAGAGCCAAGTTTGCACCTCAGGGGTACAGAGCTTTCAGGTTCACCTACTTCTGCATAGTATGTTAGCTTCACTGAAGGAGTGTCCTGGCAGGGAAGAACAGCTCTGCAGTGTGTGGCCTAAAAAACAAAGTGACACAGATTACAGGTTGCTATTCTTACAGGCAAATATAGTAATGCACAAGGAACACTTTTTTAATATTACATTTAGGTTTTGCACTACACTGCTACCATTAAAAGCATAATACCCCCAAGTAACCACATCTAGGCACGATTTAATTAGGCCCATGTGCCTGCTTCAAATTCATATATACATTTCACATTCCCTAATGCAGTCCACCAATCAAATGCCCCTAAGTTTAGAAGGCAATTTGAAGTTTGAAAGGCAAGTGGACCAGTAAGATCACAAGCACATGTACTATTTGAGATTGCCTCACCACATTATAAACATTGCTTCAAAAATGTCATAACAGAGCACCCTCCAGAACTTTATACAACATACATGCTTCCAAGTAATCATAAAAAGGCAGTAACCAGTGATATGGGTTTTCTGCGGGGGAAACTGAACAGGAAATTTCCTAGACTTTTCCCGAAAAAGTGTTATATCCAAAAATTCAGCAACTATCAAGCATTCCCCTCCCTACCATATCTGTTCCTGTGTAATTCTATGAGCAACTCTGAATTTACCTGGTAGCACACCCTACATCTGCTTCATCCTGCACCTAATGGATCGATCTAAAGCAAGCTCCTTACAGGAATGGTTCTACTAAGTTATTTTCATACCCCAGTACAAGGACTTTAGGAAATGGGTAAAGTTTTCTCCCTTTACTGCTCATCTCCAGAAGACCACAGGGAAAGTCTAGACAGCACCTCCATCATCAATTGACTTTGGTGGAAATTAAATGGTTTAATGTTCTAAGTATCAAAACGATTTCGTTTTGCAAATCTTGTTCAACACTATTATCAGCTTATTTCTGACCTTTGGTAAAGAATTGCAACCCTATTAACAGTTGCACTTAGTATTATAGTTCATACAAATGTGTTGAACCATAAATGTCTGACATTTAGAAGATAGTACACAAGATTTGCAAGACACAATGACCCTGTTCTCTTAGCCACCAGGTCATAAAACTTCTTTTAAAGAATGTGCAATTTCTTGAGATATGCAAGAACCAGATCAGTTCCTCAGCTCCAATATAACTGAGGCCTTTTATGCCTTTGCACCCAGCCAATGTACCCACTATGCAATGGGGAGTTATCACACAATGGGATCCTGAGAGCCTTTACAGACTGCTACTCACTCCCCCAACACACTGTAAGATTGTATGATATATACCGGTACTTTAAGAGAGTCTGTGGCAGACAGTCTTGGCTCAAGTGATTTCAGTTGACAGGCACCATTTGGTCAAGTGGAAGCAGTGCAGGATACACAAAACTATAAGTAACATGTGGGAAAAGGTTGCCCATAGCAGAGAAGGAAAACAATGGTTTTCTCACCTGACACTGACTGAAGAGAAATGGGTGCCTTTTCCCCGATGTCTGCTCTGGCGTGAACCATTGGAGAGCTGAAGACCTTGGAGACGTTTCAAAAGTGATCTCTACAACCACATCTTGACCCCTGTGAATATTGGAATAGTGTGCATTTTTGAGAACAGGTCAGATGTGATACCTCCATCATCTTTGGAAAGTTCTAACTTTTAAATTTGTAACTGCAAATTTAGGGATAAAATTAGGCAGCCGTTTTCTTAAAATTTTAACAGCCAAGCAATTTAATTATGTTAATGAAGAGTATGTAGTGGGCAAATAATCTTCCATTCAAACAACTACAAAGTTGTTCGTGCTTGAGCAACAGTAGCCCCAACTCACAAATACATTGACTGGTATATATTAGAATTTCAGGACAATGAGTCATAACTACCTCAAGGAACAAGTCTTATCTGATTTTATAGCAAGAAAAATAGCAAGAAAAAACCTATACGGGCCCAAAGTAAGTATATTTTGCTAGACTCTTAAGCAAATTTCTACAAGTCTGGCATCATGTCATACGCTACAATATTACACAAGCACAACTGCTAGTTTAGCATGACATGGCCTCTTAATCTAGCACATTTTAAGATAAGATCATCAAGAGACCAGAAAAGGGGGATAAACTGAACACACATACTTTCCCAACTCAAAAGGTAGCGTGATTTCCAGCGGTGCTCCTTTGAAGCTATGACGTTCCCCAAGAACAAATTGTGCATCTTGCTTATTGACAACCACTTTGTGTATTGTTAGATCCTTTGTGTCCAAAACCTGTAAGTGAGTTCATGAGCTATTATTGACAAACACACTAATATATATTGAAAATTGAATCAATATACTCAATATTTTAAATGGCCAGTATAAATTCTATCTGTTCATAAATACCCAAAGAAATAGAGAAGCAGACATTTACAAAGGCTCAAAAATGTAGCCCAGCCTTTCCTTGCATGTTATTAACAGGCTTTTCCTCATAGTCATGCAAAAGGATTATGTTGCCAAGACAAAGGGGACTGAGCAGCACTTGACTGCATTGCCCAGCTCAATTTTCAGAACAGTCGGTGCTATCAATCTCTAGGTGCTATATGAATACAAGACAACCATTTTGCAAAGCTTTATCTGCACAGCACAAACAATTACCGTATATGCTTCAGAGCTACACAACTGCAGCTATGTTGTGGCCAGTTTTCTACATCTGTTTTTAAGATGTAGGAAAACACAGTATCTAGAGTTAGCTGTATTTCACTTAAAATGTTCTGTTCATTCCACAACCTTAAGTCTCTGTGCCTTCAAGTACTTACAAAGAACAGAAACTGGCATTGCTCCAAAGTACTAAACAGCTGACGAAACAAGACACTTAGGATTGTTTTTGGCCAAGTGTAACCCATTTCTGTGGCCAGGAGAGTCAACTTGAAGAAACTATTATAAATCATACATTTATTTACACAACAGCAGCACCAAGTAAAGTATATCAGTCCCTGAAGTGCATTAAGTATTTTTTGGATATTGTGTAATCATTAGGGACAATATCCCAGAAACTGACAGACTTCCCTTTACTGAGAAACTTGACTTGGATCTTTGTTTACAATTTAGAACATCCAGCGATCTCTCCAACTTCAAATCAACCGAAAGACTTTAGCAATCGCCGCCAGTTCTTTATCAAGGATTCGGCCACTTAAGTTTAGAGAGAGAGAGAGAAGCCCTTGAGGAACTTGCTTTTGCAAGCACCTACCATACCAGCGTGACAAAGTACAACTTCCAAGGAAACAAAATGCAAATGCTGCAGCCACGAGAGAAAGTCGCCAGCCTCAGAGCATCTGCTTAAGACAAACCAACTTAAAACAGAAGCCCAAGCCAACTTTGCGCACAATCCCTACGCCCGTTTCCTCCAATGCTGTGATTCCCAATGCGGGGCACATGCCCCACAGGGGGGCAATTTGGAAGCTTGTTTAGAGCAAGTTAGTGGCCTTTAGGCTTCCTCCACGGGAACAGGAGTTCAATTATTGAATAATAAACTATATGTCACCGGGGGGGGGGGATCAGGATTTTAGAGATACTTAGGAGGGGCATGGCCAAAAAAAGGTTGGGAACCACTGCTCCAAAGGAAGCTCCGCTGGGTTCCTCCAAGATAAACGCGCCCACAGGTAGGAGGAGGAGGGAGAAAGAGATATTATCTTGGGACGAAGGAGGCGTCAAAGGAGAAGGTGTCACCCAGTAACTTTCCAGCCGGTGCGGCAGGTGCGGCTTCCCAGGGGTCCCTTCCGGTTTCCCTCCGTCCCACAGAGGGGCCTGCGCTCCTGCCGGCTCCACGACGGAGGGCGGCCGGTCCTCCGCTCTCCCTCCAGACCTAGAGCCCCGCGCCCCGCCCGTCTAGGGAAGAAGTTACCAGTCGGCGCAGGCTGTCCCTCTCCGCCCTCACGGTGAGGGCCGCGGTCCCCCTCAGCGAGCGGCTGGCGAAGTCCACGCGGCAACGAAGGTGGAGGTGGTGGGTGCGGCAGCAGCCGGGCGACGCGAAGGAGCTGGGGTCCGCCTCGGCCATGGCTGCGCTCTCGCCTTCACGCCAGCCGGCCCACGGCGCTTAAGAGCCGGCCTGCCGGCCACAGGCCCCTCCTCGTGAGGCGGGGTTAAGGGAAAGGGATTCTGGGAAAGATAGTTCTTTAGATGGGGAGAGCCTAAGGAAAATACGGAGGGAGGACTACCACTCCCACAATCCACTACGGGGAAGCCTCGTTCAATGGCTTTTGTTTGGATGGGTCGGTTATCCTATGGCACGCCGCGAATTCTCCGGAGGAAGAATTTAAATTGACGGAGGAAGAGAGTTGACCAAGTGGTTCCTCGTTAGTATAGTGGTGAGTATCCCCGCCTGTCACGCGGGAGACCGGGGTTCGATTCCCCGACGGGGAGGTGCTATGTTTTTTTCCTTCCTTTCCTGTCTATACTGTATATATAATACAGTATACAGCAACTATTTCGAACATGTACAATTCACCTACTGGTTTATTAATACTTGTCTCTGCTTGTAGAGTAAGTGCCCACGGCTTTGCACTCGCAATGCTTACAGCAATGGCTAATGATATTAAGCTGAAAAGCAGCTTTTTAATAGACGTTCATTATTCATACCTCAAGGGATTACAGGAAACCTAGGGTGGCATCATTAAATGAATTCATATTTTAGATTGAGATTTAGTGCTAGCGCATTTTACTTGATTAAAGAAGTGCCATCCTGTTTCATCAGGGATGGGGGAATTTTGCAAGACTGCTGTGTTTTCAAAATTTATAATTATGACCGGTGATGAAAATTAATTGTGGATTATTAATTATGAATAGTGTTCACAATCGTGGCAAATGGATAGTTGATTCCAGCTGTCCACTTGGACTGTGTGGCTCACCTGTTGGAGTGGCTTGGGATGGAACTTGAATGTAGAGAGGAACTCTTCTTCCGTTAATAATAATAATAATAATTCATATTTTTATTATTTATACCCCACCCATCTGGCTGGGTTTCACCAGCCACTCTGTGCAGCTTACAACATATCTAAAAACATCAACCCTTATAATTTTTCCTAAAACCATTGATTGTTAGTACATACAGAGATTGCATGTGCCCAGCTCATAGATAACCACATGGATCTTTGGATCAGGTCTGATTGTTTAAAAAAATTGTATTCATTTGTTTCTTAAGGAAAGGTTCTACACTTGATCTTAGCCACAAATTACAAATATAAACAACCAAAAAAAAAAGACAAACTAGTCTATTCTTTTATCTGTATAGGTACATCTGTGCGCAGGTCTGAAAATCCATGTTATACTGGAGTCCTCAACACAGAAGAAAACTCGAGGCAGCCAGATTGAGATGTAGGGCACTGAAAATTGATATGTGGTGCTTTTGGCTTCCTTGTGTAAGAAATAAAATGATGCCACACACACACACAATTCTGGTAAAGAGTTAAGTCTGTTTTTTTTTTTTTACTTTGGGTAATTTTTGCATCGTTTTGTAACATTTCCCCAGTAGGGCAGTAATATAAAGTTTATCATACAACCTGTCAATAGAATGCTCTCTCTGTCATGTGTTCATTTCATTGGTTATTTATGCCTCTCTGAAGTGAAGTCACTGTGGGGAAGGAGGGCCTGGATATGGGCATCTGATTCTCTTCCTGGGTGTTGGGTACTGAGAAACTTGTACAGTGGTACCTCGGGTTACATACGCTTCAGGTTACAGACGCTTCAGGTTACACACTCTGGTAACCCAGACATAGTGCTTCAGGTTAAGAACTTTGCTTCAGGATAAGAACAGAAATTGTGCTCCGGCGGCACAGCGGCAGCAGGAGGCCTCATTAGTTAAAGTGGTGCTTCAGGTTAAGAACAGTTTCAGGTTAAGAACGGACCTCCGGAATGAATTAAGTACTTAACCCGAGGTACCACTGTAAATGGAAGCCTCTTCTCTCTTAAGGCCCTTTTATCAGTTCAAATATATGCTAGTTTAGGAAAATTAAGAAACTGTGTTTCTCTCTCTCTCTCTCTCTCTCTCTCTCTCTCTCTCTCTCTCTCTCTCACACACACACACACACACACATCTGGTTATAGAAATTAATGGTCTTACTTGTGTTAGATTCATATGAAAAGCATTATATTCATTGCCAGTTGCTTACTTAATCTTGCTTTCTGCATGAGTTGATTATTCATCTACAATGCTGAAATTTCTGTGCTAAGACCATGCATTGCAAAACCATTAGTTCTAGTTCCTCAGAACTAATTTCCTGACTTCATAATTACGGATAACTTCCTTTTTCTTGTGGTAAATCCCTTTGTATTTAGCTTGCTTGCTACACTGCATTAAGATATATACGGTACTGATCTTTAAGCATGTGGCATCACAAGTTCAAGCAGACTTGCATATTTATAGTACGGACAGTTTCTAATCACTTATTTTAACATTTGCATCCCGTTCTCATTGCAAAGAGTATTTTGGGGCTGACTACTTGCTAGTGCAATGGGGTGTTGTGCAAGCATAAAGAGGCGCTGTAGTAAGTTCCATCCGATCATATCATTGCCCCGTGGTGTGATGGACGGCACTGCTGTCCGTTGCCTCTGAAAGCTTACACAAGAGCAAACCAGTTAGGACGTGTTCTGAAGCTTCACAGGGATCGGATGTTCAAGATTGCTCCACATAATCTGTGGCTACCTCATTCCTCCATGCTGAAGTGTAAGGGGCAGCCCTACGCAGTGCTAAGCATGCATCAATATTTCTGCATGCAAGCTGGAACTACTATTGCATCAGAGCATCGCTCTTTTAGCTGCTGCACATTTCATCTTATTTTTCCTTTAGGCAATGCTGCAGTCACTTCAGCGTACCACCATATGAACATGGTTGCTGTTGTTTAGTCGTTTAGTCATGTCCGACTCTTCGTGACCCCATGGACCAGAGCACTTCTGTCTTCCACTGCCTCCCGCAGTTTGGTCAGACTCATGCTGGTAGCTTCGAGAACACTGTCCAACCATCTCGTCCTCTGTCGTCCCCTTCTCCTTGTGCCCTCCATCTTTCGCAACATCAGGGTCTTTTCCGGGGAGTCTTCTCTTCTCATGAGGTGGCCAAAGTATTGGAGCCTCAGCTTCACGATCTGTCCTTCCAGTGAGCACTCAGGACTGATTTCCTTAAGAATGGATAGGTTTGATCTTCTTGCAGTCCATGGGACTCTCAAGAGTCTCCTCCAGCACCATAATTCAAAAGCATCAATTCTTCGGCGATCAGCCTTCTTTATGGTCCAGCTCTCACTTCCATACATCACTACTGGGAAAACCATAGCTTTAACTATATGGACCTTTGTTGGCAAGGTGATGTCTCTGCTTTTTAGGATGCTGTCTAGGTTTGTCATTGCTTTTCTCCCAAGAAGCAGCCGTCTTTTAATTTTGTGACTGCTGTCACCATCTGCAGTGTTCATGGAGCCCAAGAAAGTAAAATCTCTCACTGCCTCCATTTCTTTCCCTTCTATTTGCCAGGAGGTGATGGGCCCAGTGGCCATGATCTTCGTTTTTTGATGTTGAGCTTCAGACCATATTTTGCACTCTCCTCTTTCACCCTCATTAAAAGGTTATTTAATTCCTCCTCACTTTCTGCCATCAAGGCTGTGTCATCTGCATATCTGGGGTTGTTGATATTTCTTCTGGCAATCTTAATTCCGGCTTGGGATTCATTCAGCCCAGCCTTTCGCATGATGAATTCTGCATATAAGTTAAATAAGCAGGGAGACAATATACAGCCTTGTCGTACGCCTTTCCCAATTTTGAACCAATCAATTGTTCCATATCCAGTTCTAACTGTAGCTTCTTGTCCCACATAGAGATTTCTCAGGAGACAGATGAGGTGATCAGGCACTCCCATTTCTTTAAAAAACTTGCCATAGTTTGCTGTGGTAGACCTACCGGTACATTTTTGTGTCCCTGAAGTTTAAGCTTCACAACCAGCAATGAGGTCTGTTAGCTTCTTTAGTGGGGTTGTTCATAACCATCTTTACAACAGCTGTGCTACTGATTGTCAAACTTTGGGATTGCTGAAATATACACAACAAAACACTCATAAATTTGTGTTGTGCAACCCATTTTAAAAAAAGTAATATGGACTAAAGTTGCTTCTGGGGCCCCTCTGGGATAACAAATTCTCCTGTGGCACAATGGGTCAGTGTCTCTGGCTGTTAACCAGAAGGTTGGTGGTTCAAGCACACCCAGGGATGGCTGTGAGCAGAATTCCTGCACTGCAAAGGGTTGGACTAGATGACCCTTGGGTCCCTTCTAACTCTACAGTTCTAAGATTCTGTACTGTATTGGCTTTGAACTCTTCCATTAAAAAGTATATTGTGAGCTGTTAGGAGTCCACCTAGTGGGGAAAAGCGGGACATAAGCTTTGAAAAGAAATTCAAAAGCTAATGTAATTTCACTCCTTTCTCAATGCCTGGAAGTCACAGTTAGTAGACAATACCGAGCAAAAGAGTTCAATAGTCTTATCAGCCCAAAGCAGTTTCCTGTGTCCTAACTCTTTCAGTTACTGACTGGTTCAAAGAAATTTGATACATACACCCCAATGTGACAAAACCTCTACCGGAGAGAGAGAGAGAAAGAGAGAGGACACACTGATAACACTTGTGGTTGCAGCCTCCACCAAATATAATATATTATTTGCATTTAATAAGAACCATGTATTTCAAGTTGGAAACTGGTGAAATAAAGGAGATATGTACATACGTTTGGTTTATTCCCCAACCATTGGCTGCACACTTTATTCATTCCATCTTTCTTCCTCCCCCAAAACAAAAGCTAGCAGCAAAAATAGGTTTGTTATTTTCTTAACCATCTGCTGTTTATATGCAAGCCCAGTCAAAATAGGAGAATAAGAAAAACCTGAATGTCATCATAGAGGTCTTATTTAAAAACCAGCAAACCAGGGCAGGCACCTTTACTGTATTTCCTGTCTCTCCTGCCACTGTTAAATGCAATTATAACTACAAGGTGGCTTTCAGACACCAGCTACAGAATGACACGACAATAAAATAAAGCCAAATTAAAACAAGGAACTCAAAAAGTACTTAATTTGGAGACAGCTTGCAATGGAGAAGCAGGAGTGCAAGTTAAACACCTCATACTCTAGGTACAAAGCTGGACTTGCTAGAGGGAGCAGTACAAGTTTTTTTATATATATTTAGAAGAGTTTAATAAAAGTTGAAGTCCAAAATGTCTTGCATGAGTCTTTTGCAACCACAGGTATTACCTTCACAAGTATTATTTGCAATTTATTATTTGCAGAGGAAACTGAATAGATTCAGAATAACTGTTACACCTGCTTCCAGTCCTGGTTTGTTTGAGGGGCTACAGCAACTATCTCAGATTCAATTCAACTTATGAAGAAGTCACCCCGGTCTGCGTTCCATAAATTGGCTGCCAACCACTAGGGTGTACCATTGTCAATGCTTCAGCAAATAAGCAAGCAAGCAAGCAAACAAACAAACAAACAAACAAACAAACAAATACTTTGTGAAAATAGAAAAGAGAGTTGGAAATAATAGTTTCAAAACTAACTCAGTTTTTTTTAAATTAAAATTTGGAATAGGAAATAAAACAAAAATCCTGGTGTGAATTTCATCCCTGCTATAATGTGTGGCACTTCTTCTGTGATATGTGCAATGGGGAAGAGAATCTCTTTGATATCAGAAACCATCAGGCAAGATTCAGTTACAATATCTTAAGAGGTGTCCAAATGCACAGCAAACAACTTGCCAAAATATACAGCTGATAAGCAAATGTGACATGCAGCAATAGTATTTTCCCCACCAGTTCTTAATCTTTTAAAGCCTTATATTTAAAAACAACACTGCAAGCAAATTTTCACAGGGAAATATAAATTGTTTCTCTTCAGTGAGCTATGAAACCATAAAAACACAAAATGAGTATCAGGAAAGCAAGCAAAAAATTTACATATTTATTACCAGTAATGCAATGGGAGTCAGAAAAGGTTATAGACAATGGAAGGCAATAATGCCCTTATCTTGTGGCACTGGCACAAATGGGGGATTATTCCACTTAAGAGCAGGCTGCTATGCAGTTGGTTGGTTTCAAGCTGACTGGACTGATTATCCACAACGGTTAAAAATGATGCTCTGTGCTGGAAGTTGGAAACAGTAAGAACAGAATCTGGTAAACTCAGAATGTGCAGTAATTCTTATTTGTGTTCCAGCTTTAAAACCTTTGGGTAGACTATTAGAATTTTTTTAAAAATATTAATAATGTGTTAAGCTTTTAGTATCCCTGGAAAGATCTTTAGTGTACAATTCTGTATTTCAAGTCAGATTTCTTTCACAGTCATCCACATCTGAAGTGAATAATCAGTTTATTATTATGTAGTCCAATGAATGGCTTTTCATAGCCCATTGCTTACTTGTCTCTGCCATGGAATATGCAGAAGAGCATCCGCAGTAAACTACACAAACTGAAAAGCAATAGCAACAAAAAAGGGCTTTGCAGATTCTAGAGCAGGGATAAGGGCCTTTTGGCCATGGGGAAAATAAAAGTAGCCCCAAGCAGGTGCTGCCTTTCCCCCAGCTGTGTGCCCATTAGCAGAAGACAACAGGAGACAATAGCAAAGTTGAGAATAGGAGGTTGCCAGGGTAACAGGCAGGGCATGGTGTCACACAGGAAAAATGTGTCCCTTTGAAATTTAGAGGTTGGGGGATAATGCTGGGCTTCTGTGAAGGCTCGGCTCCTCCTGAGATGTAGATGCCATGAAATCTCTCTCCATTGAAAGCTTTCAGTGGAAATACGTGTAAATAAATCATATTTCAAAGACACTGTAGACTGCACCACACCTCATTTCCCCCAAAGGAACACAAACTCTAGTTGAGTTCCAAGACCCCTTGTAATCTTGCGTACCTCTCGACAGAGATTGGGGTGACAAGTAACAATATAACAAATATATGCAATTTCAGTAATAGGGAATTCAGTGCTGAGGTAGGACCCAGGGTCACCAAGATTTTAGCCCTCCATGACAAATCCAAGGAGGCTGGCCTAGATTGTGAGGGAAGCCTCACTCACCCAAATTTGCTCCTATTTGTACTCTCTGTCCTTTGTAGCCCTTTGCTGCTTGTTTACTTTGTTGAGTTTCTGGTAGAGATACTTCTTCACCGTTACTA
This sequence comes from Podarcis bocagei, assembly GCF_964188305.1. Classification (NCBI taxonomy): domain Eukaryota; kingdom Metazoa; phylum Chordata; class Lepidosauria; order Squamata; family Lacertidae; genus Podarcis; species Podarcis bocagei. Next base: position 38,871,744 of record NC_138135.1, on the reverse strand, counting down.
TTATCCAGGCAAACAGGTTTTCCTGCACATTTCTATCATCTTCTTAATCAAGAATACTAAAACAATGTTAACTGGCAGTTAAAAAAAAAAAGCAAGCTAAGCAGTGTTAGAGTTGAAACTTGTTGCAAGGTCTGATCTTTACTGCAAGTGTGTTAAATAAGGCCAGTTTGGTAACTTTGTGGCGTGTACTGAGGTAAATGAAACCCATAATAAGCAGGTGGTTGAAAGAAAAACGAAGCTTGCATATGAAGGAAGTCACTATGCTAATAGGGTGAATTATAGTATGTAGTACATTCTGCACTACTAATGTAATTAACCAGACTTAAGTAGCTTTTAAAACAAAAATCCAAGTTAGGAAGTGGACTAAGATTCTGTTAATAGATAGCAGGAGCAGGTTTCCTGTCCCTACTTATTTCCTCATGACCATTTTTTCCGACCACAGCTCAGGAAAGACTTGCACCTGACCCGAGGGCTATTCAGCAAAATTGCTGATCCACAATATACATTCAAAGCACGTTTAAAACACACAACACCCCTCACAGAATCCTGGGAAATGTAGCTGAGCTATAGATCCCAGTACCCTTAACAAACTACAGTTCCAAAGATTCTTTGGGGGAAACCATGTACCTTAAAGGTGTGATGAATGTGCTTTAAATGCCTGCTGTGGTCCGCCAAATATTGTTGGAGACCCAACTCCCATCAGCCCTAGTCAGCCTAGCCAGTGGTCAGGGATAAGGGATAATGGGAGTTGTAGTCCAACAACATCTGGATGTCACCCAGCTCCCCACCCTGCAATACTGGTACAGTGGTGCCCCGCAAGACGAATGCCTCGCAAGACGGAAAACTCGCTAGATGAAAGAGTTTTCCGTTTTGGAGGTGCTTCGCAAAACGAATCTCCTATGGGCTTGCTTCGCAAGACGACAATGTCTTGCGAGTTCCTGCGGGTTTTTTTCCTTTCCCCCCTTTTTCTAAGCCGCTAAGCCGCTTATCAGCTGATCCGATCAGCCGATAAGCCGCAGCCGCTAATAGCGCTAATCCGCTAATCCGTCAATGGGCTTGCTTCGCAAGACGAAAAAACCGCTAGACAAAGAGAATCACAGAACGGATTCTTTTCGTCTTGTGAGGCACCACTGTATATGCACACCCACATTTAAGCCAAGTTTGCACCAATAAAATTTCATTTCTATTGTTACTGCAACCTCAGCCTTCTTTTCCCACTGGACCTTCTGCCTCCATTCTATGGGGTTTGGGAAAGTAGTTTATCTCTCATAGCTACAACTGGTATAAAAATTTCAGAGCTAATAGTCCAGGTAAACATTATTAGGAACCTCCCCTGCCCTTCCCCATCCACAAAATGTGTCTCCACTTAAAACAGGGGTAGCCAACTTGGTGCCCTCCAGATATGGACTACAGGTCCCATCATCCCTGCCCACTGGTCATGTGGGATGGGGCTGATGGGAGTTGTAGTCTAGCAACACCTGCAGGGGCACCATGTTAGCTACTCCTGATTGAAAACAATGCAGGTTGGAAGAAAGAAACCAGACCTTTCTGGCTAGCAACTGTATAACATTACATATGCATTTGGCACCGTGTCATATATTTTGAAACTGCACAAAATAGCACACATTTATTTGCTCAGGTGTATCAGTTATCACAAACACTGGCACCACTGAAGGAACCGGACTGGAGCAGCACACTCAGTTGCTAATATACCACACAATGTATACTTTCCAACACTGGAAATATGTCTCAGGAAGTCGGCTGACTGGCTGGCAGACATTTAATTGCTACAGTGGAGCTGTTGTGCCAGACAGACTTCATGCTGCCTTGACTGTCAAAGTATATTGGAAAGGAAACCAGTAAAGTAACACTTTTGATTAAGAAGCTGGGGGTGGGGAACGACTTTGATGAAATTGCATATGGATTCCAGAAAAGTCCATTCCACTACTGAACATCTCTTATTGTCATAAAGTTCTTTCTGATACGTATTTAGTCGGAATCTCCTTTCTTGTAACATGAATCTATCGGTTTGGGTCCTACACTCCAGAGCAGGAGAAAACAAGCTCCCTCTTTCATGTGATAGCCCTTGACAATATTTGAAGATGGCTATCATATCTCCTCTCAGTCTCCTCTTTTCCAGGCTAAACATACCCAGCTCCCTCATTTGTAATACATTCTGCATAAAGGTAAAAGTAAAGGGACCCCTGACAGTTAAGTCTAGTCGCGAACGACTCTGGGGTTGCGGTGCTCATCTCGCTTTACTGGCCAAGGGAGCCAACGTTTGTCTGCAGACAGTTTTTCCGGGTCATGTGGCCAGCATGACTAAGCCGCTTCTGGCGAAACCAGAGCAGCGCACGGAAACGCCATTTACCTTCTCGCCGGAGTGGTACCTATTTATCTACTTGCACTTTGACGTGCTTTCAAACTGCTAGGTTGGCAGGAGCAGGGACCAAGCAACGGGAGCTCACCCCATCGTGAGGATTCAAACAACTGCCTTCTGATTGGCAATCCCTAGACCACAGCGCCACCCACAAATCTATCATTTGTAGTACATTCTACATACAAAACACTAAAAAGAATGTTCTCCCAATGAGATCACTTGATTGGCTCAACATTCAAACAGATTCAGTTTTTAAATCATGTTAATAATTAATATTAGTTCTCTAAAATATGGAAAGTATGAGGCAATTTCAATTTTTTTTGTACTGTATAGCATTTGCTCTATTTTTTATAGGTATCTTACAGTATTAATGCTATTCATTTGCATTTTTGGAGTTGTTAGTCTTATGCACTTTTAATAATATCAAAACGAGCCTTGATGCCTCATCACTCAAAAAGCAGAGAGACCTAGCAGATGCATCCCCAATAAAAAACTGCTTATGTTCTAAGTACTGTATCATTTTTCTATAATTACATTGGAGAATCGCACACATATAAACAGATTACTTTTAATAAGCAGCTACTGAGATCAATATTTATTGATGATATACGTAATTGCATAGAGGACTGTTCATGTCTCAGTGGTCCCTCTGTGGAGCAAAACCTCCAAGTTTTGTTGTTTATTTGACCATGAGTGAGTGCCTTTGTATTGCAGACATAGTGTATTTTGGGAACCAGAGAAGGTGCTGTCAAAGTGCAAAACCCCACTAATATTATTATTACTGTTTTTTGAACTTACGTATTTCACATTGTGAATAGCTCTGGGTTTTCAGCATGTGAAGGAGTTGAGGACAGAACTGTGAATAAAATATTCCCATTGTTTACATGTCCCTTTGTGTGTCTCAGTTTGCAACTTCACACACACACACATATATATACTTGTTTAGCTGAGGTTTCTGTGTGTGCATGGACAGGCACCCCTCCCTAAGGAAGCTATGACAGAAGGCCTGTGCAAATGTGCTTCCTCTTCCTTTTACTCCCCAACTTTTAAGGTCAGAGGATCTGGAAAAACCTCCTCCACCCTGCGATTTGATCTCATGATTGCAACAGTGCCACTGTTCCTCTCCCCACTGCCAGCCCCCTCCAATCCACTTCCCTTCTCCACCCTTTCCTCTCCTAGTATAGCTGTTAACCCCTTAAATGCCACTTATTGATTCAACCACTCCATATGGATATAATAAGAGAGAGGAGGAATGAGGGAACGCAACATTTCATGCAGTTACCATGTACTGGAGTGACTCTTAAACATTCTAGCAGTGCTAGAATATAGGAAAATTATCCTATTCTGGTGCCCTAGGCATCTGATTTGTATGCCACATTTTCATCTTTTGCATGCACATAGAGACATACAGAAATACTTTTCTTTACTCCAATATCGTTACAGGGTTTGATGTGAGCTGGTTTGATGTGAGCTGGATCTCTGGCAAGATCAGGGGTGTCTGCCTCACTTCTATAGGCATTGTATTTGGTGGATGAAATTCTCCACGCTATCTGGAAAAGCAATGATTTATAAAAGGCCAAGATAGTTAGCCGGGGTATGCAGCCTCCTTATGTAGACAAAAGTTGGGGAAACAATCTGAAGATTGCAAGTGCTGCCAACACTGTTAAAAATTGTGAAGCTTTGCCTCCTGCCCTATTCATCCACTGGTCTGTTGCATATCCTGCCTGCTGTGGCAAGAAACTGGGAGTCCCATTTGCTACAGCTAGTTGGTAGAAGATGAATTGGGAAGCCACAAGGCTGCATCTTCTTCCGCTGTTTTGATACCATTATAGATAGAAATACTACTTCCAAGCGGTGAGCTTGTCACCCAAAAGCAACATTGGCAGTCGTTAATAATGATTGTGTAAATAGATCCATTTACATTATATGTGTACTAAAGAATGTATATAACCACTGGCAGAGGAAGGGGGTGTGGTGGGTGCGGGCTGCCCCGGGTGTCATCATTGAAGGGGGGTGTGACATTGCCGCCCCACCCCCTGGGATGCTCGCCGCTCGCCGTAGGCAGTTAGCTCTGCCCCCAGGTACACAGCATGTGCGCTGCTCTGGGTGCCAGAGCAGCTAGTTCCGCTTCTGTATGTAATACATAGTGTGATTCAAGGTATCTGCTTACATCAGGGGTAGGCAACCTAAGGCCCAGGGGCCAGATGCGGCCAATCGCCTTCTCAATCCGGCCTGCGGAAGGTCCAGGAATCAGCGTGTTTTTACATGAGTAGAATGTGTCCTTTTATTTAAAATGCATCTCTGGGTTATTTGTGGGGCCTGCCTGGTGTTTTTACATGAGTAGAATGTGTGCTTTCATTTAAAATGCATCCCTGGGTTATTTGTGGGGCATAGGAATTCGTTCATTTTTCGCCCCCCCAAAAATACAGTCCGGCCTATCACATGGTCTGAGGGACGATGGACTGGCCCATGGCTGAAAAAGGTTGCTGGCTTACATGGCTGGTCAAAACAGTTTGCTACTTGAAGCAGAGTCTCCATTCCCTCTCTAGGCCCAACACCTCAAAAGGTTTTGCTGCACGTTTCAGACATCAAGGAGTTACCTGCACTTATCTTTCCTCTGCTCTTTCCAGGCACGGCCCCCAATTTAAAGCATTCAAGCACACTTTTTTCCCCCTCCAGAACTTTCTTCATGAAAACCCACTCTTTAAAGCTCTTTAGAGCAGGTTGTCATGGGGAAAGCTTGGGGAAAAACAAACAAGGAAACAAAAAACACTTGGAGACTTCTACCTCGAAAGATCAAGGCAAAAGTTAAGTGTGGATGAGCCCCAAGTCCAGCCTTTATTTATTATCCCCCACCTTCACGGTGCTGCCTGAAGCAGGCTACTTCACACTTCTGCAAGGCAAGTGTCCCCCCTACCCATGCCCGATCTGCAAACTATTTACAAAAGGTGCTAGTCTTTAAAGTACTATAGCCCCCCTTGTTTCAATTTCCCTGTAATCGGAGCATATAATCATTGCTTTGCTGTTATGTGATACCATACAGCTTTGAGTTGTAGCACTTCTTTTTTTTCCTTCTTAGAATAATTGAGTGCACAACAGGATGGCCACATTTTCTGCACAGAGAGCAAAAGCCCACCGTTTGGCTGAACCCCTACTCCGCGTTACACAACCTCAAGGGCGTCCCCACATACAGCACATTGAAATAGTCCATTCTTGAGGTTATCAGGGTGTGGATCACTGTGACCAAGCTACCCTTGTACAGGAATGTCAATAGCTGAAGCTGGCAAAATGCACCCCTTGCTGTAGAGGCCATTTCTGCCTCTGTTGACAACGACAGCACTTAGAGCACCTCCAATCGAAGCACCTGCTCCTTCAGAGAGAGGGAAATCCTCTCCTGACTCAAAACAGCAGAGTGTTACACCAGCAATTGGCTGGTAGTTGTCATCTCTGGGTCCAGTGTTGTTTCTTAAGGAGCAGGTGCTTCACTGTCTTATTTGGACAGGAAGAGCTTAGTCTGGTTTCCTTTGCCTAGTTCACCCATCCAGATCTCAGTAATACCTGCTAAGCTGGACCCACAACCATGATAGATGCTTTACTCTGCACCAGGCATAGGCAAACTCGGCCCTCCAGATGTTTTGGGACTGCAACTCCCATCATCCCTGACCACTGGTCCTGTTAGCTAGGAGTGATGGGAGTTGTAGTCCCAAAACATCTGGAGGTCCGAGTTTGCCTATGCCTGCTCTGCACTGAAGAGCACTGCCAGAACAGAGGGCAGAACAGCAGGGCCACCTAGGTCCAGGTGGAGGATGGACTGGCCAAGAGGACAGCTGTCAGATGCTATCCATCTGCTTACCTGACCTGTCCATCCTCTCATGTCATATCTCACCCTGCTCAACAGTTAATATCCTGGCACCCCAACTCACCCCACTCGACACATATACACACACATTATATTCAACCAGGCTCACGATAGGAGCCAAGTCTATTCCTGTTGCAAATGCATCCAAATAAATAGGTCCCACCTGGTAAGGGCAGGCAGACCTACTCAGATGCAGAGGTTTCCCAAGGCTCGCATGTAGACACAGACCTAGATGTTAACAATGTATGTGGCTATACAGATATCGCACAAACTTCCATGTAGTTTCTGGGTCCCAGAGATTTGGCTGCCAGAACACGGCATGACAACAGAATGACCAGCAGCTTAACCAGCCAGAGACAGGAGAGGGAGCTCTCTCCACATTAGTCAAAAAAGAAGAGATGCTGTGAGGGTATCCTGCTTACCAAGCTAAGAGACAAGAGCTGGAACTCTCCCTATTACTATTGTCAGGTTTTGTTTTTGGTTTTGTTTAACAAAGACCCACCTTTTTACTTCTTTCTGGATACATGATTCTGAGGGAAAGTACATGTTGGTAAAAATAATTCAGGGTGTTTTGAAATGTAGTGAGATTAAAATTACCTGCCTTCCTTTCTCATGCCCATTCACAATTTTCAAAATATTGTTGCATACCACCCCAGTCTCCAAGTGGTATGAGATCGCAGTGTTTTGAGGCACTTACCCAGAGTTCAGTTTCCTCGGAATGAGAGACAGTGGAGACAGTAGTGTTTTTATGATATATGGTTTATTTACACGGATATACAACCTGAGCTTATGATGGAGGGGCTCACAGTGTTAACACCCCAACAAGACCTTGCTTCTCCTATAGCCACAGCCTTGGATTCCAGCAGAAATCAAGCATGTCTCTCCCTCACAGACTTCAGGCTGCCTCCTCTGTCTAGCGTCTATCTCTCACACACTTCAACTTTGGGTTTTGTGCTTCTAACTGCCAGCAATTTGGTGGCATACTTCACATAAAATGCTCCCAGAATCAGAGACCCATCACCCCATCATTGCTAGGGAAGTAAGGAAGGCAGCTATACTTGCCCTTACTGTACCTGCTCTCTGGCTGGGGAGGGGTGGAGGAAATCAGCCCAACACCTGACATTTTCGAAGTAGAGTAAGTCCCTCTGAACTTTAAATTTCCTTCTTAGTAAAGCATGCAATAGCATCAGGTAGCATAAATAATTTAAATCTACTAGTAAGGCATGATATTTTTGTAATTTATAAAAAGCGATGAATCCACTTTAGGAGGAAAGGTACTGGTTTGCTGAGAAGAAATTGAAAGGGCACCACCATTTCTTCATCCTGTCTAGACTGAAAACAGTTGACGTTCTATCAGTGTTTGTGGTCTGCAATTTTAAAAGAAAGGGAAAATAAGCCCTGCAAGTTGGCCTTGTTCGTCTGCCTAGTGTTTCCAGGCAATGGATGCTGCACCAGCATGTCTTACCCACAGGATAAGTGCTTTCTAACATTAGCATTGGCCAATGTGAGCAAAACAAAGATGTCTACATAATTATACCTTTACATGCAGTACCATTTATTCCAGGAACAAAGTGCCATGGAGCATGGTTTGAGGAAGCTAGAAATAATTGCGTCCTGGAAGAAATCTTTGAGAAATGCCTCCATTAGCATGCCTCTAAAAAAGCATGCCACTTACACAAGAATCTGTTCCATGCAAATCTTTCAGACCTCTTAGAATGTTTCGTTTGACAGACAGGAGTAGATTGGGCATGTGCAGATAAATTGGAGAGGGGCAAGGCATGTGTCTGTTTCCTAGCAAGCACTGGTACTCTCTGTACTGCTTACAAAAGATGCATGGAATATGTATTGCTTGAAGCAGAAAAGCATCTTCTTTTCTCCATGAGATCACATTGCATTATGTGTATGTGTCCCTTTGTCTTCAAAAAGCAATGTAGGTAATGGTGACAAGAACGTATATTTTGAAGGCACCCATTGTAACTGTGTGTACATTAGAATCTTGACCTGGTTTTGGCATCCGGGATGCACTTCATCAGAGCTAGAAAAAATCCCAGGTGCAAGATCACCTGCATGCTTCAAATTTGCAGCTAGATCTTATGAACATTAGTATTTGTTGTGCCTTTCCCACTCTATGTAGGGCTATTAACCCACAGGAAATATCAGTCATTGGTTAGAACCAATGGTAGTCAGAGGCGGAGATAATGGTGGATAGAGCCATCCTTCTTTGCTCTTCTCCAATCTTTCCATACCTGCCCTTTTCTCTGTCTTTTTGTGCAAGCATGATAAGCAGTGGCATGATTTAACAAAAGCCCCATCGGTAAGTAGTTCTCACTTCAAACCTTCCGGGCATCTTCTAGATCAGGAACCCTCAAAAGGCAGGGTTCTTGGTTGTGAGGAGGTTTGCGCTCACAAACCTCCTCACAACCAAGAGGGGGGCATGTCCCCCTCAGATCTCCACACAAATTAGATGAAGGCCAGGAATGGAGGGGGTGTGTCCAGTGATGTTGGGGGTTGGGCCAAGGGGGCATGCCTCCACCCTCCTACACACTTGTGCCCAAGCTGTTCTGTCAACAAGACAATACACTCAACATTTTGCTTACAATAACAACCTGTTAAGAGTATTTTGTGGCTTCAGATTCAAATCCAGTGGAGAGGACAACCATAACGACTGGACAATAGGCCCCTTCTTAAATAGCACTCTGCTATGTCCTAAGCATTGCAGATCTCCAGAGCGAAGTTGGTCAACAGACTGGAGCTGACATAGTGAAATGTACTGAAGAACCATCATTTCTCTCCACTTTGAAGAGAGCTAACCTTGCAGAGTCTAGCATGGGTTTCTTCCTGCTCAGGGGAGGAGAAGCCAACTGCTGAACACTGTAAAGCAAAACAAAAGGCAGAAGAAACCAATCAACAAAAAAGACTAGGGAGATGAAAGAGTCTGAAAGATGAAAGTAAGAAGAGTCTGATGTGGAAAAAAGTAGAGTCCCTCTAGATTACCTTTGAAAGGAATATATTCCAAGATCACAAAAACCTGGAAGCTAAACAAATGTAAATATGTTACTTCATTTAAAAAGGCAGAGAAGAGGGGAAGTGCCACAATGAATGGCTTGTCTGCTCTAGAATCCCTTTGAAGACTGCTCCTGATGCAGAAACCTATGCCTGCCCTGATGTGCGAAGGAGGACACAGCACCGTGTTCATATTGGGGCACTTGCAATGGATAGGAGCATCCTGTACAAGCCTGGAGTATAGAGTTTATCTCAAGTGATTGGATTGTATGAGAACATAGAAGGGAATGTTTAGTTAAGTGGGATAAAGCTACAAAATGGTTTATTGTGTTATTTTTGTATTCTTCTGTTTTATCATGTATTATGTTTTAAATTTTTATGCAACCCACCCTGGGATTACCTTTAGTGATAAGAGGAGCAAGTAAGAAATACTTTCTTTCTTTTCTTTTCTTAAATTAATTTTTATTTTATTAACATATAAAACACATACATATACATTTACACAATACACGTACACAACGCACTATTTTCATAACATAAAACATACCTACATTACTCTACATAATATCTATCTATACTATACATATCAACATACCTACACACCCACCCCACACGGACACCTATCAAGTGACTTGACTTCCAGCCGTTCTTGTTACGCTACTTTATTTTTCCAACTAGCTTAAACGCATTTCATTACAGTGGTACCTTGGGTTACATATGCTTCAGGTTACAGGCGCTTCAGGTTACACACTCCGCTAATCCAGAAATAGTACCTTGGGTTAATAACTTTGCTTCAGGATGAGAACAGAAATCATGCTCTGGCGGTGCGGTGGCAACGGGAGGCCCCATTAGCTAAAGTGGTGCTTCAGGTTAAGTTCAGGTTAAGAACGGACCTCTGGAACGAATTAAGTACTTAACCCGAGATACCACTGTATTTCTTTTATCTCTTCGCAAGTAAGAAATACTTTCAACAAACAAAAATAAATAATACAATATGGGTGGCATCTGACTCAGAGTACATCCACTGAAATAAACCAGCTTAGTTGAGTCATGACTTACTTAAGTCCGTTGATTTTAATGGGCCTTTTCTGAGTATTACATTTTTATTTGAAGCCTGACTTCCAAAAAGCTGGGAGACAAGATAGATTCTGGAAAACATGGAAATCCTACTGTTGATGTAATGGACTGTCCTGTTCCTTGTGCTTTTTGTTTATCATCTTTCATCCAACTTTCTTCTTTGTTCTCTAAGCTGAAAGGGATGCAACTTCTCATATGACTTCCTCAGATTTAGTAGTCCTCTTCATTTCATTGCATAATGTGCTAGCTGGGAATTAATTCCTTTCTGGATATTAATTCTTTGAGTGCTCGTATTAAAAGCAATAGGGCTTCTTTACAACATAATTCCCACCTCAGATAAATAGATGTGAGTGCAAGAGAATGAAAAAGGTAAAGCTAAATATAATTAGGGCTGAAACAGAGGAGTGCTAGGTCACTAGCAGTCAAGCATATGGGGAGCTGAAAATATAAATATCAACAGAATTAGAAATAGTCAAGATGGAGTGTTGGGCAGATCTTATACAGTGGTACCTCGGGTTACATACACTTCAGGTTACATACACTTCAGGTTACAGACTCCACTAACCCAGAAATATTACCTCGGGTTAAGAACTTTGCTTCAGGATGAGAACAGAAATCGTGCAACAGTGGTGCAGCAGCAGCAGGAGGTCCCATTAGCTAAAGTGGTGCTTCAGGTTAAGAACAGTTTCAGGTTAAGAACGAACCTCCGGAACGAATTAAGTACTTAACCCGAGGTACCACTGTACAGTGAAACCTTGGTTTTCAAACATAATCCATTCCAGAAGTTCGTTTAACTTCCTAAACATTCAAAAACTGAGGATCAAAGGGCTGGCAGCAAAATCCATTGAAAAAGTGGAGAAATGCGCCTCGGAAGCCATTCGACTTTCGAGATACGTTCAAAAATGGAAGCATTAACTTCCGGGTTTTCAGCGTTTGGCTTCCCAAACGTTTGGCAGCCGAGATGTTTGAAAACCGAGGTTTGACTGGAGCTGGGTTAGGCCATGTTGTGCCCTCTAGATGCACGAGAGAAATTTGCCCAAAGCAGGACATTGTTGAGTGAGTCACTGCATGTCAGGGACTCCAATGCACAGGCCAGGAAACTCTTGGTTTAGTCACTGCTATTCCTGTCACAGATCAATACTAAGAACGGGGTAACTTGAATGGAAGGCTGTATCTACACTGATCTGGAAAACGCTATTTTTAAAAAAGTAGCAACGCTCTCAATGCAATTTTACATTGACGACAGCTTGCTGCTCTACAGCACCATCTTGTGTCACATGTTTATAACACATTTTTACGTTTTAAATGACCAGTGTAGATTAGTCCTTAGGACGAATAAGTTTTAACATATGAGGAAAAGAGAAAAATGGAGCTCCTCAGAAATCACATATTCTAAACCAGGGGTAGGGAACCTCAGATTCAGAGGTAAATTGCAGTTCTCTGGGCCTCTCTATCTAGCCCTGGTACTCGTCCCAAGCTCCTCCTCCTCCTCCTCAGCTATACCCCCACTCAGTGGCGTAGCGTGGGGGGTGCCAGGGGTGCCGGCCGCACCGGGCGCAACATCTGGGGGGGCGCGAGTCCAGAGGGAAGGGACAAGTTCCTTCCTCCGCCGGGCTCCCCGGCGCCACCTCCAGCCTTGCGCCCTAGCGCGCGCGTGCCCTCCGCCGCCGCCGCTGTGGCTGCGCTCCACTCACTGCTCACAGGAGGAGCAGCCGCTGCAGCAGTGCCGACGCCGCCTCCGACGCCGGGCACGGGCAGCCTGCTACTGGCAGGTATTTAGGATAGATCACATAAGGTAGAAACATATCTAGATCCCAGTATGAGCTGAGAAGGGGTGTACAAACCCTTATTTTGTTCTTGTGGTTAACAACTCAGGCTTCTGTCTGCCACATGCACAGTGCACTCTAATTTTGTGTGTGTTTAAGACAGGGGTCAGCAAGGTTTACCTCACCTGGGCCGGCTTACTCCACCAGAACCCCCCCCCATGGGCCGGATTACGTGTGTGCCCGCGATTTCCGGCGTCTGTTCGACACGATTTCCAGCAGATGCGTCTGCACAGATGCGTTTCCCAGCGTCTGTGCATGCGCAGACATGATTTCTGGCACCGTGGAATTGAGTCCCTGCACCGCGCTGCGCTGCTTTAGTGCAGCGCGTGGGGACTCACTGAGTGGGTGGCTCGGTTCGGGGGCAGCTCGTGGGCTGGTTAAACGACCCCCATGGGCAGCTTGTGGCCTATGGGCCTTAGGTTCTTAGGTTGCCTAACCCTGGTTTAAGCTGTCTGCAGTCAGTGGAAGATTTTGGGGCCTCAAATCTCCATGGTGCTCTATGCAACGAAAAAACTGATGACCCCCCCATCTCTCGCCTTCCATTTTACATCAGAGTTGCAGCACCCCCCACAGCACCCCCAAGGCTTCGCACACAGTGCAACCACACCAGTCGCACTCTGGCAGAGTGATGGTGGAAATGGCTATTGAAAATACATCCGGATAAAAGCTGTAGGGTTCGGGGGTGGGGTGGGGAGGTGTAACAGACTAAAAGTTCAGCCTGCAACCGACAAATCTATAGTGGAGTTAATTAATAACACTCTGGTGTCAGATAGGTAGAAAGCCACCCTTCTCCTCAACCCCTTTTCCTGTTCATTCAATTGAAACAATTAAGAGAAAAGGCTTACCCACCCTTTTCTCATTTATCTTGGGCTTGCGTTCTTGATAAGATCCTGGGATTCTAGTCATTTTGATTAAATTTCTTTTTTTAAAAAATCCAATTTTGACAGTGAACATTTCATACAGAAAATGAATGCTATGTGGTTGCATATACATTTAACTTTTATCTAGTTATGAATTCAGAAATGGACAGAGGCAAAATAATAAGCTAACGTTTTGATAGGAACATTACATTCTTAACATTTCTGCAAGGAAAAGGATATCCCTGCAGGAAGGAGAAAGGTGGAGCACTGCCTGTGTAGCATTTCTTGTTGAGCATTGTACAATCCTTTGCAGGGACACAGGAAGAGGATACGGAAGTTTCTACAGGAAGAAGGAGGAAAGTTCAAACATAAACAGTGGCCAAAAATTACCAGCAGTTCGTTAGATTTCCTTTTGCTTAAGTCTTTCAGTGTAAGTCAATATATAAAAAAAATCATATACAAAGGTGTGCTGCTAAACACGCTAAAGCAAATAAGATTAGAACGAGCACAGTGTTTTAACATTAAAGCAATCATTTAGGGAGCATATTCATTTTGTAAAAATATGAATAAGTTTAAAACAGCATGCTGGCTATAAGGCAGGCATTACTATGACTATTTGTGGTTTCTAAATCTCCCACCTAAATTAATATGGAAGTAGGACTTCTAAAAAGAGTTAATGTCCTTTCCTAATTAGATCTGAATCTTCATCTTTGCTATGAAAAATATAGCAACTTTTTTTGGGGGGGGCAGTAAAATTTAGCTTCGGCTAGTCAGAAAGTGATGATAAATATCCCTTCAAAAACTGAGAATTTGGATAGTCCAGTTCAAAAAGTAGTTCCTGAAACTACAGAGTAGACCTGCACATCTGACCCATCAAGCCAAACTCAGGTGGAATCTACACACATATAAAAAATGCTGTGAAAATGCTTGGGGGGGGAGTTTTGAAAAAATACATTGAATTTGGCATAGCTCACTGTCACCTTCTAGTGTCACATTTGCATACTGCACTTTACAACACATTTAAAATGTTTCATTTGCAGCTGTGTAGCTGAGTCCGCAGGGATGTGGGTGGCGCTGTGGTCTAAACCATTGAGCCTAGGGCTTGCTGATCAAGAAGGTCGGCTGTTTGAATCTCCACGACGGGGTGAGGTCTTGTTGCTCGGTCCCAGCTCCTACCAACCTAGCAGTTCGAAAGCACATCAAAGTGCATGTAGATAAATAGGTACCGCTCCAGTGGGAAGGTAAATGGCGTTTCCGTGCGCTGCTCTGGTTCGCCAGAAGTGGCTTAGTCATGCTGGCCACATGACATGGAAGCTGTACACTGGCTCCCTCAGCCAATAAAGCGAGATGAGAGCCGCAACCCCAGAGTCATCCGCAACTGGACTTAACTGTCAGGGGTCCTTTACCTTTACCTTTACCTGAGTCCTCAGTCAACTAGTCATGTGTGGCAGCCACCCAGAACCTCCTTTTGATTTCTCCCTGATCCAGACTGCAAAAACAGAATTGGGGTAGCCAAAAAGATTTGAGATGTCAGAATCCAGTTAGACACTGGTAGCACAGGTGGTGAACTACAGAGCCTGAATCTGGGTGGATGTCTTTCTCATGTCAATCAAAAAAAGTGTTCACACCATGATAGGGCAGATTCAAAAACAGATTTCTAAATGAATGGTCAAACCATTGATGGCTTCCTTGCAGCTTATGCTACATCTTCACAAATAGGTAACTGGATCTCCTGTGGTTTGTGTGTTTTTTAGAAACTGTGTCGGCTGAAAGCACGCACACACACACACACACACACACACACTCCAAGAATGTTGGGAAATGAAATTTGTTAAAGGTTGTGAGAATTGTAGCTTTGTAAACTACAGCTCCCAGCATCCCTGTTGTCGTTGAGGGAAATGGGCTTTAAAAGTACAGTACGGCATATTTGTAGCCAAAAATGCAACTGCTTAGGATGTTTGGTCAGAGCAGCAGCCCAAGGAAAGGGGGTGTTTAATCTCACTCTCTATTTTCCTTATCAAAATCACACACATATCCAGGGTGCTCTTTGTCTAAAAGGGGACTATACAATGCTCCCTTGTAGTCTTTTCTTTGCAGGAAAATCAGAAGCCTGAATTGAAGAAGGCAATTCTGATAAGGAAAATAGTGGGGAGATGTTTCAAACACCCATACCCTCACTCTCCTCTCCCCAACCTGACTGCTGCTCTGATCTCTTTGAGAGAACAGGAATTGGATGAGGAACTCCATCTTTGTCATGCTAAATTTGAGACTACAGGAAAATACAGAGGACAACTGAAATGCGGAATGAGCTGAATGGCAGAGATTTGGATGTAGAAGAAGGGGCCCTCTAATGCTATGATTATATGAATGACTGCATGCAGGGAGCATAAAAACAACCACCACTGAATTTTCTGCTAATTGTGCTTGCTCTGATCAGCACAACTAACACAATGCACTTATCTCCCGGGGTTTGTGTTTCCTTCTGGAAATGAGACTGTGGTGTCTTTATGATATGTGGTTTATTTACACATATATACTATTTGAGCCTACAATTCACAGCATTAACACCCAAAAAGGGTCTTGTTTCTCCCATAACTGCAGCCTTGGATTCAAAGAGAAATCAACCATTGCTCTGTCTCTCTGGCTTTCCAGCTTCCTGCTTTCATCACTGCAAAACTCAACTCTAAATTCAAGCCATGTCCTTCTAACTATCTCTGAGTTGTGGGACGGGCTCCACCCATTTGCTGTCTCGCACAGAGCCCTCTTTCATTTGTTCTCCTAATGGCCCATCATCCAGGCAATCGCATCACCTCATCAGGAAGCTAGCCTGGCTTGATTAGTGCTGGATCCAGGGATTAGAAGGATCTGGCACCCAGTTTAACACACACACAAAACCAACTCATAACAGCATGAAGAGGAACCTTGCTGTAAGCAGGATCCAAACATAGGAGCCCAAGCATGTGGGTGGAAAAAGAGGACTCTACCTGGGCTCAGAGGTTCATTGGGGCCTGCCCTGGTTGCAAGCCCGTTACTACAAAGAATAAAAAAGAGGCTAACTTGTAGATAATTCTTGAGGATGTTATTGCAAACCTATTTCCCTGTATTTATATGGGGTGTTCAGACCTTGTAAGATTTGCTAGAGTCAATAAGTATTGTAAGAACAAGAAAGACAACATTCTGAGTAGTATGTGCTTGCCCTTATCTAAACAAAGCTGGGGACACACACAGAAAGTAAGTTGCTGATGGCATTCCCTGTACAGGAATTTTCACCTACCGGTAATCACTTTGCACCAGCAGTAGCTGACATAATGTTCTCTAGACATTACCGGGTTACAATTTATTTCAGCCCCAGCCAGCGTTGCCAATACCTTGGAAGTCGAATGGTATCCATTCCGGGAGTTTGACTCCCAAAACATTAGAAAACCAAATCTTTGCTTCTGATGGGCTGCAGGAAGCCATGGAAGCCCCGTCAGATGTTCAGCTTCCAAAAATAGTTCGCAAACAGGAACAGTTTGCGATGTTTGGGAGCCAAAATGTTCGGGAAATATACTGTTTGAAAACCAAGGTATGACTGTAGTTAGAAATGATGGGAGTTGTAGCCCAACAGTGTATGGAGGGCACCACATTGACTTCTCTTGCTTTAGGAGAAATCACTTTGCACCTACCTCCATCCACTACTTGCTGAAACTTACAATAAACTCTAAAAAGTTACTGAGACAGGACTTACCTTTGCAGAAGGCATGCTGATTCTTAAAAAACAAACAAACAAAAAACAAGACTTGTCCATTTATATCATGGGTAGCCAAAGTGATGCCCTCCAAGTGTTGAAAATTCCCATCATCCCTGACCATAGGTCTTGCTGGCCAGGGCTGATGAGGTTTGTAGTCCACAATACCTGGCCAGCACCACTCTGTTCTACGTGCTTGTTAATATTGTATTTAATAATGCTTTTCACCAATAGCTTTAGAGCAGGTGTTAAATTTAGCAGCCCCTTATGTCCTGGATTCCTGCCAACCTAGCAGTTCGAAAGCACAAAGTGCAAGTAGATAAATAGGTACCGCTCCAGTGGGAAGGTAAACGGCGTCTCCGTGTGCTGCTCTGGTCTGCCAGAAGCGGCTTAGTCATGCTGGCCACATGACCCGGAAGCTGTACGCCGGCTCCCTCGGCCAATAAAGCGAGATGAGCGCCGCAACCCCAGAGTCGTCCACGACTGGACCTAATGGTCAGGGGTCCCTTTACCTTTATGTCCTGGATACTTCCTGATCCCTTTTTAAAAACTGTTATTGCATTGGCTGCTTCTCAGTCCTCTGGTATAGGAACAAGTTAGATGTCTTTGCTAGAAGACCAGCAACTTCACATGTGAGCTCTTCAAGAACTCTTGCCATGGTAATTTGTTCATTTTCAATTTGTCAGTAAGGCCTAGACCTTTCTTGATGGTCAACCCAATTTGCATCACTTCCTCAGACTTCCTTTCTGAAAAAAAATCCGTTTAGGCACTGATATCTGCCCTGCATCTTTTCCAGTGAATACATGTAAATTCACCCAGCTTTTATTCAATCCCCTTATCCTGCGTTAGCACACCTTTTACTTCTGTGTCATTCAACAGTTTCCTAGCTTGCCTTCCTAGCCAGATTGCTGAAGTCTTTAAATAATTTAAATATTTTGTATTTTGGTCTTTTTGCAATATGCTCCTTAAATTCTCCCCTCGCATCAGCCCATTACTCTCTGCTACCATTTTTTGGCTAGATTATATATATATTTGTTCCTTTACCTCTTAATTTGGGGGAGGCTTCCATTTTTTGAAGGAAGCCTTTTGGCCTCTAATAACTTCCTTGGCTTTGCTCTAGAACTATGCTGGCATTCTCTTAGGATTTGATGGTACCTTTCCTAATCTGCAGTGCACATTCTGGTTGAGTTTTGTTTCCATTATTTTGGTTTTGAATAAGCAACAAGCGTTCTGGAGATATTTGACCCTCTTGTCTTGCCCTTTTCACTTACATTTTATTTACAGACCTCCTTCTTTCTGAGGCATTCTTGACTTTGTTGCATTGTAAATGCTGAATCTGATAGTACTTCACTGCTTCTAAGTGGTTAATTTTGCTGTTCCTTAAATTACTGTGTGTCATAGCACTGAATTAAGACTACAGTCCTGTGCATTGGTAGTAGCACCTTAAATTTTATCAGAGTTGTGGATTTCAGCGGCCTGTGTACTGGATTGCAGAGCTTCTGTGCTGGGTCACTGGGCTCAGAAACCGTTTGATTTTGCATTTCAAGGGACGGAAGGTTGCCTTTGAACTGTCCCATTGTGCCTTAATTTAGCAGTTTATAGCACCTCTATCAGTAGAAAGCCTAGTGAAAAGATATAAGGGCCACAGTAATTAGCAAAGCTGAAGTCCAGACACACAAATCAACAACAACAGAAAATGCAGAATATTTGTTGTTGCTTACACTATATTAGTAGAGATATTAATACATGCATTACGAATATAACTCTATCTATTATTGTATAATTCTGTCAACACAGCATTTAACATGCAGATATGTGCATGTGGGGTCTCTCTGCGCGGGTCTGCAAGAACAGTTAAATGACTCCAGCTTGCTGTTATCCCAGCATTTTGGGGGAAAGCTGGTTTATTATTTTTCTGCGAAGCCACCTTATGTTTTTAGTAGCTGTGGCTGATGAGCCAAGTTTGTTGGTCTTGTTTGAAGCTCCTCCCCGGGGGTGCAGAACAGGAAGAGGTGGAGGTCAGAGGGAGCTGCTGGAGTTCCTTGGTTTGTGTGTGCGTCTGAGCGAAGTTGCCATTACCCTTTTACTATGTGTGTGTCTTATATTACAGCAATGCTGCACATCAGTGGCCAAAGAGAGGGGAGAAGGGAGGAAAAGCCTGTTTACACAGACTGCAAACCGCCTGGGGAATAATGCAGGAAAGGAAGTGAGCCGGCTCGCTGTCTGACTGCTCCAACTTCCTGCTCTCTCTCTCTCTCACTCTCGCACACACACCAACCGGGGGGGGTGGGGGGTGGAAGAGAGAAAGAAACAAGGGGGGGATCAGGATCTCGTTACAAGAGCAACAGAGCGTTTTGGAGGACTGTCAGTATGGAAAACGGGGGGATTTTACGCAGCTCCCTTTAAACCTGCGAGGAGAGATCGGAGAAGCCCACCAAACTCCGGGTATGTAAGCTTTTTAAAAGTTGGGCAGAGTTTGGAGTGGGGAGGCAGAAAAGGGCGAGGGGCAGACAGGTGGGAGCAGCATGGGATGGCGCTCAGGCGGCCCCCCATCTTCCCTGATAAAAGGCGAAAAGTATCGCGCCACGGGTGGGGGGTGCGGGAGATCCCTGCCCCGCCACAAGGCATCCGGTTGGGGCTGCCGGGGGAGGCGGGAGAAGAGTCCTGGGTGCCGGGAGCTCCAGTGGCAGCTCCAGAAGCCCCGGTTGTAGCTCTTTGCTGCGGGGCAGAAGTGCCATCTGTCAGGGGGGGGGGTTGGGAAATGTCTGAGAGGGAGCAAAGTGGGTCGTGTGTGGGGCGCGCGGAGCTGGGGAGGGGGAGAGAGAATGGCGAGACGTCGCCCTTTTGGACTGTGCGTGAGAGAGGGAGGGCAATGGGAACTCCCGGGGTGTGGGGGGCAGAAAGGAGTCCCTGGCTTCTGCAGGAGGCGCGCGTTGTGTCAACTACTTGTTGTGCATATGGCAATGTGGAAGAGTCTCCACCTGCCGTTGACAAAAAAAAAAAAAAACGCTGGGGGGGTGGGGGGCTAAAGATGGGGCTCTCTTCTCCAGCGGGGTGCGAGGAGGGGAGTCCAACTTGGCTGGAGAAATGGGAGTCTGGGGGTGCTACTGCGCTTCTCGAAGCGCGCGCGCGCAGCGGTGGGGAGGGGTCGCCTTACGTTTGGGGAGACGGCGTGGGGGCCAGTGCCTTTGTGAAGCGGGTGAGCTGGAAGGGGCGCGCGCCGCCTGACAGGCTTGAGGAGACGAGAGTTAATCTCTCTCCGAAGGCGCTGCGTCGCCATGAACCACTTTAGGGGTGTGTGAGGGGAGAGGGAAAGAGAGTTTGTATGTGCGCCTTTATGTGTTTCCACAACCTGGGAGCGAGGTGGCGGCGTCCCTGCTCTTGCTGCCACATGGGCCGTTTCATTAAGACAATGAATTTGAGTGTGTGCGCGCAGAAGGAAGGAGTGGGGCGGCGAGGTGGGGTGGGGGGGGGTACCGCACTCCAGACTGTAGCCCAGAGGAATTAGAGCAGTTTGCTTAAGGGCAGCGCAAATTGCTGGGGGCTGCAAGGAGAGGAGGAAACGGCCAAGGGGCTTTGGAGGAGGAGGGGGCAGTGTTGGGAGAGTTTCTGGCTTGTCTGGAAACAGCAAGACTAATTGCCATGCGCTTCCGGTTTGAAACTGGCAGCAGACAACATCTTGAAAATGAGTCACTGCAGCTCACAAAGAAACTCTGTGGTTTTCTCCTTCTCAGGTTTATGTATTTGCTCTTTTACAGTTTCCTTTGTAGTTTTGAGAGAGAGCAAGAGCTGGAGAGGTTCCTTCACTCTCGCCCTCTGCCTCCACCAAACCCCCTCCCCACTCCATTTTTATATTTTACACCATCAGTTTAAAGGGGGGGGGGGAGAGAGAGAGAGAGACTGGAGAGTTGTTTTTGGATCTGGCTGTGCTGAAGGTTAGAGGGACTCTGATGCTGCAGGAGGAAAAAGTTCCCTGAATTTTCCACTGGCTGCAGGAAGAGAGCCCATTTAGTCATGGCTAAGTAATGTCTGCACACACCAACTAATCTCATTAGGAGTTTCCGTTCCCTAACACAGGAGGGTTTTGTGAAGCCCTCTCAGCTTTTCTGCCCACTACTGTTGAAAGCGAGACAAGTTACATCTTTATTTAGTCAGGGTGGGGGGTGGGACTTACTTAATATAATGCAGCATCTTTTTATCATGTGATCTTGAATGGCTTTTTAAATGACAAAGGACACAATGGTTTCATTTTAATGTTCCTAAAATAAGGGCTTTACCCTTTATTTTGCCTTTTTATACTTTTTTATTGGTTTTAGGGCTTTGATGTGTAATATTTGAAAATGGGATCTACCGTATCTTATTAGTTCCCACCTCCTTCCTTCCATCTCTTTTAGTAAATAGAGGATGATAAAATGTTTATCTAAAAGCAAATATATGCTAACTGCATTTGGCCAAATTATCTCGCAACTAATGTGTGCAAATTTGTGATTATTTTAAAATATTATACGACATTTGCATTTGAACTTATTTTTGTATTGAAATAACTTTCGTACCCCGAATGCAAATGATTGGAGGCTGTCCTGTCTAGGGCTGAATGCGTCTGTCACATTCCTGTGTACCACTATCAAATTTCTAACTGATGAGGTTACCAGGCATCTGGGGATTTTCCTAGCCATAATTGCATTAATATCCAAAAACATTTTATCCAGGATTGGCACCCTTTGGATACAAATGGAGAATATCAAGATCATTGTGTGTTTGAAAAAAGTGTAATAGGTATTGGTTTATTGCACTTTTATTTTGGTTTTCCCATGTTCCCACAAAAACCTGATGTGGGATGGCTTAAAAATTCAATAAATTGTAGGTGGCTACAGTGGCTAGGAGTGCTTTCTATCAATTGCTGTGGGCATCTGTCTGCCTCAGGAGACAATGGAAGGGTGCACCTTTGGGGGTGAAGTCGATTACATTTTCTGTGTTGACTTCACTATTTACCTTTGAGTAGTGGCCTGAGAATTACCATCCAGGCTTTTGTAACTTCAAGGACTGACTGTTGTAGTATTGCTGAACATGGATGCCTTCAAATAATGTTTAGAAGGTCTAGGTGCTGGACAATGTGATAGCTCAACTCCTTCCAGGAACAGGTAGGTATGCCAACAGGCATTTTGGCACTTTGCTCAGTCTTGGGCTGCAAGCCCCTATTCAAAATGCTGGGTTTGACCTTTAGAATGGTGCATACAGTGAATACTTTATCAGTGTCTGCTGTTTTCTGGAGAAGCTATGCTCAGACCCTTACGATCATAGACATTTGATGAGCGGTGGGATGAAGTACAGCCTTTTGAATAGTGGTGCATAAACTTCAGAATAGGGACAACCAAATTGGCATCCTCCAGATGTTGTTGGTTGCATTCCAACTCTCATGAGCCATGGTTGACTTGGCCAGTGTTCAGTGATGATGGAAGATGTAGTCCCAACAACATTTGGAGGGTACCACTTTGGCTCTAGAACATTATTCCCAAAGAAGCACAACTCCAGATGGGTGGTTTTTGCAGGTGTATTCTGCAACATGTCGTGATGCAATAATAGTGGTGGATTTATAGTGAACCATCCATAAATCATCCCGCTTTTAGGGCTGGACAATATATCAATATATTGTCTTATATCAATACCAAGAGCAAATCATGACAACCATTTTTTTTTTAAAAAAAATATATTACCTGGCAATATATTGTGAATTGTGTGTGTCTTTGTGTGTGATAGTCAAAAAGCATGATACAATGGTACCTTGGTTTAAGAACAGCCCTGTTTACGAACTATTCAGTTTACGAACTCTGCAAAACCGGAAGTAGTGTCCCGGTTTGCAAACTTTACATAGCTCTAAGAACAGAAGCTGAATGGTGGAAGGGTACCACCGGCAGGAGGCCTCATTAGGGAAAGCATGCCTCGGTTTAAGAATGGTTTTGGTTTAAGAACAGACTTCCGGAATGGATTAAGTTCGTAAACCGAGGTACCACTGTATTGTGAAAATTGGGAACCCAATACTTCTTCCTGTCCTGTGCAGCCGTTGCCATTGCTAACTCTGCCTCAGCTGCTCTTCTATGCCTCCTGTAGCGGCAGCAGCAGACGGACGCAAAATTTGCTCTTTGAGAAACAGTGTGTGCACTGCAGGGTAGTTCTCTGCCTTAGCTCTCTGTCTCCCCTGCCTGCCTCCTCAGTGGCAGGCAAAAATCATCCTTGGAGATATCGTGTGCACGCACATGCGTGCAGCCTAACTCCGCCTGAGCGCTCTGTATCCTGAGCAGGTGGAGCTGAACAGCCTGCAAGCAGGAACTTCCCTCCATCAGAGATGCCAGGCTCTTGCTGAAAGGCAGGCACCAGGTTGGTAAGAGGCTTAGGTAGAAGCGTGACTTCTGGAATCTGGAGCCCCTTTCCTCCTCCTGTTCTCACGTAAAAACATAAACTTGGGAAAAAGAAAAACATGCTGCTCAAGCCTAAGACCCCCTCCTTTTTCGCTGTGCTTGTTTGTTGCAGATGGGCGTGTGGTTGTCTGTATACACCTAAGCTGATTAGAACTCAGTCAAAATAAAATGTGGTGTATCTACACCAGGTTTCCACAAACTTGGCCCTCCAGAGTTTTTTTTGGCCTACAACTCCCATGATCCCTAGATAGCAGGACCAGTGGTCAGGGTTGATGGGAATTGTAGTCTCAAAACATCTGGAGGGCCGAGTTTGAGGAAGCCTGATCTACACCCATATATATCTTCATTCACCATGTTTGTTAGTAGGCATTCAGTAGCTCTGATAAGAAAGAAATATTGGGGGATTTGTTTTGTTTTTGTGAACAGAAATGCTGGTATAATGACATAGTACCATACGCACCAGGATTTGACAAAAGACCTCACTACTAACAAGTAGCAAGGAGCTTTTTTTAGAAATTGTGGGGCAGGTGGGCAGGGAGGGTATCCTGCCACCTCTTCAGTTTTCAAGATACGCAACAGATGTGGGGAGCAGGACAACAAAACAGAGAAGTGTTTCTGCACTCCTTTCACATATATTTTAGCTTGTGTTGCAGTTGGAGTAGGGGTACATGTTTTCAACCACTTAAGTCTCAGATTTTCAGCAGTGATGATTTCATTATGCATCAGGAGGGTTTTAATCAGGTCTACTGACACGAAAATACATAAATAAAAATTCTGTACAAATTTTATAATCTGTATGAAATAGGCAAATGAAGCATACTTGAATATATTTTCTGGTTATGTTAATTATGGGAAGGTGGAATAATTACTCAGGTCAATGTTGAACTCTCAATCAGCATTTATTTATTTATTTAGGTGGTTTTGCACAAGCTGCAAGCGAGCTTGCAACAAAAGCAAATAGATAAAATAGGGTTACTGTACATCCGGAATTCCCCAGGATTTAACAGGCGAAAATAGCACCCAGGGGGAATTTTGGAAAACTGGCAAAATGTCCAGGATTTTGAGATTGAGTTTAAAAAGCTCAACAACTATGAGCTTCATTAAAAAATCTCAACAACTTTTGTGCCCTGCATTTTCCTTCTAGAAATATGGCAACGCTTGATAAAATCATTCACAAGAACAAATCACTGCTGACAGTATCCAATGCACTCTTTCAGGTAGTGCAAGGATTCCACTGAATAACACTGAAAAAGATGTGTCTTAATCAACCACCTGAAACTATAGAGAGATGGGGCAACATACACCTCAGTAGGGTGAGGAACCCCCACTGTGAAAAGGCCATTTCCTAGGCTCCCACACCGCATACCTCATCCTGCATGGGGACCACAAGAAGGGCTTCATCTGTTGGTTATGGGCCAGTCAATATGGAATAAGCCATTCTTACAGATATTTGGATCCCAAGGTGTTCAGGGCTTAATACCTTACATCAGGCCCAGAAAATAATTGGTATCAGTGGTGTAGCGTGGGTTCTCAGCACCCAGGGTAAGGCAAGTAATTTGCACCCCCTAACCCGTGGATTTTAGCACTCGAGTCTCTTCTGCGCCCCCCCCCCCCGATGTTGCACCAGGTGCGGCAGGCCCCCCCCTGCACCCCCCACGCTACGCCACTGCTCCCACCACAAGTCTTCAGGACAGCCATCCGAAGGCTGGCGCGGGGAGAAGGTCTCTCCGCCCCACCGCCAGGCTTCGGAGCAGCCTTCCGAAGGCTGGCGGCGGGAGGAGGTCTCTCCGCCCCACTGCCAGGCTTCGGAGCAGCCTTCCGAAGCCTGGCGGCGGAAGGAGGTCTCTCCGCCCCACCGCCAGCCTTCGGAGCAGCCTTCCGAAGGCTGGCGGCGGGAGGAGGTCTCTCCGCCCCACCGCCAGCCTTCGGAGGAGGTCCGAGGACAGTGGGGAAGACGCGCTGCGCTTCCCCGCTGTCCCGGAGATTTCCCTATGGGCTTTCGTCTTGCGAAGGAAGCCCATAGGGAAATTCGTTTTGCGAAGCGCCTCCAAAACAGAAAACCCTTTCGTCTAGCGGGTTTTCCGTCTTGCGAGGCGTTCGTCTTGCGGGGCACCACTGTACCTGAGCTCTATAGTTAGAGACTCACCATTTCCCCAGTTGGCTTGGCCCCCAATTTCTCTTACTATAGAATTTGGGGCTGGTGGTGGAGGAAATCATTATTCTTCCCCCTTGCTACCCCCCCCCCAAAGCATAAGAGAGGGACTCCCAAGAAGGTGAAGCGGGACTTCACCCCAGGGTATCTCGGAAGCCCTCGAGGCAGCGACGCTTCCACCCCCTGGAAACAGCAGGAAGGGAGAGCGCTCTTGCGCCCCGGTCCTGCTTTGAGTGCTTCTCATTGAGGCGTCTGCTTGGCCACTCACTCTACATGGGCCCTTGTGGCCTTGATCCAGTAGCCGGGTCCTTCTTTGGAAAGAGCGAGCGCCTCCTAAGCACGTGCAGAGCGCCTCCCTCCACCCCGCCACGCGGAGCTCTGCCTGCACGTGGGCAGGCCCTTTGCGTCACGTGCGCTTGGCGCGCTGCTCTCTCCAGCTTCCTCCCGGCCGGGCCAGCGGCTCCACCTCTTTTCCTTTGCCTCTTTGAGCCGCTTAATTCCCAGCAAGCAATTAGCAGGCTCGCTCCACCTCCTCCTCCTCCCGGCTTTGCTGCTGCTGCTGCTGCTGCGCGGCTCTTTTCCTCCACCGACTGCGCGCTGCGCCTTGGAGAGGTTCCCGCTTCCTCGAGGGGGGCCGGCCAAACGCACCCCCCCAATGTTGTGCCCGGTGCGGCCGGCACCCCTGGCACCCCCCACGCTACGCCACTGATTGGTATCCAACGTAGCTGTTTTTAAAAGAGGGTCGTGTTATTGTGGCCTGCTGCTTGTAGGTATTAGCCTGATTGCTGCATTATTTTGTACTAGTTGTAATTTCCATAACATCTTCAGTGGTAGACCCATGTGAAGTGCATTATAGTAGTCCAGTAGAAATCCAGCTGCTTCTTGCAGCATTGGAAATTTTGCCTGGCATTGCACAAGCGCATTTTTAAAATTACCTTTGGAGGCATAAGGACTGCACCCTTCTTGAGTGATTTTTGGCTGGCTGGAGTGTGGCCTTGAACTTTGATAATGTTTCTTGCTTGCTGGCATAGATGGAGGATAGAGAGCTGTGAAGATGGGCATAGAAACCTCTGACTTTTACGTCACCTGCAGTGTTAGGAGTATTTTTTAAGCATAAACTGCACAATCACAATCACTTCACACAATTTGGGATTAGAATTTCCTGATTAGAATGCATGGATTTCAGGGAAACCTGATTCCTATAACATCTCATAAATTAAATGGTTCAGGCAGCATTCTTATGGTAAGTCCCATTGATCTTTCTGTAATACATTGTAATACTAAGTAGGCATATATATGATGGACTACCTTTTGTTTATTGGTATTTCTACCAATTTATAAACCAAGGAATTAACTTCAAATATTATTTTTTTCCCTGTTTTTAAATGAGAACCTGATTTTAATTTGTTCATGATTTAGAATGATGCAGCAGGGCTAGCTAAATGTTTGCTGGCCCAGGACCAAAATATTTAGGAGAGGGCATGCCTACAGAACAGGTATGCATACAGAAACAAGCCCCCCAAAACATGATGCTGTGTGTGGATTGAAGTGACACTTTGAGACTAGGAGGCAAGTGGCTTTGACAGTTGTAGCTAAAGCAGAGGTGAAATAGCTTTAGAAAAGTTTTGTATTACGAGATTGGCACGAATCAAGGTAATTCTTATATTAATTTCCTGGTTTGCTTATTCGGATATTCAGATTCACGTGAATGTAAATGATGTAAATGTAAAGGATGTAGATGTAGATGTACAGTGGTACCTCGGGTTACAAACACCTCGGGTTACAATCACTTCGGGTTACAGACTCCGCTAACCCAGAAGTAGTACCTTGGGTTAAGAACTTTACCTCAGGATGAGAACAGAAATTGCGCGGCAGCAGCAGGAGGCCCTATTAGCTAAAGTGGTACCTCAGGTTAAGAACGGTTTCAGGTTAAGAATGGACCTCTGGAATGAATTAAGTTCGTAACCAGAGGTACCACTGTATAGCTGATGTTCGGGAAGGTGGTGGTAGGGTTTGGCAGCATGCCCTCACTTATCCTTACATGTTTGCTTACACCTGAGGAGACTCAGTGTCCACGTAGGGCTAGAGAGATCTGGTACAAATGTAAGAAGACTATGAGAATGATCTTTTGAGGAACTTTGCACTTTTGTACCACTGCTGCCTCCTCTCCTTTCTTCTTAGCATGAAGCAGTCTCTTTCCTGGTTTTGTGGCAAACCATAGTTTATCATTCTGTCTCAACTGGAAAAACTATTTTATATGATTGCCCTGCAAAACAGGATTGAAAAGCAGAGCTGGATCCTAGTTTCTGGTTCTGATTTATAGGGCAAGCACAACTATAGCTTGCTGGTTTGAATGAGATGGCAGAGTATGCTTTGCCTGAAGCAAGGAAAGAAAAGAGGCCATCGCTTCACATGATGGTAGGAGGAAGCAGGTGTGCCTGAAGCTGCTTAAAAGCTGATTCTCGTAACACCAACCGTGGTGTGGTGTTATGTCTGGACTACCCGAAACAGGTGGAGTCCTTTGCTACTAAGTAGACTATCTGCTCCTAATTATGCATCTTGAAGGCCTAATGTACACGGGATCAGGAAGTGCACAATTTATTCTGATAGATTGCCAAAATGTGAAGAAACCAGCTGCACACTTGTATGTAAAGCATGGTATGTGTAGAAACCCCCCCAGCTTCTTAAAGAGAAAAGTATGTTGTTAAAATAATCAATGTTCTTCAATCCATGTGTGCCACGGTGTACTAGATATCTATCTTAGAAATAAGAGATGGAAAATAATTTCTCCTTGAAACATAAGTGATGAGACACAAGGCACTTATGTATATATGTACTATAACTTTAGGCTTCTGGGAGCAAAACAAAACAAACAACAAACCTAGTGTGAGCTCAATGCTATTTTCTTTTCTGATCACAGCTCCTTCCAGGGCATCAGAGACATGCCTGAAAGTCTTCTTTTTTGCAGGGGAGTGAGGTTGATGTAGATCCCAGCTTCTAATTGAAATAGATGTAACCTTGTTTTTAGCAAACCTGATACACTTCATGCTCCATGATTTCCTCAAAAAATGTGCAGTCAGTTGTCCCGTAGTGTTTCATTCCCTTCTTTGCAATTCTTGAAAAAAAATAGTTTAATTTACTAAGATATTGTGGGCCCAATTCACCTCTATCAAAACAAATAAGAAAGCAAAGCTACCAAATGTCTTAAGCTAACTGGGATCCTTTCTATCCCCAGCAATGTGTTGAAATAGAGTGTGGTACGGATGATCTTAGGGCAGCATTCACTTATGCAAGGACTTTTGCTTGTACAACAGGGTTTGCCTCCCTATTGCCCCCTGTATCCCCCCCCCCCATATTGGCTTAGGGGTGAGGTTGGAAGAATCCTAATAACAGCGCAGGGGGGAGCAGTGGTGTAGCTAGCCTCTCGGGTGCCTGGTGCGGGGGCGTGTCCTGCAGTTGGGGGCGGGGCGAGCCTCTCCAACGCTTGGAGCCTCTCCACCACCTCCCCTTCGGTTGTAGGGCAGCTGAGGGAGAGGCAGTAGGCAGACACAAGTTCCACGCTGCCGTTTCAGGCAGTGCGGAACCTGCAGGCGTCTAAGCCACCACGTCACTCCTAAAAGGTTTTGTGAGCCCATTTTTTTTAAAAAAAACTCATTTTGTCACACACCCATCAGTGATGACACCCGGGGTGGACCACACACACCCTTCCTCCGCCACTGAGGGGTAGTGGAGTGGGTGTTGTTACGACTGGCAAACTGGAATGCTTGAGCAGATGGAACAACTGGAAGAACACAATGTTGAATTTCTGCCCTTAGCAGTTTGCCTGTATTGTAAATTCAGTTTTTATGAACTTGCACCACTTCAAAGACACCAGAATAGAGTCCCCTCTGGTTTTGTACATTTTTTTTACCTATACATTTATCTTCGTACCAAAAACATCATCATGAGAGGGATGAAGGGGTCCTTTGGACCCCAGAATTACCGTAATTTTTGCTGTAGGGAATTAATTATAAATTAATTAATTGGCTTCATCTTGGTGCAGGAGCAATGCTGTAGTTGTAAAATTTGAAGCAAAGGAGCTCATCATGGCTCAATAGTTGAGGACATGTTTTGCATGCAAAATGTCCCAGGTTCAATCTCTGGCATTTACAGTTTGGGCTGGCGGAGACCAGTGCCTGGGGCACCAGAGAGCTCCTGCCAATCTGGGTGGACGACACTGAGCTAAGTAGGGACCAACGCTCCTATGTCCCTTTCAGCAGCACCTCCTTAGCCACATCCCCAAGGAGAGTCTTAAGAACACAGGCAGCTGTACTGTTCCACTATAATATATAAATACATATACAGTGGTTGTTAAGTTGTGGGTGAACATATCAGACAACACAGCGATTCTTCAAACAGCTCTTGTTTATTCACAGGCCAGAACGGAACTGAACTGAAGGGTTCAGCCAGCCTGCTTATATAGAGCTCCACTAGAACGCAACAGTAACCATTTTCTGTAACTATCCAGTCACTGAACGTCATTTTCGATCCCTTATTTGCATATGTGGACCTGAACTATCTACAGTATCCCCCTGCTGGCCCAGGGTGAGAACTTCAGTACATAACACCGGTACCTCGGGTTACAGACGCTTCAGGTTACAGACTCCGCTAACCCAGAAATAGTACCTCGGGTTAAAAACTTTGCTTCAGGATGAGAACAGAAATCATGCTCTGGTGGTGCGGTGGCAACGGGAGGCCCCATTAGCTAAAGCAGTACCTCAGGTTAAGAACAGTTTCAGGTTGAGAACGGACCTCAAGAACGAATTAAGTTCTTAACCCGAGGTACCACTGTACTCACGCGGATACACCCATATACCAAAGAACAGCAGTACATAGCCTTAATATCCATTTCTTATTTGTAATTTTCTTTTAAAAACAAAGACTCAGACTACTGGAATACTTCAGATATTTATTCTGAGCTCAGTTTTTCATCTAAGCATTTTTTGCTTCTGTTTGTTTCTCCCATTAACATTATGGGGTCCAATGTGCCCCAATAGTTTTTGTGTGAGACTGTCTTTTGGAATGTGATGTGCCAATACATTCCCCCCTCCCCGTTAAGCTAAGATCATTAAAAAAAAAATCATAGCTTTTATTTCCAGCCAGAACTTTAAAGGGACTCAGGGAACTCCAATCGCAGATCAACACTGTTAAAAATGATGGAAGATTAACTGATGGAGGGGCCTGTATTCAAGAGAAACCTCTGAATCTCCCTCTGGGGGCGCTCTCCTGAGTACCTGTAAATGGAATATGATCCCTCTGGATATCAGCTGCTGTTGACAAAGAGCAATATCTATCTGCACTGTAAGCTGGACTATATGAATCTGTGGCCTGGTATTTAGTAGAGCAATTATTATGTTCTTAATGGTTCCAAACAAGGAACCGTTCGTTGCCCTTGCATGGTATAGGGAGCCAGGGGTTGCTACTGGATAATATTTTAGATCCTGATTAAAAAAATAAAATAGTCTGTGGCTGCTTGGAGTAAGGCCATTACAGTTTAACTACTTTAAAAGTGAAAGCAAATTAAGTTTGCCTGCATTGCAGATAATGCATTTGAAAGAAGGGAAATCTTGGTGGAATATCAGCGTAGAGCAGAATAGTTAAAATCCCCGAGATGTCCTGAAAAATGGACTGGTAAGGGCCTCCATAATTCTTATATTTACATTTCCTATACTTAATTGTGGTGTCCTTTGGGTTAATTTGTGTTGGGACTACTCCAGGATACATTTCAACTGATTCATGTCAAAAGTAGCCTGTTTATTTACACTATACACACCCTTAACTTCCGTAAATGCTGACTCATGGCCTAGCTGTAGTGGAGCGCTGAGCACTTTGCAAAGTGGTTCTTTCTTTATTTTTGCTTTTGCCACGTCGAATAAGGGCACCGCTTGCCTGCCAGAAAGGTATCTGTTGGCCTTGAGTTCTTCTCTGTCATTGCAAGCCACGCCCAATGCTAGTTACAACAGGCCATGATGACATGCTTTCTCTGAAACGCATACTTTCCCATGCCAACTCTTGGTTTATTCTGCTATTTTCTGCGGTTTGCTCCTTCACTGTTTTGCACAATAAACATATCGCATAGATTTGAGTGATGATGCATGTTTATTTTATTTGAAGCTTTTTTTGCTTTAATGAATCAGCTAGTATTTTGGAGACTTTAGAGAAAGACAAGAGCATATTTGTTCTTAAGAATTTTGTTGAATTATGTATGACTTCAGAATTAGTCATGATTCAGAGTGGAATGTCAAGATGTAGGGACAGGAAGTCAAGCTTACTAAACATTGAACTAAAACACTAAAGCACAAAGTGTTTTAAAATGTATATAGTTTGGATTGTATAGGTTCTTTCTTGAGAACAGGATTAATTTTGATGTTGGGATACACTTTCTCAAAGTATTTGTTCAAGTGCTGACACTTAAAAGCTGTTCCAACTGTTGATGATACTCGTATTTGTGTGACGGGAGACAAGGTGGAGACATATGGGGCAGATGGATAAACTCAGGCTAGTGGAAGAGTTATCAAAAACACAAAACTTTTCAACCTGTTCCCATGAACACAAATTAATGGACGTAGGGCTTGTAGCCTGGAAAAAGCTACACACTGACTAATAGTCAATATGGTTCAGTTTATGTACATCCTGTACCAGCAGCACTCTCATCACTACAGAATACTGAAACACAGCTGAAGGCTAGAACAGGCAGTTGCAGGATGTCTTAGCATCCTGCTGAAAAGGAGAAACAAGGAAATGGAAGACACTCCAAGGAACTGGAAAACAAGTATGGAGCCAACATAAATCCCAATTAGGGTGCCGTGTCTTCCTTCAAGCCCTTCGCAGCAGGCACCAGAACTCTAAAGGACGCACATACAGTAACCTAGTGTGGAACAAACCAGTGCAATATTCATTTGGCCATAGGTCAGAGAAACCCGTAATACATAGTAATCTGCTTTGAGACATTATGGAATTGCCTTTCTAGGAATGCTTTGAGGAAACACTGGGCATGCATTTTCTGCAAATGATTTAGGTATGAGAAACCCAGGACTTACAAAGCACATCACTACTAGCATATAGTTGGTTTATCTGTGGCTAACTACTATTAGACTAGCACTGAATAATTTATTTTAAAATTTGATAACGTGCATGTGTGTTTGTTTCCTCAATCGTGTTTATTTGAGTTTAATGTAAGCTTAGTTGTTTTTCTTTGCACATAATGTACCGGTATTCAGTTTAATATTGTTTTATCCCATGGGCCACTCTGCAGAAACATGCATAGTAAAGCTTCTTGTAAAATCAAATAATGCTTACAAGAGGTTTCTTTTATGCACGAAATGGCGCAGGAATAGATATTTTTCTGAAACCTATATTACATTTTTAGAACAAAGGATCTACCTTTTTCTTCAAACTTTGCCCATTAGTGTTACGCTGCATATCAATACATCTGCAAAACAGACTTCTGTTACAGGGAAGGCTTCTCTTAAATGCGATTACAGTATTGTGCTATAGAATCTGTGCATGCTTATTTATCATCAGTCTGCTCAGCACAGAGTGCTTTTACCCATGTGTGTCAAATCTGCAGTTATTTTGCTATTGTTTTCTAGGCATGTAAGCCTTCGCTACGCACATAGACACCCATGCAGGGTGAGTGGGGAGTTCATATCCGGCCATTTCTAGAATACTATATGGAAATGATCTACCAGTGACTAGCAGCTGCCTCCCCAGCCCTGCGAGTGTGTTTTTGGAATTAATGTCTGTGGATATGCACCTGTATGAGTGCTACAGTGTATGACACCAAGGAAAACACAAATGTTCTATTTATTATGTTTTCAGTGGATTTATATTCCACTCTTTTATCAAGTTCTAAGGTGGCTAACAATCAAATGCAACAAACCTTAACAGAATACCAAAGTATGTGGTAATTTGAAAGCCGTACGTCAACAAAATAAGCAAATATACCCAGATTTTTCCTTTTCCCCCTTTCCCTTCTGATTTTACCTTTCTGAGAATCTTTCTTCAGAAAGAATTTATCATTGTGGAATAGTTAGGCTATGGTAATTTGAAACTTTCACAGTTTATTTTAACTATCTGGAACACCTTTCCCCAAGGAAACATGTGGAAAAATTCCTTAGTAATTATTATTTCAAATTAAAACAAATGTTGTTTTTACGGAGATAGTGCATAATTATAGTGGCGAAATGCTGAACAACTCAGTCAATCTGATTAATTCTTTGCCAGAGACCTACACAATTTAGGTTGGCAGTATGGATGATATCCAACTAAGTTGTACTCAGAGTAGACCCATTGAAACCACTGGCCTTAAGGTCATTGGTTTCAGTGGGTCTACTGTGGGTATGATTAATGTAGGATATCACTTTATACTGCGAAGTGTAGAAAACTTCAATTCTTTCTCTCAGTTGTACAGCAGTATGTCTTTTGTGGGTTGCATTCCCCCATAACATAATCAAGCAGTCCATGTGTTTGTAGAAGCACAAATACCCAGATGAAATCTTTGCAAGGAGGGCCTGCCACATCTTGATAAATGCTGGAGAATGTTGTGTAAATGAAACAACCTTAGAAATGATGGAGCAACTCCTGCTTGACCAAAGCACTGTGTGTAAATTAGAACCCCATAGAGCTTTGGATCATGGCGGAGGTGTCGCGTGTTATTAGTGCAAAAATGGAAAACAGATAAGGTACCAACAAGAATGGCATATTAAACTGTTGGAATATGCAGAGCTAGCAGGGGTGACCACTAGAATAATAAATCAAAATGATGAAAGATATAAGGAGGACTGGATATTGTTTATTGAACATATGAAAAGTATTATAAGCAAACAATCTACCTAGCAGGATGGTAAGATTTTCAGCAGTGTAAGAAATAGCTAAAGTTTATAAAAGTGCTTGTGATAGGGTGAATCAAGGGAGCTGCCATGATGTGTAGTGGCCGGAGTGTTGAACTAAGAATGGGGAGATGCAAGTTCAAATATTCATTCAGCCATGAAGCTTACTGGATCACCTTGGGCCAGTCTCTATCTCACAGCCTAGCCTTCCTCACATATAGAAGGTGTTAAGTTGTGGGTGAACATATCAGACGACACAGCGATTCTTCAGACAGCTCTTGTTTATTCACAGGCCAGAACGGAACTGAACTGAAGGGTTCAGCCAGCCTGCTTATATAGAGCTCCACTACAATGCAACAGTAACAACTTTCTGTAACTATCCAATCACTGAACGTCACTTTCAATCCCTTATTTGCGTATGTGGACCCGAGTGAAAACTATCTACAGTATCCCCCTGCTGGCCCAGGGTGAGAACTTCAGTACATAACGGAAGGGTTTTTGTGGGGGACCTTGTATGCCACCTTGAACTCTGTGGCAGAAAGGTGGGATACAAAAGCAACAAAGGGGGGGGGAGCCTATTGAGAAGACCATTAGATGTAGGACCGCTTGGTTTTCTTGTATTCCTTTGCTCAGGAGATCTACATGCATCAAGTCCCCCTACTCCAGAAACAGAAGTGTTGTGTCCTCTTGTATTTTGTAGTAGTAGTAGGAGTAGTAGTAGGGTTTTTTTTGGGGGGGGGCAGCTGGCTCTAGCAACTTGTTAGCATATTCCTAGACCTGTAACCCATGTAAACTCAGTGTTACCTATAATGTTTCCAAGCTCAAACAAAACTTGTAGGACTCAAGATACTGAATATTTTGAACAATTCCTTCATGACGAATACCTCATGAAGAAACTAACTGTTTCCTCTGACCTATAAAATATAAACAAAGCTGTGGCCTATGCCCTTTTTCTGTCTGCAGTTGGTGTTTAATGAGAGATTAAACTTCATTTAAAAATTCAGCCAACTAGGATTAGATTCATGTCCAAACAGCCATGTACAGGTGCCCAAGTGCTTCTATGTGCTCAGCAGGGCTCTTTGAACTTTCCCTTCTGAATACTGCACCTTGTTCTTCATTGGGCCATATTTCAGAGTGGCCTTTGTACAGGGAGCTCTGTTGGAGAGGGAGATTCAGGTGTGTGTGCTCCTGTTCATGCCTGCAAGCACTGCCCATAACATTTTCCATCTCCACCCCTTCTATAGGGAAACAGTGAATGGGTAACACAAACCCAAAGAAAGAGAACCACCAAGGCTCACTTCTTTAATGGAATCTAAGATGGATTTTAGTTTTGCAGTACTAATATAGAGTTATTTGGCTTCTCGCAGTGCAGTCCTAGCCATGTCTACTCAAGTTCTGTTGAATTCAATGGGGTTTAGTCCCAGCTAAGTGGGGTGAGGACTGCAGCTTTAAAGACTAGCACATTTGTTGTGCTGTGAGCTTGAGTAGGCAGATGCAAAACATCTGAAGCAGTGCTATATTAGGTTTGTTCACACGTTACACCAAACATAGGTGTGAG
The DNA here is from genome assembly GCF_964188305.1 of Podarcis bocagei. NCBI lineage: Eukaryota > Metazoa > Chordata > Lepidosauria > Squamata > Lacertidae > Podarcis > Podarcis bocagei. The sequence continues at coordinate 38,836,016 of NC_138135.1, read as the reverse complement.
CTGTCTCTATACAGGTACATCTGCTTGTGTGAAAGAGTATATACATTTGTTGATTTGTTCAGCTTGGCTGTCGTGTACACAGGTACACAGATTGTACACATGTTGAACATTGCATGTAAATCATTGTATGAGTGTACAGCTCAAACTATTTGTGTACACTCGTTCAGTCCCAACAGAGGGCTTTGCAGTGGCAGCCAGGAATATAAAACTTAAAATGCTTACACAGGACTTTCCCCTTTACATGCTTTAACAACCCTTGGGTTGAGCCTCCAGTGACATCAGGGATGTTTCTATACTTGAAAAGTACAGCCTACGCCGTGTAATATTTCTAGCACTGATGGATAGACTTGTAAAAATGTGTTGCCCCATTTAGCCTGTTTACTGTCAGTATAGCAAGCCACCTTCTGGTGCGAAAAACCGTGGGGAGGAGAGTCCAGAGGGGATGGGGAGAATAGAAGCTTCAAAGTCTATGTGAAGTATAGATTTGTCAGTGAGGAAGGAGTGTAATAAATATTACTCAGGGAACAACTAAGCCAGGGGTCTGCAAACTTTTTCAGCAGGGGGCTGGTCCACTGTCCCTCAGACCTTGTGGGGGGCCGGACTATATTTTGAAAAGAAAAAAAATGAACGAATTCCTATGCCCCACAAATAACCCAGAGATGCATTTTAAATAAAATTACACATTCTACAGTGGTGCCCCGCAAGACGAATGCCTTGCAAGACGGAAAACCCGCTAGACGAAAGGGTTTTCCGTTTTTGAGCTGCTTCGCAAGACGATTTTCCCTATGGGCTTGCTTTGCAAGACGAAAACGTCTTGCGAGTGTTCCGATTTTTTCCCGCTCCCCCCCTTTTTCTAAGCCACTAAGCTGCTAATAGCCTTTTAGCCGCTAATCCGCTAAGCCTTTAATAGCCGCTAAGCCTTTAATAGCCGCTAAACCGCTAATAGCGCTAATCCGCTAAGCCGCTAATAGGGTTGCTTCGCAAGACGAAAAAACCGCTAGACGAAGAGACTCGCGGAACGGATTAATTTCGTCTTGCGAGGCACCACTGTACTCATGTAAAAACACCAGGCAGGCCCCACAAATAACCCAGAGATGCATTTTAAATAAAAGTACACATTCTGCTCATGTAAAAACACGTGGATTTCCAGACCATCCACGGACTGGATTGAGAAGGCGATTGGGCCAGATCCAGCCCCCGGGCCTTAGGTTGCCTACCCATGAACTAAGCAGTCGTATACAAGTAGCAGTTACTGGTTTCTGTTTCATCCTGATCACATCTAAGTTTTCCATGTTTAAAGAAGGGGTAGCCATCTCAAGTTTTATGTAAGTCAGCAAAATAATTATCTCTCTGCCACACGAACATGAGAAGAATACAGCAGAGATTCATGTGGAAAGAATAAAGATACAGGCTGGCTTTGAACCTGGAACCGCTGTGCCAATATGCCACAGATGCTCACCACATGAGCGGGGCAGGAAGCAAGATGAGCCTGTGCACATTTTTATTTCCATCCCATGATAGATTTTTGGAACCAGTATAGATTTACGGGCTTTTTGGTTACCCTTTGAAACATCTGAACAGGTTGGATATTAAAAGCCTTAATGAGGAGGAACCAGTAACATTTCCTTCCTGCTGAAGGCAGTTTCCCCAGTCTAGGAAGAATAATCTGTGTGCAGACTCAAGCTTTTATGTGAGGCTTGCATTGCTTGAGGAGACCTGGAATAGCAAAGATGCATAGAGTACCGTATTTTTCGCACCATAGGACGCACTTTTTCCCTCCTAAAAAGCAAGGGAAAATGTGTGTGCGTCCTATGGAGCGAATGCAGGCTTTCGCTGAAGCCTGGAGAGTGAGAGGGGTCGGTGCGCACCGACTCCTCTCGCTCTCCAGGCTTCAGGAAGCTATCTGCTAGCAGAGGGAGACCCAGCTCTCCCACCGCTAGCGGAGCGCTGCATTAATCCCGAAGCTTGGGGCGTGCGGAGCTCAGCACGCCCCAAGCTTCTGGGTGCCGGCAAGGTCTCCGCTAGCCCTGGGAGAGCCCCGCGACGTCGCGCGGCTCTCCCAGGGCTAGCGGACCACTGCGCTAATCCCGAAGCTTGGGGCGTGCGGAGCTCAGCACGCCCCAAGCTTCTGGGTGCCGGCAAGGTCTCCGCTAGCCCTGGGAGAGCCCCGCGACGTCGCGCGGCTCTCCCAGGGCTAGCGGACCACTGCGCTAATCCCGAAGTTTGGGGCGTGCGGAGCTGAGCGCGCCCCAAGCTTCTGGGTGCTGGCAAGGTCTCCGCTAGCCCTGGGAGAGCCCCGCGACGTCGCGCGGCTCTCCCAGGGCTAGCGGACCACTGCGCTAATCCCGAAGTTTGGGGCGTGCGGAGCTGAGCGCGCCCCAAGCTTCTGGGTGCTGGCAAGGTCTCCGCTAGCCCTGGGAGAGCCCCGCGACGTCGCACGGCTCTCCCAGGGCTAGCGGACCACTGCGCTAATCCCGAAGCTTGGGGCGTGCGGAGCTCAGCGCGCCCTAAGCTTCTGGGTGCTGGCAAGGTCTCCGCTAGCCCTGGGAGAGCCCCGCGACGTCGCGGGGCTCTCCCAGGGCTAGCGGAGACCTTGCCGGCGCCCAGAAGCTTGGGGCACGCTGAGCTCCGCACGCCCCAAGCTTCGGGATTAGCGCTCCGCTAGCCGTGTCTAGGCTGCGGATAGCAGCCTGCTTCCCGGAGCGTCGGGCGCCCTGAAAGCAGAGCTCCCGGCGCTTTGGGAACACATCCGCAGCATGGGGACCCTTGCAGGAGCTCCCCGCAAGCTTCCCCACGCTGCGGATAGCAGCCTGCCGCCCGGCGGGTGGGGCACCCTGAAGCAGAGCGCCCCTCGCGCCAGGCATACATCCGCAGCGTGGGGAGCCCTGCAGCAGTTCCCCACAAGGCTCCCCAAGCTGCGGATAGCAGCCTGCCGCCCGGCGGGTAGGGCGCCCTGAAGCAGAGCGCCCCGCGCGCTAGGCAGACATCAGCCAGCCCCACAAGCTCGGGGGACAGCAGGGAGGCGCAGCGCCACTATCCCGCTGTTCCTCGACCTGGTTCGGTTTCCCTGACCTGCTTTTGGGGGGGAAATAAAGGGAAAATTTTTTTCCTTTATTTCCCCCCAAAAAAACTAGGCGCGTCCTATGGTCCGGTGCGTCCAATCGTGCGAAAAATACGGTAAAAAAAGGAGCAAACCCTACATTCAGCATCCTATAGGGTGGTATGTAGGGAAATTCTTGCTGGGCTGGGTTTGCATTCACATCTCCTAAGGGATGACTTGTTAAGTGTGTAATTATTTTTGTTAAATTAAGTGGTATAACATTTTTATAAATAAAAGTATTGGTGTAGTAAACCTCAGTAGCAAAAATGAACTGCTAGGATGCTGTAGAACCAGGACGCTCACACAGACTCCACTACCACCACCTCCGGGCCAACAGGGATCTGGTATAGTCAACGTTAACAAGGCTGGCCTGGGGTGCATTGTTGGAGGTGATATTGCAACAAATATAGCTATTGAAGCTATCAAAATCTTGACTGAAACTATCTGGAGGCAGAAGAATTCAAAAGGTGGTAGGGGAGAAGGAAAACTAAAAGGAAGATAGCGTGTAGGGGGGAAATGCATAACATTTTGAAATATTAGTGAGCAAATTTCAAGCATGCCTATGAGATTAAGGGAGAGGAGAAATGTTATAGCTAAGAGGAAAGTTGAATAGGGCAAATTTAAACTGGCAGAAAATATAAGAACATTTGACAGGTACTTTAATTGTCTTTAAAAGCAGCTCTTCACATTTTGGAACATTGCAGCTTTAGCTATGGCAGGCACCTCAAAAGTCATCCAGTACCTCTTTATATATTAAGTCAAAACTTAAGTTATCCCTAACATTGATTTATATGGTCACATTCTACTAATGTAAAAACACGCTGATTCCTGGACCATCCATGGTCGGGATTTAGAAGCTGATTGGGCCGGATCTGGCCCCCGGGCCTTAGTTTGTCTACCCATGGTTTAATCTCTGCACTAGCTTTTTAAGGACATAGCATGGGATTTCTAAGATTTAAGCCTCATATCTAATCACTCATCTTTTCACAGCAGTTTCCCTGAAAGCATACTGTGAGGCATACATACATGATTGATAGGCTCTAAAGTGCTACAGACAATGCATTTAACTTCTGCCTGGAAGAGTTCAGTTCAGCTTGAAAGTTTACTGTCTTGCTTAATCAGTTGCTCCAACAAAAGACACAATATTCCAAATGGCTCTGGAACCTTTCTGTGTTGTTGCTGGTTTTCTGAAGCCATCTTAGAAAACTTAACAGGAGTTGCAAAAAATTCTTAAATGTTTCCACTGGGTGGTGCTGCAGGAATTCCTACCTTTTAACTAATATCTGGCTTTCCCAGAAAGACGCCTCTGAAATATAATAGGAGGAAGTCCTGATTTAGATTATACAGTGTCATCATATTGGGGCGGGGGGGGGGCAGGCATGAGGATGCACTGACTGGGAAATGATGCAGTTCTGGGTATGGAAAACAGGATCATCAAATATTGTGTCAGTTACCAGAGAGAGAGAGGGGAAAATTTGCTAAAGCTCAGTGAAATCTATCTTAAAACCCACAAGAGAATTACCGGTTTAGATGATATCTGCATTAATAATACAGAGATGTATCTGCCTAGGACTCACTTTACTTTGTTATAAACTTGTTTTTAATGTTATATTTTAAATTGTTGTGTCCTGGGTGGGTAGTAAAATCAAAATATAGTACAGTGGTACCTCGGGTTAAGTACTTAATTCGTTCCGGAGGTCCGTTCTTAACCTGAAACTGTTCTTAACCTGAAGCACCACTTTCGCTAATGGGGCCTCCTGCTGCCGCCACGCCGCCGGAACACGATTTCTGTTCTCATCCTGAAGCAAAGTTCTTAACCCGAGGTACTATTTCTGGGTTAGCGGAGTCTGTAACCTGAAGCGTATATAACCTGAAGCGTCTGTAACCCAAGGTACCACTGTAGTTATATACTGCACATGTTACACATTTCCTTGCATGTCCAACTTTTAACAGTTGAATCATACTGCGTGGCCCCTCCTCTTGTATTCTGTAAAGCACCATGAACACTGATAGTGGGATGAAGATGACAATTTGAGCCCTCACCCAACAAAATTCAGTATCCAGTAAAGAACAGATTCCCTGGGACCTACGATGCTTACATGAAACATCTCCTCGCATCCACAGACTGCAGTGGAGTTACATGGGAAATGCCCCGTCCCCAAATCAAAATGGTGGCTATTCATTTGTAGTCAGCCATTCAGTGTGAAAATAAATGGTCCCTCTATTTACTTTCCTTTAGGGATCTCATTACTTACCTTAACTATTTATTCACCACTGCAGGCCTTTGTCTTGCAGAGGGTGAGAAGGGTGTTGAAAATACCCGAGAAAGTATTATCACATGCCACAGTTTCCCATTCAAAAGAAACTACAGATCACATTGGTCACTCCCACTTCCATACTATCAAAGGAAAACCTGTATTTTGGATAGCTGTCGGGTACATGGGCCAGGGGCTTTTAAAGATGCATGTACCCACAGCAATAGTATTTGCTGCTGCATAAGGTGAGAAAACGCCAGAACAGGAAAGATCCAGGAACCAGCGTGGTCTGAGCAGTCTGCATTGTTGACTTCCTCTTGCCGCAGTAGGAAAGCCCTACCTTTTCCTGGGGATGTGCTTTCCATATGCTTGTGTGAGATTGTATCCAACTGGGAATAGGGGCAGCTGTCTTGTGAACATGTCCTTATTGTGACATATAGATATTATGCAACTGCCACAGGATACATCACGTATATGAAGGTGTTTGTGTGTGTGTGTATCTGTGGAAAACACTCCATGCATCTAACAAAGTGAGATTTTGCCCATGAACAGTTACGTACGCTCAATAAATCTCTTAATTTTTTAAGGAATCACAAGCCTCTTTGTTAAGTTTACCAGTACATAAAAAAAATATTTTACAGAATAAGCATTAATCCTACTCAAGAGTAAACCCCACTGAACATATTGGACACAACTAATTTAGATTCATTAATTTACTTGGGTTTACTCTGAGTATAAATTAACACACCCCTGTATGCTATTCCCATCTGTTCCAAATTGAATATTTTCATACTAAAAGCCTAGTGCAACTCTGTGAAGAAAAATGTATCATTTTTTTTCATTATTCAGCCTCATGTCGTTTTCCCCATTCTCCACCCCACCCCAATTTCATCTCTAATTCATAAAATCTGTAAGCCAGATCTGCAAGATCATTTCCTCGGTGCTGGTTTGTCCAGATCAATAAATGTTAAAGGGAGTGGCAAATGCTATTGAAACATCTGGGCATAATATATATTCAAGGAGGAAAGCAAGTGTCTGAGCCATACTTAAAACTATGATTCTCTGCTGAGATGCTTCAAGGGTGAGAAATAGGAAGTGGTTGGGGAAAACCCAGCATTTCTGCCAGATGGGGAAAACTTATTTACTTAGATAAGTGATCAAACATTCAGCAAAGGCCGTTAGGCTGATAATTTATTTTGGGGATGAGGAACCTGTGGCCGCAAGATGTTGTTAGACTATAATTCCTACCATCCCAGGTCATTGGCCATTGTGGCAGAGGCTGATGGGAATTGGAGTCCAACGATATCTGGAGGGCTCCACACTGGCAACCCCAGATGTGAGACAAGTTAAGGAAATATGTATTAATGGCACAGTTGACTTATTATGTCAAGAGGAAAGGGGGAAAACTAAGTTGGAACAAATTTAACAAAAATTGGTATATGCCTTGAGTACTGCAGAAGCGGTAGGATATTCAAATACACAACATTCTGCACACACCAATTTATATACAGTGGAACCTCGGTTTTCGAGCGTTTCAGAAGCCAAACGTTTTGGAAGCCGAACACCAAAAACCCAGAATTAATTGTTTCCGTTTTCAAACGCGCCTCGGAAGTCGAACGGCTTCTGCTGCGTGTTTTTCTTTTTTCCCTCAATGGATTTTGCCAACTGCCCATTGCCCCTCAGTTTTTGAAGATTTCGGAATTCAAACGGCCTTCCGGAACGGATTACATTCAAAAACTGAGGTTCCACTGTAGTTTTATTGCTTATACATATTTTGTCTGAATAACAGAAATGTAAGCATGTATGTTACTGATGTTGTTCTAAAAGCATTTTTCTTTCCTCAGGGGATGAGCTTTTTCTAAGCTTGGCTTTTAAGTCTTGGAAACACCCGAGTACATGGTGTTTTTGCATCTTGATGCTAAAATAAAGGGGGAAGACATGCTCCATTCAGTTACACATTTGTAAACTTATTCAGATTAGCGCTCCATGCAAAATTTGAGTTTTGTTTGATTAGTTTCAAGGTAGTAAAATTATCTGGTTTTCCCCCCTTATGTAGCCCAAATGAGAATGACAAACTCGGTAGAAGCTGGATTGGCATTTAAGGGGTTAATGGAAACCTGCGGTGCTTTAGCAAAATAAAGCCAGAGCTGAGATTACAAACAAGGACAGATGTAGAAGGCCAGGTTTCCTCTGGTCCGTTTCCCCCTGTTTCCTGCCTGCAGCCTGCAGAAAAAGAGGAAGCGAAGTGAAGCTAACAATGCCCTACGTCATTCAGCTGGGTGGGGGGGAACAGGGGGGAAAGTTCTGCTAGACACAGTCGAGATTGAGCAGCGATAAATGGATATTCACGCACTAATACCCGAGAGCTTTTTAGAGCGCCTGGAAGAAGAAAAAAAGAGAGTGGAAAGTTGTATCCTTGGAGAGATGTGCACATACAGACACACACTCACGCACACACACACACACACACACAGACATTAGCCGTGCGCTAGGTAGCTGGAGAAGTCCTATTTCCTTTTGCAGATGTGCATGTAATAATGGCTCGTTGCATCAAAGTTAATTTACCTGCCCTGGGCAGATCAGTGGTGGGAGGAGAGTGTCTCCTGCCTCCCCCTTGGAAAAGTTTTGGCTCTAGAGCAGGCTTCCTCAAACTCGGCCCCCCAGATGTTTTTGGTCTACAACTCCCATCATCCCTAGTTGCAGGCCCAGTGGTCAGGGATGATGGGAATTGTAGTCTCAAAACATCTGGAGGGCCGAGTTTGAGGAAGCCTGATCTAGGACGAGATGCCTGGGAGCACGCTGGGAATGTGTCTTCCTCACATGGCTAGGATGGGGAAAGCTCCCTCACCCAAGGCATGAGCGCTGGGACCTCTCCTTGGGAAAAGGAATTCCTCAGCCCAGGTCTGTGGCAGCTGGAGGGAGGGATGCTACAGAGGCACGTCTACAGCAAGCCTGTTCAGAGAAACTCAGTTGAGAAACTGCAGAATTGAGCTTTGCTCTGAGAAACAAGTACAAGAATCACTGCAGTAAATCAGTGAAAGTACAGTGGTACCTCGGGTTAAGTACTTAATTCGTTCCGTAAGTCCGTACTTAACCTGAAACTGTTCTTAACCTGAAGCACCACTTTAGCTAATGAGGCCTCCTGCTACTGCCGTGCCGCCAGAGCACGATTTCTGTTCTCATCCTGAAGCAAAGTTCTTAACCTGAAGCACTATTTCTGGGTTAGCGGAGTCTGCAACCTGAAGCGTATGTAACCTGAAGCGTATGTAACCTGAAGCGTATGTAACCCAAGGTACCACTGTAGTATGCAGGCCCAAAGATCCCCCCCATGTGAAATCAGGGCAAGCAATGAAACATTCTAGCCACAAGTGTGAACAAATCTGCATAAACTTAATGAATCCTCTCACATACCTGGCGCATGTTAGCACCTCTAATTTGGCCATTTATTGCCCCTTGAGAGTGATGGGTTCCCTCCAGGAGACATGTTCCACTTTAATTTTAAAAAATGCAACCCCCCCCCCCCCGTTTGCATTTCCTGATAAATCCAAGCTCAACCCTTGCTGGGAGCAAAAGTTACCCATTAAATCATGTGATCTAATTGGTTAAGGTGCCTGTGTGGCGGGAAGCCTAATTGCCATGACTCATAGCAGCTTATACCTGTGCCCTTTTATATTTAATGTCACCTGTGTCAGGAAGGACTTTGGTCTTTAAAATTTGCAACCTGTGCAAGGCCAAAATCCCCCCACCACCACCTTCTGTTCTGCTCAATTCACCATGTCATAGTTGTGGCATCCCCAGGCTTGGTGCCCAGTGTAGTGGAACTGGTCACGCTGCCCTAAATCTGTGTCTTACCTCTGCCCATCCAGGACATTAACAAGATCACTTTGCAAATGTAGGGACTTAAACCACTGTGGGGCTACCTTTGAGGGTGACCCGGAAACTACAAATAATCCAGAATGCTGCAGCTAGACTGGTGACTCGGAGTGGCCTCCGGGATCATATAACACCGGTCCTGAGAGATCTACATTGGCTCCCAGTATGTTTCCAAGCACAATTCAAAGTGTTGGTGCTGACCTTTAAAGCCCTAAACGACCTCAGTCCTATATACCTGAAGGAGCGTCTCCACCCCCATCGTTCTGCCTGGACACTGAGATCCAGCACCGAGGGCCTTCTGGTGGTTCCCTCATTGCAAGAAGTGAGGTTCCAGGGAACCAGACAGAGGGCCTTCTCAGTGGTGGTGCCCTCCCTGTGGAACGCCCTCCCATCAGATGTCAAGGAAATAAGCAGCTATCCTATTTTTAAAAGACATCTGAAGGCAGCCCTGTTTAGGGAAGTTTTTAATATTTAATGCTGTATTGTTTTTAACACTTGATTGGGAGCCGCCTAGAGTGGCTGGGGAAACTCAGCCAGATGGACGGGGTATTATTATTATTATTTATTTATTATTATTATTATTGCTGGTGCCCATCTATTTCACAGCCTTTTCAGATACTATGTTCTGACAAATGGTCCTTGCATTTTCTCTTCAATTTCATTTATTCATCCCCGCCCCTTGTATTTATAACCTGGCTTGCTTCCAGGATGATGCCCATACATGCTACTTCCAGAGGGTCACCCATCCAGTCACTGACAAGACCCAGACTTGCTTACCTTCAGTCAGGTGGTGGCCTCATATACCATCAGGCTATATCCTGGCGCTTCTAGAAGTGTGTGTTGTTTTCTGCTGTGCTACAGCCATTTATTGTATCATTGGTTTATTTGATGACAGGATTTTAAGCCGTTCCGTAGAACCTTCATGATTGGAGAATAGGACAGAATGATATGGAATCAGAATAAATATCTGGATAACCTACCATCACAAGGGAATCAGTTGTCCTTGTTTACATGCAGTTTAGGAGGACTGCAGAAATCTCTGCAGAGCAGTTTTAAAGTGGCACATTTTCAGGTGCCGTGCAGGGAGTGGTGAATCATTTCATGGTATTCAGGCAAGCTTGTAGCTAAGAGGTTGAGCAGGGAGAAACAATTTATATGCCCTCCCCTTAATATAACAGATTAGAAGTATAAACCATTAACCATGAAACAATAATATTAGCTACAAGTGGATCCAGCAACAAAATGTTGCAGGAAGAAACGTTCCTACTCAGTCAACCGCCCTGGCCCTCCTCCACAATATTTCAGACCGATTTCCAATTAGGCGGTTGTATTTTGGGAGTTTCCCCATGGTGGGCTGAAATTAAAAAGCTTGATAAAAACCTGAAAAGGGTAGCAATTCTGTAATGATGGCTTCCTGGTTCATGGCAGTTGTAGTTGGTCATTATATCTGAACTGGTCAGACTATAGTTGCTGCTTCCTTTTGCTTCCAAGCCAGAGAGGCATTGTGAGAGTCCCCATCTTCCCCCTCACCCAGATGTTGTGGGGACCTCAGAGCAAGTTTGGGGCATGTGGGTGGAGAGTTCAATTGAGTGAGCAGAAGTCATTCTACTTGTGGAATGACTCCTTTGGATGCTGCTCCACAACTGGAAAACCAGTTTGAGGCACCTATTCCAATTCTTGTTTGGAGAAAACAATGGGTTATAGCAGGGATGTGAGAGACCTGGTGCCCTGCAGCTGTTTGACGACAGCTTCCATAAGCGGAGTGGGGCTGGTAGGATGGAAGCCACAGATCCCCCTTCATTGTGACAAGGCCATTTTACTTTTATGTATTCCCTAACCAAAATCTACGGCTGTGCACAGACTAACCTGTCTGTAGCACAAAAGGGTTGTGTCCCCCCCCCCCGATCCAGAATTGTTCGTGCGCATCCTCAATCTGCTGCTTTCCATCTGGATTGATTCTAGATACAAGGGTGGGTGTGGTTACTTGATAAGCCTTTGAAAACCCTTCTCTAGATTCAGCTATCCATACCTTTTATTCCCTGCACATGCCCCAGGGGAATGAAGAAGGAAATGGTGATTGTGATCTTTGCTTATATACCCACCCCCACTGCATGGACCTCCAACATCTGTTTACTTCCATTTTCAAATGGACGCACCATTTGAATCAATCCGCCATAAGCTTTTGTTTTTGCAATGAAACCAGTTTCTCAATAAGCGCTTTTCAGAGACAAAAATATGCAATAGATCCATATTGTTTGTGGACTACAGAAAAAAATACTCGGTCTCCATTGATTCTTCGATAAAATGTTGCATGTACGTAGCCTATGATTGCTTCATGCATGGTTGAAAATTAATATGTGAACGTAATAGCACAAGATGGTTAACAAGAATCATATGGGCAAGGTGCATTTTCAAATAGTACTTTTTCTAAAGTGACAGGGTTTTTTCTTTGAAAGGATCTACCAGCAAAATGCTAAAGGGATGCATTTATACAATTATCCTGATTTTATATTGCACCAAAAAAGGACTTATCTGGAAACAGTTAAGATGTGCATAAAAACATTGTGTGACATAATGAGTGCCTGGGCTTTACAAGTGCCAAAATATACATATAGTTGAGCCTAAAAATACATTTTACATAAACTTATATGGGTTTCCTCATGAGTCTGGAATGACTCCCCATGAACCTGTGCCCTGTCCCACACTGCAGTAATAAGTATTGCATAGATGGGAATTACAGAATAGACATTCTTGCTTCTTAGAGGGAAATATTTAAAGCGTTTTTTGGGTTTTTTTTTAAAAAAAGGAATGCTAGTGAAACAAGTGTGGGTAGGTGAGACAGACAGACAAATAAACAAACAAAAAGAGAATGAAGTGTTAAATCTGTGGTGTGCATAAGGCAGAAACGAACCACCCTGCTATTTTGCACGGAAAGTCATGTAGGCACTCTCACTAGTTATCCAGATTATGTTCTGCCATAATGAGATAATAGTTGCTCATATTGATTAAGTGGTAGAGAGTTTGCATGCCTACCCATAGTGAACTACTTTAGAGTTGAGGAATTGAGAATGGGACAATTCCAAGCTGAGGTCCTCATAGCCTTTTTTCTCATATTGGTGTAATTGGAACACAGTGGTACCTCAGGTTACATACACTTCAGGTTACATGCACTTCAGGTTACAGACTCCGCTAACCCAGAAATAGTGCTTCAGGTTAAGAACTTTGCTTCAGGATGAGAACAGAAATTGTGCTCCAGCGGTGCGGCAGCAGCAGGAGGCCCCATTAGCTAAAGTGGTGCTTCAGGTTAAGAACAGTTTCAGGTTAAGAATGGACCTCCGGAACGAATTCAGTACTTAACTCGAGGTACCACTGTAGTAGCAACCCATCTCAGAGGAGTCTTTGATTCATATATTGTGATGTGGGAATATTATGTACCCCATGTCTTCCACAAGGCTGTTGCTATGTGTGCACGCACCTCAGGTTAATAAACCTGTGTCTGTACGTGAGTCTGCATAATGCAGCTACAAAATTTCTCAAAAGAATTAAAACGTTTAATAACATAGAATGTGTTTTTCTAGTAAAGAAAAAGGGTTTTAAAAAATTCTGCTTATAAGGCTGCACTAAAACCTGATAGGTTTGCAAACAGAATCCTGTGGGATGATTCCTTGTGCACAGCTTCAACTGGGACTTTGCAAGGAAGAGTTTGAAATTATTCAGTGCCAATGTGGAAGAGTTACAAGAAGACTCAGAAGTTGTGTGCCACCTAGTGGCAGATACAGAAAATGTGCACATAAGGCCGCTTTTTATAAAAATAAATACAGTGGTACCTTGGGTTAAGTATTTAATTCGTTCCGGAGGTCCGTTCTTAACCTGAAACTGTTCTTAACCTGAAGCACCACTTTAGCTAATGGGGCCTCCTGCTGCTGCAGTGCGATTTCTGTTATTTCTGGGTTAGCGGAGTCTGTAACCTGAAGCATCTGTAACCTGAGGTACTACTGTGCTGTATTTCAAAATCTACAACAGGGCAATACCTTTATTGGGACCAGAGAAAATGTCACAGAAGTGTGGCAAGCTTCCAGGTTCTCCTGAACAACATTCATTGGGTATTGTACACAAAGCAGAGGGAAGCAGGGAAGTCCAAAAATTAGGCTTAAGTAGTAGGCAAGTAGTTAGTTTGTAGACACAGTTCCAAGGTAGAGGTTGTAGATTTACAGATATTCTGAAATTACATTATTTAGATTGATCTTCTATTTTAGACTGACTGGAAGAAGTACGAATATGTCTCCCTTTGAATATTACCTTGCTTATATATTGCTTTAACTGTCTTACTGATAGAAAGACAGTTAGAAATATATTGCTTTAACTGTCTTACTAATTTACTTTTTCCTTGTTGTATAAACAATAGATGCTAATTCTTTGTAGATCTTTGACATTTGCACAGATACAGGTTTTATTTATTTAAATGAGCTTTCCCTCTACGTTGAAATGTTCTCAAAATGGATCACAAAATAAATAACTGCAAATAAGAAAATAAGAAAACACCAAGCAATTGTGACCTTATAGACCTTCCCCGTTCAACTTGAGGAAGGTTGGGGGTTGAGAAGAGGGTGGTACGTGTAAGGATATTGGGGGCAGGGTTTTTTGTGTGCCCCCTTTCCATACGTAATTGAAGCATATAATGTTATCCAGAATTTCAGTACAAGATTGGTTGCGCACAGTATAGGCACCTACCAGTCTCATCACTATTAAGTAATATTTGTACAAATTACTCTGGTTGATAGTGTATGTTGAACACAGCTGGTCAGATGTTTGAATCAAGACATTCACATGGTTTGTCACTTTAAAGTTTAAAATCAACTATGGTTTGATTTGAACATGTCCTTTGCTCCTCTCTCGCTCCTTCCTGCAGGGGAAGAAACAAACCAGAGTCTGGATTTGTGTTCCATGCAGAACAGCACTTGTAGTTTGTTGCTGGAAAACAAATAGTGAATAGTAAGGCAACAACAACTATGTTGTCTTACTGTGCCTGTGGTTTGTTACAAGAAAACAAACCATGAGTGCCGGTTCATCACGAAAAGCTAGCATCTTGATTGTATCCTCCAGGCTGAAGAGAGATAGGAGCCAAACACCTGCATTTTAGCAGCACCTACCAGCTTGTTCACATTAAACCATAATTTATTTTAAACTAGGGTTTAAAATGATGTACAAATAGGGGCATCGTTTCATTCTGTTAGCAAAAAACATATGTATGAAGTGGGATTATCTAGCTGCCTTCTGCCATCACAAGTCCAAATTGCACTGAAATAAACAGAATGGCTTTTATGCCATTGTGTTTTACAATTGCAGTGCTGTTTTTGAAGCAAGGAGCAAGAATTTGAAAGACTAAACTATAGCGGGTCCCCCTCCCTGCTTGAGTTTACTAGGTGGGTGGAATCAGTAATCTGGATAGGAGAAGCAAAGAGAAAAAGCACCACATGCAATGAAGAAGCAAGAGAGAAATGGTTTCTTAAGTGTCTTGACTTTACCGAAGCACAACATGGTTCCGGCTAGGTCAAGCCATTCCACCCATCTACAAAATGAAAGCAAGCAAATACATATAAATAAAACCTTAGCAATCTTTTCAGGGCAAGGTAAAAACATTTTTATTTGGCAATACATTTCAGGTTGCTGTAAATCCTAGTTTTGCTCTTATTTGCTGCCTTCCTGTTATTGTTTGATATTATAATATGAGATCTGGTTGTATACCAGCCTGGAATCCAAATCAGATGAAGGGTAGTGTGTACATGTTTTAAATAAATAAAATATTATAAGATGTTATAACAAGGTGCAGCATCAATGTACTGAAGATCCTAAGTTAAACTATAATATTGCATAATTCTTTATCATTTTTAAAAATAACAATCAAAAAGAGTTATTTTCCTATCACTGTTCAAACTGTTTGCTTAGACTTCCTTGAGAAATGCCTTAAGTCTTAGCACTGAGATGATGGGCATGTGTATCTCTCTGCCCAGGTGCGAAGGGTATAGTCCCAAAAATGTAATAGCAAAAAGGAAGAGAGGCTATGAAAGAGAAATATTACAACGATATCCAGCTCAGAACTGAGCGAACATAAGCCCAGCATTTTCTAAACAAAGTAAACTGTGAGAAGTTCTGGAAACAATCTGTGGCTTTTTCACTTTTATGTGTACAGGGTGTATTCAGACATGTATTTGTCCCAGGAAAGCTGCACTCTGTCCATGTATAGGTGTGTTGACACCAGTCCATGTTTACAGGAACATCACTGTAACTTTGATGTTCTCTATCGCCCTAGTATATTTTGCTTCCATTATCAACTTTATACAAAAGCAACAGCAGGAAAATGAAAACCCCAGAATTACAATAGTATTCTGAACACAGTCAGGACAGAAATAAGATTAGAGTTAGGCAGTCCCTTTGTGTCTACGCTTAGAGAGGGAGAGAGAGAAAAACCATGCAATGGCAACCTTGATCCCATTGACTATTACAGAGGTAAGAGATAGGGAGAGAGAGAACAATGGGCCATTGTGCAAAAACAGTAGCTTAATGGAAAATCTTGGCCATTTGATATTCAGAATAAGATGTATCTCAGTATATGCTAAATGTGAAAAATGATATTTTAAAAAGGATGCCTCAATCCAGCATGGAATAATGCCAAAGCCCACTGAAATCAATGGGCTTCACTCTTTGCTGGGTTTAGGCTAGAATATTTCTCTCTCTCTGGAATATTATACTACAGGATTAGCAAAAAATGATAATTTTTACAGAATAATTTTACAATAGGGTTTATTGGGATATTTTAAAATGTGTTTTCTTCAGTATTTTATACATCCATTTTTTTTAATTTTGTACTTTCCTGTAGCACGTATAATTTCGTATATGTATTTGTCTTTATAAAAGGTGAAAAAACCAATAAAAATTTCTATTAAAAAAAAATATATAATTTCGTATATGATCCTACGTAAGTGCTGTGGTTGAAACTAAGATGAGCAGGTTAGGCAATGTTTACATTGTCTCCCCCCTTTTTTCCTGTCCATTGCAGGCATGGAGAGTGCAATCACATTGTGGCAGTTCCTGTTGCAGTTGCTTCTCGATCAGAAACATGAGCACCTAATTTGTTGGACATCTAATGATGGTGAATTTAAGCTACTTAAGGCAGAAGAAGTGGCTAAGCTGTGGGGACTCAGAAAAAACAAAACTAACATGAATTACGACAAACTGAGCAGAGCGCTGAGATACTACTATGACAAGGTAATTTTAAAAATTCTATTTGTACAGTGCTTAAACAAGAAAGCAAAGAGTAGTAATATGCTTGTTAAAGTTGGAGTGCTGCCTTTTGGCTAAAAAGAGCCCCCCAAGGCTGCTCACAAAAGTTAGCACAAATACAAAATTCAGACAGTAAAATACCACTTCAGCCAGCCATTTATATCAATAATATATTTTAAGGTCTTTATTTTTTTAAAAAAACCTAAAACCCAAACGCATCATTTTCCTTGCCTAAATGCAAAAAAGAAACCCCCTCAAAATGTCAAAAACAGTGCAGCAGTAAATTCCCCAGCAAACTGCTGTCTTTAAGTAGCCACCTAAAGGCAGGGCAGCCTACGGACAGTTTATAAGGAGGAAGCATTGTCAATCAGATTCCACCTATTATATTATGTTAGGCTGTTGCCTTTATAGAATGTCAGACTATTAGTCTGTTGGACCCAGAATTGACTACTCCAACTGGCGGTGGCTCTCCAGCTTCTCAGGCTGAGGGTCTTTCTCATCCCCTGTTACCTCAGGGCCAGATCTTATCTCCTCTAGCACTTGCAGGCCAAATTTGACAGGAAGGTGGGGGCTGCCCACATGTCAGTCACCTGATGTCACAATGATGTCAGGTGATGGAGTGCTCTGAAGTCCCCCACAAGCAGCCAATCCCAGCTGGCCTCCTGATCAGCAGGGACAGCAAAACTTCCCTTGCCAGTGCATGTTTACGAGTGCACTTAAAGGCTCCCAGTTGGTCACTGGCAGCCACATCGTCACCTGCCTCTCACCTGACATCACAAGGGGCTTCAGGTGTGACACAGGTGGGCATGGTTTGGGGGAAATGGACTTGTGGCCTAAGCAACCACGTCAGGCCCAAGTAAACCCACAGGCTACCTGATTTTTTTAACTTGAAATGCCAGGAATCAAACCTGGAGCCTCCCGCATTGTAGAGGAGATGCTGCTCGCTGAGCTATTTTGTGAAAATACTAACGAATGTCACACTTGGTTTGCTGTTTAATGCAGAACATCATCAAGAAGGTGATTGGGCAGAAGTTTGTGTACAAGTTTGTGTCATTCCCTGACATTTTGAAGATGGATCCTCATGCTGTGGAGATCAGCAGGGAGAGCCTTTTGCTGCAGGACAGCGACTGCAAGATGCCTCTTGAAGGTAGAGAGCAACACAAGCATGGCTTGGCGGCCCTGAAAGGCGCAAGCCGTAATGAATATATCCATTCGGGGTTGTACTCCTCTTTCACCATCAACTCCCTGCAAAACCAGCCAGAAACTCTCAAACAGATCAAAACAGAGAAGCTGGAGGAGAAACCGGAGGGGCCCAACCCTCTGGAAGAAGTCCGGACTGTTATAAGGTTTGTGACAAACAAATCAGACAAGCAAGTCATGAGGCCCATAGTGTCCCTGCCATCAACATCCGAGGCAGCCGCTGCTTCTGCTTTCTTAGCATCCTCTGTCTCTGCAAAAATATCCTCACTAATGTTGCCCAATGTTGCCAGCATCTCGTCGGCTTCGCCATCTTCCTCCCGGTCGCCGTCTCTGTCTCCGAACTCACCCCTCCCTTCCGAACACAGAAGCATCTTTTTGGAGTCCAGTGGCCAGGATTCTGATTCTCTCGAGCCACTGAACCTCTCGTCAGGATCCAAGGCAAAATCTCCTTCTCTTCCCCCAAAGGCTAAGAAACCCAAAGGTTTGGAGATCTCGGCACCTCCAATGGTTCTTTCAAGCACTGACCTCGGCTCCATTGCCCTCAACAGCCCAGCACTCCCCTCAGGATCCCTGACTCCTGCTTTCTTCACTGCCCAGGTAAGACTTCGACGGGGGAATCCTATGCATGTTTACTTAGAAGTAAGCTCTGCTGAGTGTAGTGGGACTTACTCCTGTGTGTAGAGGATTGCCAAGTGAGTTCCTTTTAGTGATGCCCATGGTCAAAGTGCCTTTTTTCCTCCAAGGACAGAAAGAAAAAAAGCAGCTTGCAGTTTATTAAGAATGTATGAGTCCTTTTTCTATTAAAATGTTCCTTAGATTAAAAATACAACCAAGTTACTTATTTTTTAAAGCAGCTATTACAAATAAAACAAATACAGCAGGAGCAAAAATCAGGAGAGCAGCAGTCAGTAAAATATGTAAAAGCAGTAATACATCAGCATAGGTGAAATTGAAAGAAAGGCAGTGTGGCATAATGGTTAGAGTGTTGGACTATGATCTAGGAAACCATGGTTTGAATCCCCACTCAGCCATGAAGCTCACTCTCTTCCCTTAGCCTACCTCACAGGGTTGTTGTGCGGATGAAATGGGGGTGGGGAGAACCATGTACACCACCTTGAGATCCTTGGAAGACAGAAGTGGCATGCAAATGTCATCCATCCATCCATCCATCCATCCATCCATCCAACACTGGGGAAATGAAAAGGTCTTAACCTGAATGACAGTAGTTAAATAAATAAATAAAATAAAAAACCACTGGGGAAATGAAACCGTCCTAATCTGAATGACAGTAGTTTAGGCACCTCCCAAATCTTTGTGGGAAGGGTGTTCAAATAGGGGCACCACCACTGAGAAGACCCAGCTCAGTAATGCTCTGCCTTCCATGTAAATTTCATTCCTGCATTAACAGCTTTCCAGGATGGATAACTCACCACTTCCAGCTATCTGCTAGAAACCTATGCATACGTTCCCCATGACAAATGTTGCATAACATTGGGGCTTATGGGCACATTTGCAAAGTGGAGATGCTGTTGGGGGCACTGCACACACACACACACACGCACACACGCACACACGCACACACACACACACACACACACACACACACACACACACACACACAGCAAGAGAGCAATCAAATACATGTAAACCCACTATTGCCCATCTGCTCTCAGTTAGGCTTTTGCTTTTCTTCAAGCCAAATCTTGGGTGGGTGTGTTGCTCTTGCTGGAGAGTGCAGCTGGGAAGCAAGAAATCACACCCCTCCACAACAATTAGGCTTGGAAAAAGCCTTCTAAGAAAGTGGACACTTTCGATGCCAGGAAATCTGGATGCTTCCATGAACAAGAGGCCAGACTGTCCGTCCCCCCGCCTTTTCAAAGCTAGTCAGCAATCATAACCTTAGAGTGGGATAGACCGTTAGCAGCTTAATTACATTTTGTAGTTTGCTGGCACCGTGGCCTTTCTCAAACAAAATATGAAATGACATGTTTAGGTCAAGCTGTTTTCTTTAATCATAAAGTGGTTTTGCGGCATTCAGAATAAAAAAGGCTGACTCCTTAAGGGCAGAATGAGTGTCTATGCAACTGTCTCTCCCTTTTGCATTAAGCATCAGATGGGCTTTAAGTCTGGAATCCGCTGTCACTGAATCCCAGGCATCATCGGCTTACATTAGCCATTTGGTAACAACAGAAGGTTGGTTCTCTACACTAGCATTGAAAGGTACACATTGTGCTAGTGAGAACTGGGTACTCTCTTTGTTGTCTTTGGGAGGTTGTTGATGGAAATCAGTTGCAGTCCTCCTCTTCCTACACTGCCATCTTGCAAGAGTCGTGTGTTATTCAGTCCAGCAGCAGTTCAGAAACTGCTATTTTAACATGGTAACGTGAATGTGTATTTTAAAGCAGCATTCTTTCAAGTATTAAGATATGTACAGCCTGGCCCTTTCTGGAAATAACTGAAGACACTTTTGTTTTGACGTTCTTTTCTGGCTTGATGAAAAGGTGTCTCTGTCTAGTTTTTAAAAACTAACCTTATTAATACTCTAAAATGTCGGACAAACTAACTCTCTGCAGGGAACACAGACACTGCACCATAAAGCTTCCATTCTTTAAGTGTTAAAACACATAATAACCTGGCTGGGTTGTTAGCCCATCACATTCCAAATCTACCTCTTTTGGGGTTAAAGCCGCTTGGCTGGGACAGATGGGAATTGTAGCCCAAAACATCTGGATGGCGCCAGAGTAGAGAAGGCTGGCTTAAAAAATGCTCTTTGCTCAAGCCTTGTATAGAACAATAGGATTCCGACATTGTGCTGATGAGGGAGCAGAGCTTAGCCAAAAGACATGTGGTAGAACAGTTAACACTAAGCAGCGATCAACTCGGTCTATGATGCTAAAAAAGGAAACCTAGTTATTTTGGGTATGAAAGCCTGAGACTTTGCAGTTCTTTTAAAAATAAATGACCTGACAGTTGCTTTCTGAGCTGTGGGCTGCTTGCAGAAGAAATCTCAGATTTATTCATTCATGAGTCATGCTGCTGAAAATAGCATTTGAAAATCGACACAGGCCTAGCTAGGTAGATTTGGGCTACAAACTACTAACCTGGGCGCATGTTCCATGGAGTTCAACAAAATGCACCTCGGCAGAAACATGCACAAGATTGTGCAGGAAGCTTCAGCAGGATGGCTGGGTTGGTCTGTTGCAGCAAAAGCATCAGTCTTCCAGCATGTTAAATGCCAGTTCATAAATTGTGGCATAAGCTTTGAAATGGACTCTAGTCCATGAAAACTTGCTGTAATAAATGTGCCAATGTTTAAGGCACAACATGGCTTTTTGTAGTTGTAGCTGTATAGTGGCAACCCTATACACTTTCTTGGGGAGTAAGTCCCAGTGGCTAGGAGATTTCAAAGTTGCATTCTGTGGGGTCTTATTCTGTCATCCTACAATAAATATACATTTTATGGTAAATATACCATTTATGGTATACAATTATGTCCACTTCTACTCTTCTTCAAAGATTAAAAGTGAGAACAATGTCTGATATTTGTGGAAATTTTTGTTGCCTTAGTTTGGTAACTTCCACCTCCACCTAAATATACATTTGTGGATCATTGCAAGTACTAATTTCTTTTGCTCCATGTGAGCTAATGATGGCAAGCAATGAGGAAGAACCATAGTTTAGTGGTAGAACATATTCTTAAGGGTCCAAGCTAAATCCCTCATCATGTGATAGTCAGTATGGAGCTGTCCAGAATATATGCAGCATGGGGGGGACGGGGCGGGGGAAGCAATGTTCATACTTTTTTTTACCTTCTCTGTTAGAAAACAAAGTGCCTTCTCATCCTCAGCTGGGCAGATGTATCATGTGATTGTGGCAAAACAAAACTGAGCACGATGAGGCAGTGAAACTGCTTCCTTATTAAGAAAAGAGGTACTTTGCTCTAGAGTGATGTCATATCCTACAAGGGACACGTTCAGCAACATTGATTTGAAGTGTTAATAAACAAAATAACTTGCAGAGTAAACAAGCAGAGGAAAGGAGAGTGTTATGCTCAAAGATAATAATAATAATAATAATAATAATAATAATAATAATAATAATAATAATAATATCAGCATAGAGATTCTGCCATGGCCAAAAAGCAAAAATGAACTAAACAGAAGTGATTTTTGTCATGTATTCTGGAGCAAGAGCTGACTTAGTTTAGACCTGTACAGCTTTCGTATTCCAGTTGTTTTTTCATGTGTTAGCACTTAAAGTGGCTATAGAATATGCAGAGTACATTGGTTTTGCTCAGTGCTTTGGACTCACATAGTAAAGCTAGACCCAAAGGATTGCAAACATAGGAAGCTGCTTTATACCAAGTCAGGCCAGCGGTCCATCTACAGCAATATTGCCTATGGTGACTGACATTGCCTCTCCTGGGTTTGAGAGACAATTTTCCCCAGCCTTAGCTGGTGGCGGCTGGAATTGAACCCATGACCTGATGCATGCAGAGCAGTTGTTCTGCCGTTGAGGTATGGCCCCTTCCCCTAAGGGGAACTGACACGAGGAGTGTCCTGCAAATGCTTAGGTGTCCACACAGTGTGATAATAGGCAGATTCTATGGCAGTTCATGTGCTTTTGCTTACATAAACGCAGCTTTGGATCGCAGAGTGATCTCGTGTGAGACGTAGAACAGCCCTTTTGTGAGGAGAAGGGCATATTTGGACCCAGCTTCCTCTCTTTTCCCATCATTTTCTGCTCATAGTTCCCCTTTCCAAGAAGATGCAGATAGAAAGAAGTTGCATAGGGACTCACCCAGAGAAAGCACAGGATGTGCAATGACAATTCTTACACCAAATCCCTGTTAAAATGCTAATGTTTAAAATCCCGAGATTCAGAAAGGAAAACAGTTTCTAAGCACAAAACATCTCTCTGAGAAAAAGCCATGGGACGAAGCAACAAGGAGGGCCCCCCGTAACATTCAGCCTGGCAATGTGAGTCAAGACATGGCTAAGCCAAAGAGTAGATGAACGTCGGAACACACGTCGTGTGCCTTTTGTCTTGCAGACCCCCAATGGATTGCTGTTGACCCCGAGTCCCTTGCTTTCTAGCATTCACTTCTGGAGCAGCCTCAGCCCCGTCGCTCCTTTGAGTCCTGCCAGGCTGCAAGGACCAAACACCCTGTTCCAGGTAGGTTGGAGCAATGACTCTGCTCTCTGAGGCGGCGCTTTCTTTTTTTTTTTTTTATAAAATTTTTATTAGTTTTACAAATTTTTTAAAGGCGCTTTCTGGCCAGGTAGCCAAAGGCGGCGCTTTCTGGCCAGGTAGCCAAAGGAACCTTTTTGAGGCTGGGGGTGGAGGCATTTCCATTCTGAAAAAAGATAACATTAGATGTGCAAAAACAATACCTTCTCTCAGGAAAGGAGCTTCAGTAACAGGGGGAGAGACAAAGCAACGAAGATGCCAAAAGGCAGGAACTTTACACATTGCACTGAGGGAGGTTTACTGCTTCTCTGGAGTCAGCCTCCTAAAGGGGCAGGCGATTGCTATCACTAGGGCAGCAGCAGAGGTGGCTTCGGTTGATAATTATAAGCCAAGCTGAGATAGCTCAGTTGGTAGCACATGAGACTCTTAATTTCAGGGTTGTGGGTTCGAGCTCCACATTAGGCAAAAGATTCCTGAATTGCAGGGGTTTGGACTAGATGATCCTCGTGGTCCCAACTCTCAAATATTTTGATTCTAAGTCCCCCCTCTGTCATAAGTTAGTGAAAACAAACGTGCCAGACACCTTGATGATACCTCGATGGAGATGTTGACCCAGTGCGCGGCACCTGTGAAAAAGGCAAAAATCCTTGCTAGGGATCATTAGGAAAGGAACTGAAAACAAAATTGCCAATATCATAATGCCATTATACAAAGCTATGAAGCAGCTGCATTTGGAATACACTGTGTGCTGTCGCCTCAACTCAGAAAGAGGTTCAGAAAAGGGCAAGCAAAATGACCAAGGAGATAGAGCAACTCCCCTGGGAGGAAAGAGAAGATGAGCAAAAAGGGACACAATAGAAATGTGTAAAATTATGCATATGGAGATACTTGGGGACATCCAACAAAGCGAAACGCTGGAGGATTCAGGGCAGATGAAAAAAAGTACTTCTTCACACTGCCCACAGGAGGCAGCGATGGCCACCCACTCAGATGGCTCTGAAACAGTAGACAAATTCATGCAAGCATGGCAGCTGCTGGCCATGGTGGTTTTCTTCTGCTTCCACTGTCAGCGGTAGTATGCTTCTGTATACCAGTTGGCCACACAGTGCTGAACTGGGTGGGCCATTGGCCTGATCCTGCAGGCTTCTCTTATGTTTTTTTGGCAGCTCTGATGTCTCAGCCAAAATATGTCAAAGAGGCTGTACGTCAAAACTTATCTGTGCATGGGAAAACAGAACACCCCCCCCCCACAAAAGAACATGAAGATTTCTCAAGAGGATTAGCATGCCCCATCTGAGGCTGTGTTAAGGGAAGCTGCAAGAACAGTTTAAAATCACAAGGATTAAAAATGTAGAGAAAGCGCTCATGATCGCAGGGGCATCTTGGCTCCATGAGTACAGTATCATGTGGGGGTTTTTTCAATCCCTATTTTTAAAAGGGAGAAATTATACTGGGTATGAAAATGTTAGCACCATCACCTGGAATTTGGCTTCCTTGGCTGACGCAGGAAAACTACACTTACCAATAACAGGAAGTAGTAAATTTATGTCAGGGAAGCACCTGGAGCCAGCAATGAAGATGTAACTGCAGGGTTACCATGCCGTTGAAGTGAGTGGGGGCTGAGATCACCAAATTCCTGCCACACAGGGCACTTCAATGTGTGTCCGTAAATGCAGCCTATAAGAACTGTAGGCTTTTTATTAAACCTCTGTAGCAGCAGTGCTGTGGTATGCTATCTGCAAACATTCAAGTTTGTGTTGTGCTACCTTGCATTCCCATCTGCATTCCTGGGTTTAAGGATTTTTTTCATACAAAGAAGACAAGGATTTGTGCTGAAATACGGGTATCTGGTTGCAATATACCTGCTTCTCGTGTTCAGGTCAGAGTCCTGTTGCAAACGTCTCTAAAAACTGGTGGCTTTGTTTTTGTTGTTGTTGCCTACTACAGCCATGCAAACATGCTTGCATTCTTTCATTCCACCCCTTAATAAATTAACAATTGTGTGCTTGTACAAATTGGTGTGCTCAAGGCATTCCCACCAAGTATAAATTCCCTCTTTGTCCTATTAAATGTTTTTCTGCTGAGTGTGTGCACTCAGGGGGGGGGGAGAAACCACACACCCCCTAAGTGACACTGGGTAGTATTTAAGCAGAAATGGAAGTTGGGGAGAAGGTGTTGCAGGGAAGGAGTTGTGGGCTGTTCCCAGGTTGTCAATATACAATGCACCTCGTGCAAACCAGATTCATATCCAGTATATACTGTAATGCATTATGTGAAATAGTCCAGTGTTTTGTAGATCGTCCTTGTACAGGCTTGATCCTGACTCTAAAATGCACACAAAAGGAGAAGGAGAGAGGAAAAAAGTTTGGAGTATATACAGCACTAGATATAGAGCATTTGGAAGAAGACACTTGCCAACAAAATCTGGGGATGGACCCAAACTTGTGCAGCACAGCTTCAAGAACTAGAGTCCTGAAAACCCCAAATATCCAACTCCCCATATATCCTCACTAAGCTTCAACAACTGTTCTGACTTAGAACACAACCTGCTTTGCAGCAGTCCTCCTAGGGCTCTCTTTCGCCTCACACGAACTCCCTTATTTTTAGCATTTCATAATTTTGCACACTTGATTAGAGCCATCCAGCTAGGATCAGACAGAAGCACCCACGACTTGCCCTGTAGTGAGAGCCAAGTGCACCCAGCACCTATTAGTGGTAACTGGAAGTGAAAAGGGGATCCAGATCCGTCACATCAAGGGCCCTGATTTGACTAACGTGTGGTTCAGAGAAAGGCCAAGATGACAAATCTATTAGCATAGGAAAAGTGTTCTTCCCAAGAACCAAATAAGAAGTGGCAACAGCCGCTGAGCCTGAACCTGATCTAACTCACCAAGGATTGGACTTGTTTCTTTCTTTAAAGGGCTCACTGCGCTCACTTCCATCTTCACAGGTAAAGCCTTTCCCGATCAAGGGTGCTTTGAGGGCAAAGTACAGCACTGCATATTGTGAGAGCAAGTTTTGTATCCGGGATAATATGTGGATGGGCAGAGTGCTGATATCTCAACTAACGTTCTGGACAGGGGTTACAAAACAAATTTTGTCTACACATAGGATGCAGATTTTCTCCTTCCAAAATAATAATAATATTGAGATGGGGGCAGGGGACAGATATCAACACTCCAAGAAAGCTTGCTTCACCTTTTTTCAAGGTTTTCCTTATGATCACCTTTTGAGGACATACTTTATTTATAAAGCTTAAGCCGATAGTGTGCTTTGGTTTACAAAAAAAAGGGCTGGAAAGCAACAAATGGGGCATTACAATGCTGCTCAGGTGATTTCAAGAAACTTATGTGTGTGGGGGGGAATGCAGGTGCTGTTACAGAAAATTGAGACACGCTACTCTGGCACACAAGCCAAAGGAGTTGGACTGGTGAAACTATTTCCCTTAAGTTGGCATACAGGTAAAACAACTTCTGTTTCCCAGCAGATGGGCGAGGAGAGTCCTCCATCCAGCTTACTTCACTGGATCAGGTTAATTGGTAGAGCCTCTTGAGGAATGTAATTAACTTACTCCAGGTTTGAAAGCTTGCAGTATAATTAGGGCAATGAGAGACTTGTTCAAAGCTGCAGTTCACTCTGCAATAAAGGTCTAAAACAATAGCAGGGAAGCACGGCTGGAATTCATCTCAAACATCCCACTGGCTGATGTTGTTTTGCAGCCAGAATCCATACCATTGTTTGTTTTGCATATTATTTGCCCAGTAGTTGCAACTGAGCAGTTCCAGGGAAGAATCTGGGACCCTTCGTGTCAGGCAGTGCACAAACACACAAAGGGAGCTCATTCTGAAGAGCTGGGACGCTGACAAGACATGGCAAGTGAAGGAATAAAGACACAAAGCTATGGTTGATTGCAGGATTAATTTATTAAGCAAATCAGAGCATTTTGCATAATTGCAGGAAGGCTGAACACGTATGTTCCAAATGTCTCTATTTACAAAAACCTATTAGAATGAGTTGCTGGAGGTTCCTTTCTTCTTCTGCCCCCTATCCCTGAGGGTTTCCTGAAGTTAAGTATCTGACTTGGGTCGTCGCATCTTGTTTCTAATGCCCATGCAATTAAATCCATGCACAGCCTGCCATTTCACATGCTTGGTTGATTGTAACATATTACAGGACAATTACATTTTTCCAGTGTACCTTTAGCAAAAACAACACCCTCGCTTCTTTTAAAACAGTACAGGACAGTCAGTTGTAGAGTAGAATTAGAACAGTGGCATGGAGGTGAAGAGCTTTCGACTACATTATTTTTGGGTACACATGCTCCCACAGTCACTCTACTCAAGGAAGTGTCCCTATTTACATTGGTGAAACAATAAAGACTGTGCCTGAATGGTGGCTGCTTGGGCTGCAGTTAAGATGCAGACTGTGCTTCTATGAGAGGTGGGTTGGAATTAAAAGTGGATGGGACTCCCCTTCTCTCTCTCTCTCTCCCCAATGCCCCTTTCCCTTCCCCGCTCCTTGCCATCTGCATGAAATTAGGCCAAGGGCCGCATGTGGCTTAAGGGAGCACAGGTTGCCCATACATCTTAAAATTATTTGGTAAACTTATCTCAAAGACAATAAAATATTTCTCATTTGTTCCCCTTTTGCAGTTTCCAACTCTGCTCAATGGTCACATCCCAGTGCCAATTCCCAGCTTGGATGGGACTTCTTCTCCAGTTCTCCTGTCTCCAAATGCTCATAAATCCTGATGTCTCAGCAAATTAAAGGACTCAACTCACAAACTGGATTTTACACAGCCATTCTGATGGGTTTCATTTTTCTGGTGACACTGGGAGGACATCATGAAACCCTCTTTTACTATGGTTTGCACTTTTCATTACATGAATGATCTACTTGTATGATGTTTATTTAGCATTTTTAAACAGTGTTTTTTTATCAGAATCTGTTGTGCATTAAAATGAGTTATAATTTTTTTTATATCCTTGCTCTCCAAGTGTTGAACACTGTTAATGAAGTACTTTTCTTAATAGATTTCAAGACAATTATCTAAAGGATGTGAAACTTTTTAATCCTGTATTTCTGCATATTATGCACCATGCTTGTATAAACTATAACCGGCTGTGCCTTCTTTTGCATAATGTTATATAAATGATTTATATATTTTCCAGTATTAAGGTAAAGGTTGAAAAGGAACCAAGTATTGAACAGCCCCTTCCCCATGCTAGTATTTCAGTATTACCCTTGCGGTAGGCCATATGTTGCAGTGTATTCATGTAATTTTGAATTAAGTGCTTTCCAGTTATATAAAGAATCCTCCTATTTCCTTGCTGAACTGTGGGGCCATAATAAATATTTTGGCCAGTAAGTGTGTTTAAGGATAGGACACTATTTAGATATAGGTGCTTCAATTCTTCTCTGTGGTAAGAGGAACATGGCCTTAAATATTTACAATGTATTTTAGGGACATTCTTAAATTAAGAAGATATAGCCTTGCTCAGTGCCACTCATTTTCATGTATTCATTGACTGAAGAAACTAATCTGATCTTCATTTTCCTGACCATACTCAAGGTATTGTACCTTCTAAGTTAATTTTTCCAGTACTTTGAAGCCAGTGGCTCCTGTTTCACATGGCCAAAGGCTTAAAAAACTAGGCAGTTTTGGACAATTTTAAGAAGAGTTTCTAGCCCTCATGATTACATTTTTTAAAAAAAGTCTGTGAGCGTGAGAGACATACAATACGAAGTGTAACGTGTTCAGTATCAGGTTACTTCAGAAAAAACACTACTGAACGATGTGATTTAATAACACCAAGGTGTTTGTTCTCCTCAGAAAGCTAAAATACTGAAGACTGAGAAATAGAGGTTGTGTCACTTTCTAGAATATCATGACTATAGTTTCCTGAAGATGACATACAACGCAAAAGCAGAATTAAATAAGTCAGGGTGGCATTGTATAAAAAGAGCATTGTGTCCAGGAGCTGTATTCTGGAAAGTATCTCATGCATGCATATTTTATGAACATGTTAACTATATCTAAACACTGAAAATATTTAGATTAAATGAAACATCCCAACCTATGTCATGTTCCCAAAGTTCATTTGAGAATTTATATAAACTCCAGTTCTACTCTACACAAAGCCTACTTTAATAAGTCAATCTAACTTGAAAAGCGCTGGTTCCATTGAGCTAGACACTCCGGCAGAAATAATAAACTGTTGGTCTTCCAGGTTGTGAAACTGAAGCCTGTGTGTGCTTTTAAATAAAAATATGAATAAGGAATACTGTCCTATAGCTGATTCCCACTGCACTTTATATCCTCAGGAATGTACTGCAGTGAGGTATATCATTTATGCTTTCTGGAACAGCATTTGGTATTTGAAGAGAGAGCCACTAATCCTGCCCCCTCCATGTTTTCACAGTATTGTATACGCTCCTCTACATCTTCCAGCAATCCTCTTCCACCTCTGCAAGAGGCATCATTTCCAATTGCCAAAGTTATCAAGCTCTATAAATGGAAAGCATATCACTGCTGAATACACTCTCGCACACTAAATTCTATTTGCCATTTATAGTGGCATTTGGATAGCACATTTTTACACACTGCTTTTACGTAGTCTTACATTGTGCTTCTAAAATTATGTTCCACGTTAATTTCCAATATTGTGGTTTCCAGTCTACCATTTGTTGCAAGCAATCAAAACAGCTATTAACGACCTCTGTCTTCCAGGTTTATAACATAGGCATCTTGTAGGAGGAAGATGGAGCTTGATAAAAGAACTCCCCAAATCCTGATGTTTTAATGATTAAAGACGAAGCATAATCTGTACAACAGGGTTGGCCCTCCAGTTGCTGCTAAACTCCATTATCCTTGACCGCTGGCCATGATGGCTGGGACTGATGGGAGTTGGAGTCCAGCAACAAGTGGCGAGTCACAGGTTCTCTATCCCAGCTTTACACTTTTCTGTGTTTGATTATATAAAACAAGAACTATCCCACATCTCAGCAATTTTAGCAGGAAAAGCATAGCAGGGGAAGAGTAAGACAAAATTATTTCTTTTTCAGAGCATTCTAACATACCAACTGTGAGCCTGGTGATTTCCAACTAAGAAGATATAGCAGGAAAAAGCAAACACAGACCAACTATTCTGTATCAACAGTAATTTTATATTAAGTAAAGAGCAGAAAGCTGAACACAATGGAAGGCACATACCAGTACATTAAACAGTTCTGTGCTGGTTCTCTTTCTCTCAGGTGGCAGGACCAAATATCAGTGTGCTGACAGTGCAAGACTTCATTCTTCCACTTTTTCATCAAATGCAGGCTAGGTACTTTAGTGAAGTCCCTTCCAGGTCAAATGCACCAAGATTAATTAAATCACCTGCCCTCTGTCTTCTCTAGCTATTCTTAAGTGGCATTATGATGTCAAAAGATTTGCCCTGTAGAAAAGTTATAACCGAAGCAGCCTTCCGTTTGATTTTCAATAAGAACTGGGATCACACACTTCCTTTGCAAACAGCCATGGTGCTCTTACTACTTGATGTCATCCGCTCTATATCCCTCTTTATGTGTGAAAGCAGAGTAGTGAGTAGAGAGGAGGCATGCTTTCCCTAACTCTTGCCCTGCTAGCATTGGGTACTCTTAAGTTTAGCTGCAATTATTTCAGAGGCTTCTCTACTCATGAAAGCTCACCCTGTGATTGAGACTCTTGGAAGATCACAGTTCTTAAGTTGCAAGGGGAGCTTCGACAAGTAAAAAAAGTAAGAATGGACCTGCAGCCCTTTTGTATTTACTCCCCTGAACTGAAGAGGGCTTATGAGTTTTGTAAAGACCAGAAAATGAACATTAAATAATAAAGTGCATACCCAAACCAACTTTAATTCTAATCTCATTTCCTTAAATACAAGTCAGTTGAAGTCATACTGCTAAGCTTACTGCTCTTTCTAAATGTCTAGTGTATTTCCAAAAGCCTCGAAATGCCGCACTCAATTTTGTGTCTCTGCTAAGGCCCATGCTGTTTAACTACCATGTGCTGAAAAGCATTGGGTTTCTCTAGAAAAGTTGTTTGTCCTACAATGAAACAAGGGTGAGGCCTCATTGGATGATGGAATATTTATCAACCAACTTATTAACAGCCCTATTTACCTTTTACACCTTCATTGGGAAACGCCCCCTCAACAAAAGATGTAATAAGACATCAGAATTTTGCATGCTTTGTGGCAATATGCTACAGCAGAAGAACAAGAGCAGATCAGCAGCTCCGCTTAACACACCCAAAAATTATTTTTGCAGGTTTGCTGGAATTTTGTGCAGCAAAACACATAAAAGTGAATGGCACACCTACCTCTTCAAATATTTAAGGATACAGGTGTGTCTATGTGCTTGCTGTGTAAAACACCAAAGTACACTGTGCACTCATGTTTTCTGCAGAAAGTGTGGCGCTCTTATTCTCTGGGCTGGACAGAAGTATACAGGGAGACACAAGAACAGCCACAAGAGGGTGTGGTTCTGCATTAATGTGTCAAAGTGGATATCATTTAATAACATTCATTGCTGGCACTCCATTAAGGTAAAAAGGTGTCTTTCTCCCTTCTCTTGGGGATAATGTACATCATTCAGAATCATGCAAGCGAAGTAAAGTTGCAAATAACTCTTTTCCCACTCACATTATGCAAGGGCTTTGCCCCTGAGTGAAATAGATGTGTTTTTCGCCATAACCTTTAAATGTGCTCCATAATTCAAGTTCTTTTATACAAGTTAACACATACTGTGGTCCAGAGAAGGTCAAGCACATGAGAAAACTGTTTGCAATTACAAGTTGCATTTCTGAAGATCTCCTTTAGTGGCTGGTATGATGGACTGAGCAATGTAGAAACGGCCCAAAATATCCATTTAGCTATTCTGCTTTCCCAAAACAAATGTCCTCCACACTTCAGAAGTCCTTTGATTGCTTTAATACACTCTTTACATTTGTAAACATTGGAATATCTTCAAGTTATCTCCTTAACCTACCTCACAGGGCTGTTGTGAGGATCAGTAATATTTGTACAATTCTTTAGAAAAAAAATAAAAGATTACGTATGCAGCAAGTAGCATTATTAAGCATAAAGCAGAACCCAGTAAATATATGAGAAACCCTAGATGTAATGTGTAATTGAAACATACTATTTATTCCCACCCCCCTTTTATGTGTATTAATAATTCTCTCAATCCCCTCTCTGCTGGCTGTGAGGATTTTTGTTTTGAAATCCTCTCTCTCTCATACCTGCATTTTAACTATTGAACGTATGATTCCATTTTGGGTACTTTATACTCAAAACTTCCTCCCATTCTTTCCACCTGAACACCATCCATTAATGAGAAAAGAAAATGTATTTGAAAAATTATCCAAGCGAAGAGAGAATTTTGGTGAAATTCCCATGAGCAGGGTGCAGGCTTTTTATGACTCTTACCTTACCTCTGAAGTGGCCACGCTCAGGGGAAGCCATCATGAGGTAACTGCTCCATCATGGGGCCTTTTCAGATCAGAAAGCGTAGGTAGCCAGGGAAGGTACAGAGTGCTGAAGAATTGTTTACTGGAAAGAAAAATATATACATCCTCCTCAGAAAAAAAAGATCACTCAAAAACCTGACACTGACTGAAATTCTAAAGTGCTCTGAGAATGAGGCAGAAAAACAGAAGCTCCTTTTAACAGAGCAAGAAAACTTTTGAGAAACCAGAGGGCAGATTTTTCAGCATACCACTACTTTATGTACAATAATTAATGAAAAACTTCGTCAAAACAGAAGCATCACATTCTTTAAAACAAAATTGTAACCAGACCTTTTGGGATGACATGCATACTAGTGTCAAGAGGAGCAACAGCGTTTTCCTGAAAAACAAAAGGCAGCTCCTGAGGTAAAATGGACATTCAAGAGTCTCGGCTTTCATTGTAAGAACTGTTGACCCCTGAAGACTGACGAGTCCAAGTATAAAATGCAAGCAGCTCAATAAGAAACAATAAGAAGGGAAATAAAAGTCTGAAAGTTTGTTTTTCAGTTCGTTTCGTATAAAAGTGTGTATCATTATTTCAAGTTTCTCAAGTACACAGAATGCAAATTGGCATCCAATGCATTAAAAAAAAATTGACACATAGATTACAAGCAAACAAAATAGGTAGGTTAGACTTATCTCATGGTGTATTTATTTCCAATTGATTTGCCTTTGCTGAAACTGACCCACTTTTTATTCTACTCCTGAAGTGGATTTTGCCCTTGGTAACCAGAGACTGAACAATTTTGCCTTGTTTGGTATGAAACATAGAATCACAGAATTGTAGAGTAGGAAGGGACCATGAGGGACATCTAGTCCAACCCCTGCAATGCAGGAATCTTTTGTTCATCGAATACACGACTCTGAGCTATCCCAGCAACTTCATGTTAAATTGGAATCTACTGTTACATTTATTACTGACATAAAGTAACCAACACATAACCAGCTACATTGAATTCACCATGCTTTGTACAAAACCAGTCCTTGTAATTCTGACGAAACTTATGCCTTGGATTCAGAAACAGTGAACACAAAAGAAAAGTATAGCTTGGATCGGACATGTTCCTGGTTTAATAAACAATGGTTTGTTGGATCTGGAATTTACTGCATGTTTGCATTCTCTTGCTTACTGTTGCGCAATCCACCTCCACTTGCATGTCCAGCTTAATACAATAATTCCTGTTTTCTCAAGCCACAGTTTGCTGAACTAAGGTGTCTGAGTGCTCTGGTCTGAGTGCTCCCTATAAACCAGGATTGGACACAGTACTTTCCTAATCCAACAAAACATGGCATGAGCCAGACCTAGGATTCTTTCAAGGAGGGATCACAATGCAATAATGCATGTTTGGCAGGCATCTGTTCAGGGCATTAAGTCCTTTCTACATCTCATCTACATGAACAAACTTGTTTATGCACAGACTTCGCTGAATCAATTTAGCAGAACGCTTGTCATAAAACATTCAAACACAATTGAAGATTTTCCATATAATATTTATACTTTCAAAAGTACAATATTAATACAGGTCCATCAGTTAGAAATAACAGCAGTTTGTTAGCTCTACAGGGCTTCTTTAACGTAAAACCAGCTTACAAATGCTGAAAAGCAGCAGTGGTCCAATAGTCACCATTACACATGAATTTGTCATCTCTTCCAGAAAATTAAAAAAAAAAGTTCCCAAATTCAATTTACTAGTATCATGAAATATTAATAAAACATCCCCAAACATGCCACAATCACTATTCACAAATAAAGTTAAAGGAACATACAAAATATTTTTTCACTTAATACTGTTAAATAACAATAATAAACTACAAGATTTCCTGAACAGAAATGGTAGGACCCCTGAATGTTTTACAGTGAACTTCAGGAAAAAAATTTAAGTTATCTATGACTATTTTCATGATATACCAGCCAAAGATTTACATAACCATTTCAAAATATACCAATAAAGATTTACAGCCTCTTGAAGATGCACTAAACAAATAGGTCCAGAAAGGGGAACACAAATGCTTAAAAATACTGTTACTATCACCAGGAGGTATTTATGATACTCACTGAGATGCATAAGCTTAGTAGTAACATGTTGACTAGCTCCAAAAAAAACAGATAACATCTAAGATCTTTAAAACCCTCTAAGTTCTCATGCTTTACAAAGTCTGCAATGCAGAGTGATGGACTTCTCTAGTATGGACTTGCATTCTTCCAGTGGATTTCCAGAAAATATGTTGACACTGAACAGCCATGGAAGCATGGGGCTGGGACGCCCGGATCCCATCGTTTTGTTTTTAGTCATTCAACAAACATCAAGAATAATACCAAGCTTCAATTTGTAAGCCAATCCGCACTAATAGACATGGAACCTGATAGCATGTAACAAAAGGAACTGTTTTTCCCCCACTTCTTCAGATCAACGTCAGTACTAAGTGCTTTGAAAAAAGGTCTTTTGTAATAAGTTTTGTTACTTTACATCTAATATTAAATAAGAAGTTGAAGGGCCATGAATTTAAGAGCATTAAAAGACAAATTTACCTATTTAACAGTCAAGAAAGCTTTGTTTACATTCCAGGAAACATTGCAGTTAAAAAAAGAAAAGATAAGATATAAAACTGCAGCAATAATTCATGGAGAAACAGATGCATTCACATATTATATAAAGCCACTGCAATTTCTGCAGGTGTTCAATTGTTTGTTAACTATACAGACAGTAGTTATTTAGCAGCAATGATTCCGCAATAAATAATGCACTGTGTTTCTCAGTCCTGCACAAAAATTGCAGCTACTGTTACATTAACAGTTGTAACCTACTGGCTCTAATGGCAGAGGAGACCGTAAAATTGACTGTACAAAAATTTGTCACACTGTGACAACAAATATAAAAACATAACCAGCAGGTCTGAAATAAAAAGACTGCACTGTGAGGAGGACAGTGTAGACAAACAAGATTTCAAGTCCACCAAGGGAAGGAACTGCCTTCAGGCTAGAGTCCTCGATAGGTGCAAGGCAGCCTTGGGCTTGGAAACTGTGTGGCCGACTTCTAGAACAGCATGCTTTGCCTTCTGTTCTTTCCATGCCCTGAAACATAAAACATGGGTTGTATAAAGGAATCTGAGCAAAGTTTATGGCTCCTACCAACCACTGCAGCACATGATGCCAGAACGCTTGTGCATCGCAACAGACGTGCAAAGAAGCGATGCAGTTTCTGTATGGCTTTATCCCTATAGCAACCCTATCACTTCTTTGTGAAATGAACCTGCACAGGCATCTCCAAGCTTAATTCGTAAGCAAAAACTCTGTACTTTCACAACGCTAAAAAACACACCATGCGATTGAGGAATCCAAGTAATTCCAAGTATTCGTTTACAAGGTGTCGATTTTACAGTTTCCTAGCCCTCCAGCTACTGCAGACCTGAAAAACAACAACAAAAATTCTTTGACGCTTACGTACCCGTCTCTGGATAAGTGGAGTTTCGAAAGCCAGGATCTTTCTGAAGCTGAATCTCTTTCAGAGTGAATATTGACACACCTGAAACAATATAAAGAAGTGTCTTTTTCCCCACTTAAGAGCCTCTTTTCTAGAAACATACACTGTGCTCAGAAACCACAATGACTGCCACATGGAGTTAGGAAGAAGCAAATACTGGGGGGGGGGGGAATGAAGGAATTTTAGGGGAGCTCTAGAACTACTAATGGTGCTCTTAACACTGAAGAGATTATGAAAGGGAATCAAAAAATGATAGGGAGAAAGGAATAATAGATATTTTCTCCATTGCTGCCTTCAAATGCAGCCGGACAAGAGCAGGGAGACCTAAGAGCCTAAGCTTTATTGACCCTGATAGATGCAAGGATCGCATATGTGAGAGAAAGTTCTGTCTAAAGTTTGGGTGAGGTGTCAACAACTTTGAAGTCCTACTCTACCAGACTCTAGTAGACACAACTTTTTGACTCAGTGCTGCCTTAAGAGATGTTAGTGGTTTAAGGAACAATCATCCAAGGAACATTCAGAAACAAGGGAAGTAAGCTGTCACCTCACTCAAACAAATGGCCAACTAACATCAATGACAAGAGTGGTCTGCTTACTTTCTGGCAGGGCATGTATCCTTGTTCCAAGACTTCTAAAATATGCATGCTTCATAGCTTCTTCTGCTGAAATCCTTTTCTTTGATTCATACTGTTAAAGCAAACGGATTTTTTTTTTTGCACACATGCTTTGAGTAGGGATTTAAATGCAAACTCTTTGAGTGGTACTCAAAAACAGACTAATAGCTAGTGCAGTTCTTTCAAGTGTGGTAGGTAAGCTGTGTCCTCTTTAGTCCATTCAGTATTTCTGCAGTATTTCTTTTACCAAATGAAGCAATCTTCAAGCTTAGGACCAATGCAGCTCTAATACTACAATCCTAAACATGTTTCTGCAGAAGCAAGTCCAAAGAAGTTCAATGTGCTTTTCTCCCAGGTTATAAGACCACAATATAAATGAGATACTACCAACGTGTGGATAACCACACCTACACTACCTCTGTAACATGTCTAGTATGGGCTTCGGCTGGTACACCAGTAGCAAGTCAAAGATGCTTCACATCAGAGAAGCCACCTAAGCTTTCAAAGAGGAAGCCAAATTTGAATGTAAAGGTAAAGGGTAAAGATACCCATGCCCGTACGGGCCAGTCGTATCCGACTCTAGGGTTGTGCGCCCATCTCACTTAAGAGGCTGGGGGCCAGCGCTGTCCGGAGACACTTCCGGGTCACGTGGCCAGTGTGACGAAGCTGCTCTGGCGAGCCAGCACCAGCGCAGCACACGGAAACGACGTTTACCTTCCCGCTAGAAAGCGGTACCTATTTATCTACTTGCACTTAAGGGTGCTTTTGAACTGCTAGGTGGGCAGGAGCTGGGACCGAAAGACGGGAGCTCACCCCGCCGCGGGGATTCGAACCGCCGACCATGCGATCGGCAAGCCCTAAGCGCTGAGGATTTACCCACAGCGCCACCTGCGTCCCTTATTTGAATGTACCCAAAGCTAAACAAACAAACAAACAAACAAACAAACAAACAAACAAACAAACTGTCATGTAGAGGGAGTGCATCCCTGACTCCCAAGTCAGATGAAACACCTACACACAGTACTTCCATCATGTTCATTGGTTCTTTTCCAGCCTATTACTGACTCCACACATCATCTCAACACTGAGCAGCTAAAATTTGAAGGGAGGCCACCACCACTGCACAAAAGTGTTTCTAACAAGGGGCAAAGAACCCTTGTCAATTAAACCAATTTTTAATTTTTTTTATTTGATTGGCCAGTGTTCTTGCCCATGTTTGAACTGATCACACATACAATTTTGTACTCTTATCACCCACCAAGTAACCCACGGAACTCAATTTTCAGTGTTCATCTGAAAAGCTCAGTACAGATGTCTAAAGAGTAAAAAATAAATAAATGAAAAGCAGCTTACCTGAAGAAATCTTACTATCAGTTCAATTCCTTCCGAATCAAGCCTGGAAACAAACAAAACAAAGTTTAGCATGTAATAGTTATGCATTCCTAAAGCACTGCTTCAAGTAGAATCTAATAACTGAAGTGATGTGTATGTGTTTTCAGTGGAGAGAGCGCTCTGCAAATTTCAAATCACTCAAGAAGTGGAGCTATAATAAAAAACAAATTATACACAAACAAGGACTATGAGACCCTAATTATGCAACTCCACTAACAACGCTCCTCTGCCAATATGCCCATCCAGTACATTGTTTTTAACTCTAAAGCTAACGGCAGGATGAATGGGCATATGATAAGTGTGGCTGCCATCAAGGTATGTTGGGCAGAATTTTTTTTAAACAAATAGCATTATTATATAAGGCTACCTTCAGCCTGTGCTTAGACTCTGTCTCCACACACTTGTGTAAGGCAAATACGAAAAACCAGGAAAAATGAGAAAAACCAGGAAACATAAAACACATTCCATTACATGCTTCGTCTTAAAGTCAATAAAGCTTAAGTTCTAGAAATGAGTTCATTCCCACTTTATCATAAGGGACAAAAAAGTATTTGTTATGATTTGGGAACATAAGAACATGGCAAAAGCCTGCTGGATCAGGCCCAGTCCAGCATCCTGCTCTTACAGGAGCCAACAGATGCCTGTGGGGAACCCCCAAGCAGGATCGGAGTACAAGAGCCCTCTCCCCTCCTGTGGCCTCCAGGTTTTCAGAAGCACGACTGCCTCTAGCTGGGGAGACAGCTGAGTGCAGCCATCATGGTTGTAATAGCCATTGATAGCCTTCTCTTCCATGAATTTGTCCAATCATTTAAAGCCAGCTAAGTTGGTGGCCATCACTGCCTCCTGTTGGAGCAAGCTCCCTAGCTTTAAGTAGGTGCTGTGTTTAAATAAAGCACTTTCTTCTATCTGAAACTTCCCACATTCGGCTTCACTGGATCTCCTGGAGTTCTAGCGTTATGAAACAGGCAGGAAAAGTTTTCTCTATTCACTTTCTTCACGCCATGCATCATTTTTATAAATCTTTATCATGTCGCCTTTCCTTACTCACCTTTTCTCTAAAGTAAAAAGCGCCATGAATGCTGCCACCTTTCTTCAGAGCGGAGTCGCTCCGCCCTCTTGATCATTTTAGTTGCCCTTTTCTGAACCTTTTCCAACTCCAAGCTATCCTTGTTAAGGTAAAGGTAAAGGGACCCCTGACCATTAGGTCCAGTCGTGGCCGACTCTGGGGTTGCGGCGCTCATCTCACTTTATTGGCCGAGGGAGCCGGCATACAGCTTCCGGGTCATGTGGCCAGCATGACTAAGCCGCTTCTGGCAAACCAGAGCAGCACACAGAAACACCGTTTACCTTCCCGCTGGAACAGTACCTATTTATCTACTTGCACTTTGATGTGCTTTTGAACTGCTAGGTGGGCAGGAGCAGGGACCGAGCAACGGGAGCTCACCCCGTCGCGGGGATTCGAACTGCTGACCTTCTGATCGCCAAGTCCTAGGCTCTGTGGTTTAACCCACAGCGCCACCCGCGTCTCTCCTTGTTAAGGTACCTTGTTAAGGTAAGGCGACCAAAACTGTACACAATATTCCAAATGTGGTTACATAATGGATTTATATAACGACATTATGACATCGACAGTTTAATTTTCAATTCCTTTCTTAATGATTCCTAATATGGAATTTGCCATATTTCACAGCTGCTGCACATTGAGTTACATACTATGACCCCAAGGTCTTGTTCCTGGTTAGTCACTGCCAGTTCATTAGAAGGCGGATATTTTACAAATTTACTACCTACCTACTACGGCTAATCCAAGTGCTCTAGTCCATTGGGGAAGAATTAGCTTTAGATTCTAAATTGATATTTTCATGCTATGTACTCAGACAGATTTGTTAACATGTTCCAGTGTCTCCAAACACAACATAAAATAACTGTAGTACCTTGGAGCATGGTTGATTAAAGGCTGTGGCTTGTATTTGGGAAAGTTGTAGTTCCTAAATTCATCACTGGAAGTAATGCCTGGCCACGTTTCTTGTGATGGAGTTCCTAAGTTGAAAGAAAAACAAATCACACCCATACATGGACTAACAAAATGCAAGCAATTAAACATAGCATCTGAACCCAAAGTTCCCCCACCCTGCAACAAAGAAGAGATGGTAAGCAAGCAACTAAATTTTGGTTAAATTCAATAAAATTGTAGATTAATTTGCAAAAATTAAAAGTACCTCTCTTTATGGAACACTTTCAGAAATCCTCTTAAAAAGCATGATAACCCCAAAAATGTAAGCTAAGCGAAATCTATTTACCTAGAAGTCTGAAAATTAAGTGCAATTCGTCTTCAACAGTTGACCCGGGAAATAGAGGTCTTCCAGATGCCATTTCAAAAAATATGCATCCAACTCCCCTGCAGACAGAAAAAAATTAAATGACAGTTCAAAAATACAGATGTTCCCATTCTGGTTTCCAGTCTAGTTGTACTTAAATGCAACTTGGCTTTCTTGACCTACCCATATAGCGCTAGACATGGCAGTAAGAGCAAAACAACAATAATATAAAATAAGGTACTGCATTCTCTTTCTAATTGGCAAATATTGCATGCATGGAGTTTTCTCCACCTGATGGATCTCAATCAGTCTCACTACTGACATTTAGAGTTCCTAAGTAGGGAAACCTTTGCAGAGTTGATTTCTTAAGTAATTTGCTACAACTAAACCCAGGTTAAAACATATTTTTCTATTCTTTGCCTGCCTCCCTCCACCGCTGCTGTAAACTAAAGAAGTGCTTTGAAATGTTTAAGAACACTCTGCAATATTACTGAGTTTCGTATTCACATGTAGGAGACATAATTTCACTGAAAGCAAACATGGGTTAGTAACTGAGAAAGACATACCACATGTCAATTTGCGTTGAATATTCGGAAGATCCAAGGAGAACATCAGGCGGCCTATACCATAATGTGACAACCTCATTGGAATAGGTCTTCGTAGGGACAGATTTTGCTCTAGCCAAACCTTCAATGAGAAAATGTCACATTAGTTTCCTGTAGCTCTTCTGAAGCCTCCTGGCATTTCATATTACATTGCACTGTATAGATATCATCTGTGCTTTCATCTGTGCTTCTACAGACATTCTGTGTGGTTCAGAAGATACTGCTGAACACACTAAGTAGAAGAATCAGAGCAAGGGTGGGGGGACACGTGGCCGTCCAGGGGCTATTAAAGTCCAAACATCCATCACTCCCAGCCAGCATGGCCAACGGCCAGAGAGGATGGAGTTTGTAAGTCAGCAGCATCTGAATGGGAGGTTAGACAAATTTATACAACTTGCTGAAATACGCATGCTTGTAAGTGCTTTTCTGCTCTGTACCCAAGGACAGGGAAATAATCATAGCTCTGAGGAGTGACTTAATGCTTAATTCCCTTAATGTTTAGGGAAGCTTTTAATGTTTAATAGGTTATTCCATTTTAGTGTTTTGTTGGAAGCAGCCCAGAGTGGCTGGGGGGACCCAGCCAGATGGGCGGAGTATAAATAATAAATTATTATGATTATTATGATTATTACATTAATGCTTCCAAAGGGTGGTTTTTGAGGCTCCCAATAACTGTGCAGCCCCTGTGCTACTGAACAACAGGATAGAGCTCTGGCAAACTTCAAAACCATAGGAGCTATGTAGCCCCCAAGTTTCTCTGACACAGCAGGAAGAGCCGCTTAACCCAACTGAACTAAAGCTTAGGGGTGCTTGGGGGTTTCCCATTGGCATCTGGTTGGCCAACAGGATGCTAGACTAGATGGGCCAACAGCCTGACCCAGCAAGTTGTTCTTATGTTCTTAGAGTCTGTGCACTGTGGACATCCGAGCATATATGCACAATTAATTGCATGTGATTATATGGGAGGTATTCTAAAGAGTGCACATTTCCCCACCACCACCCTCAATGAAGCAAGCCATTCACTCCATACCAAAGTCTGCTAGTTTTAATTCTCCTCTTTCATTAATTAGTAGATTTTGTGGTTTCAGATCTCGATGTAGCACTTTTCTCCTGTGACAGTATGCCAAACCACGTAGAATCTGGTATAAAAATAACTATAAAAGGAAAGAGGAGAGAGAGAGAGAAAGGTTAATTCAAAATTAAACTTTCAGAACTGATAAGGAACCACTGCATGGTTGATTATCTGATCGTAACTGCCAGTCTCCAAAAGCAACATGTACACTGAAAACAAAGAGAAATTCTTCTATAACGGCAACCTGTTTTCAGGTACCAGCTACCTTAATTGTTATTAGCAAGCTTATCCTTATCACTCAAGTGAATTCTTTAAAAATACCCCTCTCTCATTGCTGCCTCCAATTACCTTCCCTTACACCGCAGTCTTCTATTTCAAATGCAGTGAAAAGGAGATTGCAGGTTAACTCAGTGACATGCTAAAGCAAATGAAAGGCAGCTCTGCATATCAATGTATCTTTAATCACATTTGTCATACTTTCCCTTCAATTTAGATACCACAATAGCCCCGTGCCTGTTTCCTTATGTTCCTTCCCCTGTTGCCTAAATTTGCCTCTTGAATCAACCCTTTGATATCCTCCATATTTTCTTTTTCTGTGTGTGTTTCTATGCCTGAGCAGGTGTCTGCTGCTGCTGCTGCTGCAGGTTCTTGGCTAAAGACAAAAGTGTCCTCATAGAGCTATTTCTTCATACAAGAAACAAGCACACTCCAGCTTATTATTATTCATCAGCTGACTGAGAAATGCGCACACAATGCCTTGGCACATTGCCACACATTTCACTGCTGAATTCTGTCACGGAACAGTTTGGGAAATGGTTTTTGAACAACAGCAAACCCAAAAAAGGTTGTGGTGCTTTTTTCGTGGCTTTGCAAACCGTTTTTTCCTCAAAAAACGTTTGGACAACTGTTATTCTCTTTGGCTCTCTTTTAAGGATTTCATTACC
This sequence comes from Podarcis bocagei, assembly GCF_964188305.1. NCBI lineage: Eukaryota > Metazoa > Chordata > Lepidosauria > Squamata > Lacertidae > Podarcis > Podarcis bocagei. Next base: position 38,793,158 of record NC_138135.1, on the reverse strand, counting down.
AAACCACATTGGGCTACCCTTCTTCGCATTAATTCCTCAATGCCGGGGATGAGGAGAGCAAGATGTCCAATCGGAAGCCTACATTTGCTTGCCTCCATGAATATTCAGTATCAGTGTTTTCGTGTCCCCAATCTACACCCACACTGTGGGTATTTTTTGCATCAAGAGACGAAGGTAAAAATCCCGCTCTGAGAAGATGACTGCTGTAGAACAGCAGCTATTAATCATTTGCAGAGCACTCTCTGTCACTGAATCTTGCCCTTGTTCCCAGGAGCTCAGGGCAGCATACATGGATTTTTATTTTTATTTTATCCTCCCATTCCTCCCCTATGAAAAAGGTAGATTAGGCAGAGGGAACTGCAGGTCTGAGCAGGGCCTTGAACCTGGCTTTCCTACATATCAACTCCATGTTTTAGTCACAGCACCACCTTTGTAATAGCCTTGTGGGGTGATCAGTGGCCCCTTAACAATACCTGGAGATGTCAAAGATTGAATCTGGGACCTTCTGCAGACTGAGTAGATGCCCCACCACTATGCTACAGTCCTGGCCCAAACTGAAGAGATAGGGAAGGATGCAAGCAGGTGGACACAGTAGCTCTTTAGCAGACAAAGATTATAAAGATATACGCCTTTAGGCACCAGGCAAAAACATTCCTCTTTAGCCAGGTCTTTGGCTGACTGACAATGCCCTTTTAAATTGGGTTGTTGTTGTTTTTATTTTGATTATGCATTTTGTGTTTTAATATTGTGATTATATCATGTGAGCCACCCTGAGACCTGCAGGTATAGAGTGGCATAATAATAATAATAATAATAATAATAATAATAATAATAATAATGGATTCAGATTTTTTAAAAATCCTGAATAAGCTGCAAGGGCCAAATATATGGCCTGTAGACTACTTCAGCTCATTGTTAACCTGCATGTGTTAAAAAACAATGATTTTATTTCATCTGACGTACAGTCATGAGTGTTGGGTGGGTAGGTTGCCTCTTTCAAATGCTCCTATACAGTCGTACCTTGGAAGTCAAATGGAATTCATTCCGGAAGTGCGTTCGACTCCCAAAATGTTCGGAAACCAAAACGCAGCTTCTGATTGACTGCAGGAAGCTCCTGCAGCCAATCAGAAGCCACGGAAGCCGCGCTGGATGTTTGGCTTCTGAAAATCGTTCAAAAACTGGAACACTCACTTCCGGGTTTCCATTGTTTGGGAGCGGATTTGTTTGGGAGCTAAGGCATTCGAGATCCAAGGTATGACTGCATATGCCATGGAAAGGCTTTAGGTTATCAATCCAAGCCCCTTACAAAATATTAGCAGCAGCCTCGGTTTTTAAAAGTTATTTGCTGCTCATTCAACCCTTGGATAAACCAGTCCGCACCCCAAGGTTAAAAGGTCCAGTTTTTTCCTCCCAACGGAAATTATTTTGAGATCTAAATCAGATGGCTTAAAAAAAATGGGAGGATTGCTACACCGAATAAAATAAAAGGATCTATGAAAGGAAGGGTCCAGCAATGTTATAATAATTTGGGCATAAAATCAACTGGAACACTTAAAATAGCCAAATTTCATGTCATTCTGGCACGCTATAGGGTCATCCACATTTACTCCACCAGTCATCAAGTAAACAAGCTCTTGCTTGAGAAACACGAAATGTTTGGTTCACTGAAAGGCAAGCAATTACATGCAAAACTATGTAACTTGAATACTTGCCAGTTAAGAGGTTCTCTTCAATAAAGCAAAGTGCTTCTATGCAAATTTCACAGTGGTTTACTAATTAAACCTGCTTTCTGAAGGGGAAATTACTCAAATAGGAACACCCCCTCTCACATACACTGAAAAATATATAAATATTAAGGAGCACCAATTATGAAAAAGAGCAAAATGGTTGGAATATAGTGACTATGACTTACCTTTACATTGTGCATACTCATAATGTTACCACAATCATCCATATACTGCTTTAAATCTTTGTCCTGTGAAAACAAAAATAAGGTGTTAAGTTATCTACAATAGGAATACAAAGTTATGTTTATTTATTGCTACTCCTTAAAGTGTTTATTTCTTTATTTCTTTAGAGAAGAGAGAGGTGCCTATTCTGGCTGATGGACCAGGTGTTTATTTCCCTGCTCCTGGTGGGCCAAATCTGACAGGTGGGCAGCTTCATCCATCACTATGACCTCGGGTGATGCTGTGCCTCAATGCTCTGACTGTCGTTGCACATTGCCTGAAAGTGTGAGGCTCTTTGGAAAAGGCCTTTTTGGTTTTCAGAGTTTAGAATCTAAGCCACACAATCTAAAAGGCTCAGGGAAGATAGCTACAACCCTGCCAATCTATATCAGGAATATCGTCAGATTAAAACTGGAACCATTAATTGGTAGATTACTCAACTGAAGCTTAGTAGGACCAGTTTTGAATGAGAGGGTAAATTATAGACAGTGAACAGACACACTTTTGAGGAATTTTGGTCTCCCCTAAAGCAAGAAAAGAAGGGAAATGTTGACGAAAGCTTTCACCTCTCACAATACTGCCTTCTATTTGTTACAAAATTCATTTAGCATTTTCAGCATTTCAATAGTCAAAAAGGATTTGGGACACACACACAAACAAACACAAGATTATATACTGCATCAGCAAAGAGGCAGATGATTAATCAAATCTTTTTTATCATTTGGCAGTTCAGCTTTAAAACTACTCCTAGGAAATGCTTATGTTCAGACTTTGGTGAACCTTTGAAGGTAAAACTTTTGAGGGAAGTAGCTAAAATACCTCTCTGTGCATTCTTATAATCTGAACCAGGCATAGGCAAACTCAGCCCTCCAGATGTTTTGGGACTACAACTCCCATCATCCCTGACCACTGGTCCTGTTAGCTAGGGATGATGGGAGTTGTAGTCCCAAAACATCTGGAGGGCCAAGTTTGCCTATGCCTGATCTGAAATGTATGAACAAATTAAATAATTGTGCGTGTTTGCAGCAGACACAAAAAGTTCAAGATGGAGCATAGGGGAAGGGGTAGAATAAAGTATGTATACCCAAAACTAGTTGAAACCAAAACTGAGTTGCTCCAGAAAGACACTGATGAGCTAGCACAAAACAATACTTTGGAGGCCTGATAACTGCAGAAAACTATGGATGAAAGTCATTAGGTCAAACTCAGAAAAGGCTGGGGGAGCGGGAAGTACTCCTGGTTGCTTGCTACTGAAATATGAACAATTTAAGCACAAAAATGGATCTTGAAACAATCTCAAAGCTGTATCACCGAATCCTATTAATGATAGTCCCTTTCCTATCCTTTTCTGCCCCAGGTTGCAGACCCAATGAATCACCCTGTCTCGTCAGGCTTATCTTTTGTTGTAACCACAGACACTGAAGCAGCACAGAGACAGCGTTTTAGAAGGTCTCCACCTTGTCCTCATAGCAAATATATGATTAATTGCCCAACTTCTCTAATATAGAACAACTGCATTTTCTAGCATGCCAATTAGGCACCCAAACATGAGAGTGGATTGGCTGTATATTCTTTTTTAACAGTGCCAGCACAATGTAATAAGGTAAGTCATACTATAAATAGCTTAAGGTAGTGCTGAAACAGCATTGTTCCTTGCCCCCCCATGGGGGGGGGGAAGTAGTTGACACAACAGCTGGAATCCTGAAAACAAAGAGCACAAAACAACTGGCTTTCAAAAAGAAAACATTTGGGCTATTTTAAGATGTAAAATAGATCTCTCTGTTTCTGTAACAGAATATGAGGAAGATGTACATCTGCTGTACATACAAAACTTTAGAAGACAAATGCATTAAGTATAACACACTCAAATTATATATATAAAAAATAAATTGTTCAGCAGCACCTTAGAGACCAACTAAGTATCTGAAGAAGTGTGCATGCACACAAAAGCTTATACCAAAAATAAACTTAGTTGGTCTCTAAGGTGCTACTGGACAATTTTTTTATTTTTATATATATATTTCGACTGCGTCAGACCAACACGGCCACCTACCTGAATCTACACTCAAAGAGTTTTGTAGCAAAAAAAAAGCAACCTTACTACAATTCATACAAGAAATTGTGGTAACGGAATGAATTAATTAACGCCGCTGCCTCCCACAATTCACATATACTGAAACAGTATCATTATATTTCTCTAGGGTTAAACAAATTCAAACAAGAAATTTGAGTGGGAAAGAAAACAACTTACCAGGTACTCAAAGACCAGAGTTAATGATTTGTCTGTATGAACAATATCATGTAGCGTAACGATATTTGCATGTTTTAGATCTTTTAACAATGACACTGCAAAAGGAGAACAGAATTAATAGCCAGGACTGGTAAATAAATGGAAAAATTGAAGTGTACAGATATTAGCGTGTCAAATGGATAGTGGACAGCTCTGTCTGGAAATATATAATTTTTTTACACACCATTATTTCAGTTCATGTGCTACAGATCCAGGCAGAAATACAATTATGTTCTGCAGGTGAAATCAAAGGATCCAAAGGCCCAGAGTTTTCTCTGAGTGAGTGGGTTAGGCATACTTTTTTCTGTAGGGGCTTGAAAAGCAGAGGCTTAGCCCCAGGGAACTATCTTGGTGATGATCAAAAGGGGGCATATGGAAGTCGTGAGGGAGAGGAGAGGAGAGAAAAAATATAGGATGAAAAATGCCATATATTTCAAGTGGGGGCGGGACATGGTTTAGATTTGCTGTCACACCAAGATAACAGACTGTTTTACTATGACAGGGTTATGCTCAAGAGGAGTTGTTTCTCATGTCTGACACTTGGGCAAGCAAACAAAAAGACAGGATGCTTCATCATTTATAACTGCTGGGAATGTCACAAGATGCATTTCTGGCAAAGAAATATACGGGCAGGGAACAGAATTCTCTGTCACATGAATTCAAGTTGATCTACAGGCTTGAGGTAAGTCTCCAGGATTTCAGGCAAGGTTCTTTCCCAGCCCTGCCTAGGGACGGCAGGTTTCGAACCTGGGATCTTCTGCACGCAAAGACAGTGTTCTGCCATTCCGCTACAGCCTTTCCCCTCGGGTTCAGGATTTGATGCATTTCTTCACAACACACAAGTCATACTACTGGAGTTCCAGTTGGTGGAACCATATAAAATGCAATTAAAGAAAAGAAAATCAGCTTACCTTCTCTAATGGCTGTGCATGGTGCCCCCTCTTCGTGTTCTAATCTGATTTCTTTCAAAGCTACCAAGTTTTCTGTCAGCTTACTTCTTCCCTTATATACAGTTGCATAGGTGCCCTGTATAGCGAGGAAAATGACAAAATATATGCACTCACAAAAACTGTTTTAGAGTTCTTCTCCAGCTATAGAAAAAAAGCAAGCCAAACTTTGATTTTTTATTTTAAAAATCATAGAATCATAGACTTGTAGAGCTGGAAGGGACCCTGGGGGCCATCTAGTCTAACCCTCTGCAATGCAGGAATCTCAACTAAATCATAAATGACAGACAGCCATTCTGCTTAAAAACCTCCAAGGAAAGAGAGTCCACCATCTTTTGTGGAAGTCTGTTCCACTGTTGAACGGCTCTTCCTGTCAGAAAGGCCTTCCTGATGTTTAGTCACCTTTCTTGTTAACTTAAAGCTACTGGCTTGTGTCCCAGGCTTTGGAGCAGGAGAAAACAAGCTTGCACTATCCTCCATGTGATAGTCCTTTAGATATTTGAAGATGGCTATCATATATTCTCAGTCTCCTCTTTATCAAGCTAAACATACCCGACTCCCTCAACCATTCCTCATAAAACTTGGTCTCCAGACCCTTGATCATATCTTGATTCCTCTCCTCTGCACACATTCTAGCTTTTAAATATCCTTCTTACATTGTGGTGCCCAGAACTGGACATTTCTCCATCTTGTCCATGCAGAAGACCTACCACTTGCTTGTTCCTCCTCTTGCTTTGAAGATAGTCAAAGAAACCTTTTGGAAATCATTTTTAACCTCCCTTGCAAGCTTGAGTTCATTCTGAGCTTTGGCCCACCTGACCGTCTCTCTGCAACATTTGACTACTCGTGTATACTGTTCCTTCATGATTTCGCCTTTCTTCCATTTATTATACATTCCCTTCTTATATCTCAGCTCATCTGTAAGCTCCTTATTGAGTTTCAAAAGGGGTTAAGTTGGCACTGTGGTCAACATCTGTGCCAAACAAGCACTTAAGCATGGTTAGGGCAAGTAGAGATAGTTTTCACTCTGAATAACAGAGGTGGAAAAGAGCCAATCAAGGGCTAACCATGGGATTGTTTAACCATGGTCAAGCAACTGTGAGTGCAACAAGTGTACCAGATCTCCTTTACATGCTTATTTTTCATTTCTTGGGGGGGGGGGGAATTGAACACATAGGGTTGCAGCTAATGCTAGTGCAACTCAAGAGTAGACTGACTAAAATTAATGGACACGAGTAACTGGCACATTAATTTCAATGAGCTTACTCTGAGAAGGAATTAGTTTGAGATAACCCAAAAATTATGTTTAAATGAATTCTTGAAAAAAATGCAAAGAATGACAAAATCAAATAGTCCTCATCTATGAACCACTAAGGCCTAAAATAACAGTGTTAAGGTGTAATGGTGCAAATACAAGAGTGCAAATATCATTAGTGTAAGAAGTATATATTTTGTAATATAATGTTCCCTTAGGGCAACTCATGCAATGTATAACCAGGCAAAATCAGACCACATAACATCTCTATATGCTGAAGATGCCCTCACAAATCAGATGACTCAATTGAAACTGTCATGTCTGTCTCAAGCTTTCATTTGTTGTCAAGTATTCATCTCTATATAACCACTGCTGAACATGACAGCTGTTAGGCATAGTTATTACAAAGGAAAACCATCATGCCTTTAACAAACAAGGCACAGTTACTAGTTTTCCAGCCTGCCCTATTGCTTATCCTGAACAGTCAAGGATTTAAAAACATAAATGAAAGGCAGTGGATATAATGTTGGTTGTAGACCTGCATAGACTCTGTTGGTTTCAGCAAGTGACTATCTATCACTGTCACTCTTGTGAGAGAAAAAACAAGATTATAAAACACCTTACACATTGAAAAAACGTTGATGTGAGTATTAATTTATTGATAACAAGACCCACATCTCTTGGGGGGTTGTAGGGTGGAATAGGATACATACCTCACCAAGCTTTTCCAATTTTATGTAAGTTTCCATTTTCCCAAATCCGATTTCAGACTGTAATAAAGGGGGGGGGGAGGCAAAAGGCAAATTCATTTAGAACTACTGTAATAGGTGAGATACTCATGAAGAACTGTTCACCTATTGGAAAACAAAACTGAGGAAGTAATATGTCCATGCAGGGTTGGGATAGTCTATACCAGGATAAAAACTAGGGCCTGGAGCTGCACTTTCTTTAGTGGACTTCCTGCCTGTATCTTCCCAATGCAGCCCACTTATCCTTTTGAAATCTGCTTCTGGGGGTTAGAAGATTGCCTGGAACAGCAACAGATGTGGCAAATGGGGAACTGAAGCAGGAAGAAAGAATAAGCAAATATCAGAACTCCCCTTCCCTTGCCACCTTTGCAGAAGCACTGGCTCACTCACTGAATCTAAGCCCTGGCTTTGAATGTCCCAGTAAAAACTGGTTTCCCCACTCCGGGCGTACAAATTGGTCCCAGTTCAAAATATTAACTCTACCTCAGGTGCTCTGGGAAGCAATGTGAAAGGAGATTACCCGCAGCCCAGTAACAGAGTTTGTGCCAGGTCCTTTGGAACTGGATTTGCTAATTTACTGCAGAAGTCATCATGGGCCCTGATCCATCTCCCATCAAAGCAAAATATGAATGCATGACTAGTTATGCAAGAACATGGATGGGGAAATGTACATCAGAAGATGTATCCCATTCAAATTAATATATAGACGCTACCCACACCTTGACCGAATGAAATTTTTTTTTTTTTTTAGAAAACCCAGCAAGAGATATGTGCATGCAAGTCTGCTTATCCTATCAGACCTACTTAGCTGGATTGGGATGAGAGGCTGTGGTTTTCTTTATTATGCCAGCAGCAGGTTGCAAAATCTTTCCTCATGTGGCCTGTCTTCCCACACACTTTTCTTTTCCCATATAAGACTCTGAGGGCTACTTCTTACACACGCTTGGTCCATGAGAACAGATACCAAGGTACAAAATGAATATACACAAAGACAAATATTCATTTATTTCCCAAACGTTTAGACCGCCGTTCATCACACATAGCAATCACAGGAGGGTTTCCAACATCCATCTAAAAATATGGTTGATAATAAAACTTTTTTTTGTGTCAAACAGTAAAAATATTAGAAGTGCAGATTAAAAACCTAAGACCTTGAACTACCACAATAAATTTCCTCTGAAGGCTTGGAAAATTAAGTAAGTTTTAATGGAATTCCAGAAGTGCGGTTGCCATCCACACCTCCAGGGGGAGAGAATTGTATTGGCATGGTGCCACAACAGAGAAACCCCTGCCTAGCTTGCTTCACCCCCTGGTAGGCCAGGACATGAAGTGCATATGCACACACACAGCCATACACACACACTTTTTTTAAAAAAATGGACACTTTCCCGCTTAAAATACATGCAAGCAGTGGGCCAAGCCTTTTCCACTCACTTGGTTTTAGAAAGACAAGAATCTTGATGTAGGTTGCATGTCTTTCATGATATATGTAAGAGCTACGAGTGTTTTGTACTTCACCCAAGAACAATACGCTGCTAAAAAGCACCTCTTTCCCTAGCAAATCAAGACGTTAGTTTCCTCCACCACCCCTCCATTTTACCACTGAACACCAGGAAAAGCCTGGTAAAACTGGTAATTTTCAGTGCCATTTCTGAAACTAACTTTTGCTGGGTAATTGCTATTCTTCCCTTGACCCAGTAGTGGGACTAGAGTCCTGCTTTCACACCAACTCTTAACTGCAATTCCTGTACTCTGCTTGCAAAAAGTGCATTATTAAGAGACTTCAACTCATTATCTTCAGTAATCCCGAATATTGCTTCTCCTGTGCACTGAAGCTATACATAACAGAGAATGTTGTGTTGCCTCAAAGCTTTATTGCTGTCTCTGTTGGGGAATCTATTTATACATAAGTATAAACAAAGTAGAAATGGGAAGGAACAATAGTATGCACACAGTACAGTCCTTAAGAAAAACAAAAAACTACTAGCCTTTAGGGAAGGTTTTACAGAATTTTGTTTTTAAAAAGTAGTAGTAAATGTTTCTCATTATTTGTGCTCCTATCACAAACCAGGGTATGATTCTAATCAACTTCCTAGGGAGGGAGCCCCAGTGACAGGCTTAAGATCATGTTGTATGTGGGTTTCTACAGTGCTCCATTTACTGCAGCAGAGAAAGAGTAGGATGGAAAAAACAGATGACCCTTCTGATAAAAAACAAAGAGTTTAAATTACTTAGTATATGGAACTAAAAACCATTATCAAGGACTTATTTGGAGGGTGGGGGAAGTCTGCAGAAATAAAACAATCACAAGGTCCTGTTTAAAAGGGGGCCAGATAAACATGACAACTGAATGCCCCCCACCAACCACACTTCAGTTGGCAAGGATGATTTCGATGGGAAGCTAAACATAGAAAGACAAATAGCAACATCAGTTCCTCGCACCCTCTTAGGTCACTGCAAAACAATCCTGAACTAATTATCTAGAGCAGAATCATGCAGTGGGATATGAACAATGCAAATGGTGGCAGCAAGGTGGCTGACACTCAGGGAGGGACTGGGCTGCAAAGTACAGTGGTACCTCAGGTTACAGACGCTTCAGGTTACAGACTCCGCTAACCCAGAAATAGTACCTCGGGTTAAGAACTTTGCTTCAGGATGAGAACAGAAATTGGGTTCTGGTGGCGTGGCAGCAGCGGGAGGCCCCATTAGCTAAAGTGGTACCTCAGGTTAAGAACAGTTTCAGGTTAAGAACAGACCTCCAGAACGAATTAAGTTCTTAACCCGAGGTACCACTGTACCTACAAATGAGCTTTATGCAATCCCAGATACAGCATGTCAGTGAAATGAAGTTGCAGATGTCATGGATGCCCCTGAATCATACTAGCAGTTCCCGCCTCTTAGCCCTGACATGAGGCCCTGAGGAGAAAGACACCAACCTTGGCCTATGGCTTAAAGCTCTCACTCTGTGTAGATGGGAAATGTTCGTGCATGCATACTGCAAGCCCATTGCTCGTGTATTTGCTTTTTACCCTTCATGTTCCCCTAAACAGGGACCACATTTGCAGCATCTGTTACCAGATTTTATTGGCAGGAGGAAGAATAAGCAGGAGAAAAAGCAAGTGTCACTGGGGGCGGGGCGAGGGGTAGCACAACCAGCCTTGCCATGCAGCGAGGGAATGTGTTGCTGCTACCCGTTGCAAGGAAATGCTGTGTCCCCACATCAAATGCCATCAGAATACTAATCAGCTGAGGTAAGGGCTGTCTAGCATAAAGCAAAAGTCAGCAATTATCTGCAAATGGCTGATGAAACCATGCTGACAGACATTCAAAGCTATTTTCCCTACATGACTGGTTACTAATTGTGGGGATTTAAAATTCTACTAAAGTTCGCAGACATCTTTTGCTATTTATTTAAATGGAGCCAGCTTTCATTTTTCTCCTCATGACAAAAACCTACTTTATAATCAACAGGGCTTATCTACTATAAGTCTGTTAACAGAACTAATTGTAATCGTTTAACTCTCCTACTTAGTTGGGCCCCCAAAATGGTATTAAATATGTATAACATTTCATTCACCTACAGTAAAGGGCTGTTTCAACTTCAATTTGTGAGGGTTTCACTATAAGCGTTATCAAGGCAAAAGTAAACAGAAAAAAAGAATCTCCACACAGGTAGACCCCAACGAAAGTAAATAAAAGAAAAACTCTATACAGAGCCCATTAAATGACCCCAACACGGTCAAAACCTCCAATTTAAACAACACAGGTAACTGCTGCATGAACATTAAGTAGCTAAGATAAAATAGAATTGAACTATTCAGTTCTGTCCTCCCCCTCCCCCACTACCACTTCAAGGATGTTCTGAGATGAAAGCAAACTCAAATTAACATTGAGGCTTTGAAGACTAGGAATTAAGATTGGGAACTTCTACAGTCTTGAGATACCACCCCTGTAAGGTGCACTCTTGCAGTACAACCAATAGCTCTCAGTACCTTTTTTACATTAAATATTGGAGATACAAATCACTGACTTGTATCTCACATCAGTATAGGTAGTGGCCCTTTTCTGCAAGTCTTTTCTGTCTTTTCTAACAGGCCTTGGCATTCTATTAAGCAACCAGCAAACCTTCTATGGGCAAAAAGCACTGTGTACTTCGTAACGTTCCTCTCTTCGTTCTAGGCAACATTTCTCCCTTATTGACAGCACCAGCATTGGCACCCATATAACTAACTGAAGCACCACTGTTTTCCTAATACTGGCATGTGCTTGCATAACATTTTACACTAATGGAAACTGAGGACTGGATTTAACTCTTGTTCAAGGCCAAAAAAAGGAGTGAAATTTTGTGACTGGATATATAGCTCATAGGACATATTTGCAGGTCATGCTAAACCATGGGTGTGCAAGGAGGGAGTCGCTGGAAACCCTGGAATTGTGCATTCAGTTCCCTTCCTGCAGTCAAGAAAAAGACTTTGCTTTCCAAGAAAAAAGACTTTTGCTTTCTAAACTACACTTTCCAAGAATGCCAGGTTTCTGTCCTGACTTACAACAAACTCTGGTTAGCTTTTAACAAACCAGTTTCAGAAACCAGGGTTAGAAGTTGCCACGATTTGAAACTGACCCTGTTTTGAAACCACAACCTCCGGTCTGGGCAACATGACAATCAGACATTCAGGGCAAGGAAAATTAAGCATTGGTGAAGTTCTTCCAGCCATGCAAGAGAAGTTGGGGTGGGGGGGTGGGATATGTGATCATGAGGATCCTTGCACCTTCCCCACTAGTGGATGTGACAAAAAGCCAATGGTTAAATTGGAATATATTTGACCACAGTAATAGTTCACTAAAACATAGAAGGGTTAAAAACATTAGGTATAGACTCTTGCTCTTAAATGACAGATGAATTAAAGGTGTGCCAAGATGATACATTGCTACAAACACAACTTTGCACTTGTCAGTACATGCTAAACTGATTAAATATTTACTCCACTAAGCTAGGCCTTTAATGCAAATGTTTTCAAAGGGAGACCATAAAATTGTTACTCTATTTTTTAAAAAACAACAACACTTGATTCCCTCTGCTAACAGCAAGGTTTGTGCCATATCTGAAAGGCTAAGTTGAATGCAGAGTTTCTTGAAAACAAAATTGTTGCACATCTCAAAAGAAGAGCACAGCGGACTGAGCAGAAGGAAAGAGGCAGCACGTGCATTGCCTGCAAACCCAAACACAGCTGCCAGATCTCAGCTTACAAGGAGCAACAAGTCCTTTTAAATGTGGAAGGGGGAGTGCGGGCGCAGAAAAGGCGTCTTGTAAGAGAGGGTCCATTTTAAATGCACACTATACTCATTAGAGGGCACAATTTTTCCTACTACAGCTTGAAAAACAGGTTCCTACAAACAAGGATTGCTTGAGACGGAAGGGAAAATAGTCAAGCTATCCTATAAAGCACACTGAAATAGATTTATCTGAATGTGCCAAGACAGGTACAGAGCAGCCCTTCTATAAAAACACTTCTTTGCAGCTGAAAGGATCTTAAGAGAACCGTAGCTTTTTCTTTTGACTTTAAAGTTGCTGTAACCAAATTTATTCATTTTCTATTCTTTTTCCATTTCACACCCCCCAAAAAAAATCCAAGGCAGTTTGCAATCCACACAATTAGGAAGTTACCATTTGTGAATCAGTAACTACTGTTAAGTACACACTTCTAACATCAACACACACCCAACATTGGGTATAAACTTACTACTCTCCTACCTGGCACCATATACAACCTGCCTCTGCCTCTACCATTTAGGATAGTGTCCTCCCTCTGTTGTAGCTAATCTACTCCCATGAAAGCCTTACTTTCACCTTCCAAGTTTCCTTAGCTGTCCACTTTCCTCTCATCCAAGGGGGAAAACACCATACCAAAGCAACCCTACTAAAAGGAAGCTCTTCCTCAAAAATCTGCTCCTCTTGATTATCTCGATTGCAAATAATATTCCAAAGTCTTTGCCTGCTGTCGCTACAACTTTCTGATCTTCTTAGCTTTTTATGGCTCATTCATGTAATTAAATGTTTGTGTTGGATGACTGCAAGTTATATTTTCAAAGCCTTCATGAAGATCCATTCACAATCTTCAAGAAGTCACCATGTCCTTATGTCTGGCATAACTTGCAATGTAAACAAGAGCTACCCTACCTCCGATTGGCAGAAGTAAGTATTTACACATAATATTTTCTCCAAGTTTAAAACAAAGCCAGCATGATTGCTATAAATAAATGCTATGAATAAAAACTGACTTAAAACAAGAAACAATGTTCTAGGCATACTCTTAAAAAAAAGTATTTTTAAAGTTCTAATCAGCGATTAAGCTCACACTGAAACAATAAGCTTTGCATTTTATCACCTCTTTCAATGCTATGACACCAGTGCTTTCAGCAGAACTTCATTTTAATATGGTATAGAAGGCACACTGCAACTGCTGCAGTCTTCCCTTGTCTGAGGCATGTTTTTATAAATCACAGAATACTTATAACTAGGGCATTTAATAATTTATGATTCCACAGGGACACATAATATGAGAAGTTTCAAGTGCGAGGTGCCAGGGAAGAGCTCACAGTTGGGTACCATTGGCAGGAACCCACGGTGCAAACAAAGCTTTGGCATCATCATTCCAAATAAAAATAAGCATGAACAAACCAGCAGGGGAAAGGGATGATGATGATGTGGAGGACAATAATAACAGTGATATTTACAAAACAAATGCCACTACCACCATCACCCAACCCACTTTCTAGCCCAGCATTATGTTTTTTTTAAATAAAAGTCTAAATTATAAATAACGCTAGTAATAACTATCTAGTAATTACATACTTCCCTGTGCATATACCAAAGATATAAGTACATGAAATGTACACAAAGATATAATTTATTCTGGCAGCTGTTAATGAGCTGACCATATTTTTGGTGACCACTATGGCAGATGTGCAAGAAATCAGTGGTCAGGTATCTGTATCCTAAGTATAGAGAGGAGCAGAAGAAACTACTGGAACTGAGTCCAAAAAAATCAAGCAATGTGAGAGACAGTAGCAGATGTGCCACACTGCTGTGCAGCAGACCACAAACACTGCTAGTCATAATCCAATGCCACAACACATTTCAGGGGCTACCAGAGTATCTGTCAACTAGAAAAGGTAGCAGCAACTTACCAGGGATGCTCTGCGAGATCGTCTGCTCATTGGTTGATCAAACGGTGGACTGTTTATCTGTAGCTTTTCAAGATATCCATCTGGTATCCTGATGTCTGCAGGTAGTGACAAACGCTTGTTCAGGTCCTAAGGAAGTTAACAACCATTGTTAGAGGGGCACAAGTAATTTAAAAAACCCAAAAACAGGCACCAATCAACTATAGAGTTGATTCAAAGAACATTTCAATGTTCAATAATTGAAAATACTAATTGTGAAGGAAGCATCATATATCTAATAGTTATGCCATGGTTAGGTCAACTTGCTATTGGACACGATCTCCAAGAACCAGTAAATCTCAAAACAACTTGTTTCCAAAGAGAACTGCAGTTGTACTACACATCTCAACTGCTTCAACGAAACAAATCTGTATTTGCATTACTGCACAAAAGGATGTGCTTCAGAGTATGATCCCATACTCTGAAGTAACCCCATCAAGCCCAGCTAGACTTACACCCAAGTAACTACATATATGGTTAAAATCTGTTGTGTTCTATTATATATATATGTGTAAACACACACACCTAAAATATGGTAACTGTCAACAGGTGCTCAGGGATGAAGGCCGTCTCCATAATGCTTAAGAAGAGTCATATTCAAACCTTCTCAGACACTCACAGTTTAATCACATACATTAGCAAGTATTCTTGAGTTTCTTTTCCTCTCAAATGGACCTCACAGACTGATGATACTTGGCAGAGGCAAAGGTAACCTCTGGAGCCCAAGATCCCTAATATTCCATTCTCTAAATAAAACAATTCTGACCATGTTCTGGGTTGAGTCCATTAGCACCACATTTTTCTGCAATGTAATTTACCAGTCTGGCATGCTCTAGGCTTCTCCCCTCACCCTGCCACTGAAGTGTGGCCTAGGTGTTCTCATAACTCAACTATTACTTAACCTGGAACAAGATAAAGGTCAAATCTGATGCTCTGATTCCAAGTGGACTTGTATTAAGTTCTGATTTATATTATCTGCCCTTTTAGGTACAGTAAGTATTTCAATTATATTCTTATATTCAGATTTATAAACGTAAGACCATTGTGGACAGCAGGCAGCAGTTAACCTCTAGACAGCTTCCAACAGCTAGGAAGGTTTATCAGTAATAAGGTACACTTGCACACCAGTTTTTGGCAACTTCTTCCAAACTGCGACAGTTTTCAAAATGGATCAGCACTTGATAACAGTTTCAAACTCTTGAAGCTTAAATTGGGTTTGGGCCTGAACTGCTACTGAATGAGAGGGACTGTCTGGAAAGATATAAGGCATAGCTCTAACCTGGCCTGAAGCTGACAAGTGATGTTTATAGACATAATCCAATGTTTTTAAAATAGTTCATATTCTTGGCTGTCAGACAGAATTATTGAGAGCCAGGGAATAATAAACTGTTGAGGAAGCAGCAAAGTAAGTTATAAAGAAAGAAGAGATGTGAAAGAATAGAAGCAGAAAGTAAAAGAGAGATGAGGACTGAAGGCAAAGAAGAGGATAAACTTTCCAGAAAAGTGCAACGTAAGCTTTAATAATATAGGTGCACTTCACTGGACAGAAAGCACAAAAAGATAAATTATTAAACAATTGGCAAAGAGGCTAGAAGCCTAAAATAATTGCTTCAGGTTCCCAAATCTTCTTTATTACAGTAGCTGAGAAGCACATAATAAATCATGAGGACAGGCACTTAATTATTTGACTCTAACTATAGTATTGTCCTTGCTACTGCAATGCTATCACAGAGAGAGAATAAATGGAAAGCGATGCCCACATGCCATGGTCATCAGGATCCCGTAACATTACCAATGAGAAGAGGGGGGAAAGATTGAGCTTCAAAGTTTGTAGATGTCAGCTTGATTGCCCAGAGAATCCATTATAGGTCAAATGAAAGTGATTTGCTCTCTTGTGTAAGTATCAGACTGAATCAGCCATCTCACCAGTTTCAACTAGCATCAGGAAGACATCATGTCAGCAACAGCCACAAGCTGCTTGCTAATAAGTTACACTGCTGCTGCTCAGCAAAGAGGATTTCATATGGCTTGTTTGTTCCACGATGCTGTTTGCTCTGCCGTTTAATTTCCTGATAAGCTGACCCTAAAGGCACCACAGCCTTACAAATAAAAGCATACATAATATGTAAATATTTAATTGCGTCTTCCAACATGGCAAGAAACTATGAGTCCATGCCATACACATGGGTCCACTTTTCTTACTGTTTTTGTATTATGTACTCTTATTATACAGCATGAGCTCTCCTTTCTCGCAGTTTTTTTCCAAGCTAACTTATCACATTGCATTTTTGTAACATGACAGAACTGGAACACTTGCAGTGAACTGGATGCACAAATTAAAGTACTGTAACTTCTACAGTCTTTGAAATATAAGGATTGTAACTTCCACAACTTAGCCTTTTCTCAGGATACTTGCAGACACACAAAATCTTGTACTGTTGAAAGTAATGTTGGGTTGCTTTCACTTACTTTGCTCAAGACTTCAGAGCAAGGTGTAAAATGGCAACTGTATGAGCAGAAGAAACCTTCAGATCCCAAACAACTGTGGGTTTTAAGGACTGTAAACATTATTTGTTTTGTTGGAAAGGTAACGTGTAAGGTAAATAAAATAGCAAAAGATCAGGATGCCCAAATAAAGGCATATAGGCCATGACACTAATCTATGTGTAGGCACCAGACAATTTTCAAACATGAATCATGGTGCACCATTTTGTTGTTTTACTGTATCATGCCATGTCAGGAACACACTCAGCTAATGGCAATGAGTAATACTTCCCTCATGAAGGAAGTCAATTTTTCTGCAGCACAAAATGACTTATGAGTGGCTGACATCACAATGTTTATTGCACTTGCTTGTTTAATGTTCTGCTGAATTTTAAGAAATGAAGGGCTCTACTAAAATTTAAAAGAGAAGATTAAATACTACAAAGAGTAATAATGATCATACCATTTAAATAGCATGGGGCTCCTCAAACTTTTCTGGTCTTGCAAATGCCAAAATAAAACAGGGGCTTATGCATCTTTAATAGTTGTGTAGAAGAGGTGTTTTCAGCGACTGTGACTTGCCATGCACAGTGAAACTGCCTCTTCTGTGCAACTATTAAAGGTACAGGAGCCTCTGGCTTCTTTCGCACCTGAGCACCTTATGTAAAAAGGCTGCACTGAACTTCCCATAAGTGTGCATCTCTACTATTTTATATAGTAGATGACAACTGATCTTCCCAAAATTGCTTTCATTTACAATTGGGTTCAACTAAGGGGTCCTAAGAACCTTTCCAGCTTAACTTCACAGTAAAAAATTGATACAATTGTTTTCTGTTACTGAAGCCCTGGAACACACTACCCATTATTTCTTTGGCACGCAAGATATGTGCAAGCCCAGTGCTGCATGAGAAAGATCTGTGGTTTGGGACACTTATGTAACATAAGCATGAGAAGAGCATATCCCATGCTCCAGCCATCAAGGAAGAAGGCATGAGCGGGGAGAAGCTGACACTTAGCTCTGTTCCCTTCCTCTTTACAGCTTCCATGGATGTCACAGTGGGTTGGGCTGCTGCACTGCTAAATAGGTAAGGCAAAAAAGGTAAAGGACCCCCGGATGGTTAACTCCAGTCAAGGGTGACTATGAGGTGAGGCGTTCATCTCGCTTCAGGTCAAGGGAGTCGGCGTTTGTCAACAGACAGCTTTCCGGGTCATGTGGCCAGCATGACTATACTGCTTCTGACAGAACGGGACACCATGACAGAAGCCAGAGCGCACGGAAACGCCGTTTACCTTCCTGCTGCAGCGGTACCTATTTATCTACTTGCACTGGTGTGCTTTTGAATTGCTAGGTTGGCAGAAGCTGGGACAGAGCAACAGGAGCTCACCCCGTTGCGGGGCTTCGAACCGCCGACCTTCTGATCGGCAAGCCCAGGAGGCTCAGTGGTTTAAACCACAGCACCACCCGCCCCCTAGGCACTGCTAAATAGCTACTGCTGGACAATAAAGTGCCTCAGCTTCTATGTGCTCAAGGATCCTTTCCCTCCTTTCAACTTCACTCCATTTCCAAGCGTCTTATGTTCACTACCTCATCCCCAGGCTCACCACACAATCTGAAAACTGCTGATCAAAGGAACACATTGCCTATCAAGTTAATCATGTCATTCACAGACATGGGAGCCATTTAAAACCACACAGCCTTCTCCAGCAAATCTATTTTGCATAAATTAAATTTTCTAACACATCTGAAGCAGAACACATCTCAGAAAGGTCAGTAAGCATTAAGAGCTCAACTTTGGAACACTCCAAACACACTCATGGAGAAATCATTACCTCATAAATGGACAGAAAGCTAAACATAATCTTTATAAGATCTTCAAACTGTAAGAGAACTTAAAACTGTGAATGAAAACCTAACAGTTTAATACAGACATTTTTAAAACTAAGTTGTAATTAGTTTTTTTTTAAATAAAAAATGTGCATAGTGGATATGTGAAAAAGATTACACATTTGAAAAATTATGTTCTATATAAGAGAAAAGAAGATCATAGTCTGACTGAAGACCCTTCTTAGACAGTATGTTGCTCATGGAATGAAGGGGAGTATGGAGAACAAAAGTTACTGGTTATTATTATTATTATTAAATAAATAAATAAATTTGTATACCGCCCTTCAACCATAGATCTCAGGGTGGTTCACAATATAAAATTACAATATAAAAACTAACAAAATACAAAATAAAAACAAACCAATAATCCTCCCTCCCACAACACATTTAAAAGGGCAGTGGATGTCAATCAACCAAAGGCCTAGTTGAAGAGGAGTGTTTTTGCCTGGTGCCTAAAGGTGTATAATGAAGGTGCTAGCCGAAGCTCCCTGGGGAGAGTATTCCACAACAGGGGACCACTACAGAAAAGGCCCGTTATTGTGTTGCCCCCTTTGGACCTCTCATGGAGGAGGCACACAAAGAAGGACCTTAGAGACCTAAGGTCCTGGTAGGTTCACATAGAGAGAGGGAGTACTACAGTCCTGAGCCATTTAAGGCTTTATAGGTCAAAACCAGCACCTTGAATTGGGTCCAGAAACTGATTGGCAACCAGCACAGTCAGATCAGAATCAGTGTAATATGCTCAAACTGTCTTGTCCCAGTGAGCAATCTAGTTGGCATATAGTATATATACTACTGTCTGTGTAGGACAGACAAAACAGGTTTCTCCAACCTGCTGTCCTTCAGATGTTCTTGACTACAATCATGGCTGGGGGCTGATGGGAGTTGTAGTCCAAAAATCTGGAGAGCACCAGGTTGCAGAAAGCTGCTGTAATAACCACAGCAGAATCTTTTAACTGCTATACATGCTACTGGCATCACAATTTAAAGACATTCCAGTTCAATAAGAGGAGCCACCACTCAAGTGGTCTCATCTATTATACAATAAAATAATTCTGAAAAGTAGATATTGTCCAAACATATCCTTGCAATCTCTAACTTGTTATCAACAGCCTCATTTTTCAGAGCACCCAGACATCTTGCCAGCACTGACATCATTGATTGTGCTTGCCAACAGACGTGTAATTAAATCATGTCATTCTAATTTCAATGGCATTAGAAACACATATTTTGAATTTGGTAGCGGAGGGAAGAAATGGAAGAACCGACAGTCTGTGAGGAAAATGTTTCCAGAGTTTATCTGATGAACTTAATTATGAGTATTATGTGCATCATTTTCAAACTGCTAAATGTAAAAGGCTTTCAGTCTGGATACTTAATTTGGAGGGAAATAACTAAAGTGAATGTCAAGGCTGCTTTTTGCATTCTTAGTACATAAACTCAAACAGGTGAAATTGGCAAGTTGCCACACAAATCAATAGGAAAAATGTGTCCTGAATTGAATCCAAAAAGCAAAATTATAATTGTCAAAATTCTTTTGGACTTTCTTTTGGGCAAGAACTTTGTAAGGTTCTACAATTACGAAGTTGACTTTAAAGTAGGTTTTGCCCTTGTATATTAAAATTATCAACTAGTTACATCTCAGTTTTGCTGCAATTTTTCTCCAGGTAGGATGGCTGGCATGCATACAAAGCCTTATAAATGAAGGAAATTAAGTATTCTTTCCTCCCTTTGTTTACCATCATACAAGATTCCGTTTGTTAAACAGGAAGACTGAAAAGCTGAAGAAGTCTAGAACTCTCCCATTGTGTTTAGTTTCTGAAGTGTTATGCAGATTAGTAAGCGGCAAGGGAAGGGAATCTGTGGCCATCACTATATGGTCAACAACAGTTAAATCACGTCCTGCTAATTACATGTTGTAGTCCAACAACATCCTGAAGGCCACAAGTTCCCCATCTTTGCTCAAGAGTCTGCATGCCAGGAAATGAAAGTTGATGAGGGCAAAACAAACTCCTGAAGAAAGTTCCAAAATCTGGCCACAATAGGGTGTAGTGCTTTCCCCCCAGCAACATTTGGTGCACTTCACAACACAAAATCTGAGAATATTTATTTGAAATGCCCTGGTACCAAAATCAGACACCCCTGTCTCCGAGCAGCAAGAGACTCCAGGGCTCATAGTGTTAACACTCCAACTGGGCAGTTCTCAAAGCCATAGCTTTGGAATCAGTCGACAGAAAAGCCAAGCTTTTCTGTCTAGTTTCCAGCCCAGGCAAAAACTCACACACAAACTAGCCCCTGACCTATACTTCTCCATCCTAGGATGATGTGGCATTCACCCAGACGATGTGGAAAAAGACCTATGGTCTGACCAGGTTTACTCTCGTAGCTTCTAACCTCACAGATATAGATTTGGAATGGGCCCACATATATCATCAATACCACCCCCTCAGGCCTATATTATGTTTACATCTTTCATATGTTTTTATTTCACGATGCTTCTGGGCAATTTTGAGCATCTGGAATTTTCAACACCATGTCTCTTTGGGTGAAACTAAATGTGCTTGGGATTCTCCTCTCCCCCCCCTCTCCCACTCTCTCCACCAGCAGCAGATGTCTCATTTAGGATTGGAACTACAACACTGGAAGTTAGCCTCCCACTTGCTCTCAGTTTAATTACACTCACCAAGTCACTGGAGGTAAATACGTTTACCAATAGAAAAGTGGCCTATTGTTGTGCAACAAGGAAGCTGTGGATGCCTCCAGACAGAGACCTTCAATATTGAACCAACTTCAATATTTCCTTCCAGAAAGAAATTCCCTTCCATTCTTTGAGACAGCTGTAGCTGAGGAAATCTCTTCCCGCTCAGAGTAGAAGCATTTAGAGTCATGTTGCGACCTCCTTTCCCTGCCAACTTCAGTCCTCCAAGGGGGGCACCAGAAAGTGCTTAAACTTCCTAGACTTTGTCCAGGAACCCCAAGTAAATTCTGAGGGTTATGATTGTTTGAGGTGCCCTTTGTCAAGTCCAGGGAACTCAGAGGGACACTGGGATGGCCAGAATGGTTGGACAATTCCACGATTTATGGTGTCAATGACCATGCTTCCATCGACTCATTTCACACTTCTTGAAGTACAGCAAGAATAGAAGGAATCTGAATTCAAAGCTGAGGAAAACCTCTCCTTTCAGGAGGACTCTTCCTGCGTTCTTATGATGGGGGCATGCTATCCATTTCCCACTGAATTAGGGGGCAAAGGAATAGGAGATCTATGGGCACTGATAAGCCCTGGAAAAACTACGGTACATGAATTCAAACAAACTAAAACACTGGAAAAGGAGGGAAAACTTAGGAGAACAGGAGAAAACTGAAAGTGAAGCTATTAAAAAAAAGTAGACAGGTCTTAAAAATTAAGCTGCCATGCAAAACAATCATTCTCCTTAAGAGGGCAGACTCAGGAACTAAACATGGCCATTCAAGTTGGTTGACCATTCTTCTCTGGAAGGGTAAATTAAAGTACACTGGCCCAGCCTTCAGACTAGGAGAGTTAATCACTGTACACTTTGACATATTCGCATATCAACTCTCTAAAGGGTTAGATTATTTATTTACAAGAAGGTCTCACAACACTATCAAATATTATTTGGAAAAAGCATGAAAAAAGTTAATTGCTACTTCAGTAACTACCAGCTAATTACAGTGAACATCAATGAATTTACTCTAAAACTAACTGACAAGAAAGGAAGTAGCTAAAAGCAGGCAAACAAATCCCAAGTCTCTTGTTAACATAATATAGTTTCCCATGGGGGAGTATTACCTCCATGGAAATCCTTCTGTGTATCCGGTTTCTGAGGCAAACACCTGTAGGGGATTGGACTTCATCAGACGACGTTCCGGAAGCTTGATCACTTTCGCCATCTGATCCCATTTTCAGATTTTCATGTACAATATCTAAATCAAAGAAAACCAGCCATTACTTCACATTTCTGCCTTTACTGCCAACCAAAGGCACTGGACGAAACTAATGTAGTACCCATTTTATCAATAAGATTGTGCCCACGACATGATTGTTCTTTCTAAATATAAAACAACGCCATTTTGGTCCAACAAGTCTTATTGACTTGAGTTTCTATTTTTTAATTGAAACTTCTTCAATCTGCTTGTCTTTGAATACGAAGGCTACCAATATGCAGTTGAGATAGCAGGAAAAATGAGTTTAGAATGTGTACGGTCAAAATCTTCTGCAAGTCATACAGCTTCATATTAAGGATACATTTAAGAGGATGCTTTATTTAAAAGCTGCTAAGAAAGAATATTTCAAGCGAGAGTAATATTCAATTATCAAACAACTTCAAGTAATGGCACTGTGTTCTTGAAATGGGTAACAGTGCAAATCAGCTCCTTGCATATGCAATAGTAAATGTCAAATTGTGAATGTAACATTTACGTGTATTTTTTAGTGTTCTTAAAAGATAGTAGGAAATGAGAAAAACATACAAGAACCACAACTAGTGATGACTAAATTACATTCAGATTTGTATTATTTACCTCTAATGACAACTTTATGAAGGAAAAATAAGAAAATGTCTAGTTGTTTTTAAAGACGTTGGATCACTATTAAGAGGGATTAACAATGCTTTTGCCAATATATTCCAGTGAGGGAAATATGAACAGACTATTTTTCTTAGGGACACCAAATCTATGATTTTCAAAGCAAACAAGGAGTACTTTCTTGATGAAACATAAGACTGCAAGATAAAAGGCATATCTAGGCCATTCTGAAGAATTCAGCGGTGTGAATTATCTTGTCATGCTGCATAGTATTTAACAGATTCCTTTTCAAAAATGGGGGAGTGCATACCCGGTACTTCTCTGGATGGAAAATATTAAAATAAGGCACAAGTCTACAACCAAACAAACTGTCCTAGAAGAAATAATCCAGCAACACAATGGGCTGGTTCATTTGTAAAATGAAACCATGGTTTACTACAACACAGAGAAGCCTCAGTGAGTCTACAAATGGTGTGGGGCTTTGCATGCTGCTCTCTCCCTTCTCCTCTCATACAGTCAAGACTTTACAGTTTCAAAGAAACTCAGCTTAGAGTTATGTGCAATCCTGGAATATTGGTTAAAACAAAGGTTAACTGCTAACAAGACAGCTTCAATCCATGGTTTAAAACGTAAGTTACAAAGTGTTTAAAGTCTAATAGTTTTCTCAAAACTTTAAATAATACTAGCTGCTGCTGTCACAGCAAAGCAGCTGCTCACACAATGCCTCACCCACAATGCCTCATTCTGGAAGGACCCTATGTTCCCTAGGAAACTTTGTTAAAGTGAGGCATTGCTTGTTGGAGGCCCTGAAGAGATTTGGTACACGTACACTATAGGCTCTCCCTCAGGCAGCAGAACATCTTGTGCTGGCTCTTTTTTATTATTATTTTGGATTTGATATCCCGCTTTATCACTACCCGAAGGAGTCTCAAAGCGGGTAACATTCTCCTTTCCCTTCCTCCCCCACAACAAACACTCTATGAGGTGAGTGGGGCTAAGAGACTTCAAAGAAGTGTGACTGGCCCAAGGTCACCCAGCAGCTGCATGTGGAGGAGCGGAGACGCAAACCCGGTTCCCCAGATTACAAATCTACCACTCTTAATCACTACACCACCCTGGCTCTCTTTTGAGTACCAAAGCTGAACTGAGTTCACAGCCATGCAAAACTGAATCTCAAAATCAAGGTGGGAAGAGTCATTTTGTTGCTGCTATTCTTTAACATATTTGGATTCAGAAAAAATATTGCCTACTGCAATTATTGATCTACTGAAAATCACCCAGAACCTGGCTGATCTTTTGCCCACTAGAGGTTTAACTATTGTTTGCTTTAAAACAGGATTCCTCTTTTGCACCTAACAGTAAGTGAAGATTCTTTGAAATTGAAAGTAAAACTAGTCAGGCATTCTCCCAGCTGCACAGGAGGAGAGTCGGGTAGAGTACACAAATCCAATGCCTTGCTCCGGTTTACTGAAGATTATCTAACCCACTATGGAAATGCATACATATATTTGATTTTGACAGAAGCTGATTTCCTTTAGTATGGGGTTACAGGATGCTTTATGTTCTAGGCAAATAATGTGCAATCAATGTGTGGGAGAGGAGAAAGACTACACCTGTTCCACCTGTGCATATAAACTGCTGTGTACGTACACAAGTCCAATCAACATAGGCCTAGTTATGCAAAAGCAACATTAGACAATGTGCAAGTGCATCCATTATATATCATATCCAACGCATGTTGACTCAGGTTTAGGTGACAAGGGTGATGCAATCACCTGCTGATACTATAGGCTTTGTGCCATTTTAAACATTTACTTTGTTATTTGATTCCCCACCCCCCAATAAATGCTACTTTAGCACTATGTTCCCATAACAGAAATGGATAGCTAATTAAATAAATCCTGATGCTACCATGCCTAGATTTTAGCACTATACACTAATAAATGCAATATATTATTTTTTAAATAATTATCCAATCATGATCTAATAAAGGAGGTTCTACAATTTCCCATTATGTATTCCAGTACTGTCAACTAATGAAAAGGAATTAAATCAAATCCTGGTACAGGGTTTATAAACAGGCCTTTGATACAACAAAACATGTTTGTATGGGTATTGTCACATACACGCTTTAAATAAATTATATGGAAAATGACTGATGAGGAAGGTGAAGGCTTTATTGAAAAGTGCCATCTGCAGATTAAGTAGTTAGTTGCAGAATGGTTGAGATCAGGCAACAAAATATTCTATCGCTCCACTGTTATGAATACGAAAGATTCTTCTGTGAGTAATGGCATCCATTTTGGCAATTACAGGGCTTAAGCTTCCAATTCAGTAGAAGCTAGGCATAATGACTGCTGCAGTTTGCTAAGCTGGAGTAGCTTCTGTTTGCAGAAATTTATTTTTATAGCCCTAAATATTCTTGTATCTACTTGAAAATAAAACAAAAAATGCACTTTGTATTAATTAAAAAGTCATGCATGGGAGATGTTATTCCCATTATGCAAAAGAATGAATTTAATACAATTGACTGGGTGAAGTAGTGGCAGATGCAGGAAATTGACGATACCAACTGAAGTCCCCTTCTGCTTATCAGACAAAGCTGCACTCTGTTCATAGGAATGATTTCTATATCTTGAGCTTATTGACATAAAATTACACCTCTGGGAAACCTAATTCACATCTGCAGGCACAAAGAACTGGCAAGCCTGCCAGTTAATTTCTGTACAAAGAGGGGAGGGGAACCTGCACTCATGAATATTTAAGCAATATTCCAAGGATTCAGTAACATAAAAGCATGTAATTGATTCAGACAACAAAATAATTGCAGGAGGAGAGATCACCATAAGACTTAGGAAGGAGACTGTAAAGAATGGATTGGTTATGAATCTTATGCAAACGCTTTTCACAGCTGTCATCTCTAGCCAATGGGCTGAAGTCTGGCAATATCATCTTCCTACCACCACCAACTTAGAACAGTCAGTCCCAAATGTTTCATCACGGGGACTCGTGATTTACACTCCACCTTTATTTTGATTGCTTCAACCACCAAACGTTACTGCTATCTTAAGCTTCATTTAAGATGAAAGCCGACCAGGAGATGGCAACAACTGCAGTTTCCATTTAGAATGAGTAAGTATACAGAAGGATGTACAGTGGTACCTTGCAAGACGAATGCCTCGCAAGACGAAAGAGTTTTTCGTTTTTTGAGTTGCTTCGCAAGACGAATTTCCCTATGGCCTTGCTTCGCAAGACGAAAACGTCTTGCAAGTTTGTTTCCTTTTTCTTAAAACCGTTAATACCAGGGTGCATTGCTTGAAGAGGTGCTTCGCAAGATGAAAAATTCGCAAGACGAAAAAACTCGCAGAACGAATTAATTTCGTCTTGCGAGGCACCACTGTATACTTTTGAGATTTCTCGAAGCCTTCTTTTGTGAAGCACCATAACGCTGTGTACATGCTTTGTGGCACACTCTGGTCTGGATTAACTCGGCCTTTCTGGAAGGGTGATAGTATCCCTTGAATCGTGGGGCTCTTGAATCACAAGAGTGAACACCCAAATAGGGCTTTACAGCACCATGCTATTCATGTCTACTCACAAATAAGTCACACTGAGTTTCATGGGACTCACTCGCACATAAGTATGCATAGCACTGCAATCTTAGCGGCCTTTAAATAAACGATTCTATGAACTGCTGGGCTCCTGTCAACTGCTGCCAATAAAGTGGTACATGCGCTGCTCCACCAGCAATGTGGGCAGAAGGCCGCCAATGGTATCCCCAACACAGTCCAGTGGATAGCAATGAAATGGAGTGAAGGTGACATCAGCCTGGGATTTACAGGATGCTGAGTTGCTCTCACAGCTGGTGGGCATCAGGACTGATTTGTTCCCAATTGCTGTGCCAGCCTCATGCAGGTGCAGGGATCAAGCCTGATCAGCCGAGCTCCACACCTCCTTTCTGTTGCCACCACTCTGAGCAGCCAGGCTGTGGATGTGGTGGTAGCTCCATGACTCCAGAACCTCGGCTGCAGCGGTAAACAATTTGGATTGTGGTCTATGTGAGGGATACAGTCTACCTTCCTAGGTGTTAGCCATTCACATGGAAATGTTTTATAAATTAATAGTTTTGATTTGTTTACCGCTTACAGTTGTTGTTGTTGTTTTGCATCCAGCTAACTAGGATGCCATCCTACATAGATGGTGTCCACCAGTTTTATTTCTATTACTATATTAGAAATATGATTGCCTTACTGATACTCTGGAGTGCAGAAGCCATAGAATAACATAATGAATTGATAATATAAGGACACATTACCTAATCTGCTCCCGTTCCTTGGCATTGCCATGAAAGAGCCAAGGCTGCCACCGATAACACTGTGTGGTCTTCGTAGCGGAGGCTTTTTGAAGGATCCCGTGTACTGGTGAAGGAATGAGTGCATACTATGGGATGTTGGAGGTCTGCCATTCTTCACAATAGGCTCTGAAATTTGCCAACACCAACCAATTCATCCCACAAGCAGGAAATTCAGGAACATGTTGAGAGAGAGAAAAAAAAGAAGAACAGAGTTACCACACAGTCTGCTTACTGTGGTATTTGAATGAGGTTCAAAATATTTGAAACCTGGAAGGTAGATCATCAACGGTGAAGCACACCACACAAAAGAAAATGCACAATAAAAAATGTTCCCTTTCACTCCCCCCTGTGCACAGAAGCTGAGCCAGAGAAACTCCCTAAGCATAGCTGAGAGCCAGAATATTGTATAACCTAGCAGGCATGCAGCAATCACTGAGCTGCTACAAGAGACAGGCAGTCAATTCACCCCGATATCATCAAGGTCTTGTACAGACTGACACCTCTGGCTCATCGCAAAGGGTGAGAAAGCCGCTGCTGCAGAGGGTTGAAGAGAGCAACAATAAGTAGGTGAACAGATGTCCTTCCTTTCAGGGGTAGTGCAAAGCCATCATGGTATAGAGTCCAGAGTGAAAAAGAAATCTGTATGTTTGCTGAATCTGCATAAATTTAAACAGGTTGCACCAGCTTTTCCTGACAAATAATGTTAAAATTCTGTGCTCAGGCAATTCACATTTTTAATGCAGGGTACTTGCAGCCCGGTGTATCATCCCTCAGACAATGTGGCTGGGAAGCTGAGGGAATCACATTCTTTGAAAGTCCTGCCTAATGGACTCATATGAAAAGGTTCCATCCTTAAGATGGCTCATATACATGCAGAAAGGGTAATATTCCGTTTTGTGAATTTAGAATACACCAACATAAGCAGAGCATAATAAATATATCATCAACTACCTTTAAAAAAACCCATAGAGAAAACATGAAGTGGTAAGAAAACTAAATGGCCTCAGATGTTACTGAATTACATAAATTTATTCAATTAATACATCAAAGAATCGACACTGTCTGTTAAAAAGCCTTAAGGTATTCATGAAGTACCTTTGATTAAAACTAAACAAATCTGCAAGAAACAGATTGTTCAAAAGTAATCCCACACTGTCAAGTTCTCTTCTTCTATTAGACCAAAACAGTGAGAAGTCCAATCCTATGTGTGGAAAGTTTACGAGCTTTTGTGAATTTTGGATCTATAATGTAATTAAAATAAGTAGCCAAATTTCCTCAAAGAGGAAAAACAAAAGACTTTTTAAACTGCAAAGTGTTTATGTGCTAGAATGGAAGCATAGCTTTGTGTCATTTCATTGATTACATTTTTACTCTCATGTAGGAACACATAAGTGTGATCTGTTTACTTTCAGCAGTATATGCACATAGTTGTATTGAAATCACGTGTTCTTTTCTACAAGGAGAAAACTGTAACAAATTATTCCTATGAAGTGACCTGCTCTCTATTTTGAGTTAAACAGTGGGCAGCTCAATTCATTACAATTCTCTACACAGGAACAATTCTTGTTTAACCTTGTACCCAAGACCCTCACATCCTAGGAATGTGATAATGGCAACTAGGAATGTGAAATGTTTTTTTCAGACCTATTCATTTCTCTTTCCTGAGAAACAATCCAAGTAACTTTAAGCTATGTGACTGGATGAAGGATATTACCCTCTTGAATAGCACTACCCAAGCAACAAACCAATGCTGCTAGCATTCTTTATTGCCCTTGAAGGTATCATATACTTATTAGCACCTCTCTGCCTTCAGAAAGCAGGGAGTCCTGCAAGCTGAGAAGAGTTCGCCAAGGCAAAGGCACTGCCACTGTTGTAGAGGTTCTTAAGCACAACACTGTCCAAAGCCAGGCCTCAGGAAACCTTACAAGCTTAAAGGCACAACCTTCAAGCTGACAGAAAATGTCTGAGAGGACTGACTGAGTGGCGAGAGAGCCCAAAGGAGGGGGAGCAAGCTGGAAGAACAAAAGGAGCAGGGTCAAAGGGCAGGAGAGGGAGAGGGACCAAGGGAAAGAGAAAGGAGAAAGGCAACTTAGCATGGGAAGGGGATATGTGGGGCAGCAGGAACCGAGGGCAGCCAACCTCTCTGGCCTTTGTTCTCCGCTTATTACGATTCCTCCTAAGTCTCCACCGCTATCACGTACTTATGCACAGCACAGACACTGGAGCAGTTCTGCTTGCCTAGCTATATTTTCAGAAGCTGTGAGTAACGCACAGGGAATCGAAAGTTAACACCGTTACTTCGTGTTGTCTCTTCTACATAACAGCCCTGTAAGACAGGGTGAACACCTACGCTCAACCACTTCCAGACCGTAGTGAAAAGCTTCCGACGGCTAGATGGACGTTAACAGGGGTTTTTATAAAAAGGCACATCCTGTTGCTCGACCACAATCCATTTGTGCTCATTAAATAATCATGTTCATGGTTTCCCTTTGCTTCTCTGAAGCAAAGCTGAGTGGCTCATTCAGTAGACTTTTGTCTCTCTCAAGACAGACAGATGCCAACAACAGAGCATGAGACTCTTAATTGCAGGATTGTGGGTTCGTGCCCCACGTTGGGCAAAGGATTCCTGCACTGTACACTAAAAGATCAATTTCTTACAAGTGCGCAATGAGTATTTTGTAGCACTTGTAACAGTGCCAGTTTTGCAGACTAAATAGGCATATATGGGCTAAGGCAATCCCACAAGCATACTGGTATATATTTAACTCCCTTGTTGATATTTGGTGAGCTGCTTCTTATGATGAAATCATTTTACTACTTTCCCACAGATCCCACCAAAGCATCTCTAGTTTATTAAGATTTACATATTCTGGAACCTAGCCATCAAGGGAATGGTCATAAGCTTTATTTCTGTGTGTCAAGAGCCTTTCCTTTGCAACTGTTCACCACAGCAGGATATTCTGGTCTTCTAAATGAGGGAGATGTCTACCCACAATTTGCAACTGTTCAGAAAACAGCTAGGATACTCTAAGAGAAATCAATTCAAGATGACTTGCAGGAGCCTTAAATTATACAGTGGCAGATCTCAGAAGGGTAAACGGACAGGTATTAACACAGCTCTAAGTTTCTTTGTAGATGATGGAAACAGTATAAACAATGACTTCCAGAAAAACAGAAGTGCACTCTCTAAATACAGAACGAAGCAGTTGCTTAGGAACAGAATCAGGAAGCATTTCATATAGCAAGATGCTTGGCAGCCAAGGGACAAAGAAACTCTCTGGTGAGATGTTCAACTGTAGTCATATGGATTTATATCTAGCTGTGTACAATATGCGCGTTGGACTTTGGATCAACAACAAGCTTTATGTTGCATGCTTTACCATGAAGAAGCCAACAGTACAAGATCTATAAGTAAGGCTTCAAGCCAAACTGGAAATAGCAAAACTGGTCCTTACTGGTGCCTTAGCACCAGTGCCCTGGGGAGGTCACTTTGGTGCTGTTAGCAGCGGTTTGACTGTACCCCTGGAGGCGCACTTCATTGTCTCTTGAGAAAGACAGATGCCAATAGTAAGCTATATCCCTAAAATTTATGGAATTTGTCCTCTGCTCCCTTCACCACCTTTTCCCAGATGGTCAGTGCAGCTTGAAGCTTCCAAAATGTGTAAACATAAACAGTATACTTGAAAAAGGCTTAAAAGGCTGCATAGTCAATAGGACCAGTGATGTAGAATCTCATTTGCCAGGGTTAAATCTACTCCACGTCCTATCTGACTAAAAAAACAAGACCAAGAGTACACTGTCCTTTGCCCCTCTTGTTCATGATTTCCTTGCAGTACTTTGCGATGCTCCTCCCCCTTCCTACACACTCTTCCGCCCCACACATAATGTTCTCTTCCCTTCTGCTACTATTTGTTCCTTCTTCCCACAAAGCTTTGCTTTCTCTATACATACAGTTACTTAAAAATGAGAGTTAGCAGCAGGGTTCTGTTCTCGAAGGCCTGAGGTGACAGTTCTAGCCATGACTTCATGAATGCCTTTTATACAGCAGCAATAAACATAAGAGTTCACTCTCCTTAGAGGCGGATACACAGCAAGACAAGCTCACATGTGGGCCAGGATTTGGCTGCGTAATGGCAAGTCAATATTATTCATTCTGAATTGTTGCAAGAGGAAACACAGCGTGTGAGCAAGGAAGGATATTCTGCTCTGAACACACACACACACACACACACACACACACGTATACTTAATGCTTAGGATATTATGTATATCAGAATAATACAGTCTGAGAAGTTAAGCCATGCCTTAAGAAACAGTTCTTCGGATAGTGAACTGTATAATTTGACTCATTCTCAGGTCTGAAGAAGGCACGCCCACCTTTATGCAACTTCTCCTTTTCCATATAACGCATCACAAATAGCTTTCCCACATGCACAGGAATTGTGACCACTACTCAAATAAATAATTTGCATGAAATTAAGGGAACCATAAACACCGCTGATGTTTTGTTGACATTCTTTGCTGCAGCTTCTACTCCTATAGAGGTAAACTATTTCTTATACAGTGGTACCTTGGGTTACAAACACCTTGGGTTGCAAACACTTCGGGTTACAAACTCAGCTAACCTGGAACTAGTACCTCGGGTTACAGACTTTGCCCCAGGATGAGAACGGAAATTGCGTGCCAGCGGCGCGGCGGCGGCAGGAGGCCCCATTAGCGAAAACGCATGACAAGTTAAGAACGGTTTCGGTTAAGAATGGATCTCTGGAACGAATTAAGTTTATAACCCGAGATACTACTGTACTGAACAATAGCAGAAGAGGCTCCAACAAACCTCTAGCTGAATAGCAGCTGTTCTCTTATTTGCAAATAAATTCCTGTATCCAAATCTAGAGGAGGGAAAGGGCCATGTAGAATTTTGAATGGTCACAGAATAGGGTTTCAGCACCTTCTCCCCATGAGTAACTAAAGCAAGATAATTACAGTGGTACCTCTAGGTACAAACTTAATTCGTTCTGGAGGTCTGTTCTTAACCTGAGGTACCACTTTAGCTAATGAAGCCTCCCACTGCCACCGCCGTGCGATTTCTGTTCTCATCCTGAGATAAAGTTCTTAACCCGAGGTACTACTTCCGGGTTGGGATGCAGGTGGCGCTGTGGGTTAAACCACAGAGCCTAGGATTTGCCGATCAGAAGGTCGGTGGTTCGAATCCCCACAATGGGGTGAGCTCCCTTTGCTCGGTCCCTGCTCCTGCCAAGCTAGCAGTTTGAAAGCACGTCAAAGTGCAAGTAGATAAATAGGGACCGCTCCGGTGGGAAGGTAAACGGCGTTTCCGTGCACTGCTCTGGTTTGCCAGAAGCGGCTTAGTCATGCTGGCCACATGACCCAGAAGCTGTCTGCGGACAAATGCCGGCTCCCTCGGCCTGTAAAGTGAGATGAGTGCCGCAACCCCAGAGTTGGTCACGACTGGACCTAATGGTCAGGGGTCCCTTTACCTTACTTCCGGGTTAGCAGAGTCTCTAACCCAAAGTGTTTGTAACACGAGGTGTTTGCAACCCGAGGTACCACTGTATATATTGCTCAATCTATTAGATTATCTTCATCATTGCTTCTTCTAAGCTATTGATCAACAGTTACTTGCCAGGATCCCAAGCACATGTCACTCTAAGCCAGTTAACCAGTTGCACAAAAAACGGGATCTGGGACCTTACGAATGCAAAGCACCACTGAGAGACAGTCTTCTGCCATATTATGCAATTTAAAGAAATATAAATCAATTAAGGAAACATGTATGGATTCCGGTGTGTGTGTGTGTGTGTGTGTGTGTGTGTGTGTGAAGAATTTGGATTACCTTGGCACAGAAATTTGAAATACTGAAATCTTCCTAGCAGTAAGACACTAGAATCCCTTCCGATATTGTTGGACTACCAATTCCTGCTGCCCCAATTCACATGATCATCAATGAGATGTTGTGCAACCAATCTCATCTGTTAATACTACAAAACACCACTATTGGACAAGCCATGCACACTGTTCAGTGCTTTTCAGAAGCCATGAGTTTGGGAACTCAGCTTATGCTTTCTAAACAACGCATCAGCTGATATTTTACACAGCTGCAAAAATAAATAAATTGAAAGCAATGTTATAAACACAATACTGAATACCATAATTTACAAGGCAGTAAATTGGATCAGTACAGAAGTGGCAATTCTGCTAGTTAAGTATGAAATGATACCACATTTTTGCAGCTTAATATGTTAATGATACAAGGCTAGACACAAAGGCATTTTTGAAGCATTCCCATCAAATCTGTAGTAACTCGAGCTTAACATATATTACAGTGGATGCTTGGGTTGCAAACGTGATTCATGCGGGATGCATGTTCGCAACCCGCAGCGTTCACAACCCGCAGCGGCACGTCTGCACACACGCAGGTTGCGATTCGGTGCTTCTGCGCATGCACAAAGTGCGATTTGCCACTTCTATGCATGCGCGACCCTCCAAACCTGGAAGTAACCCATTCTGGTACTTCCGGGTTTTGGTGGGTCCATAACCCGAAAAAACGCAACCTGAAACGTCTGTAACCTGAGGTATGACTGTACTTGCAATTACTTCCCAAAAGTAAAGATACACACTTGTTATTCTAAACTAAAACATCAAAACAATTTAAATTCATCACTCTTGCTGCAAGTAACTTTTATCATTAAAAGAATACCATTTTCATAAATACTTGATAAAATTTAAGCAAAGCGGTTATTTTTACCGTTATCTTTACTGCTGTTTTCTTCAATAGTCATTTGCTCGGCCAGTTCAGAAAGTGACTCATCAATCGTCTGGCTCCCACGCAACGTTAGGGAAAGTCTCCTCTTGAACTTTTTCATTCTATCTGTAATACGTCTGGCTCACGGAAGCCTATTAAAATAAGAAAGTTGTTATTTTAAACACTTGTTTCAACTACAAGAAAAATGTGTTTAGTGCTGATTGCTTATACAGTATCAATCTAAACTTTGTAAGGTCATTTTAACAAAAGAGCTAAGTTTTGAAATTGTGAATTTAATGTTTATCTCAGTTCTATTCTGGCTTATCTTGGCTTGTGGTGGGTAAGTTGTAACAAAATAAAATACCCCATTAAAAGACACCACACATTTATTATAACACACCCAGAGTCTCCACTTTTTAAAACCAACCAAAGTTTTACAGGCTTAGACTGACAAATCTTTAGAAAATGGTAGTTCCACAACTGTGTTGTGACCAACTAGAATATTCTTCGCCTATGCGTTCCTGCTGTCCAACTTCATATGTAGATGGTGTAATTTTAAAAAGGTACACCTTATGGGTTATGATGAAATTTAAGGGAGGTCTAACCAATAGAAGCACTTCCTGGGAGATTTGACTGTGTGGAGCTGGGTTTGGAGGAGAGTTTGTATACACAATTCTGTTGGGACTGGATGAATTGCAAATGAATTAAAGCTCCTTAGAGGAGCTTAGAAGGAACCTTAAGTGGTGAACTTTCAGCTCTCCAAATGTTGTTGAACTACAATTCCCATCATCCCTGACCACTGACCATGCTTGCAATGGATGATGGGAACTGTAGTTCAGCAAGATCTGGAGAGACAAAGGTTCACCGCTGCTGTATTAGATAAACTTCATGCAACAGCCTTCTGCAGCAAAACCAGAATATACCTTTCACAATTTTCCAGTGAGACCCCTCTCCTACACAAGCAAGCTGGGTGGAAGATCAAAGACGCAATGAGGGCAGTCCTTGATGGATGTGGTCAGAACAGATTTCCACAAATGTGCTTTCCGGGTCACTACAAACCAGACCAAATTATTTCCTGGTGACAGTCTTCCCAAACCCAACAAAACACAAGAAGCTCCCTCACTCCTAAGCTATACCATGCTCTCATTCTTTGCTTAGTTGAAGGGACAGACTCTGACCCACTCCTGTCCTGTAGCGTATACACAGGACTCAGGGGAGACGACAGCAGAGATTTGTGACAATCCGCCTTGGTTGAATTCAAATGCTTCAAAATCCCAGTACAGGTTTACTGGGCATGAAATATTACTCCCATCTGTATGACTATCTCTCAAGGTGGTAGGAAAGCAAATAAAGCAATTAAAATAACATGGAAAGGGAAAAGGGGGATAATACGACATCCTATTGAGAGCAGTCTGGGCCAGCTTCTCCAAACTATTTGCTCACTTTTTGATTGACCTGTTCAAAACTGGACCATGTTTTCAAACAGAAGTGCTAGAAATATGAAGGCAAAGCAGATCAGGAAATACAAAAAAGTTATTTTTAAAAATTTTATTTTATAAAATAGTAAAACAGGAAGATTTTACTCTTTGGTTAATGTTCTTGTGCTTAAGATGACCCATCAATTATGGAAAATCTTTGGGACTAAAGTACAATGACGTGGAAACATCTTCCACATCAGAACCAACGGAATGTATGACTTAATTCCTTACTTCCTATCAATGCGCAGGACAGCATTCTAAAACAAAGGGTAAATTAAGTCCAGAGGGATGTTCTGTGTGAGTCTCAGTGTTGGTGAGCAGACTTCAGAAAAGTATCTGATTCATGTGTAAGTATTTTAAGGATTAGTTTATGAATCCTGCCACCCTCAGACCCAAGTGTTGCATCAGAGGAGAGGAATGGTTACTACTCCCTTCTGTTAGCTTCCCATGCTGCTGCAGTAACATTTGAAACCCAGCAATGAAATGGGAATGCAAGACATATTTACTTTCCATACCTGGCACTTTCAACCAAGGGGGAAACCTATTCTATTTTTGAGTTGCAATTGTTTTTGATTTACAGAACATGGGCTGAGTACATATAGTTTTTAGTCCAAAGGACCCACTATGTTTAGGCAGATATAAGCACATACTAATTATACTCCTTTCTGCAGAAGTCTGAATGGCAATATAAAAAGACTACTACAGGCAACCCGCTCCCCACCCCCAAAAAAAACCACACTGCTAATCTGACAAAGATACATTTGTTCCACTGGTATGCCAACACAAACTAAAAGAATTAGAATTTGGCAAGAGAAATATACTGCTTAAGAATAGCTTTGTATCCATTCTGGGCTTCTTTGGGAGGAAGGGTGGGGATATAAATTTAATAAATAAACAAATGCAGCTCAGAACTGAACTAATGCAGCATTTAACATCTGAGTTTTTTCAGGCATATGCTGCTGAAGACTGGAAATTTAAGCAAAATAATAATAATCAAAAATCAAATGTAATATCCAAGAAACATCCCCTGCCAGTAACCTGAAAATGAATGCCCTTCATTATATTAAGACATTGATAGATGTATTTGCTTTCTAGTGGAAACTAATTCCATTTCTAGGCACAAGACAATAGTAAATGGTACTGTTGCTGGCTAAAGTGTAAGGTTCAGTGCCAAAAACACAAAACCCAACATAAAAGGTTGTGTGCACTGTAGCGACAAGCTGAAGTCAGGCAGACGTATACTTGTTCCACTGGTGAAATGTTCTGCACCAGCTAAATTCTGTGCACAAAAAGAGAGAAAAAGCATAAGCTGGCTGTTGCTGACTTTGTGCAACAGCTTGCAGAATCTGTTGGAAAGCCAGTTCCTGCTAGCACAACTGCTGCATTCCTTTGTTGTGCAACTTTAAAACTCACAATGAACACTGGATATAACCCACTAAATTCCACACTCTAATCTGACTTTGATAGTCTGCTTTTCTGTGAAGCTCTGATTGCATGCTACCATTGCCTCAGCCTCGTGTGGCAATGATTATTAAGCTATCCCCACAATGTAGATGCTCCTCTCTCCCACAATGACTTGGCCAATTTCTAGCTCCAGAAGCTGGAAGACAGCAAAAGAAAGCTCATATGAAGATACACTGCGGTGTTTTTGCACATCCCAACCTGAGCCACTTTCAATAGTCAGCCTTGGAGTCAACAGGCTGCAAAGGATGGGGCCATGCAAGTCAGTGCACTTTTACATGGAAGTGTTTGCCTTCTTCTGCAGGGCTTTCATTCTCCCTACTTGCAAAGCTGTCGAAAATTAACAAAGCAAGTCATTCTTAGCACAAATAGTTATGGTATCAAATACGAAGAGAGGCAGCTGTAATTTCAGACAAAGCTTCATTTACACGGCATCTACAGCTATCGGCAGCATGTGATAAATGTACTCAATTTTTTTAGGGCCTGCAGTGATACAGTTATGATGTTAGCTGATGGGCAATTATGTTGTCTGCTTTACAGTGGTACCTTGTGTTACGTACTTAATCCGTTCCAGAGGTCCATTCGTAACAGGAAACCGCTCGTAACATGAGGCGCCCTTTCGCTGGTGGCGCCTCCCGCTGCTGCCGCGCCGCCAGAGCGCAACTTCCGCTCGCATCCCGGGGCAAAGGTCGCAACAAGGGGCATCTACTTCCGGGTTAGCAGAGCGCGTAACCCGCAGCATTCGTAAGGGGGACAGTACATAACACAAGGTACCACTGTATTTGTACTAGTTACAGATAGGTAGCCGTGTTGGTCTGCCATAGTCAAAATAAAAAAATTCCTTCCAGTAGCACCTTAAAGACCAACTAAGTTAGTTCTTGGTATGAGCTTTTGTGTGCATGCACACTGTGTATCTGAAATAGTGTGCCTGCACACGAAAGCTCATACCAAGAACTAACTTAGTTGGTCTTTAAGGTGCTACTGGAAGGAATTTTTTTATTTTGTATTTGTACTGTATTTGTACCTCTCTTTAGTGGACAGTTTTACAATAATCACACACACACACACACACACACACACACACACACACACACCATTTTCAGAGCAGTGCATAGCTGCCTCTGAACAGAAAAAAGACAGCAGGGTAAACTAAAGAGTGATACAGAGTTCAACTCCATGGGCATAGCCAGGCCTTTTGTTAGGGGGGCAGAACCTCAGTTTACTATGTATTTTTATTGATTTTTATTGATTTGGGGGTGGGAAACTGCCCATCCCTGCCTCCCCTGGCTACGCCCATGTTCAACTCTGCTGTCTTTCATTACAGAAGCGATCACACTTTTTGCAGGGAGGGGTAGCACATCTTGCTGGCATAGTGTTCAGCTTTCAAATTTAAAAAAGGAAGAGCCTTAGACAAAAAACAAACGGGTAATAATCAGGATGGTCCCTGCTGCCAGACACAGTTCTGTCTGGCGCAAAGCCTTTATATTTCTATGCCAAAATAAGCCTGCTTCCACCTGCTTCTCACTCACCCGGCTGATCTCTGACTCTCTGAAGTAACATGGGTGCAACAATTTACACCAATCTAAAAATCAACAAGGATAAATGGGAAGTCCAATACATTTCTGGAGGCATGGATGATACGAAGATTTCTGATACATGAGACAAATCAGACCCCCTAACATAACAGTCCTAGGAAGAACAACAAAATTATGGGTATTAATGTCTGTCTGTGACAATAAACAGGAGAAGAACTTGTAATTAGTAAATGAAAGCCATCTGTATAAAGCAACAGAAATGACCAGAGGCAGCAACAGAACACTTGAAAACACATGACCAGTAAAAGCAGACACACACCTCTAGTGATGTCACAGTTCCAACAGAGTGTGGAAGTTCTTTCCAGGCAACAAATGTCTTTTAGCAGATGACTAGTGTGCTGCCCGATCTGATGGGATTATGAGAAGAAACTATGGCAACATGGTTCCCACGCCTAAAACCACACACTTGGAACCAAAGGCATCATTTTTCAAGTGGATGGCGCAAAATGGCCTCTCTGCTTTCCTCCTACTCCTTGCATCCACTGCAACTTCCTGAGGCTATAACATGCTGCTCTCAAGAACTCCTAGATATCAACAGCAACTTTTTGGGAGGCAGTAGTCTCCTAGACAGAGCCCACCTGCATGTTTTTGTATATAAACCCTAGTACTTGAAGAGATGTGCATAGTCCCAATATAAAGAGGTGGAGAGAGACAATGTATAAAACGTGAGCTTGATCATCATTTCACTTCTGCTAATATCAAACTTGATAGTCCAGTGAAACATGCTTATTGCCCTCCAAGAGGAAGAGGAAGTGGAGTGTATGTCCAGAGAGTATATGGGGAGGTAAACAGATTTGGGAAACATCTGATCCGACAGGACCTCCAACAATTTAAATGCATTCCAAGACCATAATTCTCCCCCCACCCCAACACCAGGATGCTATAAACTTTCAAGGACTTTGAGCTCTTTGAAGTTAAATGAATTCTGGGTGGGGGTTCTGGAATTAATTAGAAAAGTAATTATGCAATCCTAATTAATCATCCTTCCAGGGACTCTTTAAGCTTCTATAAAGGCGAAAAAGTTTCTAAGAGTAAGTAGTACTGCTTAAAAATATTATAGAAGGAGTTGAATTGATTCCAGGCTGTGCAACATGACGCACAGGCTCCTTGAATCCAACTTCCCACTCAAAATCTCCTGTACGCTGTTGAAAGGTAAAGGTAAATAAAACCCTTGACTTCACAGCTTGAGTTCAAAGCTACTGAATCCTACTTACCTAGCAGCTCTAAACCCCAACAGTCAGGCCCATAGTGCAATGGCACTGTAGCACTGCTGAGGTTCAAGCTTAGCTGAGAACTGTTGTTTGAGCTCATTGCTGCAACTGCTGAGCTTTGCCAACTCACTAGCTTTGGCTGAAAGGTGGCCTTGGTGGCAGGGGAGGGAGGGAAGTGAAGAGAACAATGGCACTTCCAGCCTCCCAGCAGAGTAGACTCCCTCCCCTCTCCTCTGTTGCTGGGTGATGCAGAATCTGAAAGGGGTCTAGAGTCACTTCCTCTCCCGGTCAATCTCCAATGGTGACTGTTCTTTGGAGGGGGGTGGGCCTGCGTCCCCAGTGGGGCCAGTTTCGCTAGTCTCTACGTATGCCTCTGCCTACCATTCAGTGCCAGAAGCTGTGAGATCAGGCACCAAGTGCCCTTAATTGCTCCATACTTTGGTTAAATTTGGTATTTGGTCTGCACAAAGGGCAGAACAAAGTGTGACAGATCTAATCAGCAAATCTGTTTGATCATCTATTCTCCCTATGAGACAAATTCTGTCTCTTAAAGGCAGATCCAGAAAATTCAAAGATAAGTTCTCCCTTAATATTCATGGGGAGTCCAAAACTTCTAGTAGCACATATATGCAAAAAGGGGTTTAGCTGCTGTTAAGAGTTACCACCAATTCCCTTTTAAACTAACTTCAGGAAAAAACAGAAACCAGAGAATACATGCTAAAATCTATTGAGAATGGGACTCGTTCATCTAGCTGTCCAACTATCACTACCTCTTTACAGCTAGCTCAGGTTTTGCATGCAACTTGATTTCTGTTTATTAATAATAGGAAATTGGTCACTTTCAAACTATCTAAGACAGGCAAGTCTAATAAATAAAGTCCTTGCTCTTACTTTACAACAGTTTCCCACTGCACACCTTCTATTAAACATGAAAATCCTGTGAAATATTTGATTATTAACTTGTTTTGCATTGGGTTGGGATCTTAAGACCTGCCACTATTGGAGGCAGCATGTTTACTTATTGGTCTGAGTATATCATGCCTACTCTGCAAACTTTACATTGGCTAGTCACCAAAGGCAGATTGAGTTTTAGGACAGCATAAGGGCTCGTTTAAAGTTCTGGCTCCAAGACTTCACAGCTTAGTAAAAAGCTGCAATTTGAAATCTACTTGTATTCACGATAACTTAAATGTAAAGGCAATTAGTTGCAAAACTGATTTGTTGAAAGAGAACCTACACACATTTTCCTCTGATATCTACTTACTGCTTCCCAGATTCAATGCAAATCTGAAACAAATCCAACAGAGGCATTTCTTTAAAGATCCATAGAAGTGCTTATTATTCTTTACCACTCAGTTTTCAATTAACTTGTTCTGCAGGAGAACCATTTTATCTTGTTTTGCGTGGTTTACTCTTTCGTACAAATACTACATCACAGTGAACATTGACTTCCACATGTGAATTCTGACAATCTCAACTGGTTTGTGTGAATGTCCAAGTGAATTTATGAAATACTGACAGCGCCCCAACTGCTGTTTTGGATATACACAAGTTGGCAAATTACATTTAGATCACTGTCAACGTTAGCCATCTGGAATTGTCAGGACTCATACCTGAAAACACCACAGTTCACCATATTTTGGACACTCGCAGCAATGTACACACATATTACAGATTTCTAATGAATAAAGGATGCATAGTGCTGCTGTTTCTTTTTAGCTACTTTGGGTTATATGACTGTCAATCAAGTCTACCCTCTCTACCCCCGCAAAAATACATGTCCTTTGAACACAAACGTGGCAATCATTTCTGGCTTACAAACACTGGACTTTCCAAATGCAGAAATACCTTTAAAACTATACCATTCATATACACAGATCTGAAAAGCAATCCTAACAGCAAGATTCAGATATAGTATATCTGCTGCAGCAGCAAAAGCTGCTTATCTGCTCAGCTCATTCCTACCATACTGACTATAATCATTTCTAAACTTTCCAGCAGCTACAATGTAGATAAATGTTTTCATTCATATGCAGGTGGCTAACATGAGACAAATTCAGTGAACTTGAACAGAATGAGGGCTTTCTATAGTTGTTAGTCACTGATGTAATCTGACTGTACCATTTACAGAATGTCTTCACTTACCACTTACATCATTCTGCTCAGTGTAAGGCTTTAAAAATTCATTATGGATTTTACAAAGTAAAATAAATATAGATGCATTATTCAAAGCAGCTCTTTTTTGAACTCCGTTAAAAATATAAGGCATCTCAATAACAGATTCTGATTCTCAAACCTTTATTAGCATATGTACAAGATTCCAGTAGGGTTCAATACAAAAAAAAACCACTCCAAACCTAACTCTAATATTTATCCATCCTAGATAAACATAAAAAGGCTACTTTGCAACATCTCAATAGTATATTTTTAAACAACTGGGTTTTGTCCTATGGGACATGGATATTCTTGCAACTATGAAAAATACGGTAGCCAAACAAATATTCGCTATCAATGTTTACAACAGAGATTGCCAAAGTCACCTAGATTGCAAAGTTCAGCTATAAGAAGTAGGTAATGCAAAGGTATTGCCTTGCTACACAAATTGCACAAAATGTGGAGATAATTAAGCTAAAAATGTTGACTGAAACAAGAGGCTTGGATAGACATCTGTAAGAGTAACCTCATAATTCTGTCTAGTAATACACATCATACCAATTTTGTCAATCCTCCCGTTACTAATCAACCCTGTTAGAAAGGTGAGGATTAACAAAATGTAAGCAATATGAAAATCAAGGTGGTCAAATGCTTATCAATCACACTGACTTCCTCTGAAATCACACTTAGAGGGAAAATGTTTGAAGTGTGTTAATCATTTGCAGCTGGATACTATAAGTTTCTCCATTAAATTAGAAGATGGAAGTCAAAACAGCCCTGTTTATTCAAGTACAGTATCTTCTTAATGCAAAAGGTGTCAAGCTGAATAATGCTGTGCACTTTGCCAGCTCAAAA
This sequence comes from Podarcis bocagei, assembly GCF_964188305.1. NCBI lineage: Eukaryota > Metazoa > Chordata > Lepidosauria > Squamata > Lacertidae > Podarcis > Podarcis bocagei. The sequence continues at coordinate 38,749,962 of NC_138135.1, read as the reverse complement.
ATATAAACACCTCAAGATTCAACACAATAAAACAAATTACTGATTGTTCAAATAGAAAACACGATCACCTAGGTTGACATTTGCCGGCACATGTGGAGCCACAGGGAACCCTACAAGAAACAAAGCTATTTGTTTATTTACTCAGGAGGAACCAGCACAAGCAGAAAACAAAAATCCACACATTCAAGTAATCCCAAATAACATGCAAGAGCTTTAAATATTTGTTTATTTTATTTCCTTTGTTCCTACAATGAAACTCATGTTGGTACATAAATAAGAGAAAAAGCATGATGAAGAATGACTCAAGAATGAGTGTGATGTAGTACTCTAAATTATTCTTTCCAATAAAGAATTGTAAAAATGCTTTCCTATCAAAACCATACGCTATTGTGCTATGTATTCCCATTACAGGTACAGAGTCAAAATTTCTAGTTTTCTTAAGATACAAAGGACTTTCACATGCTTATCACAGCATGTGGTATATTTACTACCCCACACAGGCACTTTGCAGTGTAAAATATTATGCAGCCCAGGCAAAGGTTTACATGCGCATCACGAGAAAGTACAGATATGAAAATTTCAACCATGCTAAAATTATGGCTCACATCTTCCTTCCTCCATCCCCTCCCCCAAGTTACCACCACTTATCTCAACTTCTCCCCCTAAGATGCACTGTTTCACCCAGGGTTTCTGAAACAGTTTCTACATCTATTATGAACTTACTGGCAAAAATTTCCTCATAGTTCTTACAAAAGCTCACCAAGGGTCCAAATCAGGTTTGTTTGTTTTTATCTTCTTGCATGGCACACATGGATTTGCATAGAAAAAGCTGGCCAACTAAAGTAACTGGCCATGTACAGTTACTTACCTCACTTTCTACTCTATTTCTTGAACTTCAGTTCAAGTTTGTATATTATACAAGTTTCATTGTACTGGAAAACTATACGAAAACAACCCACCCACAAAAATGTAGCTAAAAATCAAAAGGTTGTTCTATTTTTATACTTCCAGCTTCTGACAGACTGGCTTATCTTAAGGTTTCAGTTCACCAAGGACAGAGGAAAATAAAATTTGAACTGTTAGAATGCTATCCATCTAAGACATACTCAGAGGAGACTCAACAAAACCAGTGGACTAAAGTCTCATTATACATTGAAAAGTTGCAAGCAGCATAATCTTCTTCCATGCAGAAGTAATTCTACAAACAGAAATACCTGCAAAATGTGTCGCTATTCACCCTACTTATGAGAGCATTTGTGTTACTGTTTGTTTTTTTTTAAAAAAGCTAAATAATTATTTGAACAAACCTAATCCAAGTATTGTATGATATTTTTTCAGACAAATAGGTTCCAACACACTACAGGCTATTTAATGCAAGGATGCAGGGGTGAAACAGACACACTAGAGAATACTCTATTTCCCCCCATTTGCTGACTAGCCAGTGTTTCCTTTTTCTAAATGGGGAACACTTAAATATTCTCTGAAGTTTGTTCCCTCCCCAGACCTTTTAATGTTTGCCTTGTTGTACTGATGATTTACGGACGCGGGTGGCACTTTGGCCTAAACCACTGAGCCTCTTGGGCTTGCCGATCAGAAGGTCAGCGGTTTGAATCCCCGCCACGGGGTGAGCTCCCGTTGCTCGGTCCCTGCTCCTGCCAACCTAGCAGTTTGAAAGCACGTCAAAGTGCAAGTAGATAAATAGGTACCGCTCCGGTGGGAAGGTAAACGGCGTTTCTGTGCACTGCTCTGGTTCGCCAGAAGCGGCTTAGTCATGCTGGCCACATGACCTAGAAGCTGTACGCCGGCTCCCTTGGCCAATAAAGCGAGATGAGCGCCGCAACCCCAGAGTCGTCCACGACTAGACCTAACAGGGGTCCCTTTACCTGTACTTTACTGATGATTTAGGGCAACTCAAAACAGTCTGTTATCAACTCCTACCCTTTAAAAGGATGTTTTAATAATGCCAGAGTTTTTAATCCAAAACTTCTGTATATGCTCATCTGAGTATCCATCAATTTAATATTTGTCAAACTCCTCCAGTTATTTGGCTCAATTACTAGAAATACCCACATATTAGAAACTTGTTGCCTTATGTACTGTCCCGGGCACAGCCAGCCCCAATGAGGACAAGTGGTTGGAAGTTTCCTTCTTTATTGGCAAAACACTTGATGACATCTGCTCCTAAGGTGCAAGGAATATACACCTCGCGCTTGTTGACTGCCTAGCTAGGCATCTGCTTCTTCAGGCTTGTGCTCTGACTCAGACAGTTGGAGCAACAGAGCGACTGCTCCCCTTCCAGTTCACTTAAATGCCTTGTCTGAGACACAAGCAATCGGCGACTTCTCCTATGTGGCGGCTGTAGCTGCTCCTGTTGCTTTAAGCCCTTCCTTGTCCTTGGAGGGGATGGAGGAGTTTCTAATGGCCTAACTCTCTGTGATACTATTTCTTTACCCTCTGAGTCTTCCTCCCAACTCTTTGCCCCCACTCCTTTTCTCCCGGCTCTGACTGCCCAGACTCTTCCTCTTCCTCCACCCTAGTTCCTGCCTCACAGGTGGCGCAGAACCCCACAAGTCATTGGCCCCTTCCCCTGGATCATTCTCCTGTCCCCTGCCTCTTCTGCTCACCACAAGGATTCCTGCCTGCCCTGACATGTACATGGTACTTGATCTTGACAAAATAGATCATTTATTACAGATAACAAGGTGTATTATTCAGAAGTTCTAGCAGCTGACTAATAAAAACCAGAGGGAGTACATGTGCTGTTCTCTGAATACTGCTGTTCTTCCTCACACTAGATTAGACTAAACGCAAGGTGGCACACTGGTAGAAATATGGTGGTCTTTGGCTAGACTTTGTAAGCACTGTCACTGTAAGCTAGGTATCAATCTGTATGTTTGCAGGGCCTGAGAAAATTTTTTCTACCCTGTGAAGGAAGTTTCCCTAAAGGACATTTAGGGATTAAGCAAATTGCAGAAAGGACAGAAACTGGGTCATATTTGGAAAGAAGTGGTAGCCAAGGGGGGGGGGGGAGAACTGTATAAACAGGGTGAAGAGACTAAAAGTCAATGAATCTCAGCTAAAAGAATGCTCCAGTACATTGGAAAGAGAAATCTTAATGTAAATCAGCCTTTGCCAACCTGGTGGTACACAATCATGATAAAAATTGAAGTCCAAAACACTTGGAGGGCACCAGGTTGGCAATGGCTGATGTAAATGAAAATGCTTTTGCCTAGAAATACTTGACTACAGCATGATTTTATATCATTAGTCCCTGACACTTAAAAACTATAGAGAATGAAAAGAACTCTTAACCATTAAAATATGTAATTATGACAAGCTATTAAAAACACATTGTTGTTGTTGTTGTTAGAGCAATTCCTATTCTGAACAATCAGCATGATAATTTTGCCAGCCCAATCATATGGTGTGGTGAAAATAAATAAACCAAGACACTTCAGAAACTGACTGGGCACTCAACTAGCACATGAAATAAACAGTTAATAGAACACAGTCTCTTTCCTTTTACTGCCAAAAGCTGAAGCACAGAATTAAGGTTACCCTAGTTTCTACAGAAGACTAGAATTGTTCAGATTTTCATTCCTTGCCTTAAAATCATCCTAACCTTACGCCATTGCTTTTAACTGAAGGTTATTATTTTTTCTTGTAAATGAACAGTATTAAAGTTCATGCATGCACATTAAGCTCAAGACACACCATATCCCCTATTTGCAAGCATTCAACTTTATAACAACACTGTTTTGAAACAGAAAAATAGCTTTGCTAAATAGTTCACAAATGTTATAGTAGCCTAATCGTATTTACATGCCACCCTTGTTCACTTTCTCACAAAAGCCTGATACTTGGAAACAACATAAACAGAGGCTTCTTTATTCATCATGTAAAACATTATTTCAAAAGCAAGCAGACAAAGTGCAGCCCTGACTGCAGACGGCATTAATGAGGAGATACTGCTGACGATAGCAGCAAGTTCTTCAGGGGATTGGTTTCCCTCTCAAGTACTGCCAGAAGATTCTGTTAAATGAGCAGTGAAAATACTGAATAAAGTATTTATGATTTACACAACATAAATCATATGCTGATACTCCTGACATGAATTTGTAACAAGCCCAGTGTGCATTAAGCGAGCATGGGAAGTGTGCCATGGAAATCGTTTTACTTCTTGCATGTGCTGCAGCATATGTGAAGGAAAAGTTACACTTCTTTGTGATGCACTATTTTCAGTCAGTCATATAATCCAAACTGTAATTGTCTTCTACTGTAATTCTACCAAAATAAGCTTCTTCTGATTTCCACAAGACATCTTTTGGGTGAAGCTGTTTAATCTTTTCATTCTTTGCAACTGGTTAGAGATTCCAAAAAGCTTAGTAAAATTTGTATAGTGTTTTCTGCCTCCCCTCCCCAAATAAAACAAACAAAAACAAACAGATCTTCAAGACAACTGTCAGAACTATGTGCTTAGCAAAGGAAGTCAATGCACCAATTAACTAGTTAACTCATATTACAGCCATACGAGAAATATGAAAAATAACTACCGTATTTTTCGCCCTATAAGACGCACTTTTGCCCCTCCAAAAATGAAGGGGAAATGTGGGTGCGTCTTATGGGGCGAATGCAGGCTTTCGCTGAAGCCTGGAGAGCGAGAGCGGTAGGTGCGCACCGACCCCTCTCGCTCTCCAGGCTTCGCGGACCTCTCCTCAAGCAGCGGGAACGTTCCCACTGCTTGGGGAGAGTTGCCGGCATCCCGAAGCCTGCAAGCGCTGATCACAGCACGTGCAGGCTTCGCGGATCTCTCCCCAAGCAGCGGGAACGTTCCCACTGCTTGGGGAGAGTTGCAGGCATCCCGAAGCCTGCAAGCGCTGATCCCAGCACGTGCAGGCTTCGCGGATCTCTCCCCAAGCAGCGGGAACGTTCCCACTGCTTGGGGAGAGTTGCAGGCATCCCGAAGCCTGCAAGCGCTGATCCCAGCACGTGCAGGCTTCGCGGATCTCTCCCCAAGCAGCGGGAACGTTCCCACTGCTTGGGGAGAGTTGCCGGCATCCCGAAGCCTGCAAGCGCTGATCCCAGCACGTGCAGGCTTCGCGGATCTCTCCCCAAGCAGCGGGAACGTTCCCACTGCTTGGGGAGAGTTGCCGGCATCCCGAAGCCTGCAAGCGCTGATCCCAGCACGTGCAGGCTTCGCGGATCTCTCCCCAAGCAGCGGGAACGTTCCCACTGCTTGGGGAGAGTTGCAGGCATCCCGAAGCCTGCAAGCGCTGATCCCAGCACGTGCAGGCTTCGCGGATCTCTCCCCAAGCAGCGGGAACGTTCCCACTGCTTGGGGAGAGTTGCAGGCATCCCGAAGCCTGCAAGCGCTGATCCCAGCACGTGCAGGCTTCGCGGATCTCTCCCCAAGCAGCGGGAACGTTCCCACTGCTTGGGGAGAGTTGCCGGCAACCCGAAGCCTGCAAGCGCTGATCCCAGCACGTGCAGGCTTCGCGGATCTCTCCCCAAGCAGCGGGAACGTTCCCACTGCTTGGGGAGAGTTGCAGGCATCCCGAAGCCTGCAAGCGCTGATCCCAGCACGTGCAGGCTTCGCGGATCTCTCTCCAAGCAGCGGGAACGTTCCCACTGCTTGGGGAGAGTTGCAGGCATCCCGAAGCCTGCGCGCGCTGATCCCAGCACGCGCAGGCTTCGCGGATCTCTCCCCAAGCAGCGGGAACGTTCCCACTGCTTGGGGAGAGTTGCAGGCATCCCGAAGCCTGCGCGCGCTGATCCCAGCACGCGCAGGCTTCGCGGATCTCTCCCCAAGCAGCGGGAACGTTCCCACTGCTTGGGGAGAGTTGCAGGCATCCCGAAGCCTGCACGCGCTGATCCCAGCATGTGCAGGCTTCGCGGATCTCTCCTCAAGCAGCGGGAACCACCGCTGGGCTCCCACGGCTTGCAGAGAGCTGCCTGTTTGGGGGCTGGGGTCGGGGGAAGCTCGGGCTGCCCCAGCCCCGCGCCTGGGGGGGAAATAATTTTTTCCCTTTATTTCCCCCCAAAAAAACTAGGTGCGTCTTATGGGCCGGAGCGTCTTATGGGGCGCAAAATACGGTAAGCAAGTATTAGAAATCATCCCAGAATTGGCTCTACTAAACATCTTCCAAGACAACAATGCCCATTTACACCACAAAGAACTCATAACCCACCTACTTTCAGCAGCCAGAAACACCATAACCAGACACTGGAGAGACCTGTCAGGAGTAAGCATGGACCAATGGTACCAAATAGTATGGGAAACAGCCTTACTAGAAAAATTAACCAATAAACTGAAACTGGCACGGGGACAAACAGAAGAAGACGCCTTTCCCGGTATAGCTCCCCTTTATCACATACACAGCCCAACAAGACAATGACAAAAATCCACCAACAGCATACAAATCAATATGGCTAACCTGATCCAAAACACACACCCCACTCACACATGAAAACAAAGATCACCACAGCCAATCACAAACAAACAACCACACCTAGGCCAACCCCAACCTCTCTCACCACCAAAGGAACACAAGTGAACAGCAGAGAACCTGCACAAGCAACGCTGACACAAAACCCCACATACATTAAGCAAAATAGAAACATTGCCACGCACCCCCACCCATCTTCCTCCCCCTCCACCCTCTCCCCCTTTTCTTCCTAATGTCTCAACAAATGAAACTGATTTGTAAAAATGTTACATGGAAAAAATACAAGAGATAGACATTACGCATACTTCTGTAAATCAAGAAAATCTTTAATAAAAATACAAAAAAACCTAGTTAACTCATATTGAAGGCCCTACATTTATGCAACTTAATAATGACTGTTACCTCCCAAAAATCTAGTGGAAGTAAATGACATCTACACTAAACAAACAAGAAATTTAATCCACTCCATCCAGTTCTTTGCCTCCCCCCCCAATGCTTCCTTGTCTTTGCTAGCAACAGTAATACCATTAATGAGGGGTGATAGTCAATCACGGCAATTTGCTCAATAATGTTACAGCCTGCTTCATTAAATGTTTCATAATGTGGACTTTGAAATTTTAAATCCAACAATCTTAACTACATTCTTAAACACCTAATCAGTTCTACAAAGAACAAAGCTCCTAAGAAACTTATGACCCTGGTCTTGCTTCTGAGGACATGAAGTGCAAAAATGCTCTCATGCCACTGAAGGGCTGGGGTTCAAATGACAGGAGCCCTTTCTTTAAAAATATAGGAAAAAAATTATAAAAATAAAATAACGAATAACTGGGAGGACGGGGACAGCAATCAGCTTCCTTCAGGTTCTTCAGAGATTCTCTGAGGAAAAGAGATTCTTCATTGGGTGAATTGCCTTGCTTATTTCGGTTCCTGTATCCCCTTTCCCCAAAGTTGCCTGCTGAAAGAATGGCTTATGCCTGCAGTCAAGCGTAGGGCAAGAACTTCAGGCTTAATTAGCCTTTGGCTTATTAAACAATCTATGGCCTTTTAAACTTTGAAGGGCTTTGATTTTGCTAGTTACCATGTTATGTATTTTTGTGTTTTTATTCTGTAAACTGCCCTGTGATCCTCGAATGAAGAGCGGTATAGAAATTTAATAAACAAACTACTGTATAGAGGCGTTGTACCACAGATGTCCAATGGAACTTAACAGGGTTATTATAACAGGGTAATTGATCGAAATTCTCTATAAAATGTCCATTCACTGGTGACGAGTGAATAGAGGTCTTGGTAGTTACCAGGGGTGGGGAACCTGTAGCCCCCAAATTTTGTTGGACCAAAATTCCCATCAGCCCAACCCAGCGTGGCCAATGGTCAAGAACAATGGGAATTGCAATGGATACACAGGTTTGCCACCTCTGCTCGACACCAGCTCTGCTACAAGAATGATCACACTTATCCCTACTGTGAAAACACTATGGTTAGGCTGCAGTAATGCACTCCTTGTAGGACTGCCCTTGAAAAGTGTTTGGAAACAACAACTGGTCCAAAATACAGTGCCCAAACTTCCAAGAGGAATTTGCTGCACAGAGCATGTAACTTCTAAATTATATCAACTCCACTGGCGACCAACCAAAGACCTAAATGGGTTTGGGTAAAAACATCTGAAGCACCAGTTGATCTCATGTTTGCCTCTACCTGCAGTCTGGTCAACATCTGATGCCCTGCTCCATGTTACCTGCCTTCAAAATGAGTCAGGAATACACAACACACTACGGTTTTTCAGTGCAGCACAGCAATTATGGAATTCTTGCCCGAGGCAGGCCTCCCTGGTTTGGTCACAGCCTTTCAGTAAGTATTTACAACCTCCCTCTTTAAAATGTTTTTGGGTACTACTAATGCTATACTGTTTTCATTTGATGATGGTGCTTTTCTGCATTTCTTCTTGTATTTATTTCAAAGCTGGCTTAGGAGGCCCTCAGGGCCAAAATTATGTAAAATAAATTCTATAGGCTAAACCTTCCTAAAATAGCTATACAAGGTTTGCTAATTTATTTATAAATATTTGTATACTGCTATATCTTTTTTTAAAAAAAAAAATCAAACCAATTTACAGCAATAAAACCATAAAACCATACAATTGCAAATTGTGGTACAGTGGTACCTCGGGTTAAGTACTTAATTCATTCTGGAGGTCCATTCTTAACCTGAAACTGTTCTTAACCTGAAGCACCCCTTTAGCTAATGGCGCCTCCTGCTGCTGCCGCGCCGCCAGAACCATATTTCTGTTTTCTCCTGAAGCAAAGTTCTTAAGCTGAAGCACTATTTCTGGGTTAGCAGAGTGTGTAACCTGAAGCGTATGTAACCTGAAGTGTATGTAACCCGAGGTACCACTGTATTGGGAGGAATGCAACCAGCCACAGCAAAACAGGTGTTACAGAGAGCACAGTGAGACTTAAATTTAAGCATGTATAGGACAGTAACACCTACTGAATTTCATGCCTGAGTAGGGATTTGAACCCTGATCTCCCAGGTCCTAGTACTAGGTAAAGGTAAGGTAAAGTAAAGGTAAAGGTACCCCTGCCCATACGGGCCAGTCTTGACAGACTCTAGGGTTGTGCGCTCATCTCACTCTAGAGGCCAGGAGCCAGCGCTGTCCGCAGACACTTCCGGGTCATGTGGCCAGCATGACGAAGGTAAGGTAAAAGTCAAAAGCAAATATGGGGTGCGGCACTCATCTCGCTTCAGGCCTCTAGCCACTATACTACACTACACTGGCTCTCACTGAGGAAACATGTGTTTCTACCTGCAAAATTTGAGCTTTAGAAGAGGGGTGAAAATCAGCCAGATCTCCCTTTCTGATTCACCACCTGCAGGAGAGAAGCAATCCATTTAACTGTGTGAAATAGCTTCTTCTGCTTGCTTGCTTATGCAAATCGTAGAACAATGGAAAGGTTCCCTCTGACTCTCAGCACATCAAAAGACTTCCTGAAGGGGAAAGCTTTAGTCACAGATGGAGCTGCCCTAGGTTCTCCCACCCAGTGAGAGGAGATCTCAACTTGGTCGCAAAGGGGTGCTCCTGAGAAAGCAACTGGCAATGCTGATGGGGAACATCATGTTTGGGAGCCAAATGTAGCCCCCTAGGCCTCTATGTGACCCTTGGGACTCTCCCCCAGCCACACTCACTTTCCAGCCACTCCCCTCGCCAGTCCTCCTTGGCTGTTCTTCTTGGTTAGAATGTGTCCTGGAATTCTGATGACGCTTCTGGCTTGGCTGGATGGAGGGCAGAGAGGGATGTGTGTAGAGACAAGTCTACCATACGGAGGCATGTGCATGTGACCCCCAGAATTTTGCCTAGAAGGAAAAGTAGCATTCAGGCTGAAAAAGGTCCCATTCCCCCACTGGCCCTTTGCAGTGGCGGAGGAAGTCTCTTGGGCACCTGGGGTGGAGTGCCCAGGGGCAGGGTGAACTGCCCATAGGGATGGAACAGGGCGTTTGGCATCCCATTACATCCCTATGGGCGCTGCGGCGTACCCCGTCCCTATAGAGACGAGATGTGGCACCCATAGGAACAAGACGTGGCCGTGGCACCCATAGGGACGGGGTGTGCGGCACGGGGGGACGGCGGGGGGGAGGCAGTGGGAGGACAGCATGGAGCCTGCAGGCGCTGAGACGTGTGGCTCGTGCGCGCTGCAGCCCCCACAGAGATGAGTGCCGCCCACCATTTTGTCACCCCCCCATCAGGGTGGCACCTGGGGAGGCCCACACACCCCACACACCCCTTTGTATGCCCCTGGCCCTTTGGGGCTGAAATCTAGTCTACACCCTCACCTAAAAAAAACCTCCCATTGCTGATGATGCCAGGAAAATGGCTTGAGGCCCGTCAGCAAACACAAACCTCCAATTTCCTATTTAATGGTAGCTTATTTAATCATGTTGCATAGTCTTAATGGTGTTGACCTGTTGTTTTTAAAGTGTTCACCCTTCGTTTAATTGAAAACTCAAATAGATATTCATTTTCCTAACTTCCTTAGGAAAGGGAACAGAGGTTGATGCCAACAGGATGTAGGGGAAAGCTTTTTCAAAGAAAGACTAAAGCAAGTTTTCACATCAACGCAAATGGGATACTTGTGCTTAGACTAAGATACAACACCCTTACGTGACCATGAACAGGAGCAGAATAGAGACAGAAGGTACGTTAAAATTATGTATTGGAGTGGGAGACGCTGACGAGTGCCAAGATGAGCTTAATTCTCATCTTTGGTATTTATGTGGAAGACTAGGAAACTAGCACTGTAACAGAGCATCAGGATTCACATCTTGATCCCTGTTGAACTCTGGAATAAATTCCACATTCCTGCTGACTCACAGCAGGAGGTGACTCTCATTAACTTTACAAACACACACACAAACACACACACAGTAAAGAAAGATAGAAAGGAGTGACTACACAGTTTGCATGGATTAGACTTAGAACTTAATTGTGAGAATAGCCAATCAACGCCACACAATGAATAAGCAGTACTGTAATGTTAACTATAGATGAGTGTAAAAAAGGAACTCCAAAAATTTTGTCATTTAGAAAAGGCAGACAATTTGGTATATCCTGGAAGTGTTAGACCAGGGACACCTAAAATGAAGACTACGGCTGCATTCAGGCAGCGCTTTATTTCCGTTTTCCCAACCCTGTTTTGCTTGTTAATTTCCACATTTTCTGTGTTCTTTCACGTGACAAAAAAACCACTTCTGGAAGCCCAGTGGAATCTAACAAAATTCTAGCACCAACTTTCATGTTAACTTCTTCCAGGTAAAAAAAATCCATTTGAAATCCTGTTATTTTCTAATGGGAGTTTTGCACTGTAATTTCATGTGGCAAAATTTGGGTCGGTGTTCCAGCATACAGTTCTTTCCGGCTGCTTAAAATTTAGTGGTATATAGATTTTTAAAAGGCACAGATCCATTAACACAACAAGCGCTGTGGTGTAAAAAGAACATTAGAAATTAGGACAGCAGTGCTAGCATAACCAGGAAAACTAACAGAATAATCTCCACGTCTGAATACAGCCTGAGGCTGCTGTAAGCTAACCAGGAAGTCAGCACCATTGAATTCAATAGGCTATACTAGGGGTCAGCAGACTTTTTCAGCAGGGGACCGGTCCACTGTCCCTCATGCCTTGTGGGGTGCCAGACTATTTTTTTGGGGGGGGGGGAATGAACAAATTCCTATGCCCCACAAATAACCCAGATGCATTTTAAATAAAAGCACACATTCTACTCATGTCTAACACTTTAATTGAACAGGGTGTTGTTCACTTAATGAATGAATTTTCTATATTTTATGATGTTTTAATAATTATATTGTACAGATCCATAGTATATATTTTTTATGTTTATAAAACATAAAAAATATAAAAGTGGGTGGTGTATATGTTATAAATAAAAACAAACAAACACCAGATCCCATCTTAATAAACGGTTAGAAAATTTCACCAACCCTTGGTTATTTGTATATTTATTTGGAGTATTCATAATTATGGAATGTGGGAGTTGTGGGGTTTTTTGTTCTTGTTCTTATTATGTAATTTTTTTTGTATTTTTGTGCTGTGAACTGCCTTGAGATCTTCGGATGACGGGTGGTATACAAATTTAATAAAGTTATCAGAACATGTTTATATTTAAAATACAATAAAAAAGACAAAGAAATACCGGCAAGGGTAAAGCTGTATATTTATATCTCTATCTATCTATCTATCTATCTATCTAATCTATCTAATCTATCACTCTGTAGTTGAATTTCCTAGCTTGGAAATAGCCTTGAAAGAAGCCAGATGTTAAGTCCTTGCATATTAGGGCTTCCTCCATAGACTGCTGCTGACCTTACTCACAGCTTCTGGCTTTGGTGGCAGATGCAGGAGGCATTAGGGGAGGCAAAGGTGTTGGAAGTCTCCCTACAGTCCACTGGCATGGCTAGCACCAGTGCAGGTGTAGTAGCGCTGACCTCCTTGAAGGAAAGGCAGCATATAACTGTAATAAATGTGCTCACTTCAGCAACAAATGAACCAAATGCTACTAAGACTGGCAAGAGAAGGATGGGAGCAATTTGTGCCAGAGTGTGAAGGGTGTGTGCATTCCCAAAGCTGGCTCCCAGACCGCAAACCATGGTTTGGAAGGACTTTTTGTTAAGTTACCTCCAGGGCTCCTGTACTCATGGAATAAAACTGCAAAACCCTACACGAGCCTGGACTACAACTTCTTTCGGCCCCAGCCAATATAGTCAATGAACAGGAACAAGCTGTAGTCCAAACCATGTTGTGGACACCAGGTTGGGGAAGCCTAGCTTAGGCAGATTACCCAGACCCTGAGATCACCATCTGAGACCCTTATTTGGGTCCGTCCTCCGCGAGAGGTCCAGAGGGTGGCGACATGAGAATGGGCCTTTTCTGCAGTGGCTCCCCATTTGTGGGACGCTCTCCCCAAGGAGGTTTGGCTGGTGCCTTCATTAGACACCTTTAGGTGCCAGGCGAAAACGTTCCTCCTTAACCAGGACTTTGGCTGATGGACACCCAATGCCCTTTTAAATGTATTGCGAAAGGGGAGATTATTGGGTTGTCTTTGTTCTTATTTTTATTATGTAGTTTGTGTTTTTTTAATATTGTAATCTTATGTTGTGAACCACCCTGACATCTATTGGTATAGGGAGGTGTAGATATTTTAACAACAACAAAAAATAATAATAATAACAAGCTTAGCAAGACTAGAAGCATGTTGCTAAGAAATGAGGTGGCTTCCAATTTGGAAAATCCATTACAGAGCAACAAACATACATACCATAGGAAATAATTTGCAGCAAAACTCAGTGCTTTCTAAAGTGTTAAGCTAGCTATTATTATATTACAAGGGGCTTGATTAACCATTTTATCTCATAATACTTATTATATGAGAGCGTTGTGTGATTTATATCCAAACAAAGAGCATTACATAGGTTCTAAGCGCAAAGCAGAACATATTGTACTGGAAAAATAAATTTGTGGGGGAAACATATACAGAAAAAAATGTTTGAAAAGTGGATTCGTTCATAAAGGAAATTCAGGGTGTGTCTAGATTAAGAAAACCTGTGCTGCCAGTAAACAAAAATTTAAAGGAAATGACTGAAGCTCTGTAATTTGGTGACTAAAAATCTGGGCTGGACAAAACAAATACAAGAATCACCTCAAAATCTTTCACTGACAAAATTGAAATATATAAGCATCATCAACTCCTCTACCTAGAAACAGTTCTTCTGCTTTATAAACAACTACAAGTATGTAATCATAACTAATCATAAAACATATTCAGCAGCAATATACAGTGGTACCTCGGTTTACAAACTTAATCCCTTAACGAAGTCCATTCTTAAACCAAAACCGTTCTTAAACCAAGGCATGCTTTCCCTAGTGAGGCCTCCTGCCGGCAGTGCCCTTCCACCATTTGGATTCCGTTAGCAAACCAGGACACTACTTCTGGTTTGCGGAGACCGTAAACCGAATTGTTCATAAACAGGACTGTTCTTAAACCGAGGTACCACTGTATATTAAGAAGCAGAGTTATATATTCCAGTAAATTTAAATGAGAAGCGGAAAAGCAAAATTATGTAATACCTACAAATTAGCAATCTTAAAGGCAACGCAAACATGTGCTGGTCTAGAACGAACCCCAATCATTAATCCGCCATCTTGTTAAAGGTTCAGAAACAATTTAAAAACCATGTTTTTTTAATCCTCCAATAAAATAGTAATTGCATGGATTTTAGGCCCAATTAAGTATAGCTACCATAATTCCACATGTATATTCTTCTTATGGTTGCGCTGCTTTGATTCCTTTTTATGCGCTATAGGAACTAAAGAGCAGAGCCATATTGGTCTCCCAAGTTAGAAATAACAACATAGTTTTTCTTTTCCCTTATCAGGTTCTAAATGGGTACTATCATATTCCTTACATTTTTACTCTCATATTTGTGTTGTTGTTGGGCAATGAAAAGCAATTACAGCACAAATACTCCATTGCAAATGAATAATATACTTGGGCAAACTGCACAATGCTCGAAAGTTTGTCATTCATTCATTCATTCATTCATTTATTGCTTGCTTTCTTGCTTTGCTTGCATATCACCTCCTGGCCCTCCTCATATAATTCCCACAATAAACCTGTGAGATAGGTTAGGCTGAGAGGCCGTAACTAGCTCAGTGTGCTTCATGGCAAAGTGGGGATTCGAACCCTGGTCTCTCAGCTCTTAGTCAGGCACTCTAACCACCATACCACACTGGCTCGCTAAAGAAGCACAAACACTACAATATAAAGTATAAATGGATCATACTGAAGAAAGAATTCCATATTATCTAATCTTTCTAATAAAAACTATAAAACAGTGTATTACAGTACTGGACTACTGGACACTCTTCTTAATACTGTATTTTAAACATGTTAAGTTTTTTTCTGCTTTAACTTTTATATGCCTGCTGGGACCTTTTCTATGTGTTTTTGTTGTAAACTGCTTTGATTCTTTTCTCTCATTTTTTTTTTTTACGAAATAGCATTTTATAAATATTTTTCTAAATATAAAAATAAAACAAGGTTCTCAAAATATTTAAAATCTAAGTTTTCTTCTTTGAGGACAGGCAATAGAGCATGTGCTTTACATGCACAGAGTCCCAGAGTCAATCCCTAGCATCTCCATGTAGGGAGAAGAATAAAGCTACAATATTTTCATTATCTAGACATTGGTCATCCCACCTCCTAGCAAGATGTATGCTATACTGGATTTATCGAGGCACATAACATATCTGCAAGGGAAGGTGACAAATGTACACAAGAATCCTTTAGGAGGCCAAAGGAAAGTAGAAGACAGAAGTTCACACCAACAGAGAGAGCTAGGTAGGGGAAGCAGAGGAAACAGGGATCAATTATATGAAAGTTCTGGAGAAGGCAGGCAGGTTTTGGAAACTGGAAGGGCTGCTAATGCTATATCTATCAGCACATGGCACAGATCAGTCAAAATCAAAAGCAGACCCAGATATTCTATAAAATGAAGCAGCATCTGTTAAATATAAAGTATGCTCACATGTACTTTTCATTCTATTTAGCGATGTTTACCTGGCCTACTTCTAAGTCAACATATATAGTGTTGCACTGTGAATTAATGACCAAAAATACAATTCACTGTATAATTTTAGAAGTTGAGGTATCTGCTCAGTGAATCCGCAAACTCTGTTAATATTCAAGGCTACCATATTTTGAATGAAGGAAAAATAGGCAAACTATTTTCTAAAAATAACACAGCAAATATTTCTTCTGGTTCTCAATGGTTCTTTTATTTTACCCCCTGAGGAATTTTAAATATGAAATGCCCAGGCATGAGCACTGCTTGCTGTTTTTCACAGATGCTTCATACTGTATTTCAGTTACAGGCATGGAAAAACAGACATGTAACACCAAAGAAATTATCGTGCAGAAGATTATCATGCAATAACTGCCATGAAGTCAGAAATCCAGTACTGTACTAGCACACTCAGAAATCAATGGAAATATTTGTGAAAACAAGCAAGAAAGCAATTCAACTGAAGCCATTAACTTTAGCCATCATATTGAAAGTGATATCAGATACTCCAAAGATTCTAATCTGCTTGCTTCTAGAAGAGACATATTAAGTCCCTGATCCTCTGTTGTCTGGATCTTTGCCATCAATTTCAATAAAAGTGATATTCTCCATAGCACCCCTCATACATCATAACCTTTTTCTCATTTCAAGAGAACAGACAAAGATAGCAATCCAAATGAATTACTAGGAAGTAGGCCTCACTGAATAAACATGCTTTGGGTTGTGCTGGAAGATCAGTGAACAATCCACACCCTCATTCTACCTTTTTACTTATTTTTACCCTAAACAAGTGCAGGACTTGAACTAGTAGTAGTAGAGTTGTGACAGTTATTCAGTTTTCACATTTGGGGTTAAGCACTGTGCTTGCCTTGCTAGACAGCTTGGAATCTTTAGTCTTTCTTAATCATTAATCTGCTTTTGCAGAAGGAGAGAGAGGTTCTTCAGTCATCTAGCCCAAAATCTTTTGCAGGTTTCATACTGCAGCTAAACTGAAATACAGTATGGCAGGGGCCCAGCATGCTGCAGTGAATAGAAGGTGCAGCTTTGACACGCAGAAGGCAAGTTCAGGTTTCTGTTCGGCCAAGAAGTTCAGGTACTAAGCTTGTTACACTCAAGTAATTTTATTATTTAAGTGAACTTGGGGTTGCCTATAGGGGTGTATACTCAATGGGGTGTTGCAGCTGGCCAGCCAATCGTAGCTTCCTAATTAGCAAACCCTTATGTTATAGTTACCACACTTTTTTAGGTATACCCCTAAAAAAAAAATCTGCTGTGAACAAGTTTATTTTTATCCACATCACTGGGTAGTATCTGTTGCCTTATTCCCATTTTAACATAATATCACCAGTGCAACAGAAATTAAATTTAGAACTGCCCCTTTTAAGACGGCAAACATACCAAGGAACAAAATCAACTCAAAGCTAAGGATTACAACCCATTTAAAAAGCACTTAACTTTCCATTTTAAGGAACAGCAGATCAATCCATTATACATTCATTACAACAGTGGAATGCAATCTATGCATAATTCCAGATATACGCATTCAAATATGCACAAGCATATGTTCACATTCGCATACACATACTCACACTTTCATTTTAGTTTGAGTGCACTACACAAATAAGGAGAAATAATTCTGAATAGAAATATCTGGCTCTAGTTTCTCCCTTACTTTATCCTTAAGGTCTTTAGAACGCTGGCATACAGCTGATATAAACAAGACGCCAACTGAGTTTTAAAGAACTTGAACATTCTCTGCTGCTGCCCAAACTGTTACAATAAAAAGAATAAACAGGCACTCAAGGCCAGCCAAAGAGCAGAAAGAAGCTAATCCGTTTCTAAAAACCCTACAGTGTGATGTTTTCTACATAATCTCAAATGGTGATTCATACTAAGTAGGCTCCACTGTTCTTGCAGAACAGGCTATTTTACTCACACTGAATATGTGACATTACAGATCCTGGAGAGGAAGGGGGGATTGCTGGCTAGAGTGAGGTCACCGAGGTTCAGGGTCAGTAAGTGTTTCGTATATCCTGTCATTTAAAAAGCGCTCCGGGACAGAAGTGGGAGGAGACAGAGAGAAAGGGGGGAAAGGGCGAGGAACCCGAGGAATGTTAAGAGAATGACAGAATGTGCCACTGCTGCAGGAGATCATACGTATATAGAGCAATGGTCAGGAAACAAACACCGCGACCATCCTGAGAGTTGGATCTCAGGAAATGCACAATATCAGGGCATCCATCCCATTTTGTTCACGGGGCCTAAACTAAGGGGGCAGACTATTAAAAAACAACAACCCCAGACCTTTTCCCTCCTCCTTTTCCAGCGGCCTCCCCGCCGCCCCCCCGCAACACTCACAAAGAAGAGAGCAATGCTTAATCCTTCCGTGTCGTGATAACCCCCTCTTGCCTTTATCTGCACAGCTTTTCACAGCTGACACCGACACCAGAAAAGCCGTGCGCCAGCAAAAGCCACCAAGCCCCCTCTGGGGGAGTCCTTGACAGATAAGATGCGCAGCCCGGAAATGCAGGAGAACCCGGGATCGGGTGGGTGGGAGAGAGTGGGAGAATCCGAACCCTGAAATCCCTCCTGGGGAGATCCGAGCGCACGGGAGGCGACCCCAAAACATCGCCACCACGTCCCATCCCTCCCACGCAGTCGCAGTCCGGACTTTATCCCTCTCTCCCTGTCCATCCTGGAGCGGGTGGAGGGAAAGAGGCAGAAAGTCACAGATCCCAAGTCCCCCTTCCGCATCTAGACGTAGGTGTTTTGGATCTGATGAGAGAAAGTCGAGGGATCTGGGGGGAAAACGGGCTTGCTTTTCCCCACCAGGCGGGCTTCCCTCCCCCTCCCCCGACCGAGATCTGCTCACCCCATCGCCCCACACCTCCGCGGCGCCTCCCCACCCCGCTGATCTCCCCGCCAGGCCCTTGACCCGCGCGCACCGGAGACAATGAGGAGCTCCCCCAACTCACCAGAAGCAGCAGCAGCAGCGGGTCTCTGCCGCTCCGGTACTTGGGGGCGGCTCTCGCCCTGCCCTCGGCTCCCTCCTTCTGGGCACGCTGCAGCCGCCGCCTCCTTCTCGGTAGCCGAGCCGAGTGCCGCCGCCGCCTAGGAGCCGCTTCCTGTTCGCTGCGCTGCCTGGTGCCTCGGGAGGGCCTCCTCGGGCGCCTTCCCTTCCCGGCGCAGGAGAGTCACGGCATCCCGCCAGCCAACATGGCTGCTCCCCGGAGGTTCGCTCCTCACGGCCGCCGCCGCCGCGCTACTTCCTTTGCTGCGCCGCGGTGCGACTCCGGATGCTGCTGGGCCGACTCCGCTCGCCAAATGGGGAGCGAGCGCGACGGAGGCAGCAGCAGCAGAGAGCTCTGACGAGAGCGAGCAGCAGCACAGACCGGAGCCAGCGCGACAGCTAGCGGCCGGCGAGGGAGCTGCAGGCGCGGCCTCCCTCAGTGTTCCGCGTCGCCCAAGCCTGCCCGACTCCAAGGCGCGCGTGGAGCAGCGGCGGGAGGAGCGGCGAGGGTGCGCCGCTCTCCGCTCGCCACTCTCCTCGGGACTGTTAACGCGAGCGCGGAGGGAAGGCGCTTCCTCGCTGCCCTCCCCTCTCCGTTGCTAGGGCTGAGGCATTCAGGTTGCGCTCCTGCTGCCGTGTTTTATTTATTCTTAAACCTTATGTGCCAACGGTGCTTATTTACCATCAGGCTTCTTACCTGTCCCGGGCGGGAGGGGGGGGGATAGCTGCTCCTTCCTTCCTTCCTTCTTTTCTTTCTTCTTTCCTATTTTGTTGCTGAGAATAATCTGGGGTTCTAAATTTTTATTTTTGCATTATGCATATTAAGTGCCCACCGCCCTGGCACAAATGTTTTTCTGTATTGGTTTTCTAGTTCAGGATGCGGTAGAAATGGGTATGTTTTTAATACACACACAAATCCAAAATCTCTCAGCTCACATTCCTGCACGGCCTGGGTTTTGTAGCAACACAGCCTTGGCAGAAGAACATAGATCCAAGGCTCGGGTTTTCCACAATGTAGGATCACTGTCAAAGATCCTGGGCTTTGGGGCGTCATCATTGCACAAACACAGGGATCCAAGGCATAGCTAGGCACTGTTTTTACATAAAGGCACTCAAATGCGCTGTCATTCACATCCTTCATGGAGTACGCCATGAAAATCAAGGTACTGGGTGGTCATGGTGGGGCAGAAACATGGATCAGAAGCATATCTCATCGCTGATTCTCGTGATTTCTACAGGAAGTTCCTCCAAACTATGCCATGAGAGTACCAACAACAGCTGCATCACACTGTGGTGTTGCCACAGTGCGAAAATGGAGCAAGGTAGCTCCACCACCACCACAATGCTACAAAAACGATTAGAACTCTACTCAGATTTTACTTATTTCAAATACTTTTATACTCCTTTTCTGTGAAACACCATGGCAGTGTACAATAGATTAAAAACAGTAAAAACATTTTTAAAAACACCATGCAAAAACATAACAAGATCTTTAAAATGTCAAATTTAAAAAGCTGTGTCTTGACACCTTTTCCAAAAGCAAAAAGAGTAGAGACCAATTGTAGCTCCTGAGGAAGCATACTCCACAATTTGAGAGCAACATGGGAGAAAGACCACTCATGCACACTTATGCTTCTCAGTGTGGGTGGGTATCCTCAAAAAGGCCTCCTGCAGATCTTAATAACTGGATAGGAAAATAATGGATAGGCCACCCCTTAGATAACCAGGTCCTAATCTCTTTAGGGCTATAGAGGTTATAAACAATACATTGAATTAAGCCTGGAAAACAATTGGCAACCAGTACAGTTTCTTTCAATATCAGAGTACCAGGCACCAGTTAGACAGTGCCTAGTTGTTGCTTCTGGCACCAGTTGAAGTTTCCAGATGTTCTTCAAGGGTAACTTCACATAGACCATAGCATGTTACAATAGTCTAAATGTAAAGTGACCAAGGCATGGATACCTGTTGCAAAATAAGACTGACTCAGGAAAAGTAGCAGCTGGTGCACTTAACATAATTGTGCAAATGCACTCGTTGCCACCGCTCAGCTGAGAATTCAGGGTGAAGCAGCACACATGAACTATGAACATGCTCTTAAAGTGATAGTGCAGTCTCTTCCAGAACAGGTTGCATTTCAATCTCTGAATCTGATTTTCTGGTTACCAACAGCACCTCTGTCTTAAATGTAATCACTGTAATCCAGCCCATTATCAAACCAAGGCAGTGTTCATGGGCGTAGCCAGGATTTTTGTTGGGGGGCAGGACTTTTGTTGGGGGGGCAGAACCGATGTGATTGGTCAGTTAGTTAAGTATTTCTACTGTTTTACTTGATCTAGGGGTCAGCCGGCCCCCCTGGTTACACCCATAGCAGCATTCAATGGTACTGATTGCTTCCTTGGTATTTGATGACAAGAAGCAGCAGAAATGAGCACTATCAGTATGTTGGTGGCATTTTCACATTTTTTAAAGACACAAAACAATGTGTGTGGGGGGGGTGTTACCTGAGAGATTGGATTTCTCCAGCTTTTACAACAGGTCAGCGATATGAGGCACTAGAATAAAATTGGCACATAGAGGGATTCCATTTGTATCCAGTTGCCAATTCAGAAGAAAAATAGGAGCATAGCATCTGTAGCAAGACTCACCACAGAAGATCACTTGCCTGTGGAGCTGCAACAACACACATTCCTTTTTGAAAATGTCCCAGTAGCATAACTAATTGCACAGAAGCAATTTTATTTGGATGGAACTGCAATTCATTCAGGATTTCTCTGACCTCTAGGAGTTTGTCAAGATCTTGAAGGATTAGGACTTCAAGTAATTGGGGGGGGGGGGAGAGACTATCCTGCACTTGTATCCCTTTGCACTTTGACCTGCCTTTCTGCAGCATTTATATTTGTGCTGTCATCTAGCCTCTTTCTCTGTGTTTATTTTGGAGGTTTGAATGAGAAGCATAGTCTCAAACTTCTCAACACATTATTTACTACCATTTCACAAACCTACCTCCCCACCCTCACTTTGTATTCTCAGCAACACTATGGTAAGGTCAGGGAATTCAGATAAACATCTGAAATTAGGAAGTCTCTAATTTGCCAGTTTCAGTTTCAGTTTCTCTGCTTCTTATTCTTCCAATGAGTCTGCCTTGACTTTTTTTAAACAAAATGTCTGCGCAAAAGTGTATGTATTTTCACGTGTATTTCTTCAAGGATATGCATTTTTGTGTGCCATTTTTTCCTAATATAATGCTTTTAAAACATTTTAATGCTTCAAACAGTACTTCAAACAAATAGTTCATTACTAAAATCATAGACGTATTACAGTAATTTTCAAAACAGAAATTAACTTTTTAATAGCAAAACACTTGGGCTTCCACCTTCTTCTGCTGAAGTTAGGCCCTTTCCCTTCATATAGGCAGTTGTATACACATTTTTCACATTTTTTGGTTGGAGTATGGCATCACAAAGTTCATAGAAGTGCTACTTTTGAAGGAGAGCTGCATTTTTGTTCAGCAAATATGGATTAAGTAGGTTCACATTAACATACAAACCAAATAAAATTATCCTTCCTATCCGAAATGCAATTCCTAAAATACCTACATCCCGGTCATTGGCACCAGTTGAACTGAATGGGGAACTTGGAACACTGCCTTGTCTGCAAGACAAATATTGTTTTTTGTTGCTTGTGTGCTCTTTCCTTTTATTTTATTGGCTAAAGTTCAGTGCTCCTAACACAGTGCCTTTCATTAGAATGTATTCTGAAGCATTTACAAGGGATAGTAAATGCCTGCAAGGCAGTGTGTCTCAGACTTCTAAGGGAAAGGATGAGGAAGAGTTTTGTATGTCTCATTGGTGCTAGACTTACATAGAGTCTAAGCTCATGTTCTGTTGTTGGTCAGTTTGGAAGTGGGTGACTTCCAATAAATCTACATTTTCTTCTTAACAGTATTAAACTAGTAATATCCATATGTCAGATTCACACCATTTGTTAATGTCTGAAGTTGGCAATAACATTTAGTCGCTTTCTCGTCTCTCAAGAGCTTTGTGATTTTATTTCTTCTTTAACTTAGCTAAAAACATTCACCAAAAATTGTTAAATGCATTCCCATAAATGCATTGCTTAAATGAAAACAGTCATTAGATGCATTAGCAAAATAAACTAAACTGTTTTATAACATATTTAGGGTGCTTTCCTGAATATCGTCTTTTACATTTCTTTCTGCTGCTTCTACGTATTTGCAGTGTTGAATTATTTTCTCCTGTAGTTACTGTATAGAGTTCAATACCAAATTAATGGCATCTATTTTCCTTTGGTTTGCAGGTGATGCTCTTGTCTGCTGGGAGGAAAAAGTCATGGTTGCCTTGTGCTCCCCCCAACCCCGGTTTCTAGGACAGAAACTTCCACTCAGACCCCTTTACCGGGGTACCCCGAGATATTGCACCTGCTCGAGGGTGGAGGTGATACACCAACTCACACCACCCTCAGAAACTAGACTAAGGGTTCAGCCCAATGCAGCCCGCTTAAATATACCAGCAGTTGATCAGAGTGAAGACTTCCTCACTCGGGTCTGCCGCTGAAGCTCCGCGCCCTCCATGGCCTCTATTGGCCAATACAAATTTAAAATATTGGCTGGCTAGGGTTGCCATATTTCAAAAGTGAAAATCCGGACACAAAAGTTGTTGAGCTTTTATTTTGGGGGCCAAAATATAGACTTCCAACATGGGTTGCCATATGTCCAGATTTTCAGCGATTTCTGCCTTGACACTGTTTTCGTTCGCCATATTCCCAACGCATGGCAGCTCTAACCAAGGCTAAAACCAACAGCCATCTGCAAGGAGGAGGGGGCCTCTGCACCAAGCCGCAACTGTCGCCCACCCCCAATTCTGGGTAAGCAACCCATAAGCCATCTCAGCATAATCTCCCTCCTGATTGTCGTGGTGGAGAGGTCTACGGGCGATCGAAGTCCCGGCTGAGGACGTTGGGACCGGGGGCAAAATGGCAGGGTGGGAGCAGGAATGAGAGTCCAGAAGCCAGGGGTCTGAGGGTCAGGAAGCAGGGAGTCATGAAGTCAAGGGTCCAAGGGTTGAGAAGCAAGGAGTCACGAAGTCAAGGGTCTGAGGGTCGAGAAACAAGAAGCCAAATGCAGCAAGGCAGGAAACGAGTTGCTGTGGCAAAGAGCCAAAGGGAAATGCTGACCTTATATCCCTTCCTGGCTCTTGCTACCAGGTGCAGTGAGTTACAAAGCGGCCTCACCTGTGCGGCCACGCCTTGCCTCTTCAAAACAAACTTAGGAATGCCCCAGTCCTGCGAAGCCCTACTGGTCACAGGGCCTGGCTCCTGCACGCACTCCTGACAGGAGACCACATATATATACAACACTGAAATCCTTTGAGGAAGTGTGGGATGAAAATGTAATGAGAAGGTAAGTAAACAATGTTACGTGTTGCTGTGAAACATGCTGCCAAAACCTGCCAGAGCATTCATTGCCAAGGAGACACCTGGCAGAGCTGAGATTGCCCAGGGAGTGTAAAACCTATGTCTCTGGGTGGCTGTATCCTGTTCCGACTTGCCACACGGTCCCTATGATAGTGGGTCAGGTGACAAGTCAAGGCAGGTTGTAGCCATGCAGAGATACTCGCGTGTGAGTGGGGTTCTGATCCTGGAGGAGAGGGCAGGAAGGAAAGGGGAGAGAGGGAGGAAGAGAGAAATGGTGAGAGGTGGAAAGGGTGGAAGTGGAATGGGGAAGAGAAGGAGCCCAGAGACTGATGGCTAGGGAGCTGAGGTGCTTGACTGTGTGTGCGCACACCATACCTTTAAAGCACGTTACCCACCACTACCACTAAGAATCCTGGAAACTGTACAGTAATTTGTTACGGGTGATGGGAATTTTACCTTTGTGGTGGGTAAACTTTAGTGCCCATTCTTCGCGCAGGGGTGGGGATGTGCTTTTAATATATGGCGTATATGCAGTGACCGGAATAGGACAAGGTTGGAGCTCTGAGGTCTAGTGGAGGCAACAGCAAAAAGAGAGTACTGTAAGATATAGGACACTAGACTGTCAGGAGTTACTGTAGCAGCCTTTCAACAAATACTTACTGCCAGAAAGCACTGAAGCCTACTTGTGCTGCTTCTTCATGCCTATTTATGATGAAGAGGTAGCCTCCATCCCTGAGGGTCCTACAGTCCCATGTTTATTTATGGTTTTGAACATGCATCTCTGCTCTTCACTTCCTGTGGTTCAGAACATTTTTTAAATTACATTGTTGTCTCACTCATAACCACAAGCGTACATTTATAAACCATTTATGGTAGGTGGTTTATAAATGTTTTAAAATAAATAAATAAAATTCATTATGACTTTCTATTAATATGCTTTTGAGTCTTCCAAATAATTTTCAGTTTGTGTATTATACACACAGAGAATTTGGAACAATATATGGGAAAATGCTAAATGCATAATGCTAAGTCGAGAAAATAAAGGAAGAAAGGAACGATAAACAACTACCTGACATTCAGAAGACATCTTAAGGCAGCCCTGTTCAGGGAAGTTTTTAATGTATGATATTTTAGTGCTTTTTGGTTTCTATGGAAGCCGCCCAGAGTGGCTGGGGAAACCCAGCCAGATGGGCGGGGTACAAATAAGTTGTTGTTGTTGTTGTTGTTGTTGTTGTTGTTGTTGTTGTTGTTGTTATTATTATTATTATTATTATTATTAAAGTACAGTAATAAATAAGGATAGGAACAAAATATTTCGAAGTCTTTATTAGCCTGTGTCTCAGGACAGATAAATAAATAAATAAATAAATAGGGAAGTTACAGTGAACCAGGCAGAGGCCTTCTCGGTAGTGGCACCCATCCTGTGGAATGCCCTCCCACCAGATGTCAAAGAGAAAAACAACTACCAGACTTTTAGAAGATATCTGAAGGCAGCCCTGTTTACGGAAGCTTTTAATGTTTAATAGAATATTGTATTTTAATATTCTGTTGGAAGCCACCCAGAGTGGCTGGGGAAACCCAGCCAGATGGGCGGGGTATAAAATAATAATAATAATAATAATAATAATAATAATAATAATAATAATAATAATAATAATAATAATAATAATAAAGCATCCTTGACACGGATGCCACCACATAGGAATTTTTAATATTTTTCTGTCTTGACATTCATTTACATTTCAGCTAGTTGTTCTTTCCTCAAATGGTAGTTGTTCAATATGCCTGCTACTGTTGCAGGCAAATTCTCTATAGAAACAGCTGTATCTTAGTAACATGCCAAGAATAGATTGAAGGAGGTGTGTGATGGAATGCATCAGTACATACAATAATTTTAAACCCAAGTTTAAATAGCAGATATGAAATATTAGTTGTGGCTTCCATCGATAAACGTAGGCTGCAAATGGTCAGAGGCATCCTTCCTTCCTTTCAATTGTATCTTATATATATGGCCTAGCAGCTTTTGTCAACCTGGTGCTCTCACTGTTTAGAATGACAACTCACACCAACTTTTATTTAGATGTGCAGCATAAAACATTATAACCAAAACCCACTTCAACTTGTCTATTATTTTTCTTCTGTGCTCAGAACAAAAATGTAGTACTTTGTCTGATGGAAGCTCTTTGCTTTTAATAGTTTTTTGATAATGATGGGGAGTAATTTAGTGGGTGCAGATTTACCTATCACTATATAGTTGGAAAAGCTACACCTGTAGAATTTTGTGCTTGTCATAGCAGACAAAGATGCAGAGCCTTTGTCTGAAAATATTGTGCCAGCTCTATTTTGGTTTAACCCAATTAAATTATTTATTACACATGCATATTCATGGATGTTAATTATTTTGCAAATCATAAACCAATGTAACTTGGGGGGGGGGAGAACCCACCAAAGATTATCTGGCCCAAAAGCAGAACCACACACTCATTATGGACTTTTGTTGTGGCTTTCAAACACAACATCATTTTTTAATTAATGTAAACAACAAGGACTATCATCTCATGACAATTTGGGACAGCATTATTTGGATCTGAATTGCATCTTTACTGTCTTGCAGTCATTTCATTCTTCCCAAGTTCTGGTTGCGTAACTGTACTGTTGGATTATGCAGTAGAAAGGTGAAATCAGAAAAAAGGAGGAGGAATATAGGGGGAAAGTCAGTGAGAACAAGAGGAAGGAGTAGCGGCACAGAGTAGTATACAGTGCTGCGCATCAGTGGGAGCAGAAGTCCAAGAAATGAGTACCTGTATTAAGGGAACGTTTTTCTATAATATTGTATTTTTGATTTTCCCAATAACAACAATTTTTCTCATATATACATATCTCATCCAAATTTACATTGATTGATTTTTAAGGCTTCAGAATCAGGAACTCATGGAAGTGGGAGCTGTTTTCCTCTCTGCTACACATCCAGTCTCCTTAAATGTTCGTTTGTAGCTAGTACTGTACAATATGTGCCCTTCTGTCTGTTTTTTAAGCTGTTGCCAGCATGTAAAAACACAGAGAGCCTGGTCCTTCCAATGCTGGTTGCTTATTAAAAGAGCAATGATAGGTTGAACTGATTAGTACACAAACAAACAAAAAGTTTGGTGTACTTTCTATAATGTTCTTAATTTATATCTCATTATTTTTTGATGCACTCTCTCTCTCTTGTTACTATATCAACGTCAGCTTTCTTATGCAATCATTAACTGACTCCTCAATCCTTGCTGACAACCAGGACAACATTCCCAGACATTGACATGCAAGATGGCACATAGGCACGGACCGTTTTAATTTGCCCCCTTATTCCCACTGCAGAATTGGCTGGATGGTTGCTCTTAGTTTTGGTCCAACAACATCCAGGAAGCCTATGCAGAAGTCTCTAAATGTTAGCTTTGATGAATGCAGGAATAGAGCAATCAAGAAATGGGACCCAATGTTAATATTATTTATTGTGGCGTACAAAATCCTAGCTGAGTAAAATATTTACTGTATTTTTCACTCTATAAGACACACCAGACCACAAGACGCATCTAGTTTTTGGAGGAGGAAAACAAGAAAAAAATATTCTGAATCTCAGAAGCCAGAACAGCAAGAGGGATCGCTGCGCAGTGTAAGCATCAATCCCTCTTGCTGATCTGGCTTCTGTGATAGCTGCGCAGCCTGCATTTGCTCCATAAGACGCACACACATTTCTCCTTACTTTTTAGGAGGGAAAAAGTGAGTCTTATAAAGCAAAAAATTCGATAGTTTATTATTAATAGGATAGCCAGAAAAAACTAACCCAGCTATTGTGGTCAAGGGATCTTCATGTAGGAAAGCATCCGGGATGAGTATACATTTAGGAATCCATGATGAATTTAGAGAATCAGAGTGGGCATGTAAATCTACCAAAACTGCAGAGGGGGAAAAAAAAGTGTTCCAACACTGGGCCTATTGTAGGCATGGATTGACTGTGCCAAGCTGGCTCGGAGCTGGCTATAAGACAGAACTTTCTCCTCTGCCTTTTTCTTTTTTCTTAACCCTTATCATCCAGGCTACAGCTTTTCCTTTATACAAGGTTTGTCTTGTCCATATGCCCTGAGCTCTAGAGACTGATGAGCCAATTAGAGAAGCTGGTTAGTCCCCGCCTGGCTGTATGTAACCCTTTGCTCCCCCAGGGAAAGGTTCCTTTTCTCACAAGCAACCTTTTGGGAACACACAGAGAGAGAGTCAGAATTAATATATTGGAGCAGTATAAAGCACTTAGCAACAGAAAGTGTGTGGGATGCGGTGACAGCAGTACGTGTGTTGCAACCTAGTGACATTAAGAAAACTGCGTGGAAAATAAAAGCTTTAATTTGCTTTTACTGAGTCCGTCCCCTCCCCTCATTTCTCCCCATTTTTGTCCTTGGAGCTGTGATGATATGTTGGACAGCAAAAGGCCACTTAGATTTGACATTTAAAAATCATGTAGGCTACATGCACGTCATACATTTATTTCAGTCAGAACTCACCAGAACGCAATTCCTGCATCTTTCAGGTGGGCACCATTGCCATTATAAGAGAACAAGGGAGGTGTTCATGGTGATTTCTGGCACCTCTTCTTCTAGAAAAATAGCACTGCATTTAAAGCACATTTCCCCTGCCAAGGAATCCTGGGAACTGTAGCTTAGCCCTAACAGAGCTGCAATTTCAAGCACTCTTAACCAACTACAGTCATACCTTGGGTTGAAGTTGCTTCAGGTTGAGCGCTTTCGGGTTGTGCTCTGCGGCGACCTGGAAGAAACAGAATCTGTTACTTCCGGGTTTTGCCGCTCACACATGCGCAGATGGTAAAAATGACATCACGTGCATGCGCGGGAGCGGCGAATCACGACCCGCACAGACGTGGGTTGCATTCACTTCTGGATGCGAACAGGGCTCTGGAACGGATCCCATTCATATCCAGAGGTACCACTGTACAGGTCTCATCATTCTTTGCAGGGAGGAATGTACTTTAACACTATGGTGTGTATACAGCCCTAGTCTCTTTGGTCTGCAAGGATATGCTGGAAAAGGATATGCTGGCACTTACCTTGCTGAGACTCTTAATTTAGAATCAAGACTTTATTTAAGATAGTAGCCTCGGAATCATGTTTAAGTGCTAACACCCAGCTCTGAAACATACAAAGTATCACTTCAGAACAGAGTTCATTTGAGTTTGAGCATGTGCAGAGTACCTTTCCCTCATTGATTAACAACTACAACCAGCATCTGAGAATAGGGGAAGTGCTTTATAAGTCAGAGGGGATAGTTTCTAGGACAGAGGCAGGATTGTGTGACCTTCCAGATGTTGTTGGACTCCAATTTCCATCAGCCCCAGCCCTCATCAGCAATGGCCAGGTGTGATGGGAGTTATACTTCAGCAACATCTGGAGGGCCATTCTTGCTTTAGGTAGTCATATGTCTGTTTTACATTGTGGCATCAGTGTGTTCCATGGCAGCTGAACTGCAAGTACAGCAACAGGCTGAACATCAGAGGGTTCCCCTGCTTTTTGCTGTATATGAAAGGGATGTTAAAGAGCAAGGATGAGCTTCCATCTGTGTCATCCTATGTAAGTGGCAGGGAGGGGAAGCAGGCCTTTCTGAAGCTTGCTTTCAGCCCTGTCATATTAGGGGGGCTGATTGAAGAGCAGTACAGCTCAGCCCACTCCTCCATCCCCAATCTTTCTCTGCAGCCTTATATGTCGTGTTCCACAGGCAATTGGCTGCCTGCTGCTGCCAAAGAGGCTTGTGAGCATTCCTGTGGGAAGCTGCCTGCACATTCATCTACCTTTGTTAGGAGCTGCTGCGTGCCTTCCTACTTATGCCTTTTATAGAATCATATGGTTTCAATATGCATGCTGAGCTACATCCACCAGCTCATAAACGAATAAGTCAAGGCTTGATTACGCCATCTACACCTTTAGAGCACAAGGACACCCTACCGGCCCTGCTGATAGCAAAAGACGGTAAAAAGATGATTATCTCCGATAAATCCTTTGCATTATTTAAAAGCTACAGGGTGCATCCTAGGGACGGAACTTTCCATTGACACCTAGGCTATACTCTGGGCAGCTTTTTTTTTCTGTTGCAAGAGCATAGGAAGTTGACATCGAAACAGTCCACTGCTGGCAGTGACTCTCAAGGATGTCAGATCTTAAGGATCTCCCAGCCCTACCTAATGATGCCAGGGATTGAACCTGGAACTTTTTGCAGGCAAAGCCGATGCTGTGCCACTGAACTATAGTCCTTTCCCGAAAGAACCATGCAATACAACTTAAGGAAAGCCTGAACAACTTCTCACTTGCACAGAACCACAAACATTCGATGTGGAGGAAGGTGAATGTACCTAGTGATCCACAATACATGGATGTTGGAATGTGTTCAGCTTTGCAGTAATAATAATAATTCATTATTTATACCCCGCCCATCTGGCTGGGTTTCTCCAGCCACTCTGGGCGGCTTCCAACAGAACACTAAAATACAGTAACCTATTCAACATTAAAAGCTTCCCTAAACAGGGCTGCCTTCAGATGTCTTCTAAAAGTTTGGTAGTTATTTTTCTCTTTGACATCTGGTGGGAGGTCGTTCCACAGGGCGGGTGCCACTACCGAGAAGCCCCTCTGCCTTGTTCCCTGCAACTTGGCTTCTCGTAGCGAGGGAACCGCCAGAAGGCCCTCGGTGCTGGACCTCTGTCCGGGCAGAATGATGGAGGTG
Source organism: Podarcis bocagei (assembly GCF_964188305.1). Taxonomy (NCBI): domain Eukaryota; kingdom Metazoa; phylum Chordata; class Lepidosauria; order Squamata; family Lacertidae; genus Podarcis; species Podarcis bocagei. The sequence goes on along the minus strand of NC_138135.1, from coordinate 38,719,184 downwards.
GAGTTCACAAGTTGTACTCGTGGAAGATTAGCAGCCAAACCTAACCAATGCGTATTCTTGCTAGTTAACATGAGAAGGGGCTAGCACCACAGAGCTATATTGATGATAGGCAGATATTCAGACCACAGAAATACAATTGGTAGAGAGGGCTCTGTGTGATGTCATTTCCCCTGCTCTCCTGGAGAGGAAGGAGCATATAGTACTTCCTGTTCCTCTTGGTCTTCCTTTGACCAGAGTTTTGAAGCAGATGTGCCTTGTACATAGCGGTCAAGTGTCCCTTATTTGAAGGGACAGTCCCTTATTCCAGCGCCATGTCCCGCTGCTGTCCCTTATCGATGGATGTCCCTTAAATGTCCCTTAAATGATGTCCCTTAAATTTCAAAGGAAGCAGCTCCTCTCCCTCCCTCCCTGCCGGCCAGGAAGGAGGGAGCCTCCAACTGTGTTGCTTGGCTGTGTTGCTCACCCAATAAGAAGTCTAAGAACGACTGGGGGGTGGAGCTTGCATGCCTTGTGTGTGGCTAGTTAATGCAAGCTGAGGGGGCTTTTGAATGCTGGACGCCATTTTGTTGCACGTGCTGCTGCAAACTTTGCAGTGCAAAGCCAGGCCGGGGAGCCATCTTAAGTTGAGGCTGCATAGGCCTTGTGGTGCATGTGATTCAGATTCTATTCAGTTGAACCTGTGGTTACAAAGTTGGTTGGACAGTGTTCTCGAAGCTACCAGCATGTTTGACCAGAGTGCAGGAGGACAGGAAGACTGGAGTGCCTGGAACAGGTGAGGCTGCAGGTCCCTTATTTTGGCTGCTGGTCCCTTATTTTCAAGGCTGCTGGTCCCTTATTTTCAGATCTGTAAGTTGACAGCTATGGATGGGAGTTTTGGTCCAAAAAAAATTTGGGGGGGCTACGTGTTCCCCACCCCTGGTAACTACCAAGACCTCTATTCACTCGGCACCAGTGAATGGACATTTTATAGAGAATTTTGATCAATTACCCTGCTCCTCCCTTATTTTCATGGCTGCTGGTCCCTTATTTTCAAATCTGTAAGTTGACAGCTATGGCCTTGTATTTGCTGCAGCTCAGATGCCAGAAGCTGTAAATATAAGTATTTTGCCTACATAGGTTTTCCTGCTCCTGTTGCTGTGAACCAATGGAAGATTATAAGTAAATTATATTTTTAAACTTACTTCCCAGGTTGTTGCCGGATTCCTTATTAAGCAGGACAAGAAAAGGAGAGCCATCTTGCTTCATAATTTTGCAGGTAAGATGGGTTTTTGAAACTCTGTTCGACCCACACATGTGTGTGCCTGGAGGGATAAATTGCAATTAACAATCCTCTCCTACCCATTAAAACCCATCCCACAGTACTAGCCTACCTCACATGTTCATACCTTCTTTCTTCTGTGTCCACTTACTGAGCTGCTTGCAAAGCGACACGATGGGCTTGTTTGTAGTACATATTTACTCCCCAGCAAACTTCTCCTGTGGTTGAGAAGTATGAGAGTTCTATCAGAAAAGTGACAATAACATAAGAAAAACAATGGGAAAATAATGACTCAGAAGAGCAATTAATGATAAACATTTTATTTCTGTTTTGATTATCTTCAGCTGGAGTTCTCATCAACAATTGAACAATTAATCAATTAACTGAACACATTAACCAATAAATTAGATTTAAAATTATCTGTGGCTTCTGAAGACATTACGACTAAGGCTGTGCTCACGCTCCTGTTTACTGTGCACTTTGCATTTCCAGTTCTTAAGCCATGCTCACACAGCTTTATCCAAAATACATATGCATCATTAACTTGTTTCTCAAACCATATTCACACTGATTTGGGGTCCTTAAGCTGTTCCTAAATTCATCTCAAGCCAGGTGTGGAAACCTTTGCATAGGGTAAGGACTCCCCTCCCCCATCAACATCCCCCATGTGTACACAAACATAAATGAATCTGATGCTAATGAAGCTGTGCTCCTTGAGTATTTTTGCACCATCCACAATCTTTTCTGGACACAGATGTGCTGGGTACAATTATCCATGCTCTGGTAACCTTTAGGATGGATTACTGCAATGCCCATAAAGATAATACAGAAGTTGCAGTTAGCAGAATGTGGAGGTCAGGGAGCAACGATCCAATCACATATAACTGCTATTCTCAAAGAGTTGAACTGGTTACCAGTTATCTTCTGGGTCCAATTTAAGGTGGTAAAGTTGAGATTTAAAGCTCTGAATGGCTTGGAGCACAAATACCGACCTGCCTGTGTATCAAGATCAACAGAAGAAGCAATCCCAGTGGTTCTTGAATTAAATGACTTATACAGTGTTTGGGCCCATGGGAGAGCCTTTCTGGTGGTGGCCTCACATCTGTGTAATGAGCCCTCCCACAACATTCTATTTGTTCAGACACCAGGTAAAAACCCACCTTTTTTTGCTGGGCCTTCTGTGGCTAATGAGCCAAGTCATTTCAATTGTATTTCTAATTATACTTGTGTAATTTATAAGAACAATTTTAATATGTTGGTTTATTATGCATTATGCTTTTAAATTACCTTATTTTTTGCAAACTGCTTTGACCATTTTGGGGGATGGGGGATTAATTAAGAAATTCCTTAATAAATAATATAACTATGCAAAATTATATATACAAATGTCTTAGGGGAAAAGACTACAGAAATTATTTTAATCAGAAATATTTTAATCAAAATACAGTACATGCTAATTTCTTGAAACAATTCAAATGATGTTTTTAGTAAAAGTTCCTTCACAGTCAATGCTTCTTGAAAGAAATAACTGGAAAATATTATACTGGCAGCTTTGGCTGACAAGACACATTCTAAGCAGAGGCTCGAGGCCTAATTTCTTCCTTGAATATGCAATTGTTTCTCTGAACTGAATGGATGTCATTTAGTGTATACATCAAGTGAGTAGGTGCATGAACGCTGTGTGAAGTGCATTACAATGACTATTGCACAGATTTGCTCAGTCACTTTTCATAAGCTGTTGTGAAAGATAAATGAAGCTGAAAACTATGCCATAATACATTCTGAAGCTTTGGATTTGTTGTGGTTCCTGTCCCAAAGATATGTTCCTAGCCATCAGGTTCCTGTGCATCAAATTCATTCTCTGGGTTATTTGGACATGCTTAATGAGACTGATGGTAGGTTAAACTTAATGGATAGGGAACTTGTGCCCCTGCAGGTGTTGCTGGACTCCAAGAACCAGGGAGAGCCACTGTGGTGTGGTGAATATGCTGTTGGACTGGGAATACCAAGAATCAAACTGCCCTTTGGCCATGCAGTTTACTGGGTAACTTATCTCTCAAGCTAACTTACTGTACAGGGTTGTTATGAATATAAAATAGAGGGGGAAGGAACATATTTGCCGGCTTCTTGGATATAAATGTACTAAGGAAGGAACTCTCATCAGACTCAGGGAGCATGCCCAATGATCAAGGGCAATGGGAACTCAAGTATAATACATCTGAAGGACACCATGCACTACATTTTTAAGCAACAGCGCATGACTGTTGATCAAATCTGTTCAATCTACTTCTGCGCTGTTCTATGGTTCTGCTGGAATTTGAACCAATCACATCCACTAAGGAATAATGGCTCTGAGCATTAGGTTCCCCTTACTATGCTTAATGATCTGATCATTAATTTTATAAATTTCTGGACTCTTTCTACCAGGGTTACCCAAGATGGTATGTAATGAAATAATGATGTGGGGAGGACACTCAGCAAGGTAAACGAACTGGGGGAAAGCCTTTGTTAATATTTAAAACATTGCCAGTTCAAATCAAAGTATACAATCACAGACCTGTTAAAAACAAAACACAGAAATCATACGAATTCTAACATGGATTAAAATACAGTATAAGACACATGTGTTTCAAGTAGGATTCTTATTCTTATTCAATATTCCTGACTTTGGCTACAATGTATAATAGTAGCAGGTAAGATTGGGGCTGAGTCAGTTCATGCATCTCCACCACTTTGGGGGTCTGGGAATAAGTGATAATTCAGTATAACACTGGGTCACTTCGTTGCACAACACATACAGTACTGGATTTGTGCATGTGTTGCCAAAATCACGTGGTGTGAACCCTGATCCTATGAGTAACCTGTGAGTGTCGATCGTGGTTACTGTGGTTTGGTAAAACAACATTTTATTTACTGGTTTTCTTATTACTGTTCACATTTCCATGCTACTCCTCTAAGGAGATCAGAAGCGTTTGCATATGGTTCACAAGCAATAAGAGTCTAGATTTGTTTTGATTCCGCAGTAGAAACACACAATATTCCTCCGGGGTTTCCCCCACCTATTTCTGCTCCAGTTATGCAGACTGAACAGCCAGGAACATTTTGAGCAGTGAATCTCCCAATTCTACAGCTTATATATTTGTATACCACCCTTCATATGAAGATGTCAGGGCAGTTCACAAGTTAAAAGTACAGGATAGAAGCACAAAATAAATTATTTATTACATTTGGTTCTTATATTACTGTTCTCTCTCTCTCCTCTCTCTGTCACCCTAATACCAATCTTGGGCAGTTAAGTGTCAAAAGGATCCCAGCCCAAACATGGCCACTAAGGAACGAGAGAGAGGTTAGCATCGCACATTGGGAATTCCGAGGCTTGCAGAAGTGCAAACGCTTTTTAAAAAGAAAAACCGGGGCAATTGTACCTCCCTCAACCCCCCCCCCAAAACCTCAGTGAGAACTATGCATGTTCAGCATGCTACTGAATGTTTAGTAAAAGGAAAGGGGAAAAGGGGAGGGGCACGAAAATGGTAGGAGGGGTAGCATGGAGCCTGCCTGGCCTTGTGAACGGAGGTGCTGCTGTTAGGAGTCGAAGACATGCTGTAACATTTTATTGCATGCATATCCCAATGTCCGCATTTGTCAATAAAGGCAACCTATGAAACCGAGCATCATGTCGAGGGCTAAGCGCTCCTTCCGACAGCACCGTCAACAGGGTCCCAAAGAACCGGGCCACTCGCGCTTCCCTCGCACCACAGACAATTACGGCAATGAGGAGGAAGAGGAGAAGCGCAGGAGCTCGCGGGGAGACAAAAGGAGCGCGAGCCCCTCCTGGCGCAACCCCCGCGCCTCCCCCAGCTCCTCCTCTTCCCCCGCTCCGCCTGCGCTTGTTGCCCCGTTTCCTAGCAACCGCCCGCGTGCCGCCTCTCGGGGCTGAAAGAAAGCGCAGGCCGGGGAGGACGGCCGTCCCGCCATGGAGGCCCCCAGGCCCCGAGCCCGCTCCCCGCCTCTGCCTCCCCCCAAGCCCGCCATTTTCTACGGGCCCGTGGAACCGGGGAACCCGGTGGTGGACAGCTTCGAGAAGGACCTGAGCGCTTGCCTGGGCTACTTTCAGCGCCAGCGGGAAGCGAAGGCCTCGGGGGCCTCGGGCTCCAGGCAGCAGGAGCTGCACAGGCTGGGGTAAAGCGGAGGCCGGGGACGGGGCTGGCGGGGAAGGGCGCGCCTCTCGTCCCGCTCCCTCTCTCTCCTGCGCTCTCTTTCTCCGCCGTGCTTCTTTTTTTGCTGTTAAATATCTGACGATCTGCTTGCACATAACAGTATATACGTTCTCAGAAGTTGCAGGGGGATAGCCTGGACTCCTCTTGAGACGCTAAGCACTCTGGCCCTCATTGGGCACATGCCCTCGTGACCGCCATGAAGGTGGCACTGTGTAGTATCCAGGTGCCTCAGTTGTAGCTGACACCTGTAGCTTAATTAATTATTATAACAATAATAACAACAATTTCCCCAGCCGCTCTGGGCAGCTCTCAACAGAATATTAAAAACACGATAAAACATCAAACATTAAATACTTCCCTAAACAGGGCTGCCTTCAGATGTCTTCTAAAAATCACAGATAGGTAGCCGTGTTGGTCTGCCATAATCAAAATAAAAAAATTCCTTCCAGTAGCACCTTAAAGACCAACTAAGTTAGTTCTTGGCATGAGCTTTCGTGTGCATGCACACTTCTTCAGATACACTTCAGATACACCAGTGTATCTGAAGAAGTGTGCATGCACACGAAAGCTCATACCAAGAACTAACTTAGTTGGTCTTTAAGGTGCTACTGGAAGGAATTTTTTTATTCTAAAAGTCAGATAGTTGTTCATTTCCTTGACATCTGATGGGAGGGCGTTCTGCAGGGTGGGCACCACTACTGAGAAGGCCCTCTGCCTTGGTTACCTGTTCACCTCTTTATAAAGACTGTAGATCCAAAGTTGGAGCCATTATCCAACTGCGTATCGTTCTTCCCCTTTAGCATTGTACTATCCTTGCACTAAAAAGGACTAGGTGCAGCCATGCCATTTTCTGACAGCTATTAGAAAAAATAAGTGCTAGGGAAAAGCAGAAATAATGCTTTTCTCCCACTGCAGTTCTTTGACCCTTAGTTGTGGTAGCAAAGTAAGAAGCTTTCGCCCACCATATGAACCTTGGGGTGCAAAGTGGGAGCACAGGCACAATTACCAGATTTTTTAATTTTTTTTTTAATGCAAGGAGGGTAATAGGAAGGAGAAAGTTATTAAGAACGTAAGAAGGTCTCTGCTGGATCAGGCAAACGCCTGTCTAGTCCAGCATTCTGTTCTCACAGCGGACATCCTGACACCTATGGGAAGCCCGCAAGCAGGAAATAAGCTCCATAGTGCTTTCCTGCTTATGATCCCTAGAAACTGGTTTTCAGAGGCATACCCAGCTCTACCTCTCTTTTAAATTGGAACCAGTGAAGGCAGTGAAGGTCTTGTGTGAGTGTCTGGTGGCGGTTGGAGGATGGATGGCGGCTAACAGATTGAGGCTGAATCCTGACAAGACAGAAGTACTGTTTCTGGGGGACAGAGGGCAGGTGGGTGTGGAGGACTCCCTGGTCCTGAATGGGGTAACTGTGCCCCTGAAGGACCAGGTGCGCAGCCTGGGAGTCATTTTGGACTCACAGCTGTCCATGGAGGCGCAGGTTAATTCTGTGTCCAGGGCGGCTGTCTACTAGCTCCATCTGGTACACAAGCTGAGACCCTACCTGCCCGTGGACTGTCTTGCCAGAGTGGTGCATCCTCTGGTTATCTCCCGCTTGGACTACTGCAATGTGCTCTACGTGGGGCTACCTTTGAAGGTGACTGGAAATTACAACTAATCCAGAATGCTGCAGCTAGACTGGTGACTGGGAGTGGCCGTCGAGACCATATAACACCGGTCCTGAAAGACCATATTGGCTCCCAGTACGTTTCCGGGCACAATTCAAAGTGCTGGTGCTGACCTTTAAAGCCCTAAACGGCCTTGGCCCATTATATCTGAAGGAGTGTCTCCACCCCCATTGTTCTGCCCAGACACTGAGGTCCAGTGCCGAGGGCCTTCTGATGGTTCCCTCACTGTGAGTAGTGATGTTACAGGGAACCACCCAGGCCTTCTCAGTAGTGGCGTCTGCGCTATGGAATGCCCTCCCATCAGATGTCAAAGAAATAAACAACTATCGGACTTTTAGAAGACATCTGAAGGCAGCCCTGTTTAGGGAAGCTTTTAATATTTGATGAATCATTGTATTTTAATATTCTGCTGGAAGCCGCCCAGAGTGGCTGGGGAAACCCAGCCAGATGGGCGGGGTATAAATAATAAATTATTATATTATTATACTGTCTCAGATATAGGAGGTAATATAATCATGGCTTGTAACTTTTGATTGCCTCATCTTTGAATTTGTCTGATTACCTTTTTAAAGCTTTCTCAGTTGCTGGCCATCGCTATATCTTTTGGTAGCAAATTCCTTAATGTAACTATGCGCTTTGTGAAGAAGTATGTCCTTTCATGTGTCCTGAATCTTTCAACATTCAGTTTCATTGAATGACTGCTGGCTCTAGTATTTTAGTGGGAGAAAAACTTCTATCCACCTTTTATAGATCCAGTCTAATTTTATACATCTCATTCATATTCTCTGAATTAAAAAGCCCTACTTTTGTAAGTCTCCTCATAGCCCCTGGATCATTTTGGTTGCTCTTTCAATTCTGGGAGTTTCAGGGAATATTTAAAGAGAATATCAAACATAATGGCCCGGTTGCACAATATGGTAAACCAAGGATTGAACCTGCTTTGCTCCCTCCTTTCAATGTGGAATATAGACACAACCCCAATCCTTGACTTAGCATCATGTCTGAACCAGAGATCATGGTTTATTTTGCTTCAAACAAACCATAGTAGTGGCTTGTGCTTGGCTTGGTGACAATTATTTGGCTGCGTCATCCCTGTTTCAGGTATAATGTTAAGACAGGGACTGTGATTCCTGGAAGACCTGCTCCCTGCCTTGTGTGCCTTTTCTGACCTGGCCTGGAAGGGCAGGGCCCTGACTGACGCCAGCTACAAAAGCTGAGGCTGCTGACTGTTGGGTTGGGTTAAAACTCTTGGGGTTTGGGGTTTTTTGTTGTGGGTGTGGGTGTGTTGCAGTTGCTGTTGGGTTTTTTGTATCTTTATTTTGGAGCTTGTGATTTATTTATATGGAAATCATTCAGTTTTGTTGTGTATTATTTGATGTTTTATTTATTATTTATGACTACCTTTGTTAAGTTGTAGTTATGTAATTTTTCATGTTGTAAGTTGCCTTGAGCAGGGTTTGAACTGTGGAAAGGCGGCATACAAATAACATTATGTATGTATTGCTGCCAGTGTGTTTCCTGCCTTTATTAAAAAAAACAAATAATAATCAGTCCATAACGTTCAGTGATTATTTTTGTTTAGAGCAACTACTTTGTTTAATATTTGGAACAACTACAAGCCTCGATTCCCAGATTGGTATTACAATGAAAAACTTGTGAAAGTTGGTGACGAGCTTGTAGAAATGAAGGTAAGTAATGCCCTATGTGAATTATTTATAATAGCAATTTCTCTCCTATATCTGCATTTGTATTCTTCCATCTGAGAATATACATCATGCATTTGGTAAAGTGCAATCTGCCCATGATAGCTCATATCCTTTTAGCAAACTAGACATGATGCCAGATTTGTCATGTGCAGTTAAAAGAATAGTTTTTAAAAATTAAACAGTAGGCATATGTGTATTAACTGGATCAGACCATGGTATACAGGGAGTCTTGAGAAAAAATTGTGTTAGCAAATGGGTAGCCCTCCTCCTGATGTGCCATGGTCCTAATCTAATAGGAACTTTCTGTGCCTACTGTTTAATGTCTAAAAAATCTTAATGCAATTGCAGGTGATGAATTTAGCATCAAGTGTCATTTGTTTTTAAGGCATCACAAGACTTCTGGTTGTTGAAAGCCATTTGAATACATAATACCAACCCAAGATAGCTGACTGTGCAAACTAAAAAAAAAAAAAGCCCCATTAAGTTTAATGATTCTTCGTCTCAGGTAAATTTCAGCCTATTTGTGGCCATTACTGTACATCAAAAGTAGACTGTTAACCCCATAACCAGGCCTTTGGTTGGTTTGATTGACATCCTATGCCCTTTTAAAATGTGAGGGGTTTTTTTTTTTGGGGGGGGGTGTTACTGGGTTGCTTTTATTTTTGAGTATTTTGTAGTTTTATATTTTGATTTTGTTCTGTGAACTGCCCTGAGACCTCCAGGTATAGGGCGGTATATAAATTCATAAATAAATAAATAAATCCCCCCAGCTCATGACAAGATTTAGTGAGATGCCTCCAATTGTGTTCCCTGTCACCCTTTACTTTCACCTGCATGGGTAGGCACTCTGTTAAAGGTATATGAAACTGGAAAAGGTATAAACACTGCTGTAGAGTCAGAAGACTCTCACCTCCCCCCAAAGAATTCTGTTAGAAGGATTGTGTGTGTCTGATCACATTACTTGAATTAACCTCACTTTCAGTTAGTCTTATTCCACATGTTGAGGGAGATTTATCAAGAAACTCATGCTGTACAAATTGATGATGGTGATGATTCAGTAGCTGGCATTTTTACATTTGACACGGCAACAAAACATTAGCGTAGCATATAATTACAATATATTGTAATTGTATATAATACAATATATTATCAATTAACTGCCATTTTTTGACAGATTAATAAGAGTTATACAATGAAATCTAAGATCTGTTTTTGCTTTTTAAAGAATGCCATGCCCTTTCCCTAGCTTGTGTGTCTTATTTAACTCAAGCACCTAAATGACACCTGCAGTCTCAGTTTTATAGTTCTTGCTTCCTTTTTTTGAAACAATGCTCCGTGTAGGTTTCCATTTGCTCAGGAAGTGGTTGCATTGTAGAGGTACATGAAGAGATCTTGGTCTCTAGCTTATAGCACATTTTCTTCTGAAATGCAAATAAAATTAAGAATCACTAATATGACTGCTATGTATTTTTTCTACCAAAGCCTTAAAAAAACCACACAGTTACCTAGAATTGTTCAGATATTGAATATTTCTAATTTTCATTTTTATATATGCTTTGATATAAAGGAAATCTTGTTTTCTTGATTGTTATAGCCATACATATTGGATAGAGCACAGCCAAGTTAAGCAGTTGAATAAAGACAGTTGTTACAGCTGGAGGGATTTAACTTTTGCTTAAATTTTACTGAACTAAACTACCTAAAAGTGCTGAACTTCGGTTGAATTGCTATTGTTTTTGTTGTTTGTTTCAATATTAGAAACAAAATAGAGAAACAATAAATGACAACAATATGCTTTCCATGATACATTGACCAACAAGACTGATTAGACTTTCTCTCCACCTCTACCATGCTGTAGTCTTATACAGTACTCACCTGGGAGTATGTCCTGTTGAATTTGATGCAACTTACTTCTGAGTAGACATATATAGGATTGCATTGTAAATGCATTATAAGAAGGATGGACAACTTGTGACCCTTTAGATGTTATTGGAGTGCAATTACCATCATCCCTGAACATTGTCTGTGTATAGTTGATGGGAGCTGGGGTCCAAAATCTTAACGTTTTGGCACTTAAAATTTTATGGAAATTAAAAGAATGCATTTTGTGTGTGTGTAATCAGTTTTGTTTTTTGTTTTTTGCTTTCCAGGAATATAAGCTGGCACTTACACAGTGCTATGGGCGATATCTTCAGGAAATCTGTAGTGTAAATCTAAACAAAATTGGATCAGACGTGCATCAATTTAAGTCTGATTTTTTCCCAAAGGGACTTAGAGATCCAACTGCTGCGCGTACAGTAAGTATATACAATGAAGATTTAAAATAAATGTGATACTATTTAATATTTTAATAATTTGGCATTAACAAGGTTTCATTAAATATTCAGTAAACACCACCCATTCTTCCTCCAGCAGCATGCTGTCTTAAGGGCACTTCTCACATGACAACTCATATCGTGTTTAAAGAGACATTCATACTTTACTTACATCTAATTGTGTATATATTTTTTGCACACTTTTTTCCTGTGGTGCTTGCTTATTGCTGTGAGTAGGAAAAATAATAAGTAGCATTTTGAGGGTGTGTTTTTTTTAAAAAAACTGCCCTTTTAATTTGTAGTTATTGAATATAATGGCACATTATAAGTCATGTGTAGGGAAATTATATGTGCAGTTGGGATGTAAGAAGATATCATTTCCCATTTTGTCCTGTATTTATGACATGCTGCATTGGTTCTGTTCTGTTTCCCCCCCTGCCAAAAATGATGTTATTCATCTCACTGTCTGTTAAGGCAAATTTGTATAACTTTTGCACCATCGAATCTAATGCACCTTCGAATCTAATACACACTTAAATTTTCAGAATCTTGAAACCAAAAAAAGTATTTGCTGGCAAATGTAAATGTGCCATCAAATCTAATGCGTGCCTTAATTTTCACAACGTAATTTGGCCCAAAAAGGTGAGCATTAGATTTGAGTAAATATGGTATTCAATTATTACATAAATTATGTAAATTATGTTGACATTATGTTTTCCCACCCTATTAATTTCAGTTCAAATACATGGGGAAAGGTGATTAAATATCATTTGCTATCTGAAAGCAACAACGGTGAATACTAGTCACATTAACTGGATCATTTTCTGTTCCAGACATGGGACAGATAAGCTATCTTCTTTAATTTCCTCCCCCATTTCCATTTTCTTCATAATTGCGTAATGGCTTCAAATGTTTGTATGCCCTTATGTAGAGATGAATGGAGATGCATAGCTGCTTCCATTAGAACATCAGAAGAACCCTTCTAGATCACACCAAAGACCTGTCTTGTCCAGTATCTTGTTTCCCACAGTAGCCACCCAGATGCCAACAGGAAGTTCAAAACCAGGACATGAGCGCTATAGCCCTCTTCTGCTAGTATTCCTTAGTGACTAGTATTCAGAAGCACGCTGCTTCAGCTTTGGGCATAGTATGTAGCCAGCTCTATACAGCTATATCATGGAAGGGCAATTGACTTGCTGATCAGAAGGTTGGCGTTTTGAATCCCTACGACGGGGTGAGTTCCCGTCGCTCAGTCCCTGCTCCTGCCAACCTAGCAGTTCAAAAGCACGTCAAAGTGCAAGTAGAAAAATAGGTACCGCTCCGGCGGGAAGGTAAATGGTGTTTCCGTGCACTGCTCTGGTTCGCCAGAAGCGGCTTAGTCAAGCTGTACGCCGGCTCCCTTGGCCAGTAAAGCGAGATGAGCGTCACAACCCCAGAGTCGGCCACGACTGGACCTAATGGTCAGGGGTCCCTTTACCTTTATACTCCCTCAAATGATACCTCTGTCTGTTAATTTGTGGCATCCAACATCACCCAGTGTGTGAGAAATACAGTTCTTTAGTCTGGGTGTTTTTGCTCATTCATAGGAGAATCTTATACAGACTTGCATGTATGAAAAATACATTTCATACATTCTAACTGTGTGCTGTGGGCAAAGTGTCTACTGAATTGAGACAAATCTTACATTTGCAACTATGTTAATGAAATTAACAAGCATATACGTTGTAGGATCGGCATAACCATCTTTTAAAAAACAACTGATTATTCATATTCTTAGTCCTCTGGGCATTTTATGATTTCATCTAATAAATATGTTAAAAGAGTTTGCCAGTGTTTTTGAAAAACATTTGGGATCTAAGCTCTCCTAGGATATTATTTATTCTTCTTGTTGTAAAAGCAGATACTAAGGATTTCACTTTGAAGCTTCATAACTGGAAACCAGCTGTTTGCTGTAGAATAATGTGATACATGAACCCAAGTTTTTCCCCCTTTAGGAAATTACAACAAACACTGTTTGCCTTTATGGTAAATTGAAGCCCAATACAGATTGTTTCTGTGTATCACTTCTTTTTATTAGATGAAAGGAACATTTTTAGTATCCTAAAAGTGTCTTAGCATTTTCAGTACTGAGAAATTCCCTGAGTTTTTAGACTTTTAAAACAGATAGGAAACCTCTGGTCCATGGGCCTGATCTAGCTTGCTGTAGAAATGCTCCCTATGTGACCTGCAAGGCTATTTTGGGCAAGCCACACCCACTTGCTCTACCCCTGAAATCATAAAGGCAGGACATTGTAGGCATTGACAATTTGGAGTGCCCAAAAAGTCCTGTTGCACAGCATTTCTCAAGCACCTGATAGCCTGCAGGTTGTCAATCAACTGATGTCATAATAATGTTACCCCATTCATCTTTCCAAGTAGGGGGCGGTGAGGGGGATAAGGATCTGGCCTTCCAGGCCAAAAAGGTCCACTACTCCTGTTTCACAGTATCTTTTCTGAACACTCTCTAACAACAATGTTTTGTCATTGAGTGAAGGTGATTATTGTTGTTGCCGTTATTATTAGTATTATTATTAGTATAAATTGCTACTATGCCTATTGAATATTTTCCTGCTCTGTGCTATATAGAATTGGATTATAACCAACTTTGGAAAGCAGATTGTCAAGATGTTTTAGACTATTACTATTTTCCAGGACTGAGCTCTGTTTTGACCATGAATAAGTATCATCTAAGGGATTGGCACTTATGGATAGACTCCAGAAGGGACACGCAGCTAATTAGAAACAGCAATTTTACCACTCGACAACAGTATTTTAGAATTAGCTATTTGACCAAATACCTTTACTGAGCTGTTTCCAAATGATTCCCACTGCAGTTTTGGATGACTGCTGCAGCAAGGTCCCATGTGTAGGCAGACTTTATATTTGTGGTCAACCTCAGGTGGAAGACACTACTCATTATCTGTTGGCCTGCTCCTTATATAGACACTCAAGAGACCACTTTCTGAAACGTTTGTTCACACAAGCAGGCAGGTACACTCCAGCTGAAATGGTCTAGTTTCTTTTAAGTGACACTAATAGCTTCGTAACACACAGAGTGGCCCCATATGCATTGGCTGCAACAAACAGACAAACAAACAAAAAACCCATGAAAAAGTAGTTCAATAACATTTCTATAAAATATTGTGATGATTTGGAGGTTTAATATGAATCAAGCTGGATTTGAGTTTGTTGGTGTCTCTAGTAACCTCTCTCATATATCATGGATATTGACTCATATCATGGATGTATATGATCTGTATTTTTTTACTGCTACTGTTGCTGTGGGTTTGTCATGGCCTTTGGCTAGAAGAATAACTTTATATTGACAGAAATTTATATCTTTATCTTCTTTGAATCATTTATAGACTGCCTTTTATTCAAAGAATGTTAAGGCAATTTACAACCATCTAAAATACCTTTAATAGATGAAATATAGAAATAAGATAAGAATAAATAAAACATGATACAGACAAATTCTCAAACAGTTCCAAGTACAAAAATGCATGGCCTGAGTGAATAAATAAGTTTTTAACAGGTGCTGAAAATTGATCACTTTTGGTGTCTGCTGCACTTCAGAGGCACTAGCTTTAGGCAAGAAGTGTGAATCCCTCACACCAAATGAATAGCAAATGCATGAAAACAAACAAGCAAGGAGCTTATCAGAACAATTGCTGTGCTGGAAGTGGAATGTTGGTTTGGCTGTGGAAAAACACTGTCCTAGAGACTGAAGTTCTGAGGATGTTTCATTGAGCCCTTGTTTAAATTTAAGTACTGTGCCATGAAACCATTGCTTAAATTAAGTGCTATGGTAGAAAGTAGTTAATTAGCTAAAAGGCAGCGATTGGATGAAAAAAGCACAAAGGAAACAAGCTAGTGAAAAAGGGGCCAATGAAGCATGGGGTAGACAGTGGTGGGAATTTCATACAAGACCTAGGAGTGAATATGCTGAGTGGCACAGTTGTGAAAGAGCTGGGGAAATATGTCCTCTGGCTGAGTGGCTGAAGGGTGAGTTATGGGGTGGGGTGCTAAATTCACATTTTGATTTGAAGAATTACGTCATTTCAATCTCTGATTATTCATTTTAGTTCCATGTTTTGCAAGTGAGGAATATCTGCATTTACAAATTGGTGTGTGATAATGATGAGGACCTCCTGAATCAGGAATCTGTGAAGACATGTTTCAGACTCTTGTCCATACTGCAACTGATCATGCAGATGACTTTGCCACATGAACGTTTGTGTTGGCTTGTCTACAATGGTACGTCACAAATTTTACTTTCTAAATCCTGTTAGAGAGCTGTCAAGATTAAAAGAGTGTTTAATTTTAGAGCTCCCTCCCTAATATAAAATTCATGGGGAATTTCAGTTTTGCCGTTTCTGTTTACATTTTGGATTGGATTTTCACTGTGAAGCAAATTATTTATTATGCAGGCAGTTGAGTGCTTATAGCTTTAATGTAGATGGATAAGTACTGACAAAGCACTATAGTTTTTTAAATAAAAAAATTATAAGCATGTAAAATATAATATACAATATACTGTAAAATATATCAGAGGGTATTGTTTTCATATAAGGGAATTCAGTTCCAAAAGTTTAGGAAATAAATGTTTGAGATTATTAGAGTCATGAAATGGTTGACAGGGTTTCATAAGTAAGTTTCAAAGAAGTTAGAAACCATTTAATATGCTTTTTTCTGCTAGATAAGCTTTGTCAATACAACCTATAGGTGTTATTTTTTATGCCCATTTACTGTATTCACTGTGAAGGTTTTATACATATATACACGTACCTTACAATTTATATTGGAGAAGTTGAAATAAGTTGAATATATTGAATACATATTGAATAAGTTGAATAAAGAAAAGCCAAGTTGAGGTGAGAGTAAGGATAGTCCACAAGCTCAGCATAATATATATCAGCATGCACACAGATGCACATATTGCTATATATGTTTTTAAAATAATTTACTTGTCCTTGCAGGTACAATCCATATGTATACCATTTGTAGGCATTTAATGACCATTGGTCAATCTTCTAAGGTATGGCAAGATAAATCTGGAAGTATTTGTCTCTTTTCCTGTGTCTATCAAGATATATTAATTTTTCAGATTGTTACTGTTCTGCATGTTTTTGGTAACATTTTAGCTTTTGTTTGACTTGTGATGATTGTGTGTGTGTTTTTTAAAGGATGTTTTTAGCTTAAATGAATGAATGAATGAATAAATAAATAAAGTATAGAAAACTGGCAACATTAAATCTGATATTGTTCGTTCAGTGGTTTTGGCTTTTGAGATTTCAATAGACATTGCCCATAGAATTTCAGCATACCTTCACAACTAGAGCACGTATCAGTTACACTGGCACCTAACTTTTAGGCTCAGTTCAGTGTGTTATTACTTTTCATGCTGCATATTAGAGGTGGGGAACTTTTCCCAGCCCAAAGGTTGCATTACCCTCTGAGCAGCCTTCTGGGGCCACAGGCTGGTAGCAGTCAAGGCCAGAGGCAAAAAGTGGGTGGAGCAATTCCTAATGTTTGTACAGTAGACTATATACCAGCCATGCAAAATCCAGAGGTTCCTACACATGCACACTTCTCCATCCTGATGAGCAAAAGATATCAACACTGTTTAAGAATACATTCCAGCCAGAAAGGAAGAGGGTAGGGGGCAGAGCCATTGATGGGTGTGGCTTTGGAAAAGATGGTGTGGCCTAGGTGGAGGACAAAACCTTGAGAGAATCCTAAGGGCAAAACAGAGGCTGCTCTAAATGATTTGGGACCCCAGGGTAATTACTGTCTTTTTCTGTATCAATCTAGCTGTCCACCTAGATTATCGGAATATTTTGTCTGGCCCATCTTTACAGCATTTAGATACTGTACTGAATGAAGAATTGGCAGTAGACCTTTGCCATGACTAGGTTGTGAATTGTTAACATGTTGCCTTTTAAAAGTTGTTTTGTCTGCCATGCTTCTCTCTTTTTGCTTTTCTGTTTATTATCTCATGTGATAGTGTTTGGTTTTTCCGTGGTGTTAGCTGCCTTGGGTATCTCAGAAACAAGACAGAAAGGCAAGATGTACATATTTTCAACAAACTTAACTAATGATACAAAATTTATTTTCTAAAGATTCTTAGATGAATATTCAAGGGCTGTGCTGCTGCTGCTGCCGCCACTCTGTAAATACAGTCCTACACTTTAAAACGTGGTCTTGTACTGTTTTGAGTAAAAAACCCTTAGTATTGATTTTTATACATTTCACTTGCATGAAAATGGGAATACTTTTATTTATTTAACCAGGCAGATTTATTATGAATATGTTATTTGATTTCAAAACAGTGTGAGAGTGAAGATAGATAGAAAGGTAGATAGATTTCATCCTGAAATCTGCAGTGTGAAAATTACATACCTCTTGACTATACGGAAGATTTTTCAGTTGTCCTTAAACTGAACTGTAGTGCCACCCAGTGGCTATTTTTTATACAATAAGATCATCATGTGACTTTCAAAGTTTTGTTCATCTCAGTTGTACACGCCAGAAAAAGTAAGCAAGAAAGGTAGATGTGTGTGTGGTGGGGATAGTCAGTTTTGCACATAAATCTGCAAAAATTGTTATTATTTTTACTAGCTCACCTGCTCGTAATGTTAATCAGTTATGACATACTAAAGTCTTGAACTGAAAGAGGGGAAAGAAGTATAGTAGTTACCTTTCAAAATTTTCAACCCCTGCAATATTTTATACTAATCAGTGTTAATATCATTGAGTGATATTCAGGGTTAGTCATATTCAGAACACACCCACTGAAATAAATTGGCTTAAATTACGTTGACTTCAGTGGATCTGCTTTGACTATAACTAACACTGGATGTCACCCGTTAATGGCTTAATTTATAATCAGTTTCTCTTTCAATAGGTGCTTGAATATTTATTATGGGCCTGTGTATGTATGGAATCATCGGTTCCCCTTTTAGCTGTACACTATTTGCCATGGAGAGCAACACTGTATGCTGCTGTTTGCCAGTGTTATTATGACTGCTATTCTGGCATAAATGGAGAGGTAGTGATTATCCTTCATATTTTAAATAAAATTAAAAATATATTGGATTTGTGTAAAAGCAAGCTGCTCGTGGGAGACTATATTAAAGTGTGCATAAGGGGCGCTGCCTTTGTTTTGTGTTCCTTGTCTGAACAGAAATACAGTCCATAAGTATATGATGTTGGGATCATTGATCTTGATTTGATGGGAGCACAACCTAGCAATTTTCCAAATGACTTATGCTTGGATAAAATAGACAGGTTACCTCTGTAATTTTTAGTTTACTTTCCCCCTTTTCTCAACCTTTTGCACTGAAGATATTGTTAGTTTTGATTTCAACAAGTGACCAACATACTGGTCCTTCTCTGTATAGTTATGACTGCCATAGAGGAACATTTTATTCCTGCAGCATAAAACATATTTCTGTTGTAGACCATCTGATACCTTTGACCCTGAAATCCAAGTACATCTTCTCTAATCTGCCTATGTGATTTAGCTCTAGCCTACTCTGTTCAGTCTTTCTGCCTATTCTGTCTCCAACATTCTCCATAATGTGTTTTGCTCTGCCTACTTACTTTCTTAGTAATCTGAATCCAGAATTTTGGGCAGCTAAACCTAGAATGGTTATCTGGACCCCAAGCACTGCCATTGTTGGTTTTTCCTGATCCACATGAAGCTTCCCAGATTTTTTCTCTATCTTATTTGGAATGTGACTGTAGGATGGGCACTGGAATTCTGAATGCTAGCAGTCAGTGGAGTTCTAGTTCAAGATGGGGGACACAGTATTGCCATTTCTTCCTATTTCCACACCTGCCTTTATTAACAGGAAAATAATAGGCACTCCAGTTTACATATATATATTATTGTTCTTCAGATATTTGCACGTCGTGGTTTGGTTAAAATAGATGAACTAAAGCAAATGGAAAATATGAGTTCACCAGCATTAAGCACAGAAACAAAGAGAAAATTCAAAGAAGCAACTGTGAAGGTATTCATATTTTATAGGGATTTATAGTATTTAGGAAAGTGGAACATGTAACATAATAATTTATGCTTTTTTTCTTTCCTCTTTGGGGTCAGATGGCAGCAATGATCTTCAAAAGATCAGCATTTGAACCCAGAAGACGACCAAAGGGGCTTTTTCGTCCAAGAGTGAAAAATAATATGAAAGATATACAACATGTATGTATTAGCCATTTCACCCTGTCCTGATCTGGACCCCATGAGGGTAACTTAGCCAGGCAGGTAGCAGGTATGGTCAGATTTGAGTTGCAGTACCTTGGATAGCTCCAGGGAGCCAATTTGTATCAACAAGATTCAGAATTCAACTGAGGCCTTTTATATTGCTTGATTGGACCAACCTTCCTGGGCCAACCTCTTCTTGAAGAACAGAGATCCTTAATGTGAGTGCAGTGAACTCCCCCCCACCCCCGTGGGCTCCATTTGGCTCACCAGGCATTCACCTGCCTTGCACCTGCTGTTCATCAATGCCCACACAGCCTTTGCAAGGCACTTTGAAACCCTTACTATCAGCTGTAGGTGCTTCAAAGGGCAACACGGCCCTCTGCAAGCACCAACAACTGGCTGATTGTCAGTGCATAAAGAGACCTGTGTACATTTGAAGCCCCGACAATCAACTGTTCACTAAACCCTGTCATCTATTCTGCTGACACCACCTCTTCATTGTCATCCCACTATCAGTCTACTGGCTTGGAGCCTTCTTCCCCTGGCAGTTCCCTGGCAGGTGCTCCTCTGCATCCAGCCAGTCCATGACTTCCCTAAAATGTCTTAAAAATTCTGCTTCATAAAGATTTACTTTTTATAATTTAAATATGACACAAGCAAACAGAGCTTTCCTTAATTCCAGCTAAGACTTACACTTCACACTGGTTTTTTACCTATCCGTGCACAGTCTAACTTAAAGCTCTCCAGCATGGTTTTATATGGAGCTGTTTACTTACGACAGCTATTTTAAATATGTGATCCTTGATTATTTTTGTTTCATTTAGCTTCCTTGGCCTCGGACAGTCTCAGAACGGCTGATGATGGAGATATTTGATTGCAATTCATCTATCTTTTTTGGCATCTTGGAAGCTCTGTTTGATAGAAATAGGCGGACACTGATCCCTAGCCCTCCTATTCCTGATGAAATGGAAATTCGTGATGTCATTTCAGAGTTGTTTTTTGCAGGCGTGGATATTCTTGATGGTAAGTGGATGAAATTGACTGTAGAGAATTGGCTAATTATAACAAGGAAAACCAAATGTAATTCTTTTATTACTTTTCAAAAATTGGAAGTAATTATCATTGTCAACATGTGGAAATTCTACTCATTATATCAGAAAGTAAAATGTTTGTTTCTTAAAAATTCAAACTGCGCTAGGACTGAAGAGTGCTCTGCTTTAAACTAGTATCGGAGTGGAAGAAAAATAAGACACAGTAATAGTTTTTTCAAAGCTGTGGAAGTATGAACACAAGAAACTGAGCCATATGTGAGGCAGTGGAGAAATCACATGAATACATGTAGGGCTACCAAAATCCACAGTAAGCAAGAACGTCAACCGAGAGATGGATATTTGGATTATAACTTTCCTAAAATCAATCTAATTTTAATTATTCTCCTATTGGAGACTTTAACATTTTGAACTTTTCTATTTCTTGCTTTCTTTGGACTTCAGCTTTCAGCATGATGTTAAACTATGACTGTTCTCTTGATGTATTTTCTGAGATCCAATAACCCCCAACAGCTGTGATGATGGTGGTGGTTGGTGGGGAGAGATCTAATCTGACAGCAGGTGGGAAAGAAATAGTATGTTAAATGAAGAAAAACAAGTGAATTGAGTAGAGTTGGGATAGCTAATGTGTTGCCCTCTGGATATTCTTGGACAATTCTTATCAGTGTTAAGCCAGTATGGACAGTGGCCAAGGATGATGGGAGTTTTAGTTCAACATCTGGAGGGTACTTCTTTGGCTATCCCTGTAGTAGAGACCATTCTTATATAACTATTGAACCATATTCAAGGAGGTAATAAGCAATTTGAGCATGCCTTCTTATTACCAAAAGATATTGAAATGTTGCTCTTTTAGGTTGCTCTTTTAGGAAACTTACATGTACAGTAAGTGTATTTCAAAATTATATGATAATTAAACATCTTGTAAAATAGTACATGAGGGCTAACAAGATAGTTTTATTGCAGGTGGTGGCGTAGCTGCCCGAAGCAGCTTAATCCCTGTTTCTATGGTTATAACTGGAACATCAACACTTATGGAACAGATCTTAGCAGGTAAATTAATGGTTTTTATTCTTGTAACGCTGACAGAGCAATACCAAGTGGCAGATCTTAGACCACATTTAAAGCCCTGGCAGTTCCTGCTGGCCTGGGCTGCAGAAGGTCCTTTTTCCGCTGTGTCATAACCAGGGGATTTGTGGGGTTTGGGATCCTGTAGACTGCACTCTGAAACACCATCTTTCAGGACTTTCTGTGGCTGCTTCTGGTAACATCCTGCTTGTCATGGCAGATCTTGCGACCTCCACTGTGGTGGAGACCCCACACCCAGTGGTGCTCCTATTTGCTGGCAAAGGACAGCGGAGAAGGACTTGCACATCATAGTAACCTAGCCAAACTGAGATATGAATATCAGGGAGTTAGGATTGCATCTTTGATGGTTTGGGGATAGGATGTGTTAAAATGATATTATTTGCCAGTGGTAATCTGACTATTGTAGTATTTTCTACAGGCTTTTTTGTTTACCTGCACTCACACCCCTTTGAGGTGGAAGGCCAGTTAACATTACCACTCTGCGGGACACTTAGAGAGGAATTCAGCATAGTGCTATGGCAATTGTTCTGTCAGTGCAATTTTTTTTAGCTTGTCTGATGGAATGATCTCCTCCTTCCCCCTATATTGTTCTGGGGGTTCTCCCACCCCCTCCTGTCAACCCAATTTTGGAGGACATGGGAGAAACCCCATTGTACTAGCGGGGAGCCCTTGCACTGACTTCCACTGGCAAGACCGATTAGTTGACTCCTACCCTTAAATTTCTTGCTACATTCGATCATGCATTCAGTGAGCAGATTAGCATAAGCATTGTCAGCCATCTGGAGTTTGTGTCTGTGAAAAGTGATGCACATTATGGGAATGGCCTACTGCATGCTAGAAAAATTCTTAAATGACAACCAAAAGGCTTGTGGTAACAAAGTGAGCTGAGTGGATCTCATATCAAGGGAAGATTTGCTTCCCTCATGGGCAGAGTAGGTTCAAGCTGTTCAGCCACACTCTCTTAGTATTAGGGACACTTAGAAGGCCCCTCAAGTAGCAAGGTTCCTAATCATGTACCGTATTTTTCGCCCTATAGGACGCACTTTTTCCCTTCCAAAAATGAAGGGGAAATGTGTGTGCATCCTATGGGGCGAATGCAGGCTTTCCCGGGCTTCCTGCAGCTCTGCGCCACCCTCCAGATCCCGGCGCGAAGCCGCGCGGGGCTCCGGAGGGTGGCGCAGAGCTGCCTGGATTCCGAAGCCTGGTGCGCGCTGAAGAGCGCACCCGGTCTTCGCGCACCTCTCCGCAAGCCTGGGGAGACCGGCTCCCTAGGCTTGCGGATAGCAGGATGTTCTGGGGGCTGGGGTCGGGGGAAGCTCGGGCTTCCCCCGCACCTGCCCCGTGCCGGGGGAAAAAAATATTTCCCCCCCTTTATTTCCCCCCCCAAAAAATAGGTGCGTCCTATGAGGCGGTGCGTCCTATGGGGTGAAGAATACGGTAAATACTTCTGAGTGCAAAAGCCCAAATCACAAATTTGTGCTAAATGGGAAAAATCTGAGAGGAGCCCATGTGATGGTTGGTGGAGAAATGGGGGCAGGGCTTCTACAGTTTGAACCCTTGCATTTTCAGTGTGTATTTTGTGTTGCTTTGTGTTTTAAAAATAGAGAGACATATGTCTTTTATGTAAATAATTTGACCCTTAAAGGGCTAGGGAGATTTAAATGGAAACCTTTCTTCACAGCTACCTCTTTGAGTAGAAGTTTGAATCAGACAAAGTCTTCATAGAAAGCTATTGGTCTACTGCAAAGGAATTCAAAGGAATCATATTGGTCCCATACTTGCAGAAGTAGTTAAATCAGTAAATAAATAAGTTTAGTGTTCTCCTTTCTGTTTGTGAGTATTGTGGGAGTCTTACACCTTTTGTGTTACTGTTATAGGGAAGAGTGGTATTTCTGCATATGCTGCCTTGAGATTTCTTAAGATGGCTTTCAGCTATGAGGAGTGGGATAGCTTTGATCACGCAGCTATAGTGTTCTTTTCCTTTCTTCAGGTAAATTCAGTTTCTCAATGTTAAAAGTAGTTTGTTGTGCTTAGATTTCAAAGGCCAAGCAAGACCTCTCATTTCTCCATATATTTATAGAATCAAAAGGCCCCCAAATGGAAGAAAGCAGAATCAGAACTCAAAATACTTCTAGTAATGCAGCCTCTAATATCTGCAAGAAAACCAAGACACGGCTTGTGTGTGCATGGAAATGTTATCAGAGAATCAAGTACTTTTCGTAGTCCAGGAAGAAAATCCATCACATTTCAAGGTGTGTCACAGTTAGTAGCTGCTCAGTTAATGATTACACCAAGAAGTTATAATACAGGATAAGGAGAAAGTGAAAGTCATCTGATATGTTTTTCTGAATATTGGTAATAAAACATGATTCACTGTACCTCCCAAAATGTGACTAACATTATTAACTGTTAAATATTTGTACTGGTGTACCATTGACTATAATGGGAAGAAAAAGAACTTTAAAACTTAGGCAAATTTGACATTGTCAAATGCTTTCTTGGCACCTAAAAACATTAAAGCTTCTTGTTTTTCATTTCTTTCTTCTAAATATTCTATTACACCAGTTATGTTTCTAATATTATCTTTCATTTTTCTTCCTGACAAAAATATGGCCTGATCCTGATGGATTTCCTCTTTTAATACAGTTTTCAACCCATTAGCTAATATGTCTGCAAACAGTTTATAAACGTTATTCAACAACAAAATAGGTTGATAGTTCTTAGCCAGCTCTGGATCTCTATCTTGCTTATGAATCAAAGTTATGTATGCACTCTTCCAGGATTCAGGTAGCTCTCCTGTATTCAAAGTTCTATTCATAATATATTTTTAAAGGTTGTATTAGGTAATCTTGTAATTTTTTATAATATATTGCTGAAAGGTCCGGGTGCCTCTCCTAATTTTGTCTGTAAAATTGCTTGCTGTAATTCCATCATTTTGACAGGTCTATTCAGAAATGACACTTTATCTTTTGGTGTCTTAGGTACAGTAGTTCTCTGTCTTCTAAATATTTACCAATTTCTTCTAAATTAGCTTGTTTGGCTCGATATAGTTCTGTATAAAAACTCACAAATTGATCTCTTATTTTGGATTTTCCACTACTCTACCTCCTACATTTATTCTATTAATGCAGGTTTGTTCTTGTTTCTTCTTTATTTGCCAAGCTAATATTTCCCTGGCTTGTTAGCTTGTTCAAATTGTTTCTGTTTTAAATATTTAATTTTCCATTCTATTTCCTGGTTTATTATCAGTGAATACTGCATTTGCAACATCTTGATATCTTTTTTTGAGGGAAATTTATGAATTCTTTCTCTTTTTACTTCTTGTAAAATTTCTTGTTTTTTCTGCTCTCTTATCTTTCTTTGGTATGCGCTTTGCTGTATTAAAAAAACCCTGCATTACTGCTTTACTTGCATCCCATATCACCTTTAAATCTGTTTTGCTCCTTACATCTTAAGCAGTTCATTTGTTGGTCCCACAAATTTGGAGATATTTGTTACTTCCTTTTCCATACAAATAAAAAAGCCTGACCAAGATTTTGAGATAGCTTTTTAGAGTAGGTAGATGTTTGGGATCTTGGATTAAATACTCTTTTCCTGTTGATTTTCTTTTTTTATACTGCACTCCTCATTATTAAATGACAAAACTTTAAACTTAAACTTTAAATTTTCCAGATAATTGACCATGTTCAGAGAGAAATTCTG
The DNA here is from genome assembly GCF_964188305.1 of Podarcis bocagei. Classification (NCBI taxonomy): domain Eukaryota; kingdom Metazoa; phylum Chordata; class Lepidosauria; order Squamata; family Lacertidae; genus Podarcis; species Podarcis bocagei. The sequence continues at coordinate 38,693,923 of NC_138135.1, read as the reverse complement.
TATAACAGTGGGAAATTGCTTCATTTGTATTTCATGTAATTTCCTGCATTTGCTTCAACTGAGAATTCGGATTTAAATATATTTTTTACGGAATTGACTGCTTTTAATTTTCTTTTCGAAATAAATTGCAATGGTAGATGGAAGAGTACCAGCAGGAAAGACTACTGATGAAATTTTTACATTGGCAAGAACTCTTTATTCCTGCATCAATACACCTGAAAAGGTATAGTAAAACTGAGGTTAAGTATGAACTACATGAAATTGGTGTGTTAAATTAATTTATTGTGCAAAATATTTTTTATAATAGACAATGGATGTCAGATTTAGAAAGCTGCAACAATATTTTTAGTTTCATAACAACTAAGCAGAAATATAACACAGGAAAGGGCTGTAGTAGAACATGTGCTTTGCAAGCAGTTCAGTCCTTGGCATCTCCAGGTAGAGCTGGGAATGTCCCAAGCGTCACACCCTGGAGAATCTCTGGAAGCCAGCAGATGATGCTGAACTGGATGTACTGATGATCTCACTTGGTATAAGACAGTTTCCCGTGCAACACTTTAAGGAAACTTTCTAAAACAACAACAACAACACTATGTTGCAAACAGAAGCACAGGGTCGTTCTGAAGTACTGGGATGTAATGGGAGCTTGTTAGAAAATAATGGCAGCTACAAATTATAAAAAGAGAATTCCAGGCTTGTTCACAATACTGAGCCTCTTTACACGTTTGTGTGCTTGCACATATCTGTAGCATACCAACGAATGCATGTTGGTCCATTCTTTTGCTCTTCAGCTCTGGCTGTCTGCCCCTTTGGTACCACCTACTTTTCCTTCCTTCTTTCTGTTGGGGAATGATGTCCCCTAAGGGTGGTTACCTAAAACGTAAAGACATTGCAACTATTTCTTTCCAGGTCAGAGGATGAGATGGTGGCAGGAGCAGAGAGTGCTCCATCTTCTCCCTTTTTAAGCAGTTGGCTATGCAGGGCTTTGTTCACCAAGCAAGAGAAGTCTGAGGAGGAGGCAGTGACCCATTTGGCTTGCTGGGAGGGAAGAGAAGGATGAGATACTAGTGTTCAATCCTGCAAATGCATTATTGGGTTTTAAAATTTTGTGACTTTTAAATTTTGTGACTTCACACCCTCAAAAGCCAGGTAGTTGAAATCTTTGAAAAATACCTTTTCCTTAGGTTCTCCTGCCAGACAGAGAAATGATGACAGATGCAACCATGTTTTTGTGGCAAAAGTGCAAAATTGCAATTCTGAGGATCCAAAATAGCGGAAGCTATTTCTTAAAGTCTCTTCATAAATACCAGACAGCCAAGGTAAACCTTTCTCATAACTCATATTGATTAAGGTTAATTATGTATCACACATCCAGCTATCTAGAAATGCTCCTGTGGTGTTGGTAATGATGCATACTCATTAGTACTCTACCTGTTCAGTATAAATAGCTATACTCTTGACATGCAGGGCAATTTCTATAAGAGAAATGAAAGGTCAGTTTGACTGGCACAGAAACTTGAAAACTAAGAGAGGAAAAGGTATAAGATGTGGAGGAGCTTCAACTTAGTGTTTTTGAAGCAACCGGTGGCATGACAAGCAAAGGTTTGCTAGCAGCTTGAGAAGCAGGGACCCAGGAGAGTGTGACTGTTCCATGCCATTACTGATAGTTGAGTCCATCCCACCAGGCTGAGGAAAAGTCAGTGGTACTATGGCAGTCTAGCTTGACAGTGATACTGTCCTCCATAGGCAGGTGGCTTTAAAGAACATAGATGAGGTCCAGGGCATTGGATCTATGTCTGAAGGGGAAATCTAGGACTCTGCACCTCACAGATGGGACAATTCATTGTGTTGTGGCTCTGTCCTTCAGTCTAGGAAATGCAGCCTGCCATATCCATGTCACACAGTCGCTCGCCAGATTTCATTCACAATTTTTAAATAACTTTAAATAAAAATGTAAAATGGTTTAATATTTTTTCCTCCTTAGTGGGTACACATACTTTGTGTAATTAATGAAGTGATTCATGCCATTAATCTTGGAGATACTAATACTGTGGTAATGGCGGAAGTTGCATTACGGCTAACATCAGTGATGGAGACTATTGCAGACTTCACAATCAAATGTGGAACCACATCAGGTATAGTCTTTATGAAAACATTGGTTGGTTGTAGCTAGGAACATTCTGTTACTGATGGCCTCAGCAGCATGTGGTTCTGACCTAAGGGAAAAGTTAGAACCAGGCAAGCAGGACAAGGCAAGGCAAAGCAGGGCAAGGAGATGCGAGGATTTCAGGATTCACTGGCACTCCAGACAGCTCTCTGCAGAGCTTAGTTTAAAATCTTGAAGTTTTTTCAGTCCTCAAGGCTGCATTCTGTTATGGGCAAGCTCCTGGAGGTCACTTACCAGTAGTGGGTGTGGCCAGAGACAAAAGCAGCCAGGGCAACAAATGTGCCATTGTACAGTAGCTTACATTTGAGCCATGCAGACGCTAGAAGTTCCTATACGTCAGTCTTTCCATCCTCCCTCCCAACAAGCAAGAGGTATTACAATTAAGGATACATTACAGCCAAGTAAAAGCACTTGTGGGGGACACGGAGCTGGGCTTTGCGGGAGCAGGGTGGCGTAGGAAAAACAGATGTAGCCTAAGGCCAGATATATCTGCACTCTGTCTATGAACTTGAGTCTCCCCTGCCCCCAGTTTAGACAATGCACAATTGCCACATAATGCAGTGAAGATTGAGCAGTCATTCTTTGAGCAGTCATTCTTTGCAGCCTGAATGCTACCTTTTATTATTTTATTTTACTTTTATTTATATCCTACTTTTAAAACCAATTATCAAAGGGGTTTATAGGAAATAAAATGTGTCAATACTAAAACAGCACTAAAATATACATAGAGCACAAAAACGCACTTGCGTTAAACTAACAACAGTAAGAGAGTTTGTGTACTGGTCCAGTAAACGCTTCCGCTGCGCCACCAGCAACAGCTCTCTTTGCAGAGCATTAATTAAGTCCAGTGCAGAGATTCTTGTTGCAGTACAAGCTTCAAAGTCTCAGCAGCAAAGAAATAACGACACAGGGAAGCCTGTCTTTCCAAAGACAGGTTTATTGCAGAAAGATAACAGAAACACCTCCGGAGCTTTCGGACATTTTTGCTTCACGCCCCACACACAGAGAAAACAAACACTCTTTATATACTGAGCAACTTAACAACTTAACAAGCTTGACTACTTAAAGTTACATGACATTGCTAACTTGCCAGCATCTTAGGTTTCACACCCTAACAAACAGAAGCAATTGTGAAATTGCATCCTGGAACAAAAAGGGTTTTGGTAACCATCTTATGGGAAAGGAAGGAGCTTGTTAGATTTCCTGAAGGAGAAGATTCCTTAACACTCATCTGCTAAAGAGACAAAAGAGCAGGCTTCCTATGCTGACTTCAGAGCCCTTAAAATAACCTAGCCCTCTGTGAATTACATAGGAGCTCAGATATGTTTTGATCACGAACTACATTTGTAGAACTGTTCCTTTCCTCAGATAAGAGCTTTTACCCAAACTGTATAAAATACTTAATGACCTCTAAGCTATACACAACCATATTAAAAATAGATGGGAAAATGTTTTTCAAGAGAGTATAAGTGAATTTCAGTAAAAACTTGTATATTTAGACTCTAGAGGGACTGAATTATGCAGTTGATGTTATTGTTTAAGAAAATGCAGGCAAACTACGGTAATGTAGTGATGTGGTTTTACATTAGCAGCGATAAAGATGATGTGTGGAACTGTTCATGTGAGATGTTGGTAGTGTGGGGAGACTATAGTAGGAGTTAAAACACATATGGGGAACTTGTAAATGTGTAGTACTTTTTTGTAAGAACACAATAAAAGGAATTGAATAACAATTGTGATAGCATTGCCTGTAGATAATTAAGTTTTATTGTACAACAAATTTTAAGATAAGAGCTATAGAAAGTAAGTGTCTTAAGTAATCCGTAATGTTATTAGCTTCCCACATTTTGGTTGCAACACACTGAAATAAAAAAAAAGTCCTTTGAGGGATAGAAATGGGTAAGAAAGTTATAGGAAGTGGTAGGCATGCTGAAACATAAACATGTATAGGACCGATCAAATTGGAACAATTTTTTAAAAAGCATTTGCTTTTCTTTCTTAACTTTGAACTTGCCAGGAGCAAATAACTTTTATAACTATGTTTCTATCAGTGCTGTTCTAGACATGCCTACTCACAAGTAAGACCCATTGTGGTTAGCAGGTCTTAACTCCCAAGTAAATGAGTATAGGACTGAAGCCTAAATGTTATATGTGTAGAGAATTGCATATATTTTCTTTATCTCAAGGTGGCTAAACTGTGGCCCTCCAGATGTTTTTGGATTATAGTCCAAATCATCCCTGACCATAGACTGTGTTGGCTGGGGTTGATTGGAGCTGGAGTCCAACAATATTTGGCGAGCCACAGGTTTGCTACCCCTGCTTTACATAAATGAGGGGGTTTTTCTTTTCCTTTTTTCAGATTTGGTGCTTCTATGCAGGGCTTTAAAGGTTTATATCATACTGGTGTTGCAGCAGTGTTGGGATTACCCTAGCAGAAAGTTTTGCCAGAATAACTCTGGTGCTACACAGTATAAAGTTCTCCATGTCGGCATATTTCAAGATGAGCTGGTGCTGGGGACTTGGCTGAGATTCTTAAGCAGTTGATTGCACTGTTCATTCTTTAAAATGTTAATTTTAATGAGTTGGTCTGCCAACAGGCCTGGTGCCTGAAGCCAGCTCCCCGTAGAACACATCCTTGGGGATCTTGCCATCTTCCATTGTCTTCTGAAAGAGACGGATGCCAATGAGAATATTTTAGTGGGAAAACTATGGTTTTGAAATACAATATTTTCTGATACCTGATAAATGAAACTACAGAATCATTTAGGAAGCATTTCGCTAGGACTGCAGTCTGTTTAGCATTAGCCTCTGTGAAAAGTGCTGTACATTAAATTGAAATTTGAATCGTATGACATTTATGTGCAGCTGCTAAGTTCTGGACAAAATATATTTAGCTACTTTGTCAATGCATGATAAATATTTGCCATTGTAGAAACAAGGTAACAAACTGGAAGACTTCACTGCTGGAGTCTTTGGTTAATATATCTACTACAGTGTCCCTTTCTAACTTGATTTCTCCGCCTCTTTAGTGCCAATAGAAAAAAATGATGCTGCATTGGTTTTGGAATACTGTGTTGAAGATGTGCCTTCATTAATACAGGTATAGTGTCCTTTTCTACTAGACTAAGATATGCCACTGCTTAATATTCATAATTTTGAATAGAGGTAGCAGGTAGGGAAAACCGATAGGAAAGTGCGACACACACACACACACACACACACACACACACACACACACAGATATATATCAAGCTCAGGTTTTCTCCAAGCTTCTCTCGGGTGAGTGTGGGAGCAGGGCATGGGTTTCTCCATCTTTACAAACTCACAGTTCCTTAATTAGTATCAACACATCCTACGGATGTGTTGCATTGACCTTTGCTGTGTATATAGACCCACATTTAACCAGAACCAAATAATGAGGATAAAAGAAGCCAAAACTAGAAATAATGGTTAGCAAGTTGGGAATTGTTTGCATGATTGTTGGGGCAGGAATAATCTTGTGCATGCAATTTGAATAATCTTAGCATTTATCTACTAGCTTTTAGCTGGTGAGCAAATTGTTCATATGGACCCCAAAAGATTTCATTTTGCTTCTCTCCTTTTTATTTCTAGTTCTTAAATTTGTCTTAGAACCAACATCAGTAGCTTTCCAATTTTCATTTTTATTAATCTAATGTGTGGACTCCTTTTAGAAATCTCCATCAGAACAGTTGCATTTGGCTTATGAGTACCTGGACAGAGCAATTAATGCAATGAATCGAGCTCGCCTAATTACTCTTTTACCTGATGGTACATCGGTGCTTGATAACTGCTGCAAAAAGGTATGCGCTTCAACTGATGTGAACCACAATGCTCAGATTTGCTTGGCTCATTGAGAGCACCCCTTTTCCCACTCTTTCTTTCCACCTTCTCATCCCATTTTCTTTCTCTCACCCCTAAACTGCTTAAGCATCTGATCTATATATCTCACATTTTTTTTTCTTATCCACCAATTCTCTTAACAATTTTCAGTGGAGCTTTTCCATTCTACTGAAATTATTTCATCCATTATTATTATTTTTTGCTTGTCTGTCTGCAGTGCCATATTTCTCATATCTTCCTCCTCTATGTGTCATTCTGGGGAAAATAATGGGAGCTTGACTGCTAAGAGGAACAGCTGCTACTGTTGCCCATGGCAGTGGTCAAATAGACAACACAAACATATATAACACTTCTCTCACACAGCACAAACATGCTTCTATCTCCCAAGCGCATCTCTTTCTCTCTCACACACACATCCATAGGGATTTGTCTGGGTAGGGATTTTTTAATAACTTTCTAAATAACTGGGTGGGGATTTTTAAATAACTGATCCCCACTCCATTGTTTCACCTATTCAAGTGTCTCTTCAGGAGTTGTGTCAGAGTTGTATACAACCTAGCTTAATAGGGTAGAATTGAGTTTCTCACTATGACTATCATTCCATCCATGTAAGCCTTTCCACTTGCCAGGCAGAACAATCTCCCTCGTCCTCTCCTTGTGTGTACTGTTATAGTCAAACCTCTGTTAACACCTCTGTTATCGTACATTTTGGCTCCCGAACGCCAAAACCCCAGAAGTAGATACTCCAGCTTTTGAACATTTTTTGGACCAGAACTTCTGATGCGGCTTCCGCTTGAGTGCAAGAAGCTCTTGCAACCAATCAGAAGCCACACTTCGGTTGTCGAACATTTCGGAAGTTGAACGTTCTTCCGGAACAGATTACGTTCGACAACCGAGGTTTGACTGTATAAGGGTTCTCACCCTCTGAAGCAGATTTGGGGAAAGGAGAGTAGAGAAGTCCTGTTGAACTAGGGAGAGCCATTGCATTGGCTTCCGCCAGAGCAGCAGGTTAGTTGATTCTGTCTCTAAATGTTTAACCAAACATTCAATAATTTGGCATGAGATATCTATTTCTGTAGGTGCAAATACAACTTTTGCACACTATAGGAAAATTAGAAGGCTTTCACATGTATTAACTGCATATGTCTGTTAAATGGGTTTGTGCTTTCCTCAAGTAGAGCAAGTGTATAGTGTGTACATAATTTAAAGACATTTCAGACATCCATCACTCAAAATTCCTGAAACAAGCATTTTTGGCAAAAAAATATATATACTTATAATGGAGATAATAAGTAATTCTTTCTTGATCTGCATTGTAGCATGGGAACGTAAAGAATGAATGATGTGTAAGATGATGAAAGTTAAGATGAATGAAGTGGCCACGAAATTTATTAGAACAGATCATTAGGGTATTTTTCTCTAATGCCTTTTTTTAAAGCATCTTTTTAATAAAAGAAATAATTGTGTGTGTCTCTGTGTGTAATGTTTATTTCCATGCTCTGTCCCATCTGTTCTTTATTTATTTGTGATTATTATTGCCCTTTGTGAGGGTTGTTTAATGGAACCCCAAAAAGTAATTTTTAAAGAATCGTCACCAGTAACACTGAAAAATGTCCCCTAAAATGTTTAAAACTGAATTTTGTTTAATTCCTTTCTATCAGAATTGGAACAAATGGTCAGCATATGACATCAATGAAAAATCTGTAATAGGAAACAATTTTATTATGGATTTACACATTGAACTTATTCAGGCTCAGCATCGAGTAGCTGTTAAACTTCTTAACTTGCCACAAGGTAAGATTAAGTAAAACTGACAGATGCCATGTTTTAGTAAAATATTTTTGCAGAGGAAGACCAGTATGGCTTTATGGTAATATGATGTAAAATATTGCCCATTATATATATTTTTTAAAGCTCAGTGATTTCCTGGCTATTTTGGTGGATGTGGATGACTGTTGTCCAACGTAGTACCTATACTGTATGTAAAATACATATTCAAAGTGCAGTGCTTCTTGCTAAAAATAAGAGATTTTTCTACCCAGCTAGGTTATCTATTCCTCTTATGGTACATGTAACATGGTTGCAGAAGTGCCTTCTCAAAAGTGCATATGTATTAGTATTGATGAATACCATACCATTTTGTAAACACTATTTTTTTACATTAAATTTTCAAATAAATTTGATTACATTCCCCAGTATCCCAACACTGGAGTGTGTGTTTATTGTGTGGCTGGGAACTGGAGATTGATCTGCTGGTTTCCCAAGCCTGTGTTGCATGGCTCATTTGGGCCATTGCGTGACCCCAAAGTGAAAGCTGAGGCTGGTTTTCTCTGGCACAAGGGTTGGAAAAGGAGTTGGTGCCATATGGTGGGATATGATCACCTTTGAAAGGAGACGAAGGCTGCCCAGTAACGGGGAGAAGGAGCAATTCAGCAAGCTGGAGCAATTCACCAATCAACAGATCTATCCTCTTGGGTTGGAAATGTCTGTCAAAAAGACTTGGAAGATTAGCTGCCACCAAGACAGAATACAGAGGGACCATTAGAAACCTACTGCAGTAGTACTGCCCTTTAAAAAGCTAGGAGGGGCACCAGGGTCACAGGGAAAGAAAGTGTACCACTTTGCTTGTTTCTACACCTTTCCTTCATCTTCTTGAGTTTTCCTGAGGGACAGTGGATGAAGCTGGGCTATTGAGCCAGATTACTTAATGTTAGTTTTGTTTTTGTTTTTTTAAAAAGCAAGACTACGCACTCTCTCAGAATTGCTACCATTTCATGAACCCCTGATTTAAATGTTTTAGTGTTAAGTATAAGTGAGGGGGAAAAATCATTTGAAGATCATTGTTAAGCATCCTAAGCATCCCCTTTCAATACAAGGAAGGCATTCATTTTGCATTCTGTCTGTCTTGTTCTTCCACGAGTAGCTTTTGAGTTTCGAGTTCTGTTATGCTGCAAGCATCTGGCACCCTCATTCTAAACCAGGAATAATCCAAATATTGGGCCTAAATAAACCTTTTCTATTCATCTCAGATTTGAAATTAACAAACTTGCAAACTGTGGATAATATACATGTATCTTGAAGCATCTATATGCAAATGCAGTGGGGCCCACCTGTCCACTCAGGATTCCTGGTGCTTGCACTCAGGTGCAGAAAGGTGATATCCACAGCATGTGTTGCAATGCTACACCTGCATCTTTTGAGTAGCAGCTGTATCTGCAGCAACTGTGTGTGCCTAGCAGTGTGTGAAGCCACCCAGGCTTCATAAAAGGGATGCAATTTTGCATACTTCAGTGTACACTCTAGTTTTATACAATCTGAAGAGTCAAATGAAACGAAACAGAAAAGTAATCCTAATGCCACGGTGGGATGATAAATACAGGACTCATATAGAATCTAATGTATTACGTTGTTTTAAGCAAATGACATTTGATATAAACTAATGCTTACTTCTTTGTAGGCATTCAGATTGGTGGTAAAAATATCAAATCAAAGGCCACTGCAAAGAATTTACACCAGTTCAAACATTTAACAGGTAATGTACATTAATATGTACTTGTAAAATTAGATTATGGAAACACTGTGCTTTGCCTGATTTACTATTTTACTTTAAACAATTGCTTCACAGAACAAGATGTAACAAATAAAATAAAGAAGAATAAATTGTCCAGAGCTCTCTATTTGATGCAGAAGGCTACACTGATGCCAGTAGGGGCAGCCAGTTCTTCTCCAAAACAGCTGCTTGAGGTAATATAAATTACCTTGCAATTAACGGAAGTCCCATTATTATGCATCCTTATATTAGTTTGCTGTTGGCATAATTGTATGTTGAAGACTCTGAGGAAATCGTTGGCAATATAAATTTTAAAATTAACATTAGCAGCAAACCTGGCAGGTCTTTTTCTTTTTTTAATTGTGAGTTTTTAGGAAATCACTTCTCAAAATCATATATCTAAGTGTAATTCTATTTCTATTAAGCATTAACAATGATTCAGGTAAAATAAAAAAATTCCTTCCAGTAGCACCTTAAAGACCAACTAAGTTAGTTCTTGGTATGAGCTTTCGTGTGCATGCACACTTCTTCGTGTGCATGCACACTTCTTTAAGGTGCTACTGGAAGGAATTTTTTTATTTTGACCAACACGGCTACCTATCTGTAAATGATTCAGGTAGTGGGAACCAAAAGATTTAGACCTGGGGTCAGGAACCTCTTTCAGCCTGGAGGCTGTATTCCCGTTTGGGAAACCTTCCAGGGACATGGGTAGAAGAATGTACAGTAGGCTATATTCTAACCACACAAAAATAAGAGGTTTCACCTTACCAGCCCACCAACTCACCCTCCATCAGGCAATCAGTAAGCTTTATCACAGGTCAAGGACACATTCCTACCAGGCATTTCTTCCCTGGAACCCACTTTTGGGTTTATAAACAACAAGACAAATAACAGTTGGAGGTCTATTACATCATGCTTCTTCAGTTCCAGATAATAAATTTATTTACATATAAATGTATAGAAATATTACTTTAGTGAAGAGTTTGGTTAAGATTTTCATGTACTGTACTTGGAACCTATGGGAATCTTAACATTCCTACTGGAATGGTTCTTCTCCATTGGGCACCCCCAAGTGGGAACTGTTCCTCCTGTTGCTTGAGGCATGAAAGTGTCATCGCTCCCAACAGACTCTCACTCTGGAGTGATAGTTCTCACCCCAACTCTGATAGCTCATTATTATTTATTTAAATAGAGAACTAAATCAGGGGTTGTAACTAGCGGAAGACTGTCCAATGAATTTGTGATCAACCACTTAGATTTCCTAGGTCCAAGTATAAGGGTTTGTTTAGGCCACTGCTCTTCATTTCAGTTCTGTCTCAGTCCTGATCTTGATGCATTTTCCATAGATGTGTACTTTCTCTTTCCAAAGCTATAGCTACAAACCCTGTAGTGCAAATTCATAACTAGGGTGGGAAATGATGATAAAAGAGGAGGGGCAGGACAAAGTCTGGAAAGAGGGGCAATGGCAGGGACCTCTGTAATGAAATTTTGGTAAACGAGGAACAAACTTTAATAACAAACCAGAAACAGTGATAGATCACTGGGTGGGGTACAGAATGTGTCCGCTCTTTGCATAAATGTCACATAAATTGTGTGAAAAAATGCTTGTCCAGGAATGTTGTATTCCTGACTGTTCTTATTCTCTGCCCTATGAATCAGCTGTTCTTTATATTTATTCTCTCTGTTTGCATCTGAAATACAGTATATGTAAGCCAAATAACATTATTGAGCCTTTTTAAATCTTAGGAAGCGCTTACTCTAATACAGAAAGCAGAAGCTGAACAAAATGCAATACGTTCTGCTTTCTTGCAACCTGCAAGTAGCGTGAAAAGCAAAGTTCCACCTCCTCCTATATTGCTGTCCAGATCACACAATTCCATGGCTTTTAAACCAGCACCATTTGCTTCAGATGTTAAGGTAATACCTCTTAGCACACTCACACCCACATATATACACTAAACAACATTTGGCCAGTTTGTTGTGCCATGAATATGGCCAAGGGTTGAATGTATCCAACTCTATGTGCAAGTGGAATGGAATCTGTTCATGCAATGGGACTTCCCCTTCTCCTCCTCACTACAGTTCCCCATCTGCCATCAAAATCTACCCTGAGTGGTAGCTTCAGAGTGATTTGGGAACTGGAGGAGGGAGAAGAACATGAAGTCCCGTTGCGCAAGTAAAAGTCTGCTCATGCCATGTTGGACTCTGACTCATGGATGGTATCCATCACAGTAGTTCTAGTACTACAAGGATTTCATTTGCACAACAGAACTCCCTCCCTCTTTTCTCACCATGCGCTGCTCACCCCTGCTCTGGAGGGTTTGGGGAAACTCCGTAACAGATTTAGGAGGAGTGCAGGGAGAGGAAAGTGGGGGCAAAGGTGGCGTTCCATTGCTAGCAGAAGTACTTGGATACTGCCATGAGTCAATGGGATACACATACTTTTTACACAGAATTATATTTTGCTTGATTATAAGGAATGCAAGTACCTTTTCCCACTTCTTTTTAAATATAATTTTATGTTCAGTATTCAGTGTGAGCATGCAAGGTGTTCATCCATCAGTGAGATAATTCACTGACAAATCTTAAATGTAAAATATTTTATGCACGTATTTAAGTATCGACAGAAAGATAAATGTGTGCTCTGTGTACATCCTGCTATGGCACAGTTGTTTCTGCACAATGCTTTATGCAGATCAGAGCATTCATCACTAGGTGGCACAATATAGTCACATTTGTCATTTTTCATAAAGTTTTTTAAAAAGTTTTTTAAAATTGTAGATAGTAAACCAGATAGTTCATCACTCTAGAACCACATTTTAGAAAATAAATTCATGATTATATTGTTTGACATTCTAAGTTCCATTAAAATACATAAAATATTTAGACAGAAAGTCAATACTGCTCAGTACGCGAACTATAGCATACCTGTTTGAATTGAAAATGATTGAGTATTTCATTGAAATTGCTATATTTTGTTTTACAAGTAGCACTATGTTGTATGTCTCTCACATATTTTAGTTCTGTGGGCTTCTATGACTTCAGTATTTGAAGAAGCCAGTATTTAAATGTACAGTATATTGTATTAGGACCTGTATGCTGCAGAATTTGTTTCCTAGGGAGGTAACAAATATAATCCAGTGCTTTTTAGAAGGGGTTTTCACTGGTGGGGAGTGAACTCAGAAGGGCACTTTTAGCCAGACAAAAGGGGAATTTAAAGCATTCATAAACTACAAATTATATAATAAAATACAGTGGCTATATTATTGTTTTAACATTAAATGCAATTTAGGGTGCTTCCAGATAGGGGTTTAATATTGTTCAGATCTGACAAATGGGTGGTTTGCAGCAAGTTTATTTTTTACATCTTATTGAAATAATCGAAGAAAGAGCAAATGCAGAGTGGTGGTGGGAAATCAGGTCGGTGTTTGGATGTCAGTGATGTCGTGTGAAAACTCAGAATTTGGGTTCATGAGGAACACTTATTCTACAATAAACACCTGTCAGGGAGCACCCCTAAGAAATTTAACATGTACATTTAACAACCAACTTAATTTAAAGTAATTATTCACAGGTAGCTGCAGGGGGAAGGAGGGAATGGGAAATTTTCCTTTTGTGAACTTTGCAAAATTAAGTAGCACCATAATTAGAATCCCATAGTGATTTGGAAAACATTTTCCCAGCACCTTACTGTTTAACTGCCAGGTATTATAGAGCAATCCTAAACATTTTTACTTTGATGTTCTACTGATGTACATATTACAACTCTCATTTTCTTTTTAAAGATTGCATGGTACTGTATTTTTGGATGTGTAGCAGAAGGATGTAACCCAAAAGTCCGGTTAAATAATTACAGCCTTAAGAATACGGCAGAAGTGGTAAGGTCTTCTATAATCGTGGTCCTCTGTGAGTTTGTCTGCCTGACTACTTCTGAACTGCATTGCTGGTGCAGGCAAGAGTGGTAATGCTGAACGTAGTGGAAGAAGAACATACAGTGGTACCTCAGGTTACATACGCTTCAGGTTACAGACTCCGCTAACCCAGAAATATTACCTCGGGTTAAGAACCTTGCTTCAGGATGAGAACAGAAATTGTGCTCTGGGGGCGCAGCAGCAGCGGGAGGCCCCATTAGCTAAAGTGGTGCTTCAGGTTAAGAACAGTTTCAGGTTAAGTACGGACCTCCGGAATGAATTAAGTACTTAACCCGAGGTACCACTGTAATAGACTTTATGGGGAAGATGCAACTTGAGCCCACTTTAATTCCCATTCTCCTTAGGAATTCTGTAAGGAAATAGCCTAACTTTCCCCAGCTTTCAGTACAGTGGTACCTCGGGTTACATACGCTTCAGTTACATACGCTTCAGGTTACAGACTCAGCTAACCCAGAAATAGTGCTTCAGGTTATAGAACTTTGCTTCAGGGTGAGAACAGAAATCGTTCTCCGGCAGCGCGGCGGCAGCAGGAGGCCCCATTAGCTAAAGTGGTGCTTCAGGTTAAGAACAGTTTCAGGTTAAGAACAGACCTCCGGTTCGAATTAAGTACTTAACCCGAGGTACCACTGTATGCTTTTGAGTATTTGTAGCATCAGCAGCTAGTATTCTAATCTACTGAGAAATGAAAATGGAATTTGGCGTATTTAATGAGGCGTGGCAAGCATCAGTAATTATGTCAGTTGAGTAATACAAACTGACTACAACTTCGTAGATGAGGACTAATTCATTCTTTCTTTTTAAAAGAAATACCTTTTATTATTAAAACTTGAAAAGGCCAAGAATGAATAAATTGTAATATGATACACCAAACATACTTGGGGGCGGGGGGACGACAGAAACAGTCACCCGAATGGCTTTGTGGTAACCAAGGTAAGTTCAAGGCAGAAAGGGAGGCATAAGGCGATAAATGAAGAGGAGGAATTTCTGTTTCTTAAGCAAGAAAGGTTGAAGGAAGCAAGGTTTGGACAAAGGTCATATGTCATAGATACTGCCGAATAAGTCACGCTTCCCTGGGATAAGTGGCTTCATATGTCATTTGTTTATGTGCATCACAAAAGTCCCCAAAGCAGCAGCCAAGTCTATTGGTCTAGAAGTGCCCTTCAAGTTCACATTAATAACAGAAACATCATTCCACCTCTGTGTACAACCAGTCTGATTGCAACTAAAATGAAAATTACCAAAGATTTTAAAGGGTGGTCAGCATTAATTCCTGAGAAAATATGAAGACGACACAATTTGAGGTTTAGGACCAGTAAACTGCCAATAATTGTTCTCATTTTCTTACTAATTTGTGCCCAGAAAGTAGCTGCATGGTGGCAAACCTTACATGATGTGTCAGTATGTGCCTATAGCACCACAAACCACTCCAACAAGTTTGATTATTTATATTTTTAATATGTGCTAGTCTCACAGGTGTATAGTCCAACATATGGACTGTTTTACGGAATTCTCTTAAATATGGGCTGATGCAGAGGAAAAGTGTCTTAGTGTGGCAGATTTTACTCTAAATGGTTTAATCCAGGATCTCACCCAAATCTGCTTCCTACACCAAGCATAAACTGTAAAAAGAGGCCAGTAACATTGAGTTTAAATAAGGCACTGCCCCCTCCCTGTATAATTATTATAACAAAGAAAAAATAATTCTAAGGGAGCATCAGGACTGTCTTACAGCAGCCAGGGTGGAAGGTGGTAGACTTTTTTTCAGTCCAGATGGGGGGCTCAAATTAGGCTCCTGTCAGGGTGAACTAGGATTTGAATCCAGTGGATCTGTGTCTGGATCTGGTCCATTCCTGCCTCTCACCTATTTTGAGGCCCTAAGCTTGCTACTGTTGATAGGAACATTGCTATTGGTAGCTTCTCAAACACCTTCACTTTCAGAGGGGGCCTCTTTTGTGGCAGAGCTTTACTCCTGGCAGAGATGGCACCTCCAATTTATCCTAACCCTATCCAGCAGGACCAGTTGTGGTGTTAGGATTGCATATTTACAGGTTAAACACAATGATTGATCTACAGACAGGCATTTCCATCAATGTTAACCTGACAGGGCTCAGTGAGGAACTGGCAAATAGCACTGATGCAAGTAGTGATTAGTGATGGATTTTTAGGTCTCCCTGGGCAGAATAATAAAAAAAAAGTGCTAGGCCATAATGTTCCTGATTTGAAGGTGTTTGTATTGTATTGAGTATTAATGGCAGGAAATCGGTAGCATGTAGGTGTTACAATGTGATGGTTGCTGATGTGGTTCATAATCTGAATCCTGAGTGCTTTATAGGCACTGGAAACCCTAAGGAACATTTCCCTTCTCTCTAATAGAATTTTAGTGGTTCACCTACTGATCAGAATAATAATAATAATAATAATAATAATTTATTATTTATACCCCGCCCATCTGGCTGAGTTTCCCCAGCCACTCTGGGCGGCTCCCAATCAGTGTTAAAAACAGTACAGCATTACATATTAAAAACTTCCCTGAACAGGGCTGCCTTAAGATGTCTTCTGAATGTCAGGTAATTATTTATCTCTTTGACATCTGATGGGAGGGCGTTCCACAGGGCGGGCGCCACTACCGAGAAGGCCCTCTGTCTGGTTCCCTGTAGCCTCACTTCTCGCAATGAGGGAACTGCCAGAAGGCCCTCGGCGCTGGATCTCAGTGTCCGGGCTGAACGATGGGGGTGGAGACGCTCCTTCAGGTATACAGAACAGGCATATATAACAGGCATCTTCTTTTCATGCTTTGAACTTTGTTCTTTGAAGTTTAAAGCATGATATGCCTGATAGGTGAACTTTTTCTGATTTCTGTTGTAGTGTAAAAGACCTGAGAATAGCAATGTGTTCTGAACCCCTGGGCTACCTGGTCCAAAGTCCAAAGGTCAGGAAACGCAGTCCAGGGTCAATCCAAGTAGCCAAGAGTGAAGTCCAGCGATCAGAATGCAGTCCAGAGTCAAACCTGAAGCACAGCCCCATAGAGGCCCAGGAGCATCCAAGCCAAGGTCCATCAACATGGGCAGTTGAACAGACACTTCACATCCATTCTGCTTTCCTTTTCCTGGATGCTGATTGCAGCATCTGGCCTTGATGAGGCACGTGGCCCTCACATATTCTGCCTTCTCCAGCTGAGGAATCACAAACTTCCAGAGCTAGTGAGCCGCACTTGGCCAGCTAGGGATCTTGGCTGTCTGCCCTTGCCTGCCTCGGCCTCCTAGAGCGCCCCTCCTGCCCCTCCCTATGCCTCAGAGCCCACTGTGTTCATGGAGTCAGGGGCCTCTCTGGCTCTGGTGATGGGTCCTGCTGCTCTGGTTAATGTGCATTGACCACCATCCCTTTGCCATCCTCCACCACCCCATGAGTACTTCCTTCCCCATCCCTTGCTTGCCTCGGTGTGTCCTAATCCTGGCTACACCCCTCACCGTGATCCTCTTTCTCCTCCCCGTTATCCTGCCAGTTCATGACACAGTGAGGAAGTTGGCAAATATCCTGTAGAAAAAGCAAATGAAGGGGAGCTGTCACTTAGAAATCATCCAGGTTTTAGTGGTATTTTTAGTCTTGGTAATAGCAAAGTTCTTTGGTTACAATGTGTAAATCGCACAGATCTTTTTAGGGGATTTATGACAAGCTTTTAAAGCCCACCTCCCATAATTGTGCCAAACTGTATGGTACCAAAGTTGCTGCTATCATTGTTTATACTGCTGCCCATTAACATAGTGCTATTTCTTTTTTGACCCCAATGAAGTTATTCTTTATTTTAAGGTACCATTTGATGAAACTTGCATCTTGGAAGTAGAAGACTTAGAGCCCAATCAGAGTTACATATTTGCAGTTGCGGCATATGACTCAGATGGAAATCTTATCAGTGATAGCATTGGAGAAACAACTAAGCCAATTCTTGCATACCCTCCTCTTTCTGCTGCTGCTGTCCGAGCATACCTGATTCAGGTAGAATATATTATTAATGAAGCAATTCATATTTGGTTGTGGGTTTTTTAACCATCCTTTTCCTTTAGAATATTGCTATCATCTCATCTCTCTCCTTGCTATTTTGGGAATAAAAACAGTAACTAATGATATGTAATAGCACACAAAACAATTTTCCCCCCCTTGGGGCATTAAAAGAAAACTAAGAAATCCCTCAGACACAATCTCCTCTGTTCTCAATAATTTCCTACTCAATAATGGTGATAGCTATGGACATGTGAAAGTTAAGTTTCTTAAAGTTTATATTGGGGTCTCTTGAGGTTTGCTTTTCTTGTTCGCACAAGTTGTTCTTGAATAAGTGCTCTTTTGTACAAAAAAAGGAAATGGGGGATGTTTATTGACAATGCCCCTGTGAACACGACATTCACTGCCAGTCACCGGCTAAGATCACACATTAGATTTGTAGTACTTAGCTGAGATAAGGCAAGATGACTTGAGTAAACAAGAAATAGACTGCCCAAACTAAAGATGGGTTTGTGCTCATTTCCAAAATGAATTGCAGGCTTTGAACTTTAATATTGATTGCTCATAAACACTCGGTGTGGTTCTCTGAACATTCAGAAATGCTAGACATATGCAATTCGGCCCTTCTACAATTGCTGCCGTGGCCCTTTCCTTTTTTCTAAGGACAAAAAGGGCTTTATTTGGAGAAGAGGAGCAGGTAGCAGATGAAGGAAGGCTCCAGAGATTTTGGGAGAAGTCTATCTGACCTCCAAGGGAAAAGTTGTTCTCTGAAGCTGCTACAAATAGGTATCTGCATGTGCGCAGGTGCGATTTCCGGCGCCGCTCGGTGAGTCCCTGCGCTGCACTGCGCCGGCTTAGTGCAGCGCGCAGGGACTCGCCAAGCGGGCGGCTTGGTTCGGAGGTGGCTCATGGGCCGGTAAAATGGTCTTTGTGGGCCGCATCCGGGAAACAAGCCCCCTCGGGAGAGGCTGGCCCCCCTCGCAGGTTCCCGGAGCTTGTTTACCGGTGATCTACCCTGGCTGGCATCCCCGCAAGTTCAGGAAGATCTTGATAGGCGACATCCCCCAGCATGGAAGATGCACACCCCCTTTGCTCCTTGCATACCAGCAGGAGAAAGAAGAAAGTCAGAAAGCCTACATCATCTACGATTTATTTCTGTCTTTACATCTGTACAAAACATGTCCGTCCAGCTCAGACTTCTCCAAGCAACTCAGTAAGACTTCCTTCACATGCGCAACAGGAAGGTCTCATATTACACTCAGAACAAATCCCTGTGAACCGTCCTGATAAGAACTGCCTGGTACATTCTTTCCCAGGACTACTCACATCATGTGATGTCAACATCGAACTGCTTGTTTGCAGCTGCGTTGTACTCATATCCCAACAATGGGCCACATGTTGCTGACCCCTGTTTTAGACCATATGTCAGTATTTCTGTTCATGAAATGATGTATTCATCAAAACTTCAGGTCTCCTGAACAGAAAGATCTTAAAGGATCCACCTGCCAAGCTTCTATATCCCTTGTAACACATCTTATTCTGATCCTCCTCCTTTTCATTTTCTACATTCAATTGTACGATCCACCCCGATCCCACCCCTGATTCCTACAGACTACAGACCCAACTCGAGTTCTTTGACTCACAACTCTCTGGGATTTGTGGCCTCACTTACTTTGCCACAAGTCCAGTCCTTCCTTTCAGCAGCATCCATACAGCGATGTACTCACTAAGGTAAGACATGCAAAATGGTGTGTGCTCTCCCTGTTGCTGTTTTATGCTACTTTGGAAGTCCACCTTCTGTTCTGAAGAATGTTGCTTTCATTTACATGTAGCCCAAAAATTAATGATAGCTTTTACTAATAAATTTAACAGCTTTAAAGGTAAAGGTAAAGGTACCCCTGCCCGTATGGGCCAGTCGTGTCCGACTCTAGGGTTGTGTGCCCATCTCACTTAAGAGGCCGGGGGCCAGCGCTGTCCGGAGACACTTCCGGGTCATGTGGCCAGCGTGACAAAGCTGCTCTGGCGAGCCAGCACCAGCGCAGCACACGGAAACGCTGTTTACCTTCCCGCTAAAGCGGTCCCTATTTATCTACTTGCACTTAAGAGTGCTTTCGAACTGCTAGGTGGGCAGGAGCTGGGACCGAAAGGCGGGAGCTCACCCCGCCGCGGGGATTCGAACCGCCAACCATGTGATCGGCAAGCCCTAGGCACTGAGGTTTTACCCACAGCGCCACCCGCGTCCCCTTTTAACAGCTTTAGTACTCATTAATGTTACTTCAAATAGTCATAGAAGAGGTATATGAAAAAATGTTCTGTTATATAAATATGTTATTGAGCTTTGGTTTTTAGTTTATATCAATACAAAAAATGCAACTCTAACAACAAAGAAGCAAACTAAAACAAAAATGAGAGGAAAATAAAGGGGGGAAAGTGTTACTGCTCATAGGCTTTGCTCATTTTATTATTTCCCCTTAGTCTGCTTTTCAGGTTGAAAACTATGCATTATCCAAGAAGGCATTTCTACCGCTCTGGGACTATTTTGTCTTCGAACCTCTTATCCCTGATGTCACAGTTATTTCTGTAAGCAGCACTCTGATTGTACCTCAGAACAGGTAATCAGCAAAACTTGTTTTCAGATTATTAATGGGCCTATATATTTTTTAAAATAGAGAAGCTGTCTATAAGCTGTTTATTCATCTTCCTGAGTCTTGCTGCTAGAAGGTGATAGGATGTAGAGGATGTGCTTGATACACACCCCTGCAGCTGCCTTCACGTTTGAGGCTGCCTACCCCAAACACATCCCAGGAGTTCAAACTCTTGGCCCCATGTACCCCGCATGGTTCCCCTGCTGGAGTCAGCCTACTGAACAGTGGTGACCCACTACTCATGGCTCCCCTTTTACCTGCCTTGACCCAGCTAGCTAGCTAGCACCCAGCGGGAGCTGGGACCAGGTGCATCCGCCCAAGGTGATGATAAGCTGTGGGAGGGAGCAGGCCTGGAGAATACGCGGGTGCCAACAAATGGTTTACCAGAACTAGTGGAGTCTTTTTGTGTAAAGTATCACAGCTAGTTTATCTCTTATTTATCTTCATTGCTATGCCATGTTAATTCACATATTTTATGTGCTTTGCTTTTTATGTATTTTGTAGATTAATTCCTGAAGCGCTATCTCGGGCGTCTCCAAACCTTCTATACTTGTTCATCAGGAGCATTTTTATCATCAATGACATCACAGTGGTTGAAGGAAATCTCTTCTGTGATTCTGTTTGTTTCAACGATCTAAGATACAGTAGACAAGTACGTGTGGTGTCACATTAATGCGGTGTCCTTGAGACTGACTTCGTTCTTTTTATGTTTCAAGTTTTAACACTCGCTTCCCTATGCAAATTTAGGGTTGAGCTGAATTTTCACACATGTCTGCTTTCACATTAATAGTTGCCTTTTAAAATAACAGGACTTTTGTTGTAGCAAAAGCTGCTTCTTTACACGTCTCAGTCAGTTACTTGCCTCCACCCTTCTGTCCAGCCCTTGTATTCTAGGCCTGGCATTCCTTGTGTTCCAGCTCTGCTTCCAATTTGTGATGTTCTACCAAATCATTTCTTATGTCTGTTCTTGTTATTTGACCTGTAAGAAATTGATATTTTGGTAATGGTTTGCCCTGCTAGCTCTTGGCCATTATATGAGGCAGAGCAGTAGGGAATGGATGGAAGGGTGTGAAATGCGAGGCTTCTTGGTGAATTATGCATAAGAAAGCTACTGAACTGTATGCTTCTTCTCACAAGACCAGTGTACTAGCAACATAATAATAATAATAATAATAATAATAATAATAATAATAATAATAATAATAATAATTTATTATTTATACCCCACCCATCTGGCTGGGCTTCCCCAGCCACTCTGGGCGGCTTCCAAAAAAAATATTAAAATACTATAATACATCAAACATTAAAAGCTTCCCTAAACAGGGCTGCCTTCAGATGTCTTCTAAAAGTCTGGTAGTTGTTGTTCTCTTTGACATCTGGTGGGAGGGCGTTCCACAGGGAGGGCGCCACTACCGAGAAGGCCCTCTGCCTGGTTCCCTGTAACTTGGCTTCTCGCAGTGAGGGAACCGCCAGAAGGCCCTCAGCGCTGGACCTCAGTGTCCGGGTAGAACAATGGGGGTGGAGACACTCCTTCAGGTATACTGGACCGAGGCCGTTTAGGGCTTTAAAGGTCAGCACCAACAAAAGCAATATTGTGGTTTCTAGGGTTATATTATCTACCATTGCTTTAAGTACTAGAGCAGGGTCAGAAGCTAAACTAGTAGCACTGTATTTCCACCAAATAGATGGTAGACATATTATTAAAAATTTCCATATTACACTTTGAGTGCACTACTAACTTTGCTTTCATTTGCAGATGTGATAAAAATTGTCTCTAAACAACTACCATATGACAAAAAAATACCCTTTTCTGGATTTTATAAATAATACCACATATATAGTTAGGCTTATCAGAAATACCTGAAAATTAGAGATTCTGTACCATTTGCTGTACTTCTGATATTTGAAAAAATGTCTTTTTATTTTGCATGTGATGTAAATGTATATTTTTTCTCTCAGGTTGCTAGAATAGCTGAATGTGGACGAATGCTAGTGGCACTTGAACTCAGCAACTGGTTAAATGATGTAAATTATGCACTACAGTCAGTTGTTCATTGCTATGGTCTTTTAGCTCCCCTGATCTATCACAGGATTCCTTCAAAACCAGTCATTGAGGTAAAAGGACTTTATAAATATTAGGCTGCATAATGTTCATCTTAACATACCCACATTAGTTTTGTTCAGGCATTGATTAAAAACCTATTTGTTCCTGCAGGCCTTCAGAACATATTTAAAATGATGATATTTATTACCATTTTGCCACTGATAGTGATGTTATCCATGCTTTAAAAACTGGCTTTACTGCCGCTTTGGATTCATTGTGATTGTTAGCTACTCTGGGATCTCTCTGAAGAGTAAGGACAGGATCCAAGAAAAATAATGAATAAGAATAATTTAATGGTAAATAGCAATTAATAGACATCATAATTCTTGGGAAGCTGGTTGGTAGCTAGCAATGTTAATGCTTCCACATTAACAATTATTAGAAGCCAAGATGGTTAAGAATCAAGAAAGATGAGCAAAGATCACTCCTAACAGGGATTTTTGTCTTAAAATTGAACAAGAGATGAAAATTAAGCTAAGGTGGAGGAACCAGGGCCAATGTGAGTCCTCAACCAGTTAAGCGTGGCTTTTGAATGGAAGCTAAGATCAGTTCCCATCTGTGGTGGCCAGACACTATTTTAACTTACCCAAAATGCAATGTCCTTTCCCATAATTGTATGAAATGCATTGATTCCACAGATCTTTGGGTCAGGGCATTAGATTTTGGGTGACTTTACATGGCAAGTGGCCACCGTGGATGGGAGCTGAACTTAGCTTTCATTTAAAAGTGCCACCACTCGTCCTCTGCTGACGTGTCTAGGAGCCCAGTGGAGGCTGGTGAGTGGTGTTAGTGTAAAAGCAATGGCAGCAACAGAGAAAGCATGCTGCAGCCTTTGCAATGCACCATACACAGGGCTGGGACAGGCCCTGGGTGTGTATGTGTTGTGGAGGCGGTGCAACACCATGCCAGGTTCTTTTCTGCCTGAGTCCAGCGCTGGCCCTTGGGGGATTCATGATGATGCACACCTTTGTGGGAATGTTATAAGAGGCATCCAAACTGGCACAGGGCCAACTCAGCATCCTTGGGGGGTTCATTTTGACTCATCAGTCATGCAGTATTCTACTACTGTGTTGTTAAATGGCCATCCCTGTATTTTCAGATTATCATTAAGTATCTTACTGTTCTTCAAGAGATGCCGTTGTCTACTTTTCAAAAAAGATCAACAGCATGCTACGAAAGCCTCCAGCACATGATCGCTTGCTCTTGTTATTTCACAGTAAAGGTATTTGTCGCTTCTAGAATTTATTATTTGGTTTATTAACGAAACCATGGCTAACACAAACATTTGCTAGTGTTATTTGTGAACAGGCCAATGTCAGTGCTTGACAACTCTCTCGAGATTCTTAGATGCTTCTGCAAGATTTGGATAGTTCCTTAAACTTAATAGGATTGCACTAGAGAAGGATTAATTGTGCTAGAATGAACAAGGCATTTTTAATAGAAGCAGAATCCTTCACTGTCCTCGATCAACAAGTTGTCAACAAGGCCCTTAATCAACATGATGGACTGAATTTACTGTAAACAATTTTGGGGTTTCTTGCACACACAAAAATTGTGGTTCAATTTTTGGAAGGCATCAGTGAGGGTTTGGTGCCACCATGTGGCCAAAGGCAGGAAAAGCAACGTTTAGAGAAGTAGAATTCCCAACACGCAATTTGCTTTCCTACCTTAGATGAAAGGCTCATTCACCATTACAGCTCTGTCTTCTCAGGCATTTAAACTTTTTCCCCTTACCTATTTCCTCTATCTTATTCATTTCTAGCTTAAGACCTTTTTGTCTCCCTCAGTTTTGTGTAGTCAGAAGTCCTGTTTTCCCCCCACCCCATATTTTTTCCTTTCAGACTCCCGTCTTCCCCATGGCTTCCCTGTTCCAACCACCATATTGTCTCCACTTTCTCTTCATCTAAAAAAATATATGTATGTATGTATGTATGTATATTTATTTAGATTTATATACCACTTTAACATAATAAAATACAGGATAAAAACATGAAAATAAGTAAAACAAAACAGCAAAACAATAATAGCCTTCCCACAGACTCATTTAAAAGGATGTAGAATATTAATCAACCAAAGGCCTGGTTGAAGAGGAACATTTTTGCCTGCTACGTAAAATATATATAATGAAGGCACCAGACGAACCTCCCTGGGGAGAACATTCCACAAACAGGGAGCCACTACAGAGAAGGCCCGTTCTCGTGTTGCCACCTTCCAGACCTCATGTGGATGAGGCACGCAAAGAAGTACACACACACACACACACACCAGATGCTGATGATAAAATAGGCTATAACTTACAAAAATTGTGCTGTAATATATTTCATGAGCGTGGATTCAGGGGAGTGTGAGGTTGCTTTTATTCATGCAAGGGGGCTTTTATCGCACTTTGCACCCACCAACAAGCTTCTTTGGATCCAAGCATTAGTTTTTAAGTTGTTAGAGTATTCTGTTTTTACAGGATTCTGTTGTTTAACTTGTGGCTATCATACCTTTACCTTTATCACATGGAAATAAATACATATGTATATTCAATAGGTGCTGCGCTCATGGAAAGAATATGAATTAGCAATAGTTGTTGTTAACTATGGGAAAAGGTTGCTGGATTGTTCACAGGGAACATCTCAGTCGGCTGTAACTGCAGAAACAGGGGATGAAATAATAGAAGAAGAGGTAACTGCCCATACTTTTCATTTCCTCGTTTTGGATATTAGTATCCAATCAATGGCTTCGTTGGGAAGGGATTAACTGGGTTATTTTGTTCGAAGAGATTAATGGGTGGGTTGAAACCCACCAATACGAACACAGCCCAGTAGCTATGTATTATGACATGCCATGTGTTTGACCGTCACATTTCTGCAGTTGAAGCAAACAGGAAAACCAGAAAGTTTTATCAAAGGCTTACCATTGGTGGAGGTTGTTCAGCTTGATTGGTCACAAACTCTTTAGGTCCAAATTAACAAAACTCAGTGGTTTGAAGACTAGCTATAGCTTAAATTAGAATTTGGCAACCTTCTGGGGCTTTTGTGTTTTTTACATGATGGTACCAGGATAGTGCCGCAGTGCAGCTCCAGCTGGCTGCTGCCCTCCACTGTCTGGATTAACAGGAGCAACACCATTGTCAGGAGGTCAGTAGTGCAGCAATGCTCCACTAAAACAGCCACTCTTGTATGGATGAACCACAGGCTCGTGTTTGTAAATCGGATGCAAATGAAATGTCATCTCTTTTTTAAAAAAAGTGAGAAATATTAGCTATTTGTTTATTTCACAATTAATCCTGTATTTACAGTTGTGATGGTGCTTCAGCTTAGTCGAGTGCAGTATAAAGGGAAAATAATAATTTATTAACTGATTGTTATAGACTCCTTCCAGAAGGACAAAGGGCCAAATAGCTATGGCTGAAAAAGTAAATGAGAACTTAGAAGCTCTGGAAACCAACATGCTCAAACTGACAAAACCAGGTAGATTTTTAAATGTGTATAATTTTTAAATCTTATGCAATCTCTACTAAGCCTTTTATATTGCATGTCTTAAATATTGACTATGGGTTTTTTTGTTTCCTTTTTTGAATATGAAAGAGAGACAATGTAAAATCAATATTAATCTAATTTCTGTATTACCGTATTTTTCGCACCATAGGACGCACTTTTTCCCCTTCAAAAATGAAGGGGGAATGTGTGTGCGTCCTATGGAGTGAAGACAGCATAGCCCCGCGACCCTCTGCCGGCTGGAGAGGTGACGCGCGGCTATGGCAGGAGCCTCTATAGCCGCGCGCCACCTCTCCAGCCGGGAGAGCGCACTCGGGGCTAAAGAAGCCCCGCTTACCCTATCCCAGCTAGAGAGGTGACATGCAGCTATTGCAGCAGCCTCTTTAGCCGCGCACCATCTCTCCAGCTGGGAGAGTGCGCACGGGGCTAAAGAAGCCCCTCGCAACCCTCTCCCGGCTGGAGAGGTGACATGCGGCTATGGCAGGAGCCTCTATAGCCGCGCACCTTTGCGCTGCTCCCCGACCTGCTCTTTGGGGCTGGTGGTGGGCTTCCCCCCGCCAGCCCCAAAGAGCAGGTCGAAAGGAACCTGAAACCTGGAGAGTGAGAGGGGTCGGTACGCATCGACCCCTCTCGCTCTCCAGGCTTCCAAGGTAGCCGCCTGAAGGCGTCTGAATGCACCTTAAACTTCACCTTGTTTTAGAGGGGGAAAACAAGAGGGGGGAAATTCTTCCCCTCTCTGCGCAGCGCCTCCTGCCGCTTCACTGAAGGGGCGCTGGACAGAGAGGGAGAGAATTTTTTTTTCTTGTTCTCCCCCCTCTAAAACAAGGTGCGTCCTATTGTCCGGTGCGTCCTATGGTGTGAAAAATACGGTAATCCACTGTTGGTATTACCTTTAAATATAAATCTGTCATTCAGCAGACATAATTGTTTTTTATAATCCTTTATTCTGTTTTTATCAGAATACATTTTCAGCTGCATTATGGTAACTGATTTCTTCAAAAACATATTAGTCGTGACATTTGAAAAGGCTCTCAAAACTCAAAGTTGCTGCAAAACAGCTTAGGTATTTCCTATATGTTTGTATTTCAGTAGAAAAGGTTCTCAGCCTATAGAAGTGGTATATGTATTTTTTTGCATTTTTATTTTCATGTTGCGACTGGCACTCTTTTAATGAAGCGATGAGTCATAAATACAATAGACAGAAACTATATAAAAATACACAGCATGGCATTTGCAGTTTGTGTGCTCCTGATAATGCAGTTTCCCTGCAATCAAAGTGCTAACTTGAGAAAAGTTTTTAGGAATCTGCTGTCCTATCATAGTTGGGCTCATGGCTCCCAGGGAAGGCTGTGGTGGAGAGTGAGGACACCCTTCCTGGAAGGATGGGGTCACGTCCAAAAGAGCAGAATCAACTTAGATAAAGCAGAGTCACATCTGATAGGCTGTGCAGGCTTGCAACACAGTATGCAGAAACACAGAGGGAAAGTCTGTCAGGGCTGCTTGCTGTGGCGACTGCTGGTAAGAACTCATCCAGTAAGAGAAGCCTCTCTCTAGCTTGCTGAAGTTTTCTGAGAGCTGGCTTGTCAGGCCCTGCTGTTCATTAAGCCCTCTGAGGATCTGTTTGTGATTTCTAAAAGGGCTATTGCCAGATTTACATTTGCTGACTCCTGTTGCATAGGGGCAGTGAGGAATGCATGGTGGAGGTGGCTTATGAGTCTCAGGAGTCAGGTTAAGCCTTATCCTCTCCCTCTAAATTTTCTGAGTCGGAGGTGGGATTGAGACTAGAGAACATTACATCTGCTCCATTCTAGGTGACCCACAAGGTTGTGGTAATTTGGAGAATGGCTTCTGGATCCTTCACAACTCCTGTTTTGGAATAGTATATTTTTAGCTGAGGGCTTTAACAACCAGAAGCTATCTGTGTTTATTCTGGAGTTGGTCATACAATTAAAAGTGCATAGGATTGCAGCATTAGTGATCTGTACAGGTAGGTGTCATGTCCCAGTTTATTGGATAGTACCAGCCCAGAACTAGAAAGAGGAAGACCCTGCTGTTGATCTTGGTAGTAACTTAGGATATTTAAGAGGAAGCAGTGGATGCAGACAGCACTTCACCCCTTGAGATCACTATGCTGGAAAATTCCCAGTAGTTTGGAGCTCTCAGTGCAATGTCACTCTATACCCTTCAAGAAGCTCCTGCAGCCAATCAGAAGCTGCGGAAGCCTCATCGGACATTCGGGTTCCAAAAGAACATTCATAAATTGGAACAATCACTTCCGGGTTTGCGGTGTTTGGGAGCCAAAACGTCCAAATTCCAGGGCGTTTGGGATCCAAGGTAGTACCGGTAGTTGCAGCTCTGTCAAGCAACAGCCAAGGAAATGTTGTTTCCCTTTCCCTGGAGCAGAAAGTTATTTGGCACTTACTTTATGGCTGAAGCACTCTGGGAGGAGACTCACAGCTGCCAGACAATCCCCAGTGTTCTTCCTCATATTTCCTGCCATGGGGAATGTCACATAGCTGCTGGCATTTCCATTTTTGTAGTTCTCTTCATGCTTCCCAGAAGCTGATTGCATCCTTGTCATGGTGAGTGAAAATGTGAAAACTTGTGGATGTGGCACACTCCCTAGATTCCTAGTATCCATTATGGTGCCCTTGAAAAGGTGTTGGATCTCCCATCAGCATTGACCTTGATAGCTTAGGCTGATGTAGTTCAGAAGCATCTAGGTCACCCAGGTTGGGTGCTACTGCTACAGGGCAATGGAAGAGATGTCTGAGTATTACACAGGCCTTTGGCTAATTAAACAGTCTATGACCTTTTAAACTGTGTGTCTGTGTGTGGGGGGGTATTGTTTTTGTTTGTTACTATGTTATGTATTTCTGTGTTTTTATATTGTAAAACTCCCTGTGATCCTCAGATGAAGGGTGGTAATAGAAATTTAATAAATAACAACAATGTGCATAATTTAGCTCCAAATCTAGTATGTTAAGTTTTTTGGATTTCAGTGGGGTTTCTACCATTGAAAACAGTAGCTCTGAAAGTGCTTAACATTGGGTAGTTTGTGCTCAGCGTATATAACCTTTTTTATGCCATTGTTGGATTGTTTCCATCTAGGACTGGATCTGTCAGGAGACGAAGATGTTTTGCTCTTGTATCCTGTTGTTTCAAATTGGCAAACGAAGAATGCTCATAAGGAAGGTAACCATTTTAAAAGCATACTGTTTTGTTTTTCATTTATTATTTTAACTGGTATCTTGAAAAATATCAACAAAGTCATCCATTTTGTGCAAGGAGAGCTTCTCCCTCTCCACTCCCTTCCCTGCCTGTTCCCCAGAACAGAGAAAGGGCTGTCCTCAGATACTTACTTTAGGGTGGCTGATTGTGGAATTCATGTCAATCCATATTGCTGACTTGCCTTCAAGTATCAAAATAATTTTCTTCCATTTTGTTAGTTCTGATCCAATGAACTAACCTGGGGTGGGGGTGGGGGTGGGGGTGGGAAGGAATTACACAGGGCCCCAGGCCCTTGCAGGCTGCTCCTGAGCTTCCACTTTAGTGAGGCATGGCTAGCACCTCTGAGCTCAGCAGCTGCCAGCCCAACAATATGGCACCCTTGCTCCAATAGTCATGTTCTTGGCACACAATCTGTAATTTGAAGCAATCTCCCCCCCCCCCCCGGTACCTTGTCTCCTGGTCCAGGAGCTTAGAGAGGCAGTCATGGTTTACCCCAATCAGCACTGCACTCCAGTGCTGTGTACTATCCAGGTTAGAGGGCTAAACACAAGAGCCATCAAATTCCTTGGCCTAGTCTGACCCCAAGGAACCATTACCACTCTGAAGAAGCAAGGACTGTACTTCATATGGTAGCAAAGCTATGGAATATCGCAATGTGAGAGCTTTATTTAGCCATTCCCCAGAGGACCCTCACATTCACCCATCAGTGAAGCCAGTGGTTGATCTTGCCATGTGGGGCTGTGAGTCTTGACAGCATAGTGACAATATAAGAGACAAGATTATCAACCTAAGAAAGGCATTAAGTCGTGGAAAAGATCAGTTGAGTTTGCCCTCAACTAAACTCATTGCTCTTGCTATCATTCTGTCCAACTCCTCTTATCATTGTGAGAGGGAGTGTCATAAACTAGGAGTTAGAAGGGTTAATTCTATTTTTGTACAACTTTCTAATGAGTATGTTTGTGGAATCCTCTAAAAAAAGCTGAAGCAATGCTAAATGGAAGATATTAACTATGATTATTTTATAAATACGCAGTGATGAAATTCAAGAAGAGTCCTCGCTTCCTTGAATATTTTGTTAAGCTTGTGTACAAAGCCATAACTGAAGAGAGATTTTCACGAATACTAGAATGGACTGATGATGTACTAGACTACATTAAAAAGTAGGTGTACAAATTTAAGAGCAAATAACTGAAATTATTTCATCTCTGAACATTTCACTGAAAACATCTGGTAGGTCATGTGGGCTTTGTTATTGGTATCTGTACGTCTTGAGAAATAATGGAGTGCGCCTCCATGGGTGGAGTCAAACTGCTGCATTAGCAGCACTGAAGTGTAAGCCTGGGCAGTGTGGATGGAGGTCCTGGGTTGCCCAGATGACAAGACCTCCCTCTTGACCCTGAGGATTTGATCCAAAGAAAAGCAGAGCAAAAAGTGTGGCACTAGCTTGGCTGTAGGAATTGCCAGAAGAAGGTGTACAAGGCGCCAGCCAACTATCTTTGGGACTCCACTCCAGATTTGGGTGGGGTTTACTCCTTAGCCCTTTCTTCTTCCAAAGATATCCCACAAGGCAGCAGAAATTTAGGGCCAGAGTTTTCCTTCTCCTAGACGGGCTACCTTCCCAGGTTGAAGAGCTCCACTGAAACACTCTTGCATATAATAACTGTGAAATTACTCACTGCTTTTCCTTCAATATAAGAGTTTTGTTTGGGATCAGCATACCTTCAGAGTTCCCAGACCCTCCACCATTCACTCAAGGATTCTGGTAAGTCCTTCAGAACTCCAGGAAAAAGCTCAGGACTCTTCATCATAGGGCACCCACCCTCACCAATTGTTGTAGCTTGTCTGTTCCTTTCTAGTTACAGAAGCTCATCAGAATTCTGTCCTCTGTTTATGGAGTTAACGCCATTCCACTTACCTTGTTCTCTCTTCAAGGTTGGCTCACAAGTCTGGCATGCTACAGTGTCCTCTGGCCTTTTACCTGGAAAGTCAGTCATGTGTTGAGCCTCCCTCTCTCTTCTCCATTGAGGACAGAGCATGTACATACTGCTGGTTATGTCTCCTCACAGTAACTTTAATTTCCTTGTTTACAGACGGAACAGATTCTTTTTAGGTATCAAGCGAGTTACTAAAAAAGGAAAAAAAGGTCGTGGAACAGTAAGTTGTATAATATTAACTCACTTAGACTTAGCTGATGTGATTAAAATGCATTAATAATAGCCTTTGTCTAGAGGAAAACATAGATGTTTATATATGTAAATATAGTGTTCACATATTTTGGACATGCCCTAAAACACAGATATATGATTCTGAAATATTGCTATGTTCTTTAAAATTTCAATATTGCTGATCAGGAGCTGATATTAAATTAGTGTAAACTATGGCACTGTAGTAGAAACTCCAAGGATTCTCCTTAATAGCTGAGTGAGTGCTGTGGGTTAAACCACAGAGCCTAGGGCTTGCCGATCAGAAGGCCGGCGGTTCGAATCCCCGTGATGAGGTGAGCTCCCGTCGCTCGGTCCCTGCTCTTGCCAACCTAGCAGTTTGAAAGCACCTCAAAGTGAAAATAGATAAATAGGTACCGCTCCAGCGGGAAGGTAAACGGTGTTTCCGTGCGCTGCTCTGGTTCGCCAGAAGCGGCTTAGTCATGCTGGCCACATGACCCGGAAGTTGTACGTCGGCTCCCTCGGCCAATAAAGCAAGATGAGCGCCGCAACCCCAGAGTTGGTCACGACTGGACCTAATGGTCAGGGGTCCCTTTACCTTTATCTATAAGAGAATAGGGATAATGGCTTTCATGTCATAATTGACTTAATTTATAGGTCGTTACTTGGGAAAGTAAGTTAATAAATTGTATGGAAAATTAATGTTTCTTTTTTACATAATAGAACATAACTGGCAATATAACGTCCATCCATCCATCCATCCATCCATCCATCCATCCATCCATTTTTTTGTTTCTTAATAAAAAATGTAAACCAAAGCTCTAACTTGCCTAATTGATGATATATTAGTGAGAACAATCTATATATCTCTTAAACCTGTACAGTGGTACCTGAACAGTGGTACATTCGTTCCGGAGGTCCGTTCTTAACCTGAAACTGTTCATAACCTGAGACACCACTTTAGCTAATGGGGCCTCCCACTGCCGCTGCGCGACCACCAAGCGATTTCTGTTCTCTTCCTGAAGCAAAGTTCTTAACCTGAGGTACTATTTCTGGGTTAGCAGAGTCTGTAAGCTGAAGAGTCTGTAACCCGTGGTACCACTGTCCTTTTAAAATGAGCCTTCCAAATAATCAAATTGTATTGAATTTGTCTTAAATAATAATCACGTTATAACAAGATAGTAATAGTTCAATGAATATGCTGCAAGGCTTTTCATACATTCAGAATCTTAATATGTTGTCAGCCCTATTTAAACTTGCATGGAACATCAAATTATTTCCAGGTATGGCAACAACATAATACAGTGGTACCTCAGGTTACATACGCTTCGGGTTACATACGCTTCAGGTTACAGACTCTGCTAACCCAGAAATAGTACCTCGGGTTAAGAACTTTGCTTCAGGATGAGAACAGAAATTGTGCTCTGGTGGCGCAGTGGCAGCAGGAGGCCCCATTAGCTAAAGTGGTGCTTCAGGTTAAGAACAGTTTCAGGTTAAGTATGGACCTCCGGCACGAATTAAGTATTTAACCTGAGGTACCACTGTAGTACTGAAATAAACTGAAACTAACCACAAATACAGCTGTGGAGGTATGCAGGGACTGCCCTCTCCCTTTCCCCCAATTGTACTGGGTATTGAGCTTACTGTAATGTCAAAAGAGCTTGTCTTCTCCCACTGGAGAACAAATTTTGGTTGGCTCCCAAGACAAGACAAGGTTTGTTTGCTTTCGCGAATAGTGCTGCTGTGTATCCAATTCCATTTTGGAAATACAGGGCACCACTCACCTTTCAAGAACTATTACGGTATGTTGTTGTTTATTGTTGTTGTTGTTATTATTATTATTATTATTAGTAGTAATAATAATAATAATAATAATAATAATAATAATAATAATAATAATATTTTGTCTTTCCCCCCAGACTGAGACGTAAGACAGCTTCCTCTGCTATGTTTTGTTGCTTAATTCTAGCATGTTAGATACAAATTCTAGCAGACATTAGAAAAAGACGTTATAGGTTCGTGGTATAATGCACCGAAATGATAGCTCTTACTATTTTCATTCAGACGTCAGGGTCACCAACATCCAAGAAAAAAACAAAAGCCAAGATTTCCAAGGAAAAAAAACTACCTAAATATCCCACTAAGCACCATGGTGTGGGCAAATCATCTGACTGGCAAAGGTAATTCAGTTGTTTTATGTGCTCTAAATAAGATTTATCTGGATTTCAGTTATGTCTGTTATTTCTGGATATGGCCTATCACATTAAAGAGATTAGAAACGGACATTGGAAAACATTTTTATTTAATGCTAACTAGGCTTGAATTGGACTGGCTCAGATTAAGTTGAGCTATTTCCCCTCCAAATCAGGAAAGAACTAGAATTTATGCAAGAAATCCAAAATGGATCCTGTTGCACCCTAACTGGCGACTCAGCCACTAACACCCCATCCACCCTATCACTGTTGGTTTGTTTGTTTAATAAATTTCTAATTTGTTACTTCAGCTTTAGTATATTCCAGTGTAGCTATTGAATTCCCCTCCAGATTTCAACAAAGCAAGGTCTTGTTCATGTAATGCCTAGCCAAACCATGGCTTAGCAGGAACAAGCAAATGTGGGGGCTTCTTCCCCAGTCATTTTGCTGCTGCTGCACCACTGTGCTTTAGTGTGTTGTCTGAATCCAGGCTTGTGATTTAGCTCCCCAGACAAACCACAATCTATAAATCATAGAACAAGGCTTGGCTACATCTTGTGGTTTGCCTGGAGAGAGCTAAAAAAAGAGTCTAGGTTTGGATGACACATTAAATCAAATCATGGCTTAGCTCAGTGCAGTAGCAGAGAACAACCAGAGAAGAAGGAGGTGGCTGTGATCACTCTCAAAGTCCATGTTTGCTCTTTTGTGCTAAGTTTTGGTTTGGCTTATCATTACATGCAAACAAGGACAAGATGTGGCTGTTTTTACAGTTTCAGAATTTTTTTCCTTTCCTCCTACAGCCATTCTGTTGGAATTATTATGAATTGTTTATTTTGGGCAACATAGGTCCCCCCCCCCAATATAAATCAGTCTTGCTATGGTTTTTATTTAGGCGAGAAAAAGAAGAATCACGAAGAGTAGCTATGCAAGTGCTGACACAAAAGCTGAATTTGCGTTCTAACGTCTTCTTGAAACGAAAGAGATGGCGGCGGGTATATGTTGAAGAGTTGCCGTGGCGATCTCAGCTGAACATTTACCTGGCAATTGCCCACTTCAATTTGTTTAAAAAACGGATAGAAGAGTTATATGCCATTGATGTTGATTCTTTGAAAAATCTGAACAGGTAAAAATGGATAAATGTGATGATTTATAATGGCATGATCTAGCAATGCCCTAGAAGCCTCTTTTACCTCCTTCAGAAATGTCCTGCTGTATTCTGTATTTTCCATAAACAACAACTGTTATACTTCAGTGGAAGAAGTGTACAGTTCAGAAGACTGATCTTGCAACTCTTGTTCTTGTGGCGTCTTAGCAAACCACTGCTGATGCTTTTCCCTTGTATGTTACTATGACTTACAGAAGAAACCAAAGTTATTGGCCTATTAATGGAGTTATTCCCTATTAATTACTTTTTGGTAATACCTCTCTCCTGCTTTCTCTGTTCTTAGAATTATTATGAACTTAAAAAGATCTGAAAGGAGCAAAAGAAATGTGCTTCAAGCCACCAGAATTCTTTTTCAAACATACTTACTAGACAGTGCTTTCTTCTTCATGTGCCAAGTTCTAGTGCTTGATAAGACTTTCGCAACTCTTCATCCATTGATATGAATGGCCAGACAGGGTTACTCTGAAATAATTCCACTGAAGATTTGCTCTTGCTGTTTCCCCAGCTGAGTCTTAGTGTTTATGTGTTCGTCTGCCCCACTTCCAAGGAGCAGAGGATAATGGAAGTGATTGTTTCCCCATTTTATCAACTGGAATAGAAACTGAGCTTTGAGCTTTGATTTCTTAACTTTTGCACGTTGGTTCCAACCTGCAGCTATATTTATAGTTTAAACTCTTATTTTTTTATTTTAGTTATTCAATTCCTGTTTTGCCTTTCCCCATATTTGGTGTCCCCATGCTGAATGAGAAAATAAGAGTAAAATCAATAAAACCTATCTAGAGAGATAACTAATATCACCTCGTTGTTGTTATAATAATTATATTTATACCCCATCTTTATCCCTTATGGGATTCAATATTGTTTACAGATAGGAAAACCAATAATTAAAAATTGATAGAATTAAAACTCATTGCATATATAAAATGTATTAAAACCATACAAACAATTACAATAAAAACAGCACAGCTGTCAGTTCCCAAAAGCCTGTTGGAACAAGAAAGTCTGGTAGAAGAACAACAAAGAGGGAGCCAGTCTAGTTTCTCAAGGAAGGGTGTTGCAGAGTCTAGGAGCAGCTACCAAGAAGGCCCATGGCCCATGGCGCACGGCTTCACCAGAAAATCCACACTGGGTGGGAAAGGTCACATGAAAGCAGGAATTAACTGAAACATTCAGCATAGTGCTGTAAATATAAAAAGAAGACTTCAAAAGTATTTGCAGAATAATAAAGTTGCAGTATTGTTAGTTTTTATGTATTTGATATCTCTTGCTTGCTCTTCTTAAATAATGAAATGTTTTGTTTTGCAGTTATCATGAACTAGACCCAGACGCATTCTCATTAATCAATTCAGGCACTATAGTGGTGGCAGCAACAACAGAGGAGCAACTGAAGACTTTTCAACTTCCATTTTTTAAGAGAACAATATCAGGAAAAATCCGTAAAAAAAATGGTAATTAAATTAAAAATACGCAATAACAAGATAATTGTAATCTTACAGATTAAAATCCATCAACCTTCTCTCCTGTTCTTGTCCAAACAATTAGGACATATAATAGTAACTATTTGGTTTCATAATGGATTTGTTTTGAAGTTGTATTTCTTATAGAATGAATTTAAAACAACATTCTCCCTAGAGTGTAGTCCAGCAGATGGGTAGATACTGTCATCTATCACCATGGGGCAGGAAATGCAGTGTTGAGAGGTGGTTGCCTTGCTGTAGGCAGACACTCCCCCCACCTATTTCCTGCCGCCCTTCTAGGCAGTTCTATTTCTTCTCCCTCATTATTACTCTCATTTTTTGAACTATTTTGTGCTTCCCTGTTCTTTCCTGCTTGTTGTTATCCTTAGTGAGTTTCTGAGTGATTTTGAACATGTTTGGGTATTTTTTCTGTCAGCTTTTGGTCTTCTTCCTTCTCCTCTTCTTATTGGCAGGTTTGGGTTTCTGTGTGTCAAGGGTTGTTAGTTTCCTAAATTCCCATCTGATAAACTGTCTTTCAGGGGCTGTTGGCCTTATGTGTAAGAAATTTCTCCTAAGGTCAGAGCCCATCCTCTTTTATGTGGATAGATTGGCTTTCTGATTTTTATTTATTTTATTGCAATGTTCTTTTTTCTTGCAGTGTTATTTGTTTTTAGCTTTTCAAAATGTCAAAATTGTTCAGTTCCTTTTATGTGTCAGAGAAGTAGTTCTTGTGTATTTTTGCCTATTTGCACTATTTTGCACTTTCTTATATTCTTATTTTTATTTGTCTGCCACATGCTCTTGTTGGAGCAACCTTTGAGACAAAATGGACTGTGGTCTCTGCATACAGTGAGGCAACCTGCTTCCTGAACTCTGCATTTTCTGCCTGTGGGTGACAGATGGCAGTAGCTACCTATCTGATGAAATATTCTCCAGGAGAAATTTATTTCGGGCTATGCCAACAGCCACTATTATTGGGGTTAGCTGTTGATTCTCTTGATTGCAAGCATTGAGCCAGTGGCAAAACTAATGCATTATTAGTACGTAATGTTACTGAAGTGAATGCTGATGCTGATGGTGGGCGGGCTTAGTTTGATTGCATGGTGAAATATCTTCTGCATTGTTGTGCACCCAAGTCCTGGCTTTTCAAAATTCACAGACATTTCATCTTGCTGCTGACCAACTGGCATAGTTAGTTTTGCATGAGCTTCACATGTATTCCTTCCCCTGTGTCTGTTTTGTCTGTCTTAGCCAGTACTTTATATTATGCACCCCTGAGCTCCTCCTCTAAGCCTTCATCCACTCTGTTCTGATGCCCTGTAGTTTGAGGTGTATCACATACCACTATTAGTTCTATATCTGTTCTTGGGACTGTTGCTCCAAATATGCCTGGTGTTTCTAATAACGTCTGCTTTCTTGACTTCAATGCTATTGCTGCTGCTTCTAGGATTTAAGTTATTGATCCTGTTTTGATTGCCTGCCTTGCAATTCTTACTGAAGTTCTATCCAGCCCATCTGTCCCAAGTTTCTATCTTAATTCTACCCGTCTGTCTGATTCTGCCTGTCTGTCCCAGACATGGTCTAGAGATACCGATGGACCATGGGATAGTCCTTTTATGACATCGGTATTTAATCAGAGTGGAAATGGACCCAGTAGGTCATACTCAATTCCTAATCTAAAGCAATCCTAAAAAACAATGCATACAAAGAAGGGTTTGTACAGCCTCTTTAAGGAGCTTGTTCCTTTGCTGTTTAAGTTTAGATTTTTCTCAATGACTGGTCTTAAGACATGTCATTTTAATCACTTTGTCTATCCTCAGGGACTGGTGAGCAAATTTTCCTCTTCTTTCTGACATTCTTATAAATATTTGAAAACGTTCTGCATGCTTACCATTCTCTCTCTCACTTGATTCCCACCCCAGCCAAAACGTGCCCATTTCCTCCTGTTAGTTGCTTCCTGAACTGCAGTGCTCCAAGCTTGAAGACAGTACCGCCAGAGGAAATCTTAAGTGTGCTTAATAGAACAAAATTGGAAAGCACAAATCTTCACCTTGTTTAGTCTGTTATTCATGTAATCCTTATATCTTTCTTATTCCGTTGCATGTTCATATGTGGTTATTCTTTTTGTATTTTTAGTTCACACTGTTGAGAACAACACTTCCATTTTTGTCCAGTTTAGGAGTAATGTGAAGACAGAAGCAAACAAAATAAAAGGGTGTCTCTCCATATTATTTTGCTAACT
The DNA here is from genome assembly GCF_964188305.1 of Podarcis bocagei. Lineage (NCBI taxonomy): Eukaryota > Metazoa > Chordata > Lepidosauria > Squamata > Lacertidae > Podarcis > Podarcis bocagei. The sequence continues at coordinate 38,655,734 of NC_138135.1, read as the reverse complement.
TTTGATTTGGTGATTCAGTGCATTTTGTTATCAAACTGGGTTGGTGGTGGAAAATGGAACCTAATGGACTGCAAGCATCAGTTTATCTGCTATTTGGAGACTGATTGATTTGGAGGCTTAGCAAGAGTCAGAATATTCCTTGTGGCTAACTTGACAAAATGGCTGATGAATTCTTCAGAACAGCCATAAAATACAGAATGAAAAACACTGCAATTGACTCCAGAGAATTGATCTAGTATTGATCTGTTTGTTTATTGCTTGTGTCTGTGTGCATAAGCACGTAGTTATGTAGTCAGTTATGATCATATGTTTAAAATAATTCAACCTCTTCAAAATCTTCCTCTGAAAGGAATAGGGTTTAGATCAGAACACAATTATTCATCCTGACAATTGATGGCTTTTAAACAAGCCTATCAATACCATTTTTAGTTTAAGTGAGCTTTCTCGGTTTCACTGTTTGCTGCTCCAGTCCTGCCTTTCTTTTATGATGGTTTCCAGGGCTGCCTGGTGTAATGGCAAAAGGAAAACACAATTCCAGTGTCTCCTGGTTGCATTTCATAGGCTCGAATAGCCTTTCCACATCTGTTGACATCCACTGCAGCAGATGCAGCCCTGTCTTCCTCTTGCATCACTTGTCAGGTGTAAGCTAGGGAATCAGAAGCCCAGTCATTCAGTGCAAGAACAGTGCATTCAGCCAGCAGTGCAGCTGTGAAATATGGTAGGACCTGTCACTGGTTTTTCAGATGGACTTCTAGTGTGGCCTTTTGATAAGCTAGGGGTACTTACACAATTCTGGAATCTCGAAAATACCAGCCCTGAATATTCTGCAGCCAACAGCTCATAGCAAGTCAAGACTTCCTTGCTCTTCTTTGCTCAGACACACTTGATTCCACCTCCCCTGTCTTCGATTCTGGTCCTTCCATGCCTGCTTCTGACCCCACTTTACAAAGTGCTTCTTCAGATGCTGTTTCCAGCTCAAGCCTACTTGACCACAGTAATTGTCTCACCCCTGAAACTGATGCCACAACGGATCCCACTGATCTTTCCCAGCTGTCATCTTCTGCCTCAGATTCAGGTGGGTTACTACATATTGGCCAAATGTCTAACAGATGTTGAGCGGTTCCGTGATCTGAGGCATAAGGATTTCCCAGCAAATACTTCACTAACCTACTACTTTTGCAGAAGTTCCATCCAAGGACTCACTATATTGTCAGGTGCTCCATTTCTGTGTCAGGTTCTAAGCTTAAGTCTCAGGCATCAGATGAGGATGAGATCAGGTGATTGCCAAGTCTTTGGATAGATGAGGATTCAAAAATAGAAGTTGTCAATGCATAAAAGAGCATATATAAGACACTGCGGAACAGGACAAGCTGAAGAGCATACAAGGATGTCAGCACATGTTATAAAAAAACATAGTAAATAAAGCCATCAACTTGCTTTCCTTGGTGATATGGTGGACAAGACTAAATAAAGAGCATCAATGGACCAGAATTCTATGTAGGAGAAAGGGGGAAATGGCAGTTTCTCCATAGTCATCTAGAGGGTTCTGCTAACTGTTCTGATACCCCTTCAGTTCCTTTCTCTTACCAGATGGCCTCATCAGAGGAACTGACACCTGGCCCTCAGTGCTGTCATTCTGAGCCCCACAACATTTAACACTCAGCTTGGAGGGGGGCGGATATGATCTCAGAAAGATACAGAGTCTGTCATGATCATGGGAGTGCCCACCAGAGAAGGCATGAGGCAGACCTTTTGCAGTTGAGGCCAGATGTCCAAGCTGAGGGCTGATGTCGCTTTCTGTAGCTGCTAGCTCCTTTTGGGGTAATGGTATTTCTAGTTGTGGGATCTTTCCTCCCAAGGAATGTCTGGTTTAGCCATCTATGTCTGGCAGCAGAGATGTCTTCTCAGATGAAGGGATGTGGTCTCTGGTGCCTGCAGGCCCACACAGCATGGACCGGGAAGTGAATCTGTCTCTTCACAGCCTTCCACTTGCCAGAGGCCTGAGCCCCCAATGAGTCCTGATCCAAGGTCATGATAGAGTCTACTCATTCCAAACTTGTGTGATTCATTGAATTATAGATGTGCTGATTAAAATCAAATCCTTTGTAGTGTTTATTTATATACATTCCAGAAGGTTCTCGAGCATGTTTCTTTCTTGTATATTTACAATAAAACTGCAACTGTTCCTTCAGTATTAACCAGTCAATATAACTATGGAGAAGAAAGATTACTTCTCACAGTGTGTAAATAGAGAGAGGTCTGTAGCTCAGTGGAAGAGCATCTGCTTTAGATGCAGAAGGTCTCAGGTTCAGTATTTGGTATCGCCAGGCAGGGCTGGGAGAGTGCTGGAGGGTTGCTGCCAGTCACTAAACAGCACTGACCTAGATGAACCAATGGCTTTGCAAGCCAGTTTCCACCATTTCCCAGGTTGCTCTCAACAGTAGGTACAGTTCTTATATAGGCCTCCTCTTTTGGGGTGACTGGTTTATGGGCTGTTGGTCTCCACAGACATGGGTCCAGAGCTTCCATGTCTTTCCTGTGGAGGAAGGAGGCTCCATGTTTCCCCATTTTTCATTAAGGTTGAGGCCCTGTAGCTGTTCTCCTTCCGTCCCATCAGGCATACAGTTAAGAGGACCACATTGTGCTTCTTTTAACACAGGTGGGGAACCTCCAGGCATTATCTAAACATGGTCTTCCCAGGAGTAGGGATTGGGGCCTACTTAAGGGTTAAGGTACTGGCAAAAGACCGTTGAGTCCCTGCAGCCCATCTTATTAACAGATCTGGAAACTATTATTACTCATTCTGATGTCTTTGAAAATGTGTCCTCAATTTAACTCAAATGTTGTTTGTTTTTAGATCCATTGTATTTTTCTGATCACAACATTAAGCCGGATGAAAAAGACACCCCGCGACCTCAGGGACTACCTCAGGGATATGTTACCGTAAAAGAACGTGAAAAAGCGCAATCTTATTCATCTTTGCTGGAGCATTTTGTTAAAATCTTTCTACATTTTAGAAGAGCGGCGGTAATGTCTTCTTGAATTAATGTGTTTATGTTATTGTATTAAAATGTCTCTACCAGTTTCAATAGGTGATACAAACATTTGTTTCTTGTACTTCTATTAACTTCCTCTTCTATTCCAGATCTCAGTAGGGTAGTCTAGCACAGTGTTTCCCAACCTTGGGCCTCCAGCTGTTTTTGGACTACAACTCCCATCATCCCTAGCTAGCAAGACCAGTGGTCAGGGATGATGGGAATTGTAGTTCAAAAACAGCTGGAGGCCGAAGGTTGGGAAACACTGGTCTAGCAGAAAGGGCTCAGATCGTCTAGGTCTTCCTAACCCTTTAAAGCAGGTGTCTGAGAAAGCTTGGCAGCAGCCCTTCTCTCATTCACTCACTTTTGTCACATCTTTGCTTCTTAACCCACTCCTTGTGTCAGTTAGGACAAGAATCCTCCAAGAGATGACTTAGAAGACTTTTTAGCTCTAATTTATATTTTACCTCTTTTCTTTTCCTAACAATTCATGGAGGAGAGTGTTCGTTACGCGACACATAAACCTTTGCACACATTTCCCCCCCCGTCTTATTGCTGAAACAGCGAGAGAGTCCCACTAGAACTTCAAAAACCATTTGATCCTTCTTCAAATACTTCGGCAAAAACAGCCATGAATACCCCAACCTCCTTTTCATATTCCAGCAGGGGAAACACAATTTTGACATACAATGAACATTTTTCCGTGATGTGCAAACAATAACTGTGGTCCTGGGTGGCAGTCCTGTCCAGAACTATGGCTAGTGGCCACCATCTTTAAGGGGGGGGGGTGCTTGTAGCATTGTACATATCCCACATATCTCTGGAAGAAGTCAGAAAGACAGCAAGAAGCCCCTTAGCAAGCACAGAGAACACTCCTAAGCATTTTCACGCTAGAGAAAGTGGAAGGCCAATAATGAGTTTCTGGGTAGCCTGTTGCCTAGATGCCAGCTTTCAGACCAGCAGGAGCTTTTTCCTAGCTGGAAGTACTACCTGGTGCATACTTTCTAAAATAGGAATCAGAAGAATTCCTTTTCTTGGTTCCTTTTATTGTATTTACGAAAACCTTTTAAAAGGCAACACCAGAATTACTTTGCAGTAGGTAGAACTTTGTTGCCTTTTGCTTTTATTAAGTGAATGCATCCATAAATAATATGGTAAATGCAATCTTATATTGGATTGTGCTGTGTTTTCTGAATGGCCCCCTCAGGGAGCATAGCACACAGTGCTATAAAGCCCAAACCTCTACTTAGAAGGGACTTGTCCAGCTTCCTAAGCACATGCTGTTCTACTGAGCACAGCCTAATACCATGTAGGCTCAGAACCTCATTTCTGTAATGATTATGTTGCACAAAGTGAAGCCGCATTCATAATGAATGTCACCACTTCACATGCATTAGATCAGCAGCATGGAAATATGTTAGAAATTATAGCTAGGGAATGTACAAGTGGAAAAACACCAGTAAAATATGAATAGGTTTTATGAATATATCTTGAAATGGCTGACAAAGATGTAGTTTTAATCACTGTCTGGCTGCTTGGCTATAGAAGGGTAACATGCACTCCTTTGCTCTCTCTATTTATTTCCTTTTATTTTCTGTCATTTCATTCCAGCAATAGCCAACCTCCCTCCTCTCAGTTATTTTCCTGTCTATGACTTGGATATTTTTGTGTTCTCAGCTGCCTGAGAATTCAGTGGGGTAGTCTGCATGCTATACAGTGGTACCTCAGGTTACATACACTTCAGGTTACATACGCTTCAGGTTACAGACTCCGCTAAGCCAGAAATAGTGCTTCAGGTTAAGAACTTTGCTTCAGGATGAGAACAGAAATCGTGCTCTGGCGGCGTGGCGGCAGCAGGAGGCCCCATTAGCTAAAATGGTGCTTCAGGTTAAGAACAGTTTCAGGTTAAGTACAGACCTCTGGAACGAATTAAGTACTTAACCCGAGGTACCACTGTAGAGGGAAGTTTGTATCCTTTTTTTCTATTGAAAAGTAAGAATGAAGAAGTAGTTACTGTATTTTTCTGTCTATAAGACATCCCAATGTATAGAGACCCCCCTCCATTTTTGAGGACTCAGTTTTAAGAAAATGGTTTGTGTTTTAATGCTGACATCACTGAGAAATCTCCATGCTCCACTCATCAGACTTGTATCTGACACTTTACCATCCAGGTACTAGCCTACCGTGGTGGCCACTGGACCTTGCTTCAGAACGTGTGCCGAGACCTTTGGACCTATACCCAGGAAGCGCAGTCAATTATTAGACATTCACAATCTTTTCATGCACCATTTCCTATTACCAAGGAGTTGTTTCATGACACCATTTGGCTGCCATATTTCATGGCATCAGATATGTTGCTTGATATGGTGGTTGATCTGCAGGCTACTGATTCTGTTAAGGTAAATATATTTTATTAAGGTTGTCTGCATACTGTATTCAGCTTTGTTTCTGATTTACAAGCAGCAAAAAAATGTATTTTTACTAAAGGAATTTCTTCTTTGTTCTTGTCTTATTTAAACCTTTCAGCTACTATCCAGTGTACAATTTATATTACAATATGGCTTCTAAAAACACAAACATTAAACAGGACTAGCTAATCTTTGGGGGGGGGGCACATTGATGGATAGCCACCCCTTTGAGGTCTGCATCCCAGTGGTTGATGTGGTCGGTTTATATGTGTGCATACACATATTGCACATACATACATAAAGACCACTCATGCTTGCTACATTTGCACATTCACACATTCACCATACATACAGTATACACATACATTGCACAAACTCACCAGACATGAAATCACTACTCGTAATACACTCGTGCATAAAGACACCTACACACACCCACACACCCACACACCATTTTCAGCACTCTCATTCCAGCGCTGAGGTGGGCGTGGCTGAAAATGCTGCAGAGGGCATTCTATTTATTCTAGAGGTAGAAATGCTGCCTTTTAAAGAGCAGGCTAAGGACTTTATTTCCAATCTTAGCACTGTGGCGCTTAGCACCAGGATTGCAGATAAAATATATTTCTGCCTCTTCTTTATCTCTAAAGAGCAGACAGATCACTCTCTAAAAAGCAAGGAAAATGCTTTATCTTCCAATCAGATTGGAAGATAGAGCTAAAGGGGTTGATGGGTCACTTCCTGTGGCTTGTACTTTGGGTTAGACTTGCTTGCTTTAATCATACGTTCAAATTGTGGTCATCACATGTTGTTGTTATTATTATTTATTATTTGTATACCACCCTTCATCCGCAGATGCCAGGGCAATTCACAAAACAAAAATACAAAATAAAAACAAGAACAAGCACATAATTCAAATCACACATTGGTATTTTTCAACTTCTGTTTTCTAAAATGATATAAAATTTCTGAGTGTTGTATTACGATGAATTGGAAACAATGTTGTTTGGGATATTAAGAAGGCTAGGTCTTACCTGAATAGTAGATTTATTAGGTGGGAGAGCAATAGCCCACTCCAAACCCAAAGACTTCATCGTCCACCGTAATAAATGGTGTGTGTACTTGTGTAAGTGTAAAACCTGAAAGATCATCTCACCCCTTATATAACAAATTGATTGTTGCTCTCTGCAGGTGAGGACCTTCTGCACACATCTTATCAGGAGGTCAGTTCTGCACAATGTAGAAATCAGGCCGTTAGTGTTGTGTCAACTACCCTTCAGAATTTCCTTGAATATCAGTTTGGTGGTGTCTGTGTTGTGTTTTTGGCATCTACTGAAGACTTCCTCCTTAAACAAGACTGTTGAGTTGAGGTCTTTCCCAGTCTACAGCTGCATTGGAATTGTTATTAAGATTCAGTTCAGTTTTAGCAAACAGCCATTACACGCATAAAAATAACAACAACAATGCTGCTACTAATAGTGGTTTACATTTCTACTCCCCAACCTTTTTATGGGATAAATCATTTCCCATACTTCCTTTAAATTTTGTTAAATGAATTTGTAGAGCCTTAGTAATAAAATTGGATATTCTAAAGGATATATACTTCTCTACATCAGACAACAGAATACAAGATTTTAAAAATGTTTTATCTCTTGTATTTTGCTGCCCAGAGTGCCTTTTGGAGGAGGGGTACTATAAACAAAACGAATAAACAAACAAATGGTGCAGCTGTGCAGCATTGGGGAAACAAGCACAGGAGTATTCAATGTTGTGCCCTCCAGATGTTGTTGGGCTATAAGTCCCATCCCTGACCGCTGGCCCCACTGGCTAGGGCTGATGGGAGTTGTAGCCCAAGAACATCTGGAGGATACCGCATTGACCACCTCTGATGTTCCATATCCAGAAAGGTTAGTTGAATAGATTTTTGAGGATAAGAGAAGCCTGGCTCATTTGCAGAACATTCATGAACCACAAAATAACCCAGCACCTGAAGTGTGTGGCCTGAATATCTGAAACTGGGACTTGATAAAAGCTATTTGGAATTCTTGCTTTACTACTCTCCGTTTTGAATTCATAGATTGTTGAAGCTGAAGGAGATTTCTGTGTTCCAAGTTGTGTAGGCGGCATAGCTCAAGATGAAGGCGGTTCTAACTTTTCATTTGAATATCCATTTGATGATATCTGTGTTGTTGATTTGCAAGGAGTACGTAATTTGGTTCTGCGAACTATTGAGCTTCTGTTTTTTTTGAAGAAGTGGGAATCACTAGTATACATAGCCATGCAGTTCAACACAATTACACAGTAAGTAACATATGTGCTCTTTTTGAAGGGAAAAATCTTGTGTGTGTTGTTTTTTAAGAAATAAAACGTTAGCAGTTTTTAATTTTGAAATCTATCTGATTTTTCTAGTGAGAGATATACAGAGCAATTGATTCCACTGGTGGTATATGCTCAGAGACAACTACAGGAAAGAGCACAAGTCCGTGACTCTACTAGCGCACACCCTAAATTCAAATATCTTGTTACTGATACTGGACGCAAGGTGAAATGTTTTAGATGTGCTTACTTTGAGTCCTACATGTGAATAACTTGGAGGCAGACAACATTTCCACACGCCCCTTCATTCTAAAGTTCCAGGAGGGAGTGGGGGTCTGCAACAATTTAAAATACAACATTAAAAAACAAAAAAACACCGTCACCAAAAATACGATGGGTCCCCAATATATACATCTCGGGTGTGGAAGACCAGGGCAAAGATATGTGACTTTATGGTGGAGGATAGGTAGGAAATAATTTTCTATACTGCCCTTCATCTGAGGACCACAGGGTTGTTTACAATATAAAAGGTAAAGGGACCCCTGACCATTAGGTCCTGTCGTGGACGACTCTGGGGTTGCGGCACTCATCTCGTTTTATTGGCTGAGGGAGCCGGCATACAGCTTCTGGGTCATGTGGCCAGCATGACTAAGCCACTTCTGGCAAACCAGAGCAGCGCATGGAAACATTGCTTACCTTCCCGCTGGACTGGTACCTATTTATCTACTTGCACTTCGTGCTTTCAAACTGCTAGGTTGGCAGGAGCTGGGATCGAGCAACAGGAGCTCACCCTGTCGCAGGGATTCTGCAGACCTGCTGATCAGCAAGCCCTAGGCGCTGTGGTTTAACACCAGTGCCACCTGCGTCCCTTAGTTTACAATATAAAAACACAAAAATGCATAACATAGCAAAAAACAAATCTCCTCCTCCCCAACACACACAGTTTAAAAGGTAATAGTTTATTTAGTTAGCCAAAGGCCTGGGTAATATTCTTACATTATTCTGTAGCAATAGTATCCAACCTGGTGACCTCTAGATGCTTTTGGACAGAAATTCCCATCAGCCTAAGCCATCACGGTCAATGTTGATGGGAGAGCGAACACCATTTCAAGGGCACCACAATGGGTACTAGTGCACAGACCCTCATTTTGAAGCATATCAGTTAAAGATGGTGAACATTAGTTTTGATTGTTTGCACATCTAAATTATTTCTCTGCAAGGAATTTTCAGAAATAAAGTTTTAGGTAACCAAATATTGACATAAAAATCTGAGTTTAGTCACATTATTTCGAAAACATTGCCAATAGATGTTACAGTGTGGAAAACATTTTTCTCTTAGGTGCGCTGTAGAGACTTTGTTGCGATAAAGCTGCATGCTGCTGCCAAATGTAATGAAACAACTGATGAGGATGGATTTGATAGTAAAGGTCAGAGCACATACTGATATATAAGTCCTTTTTATCTTCAGAAGGTTTTCTGTTCATGTCCTTTTGGAGTACTATGGCAATATTTTTATACTATGTCTGAATAGGCCATACCTCAGTCACATGCAGCCAGCCATTTCTGTGAGAAAGAGGATATTTACCATATTCTGTTCTGTTTTCCTGTGATACTGGATCTCGATTTTTTGATGGAGCTGCAGGGACCTTTCATTGAAGAGGCAGATGAGTCTACTTCCGTTCTTTTCCCTTCTGAATTAGAATTTGTGTATTTTGCTGCAGCTCTTGCTGATCCAATTTAAAAGGAGCCCTTCACCTCACCCTAGTTAACTTTTTGAGTGATATGGTTTTATTTTGCTGATGAGGAGGAAAACAAGTGGTGTAGAGGCACAAGTTGCTATTAATATGGTGGAGCTGGGATTGGTCTTGATAGATGCCAAGGGACCTAAACTGGGGATTCAGGCAAGAAGCCCTGGCTCCTCCCTTACTAAACCTCTGGGACAGCTGGTTTGCCAATGGGGTTACTAGCTGGATCTTTTTTGTACTGTAGTGCTAGGAAGGATACTTTTCCTTAGTCACTCATTCTGATCTGAGGACCAAAAGGGGCCTTGGTGGTGTTCTGTAAAGCAGTCCCACTTCCAAGTGGGATGGTGTTGTGGTCGGATCATGTGGCCTTCACATGCAGTGGGGGTTGGTGAAGCCCCATGTCATGGCCCCCGGCCGGCCAATCCAGTCGCCTGTGGGGTGTGGTTTACCCCTTTTAAACCGCAGCACGGTAAGGGGATCGCCCTCTTGTTCCGGCTTGAGTGGCGGTTAGGTATTGGTAAAACCTTGTTTGGGGGGGGAGGTGTGGCCATCGCCTGCCCCTCCATACTAAAGGGTATTCTGTTAAAGGAATCTGGTGGTCGTGGTTCCTGTCCGAAGCCCGGGTGGAGGCTAGGGCCATGGCACGACCTTCCGGTGACTCTAGGGGGAGCTTCCAGTTATGTGCATCAACAAGCTCCCCCTACTGGTGGTTAAGCCTTGTGAGACTTCCTGCAGGCAGGCAGGAGTCAGATATAGTCGGTTCAATTCCAATGTCTAAGCCAATATCGCTCACATTCTGTAACCAATAAAGTTGTGGCCTAAATTTTGCCCATTAACCAAACGTGTTATTATTCAACATAAAGGGGAGGCCTTGGGGTCTTGACACGCAAATGTTGATCCAGACTTAGGTCCTCAATCTGTACAACTCATCGCATTGAGTAACCACACAGTGCCCATTCACATTATTACTAAGCTAAACTATGGCAGTCACTTTGCTCCTTTCCTGGTCCTTCTGCTGCCATGCTACCCATGACTAAGCCATGGCTTGGCTTGGTGTTATGTCCAAACCCAGGCTTGTGGTTTTCCTCACTCCAGACAAACCATCAGCTGGAACCAAGGATTGTTCTAGGGTTAACTGCTTGAAATTTGTCTGAGAAAGACATACCATTAAATTGGGTTTAGCCATTAAGCTAAGACAAACCATGGCTGAGCCCTGTATGCGTAGCATCAGCAGGACTGGGAGAGGAGTGCTGCAGCTATGATCATTTATTTCAGAATCTCATTCACACCAAGCCATGGTTGGGCATAGCGCTATATGCAAACTGTGTCACAAACTCCTTGTCCCTATTTTATGCTTGATCTACAAATTTTAGCCTTCAATCATGTCAGCATGACACCTTTGGTCTTTGGCCTGCCTGTACTCGAATAAGACTCTTCAGCTGTGGCCTGTCTTGGAGTTGGGCCAAGGCCTGACATACCTCTCTTCGGATTCGAGGAAATATCCGTATTTTTCGCTCTATAAGACGCACCAGACCACAAGACGCATCTAGTTTTTGGAGGAGGAAAACAAGAAAAAAAATATTCTGAATCTCAGAAGCCATAACAGCAAGAGGGATCGCTGTGCAGTGAAAGCAGCAATCCCTCTTGCTGTTCTGGCTTCTGGGATAGCTGCGCAGCCTGCATTCGCTCCATAAGACTCACATACATTTCCCCTTACATTTTAGGAGGGAAAAAGTGAGTCTTATAGAGCAAAAAATACGGTAAGTTGTACCCTTTCACCAGTGTTAAAGCAAATTGTGTTTGTTGTCTGTTTTAGACCGATGTTGTCAAATGTGAAACAAAATCATTGAAGCATTTAAAACCTTTGCTGTATAAGAAAGGAAAGATGCATATTTAGGTTTTAATGTATTTATTGCTTCAATTAAGATGCGGATCAAGGAAGAGCACTGGTTTCTGTTCCTCTGGATGTGTCAGATGCACTGCAGTGTTTCAGTGAAAGCCTGGAAAAAGCAAAATACCACAGTAGATCTATTAAATATAGCAGGAAATTGCTTGCATTATTTCTTGCTCACACACAAGGTGAGTAATTGCTATAACATCTGTTGGTTAACAACAAGATTGTGTGTACAATTGATCTACTTTAAGAAGTCAAATACTGGAAAGCTTAGTGTGAAAAAGTAGGTAATTATTAATGCAGATGCTTTTTATATTCATACAAGAAGTTATGAGTTTGGTGATATAACCACTACATGGTTATCTTAGTTGAGGACCATTGTTCTCTTACATCTGCACCAGCCTTAAATGTGAATATCTTTGGCAAATTAATTTTAATTCTGTGTTTGTAGAATTTATACAGATTCAGTATTTGCAGCCAATCTTTGTGTTGGCTAGGAAGTGTAAATAAGCATCCCCCCCCCCCCCGGAATTACAGAGCATTACCTTTGAAATTAATCTTTTTCTACAATTAATTGCCACCAGAATCAAAATCTTTTGGATAGAGTATATTCAGTATATTAATCACTTTTCTAATCTAGAGTGTGGAAGAGTAGACACAAGATGGAAGGCATCTTCACATGGAAAAGTGGAATTTATGATGGGGGCTGAGTTCACATATCAGCCAGAACCACCTGATTTTTCTAATGAAAATTTTACTAGCATTAGTTTGGTTCAAGGCAACTCCATTCCCCGGTCAAAACTGTCAGTAGTCATCTCTTCATATGAGCAAACTCTTGGTAAGATTATAATTTGTTTTGCCTCCCTTACAAATATATATGTACAGAAATATGCTTACAAGTATGTGCCCACAAATTTTGGTGGCATATTGTCCACCCCATGAAAGTTTCTTCTGTACCGATATGGTTTTTTCTACTGTAGAAAAGATCTTTGGCTGAGATCCTGAGTTAGCTCCCCATCCCCTGATTTATTGTTAAATGGCTTCGGGATTTTTATGGGGATTCATAAGTGAAATAAATGAATAATATTATTTAGGATAATGATTTATTTCCTAATTCATATAAGTTGATTTACATAAATATATTAAGTGTGTATTAATATTTCTATTTTTATTTTTTAAAATTCTTCAACCAATGAAAAACAGAGGCTCTTCAAAAAAATAATCAGCAAGACCTCATGGTGCAGGCTTTCAGTGAACTCGGAAATATTCACTTTTATACAGGAAACAAAAGGTATCTATAGTGCAACAGATATAAAATGAAACTGTCCTTAAATTTTCAGTTTTAATGCATAATTAGCTAAAACATAGCTAAAGGCTGCTAACTGAAGTCTAGGGGCCTGCAGATACTATTGTTTTGATTGAGACGAGGTTGTATGTTTAAGCGTGTGCCAGTGTTACTGACATATGCTTTGCTTGCGTTTGCATCATAAATGTTGTGGGAATCCCTTGTTAAGAGTGGTGAAGGGCTTTACAGCTGTTCTTTCCACCTTGGAGCAGGTACTTCAATCCTGCAACTGCACATGTGGTTGCTTGAGTCAAGTGGGTATTTCAGAGGAAAACAAGAAAAACATTTTACATAATAAGTCAGCTAGTGATCGGTTTTTATTTTTATGTGATTTTAATTGCTATAAACAGCTTTGATATTTTTAAATGAAATTGTGATAAACAGGGTGGTTGTTTTTTACAATAACTAAATAAAATGTGATTGTATGAACTGAAAAAAACTAAACACAAAAGTTAGCTTTGAAGGAAAGTGTGCCTACTTTAATTTAGGTCTTAATGTTCATTTGGTTTTAGTTTTAACATTTCCCCATTTCCAGTGGAAGGTCAGCAGAGTGGCCAGAAGGCAGGGAGCAACCTTTGGGGAGGCAGGATTGCCAGCATGCAGCCAGTTCTGCTCCTGCCTCTGGTTGAAGTGCAGCCAGTCATTATCGCTCTGGCTCATCTTTCAGTTACTGCTCTCTGAATTTCTTCTAAACCTTTCCTCTTCTGTCGTAGGGAATTAGTAATAGTCCTCCTTCCCCATGGGCACATTCCCCTCTGGTTCCCTTCACTCGCTAGCTGTTTTTTAATCTCCCACCCTCTGCCAGGCAGCTACTTGGGCAGCACCCAGTACCTTCACCAGGCATTATCGCCAGGATGCTTTGGATTCGGCATTTGGCAGGTGGTCCTGCCGCAGGTCCTTCCTCCACAACCTCTTGCACCAGCACTCACACCTTAGGAAGGTTAGCATCCCACTCTGCTGATCTTTCACTGGAAATTTTTTTTTTGGGGGGGGGATACAGTTGCACCTGCTTGAAGTGTACTTTTCCAATTCCTAATGAAAGGTCACCCTGCCCTAGTTGGGTTGGCTGCAGGATTCTTGTTATTAGCACAAGTCACATTGACATTGGGAGGTGGTATGTTTTCTTTCTGCCCTTACACTCCCGGCTGTCAAGCTTGGCGAGTCCATGACCTGAATGCCTGTTGGAAGTCCTGACTCCCAAAAAGCTGCTGCCTGCCTGTGGATCACTAGGTGGAGCCATCAACCCACGCTGCTGACCTTTCACTAGGAAATGGAAAACTACACATCAGGCAGCTGGGACTATACTTTTAAAAGTGCAAGTGGTTTGCATGCATGTCAGTGGGGTGCGAGGCTTCTGTATGCAGTTGAGTGCTGGATTTGGCCTGGGAAAATGTCTCTGTGTGTGCAGTTTAAGTAGATTAATATTTGCTGCAACCTGAGAGGTGTGGAGGGCATCTGTCTTACAGTATTTACTGTATACAACATTGCAGGCCTCCTATAAAGCATCCTTGCTCAGCACAGTCCCCTTCCTTGCAACAGGATTTGACAATGGCCTACACTGCAAGATTGTTCTATACTACTTCCAGAGCCCAAGTGTCGGGATTAATCAATGGACAATATCTTTATCCCATTCTGAGCCTGACCTGAAATATTCAGTGTAAGCAACACTGCAGGGCAATCAGATCTCTTCCAGCTATAGCCCCTTCCAGCCTTCATAATGGGCATGATGAATTGCATTTGCTTTGGAATTTGCGTAGGTTTCCTTAGTTCCTACCTGGGAAGCAACTGCTTTTCAGCATCCCTGTGTAGATTGTCCCACTGTTTCTGAAAAAGAGAGGGGAATCATGTATTCATGTGCCAATTTTACTATTTCTGGGAGGCAATGACACCTCTGATTGATGTGGGGCATTTATGTGCCTGGGTTTCCTGGCCATGTCACTTAAAAAACACAGACATCATAGAGTTGGAAGGGACCTTGAGGGCCATCTAGTTAAATCTCCTGCATTGCACAATCTCAACATGTGGTACCCATCCAATTTCAAACTATACCAGACTCTGCTTAGCTTTGCAAACATACCAGCAGTTTTATTGCTGCACCACTAGGTGGATAGTGTGTGTGTGTGTGTGTGTGTGTGTGTGTGTGTGTGTGTGTCCCTCCTTAGAGTTCTTTTTTTTGTTAAGTTGCAGACCAAGGTATAAGAAGAGTGACTGGAAAAAAATATGCCTCTTGTGTTTGATTTTCCAGTTTTTGCAGTTTGCACTGCATTTCATTAACCTGTTACATCTGCGCTTGAGGGTGTGATGCCAAATAAAATATTTTCATTATCTTGCATTTTAATAAATGTCAGTGAAACATTGGATATTTTTAAATGTTTTTTCAGAGCTGCTTTCAAATGCTGGTGTCAAGGCCTTGATGGAGTCCTGAAAATAGTTGATGCACTTAATCACTGGCACGAGTTAGATGGCTTGTCAGAGAATGCCACTGGCAACTTGGCAAATAGCTCTCAAGGTTACTGTGAGAAATTTGTTTCTCGGGGTGGAATCTGGGGTTGCTTACAAGGAGCAATCTTAGCAGCTAAAATAGCTCAGTGAGTATATAATGAAACCTTCTCATCCACTGATCTTAGAATAATTCATGCGTATATAATAAAGGATAGAATACTTCTTATTGTTAATGAAGTTCTTTTTTAAAAAGTGCCTATCAGAAATACAGTGGTGCCCCACAAGACGAAATTAATCCGTTCCGCGAGTCTCTTCGTCTTGCGAAGCACGGCTATTAGCGGCTTAGCAGCTATTAACGGCTTAGCGGCTTAGCGGCTATTAACGGCTTAGCGACTTAGCGGCTTTAAGAAAAAGGAAACAAACTTGCAAGAACTCGCAAGACGTTTCGTCTTGGGAAGCAAGCCCATAGGGAAATTCGTCTTGCGGAATGACTCAAAAAACGGAAAACTCTTTCGTCTTGCGCGTTTTTCGTCTTGCGAGGCATTTGTCTTGCGAGGTACCACTGTACTGATAAATAAATCATTCTGACATGCTGTCTAAGTTTGTATTCATACTGCATCTTTATCCAAGTTACCTTGTAGAGGCAATCTTCATTTTGTGTAGGGGTTCCATTCCAGACCCCCACACATGTTGGTGAAACCTGCATAAGCCCGCTTTGCCCAGCTCCGCCCCACCCCTCCCCTTTTCATAATGTTTTTATGACATTTGGGGGCTGCTTCCAGGTTTGACGCCATGCTTGTGTGCATGATCACGTGTCATTTGCATGTGCCTAAAGCAGGAGTTGCCTGTAATTTCATGTCGGTTTTTTATTATCATTTGAATTTAATATGTATTTCCAGAAAAATATAAAATATTTAATATAAAATAACAAGTTGAAACATATAGCCACACAAATTATACTCCCGTGTACCACCCTGAAAGTAAGGGTGGGATAAAAATACCAGAACATTTACCTAGAGGGCAGGAAGGGAGGGAGGAGGTATATGCTCTGCACACACTCCAGGAGAGCATCAGCAGAAGTGCTGGATTGGCTTTGGCAATATGCTCAAATAAGCCTGACCTCCCCATCACCTCACCCCCTTTCCCTCTCCCTTCAAGTAAGTGGCAGTGACTCTACTGCCAGGAAGCCCAGATATGCTGCAGCACCCTTTCTCAGTGATCCCTCTTTACCCCAGTTCTTCTACCCTTAACATGAATCTGAGGCATAACTACAAGTCTATTATGAGTCAAATGTTCCCCTTAAATATATGTGTGATGCATTCAGAGATCTTACTTATCATACACAAAGCATATAAGTAGAAAAATGTACTTGCTGATCATTATATCATTGTCTGATACAATACGTAAACATGAAGGGTTTTGTTTTCAGGTAGAAATAAGTTCAAAATTTTGGTTACATTAAAGCAGCCACAGTGTTCTCCCCCCCCCTTTTCCTTCTGCACATAGGTACATATTGTTGTATGATGTGAAATTAAGAACCAAAGCTTGCATTTTATCCGCCATTCTCTTCAAGGTAAACAATATGTTTTAATTTGTATCTTGTCTAATAACTGATAAAAGTTGTTTTTGATATTTTCACTCTCAATAAGTAGATAATGGTTCTGGCAATAATGACTGTGATAGTGTGTGAAAGCCTCTCAGTAGCTTGGTTTGCAGAACAATCTCTTTAGTGGGTTAATCCACCAAAAATAGGGTTCTGAAACATCTGGTAGTGAAGGAAAGAAAGCTGCTGGTAATCTAGGAAGCAAGGAAGGGCCTGAAATCTAGAAAGCTCATAGGCAGATTTCTGACTTGCTTGGATGATCAACAACTTAAAATAAACCAAGTCTACTGAGATCCATGAAGGAGAGCAGCTGAGCTAGGAATTCCAACTGTGGGGATTGAAGGATGCTCCAAAAGGGCTTTGGCAATATGAAACTGACTGCTGCTTCTGCCTGCCTTTGTTTCTAAGAAGAAAGGAAATTTGGGAAGCCTGCTCCCACCCACAAAATATGCAAACTATCCCTTTTGCAGAAGCTAGAGGCCATATATTGTGTCTGCTGTTGTTCTGTTTCAGTACGATGAGGCTGTGTCTTTAGCTGCCATAACCCAAAATAAGCTATGAAAAGGCATGACAGAAGTGGAAACCCCAGCCAGACTGTTTGATTCAAGGTGGTAGTTGTAGCCAAGCAAGGACCACCAAGTAGGCCTCAGTCCATTTTCAGGTGGCTTTCAACACTGTAGCTAGCCTAGTATCTCCTGACTCACCTACCCTACCCTGCTGTAGCCTTTGGATTGGGCTGACACCGGCATCAGCATCAGTTCCATGAAAGTGTTGTTGCTTGCATAGGCATGTTGGGGAGCAGGAGTGGGCTGTAGCATGTAATGTTGGAAGGAGGGAAAGAAAGGAAAGAGTATCTGGTTTGGTAAATTCTGCTTAAAATGGGAAGGATGAGCCACGATAACCCCAGAGCCAACGTATGCACTAAGCTTAAGGAAAGATGAATGATAGAACTGCCTGCTACAAGGAAATCACTGCAGGGAATAATCTAACAATTTGTAATTTCCATCTTTCAGTTGGAAATTATTTCAGCCACTGCCAATTGATTATGTCTAACTCTTCCACTCATTTTGCAAGTGGCTCCACACCTATGACCAGTGGACCACAGTATCCCTGAGCCCTCTCAAATGACTCCTGGAGGCAGAACATTCAAGAAGTCTTGTTCTAGTCAACAGGCCACTTAAGACTTATGTCTGGTTTCAGATCTAGATAGTAAGAGTAAATTAAAACTTTAATTAATAAGCAAGAGAGATTCCTATATGTGGCCATGCAGTATTTGTGCAATGTAATGATCCCACTTATTCTAGGCTCAATAAAACAAATATTTATTCTATATTAACATCTAATTTTTTAATATGAAGCACTATACGTTAATTAATGTGGTTTTAATGGGTATAAACCTTTGTACAGCTTTGGAAGATTTTAATAACTGTATAATTTTCAGTCCCTCTTTAGAGTTTCACTACCACATCCTAAAGCAGATTGTGACTTTGCACAATATGAAACAGATATATTAATTCCTGGCATTGATCTATTCACGGATTACTACAGAGCTGATGTCGCAACAGTTGTTGGAAGCCTGACTTACGTTATATATGAATTGCATTGTAACAAGCAGAATCTAATAGTAAGTTCTCATAAAGTATATATAAGACATTTGTAATTCATTTAAATGTTGAAATGGGTTATAAATGTGGTCTGTAGTTTCACTTTTATACTACTCAAGGAGCATGAAGCCAGTGTATAAGGTTATGAAGCTTGTTTAGTTGAATACCTAATCCTATGAATGTTTACTTGGAAGTACAGTATGATTGCATCTCACATGAGGGTTCTGTTCCAGAGGCAGCACACTTCTGCAAAATCACACATAGACAAAAGCTATTGACTGGCCCGGGGTGGGGGCAGGGAACCCTCATATGCAGGACCTCCCAGGATGTACTTTCTGCTGGCTCCACTGTCCCCATTTCATTAATGATGTTTTTGAATTTTTAAATCAGATTTTAACATTGCTATTTATGTTTTTGGACTGTACATAATTTTGTATGGAAGAGAAGGTAAAAAAAGTGACAATCAGATCTATAAATTAATAACTATGAATCTGCTAAGCTACAATGTATGGATTGAAAGCTCTTACAAAAGCCTTTGGCTATATACAATTAAGTTTTATGAACTATGAATAAATATTAATAGAATTCTCTGGTGTCTTTGCAGATTTTGCCACTATTCACATTGTATCAATACTTGGTTTCTGAAATTTGTCGCAATGCAGCTAAAAGTATTGAAGGAAGAATTCTCAAGGTAATGTAACAATATAACAGTTAAGCAACACATTCAGTTTTTCAAAGATTGCTTAATGTGAATTGGTTACTAAATTATTATCTACTGCTGAATTTATTTCATTGGAGAATAATAATTTATAACTATGTAATTGGAGGAAATGAGCTGTTTTTTGGTGAAATGAAACAACTTTTTATCCTCAAACAGGAAAAAACCCCAAATGGCCTTTTCCTTTTTTATGCTACCTGAGTGGTGTGACTTCTTCCCATACGTCTCCAGTAACATAGGAATCCCAAGATCACATGGAAGGGACAGCTTGATGCAGTTAAGGAGCTAGCATCATCTCCTTCTGAGAGCTGGAGACATGCAACTTTGAAAAAGAACTGCATCATCAATAACAAATTTAAGACCCAAACCCTGCAATTCACAAAATGAATTGCACTACTGGCTCTGTAAACCCACTGGAAGCTATAGCATTTCCCTCACAAAAGCTGATTTGGTTGTGAATAAATCTTTGTATGTAGAGTTGTCACTATTGTGGACATATAGTGCAATACTAACCTTTTCTTTAAAAAGATCAAAGTACTTACAGATTTAGGATTTTACTCTGATGCCTTCAATGAACTATGCATTCTCAACCGTGGAGAGAAAGTCCCCTGGAAGCTACCTGCAATCTATAAGCTTGTTCCAAGACTCCCGGTAAATTTTTAAAAACTTGATAACATAGCCTAATATGTCAGGAAATACATTCTCCCTTACTCTTAAGGTTCACTGTGAGTTCTTTGCAGGGTCTTTTAGAAAGGACTTGCCAGGATTCCCTTTCTAGGGGAGGGCTTGGTCTCGCTTGCTTTTGATTCTTCCAGCTTTTAAAAATAGTTTCACACCCTGGATGAAAGGGTTATTTAACCTTAACCAGGGATCTGCCATAGTGACAATCAGTTGGAGAGCTAACACAAAAGAAATAATGATGTGATTGCTAAGCATAGTTGTGAATAGGCGTGTGTCAGTCTGTACTTTTTCTATGGTTTATTACTGTACATCATGTAATGAGTAAAGCTTGGCATAACTTAATATGAAATAGATCCCTATTATGATCTTTCTTGACCCTGATACTAGTCTTATCGCAAACATGTCCTGAAAGGCATGGGGGAGACATCCTGAACTCCTAATACTTTCTTGTAAAGATCAGCACTTGTAATCTAGTTACCAGTAAACCTCCTGTTAAAGAATGGTTGCCACACAGACAAATAGTAAGACAAATCAGTTTAGTCATTGCTCACTAGGATTATAGTCCTTTAACTTTTAATTAAGCAGAATAAACAAAATGGAAAATAGGAAACCCTAGGAAGAGACAATAGAACAATAGATTTATTGGAATTACAGCAATTGCTCATCTCAACCCCCCCCCCCTTATCCATTAGAATGCATTGACTAGAATTAGTACAGAACCCCTAGATTTTCAGTAGTTAGTTAGCTCTCCAATTTACATCGTGGGATGCTGGAACCAATGGGATGGGCAATGTCCTCGTCACGTCCCTGCTCTCCCCTTTTTGTTAGATGTCTAGCTTGTACTTAAAGAAAGTATTTTCTGCTTTTCCTTCTGCTTTTCCTTTGCGGTGTTTTTTGTGTTCCCTTTGATCCCTCTGTTGCCTTCATATTTATATATATAGGTCTCTGCAAGTTTTGATTCATCACAACCACTCCTGACAAATACAAATCTACAGGTAAGAAGTTGGTTGTGTATCTGATTCATTCACCGGACTGAGACTCAACTTGAATTGGTGCACATTCAGTTTTTTCCTTTGTTCCTTCAGCATATTATATGGAAAGGAAAATATGTTCTAACACAAGATGTAGTGATTGCCACCAACTTGGATGGTGTATTTATTTATTCAATTTCTGTGCCACTCTTTGTCCCAGTCAGGACGAAGCACCATTACAAAACACTTCAAAATATTATGAAGACAATAAATCTAAAGCACAACTGTTATAAATATTGAAGTCTAACACTCAAAAATATTGGGTCCCTGGGGAATGAATAAGTTTAACTGAAGTCTAAAGGCCAGCAATAAAGGGGGACTAGGCAAATTCATGGAGCACAAGGTAGTATAGCTTCTAGTCGTGATGGCTATATTGCCTCTAGTATCAATTGACATACAATGGTGCCTCGCAAGACGAAAATAATTCGTTCCGTGAGTCTTTTCGTCTTGCAATGTTTTTCGTCTTGCGAAGCACGGTCTGTCGCAACTGCGCCTCTTCAAGCGGCTTAAAAAAAGGCGCAAGATGTTTTCGTCTTGCGAAGCAAGCCCATAGGGAAATTCGTCTAGCGAAGCAACGCAAAACCGAAAAACCCTTTCGTCTAGCGAGTTTTTTGTCTTGCGAGGCATTCGTCTTGCGGGGCACCACTGTACTTCTAAATAACAGTTGCTGGAGATCATGATTGGGAGAGTGGTGCTGTGCTTGTGGGTTTCCCAAAGACATAGTGAACAAAGAACACTGTCTTAGATAGACCTGATCCTGCAGATCTTTTATGCTCTAAATCTGCAATCCTAGCTCCTCCACTTACTTGGGAGTAAGCCCCATTGAATTCAGTGGGACTTAACCTTTGAGTAGACATGGTTAGGATTGCAGCCTAAGCTATTGAAGACAACTTATTTAGCCCAGGGAGTTGGATATATCCTGGCCAAGCTGTCTGGGAGTGAACCCTCCTTGGAATGGCATCACCACTCTCACATACCTGTGCACCTTGAATCTTTCCAGTGCTAAATGAGAGGGCACCCTAGAATCATATACAATGTAGCAGAATGGCACAGTCAGGCTGGATTTGAAATCTGAGAAGGGGTGCTGCCTTCTTTCTGGGCATCTTTACACTCAGGCTACCTGCCAGTTTACTGCCACCTTGGTTGGTTAAGAGGATACTTCAGAGACTTCTGTATTGCTACACAAAACGCTAGAGAGTACTGTCACTTTGTGTAGGTCATGAGTGCAACTTTTCATGCTGCTATCACTATGAGGTTCTACATTTGACTCAGTGGGTTCCATGCATCACAGAGGCTTCTGGGTTTGCATCTTTCCCCTTGTACATCACAATGTTGCACCACATGTTGCAAGTTTCCACTGACAACTTCTGAATTGGAAGGCATACCACACCAAATTACAGTTAGAGGATTGATTATAAGATTGTTGCAGCTTAAGAATCCTCAGTATAATTCAAGAGGGAGATACCAAGTTTAGAATTTGTCAAGTAACTGGCTAAATGTCACTTTAATATTGTGGACGTTCAGTTTGTCACTAGTGCGTAGTTATGTCCCCATAGGTGAGTTACATATTTAACAACGTTGCTATCTGTATAGTACATTATAGCACTACTCGCACTTCAACACCTGGGAGTCACGATAATGTAGTTTGGTTCAGTAGTAGTTGCAGTTTTGATTTGATTTTTTGTATGACTTTGTTAGGTTTAATTTTTGCTTCTGAGTAAGGTTGCCATGAAATTAAGTTTTAGAAAAAATGAAGCATGTCCGTATATTTTTATGAAATTTCCTTTTTATTTCAAAGGCATTAGAAGATGTATTTAACAGGCCTGTACATTCAGCCTGGGCTGAAGAATGTGAACCAAGAATCATGGATAACTTAATGTTAGTCAAAATGCATCTTATTATTTGCCTCTCTACAACATTAAACTGTGTTCCTGAAAAAGTGACAAGAACAGTGTATTGTATGGACAGTGAAATCTTAAGAAAGGCAGGCAGAAACACTGATGCTTTCCAGAAAGGTACTGGCAAACAACAACGCGTGCGCTCTCTCTCTCTCTGAATTTTATTTTCACTCATTTAAGGTTTATAAAGCTTATAATGTCTGTGTAATGATTTTATTACCTTGCTTAGTATAATATTTCTTCTTACTAGAAAATACTTTGTTTAAAAAGTGCATGTACTGCTAAAGTCTATAAAAGGACCTAAATGTGCTTATCTTTGGCTGGTCATAATTTTTACCATTTTAAAGTTTTTATAATTAAAGTTTCAACTTTATTTGAATTCTTCTACATGTTATCTCCTGTAATGCTGGCAGAATGTACGGGCCCATACCTATAGGAATTATGGGCCCATACCTATAGGAATTAAGAAAAAACACCTCTAAGAGTGGTCTACTGCCTTCCCATCCAACACAACCCAGAACAAAGAGGAAAAGCAGTTTCCCTCCAGTTCTTCTGTCTTCTGCATCAGAATCCATCAGAAGTGTTCAGCTCCACTTAAAATAACCTGGGCCAGCTTATCAAGTGTTGTGATTTCTGATTCTTCCATGAAGAAGAGTGAACTGTGTGACTCTGTTCATCCTAAAAATGAATAACATTTAGATGACATCTCCTGCCTCTGCTAGGAAGAACAATGACTAAATTCAGAAAAAATATAGGCTTGGATCCATTTACCTCAGGGTCATAAATCTCCAGAGGTTATATTAACAAGTTCTTTGCAATACCAAAGGGAGTAGTCTCCCACCTTCCAGGGAATTGGACAAAACGTATTTTAATGCTTCAGAACAAGTATCAGACACTCAACAGAGTGATATCCATTTGATAGTATTTCTGCTTCACAAATAAATGTGGGATGTGGGTGGGGAACTCATTTTAGATTTGAAACGCCTAAAATAATCCATCGGATTTCAGTCCTCTTCTCCCTATTTTTTTGAAAGTCACCAACAGTCAACCAGCAAATTACATGGCACTAATAATAGCCCATACATTCTAGAGTTGCACAGGAGATAACACAAAAAGAACAATTCACAGGTGAGCACCCGGCTGCTTTCTGTGCTACTTTGTTTTGTTTAATTGCTTCAAATTTGACAGTGTATTTTATTCTTTGCAAAGGTTTTGTGCCTGGACCCGAAAAGCGAGACAGAAGTTTTATGATTTTGGAACTTGAAAAAAACAAAGATATCTTAAATATGGCTGTGCTGAAGGTAACAGTGTTGTTTTAAATGTGAACATATATATCCATAATTGCACTGCTCAGGAGCAAATTTACACATACTTTGGCCAGTGCTCCAGTTGCTCAGTTGGTGGGCATGGCAGAAGATTTCTGTGCATGTTATGTGGACTGGTATTGGGTGGTGCTTCCCTTGGGAGGAGTGCTGGGTGTTGGGTCTGGCTTCTCCTGCAGCTTTGGAGCTGCCTGGTTAGTCAGTTGCCTGCCAGTCACGTCCTGGCACCCCTAAATGTGGGCTAGTTCTGAGGTAAGGGTATATGTTAGAGCTTTAGGCAGAGAGGTGTTGGCCCTTTGCAAGAAATTCAAGCCATGTCTTCAAAGATAGAATTGGGAACACACTCTTAAGTGTGCTCCTGATTTTTTGCAGCCGAATGTTGGCACTTTGAGAATTAGGTTCCTTTTTCTGTCACTCTGTAGTGTGACAGGAAAAGGTGCCAAATTAAAAAACAAACCAACAATGAGTTTGGGCTGCAGAGAAAGAATCAGGAACACACTTAGCAACACCACTCATCCTCTGGTCAAATTCAGTTCCTCACCTCTGCTATAGTCCCTCAGCTGGCAGATCTTCAGTATACTCTGAATTAATGTAGATCAAGGCTGAAATATATTTTTATTTCATTCCACTTCTTCAAGACAAAGTCCCATATAAAACCACAACCAAAACTGGCTCCCAGGCAATGGACTGGGAGCTGGTGACTAGAACTTAATATCTGATGAGAGATCTCATGCATTTTTGTGATATGTATTCAATTATAACCTACTAAAGATAAAAAACAAAGTAAGAAATAATTATTTACTCCCTGTCTGTCAGCATTGGCTACTGTGGCCTACAAATGTGTGCAAAGTATAGGACAATTGTGTTTAAAGAATCAAATGTATAACTAGTCAGTACAACTGTTAATAATATTCAAGCATTTTAATGAATGTCTAGGATTCAAATATATATCCTAAATGTTGTATCAGAAGCATTCCAAAATTGTGGATTCCAATGTAGAGTAGGCAGTAAGATTTTTCACGAACTTCTTATTAGTTCTTTGTAAACTGTTCAGTAATGGTGATCTATTATTTTAGGGGATTTTATTGGCAGAAGCTGAAGAAAGGATTAATTCAGTTCTCGAAATCATACAAAATAAATATGGCACATTGCTTTATGAGTGTTCAGCTTCAGAATTGGAGACTGTCATTGAAGCTAAGCTTCAGCTTGCAGCTATTGCTCAGCAAAGACTTCAAACAGCATTCAGGTAAAAAAATAATCCAGTTTTCAGCAGCACATTTGTTATTTCCACTTCTTTTTTAAAAAATTCTAGTGGAAAAACAGTGTCATTATGTTAACATTTTTTTTTTTTAAAGAAAAGCTGACTTTATCCAAAATGGGACAGTGGTCTGGAAATGCTTGCTTTCAAGAAAAGTTGAGACCATTGGCCCACACACATACTGTGCTGGTTATAATCTGTGCTGATAAGTGGGCAGTTTGGTATCCATGTGCCTCGCTAATGGCTGGGTAGAGAAGGGGTGGATTCAGGTGGTAACAAGATGCTGCCACACAGTCACATTGAGTTAAAGCATTACTGACCTAGGTGTTGGTACTGTCATGGTCCAGGAGCCAGGAGACATCTCCAGAATACGTTCCAGTCATGACAAAAAAGTACACTATATGACTATGCCCTAGAACAGTTGGTCATGGAACTGACCTGAGGGGCAATGATCCTGCACTTAATCTATAGTAGCACTCAGGATCTGGTGATGATGAACCAATTGTTGATATACTGATTGTGAACAGTGACCAAAATGCTATCGAATTCAACTTTAAAAAATTTATTTTATTAAATTTCTCTCAGGCTTCCCCCTAAAGAACCCAGGGTGGCAAACAACAAAGCAGCAAAATGTTAGCTATTTCTGTTAAAAACTCCTGTGGTTTATACTATGTTTCCCCATGAATACAAACTAAATTGATGGCAGCTGATGTGGGTACCAGAACGATTGCTTTAAAATAGGAAATACTTAAACTTCTTAAATGTTTAATGATATGTTTGCTTATCACAGTGCTGCTTTGGCCTTTTCGGCAATAAAACTTCTTCAAGATGCAACAATTTTCAAGAAATCACTTGATTCAATTAAAAAACCAGAGAGAAAAATAGAGGTATGTGTCAAAATATCTTGACAAGTTTATGATGATAAGGCACACAGAGCTAAAAAAATAAAAGTGCCTTAAAGTTATAGCCAACTCTGGAAAGCATATGTGATCCTTTTAGATTAATACATGTCTATTGTGTATTGTAACCCATTTAACTAGAAGCAGAACAATTGTTTTCATAAATAACTCAATATATGTACTAGATTACTTTACATTTTTCTGTACATTAATGATAAATTATTCTACAACAGAAGAATTGAGCAATGCACCCAGTTAGTTTATTTTTCCCATGTCTTTTAGATAAATGGTGATATAATTTATGTTGAAGATTCCAATCTGCTTCACAATGTAACAGCACGACAACATATGAATATACATATATGGCTGAGATGTCGTTTGGCATTAGTGACTGCGATGACAGCACAGGCACGAGGCATTGAAACTATGAAAGGTAGTATTTGACCTTAAAACTACTGTTAATTTGTTGGGGTGTTGGGTGTATGCTCTGTGGAAGCTCAGTCAAGTGGTTCAGCTAACCACAGAAGAGAGAATCTCTTCACAAATTCTTCACTCGAATCTACAGTTCCACCAGACAACCTTCAACAATTTCTGCAATCTCCTACCGCAACCCACTTAGCATGCTGTAACCTGAGCCCTTTTATACACAGTTACTTGCCAAATCTGCCCAGTAACACAGATAAGAGAGTCACAGGATGCCTGCAGCTGCATTCTGCGGAATGAATCGTCTGCTGACTCATGGAGAATTAACTGCATTCCTTAACATAATTCACCAAGATGTTTTGTCCTACTCACCCTAACACTTTTACTGTGATTATTACATTGTTCAAAAAGGTTCTTCCTACTTAGGTAGCACTCAACTCCAGCTGCATCTTGCAAGCACTGTATATAAAGCTGCATTACTAAAAGCAGATGTGGCCTTCCTTTTAGTACATTCATGGTTAGGAAATCAGGCAGCACTACATCTGCGCTAAATCACTACAGTGAAGGCAATGCAATGCTCACAGGATCTTGATCATGTTTGTCAATATCTTTAAGTAAAAAAACAATAGATGCTAATATGCATGCTTGAAATGTTATATTATTAACATATTAAATGTTCCATTATCATTTGTCAATATTACGATAATTGAAAATTGTATGTGCTGCTGTTTGGGAAAATAATGTGTGTACTGATGGAGGTGCATTTCTGCTTATTTGAGAAAATGAATTGAAGGAGTGCTCAAGTCTGATTGGTGAGGTACAAATGGAAGCGGAGGAATTCAATGATGTTGAGACACTTGCCGAAATTACAATGCAAGCTGTTATGCTTGGCCTGCAAGAAGGAAAACCAGTGGCTGACATTAAGTGTTGTTTACAGGTTTGGACTCATAACTGATTTATGAACTCTTTCCCAGTAAAATTGGTGTAAAAAACATTAATTCTGACACAATTCATGGATTTATTTTAGCTAAGTGTCTTAATATAAAGTGTGGTGTCCAACTAATTGTTATTCAGAATAGACCCATTGAAAGTAATAAACATGACTAAGTTAGATCCATAGAATTTTTTATTTTATTTTTTGCATTTTTCCATTCCATGCATTTGTTTCCTTTGCTGTGTCATTCTAGTTTTTCTTATCACCTCTTTTAAACATCTAGTACAACATCTAATAGGGACACGGGTGGCGCTGTGGGTTAAACCACAGAGCCTAGGACTTGCCGATCAGAAGGTTGGTGGTTCGAATCCCCGCAACGGGGTGAGCTCCCGTTGCTTGGTCCCTGCTCCTGCCAACCTAGCAGTTCGAAAGCACGTCAAAGTGCAAGTAGATAAATAGGTACCGCTCCGGCGGGAAGGTAAACGGCGTTTCCATGCTGTGAGGAGATGATTAGCTGCTTGTGCGTAAAAGCGTACTCCCTCAGAGTTTCTGCGGCTCCACAAACCTCTGTGCGTGACAGAGCTCCTCAGACATGTCTGCTCTAGTCACTCGTAGAGTCTGACAGTGGCTGCCGGCGGAAGCGCTTCCAGCAAAGAAGCTCCTTGACGGAAACGCGTCTCCTGGATTCACGGCGTGACAGTTTCCGGCGAGGCATGGGTCTCCCCACGGGCGCCTCAGATACTTCCCCACTGTTCTCACTGGAAGCGTCTCTGAGCCCTCCCTCCTGCTCGCATTCCCTCAGAGATTCACTCCTCCCCCTGCTGGTTCCTGCCTCAGCTGTTGAGTCTCTTTCTTCCTCCCTGAGACCCTCCACCACCTGATGCTCCGATGGCAGTTCCCTGACATCCACCTCCCCTCCAGGGCCCCCCTCACCCCCTCCCATTTCCTCTCCTCTGGGAGATGAAGGGTAAAAACCCCGAAAAGAATCTTCTTCATCTTCAGACGTCTCGAACAATTCCCTCCATCGATCGCCGTCCTGGCTCGCTGCATCCTCCTCCTCCTCGGAATCTGTGAACCCCTCCAACTCCTCTTCTTCGTCGGTGGTGGCAAAGTATTTCCTCCGGAACCTCGCTACGGGCTGAGGTTTACGTGGGAACCTCTGATGAAACGTTTCTATTAAAACTTCGTCATTGACATCCTCTGCCCTAACCCAGGTGTTTTCCGACTCCGGTTCCCCTTCCCACATTACCAAATACTCTACTTGATCTCCCTTCCACCTGGAATCGAGGATCTCCTCAACCTGGTAGCTGTGTTCCTTCTCCTCCATTGCTGGCCCCCTAGTGACCCTCCCTTCTCTGTCTCCTTTATACGGTGACAGCAACGACCTGTGGAAAACTGGGTGCAGCTTCATGTGGTTCGGTAACCGGAGTCTGAAAGCCACTGGATTGACCTGCTGCGTGACTTCAAATGGACCCAGCCTTTTGGGTCTTAACTTCTTACAACCCCCTTTGAATGGTAACCCTTTGGTTGACAGCCACACCTGGTCCCCCACCCTAATGGTTTCACCTTCCCTTCTGTTTTTGTCTGCCTGCCTCTTATATTCCTCCTTAGCCCTGTTTAAGTTAAGTTGGAGCTGGCGATGGATCGCTTCCATTTCTTCAACGAACTGTTCTGCAGCTGGAACGCTCCAGTTCTCCCCTTCCCCCCCTGGGAAGGCTCGGGGATGGCACCCGTGATTAGCCAAAAAGGGGCTCATTCCCGTGGACACGTTCTCTGCATTGTTGTAGGCAAATTCTGCCAACGCCAGCTTCTCCACCCAATCATTTTCTCTGTCATTCACATAACACCTCAAATACTGCTGGAGGACACCATTAGCTCTTTCCGCCTGCCCGTTGGTTTCTGGATGACGGGCAGTTGAGAAATTAACTTCAACATGCAGTAAGCTCATGAGCTTCCTCCAGAACCTGGAAGTAAATTGTTTCCCTCGGTCTGAAACCACCCTCAAGGGGGCGCCATGCAACCTAAACACATTTTCTACAAACAATTTAGCGGTTTCTTCTGCTGTGACCGCATGTGAGCAGGCTATGAAATGGGCCATTTTAGTTAACAGGTCTACCACAACCATGATGGCTGTTTTCCCTCTAGACCTCGGCAGATCAGTCATGAAATCTATTGCCACTGTTTCCCATGGTCTTTCAGGTGTGGGTAGTGGTTCTAATAAACCTGCCGGTGCCCGCCTCTCCCCCTTGGCTCGTTGGCATTGGTCACACCCTCTCACATACTCCCGCACATCTTCCCTGACCTTGGGCCACCAAAATTCCCTGGTAACCAGCCACATGGTTTTGTGTTGCCCAAAATGCCCTGCTGTGGGGCTATCGTGCAGTTGCTTGAGTACCTTCTCCCTTAATTCCCCTTCAGGTATATATAACGCTCCCTTGTAGTACAACGCCCCGTTTCTCTCCTCAAAACCCCCGGGTTTGTCTCCCTCCCTCCTGAGACCCCTGAGTTTGTCCTGGGCGTATTCATCATGCACTGTTCCCTCTACCAATTCCCTTTGCCCCACCAATACCGCCCCACACACCCAGCGGTCTTCTGGAATGACATGTGTCTCTTCGGGTGCCCCCTCCCCCTCCAAATATTCGGGTTTGCGTGAGAGAGCGTCCGCCCTAACGTTCTCTGGGCCTGGCACGTAACATATCTCAAAGTTAAATTTGGAAAACTCCTGGGCCCATCTCAACTGCCGTTGGTTGAGCACTCGCGCAGTTCTCCAGTACTCTAGATTCTTATGGTCCGTGCACACTTGCACCTTATGTTGTGCCCCAATTAGCAGGTGCCTCCATCTCCGGAAAGCCTCATGAATAGCAAGAAGCTCCCGGTCGTACACCGTGTAGTTCCTCTCGGATTTGTTCAGCTTTCGCAAAAAGAAGGCACACGGTCGCCACTCTGACTCCTCCTTCTCCGGCTGCAGAAGAAGCACCGCCCCTATGGCTCTGTCAGATGCGTCTGTTTCGACCCTCAGCCTTTTTTGTAAATCGACATGCAGAAGTTGTTCTTCAGAGGCGAAGGCCCTTTTCAGTTCCTCAAACGCTCGTCCCGCCTCCGCCGTCCAAACAAACTTCTTTTTACTGCTGAGACAGTCCGTAATGGGCGCCGTCAGGTGGGCGAAGTTTCGGATGAACTTACGATAAAAGTTCCCAAACCCTAGGAACCTCTGCACATCCTTCTTGGTTTTGGGTGTTTTCCATTCCAGCACTGCCTGAACCTTGCCGGGATCCATGGCCAATCCCTTGTCTGACAGGAGGTACCCCAGGAATTCCACCTCCTTGGTATGAAACTGACACTTCTCCAGTTTCACCCACAGCCTGTTGGCTCGCAGCCTGCTCAACACTTCTCTGACGTCTCTCACATGTTGCTCCTCATTCTCCGAATACACCAACACATCATCTAGGAAGGCGACGCAATTCTTGTAGAGCAAAGGACCCAGTACGTGGTTCATAAACGCTTGAAAACACGCTGAGCCTGCTTGTAATCCAAAAGGCATAACGAGATATTCAAATGCCCCCAAAGGTGTGAACATGGTGGTTTTCCATTCATCCCCTTTCCTTATACGTATCAGGTTGTACGCCCCCCTTAGATCCAGCTTTGTAAAAATCTTTCCCTTCCGCACCCTGGTCAAAATATCATCAATCCTGGGCATAGGGAAAGCCACTGGTTCTGTCACTGCATTTAACAGCCTAAAATCACATACAAGTCTCGGCTTGTTCGTGTTTTTTTTATCCACAAAGAACACTGGGCTACCTCCCGCTGCTTTGGACTCTCTGATGAAACCTCTCTTCAGGTTCTTGTCAATGAACTCTCGCAACTCCTGCATTTCTCTGTCTGACATGGCATACAACTTGCCCACAGGAAGCTGTGCTCCAGGGAGTAAATTGATCTGGCAATCAAAGGGTCTATGCGGGGGTAGTTGGTCAGCTTCCTTCTCGCTGAACACGTCGCTGAGATCTGCATACTGTGGTGGTACCTTCACCTTCTCCATTACTTCAGTCCCTGCTAGGGTGGCTTGGGCCCCTGCTGAACCCTTTTCCCCTTTGCAGTGTTCTAAGCAATGTGCCGAACCAAAGGAAACCACTCTTTGATGCCAGCCCACCAGCGGATCATGTAGCGCTAGCCAGCTCATCCCCAAAATAATGGGAGCGCCTCCCAAGGTGGCCACATTAAATGCTATCAGTTCTGTGTGCCTTGCCACCCTCATTATCATTGGGACGGTCTGCAAGCTGACTCCTCCTCCCAACAACTCCCTGCCATCGATCGTGGTCACCTGCAGGGGGTTGCTTAAAGGGATAGTCTGTATCTGGTGTTCAGCAGCAAACTCCTTGCTCATAAAATTGCAGGAGCTGCCTGAGTCCAACAGCGCCTTTATTTTTAGGGGGTGTCCATTTTGCAGCTCTAGCGACACTTCAATCACTAGAGCAGGTTGAGGTGCTTCTGGCACGGGCACTTTCACTGCTCTTTGGCCTGGCTGCAGTGCCCCGACTGTGGCAACCAGGCGTTGGCTTTTACCTGCTCTGTTTCTCCCTGCTCTCCTCCCTCAACAGCTCCCACCATCCCTTGCCATTCCTTCCTCTGGGGGCAGACTCTGGCAAAGTGGCCTGGCTGTTGGCAGAGGTAGCATTTCCGGGCGCCCTTTCCCTCCTTCTTAACCCCCTCACTGGGTTTTGAAAATGCGCGCGCGCGCGCTGTTCCGATTTCCATCGGCTCTGCAGGCGGGAAAGCTGGCTCAGGAATGTCTGGAATGCGGAACTCCTTCCAACGTTCCCCTCTCCCTTCCCGCCTCTCCAAGGCTCTTGCCTCCTGGCGCGCTCCTATGGTCAGCGCAGATTTGGTCAGCTGATCCATAGACACCGCCCTGGGGCTCCGGGACAGTTCATCTTTTACAGCCGAAGAAAGACCTTCTTCAAATAACATCTGAATGGGTGCCGCCGATAAATCCCAACCCAATCTGTGTACCAGCATGGTAAATTCAGTCCAGTACTCACGGACAGATCGGCTTCCCTGCTTGCAAGCCATTAGCTGCCTGCGCACCACCCCTTCCTCAATATCGCAGGAAAACATGATATCCATTGCACGAAAGAACTTCATCGTGTCCTTTAGTACGTCATTGTGCGTTGCCATCAGGGGCCGAACCCAGTCCCTCGCCCCCCTCTCAAGATGCCCAATCACGAAAGCAACTCGTGATTCCTCATCAGGGAATTCATCAAACTGCACATTAAGTGCATATTGCATCTCTGTCCTAAAGGCATGGTAATCCTTGGGGTCCCCCCCAAACTTCTGCACCAATCCTGGTACCTTTCTGGGGAACTGAGTGGCTCTCCCCTTCTTGTCTGCATCCTGAGCCCTTCTCTCCTCCAGCCTCGCCGTCTGCAGCGCCAGTTGGACCTCCAACGCTCGGTATCTGTCTTCCAAGCTCGGACCAGTCCCAACCCCTGCTCCTCCGGTGCCGGCTGGGTCGCTCATGATGCTTTCTCCTGCACAGGCAGCGTACAGAGACTGTCAGACTGCTGTGAGGAGATGATTAGCTGCTTGTGCGTAAAAGCGTACTCCCTCAGAGTTTGTGCGGCTCCACAAACCTCTGTGCGTGACAGAGCTCCTCAGACATGTCTGCTCTAGTCACTCGTAGAGTCTGACAGTGGCTGCCGGCGGAAGCGCTTCCAGCAAAGAAGCTCCTTGACGGAAACGCGTCTCCTGGATTCACGGCGTGACAGTTTCCGGCGAGGCATGGGTCTCCCCACGGGCGCCTCAGATACTTCCCCACTGTTCTCACTGGAAGCGTCTCTGAGCCCTCCCTCCTGCTCGCATTCCCTCAGAGATTCACTCCTCCCCCTGCTGGTTCCTGCCTCAGCTGTTGAGTCTCTTTCTTCCTCCCTGAGACCCTCCACCACCTGATGCTCCGATGGCAGTTCCCTGACACATGCGCTGCTCTGGTTCGCCAGAAGCGGCTTAGTCATGCTGGCCACATGACCTGGAAGCTGTACGCCAGCTCCCTCAGCCAATAAAGCGAGATGAGTGCCGCAACCCCAGAGTCGGCCCCGACTGGACCTAATGGTCAGGGGTCCCTTTACCTTTTACAACATCTAATAGAATAGTAGGTACCTATTACAACCATAGAACATCTCTAGTCACGTCCCATCATATGAAGACTTCCCAGCTTGTCTTTCCTTGACATCCTAGATTTTCATTTAATTTTTCTGCATCTGCTTGGTTTGTGTTTCCTCCGCCTTTTGAGAAACATTTGAGAAACACTCCGCTAGACTGTAACTGCATATGAATGTATTCTGTTATGTTTTTATAGAATGTCATCAGGTTACTTGAAGAAAAGACTCTGATTTCTCCACCAGCTTCTTTAACACTAGTGCAGAGTATGCTTCTGCTGACTGACATAATGAAAACACAAGCAGGAGAGGATTCAGATAATCAGACGTCTAAAACTGATCAAATGGATGTATTAATTATGGCACACACAATTGTTGTCCAACAGGTGAGTGCATTCTGATGATTTAATGCTAGTTTAAATTTGTTATAGAGTTTACTGTCTTATTACGGTGTAAAGGTATACACAAGTCCATGCAATATGGAAAGACCATGCTGAAGTTCTAGGGGTAAAAACAACAACTCCGTCTGTCTTTAGTGCCACACTATATGTGATATTAAATGTGAGGTGGGTGTTGGCTATTCAGTGGGATCAGAGGGAATTTAACACTCAGTGTGAGAGGGAATTTCTTTCTTCCCTTGCTATAGTTCTGAGGAAAACCCCAATGAAGGGTTTCCTCTTTCCCAATGAAAATATTAGATTCATTAGGATGACAACAGGTGAGAAATGAGTTAAATTTCTACACCATGCATGCACATTAGATACAAGATGCATTTAGTGTCAGGTGTAGCTTGGCTCTTAAAATGTGATCATGTAGGAAGCAATGTCAAATGCCATGGGGCAAAGAATGGAGTCAATTTTGACTCGGCTCCTTGGGATTTAATAGGCTCAGTTTAGATGAGAGAAGGCTACTATTGGTATGAATCCAACATTTTTGGATCCCAGCTGTTCCCTTCAGAATGCAGGCTTGCAGTCATTGCTCATCAGCTGATAGGCAGTGAGTTCAAGCCTGTTGGATTGGCTGTGTCACTGAGCTTCCAGTGGGAAAGCAGGCATGAAGTCACTGTCAGCTGATGGGTGGTGACATCAAGCTTGCTGATCAGCAACACTTCAAAGCACCAGCCAGGACTCTTTGCAAGCCCAGTGAGGTCCCAACAATCTTCATTTCACATCATTGTCCAGTTTGTCGCATAGGATTCTCCATCCTGACTTAAATCCGCATTCCTTTACTAGCTTGCAATGAACTGTCATAGACTGGCTGGATGCAGAAGAGTAGTGGGGGGCACCAGGTGTGGAATCCCCAAGGGGAGGAGACTCAGAGCCAGGGGACTGGTGGTGGGATGGCAATGAATGGTCAGAGGGGGAAGAGGGAGCAGACTGGGAGGAGGTGGTGTCGGAAGCTGAAGAGGTAACAGGGTTTAGTGAGCAGGAAGAGTCTGTGGCAGAGAGCAGTCTAGAATCAGAGGCAGAAGTGGGGGCTGGAGAGGAGGTGGGCCAGGAGGCAGAGATGAGGCAGGCTGCTGAAGAAGCCAGGGGTTCTCTCTCTCCTGGTGCGACCAGCTCCCCTCCAACCTGGTCTCCCAGAACCAGAAGAAGTATGAAGAGGGTGGAGCAAAGAAAGGCAAGACAATGAAGTCTCAGATTGCTTGGGAAGAACTTGGTAGAGGAGGAGCCCTCATTGGGGCACGATCTGCTGGGGAGAGTTGCTGTGCTCACTAGGTCTGGCCTCCTGAGCTGTCTTTTTCTTTGAATAAAGAGTTAACTTCTCTGATGCTATGTGAGTTACTGCTGACCTGCTCCCGACAGCCATTCCTGACATGAATGGAGCATTTGTTCCAGCAGCACAATCCTTAATAACTCTGAAATCTCTGAATTCAAAAGACCTAATAACAGTGACAATTGCAGGGATCTGTTTGTATAAGAGTAATCGGATTAGCAAATTTTCATTACTAAATCACTCTTTTTAACAGTTATATATTTTGGGACAATTACTTGAAAAACCTACAGCTGATCCTACACTGATAACTCTACTGGAGCCTTTGAAAAACATATACCTGCCACATATCAGATTACTGGCAAAAGTCAAACTGAGAATTGGTAAGGAAATTTAAGCGTCCTGCAAAACATTTTATTATTTATAAAGCACATCTGATATCCAGGTACTACAATATATTTCAGTTATGTTAATTGCAACTTTAAATACATAAATATTTTTTCCTGGAATCAGTAATGGAAAGATACTAAAAATATAAATTGTAAAGCAACAGTTTAAACTATAGTTATTGTTGGCTATACTCAAATAATGAGACTAGGTTAGGAATATATACAGTTCTGTTTTTGTTGGCTGTCACAGTTTAGTCTAGGACAGGCTTCCTCAACCTTGGCCCTCCAGATGTTTTTGGCCTACAACTCCCATGATCCCTAGCTAGCAGGACCGGTGGTCAGGGATCATGGGAATTGTAGTCTCAAAACATCTGGAAGGCCGAGGTTGAGGAAGCCTGGTCTAGGATGTCTAGGATTACTGCTCTTCAAATGAGAAATTGTAGTAAGGTTTATTGGTTTGTTGTCATCTAAATATTGCACTTACTATAACTTGCCTTTTTCAGCTGCCTTGCATATGCTCAGATGTAGAACTATAAATATATCCGCAGTCAATTTAGTGCTAATGTGAGATATCTCAAAATATTGAGATATAGAGTGACATTCACAGCATGTTTAATTTTTGTTGTCAGCTACTCAGACATAATTTTTTGGCTCTTAATTTTTTAAAAAAGAAAAGGGAATGTATTTTATTTTTCACAATATTTGATTTTTGTTCTTCATTGGGTAACACTTTCTTGCAAGTATTTCTTGATTTCTGTTTCTTGATTTCTAGCACATACATTGACTCTAGAATTATCTTGCATGTCTAAACCACAATCTGAGTTCCAGTGGGTAAAAGCCCTCCTACATACAGAAACAGCACTGGACCTATGTGCTGCTTCAGTGAGACGAGAGTTTGATCTGGAAGCAGAACTTCTTTTTCGGAAAGGTAATATGCAGCTCATATCCCCACAGTATTTCTATACCTGTGTTGTGTACATCGTACATAGGGGCCTCAGAGGGCATTATATTGTGCTTTTTTAAAGAAAAAAAAACAGGCCCCCCTGATATCTTCATATGCCGCCTGGTTGCAAAACATTGCTATTGAGCATTTTCTGCATTAGCTTGTCAGATTAATTTGTGTGTCTCTTTTTTCTATTTAGGGAAGATAGAACGACAAATTGATTGTATGGGTGTTAATAAATCAACAGTAGCTGTTGAGAGTTTGCTGGATGCCATAAAGTTAAGTCTTGGTAGTTACCAAAATTTTGGGTAAGCAGCTGTTCAAATTCTTTTACCTGTGTGTTTTGAATTGGTGTTTTTATTGTCCTTTTCTAGTAAAATAAAGGCTAACAGATATCCTGCCCCCCTTACTTAGAAGCCAGGCCTCTTATTTATTTTACAAAATTTATATACCACTTGATTGTAGGAAAACCCCCTCAAAGTGGTTTCAGTACTTACCCCCAAGTAAGGATGCAAGGACGGATGCCCTTTTTCTACAGTGCAACTTGTAAATTGTGTTCTTATCCACCAGCTCTGATGCACATCTGGAGCCCTTATGGGCATTGCTGAGCTGTGGTCTCAGAGAGGCATGTTTTTTTTTAAAAAATTGTTGGTTAATGATCTGAATGTCTGGATTTCCCACCAAACACACAGACAATTTCCCAACATAGCATGGGTACATCTTGAAGTGCTCAGCATGCTATGTGCAAATCCTAAGGAAGCTTTATTCAGGAACTAAATGGAATGCAAGGTTTCTTGGATGTAAGGGTGTTTTCACACAGAGGCTTAAAGTGGATTTCATGCATCACAGGTGTGCATGTTTGTTTGTTTGTGTCATCCATGTGCCACTGTCCTCATCCAAGAGGCAGTCCTCACTTGCCCTCCATTTAATTTGGATTTTCCTAATCCACTGATAATGCAGTAAAGAGGGGAAAAAATCCAATTTAAGATTGCATTTAGTGTGCTGTGGATACATTGAAGTGCATTGTGTGGGTGTTTCCCCTGCATTGTGGTGACATGCAAAATGTCATGCCCCGGCTTCTATTTGCTTGTTGCCAGAGCACAACCTAGCCACTTTGTTTCCATAATGATTTGTGTAAAGTTATGTTACAAGCTTCGTGGGCTTGTTTGTTTGCTTTGCAGATTGATTAGAAAATCATACATGGAGGTAGCATTGCTATATTTTTATTTAATTACAAACAAGGAGGAATCTCCAACTTCTGGTTCACTGAAGGGAAGAACATTTAAACCAAGGGTATGTACCATTTGTCTTCGACTAAAGGCATGTGCATACAGTAGCTTTAGTTCACAAAAAAATGCCTGAACATGGCCACTGACAATGCTCTAACCATATCAAAGTAAGTCTTATTGAATTTAATGAGGCTTGTTCCCAGGTAAGTGGGGATAGATCAAGATTTTTCTTTTGCATGAATTTGTCAAACATTTATTCCCAATGAACTATGACAGCTATGTTGACCCCTGCAATCTCTTGTTTGTCTTGTGGAGTTTATTGAATCACTACATCCAAACCCCAATGAAGTGCTTGTGTAGTTATACTAGTCCTTTATTATAACAACTGTTTCCTTATTATGTGTAAAATTGTGGTAAAAAGCAGTCTCAAAAACAATGAAAGACTGTTTAAATTCCTGAACGCTGAAGGACCTCTCCTGTTTTGGACCCCCAGTAATTTCCCAAGAATTAAGCAACTAAGTCAAATGTTTCAGCTTTGATTCTCTGTAGCTTTGCACAAAATTTAGAAGTGTTGTAGTTTTATCATATTATATATGGGAACAACAACCTTTGTTTTTTGTCTTCATTCATTTTAGCGTTCTTGTTGTCATGTTTTTCTGAACAAAGAAACTGATACCGTATTCTTTGAGCATATATCACTCCTATCTCCCCCTTTTTCTCACTGTCACCACAAAACAAAGAACTGGATTATAAAGTACTGTAATACTTTATTCTTCAGGTGCACATGTTTAGACCTGGCATGCCATTTACTCTACCTGCTTGTCTTTTTTTTAATGCACAAATTTTAAGGGGCCAAGTGTATTAGAGGAAATGCCAGGAGGTGTAGCTTTTCATGCAAACAGAAATTCCCTCTTCTTCACAATTACTAATCATGCAGGAGTTCTGTCCTCTTTTGCATGTGGCTGCTGTACCAAGTTTATACCTCCAAAACAAGCCATCCGAATAGCTATTTTGGTCAAGATAGAGAGACTGCAGTTTAAGATTTTATATCAACTTGCCTGGGAGTAATTCCTATTGCACTCATTGGGGGTTTACTTTGGAGTCAACATGCATAGGACAGCACCATAAAGAAATAAGAATTATTTTTTCTTCATGACGTTCCAGAAGTTTTTACAGTATATTGTGTTGTTTAAAAATGCTTTCCCATAATATATTGATTCCCTCCCCCCCAAAAAAAAACTAAATTTGAACTTGCGTTAAATTTAGGCTGTCAGCAGACATCGTGTTAGTTCGGAAGAAATTACAGCCCTGGAAATGTACAGGGTGCAAGCCTGGATTGCAATACGAGCTGCTGCACAGGTTTGGGGCTTATTTTTGTAATCTTACTTATAGTTCTTTAATAATTATTAATTTGACCTACAGAGGAAAAAACCAAACATTCTACAGTTTACATTATAGGAAGGAAGAACGATAGGGTCTTAACAATTTTCAGTGTAATCCTCTGTTCTTTCAATATTAGTCAATATCTTTTGTATTTTTGGGAAATGGCAAAAACGTGAGCAAGAGCAACAATTAATTTCAGTAATATGACCATTAATGCTAATTTCAAATTGTAATTATAAATGAGTGATTTTTAAGTATTCCATGACTCCCTGGGAGGGAGGATAAATGTGACCGAGTTCAGTTTAAAGGTGGATCTCCTTAACTCATAGTGATTCCCCCAAATTTGCACTTTTCTGAATTTTGAAATTCAGTTCTCCAGCCAAGCAATGAGTAGAAAAACATACATACTAAGGTAAAGTGCATATAAAAATCAATTTATTCATGAAAATAACAGGGAACCTAGAAGCAGTTATTTCCCATACGTGGAATGTCATAAGACTCTGGCGGTAATGGAAATGGTCGTTAGCAGATTAATACACTGTATGGGCCTAGACTGAGAGGTTTTATTCTTGTGCAAATGCACCTAGGAGGTTAAAGGCAGTAAAGGAGGAACAAAATCACCCTACTGTTGCATTGCTTGCTTTTGGTTAAGTGCCTTATATGTATGCACGTCTGTCTATCATGTAGTTTGGCACCTGTGCAATGTAGGTAGATAGGTCTGATTCGAAATTGCTTGTATAATAATTAAATTATCAGTGACTGTGATACAGCATAAGTCAAAATAACACAGAGCATTTCTACAGCCATTTATATTATATATATATATATTGTGTATTTATTTTTACTGCTAATTTTCTGATTTACAGTTTTAAAGCTACTACATATTACAATGAATTAAATCTGATCAAATACATCTTGATTCTAGGTCAGTGAAGCTATTCTGACTTCACAGCAATTAATTGGAAAGAAGCCTGTTAAATTGTATAACATGAGACAGAGAGCTCAAGAAAACATGCCGGAATTTGCTCTGCTGGACCTCAGTTCTTCCTACAAGGACTTTTTGTCTGGTATTTGTCTGTTAGCCTTGTGTTATTCTACAGAACGTATGTTACTGAGTGACTGAAGAAAGCCATACGAAGATGGCTAATTTGGCAGGTGTATTTTAAAAATATCCACTTTCACATATACCACAAGAACAGCACCTGCACAAAAAGGGATCACCATACTCCACAAGACATTAAGTACGAGTTATCATACAAAAAAGTGAGGTACAAATGCCAAAATAAATAGCAGAACTGTTTTTCTCTCTCCCTGTAGATGAGCACACAGGCATCACACCAGGCTGCTGCAAAATGTCTCTCCAACCTGCTCCCTCTGTTCAATCAGGGACCAAGCAGAGGAGGCAGGCTGGATAGTAATATGGGAGACAGTGTCCCAGAATGGGCTGGTGTGTTTCCTGTGTGCATGCTATGTGGCAACATGGTACTGTTAAGCCAAGCGATAGTCAATAAGCTCACCACCCGTATCTCAGGTTGTGAGGTATAGAGTACTATGTGGCAGTGAAATGTCATGGTGTGTAATGTGTAAACCAGTGCCTAGCTAAAGATAGTATGCACCAGCTACTGCTGAGTGCTTTTGAGCCTCTTTTGGCACAGCATCCTGTGCCCTAATCTGTGATTGATCAATTCAAAAATTAGCACCTTTTAGCTCTATTTCTGGTTTCAGCTGCAGTTAGGAGGAGGAATAAAACAATTGCAGTATAGGAGTTGAAATGAACACACAGCTGAGCAGAGTTTGACAC
Source organism: Podarcis bocagei (assembly GCF_964188305.1). Taxonomy (NCBI): domain Eukaryota; kingdom Metazoa; phylum Chordata; class Lepidosauria; order Squamata; family Lacertidae; genus Podarcis; species Podarcis bocagei. Next base: position 38,614,574 of record NC_138135.1, on the reverse strand, counting down.
AGAGAGAGCATGATCAAACAAGTGTCTGTTCCAAGACATGTGCAGAGTGGATTAAAGTAATCAGCTGAAACATAGATTACCAAATCGCTTATTTGGTAATTAGGGGTTTCACCACGTTTTGATGCATTCCTACAGGTAATAAACTGGCCCATACAAATCCCTCATTGGTTTAGGAGTGCTATCACACTGTAGTAATTAATGGATCATCAAACTTCAGAAAGTTTGATCTAAAGTACAATGGGTTGATAATATAAATAAAAAAAAGCAAATGAGAAATTTTCCAATTTTCAACTGGTTTAAAATACGGGATTGTTATAAAAGGCTACTAAGACCAAATATTTCACCACTTAAAATTGGTATTTGACTTTGAAATAGATATTGATCATGGTGTTAAAATGTGACAGGAAACCAGACCCCCCCCCATATATTATTGTATTGAAGTACTTAGAGGATTTTTTGTTCCATGCACACTGATTGCACTGTTATTAATTATGTAATAATCAACAGTAAACCCACAATAACTAGAAATGTCTTGATGGGGCTCCATTGTCTTACAGTTGGTTTCAATTTATTTTATGCTAAACTGTGCACAATGTGGAACTTAAAAAACAGCAACTAATTGATGTCATGTTTTTTGTGTGTATTATTGAAGCTGGAATTGTGAAACATGTATTTTGCTTTCCAGAAGGATATGACGTTTGCTACAAAGTTCCTGTGATGACTTTGCCACATGAAGATAAAGCAGAAAGTGATGGAGCTGAAAGCGCTCCTCTTGAAGACGTTCAGTGCAAATTGAAGATACCCTGGGTCCATGTAATTCGCTACAATACTTACTTAACCAGACACTTGAACTTGAGCCCCATGCTTGGTAGGAAGTATCTCTTTTTAGAAAGACTATTGTCTTAGTGTGCTGTGCACAGACAACTGTTTTTCTGGAATTATTTCCGTATTGCTTTTATCATAGTATTTTTTAAAAAAATTTATTTTATTGAAAATTTTCAGTGGAATAATAAAGTGAAAGAAAAAGACACTTACAATACAATGCAATATGTAGCTATATAAGTAATGCTATTATTCCAATGAGTATACAATTGCTTTTTCCTTAGTATTGACCGTCACCCTACATCTGTGTCTTGAATATTATTCAGTATAATGGTGGGAGGGCATCTACACCCCTGATGTAGACACTACTGAACTAGGTGGACCAATGGTCTCAATCAGGGTAAGGCAGCTTCTTATGTTCCTATAAGAAAAAGTAGGCCTGGTCCCATCCCAAATGTGAGTATTCTTAAAATGCCTGGAGTATGGAACAGTTCCCTGATTAAAGGTCCCAGAAAGCCTGGTGCCTAGCCTGCCAGTAACCATATTAATTTTGTAACAGATCTATATGACAAACTTGTTCACTGGAGTTAGTTACTACGAACTAGTGATATCTGAAATGTCCTGGTTCAGAAAGCAATGAATAGTAATAGCGGTGGTGGTTGCTGCATATAACAGTATGGATTTTTGAGACATACAGAAACGAACAATGGCTTGCTTGTTTGACATCATTTGGTCCACAGCTTAAGAAAGAAAATGATGCAGAGTGGAGAAATGATTATTGCAGAGAGATAAAAACGATACTACGAATAATAAGATCATGATTTGTTTAGTGTTTATAATGTGTGCGTATTATGAATTGGAGTAGAAATAGTCATGAATTATCTTCTCGTCACAGCTGTTCCAAAAGCAGGTGCAGGCTTATTTGCTAAAGAAGATGTGCTGTTCACTTCAGTGTTTGACACAACAGTTACCCTGCGCTTAGCAGAATTGCATTCATTCTTAAAAGTCTATCTGCTTATATATTCTGGCTGCTGCCTTCAAGAACCTCCAAAACAGCTATATGGTTTTGAAAAACCTTGCTATAGTATGACTGTGCTTGGAAAGGTAATTTGTTAATAGTACTTAAAAAATATTTTTAAGCATTTACTGTGCCATTGAGAGCGTGCTCACTTATGGCTTATGTGTGTGGTACGGAAGCTGTACTACCCAGGACAGGTTGGGGTTGTGCAGAGTTGTTAAGGCAGCAGAGAGCATTGTTGGCTGTCCACTCTCCACCTTAGAGCAGATTTATGCCACAAGGTGCCATAGGAAGGCACTGGACATAGTAAAAGATCCATCGCATCCTGGTCACTGTCTCTTCGAGCTCCTGCTGTCGGGACGGAGATACAGGACGATGAAGACAAGAACGAGCCGTCTTAAGAACAGCTTCTTCTCCAGAGCGATCTCGGCCCTGAATGGGAAGCCTGGACTTTGAAAGTCATCTAATCTTCCTTGCTGTATTATACTGTATTGTTTTAATTAGTGTTTTTATAGTTGTTTTGATTTTGTGTGGAGTGCCCTACCTGGGTGGATGGAGCAGCCAAGTAATTTCGTTGTCCCCGAGAGGGGGCAATGACAATAAAGATATTATTATTATTATTATTATTATTATTATTATTATTATTATTATTACTACTTTCTGTATTTATGGCCCCTTCCTACGAAATATTAAAGGCGTCTCACAATCAAAATAATACAGAATAATAAAAACCACGAGTGATTACCAACATTGGTGATACTCAGAAAAGGCCCGTTCATTTTCCTGCCATGAGGAAAGCTCTTCAGAAATCAGACATATTGTGGAATTTTTGTTTGGCTTCTTCTGAGTAAACAAATGTGTATGGTTTTTCAAACAAGTTTTATATTGGGAGAAAAACTTGAACAAAGATAAACTTATGCTTAATTATTATAATTTTAGTCACTCTCAGGAGCACTGTTACCAAAAAGACAAACATCATGGAAATTACCTGCCAGTCTTGCTTGTAGCTCTGAGATGGACATTCATTCAGACAACAAGGCAACCAGTACTCCCATCAGGGAACTCTGTGTGCAGTGGTACCTTCCATCTTTGGAAAGGTCATTGAAAGAAGGGGAAACTATGGTAAGATTACAGAATTGGTGCTCTCTTTGAACATAAAGCATGAACTCCTTACATGGAGTAAAGTAAGGCTGTGGGTTGTGCCTGATGCTGCATTCCTTTCTAATTAAATCAAACACTGATTGATGTAGAATAAAAATACAAAAAGCTAAGCCAATTTAAGTAAATGTGGGATTCTTTAATTTATCTCATTCCCTTGGTTAAGAATTGGTCTCCTGCTGAATTAGTTATATAGTAAACCCAACACAAGAAAATATTTCTAGCAGACAAAGTACCGTATTTTTCGCTCTATAACACGCACCCGACCATAACACGCACGTAGTTTTTAGAGGAGGAAAATCCGTAGGCATGCCACCCGTAGGCATTTCCTCCATAACACGCACAGACATTTCCCCTTACTTTCTAGGAGGAAAAAAGTGAGTGTTATGGTGCAAAAAATACGGTAAATCAAACTGTTCACACTCTCACAAGGATCCAAAGGCCTGTGTAGAAAGGTGTGTCTTAAGCAACCTACAGAACTAAAGTAGAGAAGATGTTTGATGCAGGGGGCTTCAGAAGTTAGATAAGATTTTCTACATTCTGTTATTCAGCCAGAAGTATAGCAAAGCAATCTGCTGGGTGGAGAATTAGGTACCAATTCTACAAATACATTTTCTTTAGTTTTTACCTTACAACATATAGTGTGTCCATCTATGGACTAATCTAAATGTCATTTCTACAAGGATAATAAACATCTAATTGAGGTGTTATTTCTATACCTATTTCTGTTATATATCTTTCCTTCCTTTGTGTAGGTTTTGTTTGTTTATGCTTATAATACAAAAGCAGTCAAAATTACCAACATCAAGTCTTTCAATTCAGCCAATGTGTATTGTGGTTATTTGTGGATCCCACTGAACAGGTAACTTAATGTATTAATTTTGCTGCATGTTATATTGTATGTGAAAGAACATTTTTGTGCATGCTCTGGGTAGTTTGTGTTAAAATATTGCCTTCCACTTATTCTCTTCCAAAACCTTCCCCTTCCTCTTTTGTTCTCCTTCTGAGAAGTTAAGTGAGCAAGAGGCCCAGTCCATGCCTTCTGGATTGTTTGTCACCATCTCTCTCCCCCCCTCCCCATTTCTGTCAACCAGTGCCATACAAAAACACTGCTATAATTATGCATAAAGAGAAGCAAAGAAAACCATCTTAGTAAAGAATTTATTTTTATTACCCAATGAAGTATATTTTACTTTGTATGTATACAGTACAGTGGTACTTCGGGTTACAGACGCTTCAGGTTTCAGACTCTGCTAACCCAGAAATAGTACCTTGGGTTAAGAACTTTGCTTCAAGATGAGAACAGAAATCATGCGGCAGCGGGAGGCCCCATTAGCTAAAGTGGTACCTCAGGTTAAGAACAGTTTCAGGTTAAGAATGGACCACCAGAATGAATTAAGTTCTTAACCCGAGGTACCACTGTAATGATAGTGCAATTGTATTGTGTTAACATTTTTTTTCTTTTTTTTAGTGTTATTGCTGTACGTGAAAAGCTGTCTGATCTTAAGCTACAAATTGAAATGTTAATGCAAACTGTGAAGACTTCTCAATTAGAAAGTGAAACAGAGAGACATTCAAGTTCAGCGAAAACCGTGGCAAAGGTGCCACTTGATGAAAAAACCAGGGTATATAAAAATTGATAATTCAGGAAGCACTCCTACAACAATCAATGAGTGTGGCATTTATATGTATTTTGTGATGCTGTGAAGTTATGAAGAGTAACTGCACATGGCAATTGCAATAACTTCCATTCACTACAAGGCAGAATTAACCTTTCCTACCATACATTTTAACCATCTTCCATTTACTTCTTCCTTTTCTGTAGGGGAATTGCTAAAACATATAATACAGGCAATATGCTACGTTTCCAAATTCCCCCATACTTGGGAGTAACCCTGATGTGAGCACTATGTTTTAAGAGACCATTACGACTAAACAACAACAATTCTGACAAAGGCAGCTAAACTAATGATTGTTAGAAAGCAACGTAGTTGCTGAAAACTACTTCAAAAGAGCTTGCTCCTAAGATGCTTGCCCTATTCAGAGTAAAATTACATGTAACATTTTTTTTTTAAAAAAAATTTTATTGGTTTTTCAACTTTTATAAAGACAAAACACACACAAAAATAACAGAAGACAAAAACATGTATAAATTCAGAAAATCTTAATTTCCTAACCCTATTCCCTGACTTCCCCCACCCCCCCCTCGTGCATCCCAATTCCCAAAATTGTGTCAGCAAATTGGTATTTCTCCTCTTAACCATCTTATTCATCTTGTTACCTCTTTTATAAAGAAATATAGATTTTCCTAAGTTGGACTCAAGTTCTCTTCCATCGATTTCTCATTTTGTCTTAGTTAAAAGTCATATTAACCAAACCTAAAGGTCTTGAGTGTTTTTAAGATTCTCTTCTTCCCTCCCTCCCATCCCCGGTTTTTGTCCCTTCCCAATACAAATCCAAAATAACAGTTCTTAGCCTGGGTTCCTCACGTCCGAGGCTTTCATGTCTCTTTCAGTCCCTCTCCGCCGGTCTTGTTGGTAGTCCTTTGTGTCAGTCATCAAGTCTGGAAAAAGTTCTTTCTACATGTAACATTAAAGGCATGCCTGCCTCACATGCTTTGGATTACCCATATTTTTTCTTTATAAAAAGCATCTGTCTGCTCCCTGATCTGGATAAGAACTGTGATGTGGGGAGGGGACATTCTGACTGTCTTCCAGAGGGCATTCCACATCCTTTGGGATGGTGCCTCCTACTGGAACTTCTACTCATTTTCTTATCCGATGGATCCTTATTTCATTAGAAGCCTTTGGTGATATACTTTGGACACATCCACACCAAATATTTTAAGCACATGGCTTCCCCAAGGGAATCCTGGGTACTGTAGTAGTAGATGCTGGGAATTGTAGCTCTGTGGGCACTTTGAAAAGCCAAGCATACAGTGCCTACCAGATCACTCCTGTCTGCATGCTTGTTGTGTTGAAATGGTAAAAGAAAACTTAAAAGGTTAGTGAGGCAGAATGTACCTTTACAGAATGCTAATCCTCTAGACATTATTGGGATAGCACCTCCCACTGGAACTCATAGGCAGAGCCAAACAATCTGCCATTGTCAGATCAGTTCCTGGTGCAACTAGACTTCTCCACTGCCCTTTCCCTCCGCAGGAGCTTATGGGAAATGGTTTTTACTTTTTTTGTCAGCCATAATTCTTAGACTTTTTGTTAGCAAAACCATATTCACTTTTGTTTAAAAAAAATCAAGAGAGACAAGTCTAGAAATTTCCTTGTGATCTGTTTGCGATAACATCAGTGGAGTGGAGTGTTGCCAGTACAGTTGTTGTATGATGAATGCCAAGGAAAAAGTAGACCTTTATTTTCAAAGTAGGAGACATTTATCATGTGACACTTTTTCTTCAATATCTATTTTAATAAATGATTAATGATGCATGTGGTGGCATTTTACCTGATGGATATTGTGACAGCACAGACAACAAGTCACTGCTTTCATTATTGAAAAGCTGTTTTTTGAGTAGCTTGGATAACAAATATTTCAACCAATCATATAGTGTAGGTGGTCTAAATGGCAGATAGCACTGCTTTTAAAGGACCGTTTTGATTTTTTATGGAGTGTCACACATATTTTCACCCATAACTAAATAATCCTAGTACTGTATCTGAATAGGATACACTAAGAATTTGGCTGAAGCAGTGTAACCATAGGCTCTTCAGACTGTTCCAGTCAACTATGTCCATGCAAATATTTGGGACTGAGTTGCCAGATTATATGTACAATCCTTTAAATATAAGTTGATGATTCCACAGCAACATTTAGATTTCACAGTCTAACTTGCATTTTGCCATAATTTGGATCTGGCCAGTGACTCATGCAGTCCAACATCCTGGTCTTACAATACCTATTGTATGCCCATAGGAATCCCGCAAGCAGGGCCTGAGCACAACAGCACTATTGGGCCTTTGCCTAATAAAACCCTCTGTGACCTTTTAAACTGTTTCTGTGATGTTACTGTTTGGGAGAGCAACTATACCATGCTCCCTGGCATGAATTGATGGCAGTGGAGCATGAGGTTTGCAGTTTGCCTGCCAATTCAGTTTGGGAGGCAGAGAATAATCACAGACTTTTGCTCTTCAGCTGAAAATGAATTTACTGAGCATGGTGAGGAGCACCATTTATAGCAAAAGATGGGCCCTGCTGAGGCATCAGGCATAAGCCTGCATTTTATTAATGTTTGATCAGGACTTGTATATTAAAGAGTGAGCTTAAAAGATTTTCAAACGATTCATGCCAGGCAAGAAGGCTAGCTGCTTAAGAAAACCTTGGCCATTCTCCTAAGACAAGGGGCCCCTTTTGATTTATAGCAGAAAACAATTCTCAAAGTCGTAAAAGCTGAAAATACAGACTAAGAGCAGGACATTGACCCTACATGTTACAGAAGATAACAAAGGCAGAGATAAATATAATTAGGAATGGGCAAATAGTAAAATGATACCATGGGCCTCTCTTAAACCTTGAGCTGTATTTTCTAAGGCCAGAGGCAAATGGGAGAAAAAACATTTAGCTGGCAGAAAGAGAGGCTTTTTGGGAAGTCTTTTTAAAGCATCTAGCTAGGAAGTCTTTTTAAAGCTGTTTCTTCCTTAAACAGATAATGGGAAAAGCAGCTTGCTGAAGGGGGGGGGGATGTAAACTGAAGAGCCTTCTTCTGAAACTGTTTTAAACTGAGTTCTTCTTTTTTTTTTTCTCTTTCTCTCTCTACTTTAAAAAGGCCTTATTCCTTTTAAAAGGTTACCTATGATAATGTATGAAATATATTAGCTTAAATATATTGGCTTAAATGTAACTATGCAAAGGATTTAGAAAGTAACAGATTTAGATGTTAGATTCTTATTTCATAGAATCATAGAGTCCTAGAGTTGGAATAGACTACAGGGGCCATTGAGCCCAGCCTCTTGCCAGACAAGAAGACGCCATCAAATGCTGTCCTGATATATGGCTGTCAGACATTTGTTTAGAAACCTTCAAATGAAGGATATCTTTCAATGTTGATGTGAAACTCAAGATCCTTGACATATGTTTAAGATAAAAATTTAAGATTAACCATTTGTTTTAGAAGGCAATAGGGCAGGGAGGGCAAGAGGTGAGCTGGTAATTAAGATTCCTTGTTGAGACACATGTAAGATATATTACTACTTATTTGTCATTTATAGATGTAACAATATATAGCTCTTTGTGTTCCTTATAAGGACAGGAGGATGTGGGTGTATCTTTTAGGATTGGATATAGCAATCAGCCAATAGGAAATCCAACCAGGCTGATTGGACAGAGGCAGCCACAGGAGGAGCAAAGGGGGCTGGATTAAGGGAATATAAGGGCTGGCCATAATGGCAGGAGCCAGGCCAGAGCTTGGTAACCATATACCACTGTGCCTCTCATTTATTTGTCTGACAAATAAATAATTATTTTAATTTCTCTATTGCTGCGTTGAATATTTCATTCCAGCTAAGCGTTAACCACAAGCAGGGTGCTACATTTTATGGTGCCTGCGACTCGGATAAGTGGTCTGCTGGAACGCAGCGCCTTCGCCTCACTGGACGGGGTACAAGAGAGAGGACAACTGTGCCTACCCAGCGCGCACTGGAAAATTTTTTTCCAGGGGAACGCAGCAGTCTCGTCTGTCTGATACCCTGCTCACTGGCGGCGACGGACCGGGGGGAAACGGAACCAACCAAGGGTAAGTGCACAAAGGGATTTTTGGCCCTCCAATTAACTGGGAGGAAGAGAAGTCTTGATCAAACTTCTGCGTCTCAGTAAGTGGGAACTGAGTACGCTAGGTGGTTGGATACATCAGATGGTGATCTGGTGGGGGAAAAGGGAAGAATGGGAGGTAGTGTGTGGTGAAGTATCTAACGCATTGTATGTGTGAGAAAGTACAGAGCAATCTGTAGCTGACCTGAGTGTGGAGTGGGCAGTACTTCGGTTCCCAGTGAGGCGACTCCATCTGGGCAAGGAAACCCACGAAGCGTGTGTGTGAGTGACTGAGTGGATACTTCACAGGGCCATACAATGGGAGTTGGGGGTTCAAAAGGGGAAAATACACCTCTTGAATGTATGTTAAATAATTTTAAGAAAGCCTTCTCAGGGGCATATGGAGTCAAAATGACGCCAGAGCGCTTGAGAACGTTATGTGAATTAGAGTGGCCGAAGCAAAATACTGGATGGCCATCTCAGGGAACTTTTGATATAAATTTAGTAAGCAAACTTTGGCCTAACATCGCCAAAGAAATTGGAGGGTGCCCAGAACAATTTTCATATATAGATTCCTGGCTGAGCACATTAAATAAAAATCCTCCATGGATAAGGGAATGCAAAGTCCAACGATGCAAATTATTGGCTGTAAAAGCCGAAGCTAGGAAAGGAATCTTGCCAAATAAACTCAAACCCATTTTTGAGGGACCAGAGGAAGAGCTGCTTCCACCTCCACCTTATGCTCCACATCGAAGGGAGCCTAATCCAAACACTCCACCAGTTGTAACCCCAAGGCAAGAAAGTGGAATGAATAATGGGGCTGGAGTCACAGAACTTGATTCCTTGATAGATTATGAAAAATATTTTCAGGAGGCATTGGAGTCCTATAATAAAGCCCAAGCAGAAGTGGTTATTCCACCTGTGAGTCCCAGTAGAACTCCATCTACAGTCTCTTTTAGTGAAACAACTGATTGCCTACCCCAAACCCCTGTACATCCAAGTCCTAGAGAATTATTACAGAAGTTACAGGGAGACCTTAATCGGTCAGCAAGCAATACAGCCAGGCGTATAAAGCTGCTAAAAGAACGCCTTGGGACAAATACCATCCCCTATGATTTGAGGCCTCTAGAGCAAAGCGAAGAGAAAGATCACGTAGTAGCCCCTCTCAGAAGAGTATTTGATGCACTTGAGGAGCCTGTGCTGGTTAACGGGCAACTCGGACCACGGCCACCTCGAACTTCGACCCTGCAATATATTCCATTCACGACTACAGATCTGATGAATTGGAAAACACACACCCCATCTTTTGCAGAAAAACCTCAGGCTATGATGGACTTGGTGACTTCAATAATAAATACTCATAGTCCTACTTGGACAGATTGCCGCCAGCTCCTGAATACTCTGTTCACCACTGAGGAAAGGAGAGACATAATTGAAAAGGCACAGATATATTTGCGTGAGCAGGCCAGAGTGGGAAATATTTATAATATTGACCGTCATCTCCAAGACAACTTTCCCTTGGAAGATCCTAATTGGGATCCAAACAATGTAATTCACCTGGCCAGACTTACCACCTACCGCCAGACGCTTGTGCAAGGTATCCGCAGGGCATGCCAGAAGCCCACTAATATGTCTAAAGTCTCAGAAGTAGAACAGAAACCAAATGAGAGTCCAGGAGACTTTTTAGAGAGGCTGCAAGAAGCCTATCGTATATGGACTCCTTTTGACCCTGAAGCCCCTGAAAACAGCAGAATGATTACTGCTACATTTGTGGCCCAGTGCGCTTCTGACATTCGTAAGAAAATTCAGAAATCAGAAGGATGGGAAGGGATGCTGATGAGCCAAATTATGGCCATTGCACGCCGAGTTTATCGGAATAGGGATGAGGCTGAGAAACAAGAGAAGAAGAAGTGGCAGAAGGAAAAGATGGTGATGCTAGCCACAGCAGTGATGTGTTACCCATAACACACTGTTTCGTGTTCGGTGCACACCCACAAAAAGACTTAAGTTGTCACCTTTTGAGCTCCTGTATGGGAGACCGCCCTCCTTTGTTCAGGATATTCCAACTGACCTCAAACAAATAGGAGACCATGCGATACAGGGACAAGTGCAATCTCTCTCCCGTGTTTTTGTCTCTCTCCCGTGTTTGTTTGTTTCTCTTAACAGGTGGGTCCTCGAGCGCACGCCGTGCAGCATTGCCGTGCCGATTCATCAGCTCCAGGCTGGCATAGCATATGGGTGAAAGAGTGGAAACGTGATCCACTTGCACCTAAGTGGCGTGGACCTTACACCGTCTTGCTCTCTACTCCAACAGCGGTGAAGGTAGCTGAGGTGACCCCCTGGATTCATCACTCCCGTTTGAAGAAGTCCGAAGGCAGTTGGACGTGCAAAGGTGACCCCTCTAATCCTCTTAAACTGACTCTCTCCAAAAACCCCTGTATCTAGCCCTACCGGGAACGGGCTAGGTCACGGGCAACATTAGACGACCGGCCTGCTGCAGCCACAACCTGGAAGCTGGCTGACCTGCGCACGCCTGAAGCTTGAGGAGCGTCTGAACCAGAGACTGTGAGCGGGAAGATTCTCTTATACAATTGATTGACTGCCCCCTTGTGGAACAATTATCAGGGATATTACACATTGGGGATCCTCGGGATATATGTTTTGGTCTTGGTGGTTCCCCATTCCTGTCACTGGGGGAATTATATTGGGACTAATATTTATTTGCTATCACTATAAGGTAATCTTTTGTGGAAGGAATGCATATGCTAGACATCAACATGATTCTATTATTAATCCTGATCCCTTGGGAAGGGGAAGGGTCCTTGAATCTGGCCAAATTGACTAAATATGGATTCCGCCATGACCACAATATGTGGGTAGGTTTAGCTGAAATGGTAGCCAATGTTGCAAATAGGACCAATTGCCTTGTTTGCTCTCTCGGGCCAGATGATTCAGAGGGAGGTATGCCCTTATTACCGATACCATTAGATGCCATTGGTATGGTAAGCGAAATACCACACCAAACAGAAGTACAGAATTTCCCCGGATGGAACTCAACTAAACCATTACGAGTTATACCTGTACAAGGGGAATTCTGTGTACATAAATCATCAGATGCAGCTGATTCTACCATGATAGGCTCTTCTCATTGTCACTATACTTGGGATAATATTAAGAATACCTGGGCACACGATACTACCTATCGAACTCGGGATGCCTTGCCCTGTGCACCTCCTTTTATTCATGCATGGAAAGTAGTATGGAACATAACTGTGACAGAAAAAGGCAATCTAACATACTGCATTGTGAACTCTCTACCTCTTTTGCTATTTCGCCTTCTGTACTCCATGTACCAAAGACCTCAGACACGATGGTTGTGGTGGATATGTGGAGAATGGGCATACAAGAAACTCCCCTCCAAATGGAGTGGGACTTGTTTCCTGGGATGGGTATTACCACCAATGTAAATTATGCCCATTAGTTCGCCCAAGCGAACACGAAGAAACGCTGATATTTCTCATATAGCAGGAGGAAGTACCCAAAGTTGGAGCGGTACTGATGATTGGCCACCAGAGCGCATTATAGCCTATTATGATCCTGCCTCCTGGAATCCTGGTGAGCTCATACAAGGGGCACGGGATCCTATTTATAATCTAAACAGAATAATTCGATTGCAAGCAGTAGTGGAACTTGTAACCAATGCAACGGCCCGGAGTTTGAGACTTATTGCACAACAGTTGGATGAAAGTAGAGCCGCCATTTTGCAGCTGAAAATGGGAATGGATTATGTACTTGCCAAGCAGGGAGGCCTATGTGGAGTCTTGAACTTGACAGGGAATGCCTGTTGCTTTAACATTTCAGATAATGGTGAGGCAATCCGTGTGTTGGCCACAAAGATGGAGAATATAGCACATGTCCCAGTACAAACATGGGAAGGATGGGATATGGGATGGCTCACCAATTGGTTACCTAATGTCACAGGACTCAAAGGGATACTATTGTCTTGCTTGTTTTTCTTGACAGTAGTGGTAATGGTTTTATGTATGATGCCATGTATCATTTCATGTTTTAGAAGTACAATTAGCAAGATGGTTTCAAATGAAACTCTACCTCATATCATGGCCCTATACAGAGCTTTACCTCAGGAATATGATGAAGGTCAAGCTATCAAGGACACTTGGGACGAAGGTCCTTGAGCTTGAAAGGGGGGAATGAGGCATCAGGCATAAGCCTGCATTTTATTAATGTTTGATCAGGACTTGTATATTAAAGAGTGAGCTTAAAAGATTTTCAAACGATTCATGCCAGGCAAGAAGGCTAGCTGCTTAAGAAAACCTTGGCCATTCTCCTAAGACAAGGGGCCCCTTTTGATTTATAGCAGAAAACAATTCTCAAAGTCGTAAAAGCTGAAAATACAGACTAAGAGCAGGACATTGACCCTACATGTTACAGAAGATAACAAAGGCAGAGATAAATATAATTAGGAATGGGCAAATAGTAAAATGATACCATGGGCCTCTCTTAAACCTTGAGCTGTATTTTCTAAGGCCAGAGGCAAATGGGAGAAAAAACATTTAGCTGGCAGAAAGAGAGGCTTTTTGGGAAGTCTTTTTAAAGCATCTAGCTAGGAAGTCTTTTTAAAGCTGTTTCTTCCTTAAACAGATAATGGGAAAAGCAGCTTGCTGAAGGGGGGGGGGGATGTAAACTGAAGAGCCTTCTTCTGAAACTGTTTTAAACTGAGTTCTTCTTTTTTTTTTCTCTTTCTCTCTCTACTTTAAAAAGGCCTTATTCCTTTTAAAAGGTTACCTATGATAATGTATGAAATATATTAGCTTAAATATATTGGCTTAAATGTAACTATGCAAAGGATTTAGAAAGTAACAGATTTAGATGTTAGATTCTTATTTCATAGAATCATAGAGTCCTAGAGTTGGAATAGACTACAGGGGCCATTGAGCCCAGCCTCTTGCCAGACAAGAAGACGCCATCAAATGCTGTCCTGATATATGGCTGTCAGACATTTGTTTAGAAACCTTCAAATGAAGGATATCTTTCAATGTTGATGTGAAACTCAAGATCCTTGACATATGTTTAAGATAAAAATTTAAGATTAACCATTTGTTTTAGAAGGCAATAGGGCAGGGAGGGCAAGAGGTGAGCTGGTAATTAAGATTCCTTGTTGAGACACATGTAAGATATATTACTACTTATTTGTCATTTATAGATGTAACAATATATAGCTCTTTGTGTTCCTTATAAGGACAGGAGGATGTGGGTGTATCTTTTAGGATTGGATATAGCAATCAGCCAATAGGAAATCCAACCAGGCTGATTGGACAGAGGCAGCCACAGGAGGAGCAAAGGGGGCTGGATTAAGGGAATATAAGGGCTGGCCATAATGGCAGGAGCCAGGCCAGAGCTTGGTAACCATATACCACTGTGCCTCTCATTTATTTGTCTGACAAATAAATAATTATTTTAATTTCTCTATTGCTGCGTTGAATATTTCATTCCAGCTAAGCGTTAACCACAAGCAGGGTGCTACACTGCCAGGCCTCTCCTGGTTTGTTCCTGTTATTCTGCTTGAAAAGAAGAAAGTTTGCTTCCCCGTCTAGGTTTTTCTTCTGCTCCTGTTGAATACTTAAAATGTCCTTGAGGTTTTTTTCAACTATTCAGCCGGACAACAGATAAACCCAGTGGTTTTCAACATTAGCCTTGCATGATGGTGACTGTGTTTTGTACATAATTACAGTATATAAAAAATAAGAATCTACCGAATATAATAGATTAAATGCATACAATATAATAATATTTATATTCTCCCACTTTGCTACAATTAGGAAATGGTCAAACAGTGTTTCTCTGAAATAAGAGCCTTGTTGTCTGTTGACCCGCATGAGCCACCACCACTCACAGAGGTATGTTGTTCAGATTTTTAAATTATTTATTCCCCAAATTCAAGCATCTTCCACATAATTTTTTCCACTGGTATCAGTTTTTATGAATACATATGGTCACATTCAAATTCAGTTTGCTTCTGCCTTTGTTTGGTGCAGCCAGATCACCATTTGCTCCCATTCATTGCTCTCTCTTGTCCCTTCTTACCTTGCCCCCCCCTCTTGTTACTTGCTACCTCTGCTCTGTTGGTCCATGAGCCCTTTCTCATTTCTTTCTCTCTTCATCTTTTCCTGCTAAAATTCAGAGCCTTCCCTTGGTGGGAAGTAGATAGGCGGGAAAGACTTGGTGGCAAGCTTTTATCACTATTGTTTTCTGCACTGTGGTGGGAGATTGCAGGGAAGCCCCTTTCTCTACTGCTAAGGCACATGCTGCCTCAGATTGCTTCACTTTTTCTTCCTCTTGCTACCTTTGGCCATTTTTTATCCCTCCGGCTCACCTGAAAGTCAGTGTATTGCATCACACTTTGCATGCACATGGCACAATGCTCTCAATGGTGGATTTCATGCCTGCTTCAGCCTCCCTTGTGCCTTTTCACCCCACTGGCCACAAACCCTCATCTAAATGGCACCATTTGGATGCCACATTTGGACTGGAGCCTCCAGTAAAAACCACAAGTCCCCACAATAGCACGACTTATCCAAAGAGACTAGAAGGGCTCGATATATGAGAGAAACTACTGCCTCAGACCCCAATCAGGATAGGGGCCCCATTGGACATGTATGGTCGGAGCATAGAGCAGGCACAAGTCCTTAATGGCTTCTCAGCATGCCTCAGGTCACACTGTTAGTCCCTTGGTGGTTTTTTTCCTTGAAAAATGGGTGCTGGTACTCACCATGAAGTTGTTACAGTAAGTGCCACACTTTTTAACAACAACAACAAAGAGGTGCTGGTACTATGTACCCTTGAGTACCCCCTGGAAAAAATGCACTTGTCTCCTCTCATTCCTCAGAATGAATTAAATTCATTGTGACTTGCTCTAACTGGTTTATATAGGATTTCAGCTTAATTCTATTAAGATTTTTTGGTTTATTCCATGTTTGTGCTTTCTCTTTTGCAGATCCCATTTGACATCACTCTACCATCAATAAAGAATTTAAGGAAATTATTTGAGCCAGCTAATGGGTGTGTGATAATTGCTGGAAATGTTTTCAACTGGATAGTGTCTTTGCTCGCTTGAGTAAACATTGGGGAGTAACTTTGTTATTCATTCAACCTATGCAGAGTTGACAGTTTATAGAGTAATATGCTGTCATACTGAAGCCAGTTGTAAATTCCCTATTCCATGAGACGAAGAATTGGTCTCTATTCTTCTCTGGAATCGATAAAATATTTGAGGCAGTTGTAATAAACATACATTTGGTGTTGTTCTTTTTGACTTCTAAGTAGTAGTTTTCTATGTTCAGATTTAATTTACTATGTAAACTTTTTGGTTTAAAATATTTTAAACTTTATACTCCACAAACTGATTTCTGTTTCATTTTTGTTGTTCTAATAGAAAATTAAGATTATTTTTTTTGCTTCTGTATTTTTCCAGGCTTTATATCCTCTCCATAGTTGGAACAGTTAGTATTTCTTCTCTTAAAGCTACTTAGTAAATTAAATGTAGGTTTTTACATTTGTCTTAACTGCTTAGAAGTGATATTATTGAACCAGAAATGATTTTCTTACTTGAGCTTCTGGGATTTGAAGACATTTTTCCAGTGAATGTCCGCCTTTCAGTAGAGGTTGTTGCTTTTCAAATTTTGCAGGCTTCCATGCTGAACAGCAGTTGGTTGTTATTCATGAATGTTCAGGCACTACTGATATAATGCAAGCTTTTTATTGTGCTATGTCCGAGCTGTGCTCTGGCTATTGGGGTTTGGTCCAGGTGTATCTATCAACTCCCCTCCCCCTTGTAATTTAGTAATACATCCAACTATCAATTAAAGTCTAAACTAACCAACATGCTAGTCCTAAATGCTTTACTTGCTTTCAAATACCCGTGGTTCCATTGTATTGCTAATGTTTAAAAATACTGAATACAAAGATATTAAAAATTATTTAAAAATCATGCTTGTATTTTAGCTTTTCACTTTTGATAGTATTTATTTTGCAAGTTAGAAATGTGTAAATGGTCTCCACAGTCCTTTCTCTTGGCATGCAGGCTTGCTGGAGTAGGGAACTTTCCCCCAAAGCACTAAATTCCCTCATGTGAAAGTGATCAGGAGATGCATGCTTGAAGTGGGCAAGGCGAAAACACACTCCCTCCCATTCAAATATACTCACAGCTCTCTCTCTAAATACACACACACTCTTTCCCCCTTTCTCACCTTGTCTTCTGGTGTGCAGGGAAGTAACAGAGTTAACTGGTGACGTAGGAAGAAATCTGTTCCTTCATGGCCAACTCGCTGCAGAATGAGACATGTTAGGGGGTGTGACCTAGTGGGGAGCATGGCTTAGGAGAGTGCCCGGAGCTGGGTTAAGAAGTTTAGTAGGCCAGATAAAGTCCATGGACTGGAGTTTCTCACCCTTACTGAAGTTACTGCAGCAGTGGCTGCATAGGGAAGAAAATGACATTTTCAGCCTATATACACTCAGCACAGCTGTTGGGGAGGGTGGTAAGAATGTATAAGGACTCCCTTAATCCTAAAGCTCCTTTTCTCATAATACATACTAGAACCTTCATCCAGTGAAGCTACATATTGGAAGATTCAGAATAGATGAATATAGTGAACTATCAACCCAAATACCTAAGACAAGTAGCAAGGGGCTTAGTTCTCTCTCTCTCTCTCTTTAGTTAAAAGATGAATGAAATTCCCTCATCCTTTTTCTGGTGCTCTCCAAGAATACCTCCAGCAAAAGGGAAGAAAAGCATTGCATATTTGGTTCAAAGATAAAAAGCACAGCAGAATAAAGACCCACTCCCATTTTTGAGAAGGATTTTCCAAGAGATGTTTATGTATCATAAGCAAAAAGGCACAAGCTCATTTTTAAAGCACTTTGAAGTTCTGCTTGAGGCATAGTAGGCATCTTAATTAAAACGAGTAACACAGTTTGAAAACCAGATTAAAGGATATATTAGTAATTAAATTAAAATCTGTTTTAGAATCACTGTCTTTGCACAACAATCCACATGGTACCTGTCATGGCAATTAAAATAAACATTTAATATGACACTTGCCACATTTTTAAATAGTTTATGCTTTTAAGATATTTCTAATAAAGTAAGAATTTTCAACACCTCTTAACACAGCTGAAAAATAGTAAGGATGAGATTTTGATACTGCTGTAACCATAGCAACTGAAGCAAACATCATAGCAAACATCTGAGATTAAGAATTTGTTTTAAGTTCTAGAAGGATACACTGAAAAAATTACTACTATAAGGAAGTTGGAGAAAAGCAAGTTCTTATGCAACAATTCAATAAAATAAATTGTATGTCTGAAACTAAATAGATTTTCAAAATATATTTTCATGTTTTATTAATTATAATTCATGATTTGTTAAATTTCATGTCTGATGAATTTTTCAAATTGAACTAGAGAAATATCTTATAAATTAGGGCTGCAGAAAATAATGGACAAGCTCAGTTGGAAATCACAAAGTGAGTCAATTCATGTCTAGATATAGATGCACAAATGACCTGCCAGACAAGTGGCCAACAGGCCTCCTGAATACCTTTCCCCCAATTCCTCTGCCACCAATATTTTTTTTTCTTTTTAGTTTATGAGGAATTCCATCATCACAGCTAAATTCATATGCTGCCCACCCAGCTCACAGCACACTTGCATACTTTGGCCTAGGCGAAGGGAGAAATACAAGCTGCAGAGGAATTCCTAAGCCAGCCTATGCAAAATGACATGGCCAAGCTGGGGCCCAATGGGTCAGTGCATCTGGCTGTTAAGCAAACAGAAGGTTGGTGTTTTGAGCCCACCCAGGGATAGCTGTGGGCAAGATTGCTGCATTGCAGTAGATTGGACTCAATAACCCTTGGGGTCCCTTCCAGCTCTACAATTCTATGATTAAGAAACAATACAGGGCCACTGAAGACCATTGCCAATGCAACAGAACTGTCCTTCCCCACCCCGACCCCAACTTGTGAACAGAGATTGGGGATTTGGAAGGTTGCCAGTATAATTGGGTGTGAGGTGACAGGAAAATAGTGTCTTTAGCAAGGTGTGCTGGGAAGAAGCTGGGAGAATAAAGAGAGAGATCCCTCTCCTCTTGGGCAGGCTGGCCAAAGATAGGCTGGGAGAGATGCCTTCAACTTCAGTGCTGTAGGCTTGACCATGTGGGAACGAAGCTATCAAAGGGTGTAACCATATACTGTACTAACTTACCTAAGGGTAAGATCTGTTGAACTCCATGTGACTTACAAGAATGGCACAGTAAAATTCCTAGTTCCAGATGGCTTAGGACAAGGATCAGCACAACATCCATTCACACATTACAAAACATAAGGTTAATCTGTTTTTCAGCAGATGTAGTTTTGGATTCTGCAGCAAATTCTTACACCTAAATAGAAGTCATTGTAAAGGAGGACGGAGAAAAAAACCCTGCTTTCGATCCCACCTAGTCCAGCATTCTGTTCTCAGTGACCACCCAGATGCCTGTGGGAAGTTCAGAAGCAGGACCTGAATGCAACAACCGCCCTCTCCTCACCTGCGATTCCTAGCAACTGGTACTCAGAAGTGTACTGGCTAGTAGCTATGAATAACCCAATCCTTCATGAATTTGTCTTATCTTTTAACGTTGGCGTCCATCACTATGCTCAATCATTTTTGTTGCACATATATAAATCACATTTGATACCCCCCCCCTTCAGGCACCATTATTTTTGAGAAAATTTAATATGCTGCACCATGCCATATTATGGGAATAAATAATCCAGCCTTGTTTTTTTTTTAAAGCCTTGTCAAAATAAAGTAAAAAAAAAAAAACACCATTCATAGCCAAGTACAAACACCTTTGACTGTTCCATAAGCTTTCAAGAAAGTTCTTGACTGAGTCTGAGGACATCCCGGGCCCTGACAACAAAGCACCGGACGCGCAATACAAATTCAGTTAACTCTCATCATCATGATGGATCTTTTCACCGACATGAAACGATTATAAAGTGTTAACATCATCTGGCATGAACTTTTGGCATTCTCCTGTTAGCGCGTCAGAAGAGCACAACCAAGCAGCCCAGCTGCTTTCCACGAAGTCTCCAGGGAGCAGCCCAGGCCGAGCCACCCTCCTGGTCACACCAACGCCGCTTTTCAAACCAGCGGGACGAAACGACGACAACAAAAGCACTCCGCCGCGTGACCTCACCAACTTCGTTGGCCGACGGTTCGGTTTGAATGGAAGCCCCGCCCACTTCTTCCTCTCTCCCCTTCAACCAGGGAACGCGAACGCGGCTCCTTCTCTCTTTTGTCTTCCCTCGGCTGCCGTAAAGGAAATTCGCTAACCCGCGGAGGGGGGGTAGTGAGCCCAGTCCCGCGGTGGATGTTGGGACGGGCCGCTAAGTTGTAAGGAGCGCGGAAGCTGCGCTTTTAGTGGCCCCGTTTTGCCTCACGAGATAAAGAAACCGAAAGCGGCGGCTGCTGCTTCGAAAGTTTGGGGCTCTTCTTCTGCCCAGCGACCGGGGAAATGAGTCGCATGGGGTAGAAAGAAGACTTAACGCGGGGCGTCCCGGCCAAGCGGGGAGGTGAGGAAGGGGAGGCGCGCGGAGGGGTGTCTGTTATTGTGGGTGTTTGGGGGGAGGGGGCGGTCCCTGGCGAGTTACCTGACAGCTGGCGGAGTTCTCCCTCTGGTCCTCGGTGGCGATTTGACAGAGGCCCCTGATTGGCTGGGATTGGGCGCTTGTTTTGCCCTGAGGGGTGTAGGGACCCTTTGTCCTTTGAACTGGTTGCCCCACCTGGAACAGCTTTATCCGCCCTCAGTGAGAGGTGGGAGCCACCGGGTGGGGATGTCTCGGCCCTCCTCCTCCTCCTGCCCCCCTTCTCCTTTGCCCCAGGTTGCTCCCCTTGGAACTACAGTGGTACCTCGGGTTACATACGCTTCAGGTTACATACACTTCGGGTTGCAGACTCCGCTAACCCAGAAATAGTACCTCAGGTTAAGAACTTTACTTCAGGATGAGAACAGAAATCATGCTCCGGCGGCGCGGCGGCAGCAGGAGGCCCCATTAGCTAAAGTGGTGCTTCAGGTTAAGAACAATTTCAGGTTAAGAACAGACCTCCGGAACGAATTAAGTACTTAACCCGAGGTACCACTGTAACCAGAAGCGGCTCTTGAACTGCCACAGTGTCTCTTACAAAGCCGGTGTATACTGCCCTATATGTACCCACGGTTCACAGGATGAAATCGGAATATAAAACCACAAAGTACATAATCAGAATATTTAAACAACAACCCCATAACCTCCCCAACACATTTTAAAAGGGCATAGGATATCAATCAAATTGTTTCTTAGCATAAGAAAAAGCCCTGGTGAATCAAGGCCAAGGCCTGTCTACTTCAGCAACTTGCTGTCACAGTGGCGGTCCAGATGCTTATGGGAACCTGAAAGCAGGGCCTGAGTGCAACTTCACTCTCCCCTCCTGCTTATGGCAAATGAATAAACTAGGTTACCGCCACTGAATGCTTGACCCTGAGCGAGCAACTAGCTAGGCAGGCAGGATGGAAGCAGGTTCATTGCAGCTTGTCCCCCATCAGCAGCATAAGTGTTGCTCCATCCAATTTTTTTGTCACACCAAAATCACATTTGTGAATGGAGTGGCATTTGTAGTCTCATATTGAATGTGGACACCCACACACCAATTTCACTTTATCTGTTAACTGGTGGTAAGTAGCAGTTCTATGGCAACTTCATAAATGCTCCTACCCTTCTGTATAAACTCTAGGCTGTTGGTCTTCAACTGGTGCCTTGGGACCCACTATCACCTGATGTAAGGTGGATGTCAACAGCAGTTTAATGCTTTTCAATTGAAGTTCTTATTCTTACTATATACTGGTTTTAGTAAATGTTGGGTGGTTTTTACTATGTTTTGATGCAATTAAAAAAGTTATTTGTAAGCTCCTTTGAATCTGTTCAATCAATACAAGCAGGTAGAAATTCTATAATAAGGTGCATGGGAAGCAGATAATTTCTGGATTTTCTTTCTGAACTTGTCTGCTGCCTTACAATTTAGTGGGACAGGCATCAGAATTCAAATGTGATTTGCCAACATATTTTTTTCCAGGCGTGTCCTGAATGATTATTGTTGGAAATTGGCAATTCTTTGTTTTTACTTAAACACAGATTTAACAGTCTGGAAATTAGATTGATACAGGAAAGATCCACATAAGATACCTTTCAATATATATCCTGCAGTATCTGTGCTACATTGGGCTGTGGCTTGTGACAGGTCTGTTTCTATAGTGGTACCCCAGCTATGGAACTCTTCTATCATAAATGTAGCAGGGCACCTACATTTTTGAATAGAGTTCACTGTCAGATGAAGACATACCTCTTCATCAAGGCTTTTGGGTGCACTTGTTTTTGGTAACTGCCGCTGCTGCCCATTTTGGTATGGATTTTAGTTCTTTTTAATTTCTAATGTTGTGTTTTGTAGTTTTTTTTTAAATGTAAACCATCCAAGGTCATTGGTGGTAAAGAGGAGCATAGAAACTAAATAAATAAGGCAGCCAGAACTAGGATTGACCTTGACTGTAGCTTTTAGGATGGTGATATTTAAGAGCTTGCTCTTCTCTTCTCTCTCCCATTCCTTTTTCCTCATGTGTTGTGTCTTTTTAGATTGTATGACTGAGGGCGGGGCCTGCCTTAGAACTGATTTTGTAAGCTGCTCTGAGAGTCTGTTTGCCTGAAAGGTGGGTATAAATGCTGTAAATAATAATAAATACTTGAGTAAATAAATCCTGGAATGTTCATAATTCAGAATGAATTCAGAATGCATCTCAACATATGATTTTAATTGCTTTTGACTTTATATTTGTCTCACATGGAACTTCAAAACAGGTGTTTATTTTCATAATTGATCTGATCATTTCCCAACAATTAGCTGTGAACATAAGGCAGCACCAACAGGAAATGTCTGGGCTTCAAATGTTTTCCATAACTTATTGCATTAACCTGCCTAGCTTTACACTTCTGCCAATTATAACAAAGAATATTTTGTCATTTGGAATAATTTTTAATAGGTATGACCAATCTCACCTGCATTTTCTTCTTTCTGCTTCTAGGTGCAGCCATGCAGGAAAGCATCCGATTTGCTTCATCAGGAGATGATGATGTTAAAATATGGGACGCTTCATCCATAACTGTAGTGGAACAGTTCAGTCCCCATTCTTCATCACACCCAGTTAGTTCTGTATGCTGGGGCAGCAACAGTATCCTTTGCCACTTCATGAGGCACAACATCTAGAGCTATAGCACTCATTGTTTGGTGGCAATTTTTAGTTTTGTCTCTGGGGCCAGTGAGCTGTGCTTTAATACAAACAAACAAGCCACAGATACATTTGCAGTGCTAATGTGATTTAATTGATATAATTAATGACCTATAGTAGCAGCATCTACATGGATTTTGGGCATCCACATAAACTATCATCCGTTAAATAGCATCTGTGCTGTAACAACTGAAAGAATATGAATAATAAGTCAGCTCTGTTCTTTAAAATTCCAAATACCCCTGGCCTCCGGAGAGAGTGAACAAGCATATGTGAGAACAAATGTGCTCAAGAGCAAAAGCTGAATTTATCAGAGTATGGATATGGAATGCATTTCAAAGGTGTATGTTCCATTTGAATATACCTCGTTTACTTCTTACAGACTGCCTTGGCAATTTGGTTCAATAACAGCTTAGTTTAAACCAGGGGTCAGCAAGGTTTATCTTGCCTGGGACGGATTGGTCCCGCGGAGATCCCTCTGTGGGCCAGATTGCGCGCGTGCCCACGTTTTTCTGCATCTGCAGACGTGATGTGCGCAGATGCGATTTTCGGCGCTGCGGAAGCGAGTCCCTGCGGCGTGCGGCGACAGTTTAGTGCAGCATGAGAGTGGGCAGGGGCGGCTCGGGGGCTAGTAAAATGACCTCCGCAGGCCGCTTCCGGCCCATGGGCCTTAGGTTGCTGACCCCTGGTTTAAACTATCTTCCTGCTTGTGATTTCTCTTGGATACAGATGGCTATAAATACCTCCCCTTGTGTTCTTCTTCATGCCTCTCCTCCAGGACACAGAGGAGGAACGGTTATATATGTGTACATATTCTCATTCTCAACCCCTAGAAGCAGCTGCCATTAGTGCTGCATTGTTTCTCTACTGTTCAAGGGAAAGACTGTGGTAGAACATGTGCTTTGTGTACAGAAGGTCCCAGGTTCAATCCCAGACTTCTCTAATAAGGAGGATTATGCAGTGCTTCTTGGGAGAAAAGCAATGACAAACCTAGACAGCATCTTAAAAAGTAGAGACCTTGCCAACAAAGGTCCGTATAGTAAAAGCTATGGTTTTCCCAGTAGCGATGTATGGAAGTGAGAGCTGGACCATAAAGAAGGCTGATTGCCGAAGAATTGATGCCTTTGAATTATGGTGCTGGAGGAGACTCTTGAGAGTCCCATGGACTGGAAGAAGATCAAACCTCTCCATTCTGAAGGAAATCAGCCCTGAGTGCTCACTGTAAGGACCGATCGTGAAGCTGAGGCTCCAATACTTTGGCCACCTCATGAGAAGAGAAGACCCCCTGGAAAAGACCCTGATGTTGGGAAAGATGGAAGGCACAAGGAGAAGGGGACGACAGAGGACGAGATGGTTGGATAGCGTCTTCGAAGCTACCAGCATGAGTTTGACCAAACTGCGGGAGGCAATGGAAGACAGAAGTGCCTGGCATGCTCTGGTCCATGGGGTCACGAAGAGTCGGACACGACTAAACGACTAAACAACAACATGCAGTGTCCTTACACAGTCTTTGTTCTTGAGGCAGTATGCATATTTGTTTCTTCTTTCCAGGAGGGATATAAGATGAGGAAATAAGCAGTGCCAGGGCTTTTTCTCCAGATGTGCTAGATATGGCCATGCTCTGTAATATGAGGGCCCCACCGCAACCCAGAGTCGTCTGCGACTGCACTTAATGGTCAGGGCTCCTTTACCTTTTTATGTGCAAGTGAAGCTGCATATGTCCACCACTCCACACTGGCTGTCATGTCTTAACCCTAAGGAATTCTTTTTATTTTTTTTATCCAAGAACAGAGTGAGGAATCATTTCCCTCCTGGGCAGAGCCCCAGAGGAACTGGGACTGAAGTCTATGCATTAGCCAGTTTACTTAATGCAGTATCATTTCATTGATTAGGCATTTGGCAGGAGACTGCAAAAAAGTACTGTTTTCTGGGTGGCTTATTGGATTGGTTATTTATGGTTCTGTTTGCTTTTTAGAAAATATATGCTATGCCTACAGTGTCATTTATATTTTATTTGACCTCTTTTATCCTCCAAACCGTTAGATTTCTTTAGATTGTGAGCCCTTTGGGAACAGAGCTGTTGACATTTAGAAAATGCTGTAAGCCGTTCTGAACCTATTTACCAGATGAGGATATACATCTAATAGAAACAAAAGCTTAGTTCAGCTAAAAGTTACCCCAAATGATAAGAAATCAAGTGATTTCACTTGCATGTGTGAATCAGCTCTTAGTAATGTTCATACAAAATACCTGATTCCAGTAGTTCATTGTAGCTAAATGTCCCCTGCTTCCTAGGTAGGGATAGTGAGTTTTCATACCAGCTACTCCATTCTTTTCTGTATCATAGGCATCTTTCTGACCATGCACATTTGATTGGGTGCATCTTAGAAGATGCTTGCTTGGATGTTTGATGGAGCCTTACCTGCCATGTTTATCATTAGAATGATGTCAGGGGATAGTGCAGATGGGGCTATATACAGGCAAGCACAAGAATGGTTTGCTTGGATAATGCTTGGCTTTCTTATTCATTCACAACATGTTTCTGTTTGTAAGAAGGTAGGTTTTGGATGTTACAGTAAATTTAGCAGTGTAATTTCTACTGAAAAAGAATTTAGTAAAAAATACCCTCTTGATTGTTATTTGGTGTCAATACTGTATTTTAAAACTGTTGCATCTTGACCTGGGACCATATAGTGAAAGGCATGTAAGAAAACCAGTAATGATAACTGAAGTGTTAATTTTTCTAGGTCTTGAATTTTCCTTGCGTTGACAACTGTCATACAAAGGAAAATCTCCCAGAATAAATAGTATCATTGAGAAGGGACACTAGTACATACCATTTTTGATAAGTCTGTGTTCTGTGTCAGGGAGTCTTGTGCTTTTCCAGAGCTGTCACCCAATGACTCTGATCTTCTTGCTTCTCCCCCCGCCCTGCAGTGTGTAGGTGCCATTCAGCACAGCAGAAGCTGCTTTGAATTCATCTGTTCCTCTAATTGCTGAAGGCTTTAGTTACTTCGGGATGTCTGAGCCATTAAGTAGATCTTGTTGGCTGTTCGGGATCAACGGTACAGCAGCTTGTCATCCTGTGTTGAGTTAGACAAGCTTCAGCGCATGGAAAGCAATGTACTAATGTACTATGGCGCTAAGGAAGGAAATCTCTTTAGACGTTTTCTGTTTTGCTTAAAAGTGACAGCTAAATGTTAGAGATGAAAGTTACCTTGTACACACCTGAAATAGTGGGCTGCAGAAGATCGTAGGCATATAGAAGGTTTTTGTTCTTTTCTAAAGGCCGTACCTTTCATTGAGAAGCCACCTTGACACATTGTTTGCGACAATTGTTTAAAATAAAGGATTGGTAATACCTGAAAATCTTAAGCAGTTTAACTGTTTATAATGTAATTTGTGTTGCTGCAGAATGGGACAGGTGTAAGTAAAGGAGCCCATATCACTTCTTTGTGGGCAAGGGAGTATTCTAAAGCACACCTGTATAGCTCAAGCAGATGATGGCTTGTAATAAACAGAAGCAAAAAACAACAATACCACAGCCCTGTACAGATTTCAGCTGGCAAGTTTTATATGGAGGAATTCCATCCTGACTTCAACAGTGGCAGTCAGTGTGATACTGAAACTTAGGGGTATTTATCTGCTTTGGTTTTATTGCACTTGTCTAGTGTTTGTTTGAAGTGGGTGGATGTAAGTGAAGGGGGAGGTGTTAGAAATAAACATTCTCTACATCAACAGGCTGCTGTTCAGGTTCTGGCTTAATGTCTTGATGTAATTTTGTGGAAAGTGTACTCAGTTGAGTGTTAATATCTTGGGCTGAAGATCTGGAGATATCAGATGCCCAATCTGTGGTTGGCAATTCCACTGCTTAGCATTAACACAGCTAACTTTAGAATGCATTGGATCACTACTTTTTGCAATCACATTTTTTTATCACAAAAATACTAGCAGCAAATACTGCTTTGAAATGGGGATAGAATTTGTGGGCAAGTAGAACAAACTGGACATGGAATAAGTTGCACTTCTCTGTTGGAGGAGTATTTTTTAAATCATAAACTTGTGTTAAATGGATGCAACGTGGAGTTCATCTCTTGAAAGGACAAATCCTCTCAAAACTGGAATGTTTTCCCATATCTGCTTTCTTTTCTTCATTAAACAAAACTGCATAGTATATAAAAACTAACAAAGACACTTGAATCAACAGTTTTCTGTTTTGAATTTTATGCTAGCATATGTTGTTTAAGGGGCTTGGATTAATACTTCCCCCTTTTCAGCTACTATATAAACTTTGTGCTATGTTCCATGACACCTGTTTCAGATAATTTTCTGGTCACTGCTTCTGCTGCTGGTGATAAAATAGTGATTTCAAATGGTAAAGGTAAACCAGTTCCACTCTTTGAGCTAGCTGAAGGGGTAAGTAAAACAGACTTGTTTCTTCGGAGCCATAGAGTGTGACTTTCTGCATGTTTACTTGGAAGCAAGTCCCATTGTGTTCAGCAGATAAGTGCACCTTTACCTTGGAGTAAACCCCATTGAACACAATGGGATTGACAGAATAGACACAGATAGGACTTACAGTTACTTCATCTATTCCCTCTTTCAAAATAACAGATTTTTTAAAAAATGTAGTTATACATAAGTATATATCTGGAGCACAGGGTGATCCTAAAAAAAAAATACTTGAAAAGGTCCCATTGTCTTAATGGAGAATGCTTCCAGTTGAAAAACAAGCCATATTGCCTACTGCCTCTGTGGCTTTAATTGACACTCGTGCGAGCCAAGGAGTTGTACCAAACGTACATGACACAGTCCTCGGCCAGAGCATTTGTGCATGTAATTTGTATACAGTATTATAATGAGCTACTCAAATTTAAAATTGAGTAAAGTTGACATTCCTCTGTGTATGCTTCAATTTGGAATGCTAACCCCACAAGTACAGTGTTAAAACTAATGGGGTTAAAAGGATGCTCAACTCTGTTGTTTACTGAGTTCACTGTGCCTTGCATTTTGTTCCATCTGACTTCCTGATTTCCAAAGTCTAACTGAATTTGGTACATGTCATTTTACTCCCCTTGTAGGCTGCTGAGTGTATATGTTCATTGACCAAATTGCAGTGCAATTTTATAAGTTCACATTGCTAACTTGCAAGCGGGTTACATGTTGTCTGAACAAAATCTGAAAATTAATAAAAAGGGAAAATGGTATTTCAGGTATTCACTGGGGCGGGGCTGGAAACTGGGAAGAAATTGGAAGTGAGAGAATTTTATTTGCCATTCTAAAAAGAATATAGCTTGCTAACAACTTTGAGTGAGTACCACAGAGGCTGGCTTTGTTTGGATGCAACTCTAAAGCAGGGGTGACTAATCTGTGACTCTCCAGATGTTGTTGCACTCCCAATTCTCAGCAGCCTGAGCCATCATTGCCAATGGTGAGAGATGATGGAAGTTGTAATCCAGAGGACCACAAGACAGCACTCCTGTTCTAAACCATGCTTTAGCGCAGGCATAGGCAAACTCAGCCCTCCAGATGTTTTGGAACTACAACTCCCATCATCCCTAGCTAACAGGACCCGTGGTCAGGGATGGTGGGAATTGTAGTCCCAAAACATCTGTAGGGCCGAGTTTGCTTATGCCTGCTTTAGCATTATATGGAGGAGCTGCAGTGAACATTGGCTCTTGAGTTCCCCCTTGGCTCTTTTCCAGCATGACGAAGAGGGGGATTTTTGTGTTTCTGTATTCTGCTCTGGTCAGACCTCACCTGGAGTACTGTGTCCAGTTCTGGGCACCACAATTCAAGAAGGACACTGACAAACTGGAACGTGTCCAGAGGAGGGCAACCAAAATGGTCAAAGGCCTGGAAACGATGCCTTATGAGGAACGGCTAAGGGAGCTGGGCATGTTTAGCCTGGAGAAGAGGAGGTTAAGGGGTGATATGATAGCCATGTTCAAATATATAAAAGGATGTCACATAGAGGAGGGAGAAAGGTTGTTTTCTGCTGCTCCAGAGAAGCGGACACGGAGCAATGGAGCCAAACTACAAGAAAGAAGATTCCACCTAAACATTAGGAAGAACTTCCTGACAGTAAGAGCTGTTCGACAGTGGAATTTGCTGCCAAGGAGTGTGGTGGAGTCTCCTTCTTTGGAGGTCTTTAAGCAGAGGCTTGACAACCATATGTCAGGAGTGCTCTGATGGTGTTTCCTGCTTGGCAGGGGGTTGGACTCGATGGCCCTTGTGGTCTCTTCCAACTCTATGATTCTATGATTCTATGAATTTCCTTTTAACTTGTCTGCTGAACCTAAACAAATTGTGGTTGAAACAAACCAGCCTTATAGCTTAGCCACAGTTTGTCTGGCTTTGGACATCATGGATAGTTGCAGTAAATCTAAAATGGAAGTGAAAAATACTAAATTCCACACAGCTGTACCAGAGAGGGATTACAAGAGGCTCATTGTACCTGTTTCTCATAAAGTTAAATCACTGTTTAGTGTTGTGTCTGAATAAGGTGATATGGTGTGCATAAAATGTATTTGTATTGATTGGCTTTTGTTAGCTGTATTGCAGCTACTTTAATGAAACCCAGACATGCATTAATGAACATGGCTGCGAGTCTTGAGAGAGATCTTTTGATACATTGCTGAACATAAATTTCTGTTCTCGGCCCATTATTAACAACAGAACATTCCTGCCCTCTGGTTTGTGGTGACATAGGGCCTTAGACTGATAAAATGCTCTCTCTAAGCTTTAAATAAGCAATCAACACTCAACAGTGTTCTTCAGATCGTTATGTTAGTTGTGATCTTTTTTGTCACATGTACAATGATCTCAGTTTTATACAAAAGTTTTTAAAAGGTGCCTATATGCAAACATGGGCTTTCAATCCAAGGAGCTTTGTATCAATGTGAAAAACTTGGAAGACAGTTTGAAATGTGCAGAGGAAGGAGTGAGTGAGTGATGCCTCAACACTGTTTAGTATTGGCTAGTCGATATATACTACCTCAGGCAAGCAACCTGCCGCTTCTTTGACTGGCCACACCAAATTCCCCACACCCTTCCACCCCAAAGTAGCATACATTCTTAAATGAACAAGCAGACAAGTAACTGCATATTAATTCTCACGATGCTTAAGTCCGTGTTCCAACATCTTGCCAATACTTGCTCACCCTTGGGGATAAAGAAAATCATAAAAGGAATATTGTAGAATCTGTTTTTTATGTATGTTAGCTTTTGGAGCATGCTGTTTGCAAATTACATGCAAGCTAAACATGGTGAATTCCTCTTTTCCACTTTCCCCTAATTTCATTTTCTCTACCTGTATTTGATGAAGAGTATTTGCCCTTTTACCTCTTGATTAATATTCACATGATCAACAGTCATGGGGAGAGTTGGGTCACCCCCAGCCACTTGCTCTGCCACATATTCAGCGTTCTGAATTGCACAGGGCACCTTTGCATGTATTGCAGGCTCACAGCTTCAGGCATTTCCCTCCAGTGTATGGAGGTCAGCAAGGCTGGGTGATGGGAAGGAGTCACAGTAAGGGAGTCTAGAAGGCATGGCCCTGCTGTACCCTTCAGTAGTATTAATCACATAAGGGGCAACAAGAAACAGGGCTATAGAGTGCTCTATATTTCATTGACTTGCACAACAAAACTTCATTGAGGCACTCAATCCTGAACATAATATGAATCCCACAGAGGGAAGAGTGGGTCTGTGCTCACTGGCCTCGCTGCCTCTGTTTCATCCCCATCACAGAATGTCTGAATTGGAGACCCTGCCCAACATTCAAAGCCTCCTCACATACTTTAGAACCCTGCCAAATTAAACAGCCGGATAAGAATATTGGTTTTAATGGACCTTGATTGCCAACTCAGGTTGAATACAGAGTGCCCATTTCTTGAATGGGAGGCAGAGGCTTCTGCTGGAGGAAATGGGAAGTGGTTTTTCTAGATTCCCATTGTCATGACCACTTCCACATTCTTCCAGAGGGTCTCGCAACATTCTGGACTGATTTTTTGGAGACTGCAGGGGAAAAGATGAATTGGTGAGATAGCTTCCTCAATACTGTACCTTTCTCTGGGTTTGGTTAGGGATTCCGTGAGTAGAACTATACACGTTTAACAACAACAACAACAACAACAAATCCTACTTTACTGCAAGGGCCCCTAAATGATACTATGTTTTCCCCTTTTTATTCCCTCCCTAACCAGGCAAAACAAACCTGTATAAGTTTGAGTTCTAATTCAATGTATATTGCAAGTGGAGGTGCGGATAGCACTGTTAACATATGGGATTTAAAGTTCAGAAAACTTCACCGAGCTCTTAAGGTAAGACAAAACCACTTCCTGTTTTATCTATTTGTCTATTAAATATGACTCTGAAAAAATACCCCCCCTCAAAACAAACCCTCTAGCTTTGGGTTCTGATCTTTAAAGCCCAAATTTCAACTCAAGTTTTTAATTCCTATCACCATAGGTGTCTGTGCTAGCAGCAGGCTTTGTGGACTGTGTTGCTATATAAGGAATATTTTCAAGCTGTCATTTTATTACATTGTATCTCTGAATGATTATTTGAGTCTTCAGAAACCATGTTATGTGAAGTTGGCAGTGAGTGTCGGGGCTGAGCACTCCACTCCCTCCACTTCTCTTGCCCCTCGTGTTGTGTGCTGCCTTCAGTGCGAAGCTCCTTGCTTGTATTAAGCCAGTCTTCGTGTTTGAAATGGGGAACTCTGGCTCTGTACCGGTTAACAAACCTGAATGTGTTTTTCTACAGTTTTCTGTTTTTTTAATCAGTTAATCCTTTTAATCTGTTGATAATCCCTGTATACCTATGCCACCATAATTATGGAATTTAGTTTCAATGCTAATTTTAGGATTTCTAGCTTTATAGTTGCCAAATGGCAATAAAGCTCCTCTTAAATAACTAGCTTTTATTTGAAAACATAATGCTTTGACATTTATATGTATGCAAATGTAGGATTATCTGGAAGACTGACAGTTCTTAGGTAAATAGCTGAGCAAAAATTGTATGTGTTGGAGAAACAGTTGATGTAACTGTGCTATATTGGAATAGCATTTTGTATATACTGAATCCGGGAAACTTTTGAATACATGAACTCTATACATGAACTTCTACGGATACATTATTATTAAAAACACTACTTCTATCACTGTAGAATAGGGGTAGGCAGATGGTAGATGAGATCTCTGGGTGATTTTTGGCTTGATCATATGGGAGATGGTGATCCTTCAGATAGTGGCCTCAAACTGTTTAGCTATTGCAAGTTTGAATACTCTACCATGTGAAGGAGTTGCGTGTTAGGAGGAACATTAGATTAGGCTAGGCTTGCCTGATGTGCTGGCTTTTCATTGCCAGAGTTGTCAGTCTGTTGGATTTCATACCTGACCCGCAGCAGAAGGTCCCAGGGCAGGTGGCAACAATATAGAAATGCTAGATTAAAATCAATTGAAACAATTCAATTCTTGATGTGGAGGATTCATTTGTGGGATTAGCCCATCTTCCCATTGTTCAAAGTTGTGCCTTTCCCCCTTAGACGTGCAGGTCAGGGTCTTAGTCCTGCTGGGTCTTTTAATTTTTGATACCAACCTTTGGAGATTGAGCCAGTTACAAATCTAAATATGAACTTTTTAACTGATAGGCTTCTGGAATAGAATATAACCAAACACATGGAAGTTAGCTGGGTCCATTGTCAGCTGCTGCTTTGTGAAGCCCTAAAAGTGTGAGAGAGACAAAGCTGGATTATGCCGTGTGGCTTGAATACTTGTATTACTTTAAACCTGACAGAACAAGAGAGGTTAAAAGGATAACTACCTTTTGTAAAAACAAGAAAACCAATTGCAACTGGCTAATATTTGCATTTTCTTATCTTCTTTAGGATCACAGAGATGAAATAACTTCTGTAACATTTAATTGGAATGATTGCTATATTGCTTCGGGGTCTATGAGTGGTGAAATTATCCTGCATAGTCTTACTACGAATTTATCCAGCACTCCATTTGGCTTTGGCAGCAGTCAGGTAAAGTGTCTGTGGAATGTGGTTCCAATGGGTCAGCTGCAGTGTGTCATACAAGTGATGGTTGGGTCTAACCATTTGCAATTAGATTTATAATTAATTGTCTCTCCCCCAGGTAATTGTTCTGCACCCCCAATAACTTCCATACTTGGGCTGCAATCCTATGCACCCTTACCTGGTAGTAAGTCACGTTGAATACAGTGAAACTCCCCCCCCCCCCGAGTAACAATGCATAGCATTTGGGTGTTGGCATTTCAGGAAGCCCATGCTAAACTTGTGTATTGAACTTGAGCTGCCCAACCCCACCCCCAACCTTCCAGTTCTGCAGTGTACTGTACAAGCAGTTCCTCTATCCCTGACGTAGCACCTTTGTCCATGCTACACAGTAGATTGCTGTGGAACTGGGTCTTTTCATGTGGCACAACCTCTTGATCATCTTCTGCACATCTGATTAAACTTATGTGTCATGGCAAAATGGGTTATCAGAGTTGGGATAGACTTGCAAGTCCTTGCAAGGAAATAGGACTTTAAGGGTGAAACCTTTACTCCTATTCTTGATTTTTAAAATAAATAAGTAAATAAATTTACTTATATCCTGTTCTTTCCCATTGGTTCAGAACAGCTTATAGCAGTGTTAATATCTGAGATTTTAAAACTCAAGTAACTATTAATGTGAACATGGGCCTGGTTGCATTTCTCCTTGCTGTCTCCTTGAATAGTTTTATTGCTGGCACAGCTTGGTCATAGCCACATTTCAGTGCTGATGTTGAAAAGCTATAAAATTTTTTTTTTAATGAATGTGCTTCGGTTTTCTTATTAGAATTTCTAGCAGGTTGGACAAGTTAAGTGTCACACATACTGAGGGTTGCAAATGGTAGCACTGTATTCATTGGAAGCAAAAGCCAAGTTTTCAAAAGCTCTGTTTTTGATTCATTGTTATCATCCATCAGTTATATTGATGCAAACTTCTTCTTAATAGTCAGTTTGCTCTTTTTTAAAAAGCCACCTCGTTGCAGAGCTAATAAAGTTGTCATAGCTGTGCTTTATGTGTGGCTTATTTGGGAAACTCTCTCTGACAGTTATTGATGGACAACGTGCTGTGGGTTAAAGACCAAAGCAATGAAAGCAGGGTGGTGGTGGAGGAGGATCTGAGCTGCAGTGATAAGATGCTGAAAATCTTACAGCTGAGTTGCATTGACTGTTATTTCCTGCTATTTACTTTGCCATTTGTAGCTTTACACTACATGCTGCCGAGGAAAGATTGGGTTGCTCTTTAAACCTTGAGGAATATTAATGTAAAATATAGGGAGCAATGTAATTTACAGTGAAGTCGGATAGGTTTATGGTAGAATATCAAAACAGGGTTTAAATATTGCCTATTACATAAACCATATAGCACTAATGAAAACAATGCAATCCTTTATTTGTATGGGATAATGTTAGAAGCATTAAAATATCTCATTTCTTTCTGACTACCACCTATTTATACATTTCTTTTCCTGAGTGAGTTATTTTACTTAACTGTCATGCGGGACAAAAGAAAGAGGCAAATGGAAGTAGTGGGTTTGGGAAGAGACATAAAGTGGGTGGCTTAATTTTTTCCTGCAACCTGGGTGCTTCCCCCTGCCCCTAATCCAAGAGAGAGGGCATGTTCTAAATATTGTTTAAACAGACTTCTTAAACAGGCATTTCCTTTTTTGCACATCTATTTTGGAAGTTTAAATACCTGATAGTCATCACCTGGCTTGGTTGGTACATTTTTCTTTGTTAGTGTTTCATGGGGATGGAGAGAAGCTGCAGCAGATTCTTCAAAGATACATGTTTTCCTAGCTACAAAGACCACGTCAAAGGGGCTTGTGGGAGAGGAGTGAGGAAAGGCAAATAAAAGTTTTCTTATTATTGCCTATATGCCTGTGCCTTTTTCGTGTTGCATTGTTTTAAAATGTATATTCAGAGCATGCTAAAAGCCTAATACATTAAGGAACCCATAAGGATTGTTTTTGAAAGTAGATTGTCATGGATTTGAAATTAGGACAGTTATTTAAAGTCTTAACAGTAACAAAGAATGCACTCAACTTAAAGCCCATTATTCCATCAATTTCAGGTCTAAAGTATCTTGTTGAATCACAGCTCCACTCTTGAAAACTCTTAATGGTTGAGACTTAAAAAGCTTGGCACTTTGTCAGGATTCAAGTTTCTATTGTTACTGCAAAAATGCCGAGCTTGGAAAAGTTGTTAAATTTTAATTGCATGTCACTCCAGTGAGGCCTAGATGGCAGACTTGCTGACTAAACATCTGAAATGGCTGTTCTTGTAATAAAGATGTATCAGTGCTGATGCTCACTTAAAGGGTTTCTAGGTGTTACTTTTTCTGTTTCTCACTACTAGATACCATGTCAAATTCAATCTCTTTTGTGGTGGGGAGCTGCACTGCATGAACACTTCATAGAGTTGAATCAGAATTGGGGGCTGATTTTTTCATGAATACTTTTGTGCTCACCCCATTTTTAAATATATTTTTATGACTGCTCCTGCTGCAAAGCAGTCACTCGCTGTTTTGTTATAATGTGCTGAAACTGCCACTGTACCACAAAAGGAGCAGCAGGGGTGTGCTGTTTTTCCCCTCCAATTCCCTGCTCCCCCAATAGATTAGGCTTTATTGCCAGATTTCACCTATGGTAACTGGGTATTAAGGATGGCAAAGACCTAAAAGTTCTGTAAGTAAGTGATGATACTGCTGCATTTGAAGGTAAGGCTAGTACTAGGATTCCAGTGGTGCAGCCTCTTGCCAACTAATTAGCAAAGAGGTTTTTAAAAAAATGTACAGGTACTGTAGTTTAAATATATGCATTGGCAAAGCATGCCATCACTTTTAACATGTGCAAATGTGTTTTCTTTCTTTTTCAGCCCATTCGGCACTTGAAATATTCTACCTTTAAGAAAGCATTATTGGGTAGCGTTTCCGACAGTGGGGCTGTAACTCTGTGGGATGTCAATAGTCAAGCCCCATATCATAACTTCGAAAGTGCTCATAAAGCTCCGGCCTATGAAATCTGCTTTTCTCCCATCAGTGAGCTGCTATTTGTAACTGTAGGTCTGGATAAAAGAATCATTCTCTATGACACCACCAGTAAAAAGTATGTATACCTTTGTTAGAATATTATCTATTGACAGAATTCTGTGTGTTTTTCAGTGGTATAAAAAGGAATTTATGGCATACTATTATCTATTTTGTGAAGCGCTGCTGATCAACAAACAAATAAACATAAAGCCAGTCTACTGAGGCTTGATTTGGTCTCCTTTTAATTGACTGAGGCAACTGGAACATTTAGCATTTCTTCACAAAAATGGTTAGGTATAGAACTTTTAACGTGCCACAAGGTTTGGTTTTGTGAAAGTAATATCTGGAGTGTGTTTCTTAATGGTGGAAAGCAATTTGTGTGTGGTTGTCTTAGTTACTGAATTGCTTGTAGGAATATTAAAGCTGATGGAGTCCTTCTGCTTGACTTGAAAGCTTTCTTATTTGGTACACACACGTTTCATGAGAGGTGTCTAAAATTGAGACATTTTGACATTTTAATGGTTTTAGTTTGCAAAAGTCTCTTTATTGCATCTGCAGAGCCAATATATGAGCCACAGGGAAAATGCCAAAACCCACTGTTGAGCAATACCTTTAGTAGGACCAACCAAAGTTTGCAAAATAGGGAGCAAGCTCTCAATATTTCGAGAATTCTTCATTGGGCTGGATGTACTCATTGTGGGTATTCCTTCTGCCTTCCTTGGCCTGCCAGAGTTGGGCATCCAAAGCAGAGGGAGCCCTGAGTCCTCCAAAGAACAAGAGGACACTTGAAAGGGGGACAGCCCACAGGGAGCTGTTTGACACTGGCAGTTTCCTTCCTACCTATACACTTGAATTCTTGTCATTTTTGAGGAAAGGGGATATCCATTAGCAGCTGGGAATGTGTGTATTTGCTTGAAGAATGTAGTTTTATGTATTGTATTAACTTAAACATAACATTGGGAAATAAGCAGAACTAAAATTACAGTGTGGTATAATAGTGTTGGCTTTGGGTTTAAGTCTTAGCTTGTCTGTGAAGCCCACTGAGTAATATTGGGGCAGACACTACCTTTTAGTCTAACCTGGCCAACAGCTAAGTGAAGAGTTAATGAAAAATAACTGTTATTTTGGAAACTGTAAATAAAATTGTAGCTGTCCTTTCTCCCCCCCCCCCTCTTGGGTGTTCAACATGTTTCTTCGTCACAAAAAAGGCAGCTGAAGACTTTAGTAGCAGAATCTCCTCTAACTGCAGTAGAATTCATGCCTGAAGGAACTTCCTTGGTGGTTGGATCTTCTCGTGGAAAGATATACCATTATGACCTAAGAAAACTGTCCGCACCTGTGAAATCAGTCAGTGCTCACAAAACCTCTGTGAAATGCATAACACTACAGTGCTCTAACAGCTTTTCAAGGGTAAATGTCTTGTGCATTTAGTGTATAAGTGTAGGTTAAAACGGAAATAAAATGTGGCTAATTATGATCAGTATATGCCAAAGCACACAAGATGGCATGTTTGTGCTAAGCCCTGTATCACTTTTCCGTTGTAATTGTAGTTAGAATTGTATACAACTGACCCTTTTTTCAAAGCTTGATGGCTCTGTGTACACACATCTATTTGAGTGCTCTATTCCCCCCCCCCCCGCTCCCAATACGGTGGACCCTCCAGCTATGAACTTAATTTGTTCCGGGGGTCCGTCCGCAACCTGAAAAGTCAGTATCCGGAGGTGCTGCTTATGCGCATGTGCTCATGGTGAAACCCGGACGTATACACTTCTGGGTTTGCAGCGTTCGCAACCCAAAGTTTACGTATCCAGAGGGATACGTAAGTAGAGGTATGACTGTATTATAAATGGTGTCTGCTATTTTTGGGAAGCAGCATTAGAAGAAAGTTGTAACTTAGTACTTGACTGTCCTTTTTCCCTTCAGAGTAAAGCACTTCTGACTAACTTATTTCTGTTTCAGTCTAGCCTTAAGTCATCCTTAACTAAGCAGGCCTGCAAAAGATCTGATGTCAAAACAACAAGCAATACTGGAGGGATTCAGAATGCTGGCATGATCAAAAATGTTACTCCTAACATGCCTGCCACGTTCCTGTCCCCATCCTTGCCAACAGCTGAAGTTAAAGGAGCTGATGCCATTCAGGATAAATCTGGTAAAAAAATGCCAGCACTTCCATGAAGGAGGGAAATACGAAAATACCAATTGTTGCCATTTTAATAATTGCTTAATTGATCCTTTCTTTTATTTCTTGACTTATAGTATTTATTGGGTGGTATACATTTTTAAAAAACAAATTCTTAAAATATAAAAATGCAATGTAGAGAAAATTAAAACCAAGTTATAATAATATTGGAATAAATCCAGCAACAGAGAAAACAGGAGCACCAAAAGTCTAAAGCTGAGCTCCCCAGTGTGGTATATGTTGGTACATTCAGCCACCCTGTTTGGTGCCTGCAAAGGCCTCCTGCTCCTCCAAATGTTAATTTTTTTTGGGGGGGGGAGGGTTGTTTGGATCATGGCACCTGCTCTTTTGGTTTGTTTTGTTTGTTTTGGGGTTGGAGTGGGGAGATTTTAAACACTGCCAATTTTTCTTCTGTGAAAAAGGCATTTTGAAGTATCCACAATAGTGTTCTAGATCTCTAAAAAGTGCCCCCAGGCCCAAAATGTTGCAGACCAAAGTACTGAGAAAATAAGGTCTGGTGCCAAAAAGAAGCTCAACACTGTGACCTGAGGTCCAGCGCCGAGGGCCTTCTGGCGGTTCCCTCAGTGCGAGAAGTGAAGTTACAGGGAACTAGGCAGAGGGCCTTGTTGGTAGTGGCACCCGCCTTCTGGAGTGCCTTCCTACCAGATGTCAAGGAAATAAACAACTATCTGACTTTTAGAAGACATCTGAAGGCAGCCCTGTTTATGGAAGTTGTTAATGTTTGAAGTTTTATTCTGTGTTTAATGTTCTGTTGGTAGCCGCCTAGAGTGGCTGGGGAAACTCAGCCAGATGGGCGGGGTATAAATAATACTATTATTATTATTATTATTATTATTATTATTATTATTATTATTTATGACCACCACCTATGTAGAGGATATTCCACAACTGGGGCGCCAGTCATACTATTACTCTCCTTTATTTAAGATACTTACACTAGCTACCCACTTCCTCTCATTTGGTGGGGTGCATTCAGAGAAGGGTCTCTTAGGGTCCAGGCAGGCATATATGGTTGGAGAAGATCATCTAAGCAATCTGGCTCCATTCCCATACCCAGGTATTGGCTCAGCACACCCACTGCCTCACCTGGATTAGTTGAAAAGGAAAGAGAAAACTGCATGTTGTACACCTGTTGGTGATGCCTCAGTCCTCACCTCTGGATTATTTATTTGAGTCATTTACTGTAGATGTTAAATAGCATGGGGATAAAAATATCCCCGTGGAGCCCATAGCATAATTGGCAATGGGTACAGCAATATCCTGCCCCCTCTAGCACCACTTTTTGGAATCAGCTATCCAGGTATCAGTAGAACCACTGTGAGACAGTATATCCAACACTGAACCAGACAGCTTATTCAGAAGGACGCCATTGTTGATAACACTGAAAGCCACTGAGGGGGCCAAGAGGACCAGGGTTATACTCTTCCTACCCTTCTCTTGGCAGAGTTCATCCCAAAGGGCACCCAGAATACAGACTTGGAAAGCTCAAGCCAAGTGTTCATTCATCGTTGCTAGCAGTTGACTTAATTTTTTTTCCAGACCACTGCACAAGTGACTGAAATAAAGATGAAGAACGTGATTCTAGATCTTAACTATTTTATAAAAACATTAAAAAATATCTGTATGTTGTGATCCTTTTCGGTACATATAAAACATTCAATTAAGTGTGATGCTTTCTCACTAAGCTCAAGCTGACAGCTTAATCTGTCTTGATGAATGGAGTTCATACCTGTTCACCTCCTTGTGGAAATGTGAGTGGGAGTTCTGTCAAGCACTTTGGGTGCCAAATTGAAGTAAAGCTATCTTTATTTCTAGGTAATGCTAGCATTAAAGCTTAAGGCGGAATCCTCTTATCGCAGTTTTGGAGGATAGGGTGCTGCTGAGTAATTTTATTGTCCACACAGTTAATGTGATAAGACAACAGGTTTTGTTGTACCTTAGTGTGTTTGCTAGACCTGTTGTCAGAGGCTTATTGATAATGGCAGTAGCTTTTACTTCCTTCCAAATCCTTGACATCTTCCCTCAGAACCAAATTCTATTGGTTCCTATGGGACTTGTTTCCAGTTTATTTATTGGCAGCCTTCTACCTTTTTAAAGCTTCTTTTAGGGTGCTTAAATACCCTGGCTGAACTATATTGAACTTGTCTTGTTCTTCCTGTAGGACTCTTCTATGCATAAACATTTATGTTGCTTATGGAACTAGAAAGTGCTGGTGTCTAATAGATTTTGTGAAGAAAGCTTAATTTGTCATTTAAAATGACTCTCTTATTCAGGAAAATGGATGTGTTCCTCTTCTAGGATTCCCACGCAGCTGCAGTTTGGATGTAATTCCTTCCAAAGAAATTGATCATGGGAATACTTCTAATCCAGCTGATGATTTGGGGAGAAATAGTTTAGGTGACTTGTTCTCTCCACTTCGAGATGGTAAGTTGACATTGGAAAAAGATTGTATCGATACGTGTGCTGGAAAGGACTCCATCCTATTACATCCCGCAGTTAAGACCCTTAATGCTTGCAGTCATGCCCATCCTATATAGAGCATATGCTATTAAAATAAAATAAAATATTATAGCCAAATTAATAAGGCGCCTCTTTAGATAGTGGTCAGTCATAATCCCCAAACCATGCCTACTGTATTAAAAACTTAAGCAGTAATTGTTTACTGTTTGAACAAAAGATCAGGTAGAGCTGTTACTCAGATTCTACCTGTATAGGATTTCCCTCCCTTTTTACAGTCAGTATTTATTGCTTTGTCCTATAGATGTTGCAGTTTGTAAAACAAGTGAAGATGTTCCCGGAAAGAGTGATGGTAAGCACTTACTCTAGTACATTTTTAGTATCTCTTGAGGGCCCAGCCTGACACTAAATTGGTTTAATGCTACAGGAAATCTAAATAAGTACCAATAAATGAAGGTAAGTAAAAACAAACTGGGGCATGGGGTGTCATATTTGCTACACTGTGCATGCTAAACCTGTGTTCAGGAAACATTCTTGGTTCAAACAGTACAAATCTATAATCCTTTAAAATATAAAGTGGTATGGAAATGAAATGAATAAAATAATAAAAAATACACAAGTGTGTGACTTTGCTTTTCATTCTAGGTATGGATTTTCAACCTTACCTTTCCAGTCTGGATTTTCTCTCCCAGTTCAGCACTGCATTGCCTGTAAGAAAAAATCCAGTAGGATCTGGCCCACAAGTAATGCATTCTAGTCCACTTAATATATTTGTTGGCTCTCCTATCAAAGAGGATGATGAGAATCCAGATGTTGATGCTAAGAAAACTAATCATGGAAGACAAGAGTCCAGAGAACATTTCAAACAGGTAATGCTGTAATTCTAATTGCCTGTGACTTGAGCTGTCCGCCTTGCATTTTTGTTTGCTGTTTCTGCTTTTTGCCGCGTAGAAACATGCACATGTTGGATAGTAGTGCCTTCTAGGCATGGGCTGTTTGCTTCCTAACCATAGTCATGAGATTAGGAGCACCGTAATGCATGCAAATCCCCCCCACCCCTTTCAGTTTTGGGGTGTTAGGAGAGGGATAGTGCTTCTGGCAGGGGACACGTCATGCTTCTTCTGGGGTAGTTTATCTACCTTTGGTCTCCACTCTGCACTCAGCTCTCACCTGTGACTCCTAGAAGCTGCAGCTTGGGGTGGATTGAGATAATAAGCTTTCTCCCATCTTTTGTTGTTGCTAGATAGTGCTGATTTTGATTGTCCCAAAGGGCCCAGCACATGACTGAGTGTACTACTTATCAGGCAAGAAATGTTTATATTTGTGGGGCTGTGTTGGCTTTCACATTTATTTTCCCCCTTCTGTACAAAGTTGAGTTCCTCCAGCTCTGAGTTTACAAATATGAATACCTCCCCGTTGGCCAACATAATCAGGAGTCCTGATCCCCGAGAGAGGCTTATTAAGAACCTTCAGGCACAACTGACCTACGAATCGCCAGTGAACGGTCCTACCTCAGCAAGTAGGTCTAAATCTCACCTTTCTGTTATGGAACATAATCAACTGGCTAATGGCATCCTGGGCGAATGTAATGGGAGTGCAACAGTCTCTAAATATTTTTTTAATATATAAAATTTATGATGTACTACTGAATAAAAATGTAGCATCATCTAATGTTTCTGTCTTTGTGTGCATGGTGTACTCTGCCAATTAGTTTGCGTAATTTTCCACGAATGGTCTTCAATCACTTCAGCACTTCAATCACATTTCCAGTCATGCGCCTGCTTTTAAATTCTTAAATCCCAGCACTTATGAACAGTCAAGAACTTACGTTTTCATTTCATAAATATAGGTGGTGATTAGAAATAATGTGACTTGTGTGCTGTGGTGTGCCCATCTTGCCTGCTTATATAGTAGTTGTCTGTATCTTTTTGGGTCCCCTTTTCTTGCCCCAAGTTAAAATGAAATGCTCATA
The DNA here is from genome assembly GCF_964188305.1 of Podarcis bocagei. NCBI lineage: Eukaryota > Metazoa > Chordata > Lepidosauria > Squamata > Lacertidae > Podarcis > Podarcis bocagei. The sequence continues at coordinate 38,571,728 of NC_138135.1, read as the reverse complement.
CTTTACTTTGCATAGCTTCAAAGATAACTTCTTCGGTTACTGCTGGAGTTGCCAATTCGCTATCGGAAAAAATAGCAGACACTCTTGGAAGCAGCAGATTGAATGCACCTTTATCATCCGTTCAAATTCATTTCATTCAGAATATGATACAAGAAACTCTGGATAACTTCAGGTAAGTTGAGTTGTATCAACACTTTGACTATAGTTATCAGTTTATAAAGCCTGAGCAAAATAATAACTTTAGCGGAGCCCGACAACAAGATGTTGCAGTGTATCTCTGGAGTGTGTGGGTTACTTGTGGCTGAGGGTGTGTGTGTGAAGAAACAGAAGATACATCAAAGGCACTAATCTCAGCTCTAGCTTGGGTCTGTCTTAAGGAATGTCTTCTTTGTTTATGAATATTTAAAAGTGTGTCCAGTTCCCATGCAAGTCAGTAGAGCATGAGCTTCATGCAGTCAAGTACTAGATTTGGCCAGGGATGAGATTTGAGAGGATAAGGTGACCTTTGCTGCAACCTGAGAGGTACGGGAGAATTTTGGCAGACTCTGAACCAGCCTCTCCCTTCCTCTGACCTGCAGTATTAACTCTGGGCTGCATTGCAAGCCTGCCTCAAATATGCTGTTTTGACAACAACCCTGTGGTGAATATGAATGCTCCAAATTGCTGGTTTCATTCTTCATAGTCTGTTGGGTGTTGTGGGCCTCTGCAACTCCGACTTAAAAAAGAAAAGGTTAGCAAGGTGCTATAGAATTGGCTGGCATTTCAGCATCACATCAGAAATAGATCAAATTAATATACCTACCAAATATACACTTCAGCATTCGTTCTGCCCCAGGAAATATAATTGTCTTTGAGTGGTTTTAAGAAAGCAGTGGGGTTAGCTCTGTATTTGTGTCTTAAGTGCTTCTCTTGTCATTGTGACGTTCTATGACATCACTGTATCTTTTCTTAGCCTTGTTACTTGTTTATGAGCAAAAAACCCACCACATTTCAGTGTGCTGTTGTAGTACAACTCAATCAGGACGTAATCAAACTTTTGTATGAATTAATTCAAGAAGTTGGTAAGTTAATTCACAAAGCCCCTGGAGTGTGCTGCTCTTGCACATTTTAAACAGCCAGACATGGCTTAGATTCTCTTCATCTCAAGTAAATACAATCTGCCACAGAGCAACAGTTTACAGGTGCATCTGTAGGCACATATCATGAAGCTTTTATTGTAAATGAAGAATGTTTGTTGGAATCTGTTCCAATGTGCATCTGGAGCAATTACATTTTCCCAATTTATAATAAAAGAAATTTTATGGCAAGAAACACCCAGTGTGTTTCATTTCCTGGAATCTGAAATAGTACATTTTCAGTATTAGTTGACTAATACTACTTGGGTTGTCATCAGATTTCTCCTTTTCTGTTCTTATTACTAGCCTTGTTTAGCTTTTGCTTATAGCAGAGCATTCTTCTTGCACCTGGTGTTGTGAAACTGGCCATTGCCTCTTGGCTAGAAGGAGTGACTTGTAAAAAAAAGCAGAGGGAGGAGGGGGTTCTAGTACTTTGTCCTTCACTTCCAAAGTTTGTCTCTATTCCATTTACCATAGTCTATAGCAAACAGAAAGGGATGCAGGTGGCGCTGTGGTCTAAACCACTGAGCCTCTTGGGCTTGCCGATCAGAAGGTCAGCGGTTCGAATCCCCACGACTCTCGGTCCCAGCTCCTGCCAACCTAGCAGTTCAAAAACACGCTAAAAAGTGCAAGTAGATAGATAGTTACCGCTCCAGCAGGAATGTAAACGGCATTTCTGTGTGCTGCTCTGGTTTTGGTGTTCCGTTGCACCAGAAGCGGCTTAGTCATGCTGGCCACATGACCCAGAAAAACTGTCTGCGTACAAAAGCCGGCTCCCTTGGCCTGTAAAGCAAGATGAGCACTGTAACCCCAGCGTCGTTCGTGACTGGACTTAATTGTCAGGGGTCCTTTACCTTTTTACAGAAAAAAGAGTCTATGGCATTACTGAGTGGTAATCCAAAACCCTTGATCTATTATGCTGGAAGGCATTTAAGTTGATCGTGCCCCTCTGCCTAGCCATGGAGGTTCCGTGTGCTCCCTTGTAGGTGGATGGAAGTTACTACTGGCAGCTGGTGCATATCTCTGAAATGGGGTGTTTCGAGGCAGGGTGGGAGTGGAGCTGAGCTACTCAAGAATCTACTGGCAGGCTGTGGCACTGAGTCCAGTATGGGCCTCTCTGCTGCAGCAGACCATAGCTGCTGCATCAAAAATAATAAAATATCAGATATTTCAATTGTGCCCTTAACCTTAGATGATTAGATGACCCCTGGGGTCACTTTGAACTCTATAATTCTGTGACCCTATGACTCATTAAGAACCCAGTACAGTGGTACCTTCGATTACAGACGCTTCAGGTTACAGACTCCGCTAACCCGGAAGTAGTACCTTTGGTTAAGAACTTTACTTCAGGATGAGAACAGAAATGGCGCAGTGGAGGTGCAGCGGCAGCAGGAGGCCCCACTAGCTAAAGTGGTACCTCAGGTTAAGAACAGTTTCAGGTTAAGAACGGACCTCCAGAATGAATTAAGTTCTTAACCCGTGGTACCACTGTACGGGAAATTAATTGCTGCGAAGGTGCTATGCTTTCCCTAATGTCATCTTAGTTCTTGTGGGCTCCAATAAAGATATGCATTATCATTGAATTTAGATGTTTAGTCTAGTCCTGAAAATCACCTTTAATTTAAGAACCAAAGAGAAATGGGTAAACTTGCGAACAGGAATTGAAGGTGCATGGTATTTGTTCCTTCAGGGAAGCCTGCCATCGTGACATTGTGAATTTGCAAGTGGAGATGATCAAACAATTTCATGTGCAGCTGGTATGTATAAAATATATACAGAAATGTGCAGGTGTTTTAAAGGCATTTCAGCTGAAAACCCTACTCTGGATTGCTTGTTCATTTTAAGATCCTAGAAAGAGCAATGAGATTATTGAGAACCTCGGTTTGCTAGGTTTGGAATACTATAATTTTTGCTAAGTGACACTGCAAACTAACTCGCAATCTGTTGTTTCTTAAAAGCTGGGCACAGAATAGTACTGTCTGATGAGTGTAGTATCACATACTTGGGGTGGAAGGGAAACTAGATTGCTTTGCTAAGAAAGTAGTGCTTGAGACAGACTTCCTACATTCTTGGTGATTGACTTCAAATTTTCAAAGGGGATGGATGGGTGGGTGGATATCTTTCTGTGGAAAAATTACAGTGGCCCAGTTTGGATGTCACAATAAGCCATAGTCTGAAAAATGATTGTTTACCATGTACACTGCTCAGTTGCACCCACCCTTTGCCAATGTGAGACACAAACCAGAGAATGATCCTTCTTGTAGTTTGGAGAGAGAGAACCCATGAGCACTTGTTCACATGTAATGCTAAGCCAGCCACTCTGTGTGGTTTTGCAAAGGGGGGGGGGAAACAAGGTGGGTGCATTTGAGTAGCGTATATGAGCATACTGCTCAATCACAGTAAACCAGAGTTTATTTCAGCCTGTGGCTTGCTATGGCATGTGAACTGGGGCCAATATCTTCTGACCACCTTGATTCCAACATTAGTATTCTATATAAAAATGCATAGTCGGGTTTGGAAACCTTTTTATCTAGTAATGCATTGTTCTGTTCTTTCCCCCTCTAGAATGAAATGCATGCCTTACTTGAAAGATATTCTGTAAACGACGGCTTAGTAGCTGAAATTGAGAGATTACGTGAGGAAAATAAAAGATTGCAAGCCCACTTCTAAAAAGTCCGTGTTCATGCAAGGAAAATGAGTTGAATTTTTTTTATTGTGCTATGGCACCCTGATGTCATATGTCTGACACTTAAGTAGTATGTGTAAACTCAGTGTTTTTTCCAGCACTAAAGAACCTTATTTTAAAATAGAAAAGGCAATAGTTAACTGATTAATACAAAAATATGCACTAATAATGTTTATATCAAAGGGTTTTTATGGAAAACGTGAAATACATTGGTTATAAAGAGAGGCTTAACAAGAGTATTAATCAATTTTAGCTATAAACAAAGTGCCTTTTTATAAAGGGAAACTAAATAGGAAATGTATTTTGTATAAGAATTGTTTTGTTCTGATAAATTTATTATGCATTTCAGTTATTTTTTTGCAATGAAGACTTCCATGACAATGTCTTGGTTTTGTTTCCTTTGGCTAGAAAAAACATAAATGTTTCACATGCAGTTTTTATTGTATATTCTCTTTTGCTACTGACTTTTTCCTATAAATGTTACTTTGTAGGTGTAGGATGCAATCTTAGATTTTTGTTACAACTGAGTTGCATATTTACATAATTTAATGGCATACTGATAATTTGTTCCGACTGAATAAACAATTTGTGAAGTTGCATAAACATGCTTGACTAATACCAGTCCTCTGTTTCTGACTTCCAGCTTGGTCCTCAAGCTCTCTTTTTAGCACAGGTCCAGTGCAGTCCTAAGAGTCATAAGAACATCTGTCATTTTACCCAGTCTGCAGTTGTGGTTGGAAAAGATATATTTACCACTGTATGACTAGTCAAGAGCAGAAAATCAAACTCCTATTCCTATTTGACTCTTGTCTTAAATGTAATGGCTGATTACAGGTTTAAACTCTCTTGGCATACTTTTATCTGGCTTCATATTACCATTTTTGCATTGTAAATTGAGTGCTTACTTTGTGGTTCACATGCAGCCTGTTCAGACAGTAGGCAAACTAATTTTTAAAATGAAAAGTTGTTGCCCTGTGCCCTGCCAACATTTTGAACAGTCTTTGCAGCTAAGACTGCAGTCATGCCAGCCTTCATCGAAGTAAGTCCCATTGAGCTTAATGAGACTGACTTCTAGGTAGACATGTCTGTAGAATTGCACTGTAAGATTATCATGAACATCTCAAGTTGACTACAAAACTTGGCTTGTCTTCAGAGAATTATCATTAAGGAACAGCCTTAAGCATTTCAACACAGTTTTTGCCTTGGGAAGGGCTTTAGATTGGGTGGAGGGAATGACCAATCCTTGCAGCCTGGCTTTCTTATCATTGCTGTTCTCTGACGCCATAATTTCTTAGAAGCCCAAAATCTATATTAACAATATCAATAGTGTAATTGTTATGCACATAGTTGCCTTGGGAGGATCTACCCTTAAAGGTAAACAAGTCTACTTGGTAATTTGATGTTCACTAGGACTTACTTCATCCCATTTTTTAGGATTTCAGGAAGTATGTTGAGGACTATCGCTTCTGCTCTGCTATTTTTATTTATAAATACTATGTTGTGAAGGACAGTATGAACATCCAATAACTTCTGCTGACCATCAGGGTCACTCAATTGTTTGTGAAAGAGGAAGGTGCACTAAATGAAGCTAGTGATGTGTTTCTTGTATGTGTACAGTTAACTGACCCAAGATCTCTCTGCCCACGTTTGGGAGATTCCCCTCTCCCATAGCAGCCCAATATGATGCAAGCCCTATTGTTCAGAAGGCCTCCCGGTCCCTAAAAAGCATTTTTCAGGGGTGCAGAGAGGAGGAAAAGAGAAAAGGGGTTGTACAAGCTGCCTTCCACTTGTGCTACCGCAAGCTTACTTTTTAAGGTGCCATGCTTTTGTTTTCATGGTAGCAGACTTGACCCTGAGTACTTCTCTGGGATTTTGGAGAAAAGAAGCTTCTTTACCTCAGTGTTGGCTGTTCCTTATATTTAGAGGTAACCTTTGACTGCAGACTTCCCTTGTTTTCCTACTACGTCATGAAACTATGCAGCAATCATCCAGACCTCAGGGGAGTAATACAGGATTGATGTTCCTAAAACTGAAATTGCAGATGACTATATGCAATCATACCTATGGGAATTACTGTCGAAAGTAAAGCATTTAAGTGTGTGATTCAGCTGCAGCTTTGTACAGAAAGAATGCATACTGTTTTGGCAGAGATATAAAACTTGGAGATAACACACGTCAAAATAGTACTTGTCTTCATTTGCCCTCATTTTCGTATGTAAAGCATTTTAAAGTTTGATGCAAGAGAATTTGTAAGATATACTGCTTTGCTTTTGCATGCTGCATAGATCAAAATCAATGGGACATTAAAATGCTAATATGTAGACATAAAATCGAGAAATACCTTTAAAGGGGGAGAAACATTGAGTACTTTTAGTTTTAAAACTTTCACAGCAGCACATTAAATGCTTTTGTTTTGGTTTTATGTGTTAAGGTGCAATAACATCGAGAATTTAAAATTAAAGCATATATTTCTGTGTTCAATTACATGCCTCACCTTTGGCTTGTTATAATTTTCTTTTTCTCTATAATTGGGACAAGGAGGTGCTTTTTTGTTCTCATAAACTCTGATGGAAAACTTGGGCTTCACCAGTGGATTTCTTCTTGCATCTCTCATACAATGCTGATATGCTTCTAGGTTAACCACTCAGAAGGCAGGCAGAAAGCTTGTTTGCTGCAGAATATGAGATCTACTCCATTCAAAAGTGAGTGAAAGTTTATGTTTAGAAGCTATTCAGTTTTGAAACAGAATAGCAGTATTTGGTAATTAACATTTTTAGTGTGTTTTGCTGTGATGGCTAATCACACACATGGAAGATCTGGACCCCACATGAAAGCCAGCCTAAAACAAATGATTAAAATAAGATGCGGTGAACAGGGCTGCACATTGTTCATACTAGGGTGTATTGACTTCTGTGTGTTTATGAGAAAAGATGAGTAGAAGACATAATGAGGGCTTAATTCACTTAGTCTACAATCCTTAGGTGTGTGTAAGGAAAAAGCTGGAGCCAGCAGGATGGAAGTGAAGGCAAAGGAACACACTTGCACTCCTCCCTTAACTTCATCCATTCATTTCTTTAAAATTCATCCTGTTTCAGAAACATGTCTAATTCCCACCCCCCCAAGGTTTAAGGATGTTCCTGGGGACTGTCCTTGATTTGCATTGAAACCACATTGCAACATGACCCTTTTTGGGCTCTACCAGCAGAACTGGGCAGTGTCACTGCTGGGCAGTGATAATGGAGGAGGTGGCAAGAGTGGCAGGCTCCGACATCGGATCTCTCTCTGAAATCAGAGCCTCTGGACCCTCAGCTACCCTCCCAAGGACCATAGGATTAAATCCTTAACCAACTACACACTGTGCTGGCTTTTAAAATGTCATATCAGTTTCTTTTTCAATGTATAACCTACTCTGTTCAGTTTGGGGGCCGATAACATAAAATGCGCTGGCATCTGCCATCAAAATATAACAATTGGCACTAGTCAGGATTTTTTAAATGATATGTTATAAGTACTCAAAAGTTGTCATATTCAACTTTATCTTTAGAGGAAAATTAGTTTCTATTCCCATGTTTCCTTTTGATAGAAAAGCCATCACGAGACTTTTATCTTGTCAATTCCAGGAGGTGAGAGCTTGAGAGGAAGGGGGTGCATTAATGTAGCGACAACTCTTCTTAAACACATCAGGAGGAACAGGCTCCACAACACATACCATACATGAATTATGCTGTACTTTGGGCCTTTAAACTGAATCATTTTCAGGAAACTCTCAGACTACCTAGTTCCCTTCTTTAAACAATTCTGTTTTATTCGAACAGAAGAAGATGGATAAAACAATACACGAATCAAAAATAAAGGGGATGTTCATATCAAATGAATTTGTACCTGTGATATGAAAAAGAGGAAATCTGCATCTTGTATAATGATTAAGTTGTCCAGAGTTCTGTAACCTTATGTTCCTTATTGACCAAAATGCCAAATCCCATGCAGTCCATTGACAAATTTTGGGCAAATTGTGGTTATGGTAGGGGTAGTGAGGATATGGGAGTTGTCTCTGTGTTCTAAAAAATATCACTGGAGATACAGACTGCTCCACTATTAGGATCGAAAAGCGCCTGGGAGGAAGATCTGCATATTGTGATGGAGGAGAAGGACTGGAATAAACTGGCTAAATAAGCCAGTGTAAGTTGGTCTCTGTGAGTATGAGGGAAACTTGCCTTACTGCTATTCAGTGATGGTGCACAACACTGACACAATTGCTTCCTTCATGTGAAAAGCCTTTAAAAAGCAGGGAGGGAGGAGGTTTGGGGTTGGCAGCCAGATTTCTCGATCCCTAGGCTAAAGTTTTATAGGGGATACAGATTCTAGGTTTTGAGTTTTAAACCCACTTTTAAAACTCTAACCTGTGCCTATTGTATTACTATTACCCTCTTGTGGCACAATGGGTCAGTGTATGTGGCTGACCCATTGCTGGTGGTTCAAGCCCACCCAGGAACCGCAGTGGGCAGGATTCCTGCATTGCAGGGGGTTGGACTAGATGACCCTTGGTGATCCCTTCCAACTCTACAATTCTATGTTTCTTTGTGGAAAGACTGCCTACCCCCAGTTGTACACCTGCCACAAATATGCTGAGCCTCCTTATAAGTGCATTATGTTTCGGTGTTTTTTAACGCTGGGTTCTCCACCAGCTTCTATATCGACTCCCTGTTGCTTGCCTTGCCCTTTTATTTAGCTTCATTTCTTACTCGGGGTGAACCCAAGGGATATCTATATCAAGCAAATCCATTGTTTCCATAGTAACATGTCTTTCAGGAAGGGGGAGGGGAGCCATCTTTTCCTTTTAATTAACAAAATAGGCAGCAGAAACAAGGAATGGTGATGGATGCTGTATAAAATTAGAAAAAGCATTTGGCATCCACCAGGAATTCTTTCTGCTGCTCAGGAGTGATGCATATCCCTGAACTAACAGCAAAGTCTTCCCAGCTTCCATGCCTCCCTTTTGGGGCTTTCTGTTTATTTTAACAGGACCAAAACCATACAGTCTGTCTTTCTGAAGTACGTTTAGTTGCCATAGAAACAATGATGTAAGTGGCAGGGATATCTCTAACCTCCGCTTTGAAAGTGAAGCATGTAGTTGCTTAATATAGAATGGTTTGAAAGCCAAGCTCAAGCTTGGGGGTGGGGGTGGGAGAGTAAGGGAATTTGATTATAATATCTGCTGTTGCAAGAGCACCAAATGATATGCCAGTGTTGCTGCTCCCCCCCTTCCCCACCGCCCTTTAGGACTTTTATTCTGTACAAAGTTGACAGGCGCTTATCTGGACGTGGTTGAAAGGTCACTTATTTCTAGTGGGGCACCTGTCCGTGAAATCAACAAACACAAAAAACACCTGCATTTTAAGTCGCTGCTCCTGAAACAACATCTTGTTTCAGTAGTACTGCTTCTGTGGCAGAATAGCTAAAGGCCACAAAACTTCATGGTTATGAAAGAAATAGTGGAAAAGAATGATGGTATTCTCTTCTCCTTTTTGTGGTACACATTTGGCTTTAAATCTTCACACTGGCATTGTACTGCATAACAGCCAAGATACAGCTTCTGCTTAGCATGCCACCATCAGTAGCTGAAAAGGCTTCTGCTGGAGCGCCACTGCCAGTTGGAGTAAGCCATACTAGGAAAAAGAGAGAGTCTGAACCATTAGAAGCTTCCTGTATTAATGGAAGATTTGATGGTTCCATGTCTCGGAAGAGAAGGAAACCTGTTCCCATTAGTGGTTTACTACCAATGTACATAGACATTGTTCAGATTTAAAACAACAACGTGCATTTCAGAATACAGAAACCAGCTGGCTTGCAAATAGGGATGGATGAATTTGTAGGTGGTAGGTGGGTTCAGCTTGACTCCCTTCATACTGTCAAAGTATGCACACCCACAGCAGGCAATTGACAACCCTAGGTACAGATCAACACATGAACTGAATGTAAAGAACCCCCCCCCATTTAAATGAAAGAGCTCATTGCACATTGATATGCACACAGCCCTTTCTCATCCTTGCCAAATGTGTGGGGCTGTAAAGCCAGTGGGTATGGCAGGAAGGGGCTGATGGGCTCTTCCCCGCCTTCCTTTCAGCACGTGAGGGGTATTAGTTTGAGCCCCTGATACAAGTGCAAAATGGCCAGTCCGTTTAAGGGATGTAGAGAAGGAGCAGGGTGCCAAAAGACACACAGAACAGAGAGACTGGATAAGATTTCCCCATTTCAACTCATTACTCTCTGAAACAACAGATTTGCACAGAATCCAAATGCATGGTAACCACTCCCACGCTACCGTATCACTTTGATCTCACATTGTGATGTATAAATAAACCAAGTCAGGGCCCTGTGTGATGCATACTATCCTCCTACCTGCATTTTTCAATTCTGCCCGGGTGTCCTGGTGTGCTGAAGCTCTTTGGTCTGAAAGGTTTATGGGAGGCTTATTAGCTGTTCTATTTTAAGAGAAAATTAAAATTTTAGATGATCATGTCAGTCACACATTGTAACTGGGAAAGAGTAGGATGTTTTAATTAACCTAAGTGCTTGCTCCTAATTGTGATAGCTAGATGGCCTTTTCCTTTTTATTTTTGACTGCTATGTCAGGGAAAGGGGAGGGGAAATTACTTTCCTCTTACGAACTAGGCAAGTGTTTGGGTGACTCCAAAATTTAGTATTCTAACTGGATAAATTTACCAAGAGTTCTACCTTTGCAATTAAAATGTTAACAGTCAATTAGATAGCACCAAAGTGTGTATTGCTGTTAACTGCCATTAGGTGGCACTATTTAACCCCGCTTAAAGAACCGCTTAAAGAATCAAAGTGCAAGCAGATAAATAGGTACTGCTTCAGTGGGAAGGTAAATGGTGTTTCCATGCACTGCTCTGGTTTGCCAGAAGCGGCTTAGTTATGATGGCCACATGACCCGGAAGCTGTACGCCGGCTCCCTCAGCCAATAAAGCGAGATGAGCACCGCAACCCCAGAGTCGTCCGCAACTGGACCTAACGGTCAGGGGTCCCTTTTACCTTTAAAGAACCTCCACAGTTGACAGAACAGGAATTGTGTATCCTGAGGGCCACTCCAGAACTTGATGGCATTCATTTTGGGCTTCAGGAGGCAAGATTGGAATCAAGGAAGAACTACATACAGTTCTATATAAATGGGGTTGATTGCATATAAGTTTGGAAGTGAAACAGGATCACAAAAAACGGAGAGTGATTTCTGCATACTTGGGAAACTTGCTGTGTGGAGAGGTTTCATGAAAATGAGCAGCAGAAGAAGAAGAGTTTGGATTTGATATCCCGCTTTATCACTACTTGAAGGAGTCTCAAAGCGGCTCACATTCTCCTTTCCCTTCCTCCCCCACAACAAACACTCTGTGAGGTGAGTGGGGCTGAGAGACTTCAGAGAAATGTGAGTGGCCCAAGGTCACCCAGCAGCTGCATGTGGAGGAGTGGAGACGCGAACCCGGTTCCCCAGATTACGAATCTACCGCTCTTAACCACTACACCACACTGGCTCTCATCCTGTTTTGCTTATGCACACTGAAAATCTAAATTTCCACAATTAAAGTGGATCAAAGTGCTCTGTTGCCTTTGCACAACAAATCCACTTATAAAATCACCACTGTGTGTGTGTGTGTGTGTGTGTGTGTGTGTGTGTGTGTGTGTGTGTGGTTAGGGGAAATGTACTGAGATGTTTGGGACGAATGAGTGATTACCAGGAAGCCCTAGCAACACCCTACAGCAAATTGGAATGAACGGTCAATAAACAGGTTGTACGGAGGGGTGCTGTGGCAGTGACTGTTCTCACGATAACACATAATACGGTGCTCTGTAATTAACTGATTTTGAATTACTTGTATTCAGCTTGCATAGTTATGAATGTTTAGCTGGCAATTGTGTTAAGTATGGAAGGCAAGATACCCCCCACCCCCCACCTCAATCTCTCAGTCTAGCCTGGCGCTCTGTACCTAGTATCCAGATGTGTATAGATCAAAGCCGCCCAGCTCACCCATCATGCCAGGAGAGCCTTTTCATTCATGATCAGGTGGATATGTTGATGCATCTTCAGAAGAACAAATGATTGTTGAGTGAGTGCTAACAACTCTTGTCGAACTCGCTCTTTCCTTCACCTCTGGAGATCATGTAAACAGCACCGGTGCCACTACTAATAGCAATAACTCTCTGTGCCACAGAGAGACACTCTGAGAACCCCAGGGCAAAAGCTCTATGTGTCGCTGGATTCTTTGAACAGTTTAATGTGTAAATGAGCCACATGTGAGGCCATGAATATGTTTGCACACTAGGCATATGGATGGGGCAGGAGAAGCCCATAGACAGCATAGATGCCTCTTGAGCATAAGAGAGGGAAGGCTCACATGGAATTCTTTCCCCCCATTTTAGACAGTTCTTCACTAAGTGACAGGGTTCTGCATCTGAGACTTTTTCCACAGACGGAACAGATGTCTATCACTACCTGTGGGGGTTATTAGGAAAGAATGAGCAAGACCAACTTGCTGTCACTACATCTGTCACAGGAGGATACAAGGCATAGGCTGGCAATAATTTCTGGTTGGTTCCCTGCCCTTGTCCTAAAGACTGCTGCAAAATGTAGAAGCATTCTCATGGACGTGTGATGCCTAAGTGGAGTTGCCATCGCTTTTGGAATTGCCTGGGGTTGCAATGTACTCTGGAGCAACGACGACGAATTGTCTGGGACTCATAACCACAGACTGTCTTAAGAGATTTTTATAGCGCAGTCTTACGCATCTACTAAAAAATAAACTCCACTGTTGTCAGTGAGGCTTACACTTTGGTGTAGGATTTCAGCCTTGCAGATGTGTAGTGAAATACCTTCAACCTATAGAGTATTAGAATATTAGCTCTTGAAAATGTTGCCTTTATATATACAAGTTTATTGAATGGAAACTTTTTATGCTTCGCCACTCATCGTATCTTTGAATAACTTTACCCTGATATGCATTTTTTATAAAGGCCATACCTTGAGTGTTGTTTTTTAAAATTAATATTCTAGTATGATGTTTAGTTCTTCTAAAATTGGCATAGCTCTTATTTTTGTGAATTTTTGTTGCTCACAATATGCGTCCAGAAGAGGGCAGAGCTAGCCTATGTTTTAAGCTTCACCTTACTTCAGTTAATAAGAGGCATTAATGAGCACTTCTTGGTTGTGGAAAGGAATTTTTGATATGTGTTTGTGAGCACTGTTGCTGCACATGTGAGAAATTTTACATTTTTTGCTATTCCCAGTTCCTTCTACTTTGTTCTCATTTATTTTCTGGCATTCCTATCCTGCATTCCTTCTGTCATGGGACCCAGGATGGTCACCAATCTAGGCTGTCACCAGACCCAGACCTGATTTACATTGAGCAAAATGGCGGCCTCATGTGCCTTTGGACTATATTCTTGGTTGCCAGTTTTGCACGGCCATAGCTTGAGGCCCCAGGTGGAAAAATGTATATTTTAAAATTATTATTTGTAAACAGCTTTCTAAATATCTCTAAATACATATATTCATCCCAATTTTTACACAGTGGTGATAAAAGTGCCTGTGGGGACAACAAGAACTCTAAAACACAGATAGTTATTTGAATTGTAATAATTCTTTCATGGCCATTCCATTCAACATTCACATGATTCTCTACTATCCTATCTAATTTCAATAATGAAATTAGACTTTCTTATGAACAATATGTAGTTTAAACCGTAAGGATTTAGACATTATTTTGGGGAGTGAGGGGGGTATTGTAAACCCTTTCCAATATAGTGGGTTGCATTCAACACAAAGTAGCACTTTGGAGACGTGGAATGACTTATGCTTGCTCAATAAGACTTCCCCCTTTGTGTCTCCTAAAATTGTTCAGGAGCAGATTTGTGGATGGCAGACAGCTTGTGTTGAGGGAGGAGAGCAGGGGAAGTCCCACTGAGCAAGTGGAAGTTGTTCTGTTCACACATTTATTTAGTTGAGTGTCATCCAGTGTTCATGCACTCTAAATCCTAGCTGTACCTGAGCTGGATCTGAAGGAAAACAAAAGCCAGACTGTATGCTTTGCTTGCCCTGACTTTGCTTTTTTGTACTTTGTTTTAAAAGCACATAACATTGATCCTTTTCTGAAGTAACTTCTAAGGACAGCAAAATCAAATAAAAACAAGACCACCAAAAGAATTCAACACTCCTTGAAAGCTCTACTGAAAAGAAAAAGCCTTACAGTCTTTCCAAAACAGTATCAAAGGGCAATCTTTCCTAATCCCTCCAGTAGCAAGGACCAAAATAGCCTGGCCATGTTATTTTGCTGCTCCTGTCTGGATCTGTGACATGGACAGAATGGGCAGACACCTGACTTCAAATGGTGAGTGGGCTGCTTTGGAAAAGGTTCTCCTTAAGGTAGGAGAGTCCAAGGCCACAAAAGGCTTTAGATCAAAAGAAGCTAACCTGAGAGCCTCCATGTGTTGCTGCACTACAATTCCTATAATCCTCAATGATTGGCCATACTTCTGAGGCTAAAGGGAGTGTGAGTCCAGCAGGAGGGACTAAGATTTGCCCATCACTGCATTTTGACTAGCTAAGGCTTCCAAGTTGCCATCAAGGACATCACAATAATCTTGGAGGTAATGGAAGGATAGGGCAGCACATCAGGACTTATCTAAAAGAAGAAGAAAGCCCCCCGATCTATCACAAATGAAAAATCCATGTGGCAAGGGTGAAGATAGGAGGGCAATAGGTCTAAACTCTGCATACCCTGGGTTTGTGTCAAGGATTCTGGCATAACGCCTTTTAGAAAATCCCAGTGGAACAAAAGTCTTTTAAGTTCCAGTTTCTATCCTTCGGCTCTTTGTAGTAATGTTTTCTGTGCTGGAGGCTGTGGACCAGGCCTTGAAAACTAGCACGCTGATTATGTTTCCTTGTGCAATATTAGAAAATTAAGCAATTCTTCCTTGACACCCACCCCCGAACAAAAGATGTATCATGCAGGTTGTGTGAATCATGCATCAACCATCACTCAGTTCTCATACAACATCACTTGCATGCTGCTGGGTGCATTTATGTTCAGTGTTCAGTCCCATTCCCCAAGCGAAAAACAATGCCGCAGTTTCAGCTGGGCCAATGATGGATGTATATTTTTCACACATCAGTCTTAATATCTTAGCCTACCACAGTAGAATGATATTAATTTTGAAACTGATTTCCTTATCTTCATAAACTTGCTTTCCGACCAAAACAAAAATACTTCTTTCTCCTTTTCTAATATCTGTAGGCAACATATTGCACTGGGATTGCTGGAGCTCTTTATTGGATCTGGGGGAACAAAAGTGAATGTTCTGTCTGAACTGGCCCTCCCCATGAATAACTGCTGCTATATCTGCCTTAATGGAAGCTAACCGTTCGTAAACCCAAATCATTTAAATGAATGAGCTGTAAGAGAAGACACAAGTCTGCAGATGATAAAGAAATCTGCTAGTTTTGGTGGGTAAACACAAAGTGATCCCTTGAGTTTAAATGTATACAGCAGATTTTAATTAAAGGTGCTACAATTTAGTTTTTTTAATAAAAAAAATCTATCCTCAGGTAAATGTTTAATGGGTACACTGTAATGTAAACTCTGAGTGGGAAGAAAGTGAAAAGCTGCTTCTTGGGTACATCATTATATTTCACTCTCGGGATGTTGATGTTATATAAAACAATATTACATGGCCTATTATTTCAGATCAATTACTGATTAGAATTTTTTTTCTATCTCAATCTTACATTGTTAAATTCTCTCTCTCTCTCTCTGCCTATTTCTAGCTATGGCTGATTTGCCAGCAACAGCTTCTTTTGGACAAGTATGACTTGGTCATGGCACTTCATGTGCTGGTAACTTCGGGATCGGATTATTGCAAATAGCTCTCCATGAGGGCTTCCCTTGAAGATGACTTGGAAACTCCCAACAGGTCCAAAATGCATTAGCCAGTTGCCTTATAACTCATATAACCCCTGTTGTAAACCAGCTGCGTTGGCTAATGGTTAATTTCCAGGCCCAATTAAATGTTGTAGCATGGCCTAGGACCTGCTGGTGAAGAGCAGGTAATAAATTTGCTGCTACTAATACTACTAATTAACATAAAATAATATTGTGTGCGTAGGGGAAGATTGGGTTAGAGGTTTGCTGGTGGAAGTGATTTTTCTGCTTTGCAAATGTGTGCATTAGGACTGTGGTCCTTTTTATTATATTATGTGGAAGTATCTTCTGATTTTTAAAGAGCAGGACCCAGGCCCTCAGCAGCAGCTGGTGGCAATTAGAGACTGTGGCACTTCTTTGGACCTGGCTCAGAGGCAGATTTAGCACAAGCCTTGGGGGTGTCACAACTACAGTGTAGAATAGAAGGCGAGAGGCAGGGCGAGCACCAAATTTGGGTGCCACTGGAATTAGAGGCCCCAAGGTCTGCCGCTACCTGGCTATGCTCCAGCCATTCCAGTTCTCCTTCGTAGAGTCTCCCATATTGTGCTGTCACCTGCTTTCTGGATCAGTAGACTAAAGAAGAAGCAATTCCCACACTTTTGGAGTGGTCTGTAGTTCTGAGGCACACGGTAGAGTAGTAGTGTCTAGTATTTTGTACTTCCTCTTTGTATCACATGTACCCCACAAAGGCTGACCATTGTTGCTCTAGCTTGTGAGTTTGAGAATACTATATCATACCCAAACAAAAACAAAAGCCCAAGGTGTGCGATATAACACATGGATTTGAACTATTCTGAAAGCCTATCTTATTTTCCCTCCTTCAGTTATTTGTGGCAGGAGGAATATCGTGTGAAGAGGGGTAGGATAGGAGAGAGCAGATTGAGGGAGGGAGGTGATAAGGGAGCAAAATTAAATATGGGGCTTTTGTGTGAAAAAACGAAGAGAAAATTTTAAATGAGCAATACGCAAACAGGCAAATGGAGTGATCACAAATGGCTGTGAAGTGCTGCTTTGTGGAGATGGACACTGAAACACTCTACCATGGAATGTAAATATGATCACACGTATTTTAGATTTAACTGTCTGGTTCAAGTTAATCCACTTTACCCTTTTAAACCTTTTGCTGGTGGTTTCACTGTTCAGTGTCGTTAAGGGTGTTGAGAGTGAAATAATCCACTTTAGTGATCTTCAGTATATGCTGTTTGAAGGGGAGGTCACTGGCTGATGCAACAGCTTGTGACCCTGCTCTTTTTTCTTCTTTACTTTTGATCTTTATGCCTCTGGCCATGGGATGAGAGAAGTAGCTGACAATCAGCCTTGCTTTCATCCCATTTGCATTTGGGGAGGCAGAGTTCAGTAATTGGTAGCAGTGGCTTGATAATCCTACTGCATAGTTCAAGGTCAAAGATCAGGAAGGAAATACTCGTGGTCTCTAAAAATAGGCATTCCATAATTTTTTGGATGATCTAAAATGAGGGTGTGCTAGATAGTTTTGAAGGGTTTAATTATCCTTATTTATTAACAGCATTTTAATGCCACTCATTAACAAGTACGAGGGATGCGGGTGGCGCTGTGGGTAAAACCTCAGTGCCTAGGACTTGCCGATCGTAAGGTCGGCAGTTCGAATCCCCGCGGCGGGGTGAGCTACCGTCGTTCGGTCCCAGCTCCTGCCCACCTAGCAGTTCGAAAGCACTCTTAAGTGCAAGTAGATAAATAGGGACCGCTTTAGCGGGAAGGTAAATGGTGTTTCCGTTGCTGCGCTGGTGCTGGCTCTCCAGCTGCAGCTTTTTCACGCTGGCCACGTGACCCGGAAGTGTCTTCCGACAGCGCCGGCTCACGGCCTCTAGAGCGAGATGAGCACGCAACCCTAGAGTCGGACACGATTGGCCCGTACGGGCAGGGGTACCTTTACCTTATTAACAAGTACAGTGATACCTCGGGTTACATACGCTTCAGGTTACATACGCTTCAGGTTGCACACTCCACTAACCCAGAAATAGTGCTTCAGGTTAAGAACTTTGCTTCAGGATAAGAACAGAAATCGGGCTCTGCCGGCGCGGAGGCAGCAGGAGGCCCCATTAGCTAAAGTGGTGCTTCAGGTTAAGAACAGTTTCAGGTTAAGAACGGACCTCCAGAACAAATTAAGTACTTAACCCGAGGTACCACTGTATTTCTTTATTTTTATTTTTATTTTTTAAAAAAACCCCAGATCAGTTCTATAATTAAACGGGAGTGAAGTGTTTAGTAACAAATCCAGTTCCTTTGATTTCTCTATTCTAGAAGTTCAAGTTCCCATTTTCAAATGGAAGAACTGGAGGTGACCCTGCAGAATAAGTCCAAGAGAGACCTCACCCAGTAATTTTCAGGTGTGTCATGAAATAGACCAATTGCTTGGCTGCTGCACTTCCTAGATCAGCCTTCCCCAACATGGCGGCCTCTGGATGTTGTTGGCCTCCAGCGTCTATCAGCTCCAAGCAGGAGAGTCAGTGGTCAAAGATGATGGAAGTTTCAGTTGAAAACAACTGGAGGGCACCACGTTTGCGAAGGGTGGCCCTAGCTGAATATAGTCGCTGGCCATTAATGGTCAACATTTCTCAGGAGTGTGCCGTAAGAGCAGCACATCTCAAAGATATGCAGTTAATCAAGAAGCAAGAAGCTTATATATTTGGTTGTTTCAAAACAATTATTTAATAATAATAGAAAATTGTTGTATAGACTTAATATTTCATTTGTTCCTGCCCTTTCTACAATGACCTCAGGGTCCAACTAGATGTAGCATTAAATGTGTCTTTGCATTTCACATGCAGGATTTAAACAATGCAAAATGCTTTGGGAAGGGGGAGCGGACTGATAATTAATAGGATCAGAGCAAGCATTAAGAGGGAAGTTAACTCTCTCTTCCCCTTTTTCTTGCAAAAAATCCCTTCTCTGAAGCTAGTTGTATTGAGAAAAAATCCCTTGTTTGCAGCAGGTTCAGAAGAGGGTTTTTCCACAACATAGGAGGAAAAGCTTATATGTTATATTTGTGGCTTTTCTGATTCTAGTAATTATCTGCCCCCCCTCTCTGATACAATTAGCATTTTAAAAATCCTTTGCATATTAGGCACATTACTGTCTAATTTGATCCTCAGGGTAACGTAAAGGAGGGTGTGAGCGGGGTGTGTGTGTGTGTGTGAGAGAGAGAGATCGAGAGAGAGATCCTAGTACTATTTTAGACATTCCTCACATTTTAAGAATGTCAAGACACACTGGTTGACTTGATTTTTAAAACTGAGCTGTGCTTTTGTGCTAGTACAATTCAATCACATTCAATATAATTTTGTCAAGCAGAACACACAGGGAGATGTTTTTTTCCTAATGTTTCCCCTCAACCTTTCCCTCTCAATAAAAGGAAAATACATTTTAGGAGCCTCACCTGGATTGGAGTATGAGGACTGAAGCTTTGCCAAAGAAAATTTGGCCCCTCAAATTCCTTGTTTTCATAGTTTGTCCAAAACAACAGAAAAGCGTCATTTTTACAATTTAATGCATCAGTTACCCCTGAAGAGTATGCCAGCTGGCTGTGAAGAACAGGCTATGCAACTGTTGTCCACTCCAGTATAGATCTTGCACAGGCTTTAACACACAAATATTTTTTTTAAAACAGCAATACTCTTAATATTGATTGAAATATTTATTTTGCCTTTGTGCACAAACTGTGGTTATATGAAAAAGACAGTGCTAGGATTTGGGACGTGAAATGTTTCTTTGATGGCAATAACCATTTACCATGCATATTTCGCTCACATTTTGTATTTTCTTTTTAGCAATTATGATCAATAATCAACAAAACTCTAATCTGAAAACCCCTATTCACTTTGTATCACACAAGTAAATGTAAATTAACATAAAGTTACATTATTTATTTGTTTCTAAATTACTACTAAGGATCTTCCACTCCCCCTTTGAGAGCCCCCCGGGTGCTTCACCAGCAATTACATGCCTGGTCCAAGGTTCTAGTCCTTTCTCCTTGTGAGGAAACCACCCCTCTTCTCTAGGTCACAGGTGAGTACTGCAGGGGCCGCTGAGAAATGGTGGTCCTGAGACTCCACAGCTCTGTGACGTAGTTTTTTTTACAGTACTTCTCAATCCCAGAGTTAAGCCAAGTGAATAATGAAATGGCTTCAGTGATTCTCCTGGACTAGTGTCACATTTTCTATGTCTGGTCTTTAAATCCCACATTACTACACAAAAATAATAATAAGCAAGTTACTAACAAAAACCAAGATCAAGAAATACAGTAATACCTCCGTGAACGTCCGCTGCAAACCCAGAAGTACTGGAACGGGTTACTTCCAGGTTTGCTGCTCGTGCATGTTCAGAAGCGCAAATCACTCTGCACACAAGCGTGGTGCTTTGCCCTGTGTCCTTTTTGGCTAGTGGCCGGGGCTCCGGAATGGATCCTGGCTGCAAAACAAGGTATGACTGTATACAATAAATTCACCATAAACATAATTAAGGCACATTTCTACACCTAGGAGTGAGTCCCATTCAGCTTAATGGAACCTGTTTCCAAGTATAGTGCACTAGAATGTACCGTCAAAGAGACACACCTACAACCTCACTAGTTTTCTAGTTCACAATTTCTTGTGGCTGAATTTTGTAAAAACAATTGAAATCTGACCTCATGGGAAATGCCAAAAATGGTTTCTGTGCTCCCTTAGGATTTTCGTCTGGACTGTTGCTGCCAGACTATTGTGGGCGGAAAGAATTTAGGACAGTTGTCCAAACTATTATGCAAAGCCTTCAGATTTCCCTTTCCTATATGGTCCCCAGATACGGACTTCTCTGTGCTTTGCCCTATGTTGTAGTGACATAATTCAAGCAGATTCAAGAGCTAGGCCATCATAACTATGATGAAGTAAAAGGGAAAAGAGAAAGGCAGAATTGGGAGTGTGGTGGAAAAGGATAAGAACAATTGCTGCAAACTTATGCCCCTCTCCAATTAAGAGGAATGGGACAGTAAATTACCATTCTCAATTACTCAGTTAGTTAAGAGTTGTGTCTACACTTGTTGCTGAATGCGACCGATGTCAGGGATGGTTTTGTACTTGTGGTTTGTCTCCCTTCTTTTAGCTTCCTCCTAGCTCTGGAGGCCATTTTGATGACTAGCAGAGAAATGGCTGCCTTCTTGCTGTTTCTTGCATTTTTATTTACAGTGTGGGAGGCAGCAGCAAATGGGCTGCATTTCCTTTTTCCTTGAGGCTTGTCTTGTTGTTTTTTCTTGCCCAAAGGGTGTATATTTTAAAATTTTATTATAATAATGATAATCTCCACACAGCTCAAGGCAGCATACATTGTGCTCCCCTACTCCATTATATCCTCACAACAATTCTGTGAAGTAGGTAAGGCTGAGAGACAGTGATTGATCTTAAATCTCCCAGTGAACATCATGACTGAATGCGGATTTGAACGATGTTGATCAATTAGGTCAACAAATCAATTCATGCTTTGTTATAAAGAATAACAGTATTCCCAATTCTGTGGGAAGCCATTTTGTGCCAAGACACGGCCCCTGTGGTAGCCATTTTGTGACTGGTGTAAATGACAGTCTCTCAAAATTCCAAATGTACCCCTCAGCCTCAAAAGTTTGGCAACCACATTTCTATATGTTCCAGACAACTTTGAAAAAAAAATACTTGTTGCATCTCTATTCAGAAGGCCAAAACAACTAGGAGAGAATAAGATATCTGATTAATCCAGGATAAAACCACAGATGGGTTAGCATGTAGGATACATCTGGAAAAGTGTCTAGGAGCAGGAAATGGATCCATCATAAACACAGATTCATCAGAATAACTGTGCGGAAAAAGTCAGCTTTCCATGAATATTTCTTGTTTGTATGTCAGCAAAATGCTTGTGGTTCTGTGTCAAGGCACTTGCTGTTCCTGTTCTTATTTGACTATGAAAACAGATGAACTGCAAATTTTGTGATATGTTACAATGTTTATCCAACAGAGGAATCTACTACAATGAATATTAATTATAACAGATGACATAGCAGGCCAAAAATTACTTATTTTTGTTGCTGTTAAGCTTTATTTCATAAAGCTGTTGCAAGAAAATGCCTGTGTTTCAAATGCTTGTGGTAAATTAATCAAAGGCCAGAGAATGTGATGTGTTGCGTAGACAACTAAGCCTCATCCACCTATAATATATGCTACAAAAGAGGAACAAGAATGGTCTGTCATATCAGGGAATTTCATGAAGGTCACTAAGCTGGAAGTCCATGAAGCCTGCCTTAATTATATCTAATGATTTTTCAGGTTCTAAGGCTGGCTTACAAAGTCGTTTCCTGTTACTGATTTTGATTCAGTCTTTTAAAAATTTGAGAGTTTAGGGATTTTCATTGTTTTGTGAAGCATAATAGTCAACAGCTGTGACTGAAGTAATTTTCTGAAACTTTGGCAGAACGATCGTGTGTGTGTGTGTGTGTGTGTGTGTGTGTGTGTAGGAGATTCTGTGGTGGAGCTAGTGCTATTTTTCTAGAAAAAGAGGTGCCAGACCTCATCATGAATGTCTCCCTTGTTCTATTATAGTAGCAATGGCGCCCACCTAAGACGTGCTGGAACTGAGTTCTGGCAAATTCTGGCTGAAAAAAAGCCCTGAGTGGAGCTACCACTATTTCCTAGGTCCTGCTGACTTGCTGTGGAAGGTGGGAGAGACCTCTTTCTTTCTTTCTTTCTTTCTTTCTTTCTTTCTTTCTTTCTTTCTTTCTTTCTTTCTTTCTTTCTTTCTTTCTCTTGGAGTGGGATAGATACCACATCCAATAACGCCCCAGCTGGACTTGGTGAAGTTGAAGTATTGCACCCAGTGAGCAATCAGGAGGGAACATTATCTACAGGCTGGCAGACCCCCCTTTTTACAAAGTTTTTCCCCAACCCAGTCAGGTTAAAACTCTGGTCAAAACCACTAGGTTGTCTGATGATCTGAAGGATTTCTATGTCTTACTGACAAGGACCTCTTTCCTTAAGCCCAGGTCTTATTAAGGAAGCGAGAAGCTCTGGATGTGCTTTTCCAAAGGACCCTTGTAAAGTATCATTAGAACACAAGGGGGTAAGTTAATAACTGCACAGTCTAGCACACAGGGAAAAGTTTACGGAGACATTCTATAGAAATTATTTTAAAAACAATGAAGCCAAATACCCATATGTTTAAAGATACTTTGCGTGGGAAAAGGGAGAACACTGTCAGAATACAAGGGTTCATCACTAACTCTGAGTGAACTTTTGAAATAACAGTTTAGACAATATAATATTTTTAGCTTACTGTAAAAGAAGCTCTACAATGTTATAAACTGAGTGGCTGAAAACTATTTGACTCTTCAAATACAAGGGTATAAAAATATAAGCATCAAAAAAGTTGAAGAACCTCAAATACTTTAGATAAACATCTGTGCTGCAATTTCTGTGAATGTCTCTAATTACCTACCATTTTATTAGAGTCCACAGACTTTTTATGGCCCATTGGTTTGCTGATGCAAAATGTAAGAGATTTACATAACTGATGAAGCAGCTTGATTTTAAAAAGATTAAGCGTCTGCAGGTATTTTGTCTGATATAGATGTCTGGAGTTCATTACGTTATTTTGATAACCTACCAAGTGCAGTCTTCATGGAAAAAGGTAACTCAAATGAGCTTGGATATGAAGATTACTACATGGATTTAAAACTAATGAAAGAATGTAAACAGTTTTTGGCAGTGTTGAAAATCTGTTGATCTAAATTCACAGAGACTGGTATGAGTGTTCGATTTACAAATTTGGAAATAAATAAGTTAATTATAAATTGTAGTGTTTCCAGGGTGTGCATCAGGGATTTGAATTTTTTAATTAACATATTTATTTAGCATCAGGAAATGAAGGTAAACAGCATGTTAAAATTGCAGATAATAAATCTGGAGGTGAAGTGAGAATAAGGTAGGGAGTTAAAGTGTTTGGAAGGAAAGGGAGCATTTCAAATCAATTATGCAGATTGCTTAGCTATTGATAAATTCAAGAAAATACTCATTTTAAATAGAATTTCTTCATTATGGATATATCCATGCTGGTGTCAGTATGCCCACCAGTGGCTTCTCTGCAGTGGCGTGCAATGAAATTTTTCGTAGGGCAACAGTTAGGGCCAGAGGTGCCAGTTTATGAGGCTGATTGGAGAGGGCTCATCTTATCCTTGCACAGAATTAGGGCAACTGGTGACTGATGCAATTATATGAGGAGGGGACGACCAAGTCCCAGTTGGACCTTACCAGTTGGGTCTTCCTAGTTTAGTGGAAGAGGGCATACTGCCTCTCCCTCTCCCTCTCCTTTCAACAAGCAAGTCCATACGCTCAAGGTTTTTATTTCTTCCTTTCCCCCATATTTTATCCTGCATTTCTTTTTCAACAGTTATTTATCACTGGGCTTCATATTTCTTCACAAAATGTCCCTTGATAATAGAGGCTGTTCATCTCAGCTCACAATCCTCCCCCCAAATATTTATAGCAACTGGTTTAGAGCAGTTTAATTTCAGAAATGTCCGTTTCCATCCCCAGATGTCTAACGATCTAGTCAATCCTTACACCTCCTTCTCTGCTCTCGTTCTCTGTTAAAGGCGACATTAACACCACGCTGCTCTGCTGCCTGCTTGAGTGCTCCCTGAGTGTGGAACAATCTTTCATAGTGCCATAATGCCACCACAGAGAACGTCCTCTCTCTTGCCATGGAGAGCAAACATTCAATATGCTGCCAGTGCACAGAGCAGGTGTGGTGTATTCTAGACTAAGCATGTCATCTGGGGGTGAGGGGAGATCGTTCCTGGCAGAGGTAATAATGCCTGGGGGTGCACATCCCTGCCCCCTCATGTACAAGAATCTCAACTGGGTGGGGAGAATACCCTCAGAGGCAGTGTGCTGCAAGGAGGGAGGGGGGAGCCCCTGGAATGTTCAGCTCTTGCTACAGGTGAGCTTTGAAGTTCACGTTTTGAATATTACAGCAAAAACAGGGAATTTGTAATTCACTCCAGTGCTTTCCTTGTCGTCTGGCACCTTTCTGTCTGAATAGCAGATTGCTTGTTTAAAAGAGATGGAAGCTGCATGTGCAGATATGAATATACATGGCCAGAAAGCTCCCAAGAATTAAAATAAATAACCCACATATTCAGGTTGTTGTTCTGGAACTTTCAGAGAACAGAGAAACATCCAGAGTTTTCGAAAACTTTTCAAGGACTTTATTGTAGATAATGAATCGGATAGGGTGGGAGGGAAAGAGGGAGGAATTTCTCTCAAACTTCATAAATATATCATGATTGCACACCTCAGCATAAACCAGCGCAGAATACTTTGTATATGTGTATTAAAACTAATAATCAAATAAAAGTCAGTATTGTACAAAAGCATTCTCTGCTTATGCTTCTGAAGACACTAAAACTATTGAAAATATTAAAAACTCAGCTGTCTCTTCAATTTTATATGCAATAGGTTATATTTAATATGTGCAGCTTTGTATTGCTAAGATTGTAAGAACTGCAGAAGATTTGTGTGAAATTGCTTTTACCTTTGGAATCAAATGAATAATGAAGCATTTCTATTATCATACCTTGTATTCTGCTTATAATTCTACTGTTACGGTTTGAAGAATGTTACATTTTGGAGACAGTCAAGTTGTGTATCCACAGTAGTGACCAGAGGAGGAATGACCGCTGGGAGGAGAGAAGAGAGAAGAAGCACTATGGTGCACGTGTAGCAGCAAAACTGGATGCCATCATCTGCCCCACCTGCAATAAAATATGTTTCTCCCGTATCGATCTCTACAGCTATAGCAGCCACTGTAACTTTCCAATAGTTTGACTTTACCCCTGAAGGCACACTCTTCCATTGTCCCCTGAGACAGACAGATGCCAACAACAGTCTGCAGGAATGTCTTTTGGCTTATCTAAATTATAATCTTGAAACTTGGAATTTGTTATGAATGCATATATTATTATACTATTACACACAGCTTGCATTCTGCAAGCTTAGATATGTTGTTGCCTGATGCCAAGAACTGCTTCTCCACTTCAGGATTATTCCTTTATTTATTACACTTATCTCCCACTTTTTTCTCCAGAGAACACAAGGTGGTGCTTATGCTTCTCACCCTTTCCTTTTAATCCTCAAAACAACCTTGTGTGGAAGGTTAGGCTAAGAAATAGTGAGTGGCTTCTCCATGGGGAATGCAGAAGGCACGAGTCAGACTAGGTTTGTTCTCATATGCTAAACCATTGTCTGAACACAGCCACTATATAGTGCTTACAGTCAGATATTTAATACACAACGTGTTACAGTAATCCTATCTCTTGATGTATTTTGCTTTGGCAGCCATGTATGGGGGGATCTGGATGTGGACATGTGAGCTTGGTGCTATGGCACCAATGTCTAAAGAAGGAACTTCCTGGATCATTTTGAAGTCCGTTTTAGGCCTTCTCTGTTTGTCAATAAATGTGACAATCAGAGCTGAAGCTGGAAACACTGGCTAAAAACACAAAAGGGTGGGAACGGGCTCATGCTTCATAATTTAATAGCTTTCTTCATTACTTTCATTCTGTACATGGTACCATCTTCCCTTTTTATTGTTATTGGAGTCTGCATCCTCCTCTCATTGGCCCTGGTCTTGTGCAGATACACTCCCATACCCCTCTCCTGGTGGCTCTGTTTGGAAACCTTTAAGTTTACTGCGGAAGTCAGTACAGTCATACCTTGGATTGCAATCGCTGCGAGTTGCACGTTTTCGGGTTACGGACTCGCCAAACCCGGAAGTACCGGAATGGGTTATTTCCAGGTTTTGGCGCTCGCGCATGCGCCAAATCACTAAATCGCACTTTGCGCATCCGTAGAAGCGATGAATTGCGTCACGTGTGTGCGCAGATGCGACACTGCAGGTTGTGAATGCTGTGGCTTGCGAACGTGCCCCCCACACGGATCACATTTGCAACCCGAGGTTCCACCATATTGTAATTGCAAACAACAGAAAGGAAGAGTTCATCACATTTATGTTAAATATTAAGCAACTTTAAACTGTTTTGTTGGCAATTATGCTCAAGAGAGAAATACAGGCATCTTGCTTCTTCTTTTTGCTTGAACAATCTTGAGAGGGCGCCTTTGTACATAGAAAACAGCAAATTCAAGAGCCAGAAATGATTTTGCTGGAAGTGAGAGGTTGATGAAGAGTGGCAGGACAGTGGACGTAAGATAATACTTGCTTAATTAGGATGCGGAACAAAGATCTAATTAAAAAGAGTATCACTGAAGATCTCTGCATAGTAAAAGTATCTAGCACTCTATGTTCTGTTTTCCTATTTATGTTTCTATAAAAATAGATACTTGTGCCACAGAGGAAAATTCTAAAGGTTATCTGTATAAGCCTCTCATCAAATTATCTCTACACTGCATCAAAGAGTGCAATGATGATGGTTGTTTATGCAAAATAGAACTTTGTAGGGAGGGGAAAACAAACCATCCAACTTGGAAAATGCTCACTCTTCAGATAAGGTCAAGAACAGCAATACTTTCCCCCTCCAATATACTTTATAGAATATTTCCTGAGCATGAATGTTGAGGAGAACTTGTCTTCTCCTCTTCCTTAGGTTAAAGCCATTGTTCTACTTGGACACTGAGGTCCAGCACCGAGGGCCTTCTGGCAGTTCCCTCACTGCAAGAAGCCAAGTTACAGGGAGCCTGGCAGAGGGCCTTCTCAGCAGTGGCGCCCTCCCTGTGGAATGCCCTCCCATCAGATGTCAAAGAGAACAACAACTACCAGACTTTTAGAAGACATCTGAAGGCAGCCCTGTTTAGGGAAGCTTTTAATGTTTGGTGTATTACAGTATTTTAATATTATTCTGGAAGCTGCCCAGAGTGGCTGGGGAAGCCCAGCCAGATGGGCGGGGTATAAATAAATTATTATTATTATTATTATTATTATTATTATTATTATTATTATTATTATTATTATTATTATTATTATTATAGTATGTATGTAATGCAGATTTCAGGGATTGCATGAGGAAAGTATAGATCCAACCAGGGGACACAATGCACAATGTTTTGCATGTAAAAAGTCTCCATTTCAGTCATCTCCACTTCAAAGTATCTCCTCAGGCATTCAGAGGGATTTGGGACTAGGGAAACAAAAACCTGAGACCCCAAAGAGCTACGGCCAATAAGGGTGGACACTACAGGATGAGTAGGTTGTACCACTGACTTATATCTGCACAAATATACAGAGAATGTCATGCAAATAGCGTGCGTAAATGTATACAATCGCTCTCTTATTTATGCTACGGTCCCAAAGCATGTTAACAATTGAGCAGCTTTAGTTTTTGGGGTTGAGAAAATGTTCTGAAGGCACATGATACAGCAAGCGGTCTCCTGGGTGGCAGACAACCCAGGAATCCCTTGCAAGCTGTTTGGAAGTCTTTGGAGGATGAGCAGTGTATAAGGGTATAAATAAATAATAACTTCTGAATGGGGAACATTACTACGAGCTTTTCCATCGTCCTCCTGTGGGAAATATCCCCCCCTCAATGCACATTCATGTGCTCAGACTGATATTTCAGCATGCCCTGGAAAATGCTAGCTTTCTATTGTTTTTGCATAATGTAGGTAACTGCATTTCATCACATGGGGCTGCATTCAGAAGAAGGTAATGAAAGCGGGGAAGAAGATAATGAAAGCGGGGAAACAACAACCTCTGGTGCTACCTTATAGTGATATTTTGCTGTTCCAAATAAGGAGGTAACTTAAACTTCAGACTTGGTTTGCCTACACTGGTGTCATGAACTGGCAGGACACTGAAGAGGAGGAAGATGATCCTGGTGAGGCCATGATTGGTACACACTGGGACCAGGGGCGGAGGAAGGGGGTTGGGGCAGGCTGCCCTGGATGTCACCACTAAGGGGGGTGACAAAATGCCAGGCAGCACTCACTGCGGGGCCTGCAGCATGCCTGAGCCATGTGTCTACTGGGAGTGATGCGGTGACTTGGGTGCCCACTGGCTCTGCGCTGCCCCAAACAGTCTGCCTGCTGCCTCCCCCTCAGCCATAGGGCAGTTGAGTGGGAGGATGAAGGTGGACTTCTCGGACGCCCTGCAGAGCATCCTGCCCCGGCATGCCCTGCCCTGCGGGTGGCTGACCCTGCCCCTAGGTGCTGGGCATGCACTGCCCCAGGTGCCCGATCGGCTTGCTCTGTCACTGACTGGGACAAGCTGAAAATGGGGAAGAGGGAGTTGGGGGCTTAGGAGGTATTCAGTGGACTTCAGAGGACATTGAAGGGGCAACTGACAGTTCATGGGAGCCAGAGGAAGTCGACACATCCCCAGAACTGGAGGAGACCCCTTCTTGGCAAACATGATGGGCTCTAAGGTGTGGGAAGTCTGCTTTAAGGGACTGAGGCAGGCTAGAGAAGACAGCACCGCTTACTAGCTGATGAGGTGAAGATGGGATTTGTTAGGTCTGGGAAGAGGTTTGTGGTCACTCAGCTTGTTTAATCTCAGGGCAGGTGACAATCACAGGCTTTGTTAAGTGGAGAGACACAGCTACTCAGCTGGAGCAAGCTCAGGTGCATCCAAGAAGATTGGGAGGAACAAAAAGAGAACCAAGGCAGAGACTCTGCCTGCTCAGTTTTTGCCATTGATAGACCACAGCTTGACTATTTTGGGAGCTCCGCTGGACTGCGATTTTGGGACTGACCCTAAGATTCCAACCCTGGATCTTCTTCAGAGATGGGAACCTGGCCTTACGGTTTGACTTTGAATCTTTCTCATAGCATTGGACCTGAATGTGCATTTGATCACTGGAATGACTGACTACTCTCTAGCATTGTCCTTGGGACTGTTGTCATTAGCACCTTCTGCTTAGACTATGCGGCTAGCTGTGTGCACCATCAGGACTTTTTTCTGACTACTTCCTTCCACTACAAGGTGCCCCTTTTATTTATCCTGCAGCTTTGATCTCTCAACCTCTAGTGGATGTTCAAGCTCATTTGATGGGGTCAAATTAAGCCTTCCTTTTTAGTAATGGTTTGCAATTTGCAATTTACATTCTGCATTGCTGCCACTCCAGTAATTTTGAAGGAACATTGAAAATTTGTAAATCAATACTTCCCAGGCTGCAGAAGGCTGCTTAAATATGTCATTAACCATTTGTAAATGTCATTGTGGGTGTATCTTTTCATAAGCCCACACAGAAGATTGAGTGATCACTGTCCCCCACCCCCTTAGTATAAGAAAATGTGTTTTTTTGGCAATGATTATTTTCTTCTAAAAGTGAATTACAGTAAGTTGAACAGATGTTTCACCAACTGTGTATGGAACTCATCTGAAAAAGTGTATGAACCCGTATTTTTATTGTTTTAATAAAGCAATCATTATACCCACCGGTAAGGTTTGAAACTGGATTCTTAATAAGGGCATGTTCAACAGGCAAGGAGTAGATGGCATCACATGGTGCATTATGTTAGCATAATGAAAAATGTATCACTTAACATTGTTTGCATTATTCAGAGTTATACACATACAAGTGTCTGCTATAATCCCTTGCCAATATGTTGTCTTGGTAACCGGTTACCTGAACACCAGCTCAGCAGCTACAAGGAAACAAGTGTGGATAGTTATTGGCCACATTTAGTACAGAAATGGAAAACAAGCAATCTAACAAAAGATTAATATTTAATACACTTGCATATTCACTAACTTTGGTGTGCAAGTTTTGGTTGTATAAAGTAGAGCAGACTCTGCAATATGCAATACTTCCTTTCTATAAAAAACATAGTCTGATCTGTAGCCAAGAGTTCCTTAAATGTATGATGAAAATTTTCTGGTAATGTGCATTTTAAAATCACCTTATGGTAAATTAGCAAGAAAGCAGATTTCCCCCCAGTCCTTAGTAAGAATAGTGCAGCAGTTGCATTAATTTCTGTCCTTAATTAGTAACTGAATTCTGAGCCAGCAACTACACTGGGTAGAGGAAGAGAACTTGCTAGAGACTAAAAAGCTTCTCTAC
The DNA here is from genome assembly GCF_964188305.1 of Podarcis bocagei. NCBI lineage: Eukaryota > Metazoa > Chordata > Lepidosauria > Squamata > Lacertidae > Podarcis > Podarcis bocagei. The sequence goes on along the minus strand of NC_138135.1, from coordinate 38,540,894 downwards.
TGGTTTTGAATTGACTTAACTTGCTGCTAAATATTTACCTCATGGCAGACAAATGGCCTCAAGTCACTATTAGCCAAGGCAAAACTTTCCCACATTAATAAAGCTGACTTTATTTGAAATCTTCTTCAAGGAGATTTCAGAACTGACTGCTGAGGAAAAGAAATATTTCGTTAGCGCATTTAAAAGCAAACTTTGGGAAGGACTGAGGAGGAAAGCTTAACAGTTTGCTCAGGATATGTGACCTTGGATTGTGTGTGCATGGGACACAGTGCCAGACCTTGCAAACATGGTCAAGGACAGTATTTCCTGTGGTTCTGAATAACGTGCTAAAGGTTAATGTGTCACTGAAAGAGGAGTGAAAATACACCAACTAAAAATACTATTTCGGACACAGCACATGCACATCTTGGGGCCAACTAGACATTTTGACATGTAGTTTCATGCTGATTGTTGCTAAACAAATAGCTTGCAGGGGGCAAACTGGGTCAGAACCATGGTGCAGGGGAAGGGGGGCATTAACACCTTGTCCCCACTGCACTCCATACACTTGCTAGTCACAATGGGATGAAAGCTCCAATTCGTAGCAAGTTACGTGATGACATCCTCCATGACAATTTGGTATGCAAGCTACCCTAAGGAAGAACAAACATGACCTCCCTCATCGGTTGTAAACAGAACATAGGTCTGGGTATTGACCCTTTAGCCTTAGTGGGGGGAAACCAGTGATTGGCAATACTGCATTTGCATCAGGACTGGAGAAAGGCTCTATATACAGCGTTGAAAGCCAGTGCAAGGCAGCAAGGTGGTGGCATAGTATACACACATACTGTGCAGTGTCATGGGGATTAGTCCCAGGCACCCGAACGCCTACAAAATGATCTAGAGATGATGGGGGGGGGGGAAGGCAGATGAGTTTTGAGAAGCTGGTTATGTCATTCCCAATAGGTCTGCCCAGTGCTTTTTTATTTCTTTTCTAAAAAAATGTTTAGGGCTACTCTCATTTTCCTACTCATATTGAAATACTGCCCCTCAATGAGGCCAAACTTAGATTCACAAAATTTTTAGGGGTATGTGTACCCCCGTGTACCCCCAGAAAAAAGCACTGGGTCTGCCCCACTAACATTGCAGAAGATGCTGCTGCTGTTGTCACCATGGTACAGCCTCTCCCTGTGTCACAATGAGTGCAACATGTGTGAAGACTGCCCCATGTAATACTGAATGCAAGTGAAGAGGGAAGGATGGGGGCGAGCAAAAGTTAAGGATGGGGGTTTGAGAGAGGACATTGTCAGTAAACAGCACAGAGGGGAGCCATTTGTGGAATTTTCCACTGCAGAAAGAGAAGTTTTAAAAGGAGGTGAGTTGGCTAGAAAGAGTATTGAAGGGTGTTCAAGGTAAATGGAAAACATAGGATAGTGGCAAAAGGGAATACTAGGATCCAAATACGCAATAGGTTTGTGAAAAATTAGAAAAGGAGGAAAGAGAAGAAATAGTTCAGAGAAAGAGAGACTTCAGAGAAGCAACAACAGGAAAGGAAGGCTGGTGAGCGATTAAGCAATCAAAGAAGGTTTTAGCGGTGAATAAAGGTGGGAAAAGGGGGAGATTCTGGAGGTGCCCCAGTTTGTTGGGGGAAGAAAAGAGTCAGGATGACATACTGGAGAGGCATTGACCAAGAGAAATGGCGTGTGTGTGTGGCTGCAGCTTGTGGGAGTATTGAAAGGAAAGATGAGACCTGTGCCTTTGCCATTCTCAGGCTGAGACAGAACATCCTAATGGGAATGCAAAAGAAACAGGGCGATGAAGGTGAAAGAGCAAGAGAAGTTATTAACATAAAGGTGACAGTGTGAAGAGAGGAGCACATATGAGCACCACCAGGGTGAATGCAGAATGGGAAATGCAGACAGAGAGAGAAATAATGGGACCGTGCAGGACCATGATGCAATTCAGAAAGATGAAGAGGGAGCGACGCTAAAATAGAAAAGGAATGGTGGCTTCTTGCCCTCTGCTTTCAATCATGCTCAGACACCCTCCTTCCCATTGTGGGACGGGGCAAAATGCCTCTGGGGTCTCACCTGCAGCATCCTTTGCAATGCACTCAGCCACCCTATAAGCAAAGTCAAGTCACACATGATGTGCATTATATTGCCAAGAAGTAGAAAACTGCATGTAGAAAACTTTCCAGAAAACATCTGCCTATTTTAGAGATGGGAACATAACACTTAAACTTCAGAGATGTAATTATATATATCACCTACATATTAAAAAGCCTGAAAGACTCCCTTACTGAATTCCAGGTGTGAGTTACAAGCAACAGTGAGATGCGATTAACTTTATGTCCCACTTGTAAACTTCACAGATGTTGATCTATGTTTCTATCTTGCTCAGTCTTCAGGGCGCTCAGGGCAGTGTTCAAGGTTTTCCCTATGACTGCTTCAACTTTCTCAAACCAGTCTTAGGAAGTAGGTTAGACTGCAAGTGAGTGAGTAGCTTATAGTGACCACTAAGCTCTACTGCCTTCCCTGCCACCACAGTCACTCCCCATACTGCCAGGAAGCTTACCAAGTGTTGGGTAGCGAGGCTTTTAGTCAAAAGGACTTTAGGACATTTGTTGTTGTTGTTCCTTGCCTTTTCTCCTGACAGGGACTCAAGGTGGCTTACAGATAAAATAGAAACCTAGAAAAAGAAACCATAATTTAAAAAGGTGGTTAGGTGGCTGGTTGACCCATTCTTTATTAGCTATAAATTTGGTATAGATAAGAATTATGTTGAAATAATAAAATATTTTTTCTTTCTCTTTAGTAGTTCCAAAATGTTTAGGATTTTATGGACTCCAGGCTAGTTATAAACAACCTCTGCCTCTAATTGGATGTAGGCTTGTTTCTGTTCCTCAGATGCTGTGCTTAAAGTTATAGCAATACAGCCTGAAATGAGGTTTCAGAATTCTGTATGTGTGATTTTCTTTTTCTTTTTAAAAGAGAATACTTCAAACAATGTTTGCAAATTGCTTGCTTAAAAAGCTGAAACATGCTCCAGGTCAACTGCTAGAGCAATTTCCCTTGTATTTTTTTGCCTCGTGTATTTTGCCTAATTTCCCCTAGCTAATGAGGTTATGTGAGATTCCATCCTTCCCTGTATTTTCATTCTGGATCCAGAGCCTTGTGAGTGCTTGGATGTGCTAAATACATATGCACAAAGACCTCTGGGGTTTTTAATTGACATTTTGGAGTCTGAAACTGAAACAAGGAGAAATTAATTTTCTATGGAAATCTGTCTTCCTGGCTAGGAAACAGATTTCTTAGTGGAATTAATCCTGCAGGTTATGCAGATCCCTGTCATGGCCAACCATACAGCCGTTATAGCTCATACTTATGTTCGGGCTGAAGTGGGCAGCTGAAAGATGAAATGTTTCAACAACTGATTGGAGTGGTGCTCCCAATTTACCATTGCTAAACTTCTTTACCCCACCCCCGCAATAAAAGGTGTTTTCTGTGGGGGTTTTTTTGGACCATCACTGTATGGACCATACAGTGAAAACAACTGTATTAGCCTCCTGGTCATGATTTAGCACCCCCACATTGCCCTGAACTTAGCATTGTCCAGGGACTTTGCAAGGAGCAATGTCATGGAAGCGGTGTTTCTTAAGATGAAAATGTGACGTTCCCTTGTTGTTTTTGCTGCTGGTTGCTGCCTGTTGTTTCAGTAATCTGGTTATATTTATTGTATTGGATTGTGGTGGTTTTTTTTAAGTATGTTATCATATTTGCTATTGTTTTGTTATAGTGTTATGAAATTGTTTTTTTACAGTGTTTGAAATGCATCCCTGTTCCTTTGTTGCAAACCACTCGGAGCATGATTTTGTGTGTGTGGAAAACAGACTTCCAGATAAATGAACGAATGAGTGGTAAAATAGCGACCCCCCACAAACAAACAGCAGGGGAAATTCTTTTTATGGGGGGGCAGGGAGTTGAGGGGAAATGAATCTCAAAGAAATTATCAGAAAAATGACCTCTGAGTAATGTTGTTTCAGCTCATAGGATAAGTATTCGGGTCACAGGGTGCGATTCCTCCTCATAGGCCTGAGCCTTTGGCACCTCTTGTTTCGGGGAAATAAGCACTAACCCTGAGGCGGGGGGAAGCATCATCACAAAATGTTGATGCTGATGGATGCCTTATTTATGTGCACTGTTGTCTTATGTAAATCTAGCTACAGCCCTTAATGGTGTGGTGCCACTTTGATTTACACTGTGAAAGGGAGTGTGTGGGAGTATGGCAGTGTTAAAAACTTTCTGGTAACAAACAGCAGGTTGTCTTATGTTACCAGCATTAGCATTTGAGTTCACTGCGGCTGAACTCAATTTGTATCAGTGGAGATTTATATCAAGCAGTGGGAAGGCAGGTCATATCCCACTGCCGTCTGGCAGAATTAGCATCAAGAATCTAGACCATTACAGCAACAAATAAAAGGTAGTTAGAGGAATAAGTCATGTTCTATCAACTCCTTGTAATGGTCATTCTAATGCTATGGTGTCTCCTAGACCTATTACTTTAGTTTTCAGAGAAAAATCAATCTCTCCAGATTATTTCATTATAACTTTCTTTTCCTTTTTCTTTAAATAGTTTGGATCATGAAACTTCTTCACCGCTTATAGAAAAATGCCTTTAGGTTTAATTATCATGATGGAAATACATCTTTATACTTTTTTATATATCAGTAGGAGTTAGTGTTCAATATTACTTTTCTATATTGGGCGGCTTATCAGCTAAGCATTTTTTCAAATATGTGTTTATGATCCAGACCCTATTTTATATGTATTCATTACATTTGTAACCTATCTTTCATTCCAATGCACATAGGTTTTTACCTCCCCAAAGCCTCGTTTAAGCTCAAAATTTTCAAGATTCCCATATGGACTCCTTATTTACCAGTTATAGATGTGAATAAAGAATGGTGTTTAACACTGCAATCCTATACATGTCTCTCAAAACGAAGCCCTACTGAGTTCCATCGGAGTACTTAAAAATTACTTCAAGTGTTCTTCAGACTACAATATCTACTCAACAAAGTAAAGAAATAGATCAGCAAAGCCACCTAGGTTTCCAGGAATAATATACTACAGGGTAGACTTAGAAAAGAAAATGACAGACCACCACTTTTCACTTACCGCTTCCAATTAAAAACACTCAAAACTATAATTAATGACCTACAGTTCATCCTGGACAATTTCCCTTTCACATACTGTGCATAGACCCAGATGTGACTCTGTCCCTATGTCTACTCTAGTAATATGATTGCATAACCTAATAATGTCATCCATAACATTGATCACTCACTTGTCTTCCATTCCTTCCTCTGCCAATGATGTCCTTTGTCATTCTACATAGCACAAACTAGCCAGTCTGTACGCAAAAGAGTAAACAGAAACAAGTCTGGTATCAAAAATGGCAATCCCCCCAAACTGGTGGGTGAATATTTCAGCCTCTTGGGATGCTCTGCAACTGACCTTAAGTTGGCCATACTGGAACAGAGGAACTTTCAAAGGAGATTACCATGTGAAACTGCTGAATTAAAATTCATCAAGAGATTCAGTGTTATCTCTTGTGGATTGACATATGTTAATTGGCTTACCAATGACAGAATGTCTGTGCTAATTCTGCATTACAAAGATGTCTGCAAATGTGACATGAAGGCTGGCAATGTGACCAGAGGAGGAATGACCACTGGGAGGAGCACAGAGAGAAGAAACGCTATGGTACATCTCTGTAGTACCACAACTACTGGGCACCTTCATCTGCCCCAACTGCAACAAAACATGTCTCTCCCATATTGTTCTCTACAGCCAATGTGTTATTAGCAACAACTGGTGTGTGTGTGTGTGTTTTAACTAGTCACTGCTAATAATGTAATATCACTGTCTATACTTTTCCACAGGGACGCAGGTGGCGCTTTGGTCTAAACCACTGAGCCTCTTGGGCTTGCTGATCAGAAGGTCGGCAGTTCAAATCCCTGCGACGGGATGAGCTCCCATTGCTCGGTCCCTGCTCCTGCCAACCTAGCAGTTCGAAAGCATGTCAGAGTGCAAGTAGATAAACAGGTACTGGAGGTACCTCCAGTGGGAAGGTAAACGGTGTTTCCAAGCACTGCTCTGGTTTCGCCAGAAGCGGCTTAGTCATGCTGGCCACATGACCTGGGAAAACTGTCTGTGGACAAAAGCCGGCTCCCTCGGCCTGTAAAGTGAGATGAGCGCCGCAACCACAGAGTTGTCTGTGACTGGACTTAACTGTCAGGGGTCCTTAACCTTTTTTAAAAAACCCAAAAAACCCAAAAACTTTTCCACATTTCCTTTCCTTCTGACTTCACTGTTTACAATCTCCCACCACATATACCTGCAACTTAGGATAATGGCTCATATATCTGATGAAGTATACTGAAGTCCCCAAAACCTTATGTCACAATAAATTGTTTAGTCTTTAAGATGCTACAATACCATTTTTTTCTGCAGTAGACTAACACAATTACAGTACTCTTATGGAAACTGTAATTCAGAAGTAAGTATTCAGTTAGACTTACTCCTAAAGAAAATGTGTGTAGTACTTCATGTTTAGTCTAGTTGGAGTTTATCACACGCTATCTTGAATTTAACATTACAGGGAGATTATATGAAGGGCAGAAGATACATTTTATGGAGAGAATCCTAGTAATTATTTTCCCTCAACTACTTATGCAACTTAGAAAGAAGCTGGATAAAATTCTAATTATGAAATTCGGAAACCTTTTTACTTGGCTGTGGGGGAGGATTCAAAAGAAAAGTATAAATATGCACGGTATTTAGTGTCCATTAACATCATCCTACACCTGTCTAATTTACTGTAGCAATTATTATAGGTAAACTGAAAAAACCTGACCTATTGATTCTTACACCTTTTAGCATCCAGAAATAAATGAATAACATTTGAAAATGTTGAAATGTCTTTGTTTTTCACTGGGTTGCTGGGCAGTTTCAACAGTGGCTACATCTGGAAGACAGTGCTGTATTTCTCAAAAATATCTGTTTTCTATTTTTTCTGTTTTAAGATTCACATTACCAAGTTGCTTATATCAATTTGCTGGTCAGATTTAGGAAACCAGCTAATCCCATTTCATAAGAACTTTGAAATGGCCATGCTGTCACAAGACATCTAAATCAGCAATTTGCCGGTGATAGCGTCCACTGTTAAATGCTTGTGAGCTATCACAACTATCAGAATCATAAATTTTATAGACACACTGGACAATATACAAATGAGGCTGTAGTTTTTGTTCACTTTGCCTAAGACAATTTGCTCATCATGTTGTCCTAAGGTTTGTCTGGCTTGGTTTTGATACGGTTTTGATACTGTTTACGCTGCAGGTCTTACAACATAGAATCATTGGATTAAACTTGGAAGGGGCTCTGGTGGTCCAATGCCCTGCTCAATCCAGTAGTTTTACAGGTACAGCATCTCGTGTCTTAGATAAAAGGTATACTGCTTTTGACAAAATGTCCACAGATGTGCTCTGAAGGCACCATCCAATATTGAAGCTTCAGCTTCAGGGCCACCAATCCCAGAGGGGCCACAGAAGCAACTCTAGTCCACATTGCTTAAAATTTGGGGGTCTAATAGACCCAATTTGAATGGCATGACTCAAATTGATTTTTTGGGGGGTATATATTTCAACAACCCCCAAGTTTGACAGTTAGTAGTACAGATGCTGTAAAGGTGTGGTGATCTGTCATGGAACAATCCCATTGAAGAAGATAACAGTGGTTACCCAGATCTCATTGCTGGTTGTGAAGGGTTCAAGATTCAGGGCCCCCAAAATGTAGGCTTGCCACTGCTCGCCCCAACTGGGCATCAGCTGTCCTCTCATACCATTCCCATTCTGTGACAGTTCTAGGGGTCATCACAGCTTCACTTTTCCCTTGCTGTTCTTCAGCAGTACATCCATCCAAGGTGGGAGTGGGGAAAAACAGCCTTATCCACTGGAGTAGAAATTCTGCACCTTTCTAAAAAGGCTTTCTTAGAAAAATGCCCTGGTCGCACACATTCACATGCACACATGTGAATTTTGGAAGTATTTTCTCCTCCTCCTCTGGGTTATACATAGGACGACAGGTCCTTGCGCCGCACATCTTACAATCTAACATTCAACACAAGGCAGAAGACTAAGATTAAAGTGCCATAATTAATTATAACACAGAAACTTGTCCCCCCTGCCCCGCACATCCTCTTTAACCACCCCCACCCCTCTTGCCACTTTATTTGTGATTTTTCTGCCTTCTAATGTATTACATAATGAGTACCAACTGCAATGCTGAGGCAAGAAGTTTTAATACAATGCCACACTTTGTTAATTAAACAGCAAAGAGAAAATATAATTAGGTATGTTCTCTTACTTGGCTAATTAAGAATGACCCAGAATGTGAAATAATGATTTTAAACAACTGATGAATAGGGAGGAAAGTAATTTAGTTCAAATGGCAAAGCATGTGTCAGCCTTTGAACAGAAAGTGAGGTATTCAAGACAGGCTGACTTGCTTCTGTCTGCTTTGACATTTCTCATCTTGACTGTGCAAGGTTTCTTCAGCTTTTATTTCTTAAATAACAATGGATATAGCAGCAGTGATACTTGAAGTGGAAAGCTCCATGGAGAATCTCTAGTGTATTTTAATTGCGCTTGTTTTAATATCTCAGTTAATAGTGGAACACAATGACTGGGGCATGGTGTTCCTATTTACCAGGAATGTTCTGGATTTAGAGAAGCCATCCCGGTTTCTGAATTGATCCAGGAATGTCAGGCTTTTCCTTAGGACATCCCTATTTTCATCAGAGAAACGTTGGAGGGTATGGTAGGATGTCCCTATTTTCACTGGAGGGTATGGAGTTATCTGATCCCGAAGCTGCCTGACAGCAATCCTGTATAGGGAAGTTTTAAAAAAAATGTTTAATGTTTTATTATGTTTTTACATATGTTGGAAGCTGCCCAGAAAGGCTGGGGCAACCCAGTAAGATTGTGGGGTATAAATAGTTAAATTATCATTATGGAATGGGACGTCCCTATTTTCATCAGAGAAATGTTGGAGGGTATGGGCATGCCATTCAGACATGGGGTCATGGTTTAGCACTCTCCACATTAACCATGATCTAAAACTAAAGCTTGTTCCATGGCCTACAGCCTGTGGTTTGTCACGGAGGGCTAAACCATGAGCTGGAATTTGGATGACATGCTAAGCCAAACCAAACCATGACTTAGTGCAGCAGCTGAAAGACTGGAGAGGAACAAAGTGGCCATAGTTTCCTCTCCTGGAATGTGTACGGCTGTGTGTCTGCACTATGCCATGGTTTGGCTTAAGTATGATGTGCAAAACAGGTCAATGTCTTTTTGCTGAGATATTAAACATACCAAACTCATTTGTCAAACATAATCAAGCAGTGGCACCATTATGCACTGAAAAGGTTTCAGCTGAAAGGAAATAATCAACAGATACCTTCTAATTTCTCGTTGGCTCTGATTTGGTGTATATCGATCAATTACCTTTGCAGATGTAGCCTAATTATTCAAAGTCACACAGGCCTTCCCGGATGTTAAGACTGATTTTCTTTACTGACAAAATGTCTAAAGATCACCAAGAGGTGCAACAACAACAAAAAATCTATTGTTCTGCTGCGTTCCAATCCTGTTAAATCAACTTGCTGTTCGTGATAAATTAAGCCTGCACTGCAGGTCAGTGAATTTCTATTAACTGCTTATTATGGGAGAAAGTAAACTAGCACCATCAAGAACTTTGCACATCAACCAAAGCAAGCTGTCACTCTGTTTAACTTTTACAATAAATGCCCCTCAGACTCTCACATGTGAAGTAAGAAACACTATTTGGCATTTAAACTTTAGTTGCCAGCACACATTAAAGCAAATAATCAACGTGGATTGATTACACCTTCTGACATCAAAAGGTCAGAAATTGCTATGGTGCGTGCGTGTCTTAAAGTGATATATACTTAGTTGATTTATAAACCAATTGCTTTAAAGAATAATTTCCCCAGTTGTTTAATTTATATAATGAGCAGCCTCCTAAGATAAGAAGGAAGCAGCATTGCAAATTGAAGCTGCTCTTTTTACTCATTTTTTTCTTCCTGCTAAATTCTTAACTGCTTCTGCTGTTATATATAAAATAAAAAATGTAAGAATTATGAAACTTATATAGAAACCCAAAATAATCCTGTTATTCATTCCAATTGGCAATTGTTTTATGTTTTCTCTCATGTGTGGGGAATGGAAATAATTTAGAAGGTGATACAGCCATGCCCGTAACAGTGTCAGAAGCCAGGCAATAATCCTATATATGTCAATTTAAGTAAGTCTCAGAGAATTCAAAGGGACTTACTTCCAGGTTAGTGGATAAAGGTTTGCTACCTGGAAATATCTTACTACTGATAGCTGCTTCTCAAATGAAACATTACAAAAGGAAGCCTGAGATTCTATGAAAATGAAAATGTAGATCCTTCTTTATTGATTTTTTTGACCGTTATTTGACTACACCTTTCAAGTTCTATAAAGTATATAAATAACCATACCCAATCTCACATTCACCCCTTGCTCCTGTTTATGGATAAACTTGGAGTCAGGCCAAGCCAAGTTATATATTTTTAACAGTGTGGCTTGAACCTGAATTTGGGATGAAGACAGACAGATGTTCTAAGTCTGCAACACTATGCACATTTACCTGGGTATAAACTACCGGAAACAGTGAGGCTCTGGGCAGCAGTGTCCATTGAGGTGGTTCTCTGGTGGCCACCATTTGCCACCAGTACATAAACCATTCCAAGACCATCAAGAGGAGAAGGGCAAGCCCACACTTTCTAGCAACCAATGGCAACAGAATAAGCAGGGATTGACTCAGTCATCACAATGCAACATGTGCTTACTGACTGGACGCAAGCTCCTAGCATGAGCATGGGCTGTTAGCTAATCAGCTAGCCAGTAACCAGTCACTACTGCAGGGCAATTCAAGTCCGCCCTCATCAGTCATCTTCCCCTCTGCCTCCCAACAGTTCTGATACGGGCATGTTCCTTCCCTGCACCCTTGATTACAATACTGTGGTAATAGTGGTTCCAATCCAAGAACCAGCTCACCAGTGACAGAGGTTGCCAAGGTGCTGGTGTGTGTGTGACAGGAAAAGAGTGTATTTGGCAGCAGTGGTTTGCTAGCAGCTCGGGTGCCCAGGGCGGCGCAAGCACCCGGCACCTGGGGGCGGGGAGAGTTAGGGCAGGGTGCACTGTGCAACACCTCTCCGCTGCCTCCCCCTCAGCTGTAGGGCAGCTGAGGGAGAGGCGATGAGCAGACGCAAGCCCCATGCTGCCGTTTCAGGCAGTGCGGAGGCTGCAGGCGACCAAGCCACCATGTCACTCCCAGGAGAGATGTGTGGCTCGGGCACGCTGCAGGCCCTGTGCCAGCCACGTTTTATTGCACTTGTGACTGAACTAAAAAGTTTTGTGAGCCCATTTTTTTTTAAAAAAACACAACTTCATATTTTTGCCATTTTGACACCCCCTCATTGATGACACCTGGTGCGGTTGACACCCACCACACCACCCTTCCTACACCACTGTTTGGCAGGAGCCTTGGGTCTCTAGCCGGGAACAAGAGAGGAACACCATTTTCGGCAGGCTGTAAGAGATGTCTTGGACTCCAGTGCAGCATTGCTCTGTGGAACAAGCCGTTCTTGAGAAGACCATGCTGTAAGATCTGTACCCCCTCCATCTAATTTCAGGTGTAAATATATGAATAAATCATATTACTTAAAGCTACAACAGCCTCCACCAAGTCTTGATTCTCGAAGGACCACAAACCCTGGGTGAGCGCCTGGAAGTCGCCCCCCTCCCCATATATTGCCACAGCTCAGAAGAGAGTGGGGGTAGCACCCAACCTTTGTAAGAGTGTGTAAAAACTGGCATGATGCAGTCTGCGTATAGTCTGGAAGGAGGAAAGATGGATCATTGGCAATCCCTACAGGAGGACAGATAATGTCTTCAGTGATTTGAAAAACTGCACTGTGTTGCTGGAAGTTGTTCCATATAGAGAAGGACAAACAAGGTTATTCCGTTTTAACAAATGAACTTGTTTAGAGCTAAACAGTCAGGCAAACCTCATTTGCTAGCTAAGACATTTTGAGCCGCAGGCTGAAAACATAAGCGAGTTCCAAGGTACTTTTCCTCTGAGAGTAAACCTAAATGCATGCCTTTTGGTAATACATACAACACATTTCCACTTACTCACCAGAGTAGCATCTTCCTGAAATGCATAAAAGTTCATATCAGTAGATCTTTGTAAGATAAGAGAAAATACTGTCCACAACAGCCAATGTGATAATTATTTTGAATACGCTATATGTAACTTGAGCTGCTTGTATGTAATAAAAATTTATTCCTAGTAGTAGGTGCAGTGTAGCTTTGTACACCTTCTCTAAATGCAGAATGGTTGAAGTCCGTTGATTTCCATAGGAAAACATGGAGCAAATGAGTAATGAAATAAAAATGACATGTATAGGTTTGACTGTTGTTGAAATACAGCCATTATCCCAAATTAGGCTTAGCTCTGACATATAAAACAATTTGTACAAATTGAGTAATGGTGGGTTTGAATTGCTCCCTTACCAGAAATAGCATTAAAAAGCAAAGAGAGTCATGTTGTTCCATAGAAAAAGATAAAAAATTTGCAGTTTGGGAATACCTTTGTTGGGATTGAGCAAAATCTCACAAGATAGTGGCACATCAGACACAGACACAGAGAGACAGAGAGGAAGAGAGAGAGAATGAGAGGGTGTTGGGGAAGACTGTTTTTGCCACTTCTGTCCAAATAACTTTTCTTTTTGTACTTCAGGTACTTTTCTTACAACTGGTAGAAATTAGATAAGACTTCCCTTACTTAAAACTTATCTATTTGTCTTTGGAAAAGTAATAAAACCCTATTTCCTTCTTAACCTGGTTTATGAAAGCACAGCTGTCACAATCACCTAGTATTAATAGTAGACTTTAATAAAAGAAGGAAGAGAGATGTTTGCTAGAAGTGTGCAATAGGCCATGTAATTTGATTGTTAACTTTTTTGTACGCTAAATTTTTTGTGGGTACTTTTTAATGCATAGCAAATTATGCATAACAACTTTTACTGCAGAAACATACATGCAATTATGTTGAAACAATTAACAAGTGGTAAAAGGGTGGGAAGAAGGATGTTAGCTAATCCATATTTAATAGGGAGTGGTGGTAAATATTTTAAATGAAACCATACTTTGAATTATGAACCTTTGTTTTTCCTTGCTGCAGGATTATGAAATATTGTTATAATTGCAGATATAGTTTTGTTGCAGTATTTTTCATGATGATATATAATTCCTGACAAATATATCTATTTCCAGGATATAATGACTACATTAAAAACTGCTGAAACAATGTCATGTGAAATTCAAGGAAGCTGCTGCATATTATTATTTCTTTAAAAAAATATTCCATTTTTATCCCACTCTTTCTTCCAAGGAGCTCAGGATGACTTACAAGGGCTTTTCTTTCTCTATTTTATCTTCACAACTGTCCTGTGACTGAGGTAGGCCAGGCTGAGACAGAAAGTACCTGGTCCACAATCACCCCATTGCTTCATCGCTGAATGGAGATGTGAACCTGGTTCTCTCTGCTTTTAAGTGCAGTATTCTAACAACTCTGCCACCCTGCTTGTCTGTGGATGCAAAACTGAAGCAAGCACAGCACACTGGTAGAGTGAACAGTGTTACTAAAGTGTAGGTGGGTTCCCACAAGGCAAGACACAGTGACAACAGCAAGAACCTTTACTGAATTACGGAAATGAACAACAGGGACAAAGCAACTGCTTATATAGGTACACTTCTGAAGGCCTGGGCCACTCCCACTCCCAGTGTGATTGGCTGTCTAAACTTCCAAGCTGTGAATCATGACTCAGAGTTTAAGGGCCAATGGCAGAGGCCCAAATCCTGAAATGTTTTGTGATTGGATATCATGTATCAAATCAGAATTCAGGAGCTCAGATTCCTTAGTCCAGACTCAAGCTCAGGCAAACACAGACCACTGAATACATAGCAGTTACGGGCATATCAGAGAACATCAAATTCAATTTGATGGACATAGGTTTATTTAACATGAATCAGTTCCAGTGTGGTTTGAGCCAGATATGCTTCTTTGAGACAATTTCAAAATCACCCAATAATATGTGTAGAATGATTCATTAATGTTTATACTGTGCTAAAGGAAAGTTCCTGGCATTGTTTGGAAAACGGGGGGGGGGGGGATAGTGCGGTTTTGAAATCAGAGGTTAAAATCATTGCAGTTTTGAAAGGTTCAGTCCACTGTCTTGATTCAAAATAGCGTCCAGTTGTATCCAAATAAATATAGACAAAGACCTGCTGTATTATCTGAAGGATCAACATGCAGGATTTGGCTATAATATTTTAAGAGGGGTCTAAATGCATGGTGAACAAAGAGACAAAAAACTTTCCAAAATATATAGTAGGCTAATTCAATGAAAATGTCAACTTCCAGACTTATTTGTCATGTTCATATACAGGTTCTATATCATTTAGAAGATAACTTCCCAAAGTTTAATTATCTGGCAAGAGTTTTTCACAATGGCAGTTTACATGTGAGGAAAACAACCAGAAGCATGACATACAAGATGTATCAGAATTTATCCAAGTTCAGTTAAATACCTCTCCAAGAAAGTAGACAATAGGTTAATAAATGTTTATTATATTGATAGTTTTTCTTTCTCATTTAGTGAATTGACAAAAAAACTTTATGTTAGGAACAAAATCCCATAAGTTTAGGACAATAAAACTTATGTTGATTTAGTGTGTTATATCAATCACAAAACACATACTTTTTGGTCCCCTCAACAAATGAAAAGAAAAAAAATCTCTGTTTTAACTTTATTCTCTTCTTTTTATACATTCACGTACTCCTTTAAGTGGCCTGGTTCCCAAACGGTTTAGGGCTTCAAAAATAGCCATAGTAGCATTTTAATTTGGGCATCAAAAGGCACTAGCAACCAGTAAAATAATATAACTGATTTATTTGCTAGTAACCATATAGCATTTGAATTCCTTCATGGTAGAACTTTGCATTCTCTCTCCCCTGCTCTGCTTGCCAGACAACGTTTGCCTCTAATCATTTGTCTTGAAAAAAGCTTTCCAGTCAGGCAGAGGCAACAGAGAACAGGTAGTGCTATTGTTTGGCATGATATTTTTCACAAAGAGAAATGACCATGGGAGTGAAGGATGAAAAGAAGAGGAGGATAAAGAACGGAAGGAATCGACAACTAAATAAAAAGAAGACTAGAGTCTTAGCAACAAACTGGGTTCAAAAGAGGTCATCACTATCGATAGTCTGGAGGTCACCAAGAGACCTATCCATGGTGTGGGAAGAAGGAAGGTGATAATTCTTTACTAACAGCTCAAAACACAGTGGGGGGAAAGGAGTTTATTAGAAATGGTTTGCTATAGCACCAATGACCAAACTATTAAAGTGTAATTTCATCAGCTACATACTTGGGAATTTGGAAAGAGAAAGTTATCCAGGTAGAAAAATGGTTTTTTTGGACAAAGGCACTGTGCTGCTTTCTCCTCTGGGTGCAAGACAGAAGCCATGTTTCAAGAAGTGATCCTCTTTAATAATGCCTTGTGCAACTCTGCTTTGATGTATTAAAAGTTTTCTGTAAGAGGAAACTGGATCTCTGCCCTGCCAGTGAGAACAGTATCAACTCCCTGTTTGGGGGCTGTTTTGATCCAGACTTACCCTTTCTTCACATGCATGTTTATTTATGGCACCTTGACAACACAAAATTGTTACTACGGGTTCACTTATCATACCTCTCATGACAGATTTTCTTTCTTTCTTTCTTTCTTTCTTTCTTTCTTTCTTTCTTTCTTTCTTGACATGTTTTTCCAGAAGTTCTGCCCCAAGTTGTAGATTTGCAAATCCTTTTTATTATTGTTTCAAGAGACAGATACACACCATCTGTGAAAGTCATCCCATTGGAGGGATGGGGTGCAGCTTGCTCTGCGTGGGGTTACATTGCCTCTGAAGGAGCAGGTATGTAGCCTGGGGTACTTCTGAATCAATTACTGGGACTCAAGTAGCCTCGGTGGTACAGAATGCCTTCCATCAGCTTTGACTTGTGGCCCAGCTGTTCCACTATCTAGACAGAGACATCCTAACTACACTCTGGTAACCTCTAGGTTGGATTACTGCAATGTGTTCTTTGTGGGGCTCCCTTTGAAGATGATTCAGGATCTATAGCTGGTGCAGAATTGGGTGGCCAAATTGTTGACAGGGGAAGAATGGTCCTGACATATAGCACCTACTCAGGCACCATTGCACTGGCTACCAATTTGTTTCCACGCTGTAAAACCTTATGTGTCTTAGGATCCCCATTCTCCCCCCACCCCCACATGAAGCTAAGGACTCTGTGATCATCAACTGAGGACCTTCTCTGTGTGTCCCCTCTATGGGAGATCCAAACAGTGCCAACGTGAAAATGCTCCTTTTCAGTGGTGGCTTGCTGCTTGTGGATTGCTCTTTCCAGGGAGGTACATTATACTTGTCACAATCCTTATCTCTTTTTTATCTATTTGTAGGCAAAAACATTTCTTTTTACCCAGACTTTTGGCCCTTAATTTGAAGGGTTTGAGGTATTTGTGGCCTCTTTTAGCAAGGCAGGATCTGTAAGACCTGTCTTGTCTGTATAGATGTGTTTTTAGACTTTCATTGGTTCTGTTTGTTATAACTGGTTTTAGTATTTATATTGTTTTTGTAAGTTGGTTTGGGTCACTTTTGTGAGAAAAGCAACTAATACGTTTAATAGTAATAGCAGTAATAATATTTCCCAAACCTTTTGAATCCCTTTGTAGAGTTACTCAACTTTCTGGGCCCCTAAAATTCAGCACCTATGCAAATCTCTCCATGTGTTGAAAGCATGTTCATAGAGCACTTTGAGGACTTGCACTCACTTCCACACATCCCTGATGTCCTGCTGCCTAGTTAGGGTCCCTCCTTGTGTGTGGTGGTTTTACTCAGATGCATCTCTCTGTGTGTGAAGCTCCTTCTGATGTCCACTGAACTGCCAGACAAGGAAGCATGAAGGGGGGGGGTGGACTAGCAGTGGCTAGCCCACTCAAAGGCAGTATGCAAGTTCCCACAACCACTTCTATGCAAACTCTCAAGGTATGGGGAGATTTGCATGAACCACCCACCTATAGTTGGTGCTGAATTGCGGGGGTCTAGAAGGTAGAGTAACTTTAGAAAGGGGTACAAAAATGACAGTGTGGTGGACAGACATCTGTCCCTAGAAACAACAGTGACAAAAATTTGCAAAACATCCAGGAAGGACCAGGACTGAGACTAGAACTGCACATCAAAGGTTTTGAAAAAAGAACAAGCAAACTCATTTTAAAAGCAAAATAAAGGGAACATTAGAGGAGCGGGGGCCGGGGGGGTGGGAGACATGCCACAGGCATGATTAATAGTTTGAACACGTTTAGCTGTCATTTACAAACACCTCATGTTCAGCTGTTGCACTTTTTTTTGGTCAAGTGTCATGATTGTCTTGCTCTTTCAAGAAAAATGATTTTTTGGGAAACGCCGAGTCTTCATGAAAGGGAATGAATGTCATACATTTCAGTACATCTTTCATTCATGCCATGGAAACATTTGTTGCTCGTGGAATTTAATTGCTTCATCTTTATTTCGCTGTCTGCCTGCTTCTTGTTAGATGGCTTCCTCTCCACCTCCCAGAAACACAAAATAACTTCCCAGCACCAACAAGCAGCACATTAAGTATCAGATCCACACATCCCCATCTCATCCTGCTTCATTCCTTGTAGTAACCTATTGGCCTAGTGTGGAATTTGCTCCTGGCACAGGAAAAGGTTCTCTAAATTTGGAGCAGAGCAACATTTGGTATATAGGTTATTTGGTATAATATTGTTGGATTGTAGCACCCTGGATTAAAGGTAAAGGTAAAGGGAACCCTGACCATTAGGTCCAGTCGTGACCAACTCTGGGGTTGCGTGCTCATCTCGCTCTATAGGCCGAGGGAGCCGGCGTACAGCTTCCGGGTCATGTGGCCAGCATGACTAAGCCACTTCTGGCGAACCAGAGCAGCACACGGAAACGCCGTTTACCTTCCCGCCGGAGTGGTCCCTATTTATCTACTTGCACATGACGTGCTTTCAAACTGCTAGGTTGGCAGGAGCAGGGACCGAGCAACGGGAGCTCACCCCGTCGTGGGGATTCGAACCGCCAACCTTCTGATTGGCAAGTCCTAGGCTCTGTGGTTTAACCCACAGCGCCACCCATGTCCCTAGCACCCTGGATTGTAACACCTGAATTCCATAGAGTTGGTAACAAACATGCCAGGACTAGAGCTGTTGTAAAAAATCCCCCTTCATTGATTCCAAGGTGGTGGTAGGGAACAAGGCATTTGACCTGCTCTCAAGCTGTTTTTCTTATTTATTTTGTAATTCTTTTTTGATTTGTCGGAAGCTGCCCTGAACATTGTGGTCCCAATGGAAAGGCTGGTTATACATTTACTTAAATAAATACATAAGAGTAAAGATTAACCTTAAAGGTTTTCTGCACACACACTTACTTACAAGTAGTTATTTTTGTAGTTCATAGGGATCAACCTTTACAGGGATCAATATAAATTTCTGCAAGGGTTTCACGGGCAGGAAGGCTAGCATTACGGAAGTTTTGTGCATATGCCTAGGAACAGCCTGATCAGCTGCTTGCTTGCCACCTGCGCGCATAGGCTCAATTTATATTCATAGCTCAATAAGAATTTATGGGTGGAAATGATATATGATTCATAGTGCAGCCAATGTTACAAGCTGGACAAGCTATGATGTGTATTGTGGATGCCCAGGCAATTATGAATTTTGGTGCCATTTTCGTTTATTTGGTTAATAAGTAGGATAAAAGTACGGTATCCAGTGTTTACGTTTTCCAACCACTGTGGCTTTTGCAAGATAGAAATTAAAAAATAAACACACAATTTCTTTTTATGAACTTTGCATCATTTCCATGTGTCATGTAAGAAGCCTGAAATGCTCACTTATTTAAAAAAAGAGGTATATTTAAATGATAAGCCGATATAATTCTTCTCTATATTTCTTAGGATAACTGGTCACAAGTTTTTTTTAAAAGAAATGTCCCAAACTAGCATTTTGCAATCCATTATACAGGAGGATCACTTTAGCATCCTGGCCTCCGATGCATTTTAATGAAGAGGAAAGATCTCTGCATGTAAAGAGAAGTGCAAGTGGATTCTGCTTTCTTTCCTGATAAGAGAGGCTGCTTCATTTGGAACTGATTGCTAGATACAGAATAAAAGTCTTTGGCAAGGCAGATGTACACCTATTTACTCAGAATTAAGTCTCATTACTTTCGATGCACCCTCTGCCCAGGTGAATGTGTACAGGATTGTAGTCTGATTTTCTTTGTTGTCTCAACCTTGTGTCTTAACTTGTAGAAAGGGGAGTGTGGAGAGGACTGCATTGGCTGCTTCACATTCTGCACAAGGAGGTCACTGAAAGCAAAATTCAAACCAGGAACGTGCCTCAGAGTGAGCATATTATCTTTCCTCCCAATATTTTTATTAATTTTCCAAATTATTACAAATCCAACCAAATTACTTTAATTTTATACAGTTTCTTACAATCAGGTTTCCTGCTCCTGTTGCAAACATATGTTGATCGTTTCCTCCCCAAGCAGCATCATTTCTTATTTAGTGTTCAGTTGTCTTCTGTCGATCTTTGTTACATCATTCTTGCAGCTGACTACATCTTCCTCCTTACAAACAGCACCTCTGTTACATCTTATAAGTATAAAATCCATTACACGTGTGTAGTCCTTCATATACATTGTTGTTTCAGACCAGGTGTGCTGGGAGAATTAATTACTATCTTCCATTGTTCGGTTCTTTGCAGTGTTTATATGGATGGTACAAGGTAACACATTCCATTAGAATGAGCATATTATCTTCAGGTACAGCTCATGTGAAGAATGGTGCCATAAAATCTTTATCTGCTGGCGACATTGCACAAAAACACTTGTGTATGTGTTTACATACACACCATACATACATGGTGCTTTTTTCTGGGGGAGGGGATGCAGGGGTACGCATACACCTAAACATTTTGTGAATCTTTGTTTGGCCTCATTGAGGGGCAGTTTTTCAATATGAATAGGAAAACAAGAATATCCCTAAACATTTTTTTAAAGAAAAAAAGCGCTGTACATACATACATAACACAAACAGCAGCTTGTTGGGGGGGTATTGGACAGGAAAATGGCACCAGGAAAAGCTTTAAAGAGACATGGCCACCAGTCTAAGCATTTTAAAAACAAACGTGCTTAAATTATGTCCAGATTTGCTCTGCAGTTGCCTACAGCAAGTAGCACCCAGCTAGGAAGCACATAAAAACACATAAAGGGAAATGAGAGGTGTCCCCATCATCTGTTATTGGACTGTCATGGGAAAACAGGTAACGGACAGCCCACTGTCATGTGGCCCTCCTAACTCCCCCCCCCCCACCATGGAATAAAAGGTGCTGGAAGAAAATGAGAGGAGTTAATGTACAATTATTAGAGGATTGTGGATTGGGAAAGGAGTATTGGGCATGCACTTAGAACACAAACACAGTAAGATTGAGCATGAGAAGTAAGGGGGCGTCAGCAAATTTTAGCGTTGCATAGGGTGCTTTTGAAATTTGCGAGTCTGCCATTGATAATTTGCCCTAACAGTTCTTTCCGCAGGATCATTATCCTCCTTTTCTATCAAAGGCAGAAAGGGGAAGAGAAAACAGGCTACACACTGCCACTGAAGTGAGTTCTATAACCCTTGTAATGATTGCTGCTATTGACCCAGATCATATAATTTTTAATAACGTGATCTACCCTAATGTCTGATATTAAGCTATTTAAAGATTAATTCAGAGAGGACTTGCTTTATCTTAATTAAGAATAGGAAATAAGTTGAGCAGGGCACTTGGTAATTCATTTTGCAGTTGACTCTGGTAAGGCTTGCTTTCATAAATTTGGCATATCTGAGAATTTATTATCTGGGTAGGAAGCAATCTATAGAGTTCTGCTCTCTTGTGAGCAATAAAATATTAGGTTCCTTTCAGCATGCACAACATTTGGGATGTTCAGTGATATAGCCTACATGAAAGGGAAGAGGTTCCTCAGCAAATATAGACCGGATTCCCCTAACTTCATGCCTTTGGCTGTGGCTAATGTAGTAGGTGGGTGCCACGTTATGGAAAGTTCATATTAACACTGATGGATAGCTCAGCTCAAAGAGCATGTGACTCTTAATCTCAGGCTTGTGGGTTCAATTGCCACTGCAGGGAGTTGGACTAGATGATCCTCATGGTCCCTTTTCAACTCTACAATTCTATGTTTATGTCTAGGAATGACTGGCAAGAGAGAGGTGAATTGGTCACAGAAAACCTAGGAGTTTGCTTTTCAGAAAGTAACCCAACATGGTTAGCAATAAGATTTTCTTTCAGACAGTAGCACACTTGTTAACTAGTTTTGAGAAGTTACTTGTTTCAACCTCCCAACATGTTACAAAAATTGGCACTTAAAAACTGGCACCTGCGGCACTTCTAAAGGAATAAAATCCATTTGGGAATCTGGCAGCAGTTGAACAATATTTTTTTTAATAAACCCCAGTGGGGTGAATGTTTCCGTGTAGACCTATGAAATCCATTATTGCCAAGAGCTGAAGGTATTAACTAGCTAGCACCTTTAACCCTGTCAAGTTTCAAAAACCTGTGATCCAACACAGGTCAACCTTACAATGAATCAATCTATGCAAGAAATACATTTTTTGGACACTACTATAAAAATACAGGATGGGCGCATAGACACCACCTTATGCCTCTAGCTACCATCCCAAACATCCCAAACAGTCCATTGTATATAGCCAGGCACTACGTTACAGCCGCATCTGTTCCAATTCTACAGACAGAGACTCTCACCTAAGAGATCTACAGCAAACCTTTTCAGAACTAAAATACCCAGCAGATGAAGTTAGACAACAGATCAACAGAGCCAGACTGATACCCAGAGAGAACTTGCTGCAAGACAGACCCAAAAAAGAAAATAACAGAACACCTCTAGTCATCACATACAGCTCCCAAGTTAAAACAGTACAACGCATCATCAGAGATCTACAACCTCTCCTGGACAATGACAGTTCTCTTTCTCAAGCTCTGGGAGGAAGACCTTTCATTGCCTACAGACAGCCACCCAATCTTAAACAACTCCTAACCCACAATAATACTACAACCAGACTTAACACGGACACTGGCACCAGAGCTTGCAATAAACCCAGATGCCAACTTTGCTGCCACATACACCCAGACAACACCATTACTAGCCCCAACAACATCACACATACCATCTCGGGACTATTTAATTGCTCATCGTCTAACATTGTGTATGCCATCAAATGCCAACAGTGTCCTTCAGCTCTCTATATTGGACAAACAGGCCAAACCTCATGCCAAAGAATAAACGGACATAAATCTGACATCAAGAATCACAAAACAGAGAAACCAGTAGGAGAACACTTCAATCTCCCAGGACATTCTATACAAGATCTCAAAGTAGCTGTTTTACTACAAAGGAATTTCAGAAATAGACTGGAAAGAGAAGCTGCTGAATTGCAACTCATTACCAAACTTAAAACCATGGAGAGACCTGGTCTGAACAGAGACATTGGATTCTTATCTCATTATACATGACTAAGCCATTTTTCACCTTCTCACCCCTTGCCTTTTCCTGTAAGACCTATTGCAGTCGTTAAGAGTCGTCAGCAGGCTCATCTCAGCTATCTGCCAATCTCCCATTCCCACCACCCTTCTGAGTAATACCCCTCCCCACCTTCTCACTATATAGAAGGGTCTGGCAACTTCTGTTTCAGTGTATCTGAAGAAGTGTGCATGCTCACGAAAGCTCATACCAAGAACTAACTTAGTTGGTCTTTAAGGTGCTACTGGAAGGAATTTTTTTATTTTGACTGTGATCCAACAGTTGTTGGAGACGATATGGGGCTTGTATCCACATGTGATATTCATGTCCAGTTATTAATGTTATTGGAAGGCAAATGTTGAGGCTGAACATCCCAGAACAATTAACTCATATGGATCCTAGAGGAGCATTACTGAATGCTTTTCCAGAAGACTAAGCAGAAGTATCATACCAGGAACTAGTTTATCATCTCCCCACAGAGCAGAAATTGTTGCATACTGGAAAGACCAAAACACAGCACAGGGATTCAATCGTGGTTCAGGCTATAATGGGGCCATCTTGTTATGGAATAACTAACTCACCATCAAAAATAATTTCTAAAGTCTGTCGCATACAGGAGTGGGAAACCTGTGGCCTTCCGGAGGTTGTTGGCTCCAACTCTTATCAGCCCTAGGCAGCAGAGACAAGCTGTCCATGAGGAGAAGTGAAGCAGCCTACCTCTGGCAGCGGAATCCCACAGGGCAGCACCCCTATGGGCACCTTGCCCACCCCTGTCACCACCGCCAGAGTTGCTTCTGGCAAGATCTCATGGAGCTCTGGAAACTACCACATGACCCCGGTAAGCAAGGCTTTGGTGATAGGGTGGCAGTGGGTGTGGCACCTTTCTGTTTTGCCTCAGGCAGCAAAACAGGTTTCACCAATGCCTAAGTGTACCTCTGGCTTGGTGTTGCTTGGAGGTCCAGGCCAGGGGAAAATAGTTAAGCAGGGCATGACAGATAATAGGAGTGAGCCCAATGGTGTCATGTGCTGATGCACTGCTGTTTTCTTGGCACAAGAGTAAGGAATAAGCAAGCCTTATGCAATCTTTCTTTTTTCAGATGGGAGCGAAGGTTAGAGAGCTGGTGTAGCTTTGAGGGTTGAAGGGAAAATGAAGATTGATGGGTCTGGGGAAGCCAGCCTTTCCAGGCTACTTTTGATTCCTGTGAATCATAAGAGATCATGTGCTTCCTTTGTAAACTTAAATATCAATATAATATCTGTGTTTTCCTTTGGCTGTTTGAACATGCTTATTAGCATTCTTTATCCTCCTGACTTTTCCTTTCTCTCTGACTCATGCACCTTTCAGAATTAAAGTATCTGAAAATTTGATATGAGCTTATGCAAGATAATTAGCTCCCATCGAGGTTAAGAGCAAGAAATTATTATAATTAAAAACAAAAAAAGCTTATAGTGTACTCTGAAGGGGACTAGGTGCTTATTTTCCTATTTAACACAAGGTGAATCAGGAATGCTTCTGTCAGTTTAGAGAGAAAGGCTACTTGGAAATTGTATGTTGCATTTACTTTTCCTTGTGCGCTGAGAAAATTACAACACATTTCCTGGATTTGCAGTGACATTATCATACAACAACTATAGGAACACCCATACAAAGGCATCCTTTGGAGTCCTGCACCTTGAGAAAAATATTACAATAGCATCTCTCCCCGTGACCTCCCCACAAAAACCCAAGGCTGATGATCCTGGCCTGAAAACTCCTGCTCCATCATTTGGCGAGAGTCGTATCTGCCTCCCTGTCTTGCAAATTTACCTATCAGGTGCTCTTGGGGTGACTCCTACAATTTTTTTCTTTCAGGATGCATTGCAGAGCAGTTTGGTAGGTGATCTTATTTATGATTCCTCCAGTCAGAGTGCAGTCTGCAGCTTCCTCCTGGGATGTATCAGAGGAAAACACACTTTGTTGCATAAATTAAACATGCATTTTAAAAATTACATTAAATGCAAAGTCTGTTTCTGGCAACTTATTAGGATGCTGTTGTGGTTCCATATTCTGCTACAAATGATGAAACTTTTTTTGATTTTAAGGTTTAGTTCTCCCACCTCTGTTTTATATGCATTGCAGAAAAGTGCTTTTCAATGTATTTTGAAAAACATTTTAGCAAAGGAAAACAATTTAAATGTGTTACAAATGTTCTGCAGTCCTAAGCACTGTGGGGGTGTTTTTATTTCTTAACATAAATGTTTGGTCTTTAAAATCCACATTCGTAAAGTAAAGCTGTTTTGCAGTCTCCCATATTTATTTCATGCTGCTGTTTATGATCCTGTGAGAAGAAAGGAGGAAATAAACAACAAAAAATACAAACTTGGCTTTAAAGAAATCCTCTTTGGTATTTTTTTAAAAAAACTACCTCCAGTTCAGAACAGGGATGGGAGATTGGAAAATTAAGGGGAGAAGCCCTTCTGTGCAAAGGGGCCATTAGCCTATTGGTGTATGTGGGGTGATATGTTTCCACAAAATATCAGAAATTTATGAACAACAGATGAATAATTCAGGATTTCTAAAATGCATTATGTGACAATTTCATTTAAACCCCCCCCCCATGATATCTGGAACGTAGTCCGGAAGAATTTGAAAAATCTGCTTACTAGAGTGTTAAGAACAGGGCTTTTTTTCAACCGGAACTCACCGGAAAGAGTGCATATTTGGTGCTCAAAGGACAGATTTCACCATCCCTATTTAAAGCCAGCCCTGCTTATTTTACTTAATGAACATTAATACCTTTAGCTTCTCAGAATATTTTACTGACACTTAGTGTTCTGTCCCAACATAAGTACTGGGTATTCTTGGGAAGTTATGGGGGTTACAGCTTTCCAGAAAGCTCAGTCACGTACATCAACCTTCTGCCCCACCTCACACCAATCAAACTCTTTCTGGTGTACTGATTAGCAACAGGCAGGTAGGATTATTTTCCATTTTAGTTATCCTCAGTGCTTCAGAACAACACAATAGGGAGGCCATTGGGGTAAGTTAAAATAGTGCCTGAGCTAAGAAGTTTAGGGTAGTCTGGAGTACAGTGGTACCTCGTGTTAAGAACTTAATTCGTTCCGGAGGTCCGTTCTTAACCTGAAACTGTTCTTAACCTGAAGCACCACTTTAGCTAATGGGGCCTCCTGCTGCTGCCGTGCCGCCGGAGCCCGATTTCTGTTCTCATCCTGAAGCAAAGTTCTTAACCCGAGGTAATATTTCTGGGTTAGTGGAGTCTGTAACCTGAAGCGTATGTAACCTGAAGCGTATGTAACCCGAGGTACCACTGTACTGTTGTTCACTGCCAGTTAAGTCCACTGGGGCCCCCCAATGGCAGAGGGGTCCCACCAGAGGGAGCTTTCCTAGGGTCTCCTCAACCTGGATCCTGCCCTATTTACTTTGATGAAACATAAATGTTTGAGTAACAAAAGCTTTCCCACAATTTCAAATTCATGCTTCCCCGCTCTAGATTTCCTGATCCCACAAGTCGTAAGACCTTTCAAATGCCCATAGGGCTTACATTGCGGCGCCCAAATATTTGAGGCTGCAACTCAATGTGAATGAGATTCATTGTGATTGGCATGCCCTCTAATTGTGATGGAAGAGTCAATTTATTTTAAATTGTCTTGGCCTCAAATCCAACGAATAACTGCTGGATTTCTAAGCATCTGTCAATATAGATGGGGCATTGCCTAGGAATGTTTGTGATTAACAATAAATCAGAGTAGGGGTAGCTAACATGATGCCCTCCAGATGTTGGCTACATTTTGCTTATAAACTAGTCCTAAACACAGTTTGATTTGTGCCATGGGCTGGCTTTCTTTCTGGCCATTACCCCCACACTTCCGCCATTATTTTCAGAACCACCTCTTCAAAAACAAAACAAAAGCAAGCTGAATTTAAATAGAGATTGAAGCCGAAGCTAGGTGTGGTGGATTTATAACCCCAGAACATGGCTACTCTTACTCCTATTTCAATGTTCTCTCCTTGAGCTGATGTACTAGGGTTCCATTAAACTGATGGGAGTACGTTTGAACAGATGCAATGATGCAAATGTTTCCCCCCACCATCAATTTGCCTCCCAACTGCAGGAGGAGGCAGTGCATATGCACAAGAATCACGTAAAGATTAAGTGATGATGCTTTTATCAGGGATAAAAGGGATTTGCAATGCAATAGTGTGGGTATTGATTGGACGCATCCCTAGAGTGTGGCTGTTAAATGGCAGTTAAACAGCAACAATTTGGGGTATTATTGTTAAGTCAGGCTCTGTTATTTGGATAAATGGTTTTATGTGGATAAATCTTTTATCCACACCTAAAGGTGCTGGGATTCAGGCTGCTGCTGCTTATATACACGCTTCCTTTTCTGCATTTCTTTTAGCACCTGCCATTGTGCATACATCTCACTGGAGTCTGCTGGACTGGTGGCTGCTCTACAGACGTAGGCTGCAGTCCAAAGCCCAAACAGGCAGTGGTTGAGTTGAATGGAGCAGCTCTGCCACCAATACTAGCAGAAGATGGCGGGCAGCCGATAGCTACGCCGGTCTCGAGCTAGTGTAGCAATTGGGTCCGCACTGGGCTTGAGCCAGTGCCACCAGCATGCAGTTCCCTGTGTGACCTGCTCAAAGTGTTCTGGGCGTGGGATGGTGGCATCGTCTTGCAGATAGAGGGCAGTGACAGAACTGGGTGGAGAGACACTGGTGTCCAGTCCACCCCCTCTCTCATGGCCCAGCACAAAGGGGGAGGGGTTTGAAATTGCAGCCTCAACTCTTCTGGTTTGTGATTGGTCTTAAAATTATTTTGTGTTTTTAAATCGCTGCAACGTACCCTGGGACATTATGGTGAAGGGTGGGTAAGAAGTCAAATATCAATAAATCAATAAATGAATGAATGAATGAATCTAACTCAAACTGGGTCTCAGACTGAAACTTTCGCCTCTCACATACAGAAAATGTGGGCATAGGGTAGCTTGCTTGTGTTCTGATTGGCTCTTGCATGCTAATAACTCCTTCCCCATTGGTCACGAGGGCTGCTTGTTTATTGAGAAGCAAGACCAGCCTGCAGTGGGTGGGCTGAGGTGACATGCATCTTGGATCAATTCATAATACAGTGACTAAGAAAAATGATGACTTGGCAAAGGATCAAAGGGGTGTTATCTTTAATAATTAACAGTTAACAATTAAATCTTCAGTTTTTATTTTTTTTAAAGAAGAAGTCCTGCCTCAGCATTTCAGTGTGAATTTCTCCGAATACATTTTCTATCCCATTTTTCCTGATATGCAATTTTTGCAAAGCAATTTCCCACAATATTATATCATTCCCCTAATAAAATTCCCACAATATCTATAAACATTTGTATATTATTTTCATTAATATATGCATTTTTATTCACACTTTATCCTCATATATGCATTTTTGTATACATTTTTTGAGTAGAGAACTGCACTACAAAATTCGGAGAAGTGCAAATTTTGAATGAGAGGCACATTTTGAATTGTGTGTTGTTTTGGACTGTTTGAGATCGGATTGGTTTGCCTTAATATGTGAATTGAATCAAATTCATTCACCATCCTCTTGCCTTCCAGAGGTTTTGGACTACAACTCCCTTCAGTCTCAGCCAGTAATCCAAAACCTTCAGGAGGGCACCATCGCTGAAGGCTGTTCTATAGTGTCTGAGTTCTCACTGCCTCAGTGAAACTTCTTCACAAACTTGTTAGGTTATGAATGATATTTGAAAGATGACAATGTTAGACTGACTGAAACCTAAACTCCTTGTATATTTAAGTCTCCCTGAGTATCTGCTCTTTTTTCCTTTGCAAACTAGGGAGACGAAATACTTCTCTTCTTCTCATCCTCATGGGGCAGACAAGCTCACAAGATGTCTATGTGAAATCTCTGCTTTTCTCCATAGATGGATTCAAAGCTCTATCTAAGATAAGGTAAATTCTTCTTATTAATTTTTTTAAAATTTAATTATTTCATCTGTTTGGGATAACTTTGTTCTAGGCAACTTTTAAAATATAATGACTTGCTTTCCAGATCTGATTATGGAAAAATAAATCAGAGTGATGGTGGTTTCATATATATAGTACCAACCCTGTTAAATAAAACTGAAGCTTTTGAGTGCCATGCAGTGTTTTCATTAGTCAAAGGTTGTGAGTCAGTTAATTATACGACAAGAGGTGCAAACTCTTTCTTCCCTATGACTCATATAACAGAAGCATCCTGATTAATATTTCATTGGTGAAACAGTATTTTTCAGAAATATTTATGGCCTGAAAGACTTTTCTCATCAAGCTACAATTCTCTGTGATATGAGATTTTTAATCCTGAAATCCTGAGTGACTCCTTTGAAATTGTTGATGGAATGAATTAATATACAGGGCAAGCACAGATACCATGTACCATGCCAAATAATAAAAAGCAGTTCTCAGAATAGCATGAAAAAATTAACCTTGCAAATGAACAGATAATCTGAACACTGATTTTCTTCAATAGTATTTGATTAAGGAGCTTTTCAGATGAATGCCTAATCAAAAAATTATATAGCAATAGCCTGCTTATTAAAACATTCACATTATTTTGAAAAATTAATTATGGAAGTTGAAGAGATACTAAATTTACATTGGTAAATGTTAACATGAGGGCTCCCCCACCCAAAAAATAGCCCCAGGCCTTGGTCTGTTGAAAGTGAGTGTTTTGAAAAGATTTTTCACTGTTCTGTGTGCAGAAGACTGATCCTTGTTGCCCACCTAACACCTTTTGCCATTATGTTGATTGGCAGCTGTCCTGTTGGGAGCAATTTGCCTGATCTGCCAGGGGGTAAAAAGTATGGCAGTGCATTGGCAGCTGTTAACTAGGACGACAAAGCCAAAAACAGTGGAGGGAGATGGAATATATTATATCAATGTTTTAAAATCACACACAAACAAATGACACCTCAGTGTCACTGTATTTTTTTAATAAAGCAGTGAAATCTACAAAGATTGTGTGCCTTTTACTAAGTAATCTTTTGTGGCAGCTGGATTGGCATTGCACTTTTTTTTAGAACCGAGTCATGCACTTCTACACAGACAGACAGACAGACACACACACACAGACACCCCCCACCTTTTCACATTTTTTGATATTCCAAATAGTATTCTTCGATATTTGTGTTGTGGTCCCAATGAAAATTGCAGTCCCTGTGAGCTCTCCACCCCTGGAAGCTGCTGTTTCTTCGGGAAAGGAGGCTGCCATGGCCACAAATGCAGCTTCCTTATGGGAGGAAGAATAGCGGCTCCAAGGGGAGGGAGTTTTCACCAGAACTGTGGCACAGAGAGGGCAGAGTTAAATCTTCCCCCTCTGTGCATCCTGTATCCGGTAACTCCCCCAAACTAAAAAGCGTTACTTTAATAAGCAAGGGGAAGAGTCAGGGCTAGCACATCCTCAGTTGGCAGGATTCTGGGGCAGGAGATCTGGCCTCCAAGGAATGCATTGCCCATGGCAGCTGCCATTGTGGCAGTGACAGCTGTGGTGAGCTCCTTGGAGGTTGGATCTGCCACCTCCTCGGCAGCCCTTCCCCCTCATGCCATCTCTACAATGACCTATTGATGGATAGGAAGCTCTGCTGGCCTGAGCCCCCGATGTAGATCCTTATTCCTCCCTTGTTACTGATGTAGATCCTGTTCACCCCTTCTTGCATGGCTGGGGAGGAGGGAGATGCCATTTTGTGGTTTGCCTCAGATGCCAAAATGTCTTGGGCTGGCCCTGGGAAGGGTTGTACCTCGGCTGTAGAGCATCTGCTTTGCACGCAGAAGGTCCCAGGTTCAATCCTGACATCTTGTCCCCTGTCTGAAATCCTGGAAAAGGTGCTACCAGTTAGTATAAGGAATTCTGAGCTAGATAGACCCGTGGTCTGACCTGTAAAAGGCAGCTCCCAATGTTCCTATGGATTTGGTGTATTGTTTACTTTGATCCCCACTTTGATTGTGGGGTTACATGGAGACTAGAGATGTGTGGATCTGCCAGTTTTGGTTTCTCTCTGTTTCTTCTTTTTCCAGTCTTCCGCTCTCCACATTTTGCATTTTAAAGTGCTCATTTCTCCTCATATATTTGTATACAATTTTGGCTTATATGCACATTTTTTTGCAAAGCAATCTTCCCTGTATATAATGTATGTCGCTTTCACCAACATATGCAGAACTGCATTGCAAGATACAAAGAAGTGTGAATTTTGAAGGGCAGCTGTGTTTTGTTTTGCATTTTATTTCGGAAAGTGTGAATTATGTAGGTTCACCTTTAAATGCCAGCTGAATTGAATTTCTCTCTAATCTGTAATTGAGGCTCAACATGAAATATATGAGATGCTGATGTGATGGCATCGAGCAAGGTTTTGCATTCCATACAAATGGTCGAAGCCAATGTGTCTGGAGATGGGGTGGGGCAGCAGTGAGCCACAGCAGTGAGCCAAATGAGGGCTTAGAACATGCTGCAGAGTACAGTGGTACCTCGGGTTACATACGCTTCAGGTTACATACGCTTCAGGTTACACACTCCGCTAACCCAGAAATAGTGCTTCAGGTTAAGAACTTTGCTTCAGGACAGTGGCGTAGCGTGGGTTGTCAGCACCCGGGGCAAGGCAAGTAATTTGCGCCCCCTAACCTGTGGATTTTGCACCCCCTAACCCGTGGAGCGCCCCCCCAGATGTTGTGCCCGGTGTGGGGGCGCAAGCGAGGCCCACCTCCCGCGAAACTTCCAAGAGGTCGCCCTACGAAGCCCCTCCGGAACGCAGCCTGGAGACTAGAGCAACGAACGACGACCCCACCGGCCCAGGCAGGCGGCGGCTTCAACGGTGCTTTTCCCGCCCAGCGATGCCGACGCACCTTGAGGCTCCCCCGGGCGGCCACGTGGCCCTTGCCCGGCCCGGCGTGCTCCGCCGGCGGCGGCGGGCTACCGCTGCCTCCCGCTCCTCCGCCGCCCGCCTCCGCCTCGTCGGGGTCGTCGTCCTCCTCCATGTCGACTACCATGTCTTCCTCTTCGTCCTCCTCCTCCAGGGCGGCCGCCGAGCCCTCCCGCCAGGGCGGCCTCCACGAGTTGTCGAGCTTGGGCAACGGCTGCGCGGCTGACGGCGAGGCGCTAAGGCGCCGGCTCCCCAGGCTGGAGCGCTTGGCCAGGCGCCGCGCTTGCATGGCTGGCCGCGCCCAGCTCGCCTCAGCGCGGCGCGCGGGAAACAGAAGCAGTGGCGGAGACGACGACCCCCACCCCAACCAAGCCTCGATTGCTTGTCCCTTCCCTCTGGACTCGTGCCCCCCCAAATGTTGCGCCCGGTGCGGCCGGCACCCCTGGCACCCCCCACGCTACGCCACTGCTTCAGGATGAGAACAGAAATCGTGCTCTGGCAGCGCGGCAGCAGCAGGAGGCCCCATTAGCTAAAGTGGTGCTTCAGGTTAAGGACAGTTTCAGGTTAAGTACGGACCTCCAGAACAAATTAAGTACTTAACCCGAGGTACCACTGTACTGCATAGCAAACAGGGATCCTCAGCAGATGTTCAGGGCTTCTTCACGACCTGATGTGGAAAGGATTGCCTGAAGGCTTTGGACAATTTTGACAGAGTTCAAAGAACTTCAATTAAAATTATGAATAATATTTGAAGACACACTCATAGGACTACCTAATTGAAAACAGTTATAATTTCCCTCCTTTTGCCGTTTCTTTGTGGTATTTTTACACTGTATTGATTTTGTGACATGATGAAAAATAACAACACAGAGCTTTGGACAATGTATAGTTTGTCCAACAGCAAGCAAGAAGAATGCTGTGGCTCTGTTATCTCCTTCGCAAAGAAACTTTCTGAGTTATAAATAGATTGCTAATGACTGTCAGGTTCTTCATCTCTGAAACTTCCTTGTAGGTATCTCATTACAGAGCTAACATCATTAATAAAATAGATGGAATATTTCACAAGGGTAGGATTTTTTTAAAAATTCTTTTTTACCTCAGTAGCTGTGAGGAATATACCTAGCATATGCATAATTTTGAAGGCCATTTTAAAACTGTAATTCATCATAATTATCTCCATATTTTAATGGCAAAACACATTTAATTGCTTTTGACTGGGCTGGCATCATGATACAAAAGAGAAGTAATGGCAGATGGTCCTACTGTCAAATCTGCTCCTCTTAACCCACAATAAAAAGTAGAACATGTTTCTGTGTCCCTAATGTGCGCTTTTAGTACATGCATGGCACATTGTATGCAAACACCTTTAACTGTAGCCCAAGTGACCCGTTTGCTCTAGATTGCCCTCACCACGAGTAGCTTTTCTTTGCTCAAACTGCTCGTGGTGAGGGCAATGTGGAGTGGAGGAAGAACATTACTCATTTCCCACTTTCCATTTCCCCCATTAGAATTCACAAAGCAACTGAACCTGGTAGAGCATGTGACGGTGGACACAATCCGAGAATGGCTTCAACTGGCTGGCTAAACCAGGTGAGGTAGCAGATGGGTCTCAAACCCTCAGTGAGTTAGGGACTTCCCATGGATGTGAAGACAGGGTCTGGTGGATTGATGAGACAAGACCAATAGTGGGTCCCACAGTCAAGAAGTTGGTTTCTGCACATTCTGTAGAAGAAAGTGAGGGGCAGATGGGGCTCATCAACCTGGGAAGATTATTCATCTAGGAGAAGGAAAACTCTGATCCTAAACCTCCACAGCCTTGTGGTATACTCATTCGTGAGAAAGGCTTCAGGAGTAAACTCTTTTACTGGAACTTAAGAGAAACTAAATAAGTTGGATGATCAAGAAAGTCAATTCAATCATTTCAGAAGCTACAGAAGAAATGCTGGCCCTTGAACTTAAACGTCAGCAACACTCGTCTTATCCCAAATAATCCAAAATGCAATTTATGATTGTTTAGTGGAAGTGGGTGTGGCAATAGTAAAAACAAGATCATTTATAGACAGCTTTAATTGACTAATATCACAACAAATCTTCCGTCAGTGTGACATTATTCACCGCCCACAGCAGTGTGGCAGTTGTAACTTCTTTTTGTTAATATTAATTGCTTAATCATTTTTATTTATATAGCTCTTAACTGGTGCCTGAAGCACTTTACATAAAAATAATTCAGTGAAATGTCATTTATAAAGTCTATTTAAAATTAACTTTTGAAGAGAAAAGAACAGTAGAATAAAGGGGGGAAAGATACACTACAGAGAATTCCCAGAAGGGAGATTGTATTAGTTGGTTGATGCAAAAACACCACAGACTCATGAGGCACCTCAAAGCTCAATTAATTTATTATGGAGTAATCTTTTGTGGGCTACAGTTCACTTCATCAGCTGCATTGAGTGTTATCCTGAGTTAACAAGTATTTGTATCTTACAAACACCTGCTAACTCAAGGTTGTGGTTCGAGGACCCGATCCCCGCGTAGTGGAATGAAAACACATGGACACGTGATATAAGGTTAATGGGCAAGAAAAGGCCACAACTTTATTGATTACCGCAAGTGAAAAGGTATTGGCTTAGGCATTGGATCACGTCAGTTGACTCCACCCACTCGGAGAGGGGTGAGTCTAAAACAAGGGGGGTTTATTCACCAGTAGGTGGAGCCTGTTGATGCTAATCCAACTATAAGCTCTCCCCTGATGTCACCGAGGGTCGTGCCATGGCCTCCCACCACACAGGCATCGGACAGAATACACGACCGCCGGATTCCTTTAATGGAATACCCAAAATTGAAGGCGTAGGCGATGGCCACACCTAGCCCTTCCACACATAACAAACACATTATTCCAATGCCTAACCTTCCCACCAATACCACAAAAGTTGTGACAATTGCTACGAGGTAGGCGAAAAAACAACAAAGCCTAATGCCAAATGGAAAAATTCCTACCAGGCCCCCCAGCCAACCAGGGCGACCAACCTAAGGTCCATAGCAAGGCCAAGAGAAAAACTGAAACCCTGAGCTCTAAGGGAGTGGAGGGTGGGTGACTCGCGACAGGACGGCAGAAAGTGAGGGCCGTGTGGCTGGCGCAGCAGCGAGTTAAGCTGCAGTCCACGCCCCTTCCAAGGCACCTGGTTGGGCACTTGCCCATGGGCATGGTGCGCCAGCCAGGTGAGTGGGTGGTAGGGGGCTAATGCCCCCTGCTTGAGGCTGGGCTCGGCTCCCGCTCACAACCACTCCCCTCATTTGCAGGAGGAGAGGCTTAATGTTCCATGCATCTGATGAAGTAGGCTGTAGTCCACAAACGTTGATGCCACACAAATGGAAGTAGAACAGAGTTTTGGGTGTTGAGGGCTGCATTCCAGACTTGCCATCATGGATATGTTGTACATCCACAGTCAGAAGCAGTGTGCCTATGAATGCCAGTTGCTGACAATTGCAAGTGAGGAGAATGCTATTGAAGCCATAACCTGCTTGTGGGCTTCCCATGGGCATCTGACTGGTCACTGTGAGAACAGAATGCTGAATTAAATGGGCCTTTGACCTGGTCCAGCAGGGCTCTTCTTACGTGATCTGTTGGGGGCCACTTTCTGGCAGTGTGTTGAGACGAAAGCCAGTTGTGGGTGGGGTCCAAGGTCCAAAGTGGTTGGGAACTCCCCCTTTCTCTCTTTATGCTACCCCCACTACCTTTTCTTGTTGGATCTTCCTGCATCTGGCATCACATGACCAGATGCCACATGATGTTGAACGTAAGGCAATTTCCCCAAGACAGAGTGTTGTTGGTTGACTGTAATAAACCTTGGGCTGACTGATTATAGAAAAGGAGCCCTACATGCAGAAAACATTTAGCTAATGTGGATGTGCATTTCATACCTGTTATGCTCTGCTCATCAGTGCATCATTGAACTGTCTGTTGGCTTTGAGATGCAAATGCGGATGTATATCATTACCAGTCATGTGAGCTTTTGTTGGTGGGTTAACCTGGATTGGGGACTGTAAATCGTAGTGTTTAGATGATCATAGTTCAATAAGTGGAAACAACTCTAACAGTAAATGGCAAGTATGTGAAAGAAATAAAATATGTGAGTATAAAGTTTATTTGATACTTACCAAAGTTGTAGAAGGAAGTCCAAGGCTCGGCAGAGCCTAAAATGAATGTATTCTTGACTTACGGATTGATTAGATTTTGTGCAACTTAAGAATTGAATTTTGTATACGTTTATTTGTATTTATGTATAACATGTATAATTACTAATAAAAATTTATCTGGAAAAAAAAGGAAATATGAAGCAACCTTTTGCCCAGGCATGCAGCACCGTCAACTCTCCCTTCATGGTACAAGCAAGCAAACCAGAAAATAACCATAGTTTCCCATTTTGGCTGAAGTGGGAACTCTGGTTGCCAGCCTCAGAACATGCAGAGATATTAAGCCATGGTTTGAAGCCGGTTTAATCTTGTGAGCTCTTTGAAAGCTAGTTTTACAGTAATTAAATACTTGCTGGTTTGTTCACTCATGCTACAGAGTGGAAAGACTTGTTCATATCTTGGCTTATCAAGTTGAGATATGTTTATCGAAACCACCTCTGAAAAAATAACAAATTTAATTGTTTACATTCATTAGTTTCAATCATATAAAGAATGATTGATTGAAAATGAAGTGAAATTGAAAAAAGGGGCAAATGGCAATATGAAGTAAATAGAAATGTTAGAAGAAATTCATATAAGTATTTTATTGAGGTATGTCTGTTTTTGGCAGTGTTCTCTAGATAATGGCAGCACAATTATTTCTCAAAATCAGTAACCACTTGCCAATTATAGTCAATTCCATGACTAGTGCCAGCAACAAATTAGGTTTAGTGTGCTTACATTTGCCCTCAGCGTCACACTCCACATTTTGTCAGTGTTTTGACATGTTGTAGAAGGAACCGTAATGCAGATATATTGCTTAATACCTTCTCCCATGATAGTCAGTAGGTGTGCATAGCACACATTTTAAATTTATATGTTATGCCATACTGTTGAAACATTTCACTAGCAATATCATGAATAATTTTAGTAGAAGGTAGCAATTAAGTAATTATATAAAGTGTGAGTCTCAGAGAATTTCTGCTGAAGCAAGCCCTTTAAAATTAATAAAGCATTTCAAGATTTCCACTGTTAATTCCCACAATTGCAAAAAAAACCAAACCCCCAAACCCTTAGCTGGTTACTGTTTTTAGCCTTCATTAAAGGCTCATAATTTCTCCAATGCATTTTTGATGGAGTTGTTTTAAAATTAAAGTTGTAAATGAAGCCACAGCAACCTAACACCAGTTAGAATACAACAGAATACTGTTGTTCATAAGGCAATAATGCATTTCCACTAACAAATTAGAAGCCAAAACATAGCCAAAACTTGTGCCTTTGTATTTGCCTAGTTAACAGCCAGCAACCTCAGAAAGTTATAAAGATGTTATCTAGTGGTACAAATGGATTGTGTGTTATCCTGCTATAACTTAGATCATCTTCACATTGCTGCAGATGTCTGGGCTGCTTCACTAGAATGGAGCTTCATTAACTTCCCATTGCCACCCAACTGCTAGAGGGACTGCACTGACTGAGGCGTCTACCTGTACATGCAGTGACTTTGTCCCAATGTACTCACTTTTGGGATTCTATCTGCAACCACATCCCTAGATTACATGCCAACCAGTTCCCAAGTCTTCTTACTTAGTTCTTTTCTCTGTTTTTACTATAAACAACTTCATGTTGTTGTTGTTTAGTCGTTTAGTCGTGTCTGACTCTTTGTGACCCCATGGACCAGAACACGCCAGGCACTCCTGTCTTCCACTGCCTCCCGCAGTTTGGTCAGACTCATGTTTGTAGCTTCGAGAACACTGTCCAACTATCTCGTCCTCTGTCGTCCCCTTCTTCTTGTGCCCTCAATCTTTCCCAACATCAGGGTCTTTTCCAGGGAGTCTTCTCTTCTCATGAGGTGGCCAAAGTATTGAAGCCTCAGCTTCAGGATCTGTCCTTCCAGTGAGCACTCAGGGCTGATTTCCTTAAGAATGGATAGGTTTGATCTTCTTGCAGTCCATGGGACTCTCAAGAGTCTCCTCCAGCACCATAATTCAAAAACATCAATTCTTCGGCGATCAGCCTTCTTTATGGTCCAGCTCTCATAAGGATCTCTTTATATTTCTCCTTGTGCCCACCAGAATGACTGTAGCAGGACATTGGGAAAGGTCTCCTGACTTCTCCAATAACAATTGGTGCAGCTGCATTTGGCATCTGGCTTTAATGGAAAGGTGAAAACACCAAACGATGCATTTGTCACAGTCTGGTTTCCACTTTTGCCTTTTATAAACTAAAGGCATCCAGTCTGGTTTTGGGAGAGGCTGTGGATGATAATTTCTCCATTTGAAATGCTGTATCCTTCCTTTGATGCTTTCTGAATGCCGTATTTACTGTAACAGTACATTTAAGACGAGATATTGTTTATTTGGTAACGTTTATTGTATGATACAATATGAAACTACACCCACACACTCACACCCACACCACACAATATATATAATATAAAAAGGCCGACCCAAATGTGAAGACTTGGAAGGGTATTCATTAGCAAACTTGAAACTGTGGAATCTGGCCTTGACAAACTCTGGGAATTTCTAGTTCAAAGGGCTGGGGAAGACAATTGCCTCCTTTATGTGTTGATTCACACATTGTTTTATAGTCATCAGAAGTAGCTACTTGTCAGGAGAGAGTAACACCCATACTGCTCCAATTTTTCACTCATTTTATTGAATTCTGTTTTTCCATTTGTGTTCTGCATAGTAGTAGCATACAATTCCCAAGATTGCTTTGAACTCAAATCTTTAGATTACTTCATTTTCAGATAGTATGGCTTCATGCACACATCTCAGATGTGAAAATTTTTAGTTGATATTGTTATATAAAAAAATTCCATGGTCTTTCAGGCTTATGGACTTGTACATGACAGATAGCAGACTTCAGCAATGCACACAACTGCACAATGCTTTCTAGCTTGAGTTTTCTCCAGGAATAGTAAGGCTCCAAAAACCTGTGTTGACAGGTAATGAGATTTAATTCACAGGAGAGGGGAGAATAAAACATCCATATTCATTACTTAATCAAATAAAAATACTTTCAGAGAATTCTGGGAATTCTCAACAGTTGCTTTGAAAGCCTCTCTTTGATAGCTGTAAACAAATTACCTTACGAATAACTTCTTAATCAAGGAAGAGCGGAGCTACTCTCTACTTGATCTTTCCCTCTGGGTGGTCCCAGTCAGAGCTGCAGTCCTGTGCCTGATGGCTTGGCTCCTGAAAAGCCGTATAGTATTATGCTGACAGCTGTAGACCTCTTTTTGTTAGGGATAACAGACATCCTGTGCTGAGGACAGCATCAAGCCCAGCTTGCAGTATGCCCAATTAGAGAAGCTAAAATCTCATTTGCTTCACCATGGGAGCCTCTGAAAGCACACCGTTTGGGCCTCATTACAGTATTTTTAACTTTACAAAAACAATTTCATTATGGAAATTAAAGGAAGCTTATTTGGTCTCTGCATTTACACTGAAGTGAATATACTCTACAAAAAAATCCAACCCACCTATCATCTCGAGTCCACCCCCCCCCTTATCACAAAGTTTCTTTGAGAAACCGTTTTGCCCTCTAGCTTCAGTAAGAAAGCAACCATTTTGAAACCAACTGGCTAGTATTAACACTGGAGACATCAAATATGCCAGCTGCTGTTTGCCGCACTGGGAAGCCAAAAGTTCTCTTTTAAGACTAAGGCAGTGTTTTAATTTCCTCTCCGAGAATGTAATTGTTTTGGAACCTCTCCCAATAGCAAAGGGTTGGGTGAGCAACCCCAAGGGAGGGAAGCAAGCTTGCAGAAATGATCCAAGTGTGAGATGAAACAGGCAGTCAAGAGGAAGCAGGAGCCAGTAACCAAAGGAACCAGGTGGGAGTGCAGCGCAAACTCTAGGATACAAACAACATCACTCTCTAGCATGTAGCCTCCAGCAACTGGTACAGTGGTACCTCGGGTTAAGAACTTAATTCGTTCTGGAGGTCCATTCTTAACCTGAAACTGTTCTTAACCTGAGGTACCACTTTAGCTAGTGGGGCCTCCTGCTGCTGCCGCACCGCTGGAGCCCGATTTCTGTTCTCATCCTGAAGCAAAGTTCTTAACCCGAGGTACTATTTCTGGATTAGCAGAGTCTGTAACCTGAAGCGTCTGTAACCTGAAGCGTCTGTAACCCTAGGTACCACTATATTTGGAAGCAGAGCAGAGCCATCCAAGTTAGTAGCCATTGGCAGTCTTCTCTATGAATTTGTCTAATCCTCTTTTAAAGACATCTAGGTGACCATGTGCTGAGTGAAGAAGCACTTTCTTTTATTTGTCCAGAATCTTTCAACATTGTGCTTCGTTGGCTGTCCATGTCTTTTGACTTTCCCAGCTCCTCTCAAGACATACAACTAATTCTGTTTTCAAATCTGTCCAAATTCTGTGATATTCAATGAGCAGAAATCTTGCATACTTATCCTCTTACGGTAGAGTCAGGAAAACTAATAAAAACAGGCTTCAGTTTGATTCCTACAGCAACCATTAGCACAATTACAAAGAAAATCTCAGGTCCGCTGAATACCATAAGGGTAACATGCCCTGTAATTTAGAGTTTAAATTGGTATCTGGGTGGTTGATGTGTTCAGGACAAGCTTGAGAGTGGTTGTTTTGTTTGCTGGAGAGCATTATGGTTTATAAATATTGTTATTTCCTTCAGAATATCTCAATCTGTAGCCCTTTGTTGGAATGATCCTCTACCCATTAACCTGTGAACATGTTCAATGCAGCTGAGCAAAGCAAATTAATTTACAAGACTATGTTGAAACAAAATCTATATTTTATTTGGGAAGCAGTGAGAGAGTGATATATCAGTAGCATGGGAGTTTAGACACCCCTAATTCTCAGTGCCAGAATTGCTATTTGCTCCAGATTTAGCTACATTCTTCTCTTTTATTTTCTCTTGCATCACATTAAGTAGCTTTAAAAGTATATAAATAGGACTGGCACCAAATGATCTTTCTACTTTGTAGAAGCTTCATATTTCCTCCATTTCCCCCCTTATTAGGCTCCATCTTTGATTGGAGACGCTGAAAGGTTGTTAATCATAATGAGTTTCTGCTTTCATGGCAACAAATCTGTCTTTATCTTCAGAAGGTGCTAGCTGGTGTTCAGCATTTAAGAATACATTACTATATATTGTGTTTTGCCCAGGGATAATAATCTAGTTGGTCATCATCACTGGCAAAACCTTCATAGAAGTTGAGTTAGTATATATAACAAGCATGAAAATTATGTCCCTTCTTCCATTTCTCATTTATTTCTCCACATACAACACATTTATGAGCTGATTTTTAATGAACTTTTACAAATGACTAAAGTTGTCTCCAAAGCAAGAGCAAAAGACTTCTGCATACTTGAGCTCAGTGGACTTCTGAATAAACATGTTTAGGATCAAGGTATTAGCTCTCCATTATGTTGACTGAATGTATCATGATAGAATAGTGCTAAATAAAGCTGCGTGCAAATGTACTCTCAAAGTTCTGGGCTCCATTGGCTTAAACCGAATAGAAGAAATCTCTGATATTTTTTCTAGTTCTCACCCAAGAAAAGGAAGGGCACTTTGTAGAATTTTCTCTGAATATTCTTCACCATCTTTTGTGTGTGTGACAGTGCCATCTCCCTGCCCCTGCAGTGCCCTGAAGCAATACCATGTGCAGGGCATGGTGCCAGATGCAAATATTGATGCACTGTTTCCTCAGTTTGCTTTCGGGGAATCTGGATAGCAACTGTTTTTTGTTTTTTTTATATATTTATTGAAATTTTTTGAAATTACAAAGAAAAAACAGAGCAGGAAAAAAACCCAAAGAAAAAGCAAACCACATCAAACAGTACAAATTCAAAAAACAAAAATACATCGCAAACAGACAAAAATAAATCCATCATTCTCAAATCCTCAACTCTCATTACCTTCTTTCTTTGACCTCCTCCTTCTCCCTTTTTTTGTATCCTGGTTAATAATTATGCAGCAAATCCTTTCCATATTTCATAGTATTCTGTCATTACATTACCTTAATCTATTTTCATGTTATCTTATAGAAAACCTCAAAAACTTAAAACTTAAATCTTATTTTTACCAACTTCTCACAACCATAATATTCTTACCTAATTCTTTAAACATTTTTGCTAGAGCCAAATAATTCCGTTCCAACATTTTTCTAACATTCATCAATTTTATAAAACAATCCTGGTAATAAAAAGAGAAATAAAGACAATCCAATCTTCATCCAGCGTCCCTTCCTCCTGGTCCCGGGTTTTGTCAGTCCTTTTTAACCCATCGATCTAGCGCATTAACCTGGTAACCTTATATCCGAGGCCCTTAAATCTCTTCCATGTCCCTTCCGCAGCTCTTCTTCATATTCTCCTTTCACTCGTGGGAACTCCAGCTTAGTGATGTTTTTGACCCTTTTCAACAAATCAGCCCCTTTTCCATAGTCCAGACTCAACTCCATGTGGTATTTAAGAAGATGTTTCAGAATCCTTTCAAAATTGAGAGCCCCCACAGCTCCAAACATCTCACGGCCCATTGCCAGACTCGGAAAGTCCAAACATCCCTGCATAGGGGGGTCTATCCAACCCCCCATTTCCAAACCAATCCAAACTTTATCTTTCCAAATCTGGCTTTTTCCAAGTTCATTTGTCAAGTCCAAAAGCTCTTGTTCCTGCAAGGCCACAGCTCCCTCCATCTCTGGCGCCCAAGATTCAGCAACATCCTCTTCTCTCATCTGCTCTGTCGGGACACACTCCTGATCTAATTCCTGGGTGGGCTCCACATAGTTTCCCACTGCCTGTTCAAAAATTCTGGCCGCATTAGTCATCAAATCCATCTTCTCACTTAACTGTTCCAGTAGGGCACTTGTTTTGCAGAGAGCACACAACAGAGCCTCTGAATACATTGTCCTACAAGGTCACAAGTCCATTCCCACGATTGTAATCTGAGACAGCTGCAAGCTCCCTGGAATTAGTTACAGTTTCACAGTCTCCCTCTAGGGAGAGAACTTCTATTTGTTCTTGCAACAAAGTATCCTTTTTGAGATATTTTGTCAATATTTGTTCCTTTAAAGTGAGAAAGGAAACAGTGGA
The DNA here is from genome assembly GCF_964188305.1 of Podarcis bocagei. Classification (NCBI taxonomy): domain Eukaryota; kingdom Metazoa; phylum Chordata; class Lepidosauria; order Squamata; family Lacertidae; genus Podarcis; species Podarcis bocagei. The sequence continues at coordinate 38,497,871 of NC_138135.1, read as the reverse complement.
ATCACTATGTTTCTCTTCCTTTAACTATCTGTCAAAAACGTTTGTCTCTGGTCAATGAGCTTCAAACGTCAGTCCTGACACCCCGCTCCAGAATCAGGACGATGGAAAGTTACTTTACTTTAAACTCACTTCTGCAGGTTTAAACAGTCCAAAAAAAGATCCGCCTTCTTCTCCTGCTGCCGAAGGGGGGTTCAACAATTTTAAATGATGAAAGCCAATCCTTTAGAAGCGATTTTCTGAGCTCTAGTTTACGTTGTCTTTGCTTTATTCTGTCTACAAAGAAACGGAAGGCTGACTTCCTGTTTAGACCTTCCCGTTTCAGTACCAAATTAAAATAAATTTTTAAGTCCAATTCCTTTCTGCTCGCAAGTCCTTATTTAAAGTCCGATTGTTCAAAGTTTAAGTACTCACGGGTGCTTATTTTAGAAGCCAAATTGTCCCAGTAAAAAGGCAGCGCTCTCCGGCAACGGCTGTGCGGCTTCACTCCACGGAAATAGCAGTTGACTCACAGCACCACGCCACTTCCCCCTCTTCACTTCGGAGCCCGTTAGTGGGTTCCTTTGCGGGTTGGGGGGAGCGCTAAGGGTGCCCGCCGAGTCCCATGGTCACAGGCTTCATCCGCCTGTGATTTTTAGCAGGCTCCCCGCTTCGCCGTAGCGGAAAAGACCCGTTTCACGCAGAGCTAGTCCCTCCAGTTCAGAGGGAGTCCGCCATTGCCGATGGCGCCACCCCGGAAGTCCATGGATAGCAACTCTGATCTGGACAGCTGCAACAGCCTCAAAATCTGTGGTGGAACTGGAATTGGCGGAAATGACTGGCAGAATCCGAGACCAGGGAGAAGAGTCGGTGGAAGAAGACTGGAAAAAGTTTAAAGACTATTTACAGAAATACTGTAAAATTAATGAATGTTAGAAAAATGTTGGAATGAAGTTATATGGCTTTAGTAGAAATGTTATAAGGAATTAAGTATGAATAGATTAATAGAGTATTAAAGGGAAAAATAAGGTTAGAATGTGTTAAGACAATTATAGGATAGAAAACAGAGGAAGATGGAAAGGAATTGCTGAAACAATTAATAGAAGTGGAATACAAAAAGGGAGGTGTGAGGAGGTTGTGGAAATAAGTGAAAGAAAGATAAGATATTGAATTGGACTGTGTTTTAAATGGTTTTTGTTTTGTTTTGTTAGTTGTATGTTAGTGTTTTGTAGTGTTTTTTGTGTACTGTATTGTATTGTTGTATGTTTTTTTTTTGTTTTTTGTAGTGTTGTGTTTAATTTGTTGGCAAACTAATAAATATTATTTTTTAAAAAACAAAATCTGTGGTGGAAGAAGAACTCTTTGTGAAATATAAGCTTAGTGTGACAGGGCTCTTATTACAGCTATGATCTCCATATAACAGTAAATTCAACTGCAATTTTTATTATGATTTTTTACATGTTAAGATGTATGTGTTAGGGAAATGATAGAAATGATACATATTTATTGGACACTAGGGTTGTGTATGCACAATATTTTATTCTAGAATCAATAGAGACTCAGTACTTGCTTTTTTCTATGTAGTCCACACACAATCTAGAACTATTGCATATTTTTTGGCCCTGAAAAGCTCTTTTTGAGAAGCTGGTCTCCTTGTGGCTTCAGGCACAGTAAAGCCATGGGGTGGAGGAGCAGGTGGTAAAGACCAAGACACCCAGTGTTGGATTAAAATTAGGCCACAACTTTGTTGTTTACAGAAGAATAAGTTTGGCATGGGCATTGGGCACATATCAAATGATTAACCAGCCTGCCTGCTGCTTGATATGCTGCCAGTTGATGGATGAGAGTTGGCCAAAATTTGGAGTCCCCTTATTGTACAAACTGCTTCCCATGGACCCTGTCAGGTCAATGGTAACAGGTGCTATGACCCGTCACCCCCTGACTGGGATTATGGGCAGAAAGCACCACCTAATGGTGATCCCCTGATGGGATGGGGCAGGCTATCCCTTCTCCTATCTTCCCTGCCTCCTAAGGATCCAGCCCAGTGCCTCTCCCACCACAAGAGTTGAGGGGAATGCCCCAACTCACTGCCACATCTAAAGCTCCTGTAACCATCCACACAGACCACTGTGAATGTCCACCAACCAGGCCTCATTGCCTGCCCCAGAGAGACGCACATTGCCCAATTCATCTCTTCTGAATTATAATGATAGATGTTGCCTCACCGGTTAGTTCTCTGAGAACTAGCAGCTTCCAATGAATCATTTTGTTGACCTTCTCTGGGCTTCATTGACCATGCCAGGGTTTATGCCCTCCCCAGCCCCAACCCCTGAGGAGTTCCAGCCTGATGACCACCATCTGTGGGAATTCAGCTTTCAGGGTGTCCAATCAACATGTAAGGCTAAGGATGATTCCCTTTTGCCTGCCTAGATCATTTTCACCAAGTTGTATGATGATATAATCAGAAGGCTCTTGGCTGTGATACATGACATGACTGATAGCATGAATTCATCCCACATCATGTCTCAATTTCCATTCCACCCTCTCACTCAGATGGTGTAGACACCACCCACATGACAGCGTGTGGTTCTTCACCTGATGGGTGATGCTGTGCCCACAAATCCATACTGATCTGTATGCCAGGCCTCTAGGAGGAAGAATTTAACAAAGAGTGGTAAGCTTCTGAACCCATCTCTGAATTGCCTGGATCCTGGAGGTGGGGGACACTCTACTCTGCTGCCAAGATGGCTGCACCATGGCTACCTGACCAGACAATCACATTCTTGCTCTAGAGTTCCCAGTTTGGGGTGATGAAATAAACTCAGGAATCTCTGTAATAATTTAAAGGTATGTTGAAGTGACCTTTAACTACAATAAAGGAAAGGGGGGATTTTATCAGGTCAATCTAAAATGGAAGAGGTTGCTATACTATTATTCAAATTCTGGCGTGTGCTTTTTTAGGAATTTGACAACTGAAATGGTCTTCAGTAAACCATTTAGTATTCTGCCAGACTGACAGAAAATAGTCTTCCTTTCTGTATAACTTGGCAAATTATTCTGGAAAAGCACCGTCTCTTCAGTTTTCTGAAAGAAACACTTTAGGTCTGTAAAGTGAAATAAGATAATTCCAGATAAGTTATAGGTCAGACAGATGTAAGGATATAACCTTGAACAGCACTCAATCCTTTTTTATGATATAATAAAATGTCAACATGAAGTTTATGAATCAAGCAATTTTATCATTGTAGAGAGTGGGAGTGAAGCAGACATTTAATTTGAAATAGAGATAGCATGTACGAAGAATATTCCAGAACGCTGTGGTGTTTTTTATGTTTCCTCTGAACCCCTTTAAGTGTTAAGTCAACAGTAGTCTACACAAATGGATTATCAGATCTGAGCAACAGCAAGAAAAACTCTGCATAGATATGGTGGAGACTTAGGAGAAGTGAGATGTAGAGCTGAAAATCCTGCCTGTGAGATAAGATGTTATCCTTTAGTATTAAGGGAATCTGTAGTTCTGTCAAAGGGCCAACGATCTTCTCAGTTTTTAATAAGACCAAGTTCTAGAAAAAGGGTCCCATGCTTCAAACAGCAAATATCATAAAATGAAAGGGAAGCAGACTGGGAAAAACTGATACACATCTTCCCATAGAAAGATTGCAGTTGAATAGTATAACAGAACTTTACCAAGGAGTAGGTTCCAGTTACAAACTGTAATGCCAAACTGGAAGAGAGGTTGGGGAAGAATCTTGGTTTTACAGAGTCTTACATTCTCTGCTGTAATGGTTCCAGGTCTGATTTTTGGAGTCTCCAATTAAATATTAACTAAGAATGTTGAGAATGTGTGGCTTCAGAATCAGTTTATGGTCAGATTCAGATCATGCAATTGAAATCTTTCAGGTTTTCCCACATGCAAAGGCATTAATAAGAAAAGTCTTGCTGATCAGACTAAATACAAGTCAAGTATCCTGTTCCCCACAACAGCTAACCTAACATGAGAGGAGTAGCCCTTTCCTGGTATTTTCCCCAGCCTCCTAAGATGGTGGTTGCATATAATGTCAGGATTAGTAGCCAATGTTAGCCTTATTTTCAGTCAAAATAAAAAAATTCCTTCCAGTAGCACCTTAAAGACCAACTAAGTTAGTTCTTGGTATGAGCTTTCGTGTGCATGCACACTTCTTCAGATCTGAAGAAGTGTGCATGCACACGAAAGCTCATACCAAGAACTAACTTAGTTGGTCTTTAAGGTGCTACTGGAAGGAATTTTTTTATTTTGACTATGGCAGACCAACACGGCTACCTATCTGTAACTTATTTTCAGTGTATTTGATCCACTTTCAAAGTAGTAGAAGTTAGTGGCTATCATCACATATTGTGGCAGTGAACCCCATTAGTTTATTGTGTACTATGTGGAAAAGTAGATTCTAGAGGCAGCTTATAGGCAAATAACCATTGATAGCTTGATTATCTTTGAATTTGTCTAATTCTCTTTTGAAACCACAGTTCAGCTTTGTGCTAGTGCTATGTCCAAGAATCACAGCAGACATAGATCACAAAGACTTTATTCTAAAATAAGAAGCAACAACCATAGCAACACTGAACAAGTATGCCTAGACCAATTATTTCTCCATTGTTACTTCTTTTTATAGACTGACTTCCTTCAGCCGGCTATTATTCCCAGCTGTCTTAAGAGAAGATGTAAAGGGCAACTTCATACTATATCACCATAGCCAGGTATACTCTATGAAGTTTGCCTTCTCAAGAGTATCATTGGTTGGTGATGGCTCAGAGGAATGTTCACCTGGTGGACTGAATGAGATTTACTGAATGAGATTTCCCCTCACATTCCTTTGTATGTTTATGTTTTTTCCATTGCTTCAGCTTTGCTGTGCTGAGCTTTGCTTGATGGATGACTGGCTACAAAGCAGTTTGTCTGATTACTTGAGGGGTGAGGGAAAGGGGTAGTCAATCCAGTTGAACCAGAAGAAGACATGTTCTCTTTTTCCTGGTTCTCTCACACGAGGTACTTGGCCTCACATGACCAGGTGTGGGGCAGATCAGCTGAACTCTGCTTCCTTTTATTTCATAGGACAGTTGGCTTTATATAATCACTGTGGTGGTGTGAGCGTGGGATACAGACCAGATGAATCAGGCGAAGGTGTGTGATGGTATATTTACTGCTTCTTTTGGTTCTTTCTCACAGAGGAATTGGCTTTCAGTGGCCCTTGTGGGGGCTAGGGGAAACAATTTGCCTTGGAGTTCCTGTTAGCTTTAGTACCTTGGAATTTGGGAGATGATATATTCAACATCCAGGTAGAACTTATCTCTGGGGGATATGTGAGTTCATGTGAAAATTAATAGGATATAAACCTAAAGCCAGCTGTTAAGGTGGAACAAGTGAAGCCACCATTAACCTATTTATAAAGTGCTTCAACAAAATTATCCAGATTCTTCATCCAGAGTTTCCTTCAGAGTTTATTGAAAGTTTCATTATTTTGTTCCCCACTGGTCACTGAAAGATTTCTGTCCACAGGCTCTGTCAAAAATGAAGAGTCGCTTTGCCCCTGGATTCTCAGTGGTGGCAAAGAGATTGCAAACCTATTATTATATTATCCCAGCAGCTTATTACATCCCTTCTGGTATAGTCAGTCTAAACTAAACAGGCAAAGACATTCGCTCAAGAGTCAAGGATGGTGCAGCAGAGATGCTACCACAGAGCTGAATTCAAGCTGCATTGCAGTCATTTTTTGTTCTGATGTATCATAGCCAAGTCCCTGTTTTCCCTGCTGCTTTCAATCATGGTGATAATTGAATGTTTTCTAGCAATATAATGGGTATTGTGAGCAGTGGTTGGGACTCACTATTTCTTTCCTTCTTCCTATTTGGTTCTTTTAAAATATTTGCGTGTGTGGAAAAAGGCAATTTTTGCTTTGGTATATGTTGTTTAGGTAGAGTTTGGAGGGTTTCTATTGGTTTGTCTACCTGAGAAAACCAGGCAGTTTCCAAACTTCACCATTATTCATAATAAACAAGAAAAAAATCATAGGCTACCTTTATGGCAGTAATAGTGTGTGTGTGTGTGTGTGTGTGTGTGTGTGTGTGTGTTTATGGGAGGAGGAAGAATAGGATGTAATACCTGTGCTTGCTGTTTATATTATTTATTTCTTAATTTTCTATCCCACCCTTCCTCCCAAACACGCCCAGGGTATCAAACAATAAAACAGCAAACCAGTACAAAATATATTTTTAAGAAAGCAACAACAATCAAATATCCTATATTCATAGTTAAACAATTTCAACTTTCCTAGAAACAGTATATTTTAGCCATCAAATGCCTGGGTGAACCTTTAAAACATTTAAAATTCTGCCTAAATGCTGATGATATTACTCTTTGGGCTGTATTTAACAATGCAGCTCTGCTGATGCAGTGAACTTCCATGTGCACAATGAGACTTCCTCTTCCTCACCTGTTTCCTCATTCAAATCAGGTCCCGGGAGTTTGGGGGATCATCTAGGGTAGATTTGGGGTGTTATGAGGAGGGGGGAGGAGAGGAAACACAAGTCCTGTTGCAGCAGTGGATCTATGTGTACATAGCATTGCCTTGTTGTTGTTTAGTCGTTTAGTCGTGTCCGACTCTTCGTGACCCCATGGACCAGAGCATGCCAGGCACTCCTGTCTTCCACTGCCTCCCGCAGTTGGGTCAAACTCATGTTTGTAGCTTCGAGAACACTGTCCAGCCATCTCGTCCTCTGTCGTCCCCTTCTCCTTGTGCCCTCCATCTTTCCCAGCATCAGGGTCTTTTCCAGGGAGTCTTCTCTTCTCATGAGGTGGCCAAAGTATTGGAGCCTCATCTTCACGATCTGTCCTTCCAGTGAGCACTCAGGGCTGATTTCCTTCAGAATGGATAGGTTTGATCTTCTTGCAGTCCATGGGACTCTCAAGAGTCTCCTCCAGCACCATAATTCAAAAGCATTGCCTACAACCATTTATTTTTACTCTTTGTATTTACCCACCCAGCTAATTCACACGATAGCCCTGCGAGAGACAATGGCTCCATCTGCACTATACATTTAAAGCTGTATCATACTGCTTTAAACAGTCAAAGACTCAAAGCTTTCCCCAAGGATCTTGAGGCCTGCAGCTTGCTAAGGATGCTGAGAGTTGTTAGGAAACCCCATTCCCCTCACAGAGCCACTCCCTGCCAGTGGATCTATAGCAGGGTTTTGGAAGGCTCTATAGAAACTTTTTTCTTGGTCGATATTTTATTGGCTGCACCATGGATACTAGTGTTGTGGGGGGAAATGTTTTAATTGACCAAGTATGTTTTTACTGCATTTTATTTTGGTGGGAGGGAGTGGACTTGATGGTTTCATATTTGTATTTTTATTAGTTTGGGCTGCCTTTGACAAGCATTGCCTGAAAAGGCAGCCTACAAAGAGTTTAAAACAAATAAATAGAAATAAAGAATGCTGAACTTAAATCTACTTTTCTGCAAGTTTAGCCCATTAGCTGTAATCCTGCCCTCTGAGGCGGCAGAGAACAGGGATTTGACCTCATCTGTGTGACAGCCCTTCAGAGTACTATCATTCAGAGTACTATCATGTCCCCTTCGGTCTTCTCTTCACCAAGCTAAACAGCCTTTAGAACCTATTTTCCATATCGCTGGCAATCTTTGCTGTTCTTTTCTGAACTTGTTCGAGTTTGTTTAGATCCTTCTTAAAACAGTGCCCAGATAGCGGGACAGAATACTCTAGATGAGGTCTGGCTAGTGCATTCTTGACATGGAGAATACAATGTACAGGTAGCAAATTCCAAGGAATGATGTTTTTGGAAACCATCTATCATATTTTGCTATGCTGAGCGTGAAGAGGCAGGACATTTTTCAAGTATAAGTTCTTCACATATAGTGATTTCTCACAATATATAGTGATATATAGTGCTAGTAATAAAACATATTCTCCCCACCCCATTAAAACAGGCTATCAGTGCAATAATCTAAAGATGGGAGGCAGCTGACTTGGGAGTTGCTTATAAAACCTGGACATCCAAGATTATAAGCTTCTTATAAAGTTGGAATATCAAGCCTCGAAGCCAGCACATTCAATAATCTTGAGATATGTCAGGAAGAAATAATGGAGCAATAGTTCTCTTCATAAATCTATCACGGATGAAGAGATTTTTGTATCCCCCCCATGACATTGAGAAATACCAGTTTTCATATATAGAATCTTGAGTCAAAATGTATAGAAAAGCAAAAACCATATATAATAAACCACCATAAATTGACACAAACTAATACTATAATGTCAAAGTATGAATCTATAACTGCAACATAACTTGACAGTCACCCATCCCAAAGAACCCTCAAAAATTACACGAAATGTATTTTTAAAAGGGTTATGGAAGGTGTGTGGGAAGTACCTAAGGAAGTCAAGTCTGAAAAGATTTGATTAAGAAAACCAAATCAGTACTCAGTGAATCAAAAGAGTTAATGACTCATCCTGGTAATGGCTTTCGATATGTAATTTCAATGCAAGACCTACAATTATTCCTGGAATCCCTCACAGGTTAGACTTCGTGCACATGTTGCATGTGTCAAAAAGAGTCTCCTTGTGGCAAATGTAGGTAAAGGTAAAGAGATCCCTGACCATTAGGTCCAGTTGTGGCCGACTCTGGTGTTGCTGTGCTCATCTCGCTTTATTGGCTGAGGGAGCCAGCGTACACCTTCCGGGTCATGTGGCCAGCATGACTAAGCTGCTTCTGGTAAACCAGAGCAGCGCACGGAAACGCCGTTTACCTTCCTGCCGGAGCAGTACCTACTTATCTACTTGCACTTTGACGTGCTTTCGAACTGCTAGGTTGGCAGGAGCAGGGACTGAGCAACGGGAGCTCACCCCGTCGCGGGGGTTCAAACCCCCGACCTTCTGATCGGCAAGTCCTAGGCTCTGTGGTTTAACCCACAGCGCCACCCACGTCACTTGTGGCAAATATATGTAGCACTACTAATATAGAGTGATTTATTACCTGGTTTGCTGCCACTGTGAAGAATGTATCAGGGCCAAACTGGACCTGATATGAACGTGCATCTTTTTGTTATGTAAATTGCAGCCATGGAAAAACCTGCACAATTTCAGGGCCTCCATACCACAATCCTGACAAAAATTGCATCTCCAAATATGTTTGCATTTTGAGGGAAGCCTACATGGATGGCTATGCAAACAGGAGCTTTGGAGAGGTGTTTTTTGACCAGGTGTACAGGATACAGGAATGCAGCAGATTGGGTGCATCAAACTGAAAAAGCAACATAGCAATACATATACATAACTTGTTGTCTGTTTATTGTTTGTGGAATAATGCTGTAAGTTGTTTTAAATGCTTGGAATGTTTTGAACACTAATTACATGCAATTTCATTTTTGGAAAATGAAACAGCTATTGCAGATAAGAAACTCTCTGAATGGGATATTTTAGTGGAAAGGCTGTTGTAAATGGTTTGAATATGGGAGGTATATTGTGAGTATTTGAAAATCCAAAAATATTTTACCTTATCCACAGAAGCTGGAACCCTTTTCCATACTGTAGTGTGACTCTAACGGAACACCTGGAAATCAATTATTTTCCTGAAATGAAAGGGTAGTAAGCAACCCACAGTTTCTGGAAAACTCAAATCCTTTTCCAGATTGTGTTCAATAGCCCTGAAAAATCACATGATAATTAAAGTTTGGTGCCGTTTGTTTACTTCCTCTACTATAAACGAGTGTCTTCATATTTTCTCTTGTTCTTCCTGGGAAGTTTAGTTTTTCTAGCTTGTTTGGAGCATGATTGAATTGTTGGTAGTTCTTTATTAATGATAGATAAAGTAAGAATGCAATCTCTTTAATACATCTATGAATCTTTATCTATATACAATGATACTTTGTATTTTAAGAATGTATTTCTCTATTATGTCCAATGAGGGTTATGTTTCACGCAGCGTGTTTTCATTGTTGTAGATGTATTATAAATTAAAAGCTATTTACACCAATGCCTCAGTAAACCGTTAGTTGTGGAATTACTCCAGATCTTAATATAATTTACATGCTGACATCCTAGCATCTGTTTCCTGCTATGAATTGCTTGTTTGTTCCCATTTCTGCTTAAGCAGGCAAATGTACTAAATACCAATATTTGATTTATAAGAACCATCATAGCTAACGCTCTGTTTTCCAGAGCCTTCCAGCCGATTCCCCCAGCAAGCATGCTGAAAGTCACATGCCTCGTCAAGTTTATTCCACATTTTATGACAGTGCTGAAAACATGATTATTTTTATAGTCCCAAACCTCTGATTAGTAAGAGGAACAAAAGTGCCTTTGGTATTGCTGATACTATCATATGCCGACAGCAAGACCATTAATAAATTAAAAACATTGCAACTTGCCTTTGCATAATTGAGCATTTTGAAGGTGGCTTAAATGGGAAAACATCATGATGGGCTGAAATCTAATTCTGGGATTTACACAGGTTTTATGCACGTAAAGGAAAGGCAATTAGCACTAGCTGAGAATTTTTATTTTCACCGCTATATTATGAGCATCCTTGGAGTTATCAAGTTAAAAATAGCAACTTAGAAAAGCTGGTAATGAGCACTGTTATAACAACTACCCAATGAAAGCTGAAACCTTTTCTTCTATATCCACTTTTCTTTCTCTCTTTCTTTAAAAACAAAAGAAGAAAAAGTGTACATTCTCTCCCTGTAGCTATTCTTTGTACAGAAGGTCCTATCTCTGAGGAGGGCTGTTACTAATGGTCTTTGAAATGAAGGTTTTCTGAATGGTGAAAAAAGGACTCTCTGTCTTTCTCTTTTAATGGCTAGCTGGACCTTGAAAGAAAATCTAGAATTTTCCTCTAACAATCAGAGGTGAAATTCAGTTAGGCAGCAAAATTTCATAACAAAAGCCCCACAAACTGCAAAGTAGTGCATAGCTTTCGGTGTGACTTTCTTTGTCAGCTTTTTGCATTGTTGATCAATTTGCTGTCCTGCTGCGGTCAGTGCTTTACTAATAGTCTAGTAAGATCCCATGACTGGCATTCTGCCTTTTTAAAAACCATCTCCATTGCTACAGTTAAGAATCTAAATTTCTAAATCAGCTCTGATAGCTGTTGGCTTCTTTTATTATTAGTATTATTCATGCGCTGGTAGGAAAGGAAGAATATTGAACCATAATTAGGAGCTGGTAAAATGCTATTGGAACAAACTTGAAAAGGTCAGTTTCCAGGCAAGAAGCATTTCAAAGACAGTGTCTTAATTTTTCTTCTTTTTCTTGTGTCTTAATCGTTGTTGTTATAGCAATGTTTCAATTCCTTGTTCTTAACTGGGGAGGAAGCAGTAATTGTGTGAGAATCTCATTGCAGTGCAAAATGGTAATGCTAACCTTTCTAATTTGTTGTTACTGTTAGATTTTAATTATTGAGTGCAAAGGGAAAGCTTCTGAATAGTGTGAAACATCGTTGTAAAGAAGCAGTGTACATATTCTCTAAATTCGGCATTTAAACTTTAAGGAGTGTTTTTAAAAGGTCTCTGTTTAAGCTGTTGTGAAAGAAATTGGGAAATGTGAGAAAATGAGTCTGTACAAATAGTAAAGTGCAGCTTTAAAGAAAAGAAAAATCACCTGATCTTCTGCTTGTGGAAGTACTAATATAGCAGAGAGAAATTTCCTCCAAATGAGACACTCTTGTAGGAATTGTGGGGTGATACTTAGCTTAGTCATAATCAGATAAGACCTATTGAAATGAATGGACTTAAATAACACCCACATGGATGTAGGTTAATTAAGTAATTGAACCAATATTTTCCTTCAAACATTTGTACTTAGGAGTAAAAGGATAACTGAACTTAGTGGGTTTTGTGTGTTTATACAATGGGCAGTGTAAATATTGATGGATTAGGATACAGTCTTCCTCTGTCTGCCTATATGCCTTCATTCTTATTTTTAAAAGACAACTGAAAGTAACATCAAGCTTATCTTATGTGCATGATTGTTGATAGGAGATTCTTACTGTATGTATGTATGTGGCACCCAACTGGAGGTTGAATATTAATGAAGATGGAGTTGTTTGAAACCACTAAGAAACTGCAGCTGTTTAATTAATTGAATTTTTCTGGATTGCTAAGGGATTTCCTAAGGTCATGTCTATGTTCAAGAAGGAATTGCTTCTTCTTATTGAATAACAGAGTGGCTGAAAAGGTGTTCTGATGCTTTCTTGATGCATCTATATTTGTTTGAGTAGTTAAACAGAGATTCCCCACCCAACTATCCTCTTTAGCATAGCTATTTATTGACCTGTAACAGCTGTCTGTGTGCAGATCTGTATATCGGATGATATGGGTTACATTTCCTGGAACAGTTTATGTTTCAAGAAGCCTTTCTCATTGCAGGCGGGTTGGATATACCTCATCATCAGGTCCTTCAAGCCCTGCAGTTTTACATCCTTTCCTGACATGATAAAAACAAGGCTGACTTGGAATTGCCCTCTTCCTCTAACATAGAATGGGTTTTTGATTTTCCAGCATTGCCTGCAGCTATTGTTGAGCAAGAGTAGCGATGAAGGGAAGAGCTGATCCTATAGTTACATAACAGTGGGCTGTGAGAGGGGTTCTGTGGGCCAGTGGGATTACAGGTGATGCCTGTGTGGAAAAGCTGCAGTTGTGAGAACCCTCCGAGTCATTCATAAATCTCATGTGTATACTGACACTGTTGGATATTTCCAGTATTTTCGTGTTTGCTTGTTTTTGCTTTTGCTTTGAAAGCATGCCTAAGGAAGGCTTATTCAAGATGGAGTTACTCTCTACATTAGGTGTGCCATGTTGATTTGCATAGCCAAAAATTGCAATCCTGTGTAGGCCAATTTTTAAGCCCCTGACATGAGTTGGAACATTGGCTTCGACTAATAGAGATGAGGAATCCCACATCATGATGGCATCAGATTATTTTGTGTGTGTATTTAAAATGTACTTTGCAATTATAGAGAGGATTATCTTGCTGAGGACAGTGTGGGGTATGCTTGCAAACTCTGAGGACACTATTAGGTATTGATATGCCCATGCCTCAACATAAAGCCCCATTGAATTTGATGTTGGCAGCACAATAATTCTTTTTTAAACATAGACATAGCACTGGGGGAGTCAGAGACATCTAAATCCCAGCATTCTGATGGGGATGCAAATCACCACCTCCTTGGTAATCAAATCAGTCTTTTAATGAGCATGGAGGTGCAATAATATGTCCTTCTCAGCTTATCTGCATGTATGTCAAATGTGTGTGCATGTATGAGTGTGGGGTGGTCACATCCACCACTGACATGTGGACCCTGGAGAGTTGGCAGAGAACGAATGTGGCCCTTGGGGCAGAAAAGCTTAGCCACCCCTGCATTACATAGCAACCCACCTCTTTGTGAGCATTAAAGTCATCTTATGAAAAAATAAATTAAACATCCTTTGTCATCTTTTCCATGGTGGCTCATAGGGGACCCAAAATAATTGCTTGAAAAGCCACATCAGACTCCAAAACAAGGAGTTATAATGGTATATGTGTGATTAATAGAATGTTGCCACATTCAGTCATGTGTGCATTAATACATTTGCTGTTGATTTACGTTCATCTGCAGAAAGATGAATAAAGATTTTTGGGTGGGTGTGTGTTTTCCCTTACTATTGAAAAATCCTGACTCTGATTCAAGAATAATAAAACTTGTTCTAGAATTTGGTCCAATTGGCTTTCCCCTGTTTTTAATTTATTTTGTTGGGTGGGTTTGAATTAAACCATTTGCATATCTAAGGAGCATTGTGTTGTCTACTCTTTGCCTGCATTCGGGTTGTTTTGCTTTTTAATGACTGTTTTCACTAGGCTGGAGTGATTGTAGAAGCTTTTACTAGACTTGCCTTCAAGACCATCTGCAGCTGTTTTCTCTATTTTAGGAAATTGAGGACGTTATTTAGTACTAGTAGGAATGTGAGAATTTGTCCATTGATTACATCATTTTGCTGCTTAAGGCCTCAATGAATTGTGCTGTAAATCTGTGGTACCTAATAGTCACTTAACAATGATGTATTATTTTAATATTGGAAGAAACCATTTGGCTGCATTTTGGAAATGCCTGAAATATGCATTCCGGAGTGTATTTCATATGACTGGATTCAGCGACTCAGGTTTGAAAATGAGTCTCTTCTATAATTAGAAATAATTTATCTTGAAAGTTAGTTGTTATGTGACTTTCCAGGGCAAAAATCATTAACTGTGTGTTGTGGTTATTGCTGTTTTAAAGGCCACTGTTGCTAAGTTCCACACCCTGAAAATATTGGGTGAAATCCAGTGCTACTATTCTCCTTGTTGAATGACTTTTGATCTAGTGTAAGAGTCTGAACACATAAGAGAAGGGGAGCCATTTTTCCCAACTCTGTCCTGAAGCCCACTGTGCCATCTTCCAGGCTATTTGAAGTGCAGGAGGCTGCAAAAGGAAGGGGACTCTGTGAAAATTGCCTCTGCTTCTCTTAACTAGCATATGCCTTGGCCAGATCAAATGATGTTCTGCTCACTTTGGATTTTGCCCAGTATTACCAAAAGTGCAGGAAGTTGAGTTACCAAGAACATGTGGTTGTTGCTCAGCTGGCAAAATTGACTTTTTGAGCAGCATGACGTAAAAACAAGAAGGATGGATTCTCACGCTCCAAGCTACAGTACTTCAGCAATCAAATTAAAACAATAAGAATTGCGACCTTGTTAGGAATCTATCTACTATTTTCTGAAGCGGCCATTGATTCAAGAAGCCCACAAGTTCATGTTCTCCAGAGTGTTGGGGCCAGTTGTCCTTACTCCCTCAGGATCATTACTGCTAGTGGCCAAGGCAACCCAGCCAGATGGGCGGGGTATGTATATAAAATAAAATAATTATCCAAATGTATTAGTACTTCTCAGCAGAAGGGTTAAATAATTGCTCAAAACCAGCCATGGTAGTGAAAGACTCCTCTCTCTCCTCCTGCCCCTCATTCATCTTCCCCTCCTCCTCCTCCGAATATACCTAGCATTTATTGCAGGTTCAGCACCACAACCACTGGTGCACACTTTATCAGCTTAAAACACATTAACATGTTTAGATGAACACATTAACATGTTTAGATGTGTTTCAAATGCCCTAAGTGCACTAATGATGCTTGTTCTACTTGGAAGAGAGCTGAGAAATATATCTGCCTTTGTCTGTAATGAATACCTGATTGATTACACATACATCGAAAACATTACCTATTCTCAATCCATAAGCTGCAGGAAGGGTTAAAAACCATTTCTCAGGCCTTCTCTGAGTTACTTTGTGTTTAGTTTGGCAGATACCTATCTGATCGGACCCAGGTAGCCTAAATAATAGAGAGGAAAGGTAAATGGACGAGGGTTTATTTCAACTTCTCTGACTCATATTGGTCTTTTGAAATTCGGTCAGGTTGTTCAAGCCCTCCTTATTGTAAAGCAACAGAAACTGAGATTCTCCTGTGGTGATTGCACAGGTATTAAAAGACACAAAGTCTTCAAATTGATACATTGCGGCATGGATGTTCATAGGCAACTTCTTGCTTCATCACATGAGTGAAATGGAATGAAAGAGATGTCTATACATGTGGGGTTGAGGAGGTACAGTGAAGAACAGCCCAAGTTAACAAAGTGAAAACCATAGATAATGTGAATCGGTGCTGAAGCACTAAACATAGAAAGAATGTTATCAGATTATACTTAAAATAGAAAACTCTTGTTTTTCTAGTGATAAAATATAACCCATAATCCTTGTTAAAAACCCTGGGAAATAAAATCGAATACTGGAATGAATTCCAATTGCCCTCTGAAATGGTCTTGTTAAGTAGAGTGACCTTGAGGTCAGAAAGGGAATGTTTGGGGAGATTGAAAATGTTCCCTGACTCGTGTCTGTACATTTCTATTCTGAAAGTCAGATTACTGCCCGTTTATTCTTGTTCAGAGTGACTTTCTTGTTTGGCTGATGAAAACTCCTGAAGGGCATTGATGGCAAGTGATCGTGTACATGGCATTAGATAATATGCTGGTGTTTGGAATGTGGATAGAATGGTCAATGACCTTAAGTGTACAGTATTACCAAGGTAGCATAAGGAACAGAGAGGACACTTGTTTACCCGTTGGTGGCCTAGGAGTGTTGGTGGATAGTGATTTCTGAGCGGCCTAAAATGGAGGGTGGTCCTTTCCTCTACAGCCTTATTGTGAAGATCATCATTTCCTAGATCACTTGAAAGTCCCTGATGGAAGATTCTTCCTCTGTTGAAATCTATCTGAGGACAACAGAGTACATTTTCAAGTACATTGGCAATAATGAGCACTAAGCTTGGATTCATACACCAGATAATTATGAGGGACAGAATGCTAAGTATCTGCTTAACCTCTTGTAATTAACCAAGCTGAAGGGAGGCCAAGCTTGGACACCCTGCATAGCACACACATGCTCCTATGCTGAGCATATCCAGAAGGCACTGAGAATAAAACACAAGCTTGGGGATGCAGATATATGGAAATGGATCTCTCTTGACATCCTTATATTAAGGAAAAGAAAAATGCTACTGTTTTCCAACATGTGTGACAAACCTCATGAAAGCTGTTCACTTGACTCCCCGTGGCAAGTAACAGTTGCCACCAGACAATTAGGCAATTGACAAATAATAACTAAGCAATCCTAAACATACAAAGAACAAGTCCTCACTGAGTTTAGTGGGACTTACTTTTGAGTAGGCATGCTTAGGATTACACTGCAAGGCTGCAGCCATACGTACACCTAATTTGGAGCAAACCCCATTGAACATAGCAAGACTTATTTTTGAGTAAAAATTCATTGTTACTTTTGTGCCTTATTTGCAAAGCTCATACACATTGCAACCTGTTTATTCATTGTTTTCCTGCCCTTGTGAAAGTTGGTTGGGTGAAAGTCAGGCTTTAAAGTTGCACTCTGGTGTAATAACTTTATATGTTGGGCATTCCTCATGAAAGATGCTAGTAACACGTGCTTTGAAATAATGACAGATATATTTTGTATAGAAAAAGCTACTGGATCTCAGTTCAGAATAATACGCATAGACCAATCATGTTTTATCCTTTTATTTCTGTTCAAGTCCAAATTCTGGAGAAAGCATGGAGCATGAAGGAACAAACATGTAATACTGTCAATAAAGAAAGGTCACTAGTTCTTTACATGTACTGTAAAATTCAATGCAAATGTGTTTAAGTGATTCTCCTGTTTGTTCTCCCCCCCCCCCGTTTAAAAATGGATATATCATTATAATCAGATACGTGGTGTTCAGAAAAGTGGTACAAACCACGTCTCTGTGGTTTGCACCAAAAATAGTACCGCAGTACTTTAAAGTGTCTAAAAATACATGCTCTGGCAATTATTGTAACGCGTAGAAGCATGTTTCTTTTGTGAATTGCAGGCACATAGTCCCCTTCAAATATCATGGAGTTCATCACAATAATGTAATGTAATGTATTGTAATGCCCCCTAAGTGACAGAGTAGCCTCTGGGCATAGATACCAGCTCCTAGGGGCCGAGGCGTTTTCTCCCCCAGCTATTTTTTAAGGGGGGAAGCCCCCTTCAATGTTCAAAGGGCATTTGGTTCTACCTCCTGGTTCCTTGTGATGTCAGGACATTGTGGCAGGGCCCCTCAGTCATCTTGTAAAGTTGGTGCCTCTGCCTCTGGGTAAAGAAACTGTGTCGGGGAGGACAAATTCTCCAACAGTTTTGTGGGAGATGGGGCTCACCATTAGCATGGACAGTAGTATAACTCTCTTGTTCCTCCCCCCCCCAAACCTTTTAGTTTTCTTTTATTGTGACTACACTTGTTTATAAATGATATAGAATTAGGAGTCAGCAGTGAGATGGCCAAGTTTGCTCATAATGCTAGATTGTTCAGGGTCGTTAAACCAAAAAGAGATGGTGAAGAGCTCCGAAAGAGCCTCTCCAAGCTCTGTGAATGGGTGGGAAAATGACAAGTGCAATTCAGTGTAAACAAGTGTAACATGATGCATGTTGGGGCAAAAATATATATCTTAATTTCACATATACACTCATGGGGTCTAAACTGGCAGTCATTGACCAGGAATGAGACCTTGGGCTTATAGTAGATAGCTTGATGAATATTTCGACCCAGTGTGTGGCAGCCATGAAAAAGGCAAATTCCATGCTAGGTACGATTAGGAAACAAACTGGAAATAAAACTGCTGATATCATAATGCTGTTATACAAATCAGTGGTGTGACCGTATTTGCTGTGTGCAGTTCTGGTAATCTCACCTCCAAAATGATAGCGTGTTGCTGCAAAAGGTTCATTTAAGGGCAAACAGAACAACCATGGGTGTGGAATATGAGGGATGGTTGCAGTGTTTGGGACTTTTTAGCTTGGAGAAAAGGTGAATATGAGGTGACATGACAGAATTTAAAATTCTACCTGGCATAGAGAAAGTGGATAAAGAAGAGCTTTTCTCCCTCTTTCATAACACTAGTACTTGTAGACGCCGAATGAACCTGAATGATGGAAGATGCAGGACAAATAAAAGTGTCTAGTTAAACTATGGAGCTCGCTCCTATAGCAGGAAGCGATAGCAACTAACTTGGGCAGCTTTCAAGGAAGATTAGACAAAATCATGGATGATTAGGGTATGTTCTGTCCCCATGGTCAGAGGCAGTAATGCTTCTGAATACCAGTTACTTGAAACTACAGGAGGGGGGAAAGGCTATAGCTTGTGGGTTTTCCACAGGCAACTGGCCGGCCTCAGGATGCTTGTCTAAGATGGGTCATTGGCTTGATTCAACAGTTTCTTCTTATGTTCTTACGTTACATATGACAGCAGCAGCAACTGTGTTTGTAGCCTAGCGACCATTTCTGCATTCTCCACAGTGCCCTGGACTTCGCAACATTGTGGAGCGCTGCGGCAGAACAAATGGTGGCAGCCACAAAAAGTGGTGGGGAATATTCAGGGAAATTCTGTAGAGTGGGCTTCTTTTGGGGGAGTCAAAAAAGAGGAAAATTCTGAACTTCTTTTTTTAGTAAAAAATGTCTTCTAAGAATTCTCATCTCACCTCAAGGTAGGTAAGTAGAAGATGCTGAGGGAGGGGACCTAAGGTATTATAAGGATGGGTTACAAATGCACAAATATCTCTGTTTTCATTGTGAAATATTGCAAGCTTTTTTTTGGGGGGGGTGTATATTTCCATATTAAAGTTTTCCTTTTTTGTAACCTTTAAAAATAAGATTCTACAGGGCTTTAACAATGCCAGCCAGACATTTATCCACACATAAAGGAAATGTGCATGTTGCAACATCTCTCCTTTGAGAAGAAAAATCAGTAAACATAATAAAAGGGAAAGTGTGTTCTGTTGTTCTCTGACCTGTTCCCATTCTGCAGCAGAGTGCTAGAAATGTTTCTTCCTTCATTACATAAATTGTTAATTGGCCTTTGAGTTCTGGTTTTGGTCCAATTCCATTAAATCTGGCTGGCAACATGCCCCCCTTTCTTAATTATAAGCTGCATTAGATCTTAAGGTGCTTGCCTTTGGTAGATAATAAATTCTGGCTACATGACTTGTGGTCAGATAGCGATCTCGTTTTAACTAGATTTAGAAATTGCCCAGTAATTTAAGTTGGCCTTTTCATATATAATAGTAAAATAAATAAAAAAACACATCAACAAAAACAGCACTGGTTAATAATATACATTAAATTATCTCTCTTTAGTTTATGGCTCTGAGTGATCTTGTTCCAGTATACTGTACAGAAATTGATTCGATATGTCCAGACTTTTAATGATTGCTTTTAAAGGTGTTGTACCTTTATAACTGCAGTTGATGTGGTTACTAGTTTGTCCCATTAGAGTTTCTGTACTCTGACTCTCATGACTAGAATTATGTTCAAGGTTACTAGAAAGATGGTGGATGGACAAGGAAATACTATTAGACTAAGTTTTTTGTTCTGAATCTAGCTCAGGAAGTAGTTACCAAGAAGATGAATATTTTGGAAGATTTCTTTAACTGTATGTGTGACAACCAGATTTTTTTAAAAATATGTTGTCCTAAAGAGATTTGGGAGAAAGGGGGGAAGCAGAAGGGACTGTGTAGCTACAATGGTGTGACAAGCCAGAGGCCCAAGTCTTCATGCTCTTATACATGAATTACCCTTTTAAGTTGCATTGAGTTGGTTCTGGATTATTATTATTTTTTTTTAATAGCTTTATTAGAAAAAGGATTCACATTACATATCAGACTCCTAGAGCATATATGCTTATCATTAAAACGTATACAAAAAAGGAAAGAAAATAAACAAATTACCGAATTGCGAATCCGCAAAGAAGAAAAAAGAAGAAAAAGAGAAAGAAGGTAAAAAAGAAAGCAAAGAAAAAACAAAAGAAAGGAAAAACACGAAAAAACCAAACAGAAAACGGACTTCCGTTCAACTTGATCCAGGGTTACACATTCATAGAAGAATATTTGCAGTATAGTCTACAATAACACTTAACATCGAAGGTATCAATCAACTTCTGCTGTGATGTTACTAATACCCACATTGTTCTCAACATAAATTAAAAATTTCTTCCATTCAACTTTAAGTTTCGTAGAGTTATTTTGCCTTAATTTCTGCGTTAATCTCGCTAACTCAATATATTGATATAATTTCACTTGCCACTCTCCAACCGTAGGCATATCAGGGGATTTCCAGTTTTGTGCAATTAGAATCCTCGCCGCAGTAGTCGCATATTGGAAAAAGATTTGATCTGGTTTTTTTATTTCCTCGCCAGTCATACCTAACAGAAACAACTCGGGTATCTTGGGGAAATTATATTTTAAAATTTTTTTCAATTCGTCGTAGATCTTTCCCCAGAATTCCTTCACTACCTCACAGGTCCACCAAATGTGGAAAAAGGTCCCAACCTTCTCTTTACATCTCCAACAGCTATTATCAACAGTTTTATACATCTTGCCTAACTTTGCTGGGGTCAGATACCAGCGGTATATCATTTTCTCTAAGTTTTCTCGGAGGGTTGCGCACGCTGTAAATTTTATCCCCTTCTTCCAGAGTGTCTGCCATTTACTATAATCAATATTATATCCAAGATCCCTGTCCCACTTCACCATCACACCCTTTACCAAATCTTCTCTAGTATCCCACTCTAATAATTGTTTATATAACTTAGAGAGGTGTTTATCGTTACTCTCTAGGATTTCTATCTGGAATCTTGATTTTTTATCACTCATCCCCTGTTTCTTGTGCTCGCTCCACAGTGCATTAATCTGGTGGTAGTGGAACCACTCTTTTATCTTTTCTTTCAACTCGTCATAAGGTTTCACCTTCCAGCCTTCTTCTGTCTTAATTAAGAGGTCCTCATAGGTCCATCTTTCTCCCGTCATATTTGGTTTTTTTATTTTGACAATATCCACTGGAGAGAGCCACCAAGGGGTCCTTTCCTCAATCAATTTTTTTATATCTGTTCCACACCTCCAATAGTGAACCTCTGATTATGTGATTAAAAAACCCTCTATGAATCTCACCTTTCCCCTGCCACAGATAGGCGTGCCACCCGAACCTAATATCAAAACCCTCCAGGTCCAATAAATCAGTGTTCCTAAGGGTGACCCATTCCTTTAACCAGCTTAAACAAGCTGCCTCATAATATAACCTAATATTCGGTACTGCAAATCCACCCCTCTCTCTTGCGTCTGTTAAGTATTTAAACCTTATCCTAGCTCTCTTCCCCTGCCAAATGAACTTAGTCAAAATTCTTTGCCAGTTCCTAAAACGGGTGGTGCCTTTAATTATCGGAATATTTTGGAACAGAAATAATAATCTTGGGAGGAGGCACATTTTAATTGCCGCGATCCTCCCTGTCCATGAGAGCTTCAGCCTCTGCCAGGTGTCCAGATCTTTTTTTATTTCCTGCCAAATTTTATCGTAATTATCTTCTACCAAATTTATATTTTTTGGAGACAGCCAGATTCCCAAATATTTTACCTTATTCACAATTTTTATACCGGTTCTTTGTTCCAATTGATTTTTGTCTTCCATGGTCAAATTCTTTGTTAAAATTTTTGTCTTCTTCCTATTTAATCTGAACCCTGACAGTCTGCCGAATTCCTCTAATAGTTCTATCACCTTGCTAACACTGTCCACTGGTTCTTCCAGAGATAAGACTAAGTCGTCGGCATATGCTTTTAGCTTAAATTCTTTCTTTCCAATTCGTATCCCCTTCACACCAACTTCGTCTCTTATTCTATTTGCTATGACTTCCAAAACCATTATAAAGAGCAGGGGAGATAAGGGGCAGCCCTGCCTAGTACCTTTCCCAATCTTAAATGGTTTAGTTAGGCTGTTATTTACAATCAGCATAGCCTGTTGTTCCGAGTAAATTGCTTTGATTCCTCTCAAATATGGGCCCTCTATGCCCACCTTTTCCAAACATAATGATAAAAACTCCCAGGAAACATTATCAAAAGCCTTCTCGGCGTCTATAAAGATTAGTGCGGCTGGGATATCAATCCTAGTATCTAAATATTCAATGATATTTGGTTCTGGATTATTTGTTGATTAATTAACCATCTAATCCTTTGCAAAAGGAGGACCTGTTGAGTTCAGTGAGATGTGCTTCCAGGCAAGTGTATAAATAATGCAGCCTTTTGTAGCAATCCTATACCCAGTTTCATGTCAGTAAGCCCATTTGGTCATGAGTCCACATGCCTTTTTCATTGCTTACAGAACAGAAACATATTTGTCTGTTTACTTAAGTGCACACACAACTTACTTGAAGCCTAAAGCATCAGTCATATGACATTTCCTTGGAAGCTGGTCCCATTTGAACCATGTGCACATACTTCTGAATACAGTAAACATGCAATAACTTGGTTCAAGTACAAGGTTGCCAGCATTATAACTGTATCCTGTGTCTTTTTACAGAAGCACAGGAAGCAGGCCTGTAAAAATGTTGGTAGCTCTGCTGAGATTTATCTTCATTCAGGACCTGCAACTTCACTCAGGTATTTGACAAAGCAGAATGGGCAGTAGGATCTAGAATAGCATGTGCATCTGCATTCTTAAATGATAATTGATAAGATGCATCCTCATGTTTTGCTAATTAACTGTCAAAACTTCAAACTTCATGGAGCTAGCTATGAGCTAAACTTAAGACAGAGTTGATAGGTCTAGACCCTGAGAGGACTTTCTGTCTTCTTATCCTACCTATTAAATAATCATTATGGCAAATGAAAAAAAATACAATAAACTATGTTCTAATAAACTTCAAATTTAAAAATGTAGAAGTTAAAGCAACTAAAAAATTGGACAAATTGAAAGGCTAGCAGTCATATTAAAACTGGAGAATGCCATTGGAAAAAGTACATATTAGGTGCTCATCAAAAATTGAGCCTATTGTTCTTTTTGTACTTAAAATAGCCCTTCAAAATAGAGGACTGTACCCTATAAAGTAGGGCCCATGGCCACCCTGAGCACCCAAGTGCTGTGATGTTCTGAGAAACTGCCTGGTGGAATTTCCACCTTTCATTCCACCTTTTTACAGGAGCCTTGTAGACCCAGCAACCCCACCTAAAAGCAGTCTGGCACAATGCAGTCATGCATATGGGAAACCTATTGAGTTACAGAGCTTGGTAACAAACAGGTCAAGAGACTCTCTGGCGTCCTCCATTTTGTGGTGTTTCACAGTCGGCTACCAGTAGGTGGCCAATTGAGAAGATGAAGCCTGCTGGTCTCTCTCTTTCCTTTGTTGTCATATATAATTGGCATGAGGAATCACAGTTGTGCTGGAGGTGTTGGCACCCCTGTGCTCCCCTCTTCGGCAGCAGTCACTTGTGAGGTGTGATGCCTGGTTTCTGCTGCCTTTTGATTTGCTCCCTGGCTGCCTTGCTGTCAGCTACTGTATGAACTTTGCAGGGCTGTGGGGCTCAAATTATTAAAATTCAGAGATACCTCATTAATTTGTGCTGCTTCGGATGCTGGACTCGGTGACCTGCCTGAACTGAGACTGCAAGCAAATCTTTCTGACCCCCTCAAAATTGTTTGGAAAAGGAAGTTAGGCATATATTGTTAACTTGCCTGTGGAAAAGTAACTACTGCTCAAACATGCCCCTTACTGCTGTAAGACATTGCAAAATAAAAATAAAAAATGTATTAACAGTAGGCCAGCAGACACCTATGAAATTTCCTTTGCATAAATTGCCCGTTCTCATTTTCGATATTCTTATGTGACTCAGTATTAAAAATGACTAGCCTAGTTTTGCTAATATTAGCAGGAGAGCCCTTTCCGAGTAATCTAAAAATGTTCCAAGGGGCTAAATAATTCAAATTGCCTCAGGTCTACACCCACCCACCCTGGTGAAATGAGTGCATCTTCATTGTCCAAGAAAATGGATGAGGAATAGGAGGTCATCCGAAGCCTCTCATTTATATTGTGGCATCTGAATATAGACTGCATTTTTAATCAAGGCATATATTGGTTTATATCTTGATCAGGTAAATGGGCTTAGACTTTCAAAAGTTTCATGCCAGGCAGACCAGCTGTTCAGAGAGCCTTGGCAATGTTTTCCTAGACAAGGGAGGGGCCCCTTTGATCGATAGCAGAAAACAATTCTCAAAGTCGTAAAAGCTGGAATTACAGGCTGAAGACCAAGGTTACACAGACCCTACATAATTAAGAGTTTGGTAAACAGTAAAATAAAACCATGTGCCTTAAACTTGAGCCTAAGGTCAAAAGGCCAAGAGCACATGGAAAACAAACCGGCTGGAGAAGGGGGGAAGTGTGAACAGGGGAAGAAGTTTTTTTTTTCCTATTTTATTTTGAGGCTGTAAACTGTTCCTTCCTTGTTACTTTGAGGAAGTTTAAATATGCTGGCTTAAATGTAATTATGCAAAGGATTTAACAAATGTTAAATTCTTATTTCATAGAATCATAGAGTCCTAGAGTTGGAATAGACTACAGGGGCCATTGAGCCCAGCCTCTTGTCAGACAATGAGACGCCATCCAGATATATTAGTTGTCAGACATTTGTTTAGAAACCTTCAAATGAAGGAGATCTTTCAATGTTGATGTGAAACTCAAGATCCTTGACATATGTTCAAGATAAAAATTTAAAATTATTAACCATCTGTTTTGGAGGGCAAGGAAGGCAAGAGGTGAGCTGGTAATTAAGATTCCTTGTTGAGACACATGTAAGATATATTACTACTTATTTGTCATTTATAGATGTAACAATATATAGCTCTTTGTCTGCCATATAAGGACAGGAGAATATGGGTGTATCTTTTAGAATTGGATATAGCAATCAGCCAATAGGAAATTCAAGCAGGCTGATTGAACAGAGGCAGCCAAAGGAGGAGCAAAGGGGGCTGGATTAAGGAAATATAAGGGCTGGCCATAATGGCAGGAGGCAGGCCAGAGCTTGGTAACCATATACCACTGTGCCTCTCATTTATTTGTCTGACAAATAAATTATTATTTAATTTCTCTGTTGCTGCGTTGAATATTTCATTCCAGCTAAGCGTTAACCACAAGCAGGGTGCTACATTTTATGGTGCCTGCGACTCGGATAAGTGGTCTGCTGGAACGCAGCGCCTTCGCCTCACTGGACGGGGTACAAGAGAGAGGACAACTGTGCCTACCCAGCGCGCACTGGAAAAATTTTTTCCAGGGGAACGCAGCAGTCTCGTCTGTCTGATACCCTGCCCACTGACGGCGACGGACCGGGGGGGACCAGAGAAATAAACAGGGAACCAGCTAAGGGTAAGTGCACTAAGGGGTTTTGGCCCTCCAATTAATTGGGAGGAAGAGAAGTCCTGATCAAACTTCTGCGTCTCAGTAAAGGGGAACTGAGTACGCTAGGTGGCTGGGTATATCAGATGGTGATCTGGTGGGGGAAAAGGGAAAATTGGGAGGTAGTGTGTGGTGAAGTATCTGGCGCATTGCATGTGTGAGAAAGTACAATGTGTAGCTGACCTAAGTGTGGAGTGAGTACTACTTCGTTTACCAGTAAGGTGTGTGTGTGAGTGACTGAGTGGAAACTTCACAGGGCCATACAATGGGAGTTGGGGGTTCAAAGGGGGGAAATACACCTTTTGAATGTATGTTAAATAATTTTAAGAAAGCCTTCTCAGGGGCATATGGAGTCAAACTGACGCCAGAGCGCCTGAGAACGTTATGTGAATTAGAGTGGCCGAATCAAAATATTGAATGGCCATCTCAAGGAACCTTTGATATAAATTTAGTAAGCAAACTTTGGTCTAACTTCGCCAAAGAGACTGGAGGGTGCCCAGAACAATTTTCATATATAGATTCTTGGCTGAGCACATTAAATAAAAATCCTCCATGGATAAGGGAATGCAAAGTCCAACGATGCAAATTATTGGCTGTAAAAGCCAAAGCTAGGAAAGGAATCTTGCCAAATAAATCCAAACACTCCACCAGTTGTAACCCCAAGGCAAGAAAGTGGAATGAATAATGGGGGTGGAGTCACAGAACTTGATTCCTTGATAGATTATGATAAATATCTTCAGGAGGCATTGGAGTTCTATAATGAAGCCCAAGCAGAAGTGGTTATTCCACCTGTGAGTCCCAGTAGAACTCCATCTACAGTCTCCTTTAGTGGAACAACTGATTGCCTACCCCAAACCCCTGTACATCCAAGTCCTAGAGAATTATTACAGAAGTTACAGGGAGACCTTGATCGGTCAGCAAGCAATACAGCCACCTCAGGCTATGATGGACTTGGTGACTTCAATAATAAATACTCATAGTCCTACTTGGACAGATTGTCGCCAGCTCCTGAATACTCTCTTCACCACTGAGGAAAGGAGAGACATAATTGAAAAGGCACAGATATATTTGCGTGAGCAGGCCAGAGTGGGAAATATTTATAATATTGACCGTCATCTCCAGGACAACTTTCCCTTGGAAGATCCTAATTGGGATCCAAACAATGCAATTCACCTGGCCAGGCTTACCACCTACCGCCAGACGCTTGTGCAAGGTATCTGCAGGGCATGCCAGAAGCCCACTAATATGTTTAAAGTCTCAGGAGGGTAGACGTGTTACCCATAACACTGTTTTGTGTTCGGTGCACACCCACAAAAGACTTAAGTTGTCACCTTTTGAGCTCCTGTATGGGAGGCCGCCCTCCTTTGTTCAGGATATTCCAACTGACCTCAAACAAATAAGAGACCATGTGACACAGGGACAAGTGCAATCTCTCTCCCGTGTTTTTGTCTCTCTCTCGTGTTTGTTTGTTTGTTTGTTTTTATCTTAACAGGTGGGCCCTCGAGCGCACGCCGTGCAGCATTGCCGTGCCGATTCATCAGCTTCAGGCTGGCATAGCATATGGGTGAAAGAGTGGAAACGTGATCCACTTGCACCTAAGTGGCGTGGACCTTACACCGTCTTGCTCTCTACTCCAACAGCGGTGAAGGTAGCTGAGGTGACCCCCCTGGATTCATCACTCCCGTTTGAAGAAGTCCGAAGGCAGTTGGACATGCAAAGGTGACCCCTCTAATCCTCTTAAACTGACTCTCTCCAAAAACCCCTGTATCTAGCCCTACCGGGAACGGGCTAGGTCTCGGGCAGCATTAGACGACCGGCCTGCTGCAGCCACAAACCTGGAAGCTGGCTGACCTGCGCACGCCTGAAGCTTGAGGAGCGTCTGAACCAGAGACTGTGAGCGGGAAGATTCTCTTATACAATTGATTGACTGCCCCCTTGTGGAACAATTATCAGGGATATTACACATTGGGGATCCTTGGGATATATGTTTTGGTCTTGGTGGTTCCCCATTTCTGTCACTGGGGGAATTATATTGGGACTAATAGTTTTCTGCTAACACAATAAGGTAATTTTTTTTGTGGAAGGAATGCATATGCTAGACATCAACATGATTTTATTATTAATCCTGATCCCTTGGGAAGGGGAGGGTCCTTGAATCTGACCAAATTTGCTAAATATGGATTCCGCTATGACCACAAATGTGGGTAGGTTTAGCTGAAATGGTAGGCAATGTTGCAAATAGGACCAATTGCCTTGTTTGCTCTCTTGGGCCAGATGATTCAGAGGGAGGTGTGCCCTTATTACCGATACCAATAAATGCCATTGGTATGGTAAGCGAAATGCTACACCAAACAGAAGTACAGAATTTCCCCGGATGGAACTCAACTAAACATTACGAGTTATACCTGTATAAGGGGAATTCTGTGTACATAAATCATCAGATGCAGCTGATTCTACCATGATAGGCTCTTCTCATTGTCACTATACTTGGGATTATATTAAGAATAGTCATACCTGGGCAAACGGTACTACCTATCGAACTCGGAATACCTTGCCCTGTGCAACCCCTTTTATTCATGCATGGAAAGTGGTATGGAACATAACTGTGACAGAGAAAGGCAATCTAACATACTGCACTGTGAACTCTATACCCCTTGTGATATTTCGCCTTCTGTACTCCACGTACCAAAAACCTCAGACCCGATGGTTGTGGTGGATATGTGGAGAATGGGCATACAAGAAACTCCCTTCCAAATGGAGTGGGACTTGTTTCCTGGGATGGGTATTACCACCAATTTGGATTTTGCCCACTAGTTCAGCTAAGCGAACACGAAGAAACGCTGATATTTCTCATATAGCAGGAGGAAGTACCCAAAGTTGGAGCGATACTGATGATTGGCCACCAGAGCGCATTATAGCCTATTATGATCCTGCCTCCTGGAATCCTGGTGAGCTCATACAAGGGGCACGGGATCCTATTTATAATCTAAACAGAATAATTTGATTGCAAGCAGTAGTGGAACTTGTAACCAATGTAACGGCCCAGAGTTTGAGACTTATTGCACAACAGTTGGATGAAAGTAGAGCCGTCATTTTGCAGCTGAAAATGGGAATGGATTATGTACTTGCCAAGCAGAGAGGCCTATGTGGAGTCTTGAACTTGACAGGGAATGCCTGTTGCTTTAACATTTCAGATAATGGTGAGGCAATCCGTGTGTTGGCCACAAAGATGGAGAATATAGCACATGTCCCAGTACAAACATGGGAAGGATGGGATAGGGGATGGTTACCCAATGTCACAGGACTCAAAGGGATACTATTGTCTTGCTTGTTTTTCTTGACGGTAGTAGTGATGGTTTTATGTATGATGCCATGTATCATCTCATGTTTTAGAAGTACAATTAGCAAGATGATTTCGAATGAAACTCTACCTTATATCATGGCCCTATACACAGCTTTAACTCAGGAATATGATGAAGATCAAGCTATCAAGGACGCTTGGTAGCAAGGTCCTTGAGCTTGAAAGGGGGGATTGTGGCATCTGAATATAGACTGCATTTTTAATCAAGGCATATATTGGTTTATATCTTGATCAGGTAAATGGGCTTAGACTTTCAAAAGTTTCATGCCAGGCAGACCAGCTGTTCAGAGAGCCTTGGCAATGTTTTCCTAGACAAGGGAGGGGCCCCTTTGATCGATAGCAGAAAACAATTCTCAAAGTCGTAAAAGCTGGAATTACAGGCTGAAGACCAAGGTTACACAGACCCTACATAATTAAGAGTTTGGTAAACAGTAAAATAAAACCATGTGCCTTAAACTTGAGCCTAAGGTCAAAAGGCCAAGAGCACATGGAAAACAAACCGGCTGGAGAAGGGGGGAAGTGTGAACAGGGGAAGAAGTTTTTTTTTTCCTATTTTATTTTGAGGCTGTAAACTGTTCCTTCCTTGTTACTTTGAGGAAGTTTAAATATGCTGGCTTAAATGTAATTATGCAAAGGATTTAACAAATGTTAAATTCTTATTTCATAGAATCATAGAGTCCTAGAGTTGGAATAGACTACAGGGGCCATTGAGCCCAGCCTCTTGTCAGACAATGAGACGCCATCCAGATATATTAGTTGTCAGACATTTGTTTAGAAACCTTCAAATGAAGGAGATCTTTCAATGTTGATGTGAAACTCAAGATCCTTGACATATGTTCAAGATAAAAATTTAAAATTATTAACCATCTGTTTTGGAGGGCAAGGAAGGCAAGAGGTGAGCTGGTAATTAAGATTCCTTGTTGAGACACATGTAAGATATATTACTACTTATTTGTCATTTATAGATGTAACAATATATAGCTCTTTGTCTGCCATATAAGGACAGGAGAATATGGGTGTATCTTTTAGAATTGGATATAGCAATCAGCCAATAGGAAATTCAAGCAGGCTGATTGAACAGAGGCAGCCAAAGGAGGAGCAAAGGGGGCTGGATTAAGGAAATATAAGGGCTGGCCATAATGGCAGGAGGCAGGCCAGAGCTTGGTAACCATATACCACTGTGCCTCTCATTTATTTGTCTGACAAATAAATTATTATTTAATTTCTCTGTTGCTGCGTTGAATATTTCATTCCAGCTAAGCGTTAACCACAAGCAGGGTGCTACAATATGATAATTACAAATAAGCAGTGGCTAGTGATTCAGGATACAAATCATTTGCTCCTATGAGACCAGTGTGTTTGCTAAACAGGAAGTATGTGATTATGTCCTGCTAATTAGTTTCCAGGTGATGGGAAGAATGCAGTGCATAGGAGGCCCAGTTCACACTGCACAGCCCCACTATATCTCTGTAAGGCAGTTATCTTGTAATTGAATTACTGCCTTTAATTAATACATGCATCTAAATTAAGAACATGTGTATGTTGTGTGGAGATGCAGAGTGGAACACTGATAGTTATGTATATGCCTGTCTGTGTTTCCATCTAGGTAGGACATCATAGGAGATTAGTGACAGAAAGGAGGGGAGCAAAATGCAGAGCTAATGAAGAATGTGAAACCGTATTTGTGAAAAAGGTGTGTGTTTTCCAAGTCAAGGAGATGGAGAAATCGGAGGGCAAAAAGCCATGCTCTGAAATAATGGAGTAATACTTGCAGGCAAATAGAAAGTTGACTAAAATAGAAAGCGAATAAAGAACCTTGTTGAAAAGGAAAGGGATAGTCATATAGAACAGACAAGGAAGGACAGGAGAAAAGTGAAAAATAATGAGAGATTCTATAGTAAGAGAAGTCTATTATTAATCTAGGGCAATGATGGAGCACAGACTAATGAATTTATGTCCCACCTGTTGTTTTTAATCTTTCAGGTGTCCAGTCAGCCTCCTTTTAAAGGTGCAAGCAGAATGGCATTATCATTTGAAATGCAATGAAAAACAGTAAAATGGGAACAATCATTACTTTAACTGCTTCATGATCGCCCCGGCATTCGTATTTCAGTCTGTGGCTTCCTGAATATGTGCCACAAGGTATTTCTGACAAATAATGCAGTTAAGTGTATTGCTAGAAAGGCAAGAGATTCAATGTAACGCAAAACCTGCAGACTTCTAGATATTAGTAATGTCAAGAAAGAAGGCAGATTTTAATATGTCTTAAGAGCCCTGGGGGAAATGTAGATATTATGACAAGCCTACACTAAGATTCTACAGGCTATGTGATATGTTATCAGAAAGAATGCCTCCATAATAGAAAATTAAGACTAGCAGAGAGGTAAAATGCACTTTACAATTTTAATCTGGAAGCTTTCACTGTGCAAAGCATCTATATAAACAAAGTGCTTTTCAATGTGACAGTTTATATACAGCCCCAGCCTGCTACAAAGAGAGGAAGAAAATGAGATGTGGTTGATACTCCTTGCCTGGAAGCAGTTACTCTTAAGGCGTGTGTGTGTGTTAAGTTACAGTCCTCTTCACTCTTAGCTGGGAGTTGCGAGCAAGCACCATTGAATTCAATCAACATATATAGGATTGTGCTCTTAATTTACAAAATGTAGTCTATGTGTTATGACGCATTGCACCTAGTCCATCCTGTGGCCCCAATATTCGGTCTCTGGATCAGGCCAATTCACCATATGCTGCCTTGGGATCTACTCACCCCAAACCTGCCCCCTGGTGCTAAGGGGTTTCAAAGGTTTTTCTTTTTTTAAAAGAAGGTGGGGTGCACTAGCACCCCACTGGACCAGATCCACTCATTTAACAGTAGGTGGATCCTGTACAGTGCTGGTTGCTGCACCTCTGTGAGTGGCTTCCCATGCATGCAAGGTAGATCTGATTCTGCAAAGGGAGCAGGAACATGAAGGAATAGAGGCCTGCTGGGAAAGGCACTCAACCTTCTCCTGTGAAGATGCAGCCACCCAATAGGCCTCACCTTTCCACAGTTTCTCGGCCCTTTTCTCACTTATGCCAGGCCCTCCTTCGTGCATGACACCAAGAGAGCCTTGGGTGGGACACTCAAACTGGGCTGCAGCAATCAGAGGCTGTGCCAACCTGACTTGAACAAGGCCTGAATCCTTCTGAATAGGCCTGATCAGGCTTTGGATTTGGACCTTGGCTGAATCTCGTGCATAGTCCTGGTGTTCAGAACTGGAGATAATATAGCCATAATTACTAGTACCCATAGATAGCTTTATCTTTCATGAATTTGTATTCTGACATAGGGATAGACTCCTGTTCCTTTAGAAATTTAATGGGTTTGACCTGCCCTGCATTCCATACCTGAATTCTAGTTTGACTAAGAGAATGTTCAGATTAATTCCAAAAGTGGAACATGCCACATTTTACAGTCTCTTTGTACTCCCCCCCCCATTTCTGTTACCAATAGGGATGGGGGAGAAATTCAAATCAGTTTACATGTAGAGGTGAACCTCCATAATTGGTGCAGCTAAATGAATTAGGATGCCTTTGAAATTTGCACCTCTCTGAATTTTGTAATGCAGTTCTGTAGTCAAGTAACGTGTACAAAAAAAATGCATATACTGGGGTAAGGTGTGCATAAAATTGAATATATTAGTGAATATATTATACTGGGCAAGATTACATGAAGAAATGAAGGAAGTTCTACTAAACTTCAAGCAGACTTAAAAACAATCACAAACAGATATAGAAATGTGTCAATTCCATGGGAAAGACCCACCCACATGGTCCTGATATTCATACGAGAGCCCAGCAGCTTGCAATCATCATGGTACAGGGCATATTAGTTCTTTTGGCAGTGCAGGGATAGATGAGCTACTTGTCTGACTCATATAAAGCAATACTTCTTACCATAAGATTATGCTTGGTTCTCAGAAGGGTCACTAGATTGCCACATAATGAAACCTGGTCTCCTCCTCCTCCTGTCTTTCAATTTATTGCTGTTTATTACATTTATATCCAACTTCCGTACAATGAGGCCATGTGGTCTGCTCACACATCCAATTTAAACAAGCCTCACAACAAGGCTTGTGGTAGGTGTCAGATAATGACTGGATTCTAATGTGAGTTTTATGGCTGAATGAGAATTTGAACCTGGGTCTCCCACTTGTAGTCCCAACACTCTGTTGCTACATTGCATGGGCTGTTACAGTGGTTGAATTCTCCCTGCATTAAAGAAGGGCAGCTCTCATGTCCGAGTGAGCCCAACTCCTGCTCACAGTGCGATTCCAGAATGGATTGCATTGGTGAAGGAGACTAGCAAGTAATCTTACCTCCTGTGTATTGCAGAGTCAGCAGCTCATTGCCTGCCTACCTTGGTATATTTGGTATGCTTGGTAAGCCTTTTAAGACTGCTTGTGTCTTGGCCAGTCATTTTGCAGTTTGGCCATTGTATTTCTAATTTAGGCTTTAGTTAATATGGGCCATTTGGAAGTTTCCGCTGCCCAGTAGAATGAAGTAAAATGTAGAGAAGTGACACAGTATTCAAGCAGTCAATGCAATATGATTGGGGAACAGAAAGTGGATGATGAGAAATGCTTCCTTGGTAAGCTTTTTATTTGTTTGCTTGCTTGTTGAAATGACTTGGATTGAAATGGCTTCGAAAGAGCACTTCTTAGATAATCCTAAAGTGGCTATTCAGTGATGGTTCAGGAATGGCATGGTCTCCTTGAAGGTAAGTAGCTGTTGAATTGCTCCTTGAGGCAGGTCCAAGCCTTTGTTAAAACAATCTTTTCCTGCGTGTCACTGTGATTATGACACCCTTCATCTTGAGTGCATGCATCATGTGGCATGCTCGGTCCCTTTCAACCTGATCTTGGGCTCTCTACCCAAAGGCTCCATTTTAGATTTCAGAATGAGAGCAACTTTCAAGAAAGCTGCAGCCATTTTAGTGTGCAGGGAAACAAATATAAGCTACAACCACAAGCTCAGCAGGAAAGGAGAATGCCAGGAGAAATGGAAGATATGAGTCCCAACCTTGGAAAACGGAATGCAAATAAAGAGAAGCGATAGAAATCAGAACCAGGAGCAGGGAACAGGATCTGGATGGCAGATCTGCAGTGACATCAGGTGACCTTGTTTTGTCTGCATGGTTTGAAAAAATAATCAAAATTTCAGGTAAAGGCACAGAACTTTGACCAGCTGATCATCAGGGCTTGCAAAGCACCTTGTACTGAGCTTTGCAGCTGCTTCTGATCAGCTGATATGGGGTGCCTGGAAGCTCCCTTTTGGCCCAGCTGTGTCTTTACCTACTTTGTCACCCATTTCTCTCTCCTTTGTATGCATGCAAGATCTCTAGTACCAAAGAGACCCCTTGCGGAGCTAATGATCCTCCAACTATAGCCAGGATAATCTGGTCCTGGTGTTACATGATCTGGCAACCTCATGGTTGGATTATTACAAGGTGCCATATGTAAAGCTGCTCTTGAAGACAACCCAGAAGCTTCAGGAATGTGGTTGCCAGGGTGTTGACTGGCCATATTCCACTGTGCCTGGACCCAATTATAATTAAGAGACCTAAAATGGCTTGGCATCCAAATATCTGAATGGGATCTTCAGCTGAAACACTCTTTCAGGTGCCTCCTCTACAGGAAGTACAGTACTGAACAATGAAGGAGGCTTTTTTCATGCTGGTGACCCATCTTTGGAGCATGCTCCCTAGAGCTGCCTGTCTGGCACCAAAGCTGCAATGCCAGGTAATGTTTTGTTTTTACAGGCGTTTTAAAGTGATTTTATTGTTTGCATTGATTGTACAGTCGTACCTTGGAAGTCAAACAGAATCCGTTCCAAAAGGCCATTCGACTTCCAAAAAGTTCAGAAACCAAAGTGCAGCTTCTGATTGGCTGCAGGAAGCTCCTGCAGCCAATCGGAAGCCCCGTTGGATGTTCGGGTTCCAAAGTATGTTTGCAAACCAGAACACTCACTTCTGGGTTTGTGGCGTTTGGGAGTCAAAATGTCCGAGTACCAAGGCATTCGGGATCCAAGGTACAACTGTATTGTTCTTATATTTATTGACTGTATAGCACCCAGAAATCCCAAAAGGGACAAAGGAGTGTATTAAAATGCTTTAAATCAATCAAAGTTCATCATACAGTTTACCAGGGAATAGACTGGGAATAGAAACACACACATATATATGGGCATGCAGTGTGATATATGTAGCACATGGAGCAATAATGTTGTTCTGGTTCTTGTGGCACCATGGATGTCCCATCATTGCACCCAGTCAGTTAACTGCATCCAGGCATCCCACCCTTTGCCTTGTTCATTAGGATGATTGTCAGTGTCCAGTGGTTATTGTTTCACATCACTTAGGATTGTAGGATTGTTGGAAAGGACCCCAAGGGTCACCTAGCCCAACCCCTGCTATTCCACTTTGTCAGACTCTCTTCCCTTTCTATCCTCCATTTTGTGCAGCCCAGCAAGCCATAATTTGGGGGAGTGGGTACAGGGTTAGGGACACTAAGGAAGAGCTTTGATAACCAAAGGTGCCCTCCTTTCTTTTTTCAATACTGTTTTGTTTCAGGTATTTGAATGTTAATGTGAAATATAGTAATTGTAAAAATGAATGGTAGCATCATTAAAGTAATGTAGATTATCTCGCAGTCCCTTCAGTATTGCAAAATGGGATCTATCCTGAGTTCCTGAGGATATGGACATGTGTTTATATTTAATGGTTTAATTAGTTAATGGGGGGGAAGGCAGGTGATTAATAATCACTCACTATTCCTACTTGTTCCTACTTTTGGGGGCATTGGGTGCTGATTCAGTTTCTCCTTTGGCTCCTTACCATCCATGTTTTGAGCATTTTCGTCTGAGCAAAAAGCAATGAAAGGAACAAGGTGAAATGTGCATAATTCTTGCTTCTCTCCCCGCAAATAGGCAGTGTTTATGCGCCTGTGGCTTCCTAAAGCACCCTGCCTGACAGAATGAATAGCTAAATAAAATGTAATGCAGAGCTATGCTCTTAGGGATAATTTTTCAAATGTTATCAAAGCATTTGTTTTATATATATATATATATATATATATATATATATATATATATATATATATATTATCATTCTTCTGCAGGTTCCCAGTATTCAGCATGCCCGAGCCATAGGCACAGTTTTATAATACCAAATAATCTGTTAAACTGTGTTTTAATGCCTGGAGTTCTTTTTAACTTTGAAACATAATTTTCAAAGTTGTTCTGTTATTAATGCCTTCCAACCCCATACCTCCTCTGTTATTTACTGCTAATTGTTGAAAATGAGTAAGTGGCAGTAAGGATATACTTCATAATAGGATATATTACAGGCACAAATAAAACCCTCTGGGAGTGTCTTTCATACTCACTTGCACTTGGTAACTGTTTTAATTCACAAATTCCAGCGCCGCTGCTTAATACAAATAGAGCATAGCTGACACTCTTTTGCCTTCAGAATTTCCAGAAAGCCCTTTTGGCCATACAAATTAATGATACATTTCTTTCCTTTTTTAAAGAAAGAAAGAAAGAAAGAGCGAAAGAAAAAAGAACAAGAACTTAAATCTGGATATCTAGTGAGGATTTTGTATGCCACCTCTTAGAAGGCAAGTCACTTATTTCAAAGACAATTCAATGCAAGCAGATCAATGATGGATGAATCTGTCAGTTTCTGTTTCTCTCTCATTCTCAATTTCCAAGTCTTTAGTTCAGTTCTTCATATTTCTGCATTAGTTTATGCTTCATGAAAATTCACCGGCATTTTAGTGCTATCCATGGCATGGAGATCTCAGGCTTGTGCCCTGAGTGGACACCAAGGGAGGTGTCCAAAAATGCCACAACCTTGGGTGGGTGGGGAGGAACCACATTGCTTATCCCTGTTGGAGGCAGTTATGAATGATTCCTTAAATTCAAAGTTGATTGCATATGTGGCAAGAAAGAAAGCTCTTCTTACAGTAGCAGGATCAGATTCGGAGTAGACCCGACCAGACAAAAATGCATAGAACATAAGAATATGAATAGAGGTTTGCTAAGAATGGCAGAGAATGAATCTTCACAGAGTTAAGGCTAAAGAAACCTTGAAAAAAGCAACAGGGGACCTTGTGTTCCTATGGTCTGTTGTGCTTCACTCAGTTTAAATAATTGAAATTATTATTATATTGCAAATTTTTGTCCTCCTGCCAAAAACAGCATCCAAAGCAGCCAGAACAAAATAATTAAAAAATAAAGCAACTGCACCAACATTATAAAATAAAATGTAATAAAATGTAATAAAATACAAGTCACAAACATTTATACATACATAGTAAGAATAAAAGCTGCAGTAATACCAACCAGTAGCCGAACAAATCAGCCCAAAGGCAAGCTAATTCAGTCCCTAAACTAACAAAGGAAACTACAAATTTAATTACCAAAAGCATGAATAAACAAGGCGTACTTTGCCTGGAGCCTCGGGAGTAGGAACAAAGGCACCCAGAGACTTGTCTAGAAGACTGCTTGGCAGGGGGTTGGACTCGATGGCCCTTGTGGTCTCTTCCAACTCTTCCAACTCTTCCAACTCTATGATTCTATGATTCTATGACTTCCTTAGAAGGTAGCTTCATAACAGTTAGGACTCAGGCACAGGAAGAACCTTGAGTCCAATAACCACCTGCCTAATCTCAAGCAGAAGGTACCAGAGAAGGGCCTTCAGTTAACACCTGAACATGCAGCCCACACAATTTATTAGAGGTGTGCACAGCTCCTGAGATTTGCCTTGTATCTGAGCATTTTTATTTACTTATTTTGAAAACCTGACCTGTTTCTGAGGTGCCCTGTGGTCTCTCCATTTTAATCTCTGTTCACGGTTCTGAGCCACTCTGTAAAACGAAGCAAAACCTTTGCCGTACTATTAGTACCATACTTTTCTCATGTCACCCATTGCATGATGCTTTGGGAGCTCCAATGTGGCAGGCCCTATGTTGTGAAACTTTCCACAGAGTTGCGCCTGGCACCTTCATTATACAGTTTTTGGCGAACGATGAGGACACACTTCTTTATCTTGGCTTTTGGCAATTGAGATGGAAATTTTTAGGACCCACCTATTTATGAATTTTGTTTTGAACTGTTTTGGATATTGTGTAATGCTGTGTTTTCATATTAATGGTGTTTTAATTGGCGCCAACCCTGGAACCTCAGGATAAAGGACAGGTAATAAACTATAATAATACATACAAACATAATATGCATTTGTAAAAATAATTTATCCACTGTTCACAAGGGGAAAAACACATCTCACCGCCAAAGGCACACTCCTCCATCGTCTCTTGAGAAAGACGGATGCCAGCATTGTCTGAACCATGAGCTTAAGGCTGTAATCTTATGCACACTTACTCAAGAGTTAATCCCAACAAACTCTGTTGCATAGAATTGCATTGTGAGGCTACAAACCTTTGCACGCCTACCTACATCACTGACCAACTAAATATGCCTAGGACTGCACTGTAAATTTTTGGCTTTCTGAAGGTTTGACTCGTGCAAATTTTGCTCCACACCTCCTGCTGAAAGTAGGGGAAGTGAAAAAGAGTTGTGGTGTAGAAAACAAATATAGACCCCAAGCTGAAATCCACTGTCATCTAAATCTCTTGAATACGCTAACATTGTACAGTATGTTGGCATAGAACCTTGGGCTTAATTTGCTGTGACACTTTCGCCGTAGTGTTATTTTAACAAAATAATCTCTTGCAACCTCTTTAATATTGGATGTTGTAACATTTCCCCCCCTTTGAGACTGCGGTAGACAGAGTAACATTGATCTGTCTTGATGGCTGTAACAAAGCTAGGCTACCACAACAATATTTTATTGTCTTTCGGTTTCCTTGAGGAACCGGGAAATTGCGATGTGTGAAGACTTTGAATGCTTAAGGCCAAGAATGTTTTCCCTACCAATAATGTGTCCTCCCTTAATTTTCAAATAGTATTATAATGTTCAATCTGCATCTACTCTTTTGAATGAAAAAGTAGACGCCAAGGATCCTAATGTATCTTAGTATCGGAGTTATCCATGCATTTATTGTAAAAAGCATTTGGAAGGCCACAGCTTACCCAGATGCTTACTGACATTTCTACCAATTTTATATTGTAAAATGAAGTGCCGTTTGCATATTTATGCCACGTCATGTATATATGCATAGGTTTCTGAATACTCCTAGGAATGGAATTGCTGTTCCCTTTGGGGTGCTTGCCCTACTAGAAGATGGAAGGATGCAACCTAAAACGCTTTATGACAACTCAGTGTATCTTGATGTATTAAGTTATTCTTTAGTTTTCCTCCATATAATGGGGCATAGAGGTAAAACAGATTTTAAGACAGTTACAGCAGTGCGCAGACAAAGTAAGTAAAATAAATTGTGGAGTGTTTTGAACTGTAATGGCCTCTTGTGAAAGCCTGAGTGCTAATGGATGCATATTAAATGTCTGGAGTGAAGGATTCCTAAAGGGGGTCTAGACTGACTGAGTAATCAGCATCATGAGGCATGTGGGGAACATTGCGTCAGTTTTCCTGATTGTAGCACAGTGGTACCTTGGGTTACATATGCTTCAGGTTACACACTCCGCTAACCCAGAAAGAGTGCTTCAGGTTAAGAACTTTGCTTCAGGATAAGAACAGAAATCGGGCTCCGGTGGCGTGGCGGCAGCAGGAGGCCCCATTAGCTAAAGTGGTGCTTCAGGTTAAGAACAGTTTTAGGTTAAGAACGGACCTCCGGAACGAATTAAGTACTTAACCTGAGGTACCACTGTACTTCTGTCCCATTTCCCGATGTTCCTTTCACATTGCAGTGCCTGTTGCATTATGGAAGTGTTGCTTTTTGACTGATTTACTGGCATATCACGTTAAATTTTTTTCACACCAGTGGGAGTGGTGTGGCACGGCCCTGAACATAATTGAAACATGTCGCTACTCCCCACCCTTTCCATGCATCCGTGCCATGAAAATGACAGGGATGAGCTGTCTGCTGGTATACCTCCTCAAATTTTGTCACTTCCCGCCTGTGATTTTCTGGTTCAATATGATTGCAGATGTTGTTGTTTTTTAAACCAGTTCAACTAGAAATTAGCACTAAACTTCCTGCATATTCTGCTAGATTTCTGGAAGTGGCTTTTATATCATGTGAAATCCAGAAATTAACAGTTAGGGAAATATTGGGAAATGGAATATAATTCCATGTGAATGCAGCCAGAAAGTAAATGTATAATTTTTCACTGTAAGATTGCATTGATCACTTTCCTAGTGATCAGTAGTCATGGAATGTTGAATGTCAAGTAGAAAAGTAGAATGGAAGAGATGGGTAGCGGAAT
The DNA here is from genome assembly GCF_964188305.1 of Podarcis bocagei. Classification (NCBI taxonomy): domain Eukaryota; kingdom Metazoa; phylum Chordata; class Lepidosauria; order Squamata; family Lacertidae; genus Podarcis; species Podarcis bocagei. The sequence continues at coordinate 38,457,302 of NC_138135.1, read as the reverse complement.
GGAGAGTATGGCTGAACAGCAACATACCTGTTAGGAAAGGAATAAGGAACCTACAGCCTTCCAGAAGTTCTTGGGCTCATATCATGCCTAGTCAGTATGGCCAATGGTCAGGGGTGATGGGAGCTGAAGTTCAACAATATTTGATAGGAGGTGAGGATACGCTACAACATTTTGTTGAAGGGTCTCACTAGTAGTAGAGAATGAAGCTGATGAGGTTCCATGAGGCAAGAAGCTATGGCATACCACGCATATGGATCAACACAAACTGTTTTAGATAGTAGAGAATTTCTTAATATGACACAGATGTGAGTCATATTAGCCTGATGCTATGATTTATGACAAAGTCAACTACATGTGTATTGTCTAGTCACTTAAAATTAGAGAGTGACTTGCCCAGATTTCATTACAAGCTGTCATGCTACTCAAGGATCAAATAGTTTCATCAGTTACAGAATTCACTTAGATCCTCTCAAGATGAAAAACACCTCCCCACCCCCAGCTTCAGGTTGAGGGAGATAATTCAATTTGGAAAATGGCACAAATGGAGAAGACTTACACACACACACACACACACACAGAGAGAGAGAGAGAGAGAGAGAGAGAGAGAGAGAGAGAGAGAGAGAGAGAGAGTTTGACCTTCAGTTTAGCACTCTGAATTGAATGGTTCTCAATAAACATTCACAACCTGATGGGGCTTGGGAGAGGAGCTTAAATGATGATTTCAACTACAACCCTAGTCCCACATAGCTGTGAGAAAGCTCCATGGAATTCAGTGGGACTTACATCTGAGCAGACGTGGTTAGGATTGCAAGCTTAGAGTGGAATAATGGCACATAGGCAAAGGATTAGACATCCTCTTACTTCTTCACTTCAGATCTCTCCCTCCCAAAGTGATTTTTCCCTGGGAAAGAAAATAAGGGTCATAAGGTTTTGGTTGCACTCATTTGCATGTAAGATGGGTTAGGTCCTAAGGGTTGCATCCTGTGTGTTGTATGCTATAGTTCTTTGAGAGTGCAGGAAATGAGCAAAATGTGCTATCCGCTGTAGAACTTCAGCGTTTTCTTTTTATATAAAAAAAGCCTGTTTCTTGCTCTTGTGGCGGCAAAGATGTTCTTGAAGGTTTATAGGCCATGTCTGCTGGAATCTTAACAAGCCAGAAGGGAGATGGAATCCTATGGTTGGGGCAGAATTTCAGTGCCCTTTATAGCTTCTCATGACTAGCAAAACAGGAACACATTATGCAAAACTTTTATTATAATAGCAGATTAAGGTAAAAGGAATGAGACAAACTTGCTCAGTCTGCATCTTTTCAGAAGTTTGGCATTTCTCACTGTACCAGTTGTGGGCTGGTATGGTTTCAGTTTGGGGTTATCTGGCAAGAACTAGCATATGCCCTGAAAGTAAGCCCCGTTGACATGTTTTTATACATGTACTATAGCTCTGCTATGTGGGATAAATGTAAGAGTGGTTGGTGGTTGTGAAGAATTAATACATCTGAATTTTAGTTTTGAAGCTATTTTAGCTGCTTGATGCTTTTTCTGTTTATTAAATGAATATCCAGTCCTTTCTCCTAATAGAGCCCAGTTCTTGATCTAATCAGTTCCTGTGGTTTGTGTACACTGGAGAGAAATTAAATCTCTATAGTAGAACTTTTGGAGTTTTTATTATTGTACTCCACTTCTGTTATGTTTGTTGTAGATGAAGTAATGCATAGTGAATGCTACAAATATATGATGTGGTCCCTTTTTTAAACCCAAATTTGGGCAAAGACCATGATATTCAGATTCCTGAGTGGTAAGTTTTAGATTAATTGATGTGCAAAGCAAAATAGTATTAAACTACCAAAAAGCTGTTGACTAGAACCATCCCCCCCACCAAATAACCAAAAGGTTTTTCTTTCAAAACCTAGCAGCATGTGCACACTCTCATTCTTTCTCTCTCTCTCTGTCTCTCTTTCTCACACACAAACACGAATCATCATTGCTAGGCTGACTAGGCACAACAAATTTCAGGGCAAAAGGTAATTTTTAAAAGAAAATTGTAAGCCTTGAAAATAGAGGCTTAGAATGGAATGGCCATCTCAACCATAACTGCAGTATATAGCACTGCTGCTGAAACACTAATAAAAAGGTAAGCACAGAGGATATTTGTTAGATTACTTTTACCATGGTTGACAGTAATACCATGATTGCTTTTCACAGAACTCCAGGAGAAGAAAAGTAATGTTTATATGTAAGGAGATTTCAAGCTGAATTTTATCACCGGTGTTGGGCTATAAAATCGTGTCAGCAGTATTCCTGAAATATGGAATTCTTTTTTTTTTTTTTTTGGCTTGCAAAATGACAGAGTTTTCTTTGATCAGCTAGATAGCAGCAGGAGAAGCCCATTTATCCTTCATATAACTACATTTCCACAACACAGAAAGGCAGGAGGCTTGTTTTGCCTTTAAAATGTCAAGAGGTCATTTAAAAGTGGAGGGCACCAAAACAGCGCACAATCTAACAGTGCCACTCTATTCTTGTATACTTAGAAGAAAGTCCCATTTAGCTCAAAGAGAATGAATCTCATGTACCTGGGAGTGAGTCCCGGTGAATTCAGTAGGGCTTATTTCTGAGTAAACCTCAGTAGAATTGTACTGTACATGTTCTAATACCGAAATAGAGTTAAAAGTAGAGAAAACACACACACCACTCAAGGAAAAAGGAATCTCATTGAACACATTTCTTAATATATCATGCTTACATGACAAAGCGTGTTCTCCTTCATGGAGAGCACGTGTTGCGGTGGGGGCCGCCAGGACACTCCAAAGTTGGGGGCGGGCTAACTGATCGTTGGCCACTGATGCGATTGGGGCTTCCCTTGTTGGGAAGAAATTAATGTTGCCATTTATTGATTGACAGCCAGAAATGCTAAAACTCCTTGCACGAGGCTAGGGCTTCCTCTTTTCGCCCATGCATCGGATTGCCCATCCCTCCCTCCCTAGAATAGGGTTGTTCGCTTTGACCTTGCTATGCCTGTCATGGGGTCGTCTGCTTTGGAGCGGGGGCCTGGTAGGAATTTTGTCCATCTGGCTGATTGGCTGGGGCCATTTGGTTTTTGCCTACTGCGTAGCAATTCGTCACAACTTGTAAGGTTCGCAGTTAGGCATTGGTTTATGGTTTGGTTGGTTGAGGGGCATGGATTGGCTGTGCCTGCCCCTCTAATGCTGCTGCTGCAAGGGATTCCGTTAAAGGAATTGGGGGCTAACTATTGCTTGTCCACTCTGTCAAGGGGGCTCGGGCCATAGCAATGAGCTCCTGGTTGCATTTGGGGTGAGGGCAGATTCCCTGCTCCGCGTAACCCCCAAGTGTATTCCCCCATTCTGACTTTCACATCGTGCGGAATGTCAGTCTGTCCCCCATGGTGGGGGCAGATAGTCGCAACCAATGCCTAAGCAACCACTCACAAATTTGTATTTTAATAAAGTTGTGGCCAAAATTATGCCAAAAACCTTAAACAAAAAATTCTGTGTGATGTGTGAGTTATTGGGGTGGACCTGGGGACCTCGACACGCAACTAGCTCACTAACTATCATAGGTTTACATATATATATGTATAGGCATCTGAACTTGATTGTTGTCCCAGGCTCCTGGGTGTAAGTTCCATTGACTTCAGTGCAATTTACTTTTGAGTAGACATGCACAGTATCATGACAGACATAAATATTTAAAGAAATAGCCAAGGTTCAGAGCATAAGCACACCTTTGTGGCACTGTGTGGTGTGATAGCCATGATCCAAAATGCTTCTGAATAAAGGGCTGCATAATTCTCTTCATTGGGGTGGGGTGGGTGTGAACTGAAATTTTGGGCTTTAAAATGTCAAGAGGTCATTTAAAAGTGGAGGGCACCAAAGCAGCACACTCTCTAACAGTGCCACCCTATTCTTGTATGCTTAGAAGAAAGTCCTATTTCATAAAAAGAAAAGACGAAGATAAGGGGTGGTAAAAATTAACAGATAAGGAAATGCAGTGTTGATGAAAATTATTCCATGGCTGAAGAAATCTCACTGAGTGCACACACAAACACAAATGTTGTCATGGGGTTGTTGCATTTACTTTGTTATGGCAAAAATGCAGGCACGAACTCCATACTTTTGGTTTTGTTGACATCCACTGTGGAAGAATTCCCTCCCTGCCCCAGATGCCCACAAAACAGAAAAATATGTTTGAGTTTTAAGTTTTCAGTGAGAAGAGAGTGTAAATGATGTCTAAGAAAGCTGATCTGAAAGACAACTGCACAGACCAGACATGGCAGTGTTTGAAAGAAGCAATCATTCCCAGCCTCTGACTGGATAAGCCATTTGCAGGTTCATGAAAGACGTCAGATCTTTTCTACAAATGTTTTGATGTTAGAGTACTCCAATTCAGATCAGGTTTAAAAGTACAGTGTTGTCGGGCTATGTTGAATCTTCCAAGATAGTAGAATCTTAAGAGTCAAGCATAAAAAGGTAAAGGGACCCCTGACAATTAGGTCCAGTCGTGGCCGACTCTGGGGTTGCGGCGCTCATCTCGCTTTATTGGCTGAGGGAGCCGGCGTACAGCTTCCGGGTCATGTGGCCAGCATGACTAAGCCGCTTCTGGCGAACCAGAGCAGTGCACAGAAACGCCATTTACCTTCCCGCTGGAGCGGTACCTATTTATCTACTTGCACTTTGACGTGCTTTTGAACTGCTAGGTTGGCAGGAGCTGGGACCGAGCAATGGGAGCTCACTCCGTCGCAGGGATTCGAACCGCTGACCTTCTGATCGGCAAGTCCTAGGCTCTGTGGTTTAACCCACAGTGCCACCCGCGTCCCAAGAGTCAAGCATATGTTGTGTCAAATAGTGGGACATTCTGTTGATGAAGGGTCAACGTCTTATTCTCTTCACCAACACTTATGAGCATCTCAAGATGGGGAAGAACTGTAGCTCAGTGGTGGCACATCTGCTTTGCATGCAGAAGGTCCCAGGTTCAATCCCTGGCATCTCTAGGGCTAGGAGAGAACCCTGCCTGTAACCTGGTGACCTACTGTGAGTCTGCTGAAACAATGCTGAGCTAGATGAACCAATGGACAGATTCAGTTCCTACATCTAAAGATGCACAGATGAGGCAAGACTCAAAACTAATCTGGGCAAAGTGGTTTTTTGCTTCTGGACAAAACATCCAAATCTTTAGTACAGATTTCTCTCAACAGGAGCTTTCCATTAAGAATGCATTTAGTTGATGGAGACATATGGCATCCATAGTGCACAGAATCCCTGATGGAACTATTGGTCTCTTCTTACTCTAATGAAGAAATGAAAAATCTCTGTTGCTTTGCAATATGTGATGGTGTTGATGGTGGTGTGAACTGCCTTCTAAATATTCAGTGCTAAGGAATTATTTTCTCACACAATGCAGTTAGGGAACAACTGATTAATTCAATGCAATCTGGATTCATGAATTCAGGTTGAGCAGCTTTAAGAACAGATTTTGATCCTCCCCTTTTTGGATACCCATCTCTGAGGAAGCCACAAAGTTCCCCTGCCTCTAAGTTTCACATCTTTCAATGAGTGGTACCTACTTTTACCTGTCCCGTAGAGCAGCACTGTCACCACCTGTGAGAGCAGCACTCATAGATACTTGGATGGATGGATCTGGATAGCACTTGGCTGGGTATGGCTAGAAGGGCTGCTTTCTGAGAAGCTGTCATGGCCCATACTATTTATGAGGAGAATACTGTTTCTTTTATTCAAACAAGCTCATAGTGTTACTTCGAATGTTTGCAATCTGCAAGATCTCCTTCACTCATTTTCATTTGCAACCAAATACAATGTGTGTGGCGTACAGTTTCAGAGCCACAAGGCATAGAGAGGGAAGCAAGGAGAGAACGGTTCCATTAGCATATAATGCCATGCCAAGCCAAATCAAACCATGGCTTAGGACATATGTGTGGATTCCTGGAGAAGAGATCACAGCTGCTTTGTGTCTCCTGTGGCCTTCTAGCTGCTGTCCTTCCCAGGGCTAGCCATGCTTTGGCTTAGCATGCTGACTGAACCCTGGGTTCATGGTTTGTCTTCTCCAAACAAACCATGAGCTTTGACAAAACAAGTGAGCCTAGGGTGGGACTGCATGCTAAATCAAACCATGGCTTAGTCTCTGGTAGCACAACAGCAGAGGACCATGGGAGAAGCACAGCAGCTGCAGTTGTCTCTCTGGGAAGCTGCACATTCACATGTTTACAGCAAGTGATGGTTTAGCATTGCGCATGAAACGGGAATCTGTAAATGAAAGCTGCTATTGGTTGCTGCTTGGCACACCAGCCTTATTCCTTTCCTTGATATCTGAACCATTCTTCATCCATCATGTTCTAGCCTTCGGGAAAGCATTTTCTAAGATAGTAAGGGGATGAGCCCCATTCCTAAAATATGTTACGATGGTCATCCTGTATGTTTGAAAGCAGTATTGGTGTTAGTGGCATCTTGCCAGAAGCAATGGCAAAGTTAAGTACAATTGCTGGGGGACAATGACCTGTGACATTTATGGAGAATTCTATCCCATGCTCTTGTTTCCAAAGCTGTGACTTCTTTTTAAAATTCTGGAATCTTAGGTGAAGGTCAGTCTATCGGGGAAAGAATATTATTCTTCCATATGGCGTGGTCAACAGAACTTGATTAAAAAGAAAAGAAAAGAGCTAACCAAGTTGATTGCATTTATAGATTTGTGCTCGTTTTACAGTGCACATTCTCTCCAAATTAGATTGGATCTGTAACGATTCTCGGTATTTCTTCAGCATTCCTATAATCTCTGCAATGAACTAGGGTTCCCCCCTCCCAATGTTCTCTTTTTGAAAGATTGTATAAAGGTCAGACTTATAACGAGGCTCTCAAACAATCCTCTTTTTGATCTCTTGAAGTCTTGCAACTTGAAGTTTTTCATCATCAAACTCCTGTCTCCCTTGCACAATTTATTATTGGACCTGCCATTCTTCCCAGTCAAAAAACAATATCAATCTTCTCAAAAACTATGATTGGCTCTCCCTTCCCTACCTCAAAACCAGTGACAGCATTTAAAGGGTTGGGTGTTAACCACAAGTATTTTTTTTCTTACTAGAAAAGAAACAGGTTCACATGACATACCTAATTTGCTATTATATAACTATGCAAGTGGCTATATAGTTAAGGCAGGCAGCCTTTTCAATGCTCCGCCATGATAAATCCTAGGAATTCTATTCAATATTCAGTCAAGACAATGTATTATTCTGCTTTGTAGTTGGGTATCTACTGAGCTGGGGCAAAAATCTCCCAATCATCCCTCTGATGGACTCTGAGGGACAATTCTGTAGTTCCACCATGCTCCAGTGATTCCAGTTTGATTATACTGGAGCTGAGAGGGAGGGAAGAAGTAAACTGGGGGCAAATGAAGGGCTGAGTGTCTTCATGCAAAAATAAATTTGGTTTTTCAAGTGTTTATGCTGAATGCACAGTAACCTGGATGGGATTTTCAAGTGTACACTCAAAAAGCAACCTCTAGCTTCTGCTCCCCCAAACGCCAAAATAAAAAAAGCTTTACCTTGGGGAGGGAGGTGCCTACAGGCAGTGAGGGATCTCATGGAGACAGAAGAGTCCCTCTTATGAGCTGGAATGGGGGCAAACATCTGAAGTGAAAGCAGAAGCAGAGCTTTTTTAAATGGGATGGAGTAGAAACTTGAGTGAAAATAACAGGGAGCGACAAGAGTGGGAAGTTCCCACTTTACTTCCTTGTGAAATTGTTCCTACTTGTCTGCAAGGTAGGTGTCATTATTTAATTTTATTTATATATTGCTTCATATTTGAACAGTGGTTTACAAATCCCAACAAAAGTGAATCCACATAAGAAATAAATTACAAATTACAAAACCTACTGCTTGTTTTCATCATCATTCCACATTTTAGCTCATTGTGCTGTCTTGTCCATTTCAGTATTACATAGCCATGAATGTGGAACTGGTTGATGATTTTTAGTTAATTGTTGTGGCTTGATAAACAGCCAATTGCAGAGTTGGGTGTGGGCAGCATGCTATCTGTGCCATCTTAATCTTCAAATTTACATCCCATTGGTTGTGATGTAGGACCATACAGGAACTGTCAACGCTCATCACAGATTGGTGTATGAAAGCTAGTTCACAGTATGTCAATAACAAGCACTATTCTGCTCCATCACTGATTTGGGTTGCTTCTAGAAGCTTCTCACACTTGGAACTGGTGGACCTCCAGGTTAATAGAATTCCAGAAGTGTGGGCTGTATCCAAGCATGTCTGTGTTTGGCATTCACATTTAGTGCACAAATAATGATTATGGGCTACAGTGAATGACTATCTTAAGCAAATTTATGGGCTTATCTTACATGGAGCTTAAGAGAGCCATAATCAGTACATTTCATGAAGTTGTAAGAATGTACACTGTGGCAGAATATAGCAGTCTTCTAGGAGCCAGGTAAGTGCCTTAACAATTCACAACTAAGGGTGGATTGGGTCCTGCTTAACCTCCATGTCAGCTTTATTGGGTGCTACTAATTCAAGGTTATCTACATAAATAGGACAAAGGCAAACTCCAGGTAGTTAAAGTTCAATTTTGTGCTCTAATTCATGCTTAGTATGTGTGCATTCATTCCATTGTAAAGAAGGTGCGCTCCCTCCAATAGCACTTCAGTTTCTTGGGGAAAGCACTAGCAAAGGAAGCTTGCTAAGCTTACTTTAACTTCTGCTGCAGTGCTAACATATTCAGACAAATGAATGTCTGAATTATCTGAATGTATGGTGGGAAGGATTCCTGTCTAAGCATGTGAAGTAGAAAGATTTGTTTCACATTCATAAATACCATCTCCCTCTGTTTCTTTCAGAAGCATCTGATGATCACATATGGTGCTTATGGCTGCGTAATTATGTTTTGACTTTCTCACTTTCATATTTCCATTTGTTTTTTATATTATCGGGCGACTTCTGCTTATTTACCCATTCGTCTTCATGTAGACCTTGTGTTCTTTCTTCAGTTTGGTTATTATTTTCATTAATCCACTCTTAAATAAAAATAATTTAAAGAAAATTCGCAGTGTGAGTGAGATAGGATTGGAGGGGAATCCAGCTTCGCTTTGGAAAGAAAGGATCCAAAGAAGTGGGGAGCTGAAACCCACAGTCTACATATTGGACATGCCCATGTTCTAAAGAATAAATTTAAAGTACGTTCTAGAAAACCATTATTGGCAACTAAAAAGAGAAAAGTAAAACAAACCTTTAGGATATCACAGGGGTCACCACTATGATGTTCTGTGAGATATGAAAAGTATTGACACATGTATGTGATATTGGCATCATTACATGAATGCTCATCCTAACAAATACCATATATAGATACACACACACACACACACACACACACTCCAATATTCATTGTTGTGATTCATGCTTGTATGATAAAAAGTTGTCCTTGAAAAATTCTCTCCTATGTTTCTGTAATCACATGTACATAATTTTATTCAATAAGCTTTTTAAAAAATCAGAAGGAAAATAATGAATAAAGGCCTGGTTTTCATAGGTTTCTATGTGGCATGGGTCCATTTGCCCATTCCATTCATGCACACTATTTTACTCATTTTGGAAGAGGAGCTGTCCAGCAGGACCAGAGCATCCAAAGACCGAGCCATTCAGGGAGCTGTCCAGCCTTGTAGTAAAGAAAGCAAGGGATGAAGCAGGGGAAATGCTGCACTGGTTACAGGTAGATCTTGGCTGCTACTGAGGATTTGTGAAGATCCCAGTCCTGATAACACTTTACCTGCAAGGATCGTAAAGAGAGAGCAGGAATAGGAGGAGGGGAGACTGTGTCTCCCACACCTGTTTTATGGTTTCAATGGCATGCTTCCCTTCTGCTTTATTTATACTGTTTCCCTTGTTTGTACCATTGCCTTAGTTATTTTTGTTTCATTTCATATATGGATTTTTTTAAAAAAAATTGTTGCGAGCTGTCTTGGAAACTAAAATTGAGATGTAGGATATAAATACTTCAGCTATATATTTTTTAATGTTAATTTTTGACAAAGTAATAATCATAAATAAACGAGAATAAAAATGTTCACCCCACCATGGAGGACCATTCCATTGTAACTATCCAACCTCCAAAAATGTCAATACCTCTTGCGATGGTTTCTCCCCTTTCCATTTTAACAGTACGCATTCTACAAACACCCTCCAAATCATTTCTCTTGCATATTTCCTGTCTTACCTTAATGGTACATGTCAATTTATCATTAATAGCTATATCCCACACCTCTTTATAAGCTATAATACTGAGGGCTACACAGAGACGGAGGGCAGTCAGAGCGTAATTGGGTTTCCAGCTTCAGGCTGTTTTGTGGGTGGGGCTTCCTCAATGCCCAGAATCCTAGATTTCCCACCTGTAGCTATTCCATTAGGAAGCGTGCAAAAGATTACTTCTTTCTGTAAGCATATGACTCCATTGCAGCAGCCAGTGCCAGACACCCCTGTTTGAACTGCAGCAAGTAAACCAGACTAATGAGACTGAGCTAAAATATATAGGGGGGAAATTATGGCATGTTTCATGGCAGCCTTCTTTGTTCACTATGTGGATCAAACCTGTGCCACAAGCAAGCTTCAAAGCCTGAAACCAATTGTTCATTACCTGACAGATCTATGCAAAGGAAAATCATTTTTATATAAAGGAAGACAAAAGATTGTCTTCCTTCTAAGTTGGAGGGAGCAGCTGTTTCAATAATTCCACAGAGGAGTAACAATGACCAACTGACTTGAATGTTTTAAGGGGGAAAATGATATCTTCTCCTCTGAGAATGCCATATGCTCTGTGCTTTGAGGCAAGCTGCCAGCAGTACATAGCAATTAGGCAGAGCAGAGACTGTATGAAAATTTGATCCAAAATGCCGTCAGAGAAGGATCTCTCTAGGCAATTTAATAACTAATAGAGACGCAGATCAACTTTTCAGATTTATTGTATCACAAAATAAGTTCGATACAGAGCAAATGCTTATCTGTAAAATGCTTGCTTGTAAATCAAACCACTTTCCCTATAGCCTATTATATGAATGGCTGTTGCCTGGTTGCTAGCTATGTAGTGTTTTGGATTAATCAACCTCTCAAGTATATGTGTCCCAGCTATTTTTTGTTGTTGGTTTTTCTAAGTTTTATACCTGCCATTACTGCCACTGGGAAATTGGGCAAGTCTTAGTTCCAGAAAGCTTTATATAACTATTCATTAATATGGTGAAGTGTGGTAGGGGGTGTGAAATTGGTAATTCATTCAGACAGCTGGATTTACTGTTGGGTATTAAATCACTCTGCCTTATGTAACTTCAGTATCATTGATTTATCATATGATCCCTATTCAACAGAGCTTAGTCATTTTGCATAGATTTAATTGATTCAGCAACAAGTATAGATTTAAACAGGACCCAAAATGTTTCCTAAATTTGTATGACACTATATTATTTACATACAATTTGTGCTTTGTTTCCTCTGCTTTCTTTCTCTATCTTCCTTGGTCTGTCCCAAATATTAATCCACTGACATTTAGACTGTAAGCACATAAGGATGCACAAGCTTTACTGGTACAGACCAAAGATCTATCTTGTTCATTACATCTCGCCTTAGGACACAAACATTGTTTCCCTTATATATAATGCTGCCAAGTGCTGAATGAATAAATATATCATATGGTGTCAACAGAGTGCTAGATGCTGTACGGAAAGCTCTGCAGAAATCTGTGCATGTTGAATTTACTAGTCTCACAGACTCTGTAAACAGAACACATATAGCCTCTGAAGATACGCCTGGGAAACCTGAAAAAGGGCTCCCCATCACACCAAAGAGCCCATGCATGTTCTCTTTTGAGGGATTCAGGTTCTGAGCAGACAGTAGGCTGAAGGTGTGTAGGCTAAGGATGGGGCCTGCTTTTCTATGATTAGTCATCATGCTGGATATAGGTTACCTCCAGGATCAAAGGCAGCATGCATGTAAATACCAGTAGTTTGGGATCATGGGCTGTTGAGCCCATGCCCTGCTTCTGGGTTTCTCATAGGCATCTGGTGGGCAACTGTGGAAAGCAGGATGCTTTACCAGATAGGCATTTGGTCTGATCCTCCAGGGCTGTTCTTAAGTTCTTATGCTCCCTTCCTTCACATGTGCATCCAGTCTACGTCAACTGAATGTCTAGGGAGAGATCAGGAAATGACAATGACTAATGGAGATGGTTTGGTGCAGGGCTGCATATGCTTTTGGCTAACCAACCAAGGGGCCTCATGCCAGCTGTCTCTGTCTGTCTGTCTGTCTGTCTGTCTGTCTGTCTGTCTGTCTGTCTGTGTCTCACTCTCTCACACACAGCAGGCATATCTCCCTCTACTGCTGAATTAAATCTTCATCACTGTGTTGAGATGGGAAGAGAGGTTTAGCCCAGTGCTGTGATAGAACATCAGATCGCCCCAAGCCTGTTTAAATAAGTGCTGCCATTTAATCAAGATATATAGGAAAGGCATCTCATACTTTGGGAATCAAGAAAGTTGATCATTCTGCCATATATAACCAGGAACTAGTTTTCCTGAAAGGTCTTTTTCAGATAAGAGCAGGGGGTACTATCAGCGACTAATTCCTCTAACCTCTAAACTGGCATCTCAACAGTTTTGTTGCCACAGTCACTTTTACTACACTTCTCGCACCCCTCTTGTTGGCAGATTTGACCCAAAGGCCTGGGTTTTTGGCATAAACTGCTTTAAACAAGACATTTAAAATATTTTCTAGATGTGCAATCTAGAATTTAATGGACTAGGCAAGGTAAGTAGTTTTTTTTTTGCTGAACAATTTCCTTATACCCAACCTGATTCATATAAAATACTTTGATCCCACTATTTCCCATCAAAATTAGTGGAACTCACAACCTGACCCTAAACTTGTTTACTTGGAAGTAAGCCCCATCGATTTCTGTTTAGCTTTGGCCCCAATAAACACACATTGGATCTTAAACAGTTTCAGCTTCATTGGAGTTGAATGCAAGCTTCCTAGTTAGCGTAGCAGCACTTAAGCCAGCATTCAAGCAAGAAAGCAATTCCACTGCGTTAGGGTTGCTGCTCACAGGTACTTTGCTGAATGTGGTTCTTCTGCATCTTGGTGAGAGCAGAATAGCATTATGCATATGGGAATGTGTGTGTTTTAGATATGGGAATGTGTGTGTTTTAGATTTTTTTTTAAAAAAAACCCATATAAAGTTTGATATCTTTATAATCTAGTGGGATTAGATATAGTGCTGTTTTATGTCAGAATTGTGGTTGGGGATACCTCTTTAAAATCTCCATTTTTATAGCAAGCTTAGAGGTAGCAGGCATCTCAAACGACAAGGTCACCTTCAGAGGACATTTAATTTGGAGGGAAAGATTAAAGTTTTTCAAGCCGCAGCAACAACAGCACTGTTCTGCTTTTAAAGGCGATTGACACGTGTGTGTCTGCAGTGGCATCGAATTTTAGTTTCAACCTTTCCCCTAGCAATTCCTAATTTTGAATTTGCCTTTTATGCTGCCATAGCACACTGAAGGTCAAACTAGATGTGATGCTCAGTGTGACACTGTCATTCTCAGTGAAGTTTTAATACATGTTTCTCCTTTCTGGGCAAAGTCATGTGAAATTTGTCTCCTGAACCTTATAGTGTGGAAAAATCCATTGGGAATTCTGCATAACTTTTTTTGTTGGGTTTTCATTACTTAGAATAGCCTGCAAATCTGGCTTCATCACTGTTCATTCCTGACTCTCAGTCAGCTATAAATATGTTTAAAAGCAACGGTCCATGGAGGCTCCTTCTTTTGACTTCATGCTATTGTGAAACCTCTCCATTTATCTCCACCTTCTGTGCAGGAAGGAATACTGCCTCCACCCTATTTTTAAATCTGGTCACAGATCCTAGTTGCTGGTGTCAATTATCTATTGACATTTAAAATTCTAGAACAACGTTGATTTTAAGCCTTGGATAAAATGGCTCGAAACAGTGTTGCCCAAAATATTTGGGCTCCTCTCCAATATTGGGGCAGCTTCTTCCCACGGGGCTGCTTTATTGAGCATGCAGGATGGCAAATTTCATTTTGTTCCCAAATACATGGCCTGATTTCTTGGGATAGATAATTGGACACGAGTCTCGTTTCAAACAGAGGGATACATTCTCTGTCCATAAGAAAGAGGAAAAGAAAAGAAAGGCAAAGCGGAAAGCAAAAACAATTTCGTTCTTTTTCTGTGGCTAAGAAGCGAGCCATAAACATTAGGAAGTCTGAGACAGAGATGGGGATTTGACTGGTAAAAGTTATTACTGATAGGATAGTAGTCGCTGAGACGGAAGATGTGAAAATCATAATAGCTTCTCAGGTGCATATTCATGATATGAGCTGTGTTACCGAGCAGGTCAAGCAATCAGTTTTACATTCATATCCTGAGCTTCAGTCATTTTTGTTAGAATGCTCTCCTGTGATCAGCTAATTCTTCTGGGGCATAGAAATTTATTCTTGTGTGAAGACTGTCTTATTTAGCAAAGGTGGAAGGAAATTCAAAACTGTCCGTGACCTAATTCTAGATGACCAAGATAATGCTCTTTTTAGTCTACTTGTCTTTGTATGCTAGCTTATTTGCTAAGGTAGAAGTTTGGTGTTGTGTTTGGGTATGTTTACTGCTTCAAAGAAGAGAGATTTTGGAGGTGTTATTATTTATTTGTTTATTGCATTTATATTCCACTTTTTCCTCTAAGGAGCTCAAAGTGGTGTACACGGTTCTCTCTTTTTTAATTTATTCCCCATAACACCCCTGTGAGGTAGGTTAGGCTGAGAGGCAGTGATTGGGGAAATCACAAACACAACCTATTTATATGGCTAGGGATTGCTGAGGCTTACTGATCCATGACTGTTGCTGTAAATCAACAGGATTCACCCACAAATATTTCCTGGGTAGTTCTGCAACATCTCTTCATTCACAATCTTGGGATATCTACAGTTCACGAACTGCTTGCATTGAATTCTGAATCCTGCACAATTCTACTCGCCTAAGACGTGGGACATGGGTGGCGCTATGGTCTAAACCACAGAGCCTAGGGCTTGCCGATCAGAAGGTCGGCAGTTTGAATCCCCGCAACGGGGTGAGCTCCCGTTGCTTGGTCCCTGCTCGTGCCAACCTAGCAGTTTGAAAACATGTCAAAGTGCAAGTAGATAAATAGGTACTGCTCTGGCGGGAAGGTAAATGGCATTTCCATGTGCTGCTCTGGTTCGCCAGAAGCGGCTTAGTCATGCTGGCCACATGACCTGGAAGCTGTATGTCAGCTCCCTCGGCCAATAAAGTGAGATGAGCGCTGCAACCCCAGAGTCATCCGTTACTGGACCTAACTGTTGGGGGTCCCTTTACCTTTACCTTTAAGATAATGGCTAGTCACACCTTCCAATAGGGATGGGGGCAGGCAACTCCCATCAACCTGAGACAGCATGACTAATGGTGGGAGTTATAGTACAGTGGTACCTCGCAAGACAAATGCCTCGCAAGACGAAAAACGCGCAAGACGAAAGAGTTTTCCGTTTTTTGAGTCGTTCTGCAAGACAAATTTCCCTATGGGCTTGCTTCGCAAGACAAAACATCTTGCGAGTTCTTGCGAGTTTGTTTCCTTTTTCTTAAAGCTGCTAAGCCGCTAAGCCGTTAATAGCCGCTAAGCCGCTAAGCCGTTAATAGCCGCTAAGCCGCTAATAGGGTTGCTTCGCAAGACGAAAAAACCGCAAGACGAAGAGACTTGTGGAACGGATTAATTTCGTCTTGCGAGGCACCACTGTACAACTTCTGTTGGGCCACAGGTTCCCCATCCCTGGATTACAAAGTAATTATCTTGAAGTGAAACAGCACTGAATCGAGTTTCTGGGGTCTCATTGCTATTTTTGCAGTTGCTAATTGGCTAGTCAGCCTGGCATGAATGTAGGCTGTCAATGTAACCAGGGAAGACTCTCTAGGCCACAACCGTGCTCAGTACCTCCTGCCCTCTCCTGCTGCTTAAATTTTGATTAGGACTCCAATTTTGATGGCCATGCAGTGGCTACTTGCAGTTTGACCCACTGGCTACCTCTGTGCATAGTCACGCTGGGCAAGGTTCTGGATTTGCTCTTTCAATTCTAGTAATCTCTTTTCTTCGGCTAGCAAATGAGGTATCGTTGTATTGGAAAACTGAATGTCTGGCACTCAGTTAAAAATTACACAATTGCATACTCACACCCCATTTTAAACCTGCTTTCAGCCTGTATTTAATTTTAAGCTAAATTGGGTTATATTCCAGTTAATTAGCTTTCTGACCATTTTCTTGATTTTTTATTTTGTTTTGCTTTTGCATTCTCAAACAGTGTAGTGGAATACCAGTTAGCAAGAACCTGCTTGTACATTCATCAGCCAGTGCTGATTTTGTGATGTTTCAAAGGACCTGCCTTGTAGATTCAAGGCTGAAGATCTGCACAAGGAAGCTGTATGACTCACACCTTTGTCTTTATTGCTTGTGCTTGTGTACGAATAGAGAAGCATGTGTAATAATGCTAATAATGGCAAAGAGTACATGTTGTCTTACTGAAACTACAAAGCTTATAAGAATTTGGACAGGGCAGGACAGGACTGTTTCTCTCTATAAAGGAAGGACTGCGTTGTTATGGATCAAAACTGCAGTAGCTTTTGAGCATCCTCTAGTGGGGTTACACATCTTGAAAACTGAGTCTATTGATGCAACCCAAAGTCCAAGAAGATTTTACTTATATTTTTAATGTACTTATACCTCATCTTTATGTGCCAAAACAAAAATATACAAATTAGCTTACAATGTGTGTGTGTGTGTGTGTTTTAAGAAAAAGAGCTTGAAGGTAAGAATTTCAGAAATGGGCATAGGAGAGAACAAAGTGGAATAGTGAGATCAGTAAAAGCTTTCACTTCATCTGGTCAAATGCCCACCCCCTTAAAAATCTTAGAAAGGGGGACAGGTGAGCTTCCCCAGGACTGCAGAGAAGGTTGCAATGTATGTCTTTGCCAGCAACTCTTCAGTCCACAATGTGGAACAAGAAATGAATCCTATTAAACTCAACTGGCTATACTTCTGAGTAAACATGGATGCCTTTGGTTTTAATGTAAAACAGAGACCTTTGGCCAGATGTTGCTGAATGGCAACTCCAGTGAGCCTGAGCAAACATGGTAAATGGATAGGGATGATGGGAGTAATTGTTCAGCAAGATTTGGAGGGAATTTTTAAAATCTATTTCTGGGCTTTCCCTGGCATCCACTCCCTGGCTCCCACCCTTGACTTCTCTGTGTGCCCTTTTGTCAGGGTTGGATCTAGCGTTAGGGGAAGACTTGGGCAAAAGGCTCCCTTTCTCCATACCCCATCCCCTTCTCCTTGTGGCTTTTGTTGCTGCCATGCTGTGCCTCTGAGCCCAATCTGCCCAGGAAGGGAGAGGAAGGAGGGCAACGTGAGCAGAGGCTGCTGCTGCTGCTGCTTTTACTCTTTGCTCCCATCGCTGCTCACTTATTTGGAGAGGGCAGCTGAACAGCAAGGAGTGACAGCAGGGAGGAGGAGGAGAGTCAATAAGATTGGAAGTGGGGACCCGGCCAGGTAGTGGTTTTATCTTGCAATACTAAATGTGTTTCCATTCCGCTTCTAGGCAATGAATTTTCTATCAACCCATTTTGATTCGGCAGAACACTTGAAACTAATGTACAGGCAATGGAAGGAATTTGTCAATGGAATTATGCATCAAGAGTTGCTCTATTGATTTGATAACTATTGTCTTTGCTTTAAGCCTCTGATTCTAAAGCACAAATTGCATTGATAATAAATAAATCCAGGACTAATTATAGGAAGTACTTGACTCTAAATACGTTTACCTGATTTATAATAGAACATGATTCCAACTAAGTATGCATATGCCACAACTTTAAAGTATTTCAGATTAGAATGGCAGTGGTTCCCAGGACCCTTAACACGCTACAGTCCAGGATTTTTTGAGGTGTGTGTGGAATGCACTTTAAATGTGTTTTGAATGTGTAGTATGTACACAGCCGTAGTAAAGAAGCAGATTCCTTTCAGTGACGTCACCCCACGATAATATCTCAGAATGCAAAGGGAGTGTGTGTGTGTGTGTGTGTGCGCGCGCGCGCGTGCGCGTGCGTACACACACACACACAAATATATTCTGAAATGCTATGGAATGTTTTCATTTGGCATTATCCAAAAGGGGGGAAAAGGAGCACAGGTATGTGAGGACAGTTGCACAGAGTGAAAACAAGCACAGAAAGAGGAACGAATGGTCAAGGCAGCTGGGGGCGGGTGTTACACTAAGGCAAGGATGAGGTGTGCAGGACTGAAAGCAAAGGTACAGAGACAGAGGAGTGTGTTGGGAAGCATCTATGGGAGCTGTGAAGAAATGGCGCATGTGCCCAGCAGGAGCAGAGAGAAAAGACACAGTGGATGCACATATCAGAGGGGGGAGAGAACCTATGGATAGACACAGCGGGGAGTGGGAAAGAGATAGATGGCAACTAGGCTTGTGGGAGTGGGGGAGGAGAAATAGTGAATGTACGCAGCAGGGGGAGAGCAAGCGAGAGAGACATGCAGCAGATGCAAACAGCAGGGGAGAGAGGCGTTTGGAGCAGGGAGAAAGCTCCTAGGAGAAAAGTCGAAAGAAGCCACTGCAAAATTAATAAAAGATAAAATATGGTCATAAACCATAGTCCAAAATACCTATTTTGTACTTTGCAATTAATATGAAAAGCATGGGGGGGGGGAGGAGGAAGATGAAGAAAATGCAGTGCATATAATGCATTTAAAAACCCCACTCTTTCCCTCCCCGTCATTTTTCTTTTTCTAATAAATAGACTTTGCTTGAAATAATGGCTCTGGCTGCACATTTATAATGGATATGGAAAGTTGGTGCCTGCTTTACTGGCCCCCTTCACCTGCAGACACAGAAACAGAGGGCCTGATCCAGGCCCTTTGTCAGAGGCATTCACTTTGGAAGAGCAATAAATAAATATTCGTTGTCCAAGTCAAACTTTCTTGAGCTGTGAACTACTGATATTAAACGTTTGCAGGCCTAACGTAAATGAGAACAGAATATTTTACCTGCCATAATCAAAACAATAATCTGTTAGGTAAGGCTGGAGTGAGTCTTTCATTTCCAGGACTGGCTTGTGCGTACGGTCAGCGTAACCTATTTTATTCGAATGGCCCAGGAGACATTTGGAAAATGCCATTTGGAAAACCAGAGGCTGGGATAAATATGAGTGGTTATTTACATAGGTTACATTGCCATGGAGATATATAAGAAATCTCGATACTCATATGATGGCTTACCATAATTTTTTTTATTTTTTATTAAGAAAACATTGTCCATTAAAACTGTGGATGACATATTTTTATGATGGCTCTGACTAGGTTCAATGCAAACACTGCATATATTTAGTATGCAACCCGAAACCATGAAATCCACTGAGGAATACCCCATTGACTTCAATGGCATTTGAGCTGGCATATTATTGCCTTGTGGCCGGAAGATGGGGTGAGGTGCCCTGTCTCAGCCAAGTGATTTAAGACTATTTATGTAAGCAAAAGCGGTGAAAAGACAGAAAGGAGAGCTCACTTCCTTCCTTTTGTCTAAGCTTTTTGTGAAAGTGCCTGGATATGTTACAACTTGTCATTTTCTGCAGCTCAGTCATTATCAAAGGTGTCTCACTCTGAGATATGCTAAGGCTACAACTGACAAATCATTTATTCTGAAATGCTGCAGCCAGCAAGCCCAGTCCCTAGAACAGAATAAGAGCTCAGGTATTAAAATTTGGCACTCTAGTCCTAAATACATTGATTTTAGTAATATGCCCCTGTGGTGTCTAGAATTTTATTCCAAGTATGTTTAGGACTGTTGTCTGACCCCTTGATCCTGATCTCGGAAGTAACCCCTTGCCTGAATCCCCACCCTGAACTCCTAAACAGGTAAAATCTGCTTAGTATTGCAACCAAACCCGATTCATATACAGTAGTACCTCTGGTTATGAACTTAATTCCGGAGGTCCATTCTTAACCTGAAACCGTTCTTAACCTGAGGTACCACTTTAGCTAATGGGGCCTCCCGCTGCTGCTGCCTCGTGATTTCTGTTCTCATCCTGAGGTAAAGTTCTTAACCCGAGGTACGACTTATGGGTTATCAGAGTCTGTAACCAGAAGTGTTTGTAATCCGAGGTACCACTGTAAATTATTACAATAATTTACACAATATAAATGTTGTTTCTGTCAAAAAATTGTGTGTGTGGGGGGGTGACTGGGAAAGAGTCAGCTTCACATATATCTAGGTAGGTTAAATAAAAAGGATGACCACAAACCTCCCATCTGATGAGTGATGCACTTCACACACACACACACAATTTTACCATATGCTGAGCAGCATAACAACAGTACCTTTTAGTAATAGGTGCACATTGTAATGGGGGGGGGGGAGTCCAATATGGCTGGGAGCAGCGTGCTCTTTCTTCCTGTCTCTGCCCCCTCAAAGGCATTTCCATAACTGTAGCAGGCACTCCTGGCATGATGACACAGCAGGTGGTGGCTTTGCTTCTGCCGTTGGCCAGCAGCATTGTACTTGAGCATCATTCCTTGGAGCAAAACAAGCAATCGGCAAGAGCTACTTTGAAGGAGTTGTTAAAATGGAACTAATTAAATCCAAGTTCTTCAGCTTAACAGGGCTGTCAGTCTGTCTGTTCAACAAAATACCATTCCACTGAATAATGCAACAGCTCTTCCTCTTATTGACGTCTGACTTTTCCGGTCCTCTCAGTGGTAGACCTTCCCAGCAAAATCGAGCGTTCCACATCATAAATCGACAAAGTTCTTTTGAGCTTGGAACCTCACATGGGTTATCTTTACTAAAAGGCATAAGAGGAACAGTAGGCATTCCTTTATGAAAACATGTCTTTGCTCCCTCAGAGGCCATGTCTGATGGATAGAGACTCAAGTTCTAGGAATACAGGTGCTACAGGGAAAAACAAAACAACAAAACAAAACAAAACAAAACACCATGGGTTCCACAGTTCTTGATCTCATACAGTGTTGTTATGAAAAGCATCCCACTAGGGGGCAGAATGGCTATGTTGCTTAATATGAGTTTGCTTTTCAGCAGGAAGACAGAATTTAGGCTGAGGGTGAGGCACTGTTAGCAAAAATGCTCATACTAAGACAGGCTGTTGTTTGTAGCTGTGAGACGAGGTGAGTCAAAACATTGCGGTGCAGGCATGGGGGTAGGGCGACCAAATGCAAAAGAGGACAGGTCTGATGACTGCTGACAGAACCGTATAGATGAACAGCCACAGTCTTTACTTGGTCCAGCATGACAAACAGCAGCAGCAGCAGCTAAAATCCCCACTTTTGTAGACTTACAGGCGCAGGAGCTCTCCCTGACTTGTATCTGGTCACCCTGATCTGGGCATGTCTCTGGTTAGAGCTGAGGCAAGGCAATAAAGTGATTCTCTATGTCAGGGAGTATCAGGGAGGGTGAGTGTGTATGTGTAAGACCATGGGTAGGCAAATTAAGGCCCGGGGGCCAGATCTGGCCCAATCGCCTTCTAAATCCGACCTGCGGACAGTCCAGGAATCAGTGTGTTTTTACATGAGTAGAATGTGTGCTTTTATTTAAAATGCATCTCTGGGTTTTTTGTGGGGCATAGGAATTTGTTCATTCCCCCCCCCCCCCCATATAGTCCAGCTCCCCACAAGGTCTGAGGGACAGTGAACCGGCCCCCTGCTGAAAAAGTTTGCTGATCCCTGTGTAAGACCAACAGCAAATGTTTTACATCTCTGCTAATTAATGCACTGCAATGATTGTATCTATCTTCCCAAACAACATCTTTACGTTTTTGGAGATGCTTAAGGTTTCAGGGTTATGGGGCATACACTAGTTGCTTGGGCAGAAATGCCTAGGGACTGAATGTGGCTCTCCAGAACTCTGTCTCTAGCCCTCAGAACTCGCCCCAGGCCACACCCCTCAACAGCCTTGCTTCCTACCCTCCTTGAATGATTTGGCCTGCCTGGAGTGTGTCACTGAACTCTGGATGAGGATTAGATAGGGATGAGTGAGTATGTGCAGAAACTAGCCTGAGAGCCAAAGGTAGTATTGACATTTGTTGCCCATCACTGGCATGTGGCCCCTGGAAAGCTGTCCAGAAGGAAATGTGGCCCTTGGGATGAACAAGGTTTCCCCACCCCTCCAAGAACTCTGCTAGGGCAAAAGAGCTGCTGTCTTTCTGACCAAAATCAAGATACAGATTTCATTATGTGCCGCATGATGTGCTATTTTCAATGCATTTTCGGCTTCCATCCTGTCTATTGTTGCTCACAACACTTATTGTGAGCTCTTTGGGGCAAGGATTTCTTCTAGGGAAAGCATTATGTGCTAATATAGTATATGAACAACCATGATGACAATGTGATTGGTGAATGTTACCCTCAGACTGATGAGGTTGTAGGAGGAGAAAAGGGTGCAATAGCCAAGGAGGAGAAAGTGGGGCAGGCCATATATAAATAATCTGGTGTGATGGGATGATTAGCTGCTTGTGCGTAAAATCGTGCTCCCTCAGAGTTTGTGCGGCTCCACAAACCTCTGTGTGTGACAGAGCTCCTCAAACATGTCTGCTCTAATCACTCGTAGAGTCTGACAGTGGCTGTCTGCGGAAGCGCTTCCAGCATAGAAGCTCCTTAACGGAAACGCGTCTCCTGGACTCACGACGTGGCAGCTTCCGGCGAAGCATGGGTCTCCCTATGGGCGCTTCTGACACCTCCCCGCTGTTCTCGCTGGACGTGTCCCTCATCCCTCCCTCTTCCCTGCTAGTTCCTGCTTTGGCTGCTGCGTCTCTCTCAGCATTCATGAGATCCTCCTCCAGAGTACCCTCTCTCCCCCTGCTGGTCCCTGCTTTCGCTGCTGACTCCCTCCCAGCTTCTGTGAGTACTTCCACCTCCCC
Organism: Podarcis bocagei; assembly: GCF_964188305.1. Classification (NCBI taxonomy): domain Eukaryota; kingdom Metazoa; phylum Chordata; class Lepidosauria; order Squamata; family Lacertidae; genus Podarcis; species Podarcis bocagei. The sequence goes on along the minus strand of NC_138135.1, from coordinate 38,434,268 downwards.
TTCCTCCGATGTCAGTTCCCTGACATCCACCTCCCCTCCAGGGCCCCCTTCCCCCCCGCCCATACTCTCTCCTCTGGGCGGTGAGGAGTTAAAACCCCGAAAAGAATCCTCTTCATCTTCCGACGTCTCGAACATTTCTCTCCATCGGTCTTCGTTCCGGCTCGCTGAATCCTCCTCCTCCTCGGAATCAAAGAACCCCTCCAACTCTTCTTCTTCGTCGGTGGTGGCAAAGTATTCCCTCCGGAACCTCGCCACTGGCTGAGGTTTACGTGGGAATCTCTGATGAAAAGTTTCTATTAAAACCTCGTCATCTACCTCCTCTGCCATGACCCAGGTGTTTTCCGACTCCGGCTCCCCTTCCCACATCACCAAATACTCTACTTGATCTCCCTTCCACCTGGAATCGAGAATCTCCGCTACATGGTAGCTGTGTTCCTTCTCCTCCATTGCTGGTCCCCTATTGACCCTCCCTTCTCTGTCCCCTTTATACGTTGACAGCAACGACCTGTGGAAAACTGGGTGCAGCTTCATGTGGTTCGGTAACCGGAGTCTGAAAGCCACTGGGTTGACCTGCTGCGTGACTTCAAATGGGCCCAGCCTTTTGGGTCTTAACTTCTTACAACCCCCTTTGAATGGTAACCCTTGGGTTGATAGCCACACCTGGTCCCCCACCCTAATGCTTTCACCTTCCCTTCTGTTTTTGTCTGCCTGCCTCTTATATTCCTCCTTAGCCCTGTTTAAGTTAAGTTGGAGCTGGCGATGGATCGCTTCCATTTCTTCAACGAACTGTTCTGCAGCTGGAACGCTCCAGTTCTCCCCTTCCCCCCCTGGGAAGGCTCGGGGATGGCACCCATGATTAGCCAAAAAGGGGCTCATCCCCGTGGACACGTTCTCTGCATTGTTGTAGGCAAATTCTGCCAACGCCAGCTTCTCCACCCAATCATTCTCTCTGTCATTCACATAACACCTCAAATATTGCTGGAGGACACCATTAGCTCTTTCCGCCTGCCCGTTGGTTTCTGGATGCCGGGCAGTTGAGAAATTAACCTCTACATGCAGTAAGCTCATGAGCTTCCTCCAGAACCTGGAAGTAAATTGTTTCCCTCGGTCTGAAACCACCCTCAAGGGGGCGCCATGCAACCTAAACACATTTTCTACAAACAATTTAGCGGTTTCTTCTGCTGTGACCGCATGTGAGCAGGCTATAAAGTGGGCCATTTTGGTTAACAGGTCTACCACAACCATTATGGCTGTTTTCCCTCTGGACCTTGGCAGATCAGTCATGAAATCTATTGCCACTGTTTCCCATGGTCTTTCAGGTGTGGGTAGTGGTTCTAATAAACCTGCCGGTGCCCGCCTCTCCCCCTTGGCTCGTTGGCATTGGTCACACCCTCTCACATACTCCCGCACATCTTCCCTGACCTTGGGCCACCAAAATTCCCTGGTAACCAGCCACATGGTTTTGTGTTGCCCAAAATGCCCTGCTGTTGGGCTATCGTGCAGTTGCTTGAGTACCTTCTCCCTCAATTCACCTTCAGGTATATATAACGCTCCCTTGTAGTACAACGCCCCGTTTCTCTCCTCAAAACCCCCGGGTTTGTCTCCCTCCCTCCTGAGACCCCTGAGTTTGTCCTGGGCGTATTCATCATGCACCGTTCCTTCTACCAATTCCCTTTGCCCCACCAATGCCGCCCCACACACCCAGCGGTCCTCTGGAATGACATGGGTCTCTTCGGGTGCTCCCTCCCCCTCCAAATATTCAGGTTTGCGTGAGAGAGCGTCCGCCCTAACGTTCTCTGGGCCTGGCACGTAACAAATCTCAAAGTTAAATTTGGAGAACTCCTGGGCCCATCTCAACTGCCGTTGGTTGAGCACTCGCGCAGTTCTCCAATACTCTAGATTCTTATGGTCCGTGCACACTTGCACCTTATGTTGTGCACCAATTAGCAGGTGCCTCCATCTCCGGAAAGCCTCATGAATGGCAAGAAGTTCCCGGTCGTACACCGTGTAGTTCCTCTCGGATTTGTTCAACTTTCGCGAAAAGAAGGCACACGGTCGCCACTCTGACTCCTCCTTCCCTGGCTGCAGAAGAAGAAGCACCGCCCCTATGGCTCTGTCAGATGCGTCTGTTTCGACCCTCAGCTTTTTTTGTAAATCCACATGCAGAAGTTGTCCTTCAGAGGCGAAGGCCCTTTTCAGTTCCTCAAACGCTCGCTCCGCCTCTGCAGTCCAAACAAACTTCTTTTTACTGCTGAGACAGTCCGTAATGGGCGCCGTCAGGTGGGCGAAGTTTCGGATGAACTTACGATAAAAGTTTCCAAACCCTAGGAACCTCTGCACATCCTTCTTGGTTTTGGGTGTTTTCCATTCCAGCACTGCCTGAACCTTGCCGGGATCCATGGCCAATCCCTTGTCTGACAGGAGATACCCCAGGAATTCCACCTCCTTGGTATGAAACTGACACTTCTCCAGTTTCACCCACAGCCTGTTGGCTTGCAGCCTGCTCAACACTTCTCTGACGTCTCTCACATGTTGCTCCTCATTCTCCGAATACACCAACACATCATCTAGGAAGGCCACGCAATTCTTGTAGAGCAAAGGACCCAGTACGTGGTTCATAAACGATTGAAAGCACGCTGAGCCTGCTTGTAATCCAAAAGGCATAACGAGATATTCAAATGCCCCCAAAGGGGTGAACATGGTGGTTTTCCATTCATCCCCTTTCCTTATACGTATCAGGTTGTACGCCCCCCTTAGATCCAGCTTTGTAAAAATCTTTCCCTTCCGCACCCTGGTCAAAATATCATCAATCCTGGGCATAGGGAAAGCCACTGGTTCTGTCACTGCATTTAACCGCCTGAAATCACATACAAGTCTCGGCTTGTCCGTGTGCTTTTTATCCACAAAAAACACTGGGCTACCCCCCGCTGCTTTGGACTCTCTGATGAAGCCTCTCTTCAGGTTCTTGTCAATGAACTCTCGCAACTCCTGCATTTCTCTGTCTGACATGGCATACAACTTGCCTACAGGAAGCTGTGCTCCAGGGAGTAAATTGATCTGGCAATCAAAGGGCCTATGCGGGGGTAGTTGGTCAGCTTCCTTCTCGCTGAACACGTCGCTGAGATCTGCATACTGTGGTGGTACTTTCACCTTCTCCATTACTTCCGTCCCTGCTAGGGTGGCTTGGGCCCCTGCTGAACCCTTTTCCCCTTTGCAGTGTTCTAAGCAATGTGCTGAACCAAAGGAAACCACTCTTTGATGCCAGCCCACCAGCGGATCATGTAACGCTAGCCAGCTCATTCCCAAAATAATGGGAGCGCCTCCCAAGGTGGCCACATTAAACGCTATCAGTTCTGTGTGCCTTGCCACCCTCATTATCATTGGGACGGTCTGCCAGCTGACTCCTCCTCCCAACAACTCCCTGCCATCGATCGTGGTCACCTGCAGGGGGTTGCTTAAAGGGATCGTCTGTATCTGGTGTTCAGCAGCAAACTCCTTGCTCATAAAATTGCAGGAGCTGCCTGAGTCCAACAGCGCCTTTATTTTTAGGGGGTGTCCATTTTGCAGCTCTAGCGACACTTCAATCACTAGAGCAGGTTGAGGAGCTTCTGGCACGGGCACTTTCACTGCTCTTTGGCCTGGCTGCAGTGCCCCGACTGTGGCAACCAGGCGTTGGCTTTTACCTGCTCCGTTTCTCCCTGCTCTCCTCCCTCAACAGCTCCCACCATCCCTTGCCATTCCTTCCTCTGGGGGCAGACTCTGGCAAAGTGGCCTGGCTGTTGGCAGAGATAGCATTTCCGGGCGCCCTTTCCCTCCTTCTTAGCCCCCTCACTGGGTTTTGAAACTGCGCGCGCGCGCGCTGTTCCGATTTCCATCGGCTCTGCCGGCGGGAAAGCTGGCTCAGGAATGTCTGGAATGCGGAACTCCTTCCAACGTTCCCCTTTCCCTTCCCGCCTCTCCAAAGCTCTAGCCTCCTGGCGCGCGCCTATGGTCAGCGCAGATTTAGTCAGCTGATCCATGGAATCCGCCCTAGGACCCCGGGACAGTTCGTCTTTCACGGCCGAAGCCAGGCCTTCTTCAAATAGCATTTGAATGGGTGCCGCCGATAAGTCCCACCCCAATCTGTGAACCAGCATAGTGAACTCAGTCCAGTACTCACGGACAGATCGGCTTCCCTGCTTGCAAGCCATTAGCTGTCTGCGCACCACTCCCTCCTCAATATCGCTAGAAAACATGAGATCTATTGCACGAAAGAACTTCATGGTGTCCTTTAGGACGTCGTTGTGCGTTGCCATCAGGGGCCTAACCCAGTCTCTCGCCCCCCTCTCAAGATGCCCAATCACGAAAGCCACTCGCGATTCCTCGTCAGGGAATTCATCAAACTGCACATTGAGGGCATATTGCATCTCTGTTCTAAAGGCATGATAGTCCTTGGGGCCCCCCCCAAATTTCTGCACCAATCCTGGTACCTTTCTGGGGAACTGGGTGGCTCTCCCCTTCTTGTCTGCATCCTGAGCCCTTCTCTCCTCAAGCCTCGCCGTCTGCAGCGCAAGTTGGACTTCCAACGCTCGGTATCTTTCTTCCAAGCTTGGACCAGCTCCAACCCCTGCTCCCCCGGTTCCGGCTGGGTCGCTCATGATGCTTTCTCCTGCACAGGCAGCGTACAGAGACTGTCAGACTGCTGTGATGGGATGATTAGCTGCTTGTGCGTAAAATCGTGCTCCCTCAGAGTTTGTGCGGCTCCACAAACCTCTGTGTGTGACAGAGCTCCTCAAACATGTCTGCTCTAATCACTCGTAGAGTCTGACAGTGGCTGTCTGCGGAAGCGCTTCCAGCATAGAAGCTCCTTAACGGAAACGCGTCTCCTGGACTCACGACGTGGCAGCTTCCGGCGAAGCATGGGTCTCCCTATGGGCGCTTCTGACACCTCCCCGCTGTTCTCGCTGGACGTGTCCCTCATCCCTCCCTCTTCCCTGCTAGTTCCTGCTTTGGCTGCTGCGTCTCTCTCAGCATTCATGAGATCCTCCTCCAGAGTACCCTCTCTCCCCCTGCTGGTCCCTGCTTTCGCTGCTGACTCCCTCCCAGCTTCTGTGAGTACTTCCACCTCCCCTTCCTCCGATGTCAGTTCCCTGACATCCGGTATGGGGGAGTCTAGTGGTGCTGGGCAAGAGGAACAAGGAAGGTGGAGAAGAAGAGAGGAGGTGGCTTAGGACCAGGCACAGTGATGTTTCTGTGTTGGAGGAGAACAGTGGATGATCTATGGGGCTGAGAATCAGGGTGAGATTTTATAAACTTAGAGAAACAATGAGGGCTGCCTGGGGAGCCATTTTGGAAAGGATGGGGAGGAGAGATTTCAATAGGCGAGGGAGAGATTTATAGCAAGGTTCAAAGGCTCCCAGCTGGATATATTGAAAAACAGCAGTGTTAAGAGCATTTGTTGTGGGTTATTTTCTTCTACAGCAGAATAAATATAGGAATGTACAACCAGGCACTGTTTTAGAACAAAATAAATACTATAAAACAAAGGGAGTGGCGCCTTTGGCATTTGTATTGAGTGCAGGGGCCCATTTAATTGTTATAACAATAGTCTTCCCCCGCCCAAGCTGCATTTAGTAATAGATAAATAAAAAGGTGGGAAATCAATCATGTATCTCTTGACATAACATATAGTTTTGCCCTCAGATCGCTACTAGCAGGGAAAAAGACCATCCTGTAAGCTTTAAAACACCACACAGATTAAAAGCAGGGTGTAAATCATTCTCCGAGCCCAGTGAGAATTAAAGCTTGTTTAACAAGAGAAATAATTCTTGGAAACTCTTTTGGTTTAATGATTTGGAAGTCAAAAACATGGCAGAAGACCACCCCAGAGGTGCAATGGTACAAAATGAAAGGGGAGCCAAGCCTGAATTTATCAGAAGACATTTTTCGGAGATTTCATTTTCACAAGTCCAGTCACTTTGCAGATTTTTCACTGGAAACATTACTTTTGTGACAGTGCCTTCCTCCATGCTCTAGAACTGTGCTAGGTCAAGAGCATAAGGTCAAACAGATTCCTCACTGGCCTTGCAGACAACTTCATTGTCCAGAAAGTGAGAGAAGCAACAAGAGGAACAGCCATTTTAGATCTGGTCCTAACCAATGTTGATGACCTGGTTAGTGGGGTAGAAGTGGAAGGATCATTAGGCGCGAGTGATCATGCTCTTCTGAAGTTTACTATACAGCGGAAAGGAGCAGCCAAGCATACTAGGACTCAATTTCTTGACTTTAAGAAAGCCGACTTCATAAAACTTAGGGAAGTGCTGGGTGAGATCCCATGGACAGCAATACTAAAAGGAAAGGGAGTTCATGATGGCTGGGAGTTTGTTAAGAGGGAGATAGTAAAAGCACAACGTCAGGCAATACCAATGAGACGGAAACATGGAAGGTGCCTAAAGAAGCCTGGGTGGCTATCTAAAGAACTTTTAACTGAATTAAGATTAAAAAAGGATGTGTACAAAAAATGGAAAAGGGGGGAAACCACCAAAGAGGAATTCAAACAAATAGCCAGCACGTGTAGACACAAAGTCAGAAAAGCTAAAGCTCAGAATGAACTCAGGCTTGCTAGAGAGGTTAAAAGCAACAAAAAAGGCTTTTATGGGTATGTTCGTAGCAAAAGGAAGAACAAAGAAACAGTGGGGTCACTCAGAGGAGAAGATGGTGAAATGCAAACAGGGGACACAGAAAGGGCTGAACTCCTCAATGCCTTCTTTGCCTCAGTCTTCTCCGATAAAGAAAACAATGCCCGACCTGAAGAATTTGGAGCAAATGATTCAGCAAAGGAAACACAGCCCAGAATAACTAAGGAGACAGTACAAGAATATTTGGCTAGTTTAGATGTATTCAAGTCTCCAGGGCCAGATGAACTGCATCCAAGAGTATTAAAAGAACTGGCAGATGTGATCTCAGAACCACTGGCAGTCATCTTCGAGAAATCCTGGAGAACAGGCGAAGTCCCGGCAGACTGGAGGAGGGCAAATGTTGTCCCTATTTTCAAAAAGGGGAAAAGAGAGGACCCAAATAATTACCGCCCAGTCAGTCTGACATCAATAGCAGGGAAGATTCTGGAGCAGATCATTAAGCAAACAGTCTGTGAGCACCTAGAAAGGAATGCTGTGATCACCAATAGTCAGCATGGATTTCTGAAAAATAAGTCATGTCAGACTAACCTGATTTCATTTTTTGACAGAATTACAAGCCTGGTAGATGAAGGGAACTCAGTGGATATAGCCTACCTTGATTTCAGTAAGGCATTTGACAAGGTGCCCCATGATATTCTTGTAAAGAAGCTGGTAAAATGCGGTCTTGACTCTGCTACCACTCAGTGGATTTGTAACTGGCTGACTGACCGAACCCAAAGGGTGCTCATCAATGGTTCCTCTTCATCCTGGAGAAGAGTGACTAGTGGGGTGCCACAGGGTTCTGTCTTGGGCCCGGTCTTATTTAACATCTTTATCAACGACTTGGATGATGGACTCAAGGGCATCCTGATCAAATTTGCAGATGACACCAAACTGGGAGGGGTGGCTAACACCCCAGAGGACAGGATCACACTTCAAAACGACCTTGACAGATTAGAGAACTGGGCAAAAACAAACAAAATGAATTTTAACAGGGAGAAATGTAAAGTATTGCACTTGGGCAAAAAAAATGAGAGGCACAAATACAAGATGGGTGACACCTGGCTTGAGAGCAGTACATGTGAAAAGGATCTAGGAGTCTTGGTTGACCACAAACTTGACATGAGCCAACAGTGTGACGCAGCAGCTAAAAAAGCCAATGCAATTCTGGGCTGCATCAATAGGAGTATAGCATCTAGATCAAGGGAAGTAATAGTGCCACTGTATTCTGCTCTGGTCAGACCACACCTGGAGTACTGTGTCCAGTTCTGGGCACCACAATTCAAGAAGGACACTGACAAACTGGAACGTGTCCAGAGGAGGGCAACCAAAATGGTCAAAGGCCTGGAAACGATGCCTTATGAGGAACGGCTAAGGGAGCTGGGCATGTTTAGCCTGGAGAAGAGAAGGTTAAGGGGTGATATGATAGCCATGTTCAAATATATAAAAGGATGTCACATAGAGGAGGGAGAAAGGTTGTTTTCTGCTGCTCCAGAGAAGCGGACACGGAGCAATGGATCCAAACTACAAGAAAGAAGATTCCACCTAAACATTAGGAAGAACTTCCTGACAGTAAGAGCTGTTCGACAGTGGAATTTGCTGCCAAGGAGTGTGGTGGAGTCTCCTACTTTGGAGGTCTTTAAGCAGAGGCTTGACAACCATATGTCAGGAGTGCTCTGATGGTGTTTCCTGCTTGGCAGGGGGTTGGACTCGATGGCCCTTGTGGTCTCTTCCAACTCTATGATTCTATGATTCTATGATTCTAGGTCTGGACTGAATTGTTCAAATTGGTGGCCATGCTGCCAGCACACTTGCTACTTCCACTGACACTTGAAGTGACGGCAAACCCTAACCAACCCAAACTCTTAGGAAAAATGAAAGAAGCTGCTCCCTCTTGAGAAATTGGTTGAAATGGTTCCCCCAGTTTCTCTGCCCACAAATAGGTGGAGAATTTTCAGATCTCATCTGCAGATAGCTCTAAACGAAAGTACAATGATTTACATCCTACAGAAATTTGGAAGGATGAATTTGCTGTGACTTTTTATTTGCAGGTCTAAAATTGCAGTGGTATAAAATTGTGGGCATTTGTACATCCCATAGCTAAAACCCCTCACTTCATATTATATCTGCTATAATATCTGATGATATTAAAGAATGTGATTTTTCTTCTGTTTTCACTGATGAAGACATAGTGCAAAGACAGATGAAGACAAATTACTCCAAACTCTGGTATAAGGCAGCTATTTATGTCTCTTAAACTATATGTAGGAGTGATGATAACGACCAAGACCTTGTTTCTGTTAAATACAAAATATGACAGCTGAATAATTTACTATTGATCATTGTGGGATTATTAATGCATTTTGTTGAACAGGTGTCTTACTTTTTTTGGAAGCGGTAAATAATGAGCGGCTCCAAACAGCACAATAAATCATAGTAATGTCTCCATGATTCAGTCATTTCATGTTAAATTGGCAAAGAGCTGCTAACTCCCGTTTCCCAGTTCTGTGGCTGCAAGATGCAAATTTCTTCCCAAATGGTTTTTGCCTTGGAAATTGTAATAGAACACTTGACTTTGTTCCCAAAGTTGTTATAAGCATCCCTCCTGAGAGATGTGTCCAGTGAATTCTGGGTCTGTAAGTGCCAATAGGGGGTGAAGATTAGTGTATAATATCACTAATGGAGGACCTGTTAGATAGAAGCTGGTTCACAATACCCGCACACTTACAGCATGCTACAGTTCCATGCAAGTGCTGCTTCTGAAAACTCAGTTATGGCCCCACGCGCTTGGATCCTGGTTAGCTTGCACATCCAGACCATTCAGACATTTTCTCCATCCTCCAAGAATAGGATTTGCCCACATTCTTCATCTTGCACAATTAAATTAACTTTTATTTCTTTTCTTACATTTATATCCCACCTTTCTCCCGTCATGGAACCTAAGGTGGTATATATGCAGTTCTCAGGGGGTCACCTGACCAGAGACAGATCTGCTTAGCTTCAGCAAGGTTGTGTGCCCTCATGTGCCTTCAGAAGAGGGATGGGGTGGGGGAAATTCAATTCAGCTCACATTTAAAGGCAAACCCACCTAATTTGCACTTTCTGAAACAATATACAAACTGAAACACAGCCATCCTTTGACATGTAAATTTCCCTGAATTTTGCAATGCAGTTCTCCAGCCAAGTAATGGGTACCAAAAAAGTGCACACTAGGATAAAGTGTTCATAAAAATGCAGATGAATGCATACACAGAGATGCATTATATTTCAAAAGTGTGAATATTAGGCAAAAATGAATACAAACATGTATATTAAAATAAATTTGCAGTAAACTCATGATTTTTTATGAGGACATTTTTTTTAACTAACTGAAATTTGAAGAGCTGAACTTAAGCCTGGAATAATGAGAAACTTGGAGAAACTGAAACTGCCAGAGTTGCCCATCCCTGCTTAAGATCATACTCTGGGAACTGATAAATGCCTATCATACTGATAGGCATCAGTAATTATTGCACAATTCTGATTTATTGTATAACTTTTAATCATTTTATTTTCCAAAACATCCGTTTGCCAGTTCATTCAGCACTTTTTATCTGATACCTTAAACTCATTATCAGTATGATGCTCTGATCTGTCAGTTTCATATAAACATGTTAACCCATCTTGTCTAAGTGCAGGTAGATGGGCGGGGTATAAATAATAAATTATTGTTCTTGTTCTTGTTGTTATTGTTGTTGTTGTTATTATTATTATTATTATTATTATTATTATTATTATTATTCATTATCTCTAGTCTTTCAACCAGATTTGTGAATCTTGCTAAATAGCCCTTGTGTGAACGAAACAAATTCCAGTATACAAGCACCAAGTAACATTCTAAATTAAATGATATCAACGAAAGCTGAAATGCTACAAAATGCTAATAAAATCAGGCTTTCTGATGATCTAATATTCCATCCTAGGACCTCAGTGGGTACTCCTAAGATTTGCACTAAAGAATTCATCCCTATAGTACCCTGTGGCCTTCATTCACAACAAAATTTAGATGCTTGATCTTGGAATCAGGTGGAACTACAGTCTTAGTAACAAGCCAATCTGCTTCACTGTAGCCACTCAGGGGTTGGATGGGAGGGACACACACAAAAGGTTTGCATCAAGAGAAATTCTCAGTTGCAGAAAGGACAGGTAGGCATCACACTAAAGGCAAATCAAATAGCGATTTTTCAGTTGCTGTTTATTTAAGCTTTGCACTCATCCACAATTTTGAATGCTGGGACCTAGAAACAAATTGAGACATCAATCAGTTGCTCTTCTCTCCTCAAAAGAGCCGGACCAATTAGCTGAATACTTTAGAAGAAGCTGTAGCAGAATATAGCTTAAAAACTTATTTGATCAAGCAAATATCTACTATCTGGCATGTTTGATATTCCACTGAAGAAGACATCATACTGAACAACTCATCTGTACCATGATTATTAGGATAAATCGTTAGCAAAAACATGTGGATAATGGAAACTTCAAAAGCTCAAATCTAATATGATAAATGATGCCAAATACTGTGCATTAGTTTACTTAAGTTAGGTTTTAATGTTTTTAAAATGAATGAAACAATATATCTGCGCTGGAGTCACATTATCATAAATGTATTTGCTAAAACAGAAGACATAAATTGCACTTAAATTCAGTAATGTACAGTGGTATGCTTGAATGTTTCTTTGTGATTAAATGTGAACAATTGCTCCTTAAGGTAAAGGTCTGTGTATGTGTGATTAATCAGATTGGAATGACAGTGCGGACAGCTCATGCCATGCCTAGTTATCAGAATGATTGATTTTAGTCTATGCGGCTGGGTGAGAAAATATCTGTTAATAACTACAGCAGCAAAACTCCTGATGTCACTGATAGCTCAAATCACTTTGCACATTCTGTATTATCTGGCTCATTTGCAGACACGGGGAATACAAAATGATGTATTGGATTGCAAAATTATAACAAAAAAGTCACACAGATTTATGCAAGAGCAATGACTGTGTGCTGTATGTATAGAGCAAGTTGAAAATTGCTGCTGTTGTAGCTGTCATGGGCAGATTATTTTCTTTGGGATGTGTGAAGAATATACTGTCAGGCTTTTATCCCGCTAATGAGTTTTTGGTGCTGTAACACTCTTCCAGCTTGTAGTCTGATGTTCCTCAGTATTAAGGAACATGAGTACAATCCAATAAGGACCTCTTGTGCATGTTCCAGTGAAATGAATGGGAACATAAAACTCCATTCGTTCTGCCAACCTTATTAGTGGGCGACTTATTTGGTGGGTTTTGTACCTGGTGTGAAAAGAAGTGCTTGAATTGTGGGGGCAGTAATAATAATAAAAAGCCCCACCTCTCACTACACCCAATTTTAGCTAAATAATGCACCTTGTAGCGTGTGTTTTTTAAAAAGAGTAAATGGGAGATTTTTAATAAAAGGCAGGTAGTCCCAGCTCCCTCTGTCCCCATGTAATTTAAACCCTGGATCACATCTGCAATTATATCCACACCTCACCTAGACAGCCTTGTGAATTGACCTGCCCTTGAGATCATCATATTGACTCAACCTTGCTGTCACCACCGCACTGCAGTTGCAGAGTCATCTGACAGCGCTGCAGAGATCACTGTGGATCACTGCGGAGTGCTTTGCTGAGTTTAGAAGGTCTACCTTCAGGCAACAGGTACAGGAGGCAGGTCAGTTTGTTTCCATTTTTATAGGTGGATTTTATATTTTAAGGATCATACAAAATTGAGTGGTTGTTTTGCCCAAGCCTGTTGCAAAGATCAGTCTTGACCTACCGTACTTGATCTTAAGAAGCGATTGTCCAAATTTCATTTCAAGTCCAAACAGGCTAGTGGAGCACACTTGTGCACAGCAACATCACAACACCAGAACAATCACAGGTAGAGTGAGGCTCAGACATCAATAGGACTTTTCAGCCATTGGGTATTTGCCGAGGGCACAAAAATTTCCAGTAACTCTGTGAATGAGCTCTCCATTCTCTTTAGTTATTCTCTCTCTCTCTCTGTTTGTCAAGAGCCCTTCTGCCCATTGAATCAGAGCCACCACTGGTTGCATCTCTCATCTTTGCTACAAGCATTGTGTTGTTTTTTATATGTATCTGTTCAGTCTGAGAACCAATATATACAGTATGCAATTTTTGTCCTTGAAGACAGCCAAGAAAGGGGAAGGCCTTTCTCATTATTGCAGAAGCTTCTAAAAAGAGGACAGGGATTTTATAGGAGGTGTGATCCAGTCAATTTTTGGTCTTATAAATAAAATTATCTTCAGCATTTTTCAGCATGGTGTGGTTATTTTCCCCCTCTCTGTATGATTCATATTTCAGACTATATTTTTGACAACCTATTTCGTGCTTCATTGACCACAAAGGTTTGAAATTTTCATCCATATTGGAACAGTAGAGCCAAATTTGTTATGATAAATGGGCAAGTAGGTTTCTTTAATAGATTGCTGCTGGTTAATTCGAGATCTGTATTTTTATTTTTTTTAGGTCCATTGCACTTACTTTTTTTGGGTCAAAAACAATGTGATCAAAAGAGACAAAGAGATCAAGGTGGAACACTGCTTAAGGTATCCTTGTCATGGTGCAAAGATTACCAGGGAATGAGAAGAAAGAAATAGGATTCATGGGCAAAGGGTAATAGCCTTCATGTTGCTTATTCATATTGCGTAAGTCAAAAACATCCATCACTTCCTATTGCAATAGGGCATAACCAATATACAGTCCTGGACTACAGTACAGCATTTTCTATAATAGTAGCATTTCAGAAACTACAAGAAAAGGTTTCTTTATTTCTTTGCATTCCCTGGGAGCCTTCCAGCAAGGCTGAGACTCACTTGGTTTCAGAGATGGCACTACACAAAGCCTTTCAGACCCTTTCCTGGTTCTTCTGTGTAGTAAAATGCACATCCTTAAGAATTGCATTAATGATTTTTGATTATTTTGAAACAGTTTGTTATGCCAATTCATAAGCTTCTTCTAATGGTGATCATGATTTAAATTCATAGCTGCATAATTTGTTAATGCTTTGTTTTACTTATTTAGAAAGATTAATGGACCATTTAATCAGAAGACTAAAATTATCAATAAAATGCAGATAATATCAGGAAAATGGTAAAATAACATAAAAGAATTATCATTAAAAGTGGATAAAACAGTATAACATCTAAAAACAAAAAGAATTAACTAAATTATATATCCGAGTAGGCTTCGAAAACTATATAGTGAGTGATTAATATGAGTTGGCAGTTTCAAAGTACAGTGGTCTACTAAGACCCCCAGGTCCGTTTTACTTGTACTACTGGTGAGCCAGGTGTTCCCATCTTATATTTGTGCAGTTGGTTATTCCTGTCTACATGTAGAACCTTACATTTGTCTCTGTTTGATTTCATTTTCTTTGTTTGGGCCTAGTTCTCCAATCTGTTAAGGTCATATTGAATTCTGGTTCCATCTTCTGTAGCATTAGCTCCCCCTCCCAGTTTGGTGTCATCTGCAAATTTGACACCAAACTGGGAGGGTTAGCTAATGCTGCAGAATACAGAATTGCAGAAGTCAATTTTCAATAAGCATCCTAATATTCTGTGCCTTAAACTGCTCTCAGCCCTAGACTGCCTTGACAACTTTACATGGGCTATTCTGGTTTCTAAAATTTGGAACACTTTCTATCCTCCATAGGCTCAGTTGTCATCAGTATTCTGTCAGCTCACAGGTTCTTGTCATATAGTTTTGCATTTAAAACCATTTTCTTTTAATTTAAATTTCTATACTTCAAATGTGAAATGCTAGTAATACACTTCATTTTTCCAGGATCAGCTTAGATGCACCCTACAAAACTCGACTCTGAGCTTTGAAATCTGTCTCAGTTCAGAAAAGAAAAATTACCAGTTATAGTCTAAACAAACCTTTTGTCCTTATGAGGTATAAGATTGACTTTCCAAGTTAAAGTACTTAATTTTATTAATAAAAAGCTTTCTTTGCAGCCCCTGCATATTACTTCAGAGAGGTCCCACTGAAGTGAGGCTACTTTTTGTGAAGATGGCCTTAGGGTCTTGCCTTTGATGGAGTCAGAATTTCATCCATCATTGAGTTTAGTATTTAAAATTATATTTTTCTCTGTTTCCATTTGATTGCCCTTTCAGTTCATTTGCATTTAGACAAGCATGGATGGAAGCTCCCATACTGTGAATATGAATAACATCTTCAACAACTGACAGGAATTAAAATATGTCATTAGCTTTGATAGTTGTCCTAGTTGTAAAGATGTACATTGTATCTATTCATTAATGAGCTTATATACCTTTTAGGGAAGAGTCTAATTAAAATCCTTAGGTTATGTTCGTCAAAACAGTCATACCACACTTTTCAGTGTAAGAAAGCCTGAACCGTTTAATGAATAGAGCACTCAATTTCAATAGAAGGAGGTGATTCAAAGGTAATTTCAATATCTTATACATTTAATTATTCTGGATTACATAGCAATTGGTTGAGTGTAAGATTATCAGTGCAAAAAAGAAATATCACTTTTGAATGTTGTAAAGATGTTATAGCCACCAGATTTCCAGTTCAATTTCATATGAATTGTCACTGGCAGAACCAGAAACATTTGTTATAGGCAGTTCTTCTGGAAAGATCTATTGGAACATTAGGCCAACAGCCAAAGTGTCAAACAGGAATCCCCCAGCATCCCCTTCTGAAACTCCCCTTCAGATAAAAATAAGAACCACAATGAAAATGGTGTTTCTCTATCCCATCCTAGCCAGTGGCTCAGAAGGATCTCATGTTATCAGAGGCCATAAACAAATCCAACAGAACTAAAAGGGGACAGTCTAGTTCCAAGGATAGATCCATCAAGGCCATGAAAGGGACTTGTGCTGGGCACAGAGGCCAGGAATAGGAGGTCATGTTCCACTAGCAGGCCAGGAAAGTCAGGTTAAGCTAAGGTCAGATTCCAGAAAAATAAGGTCAGACAAAAAAGAGGGTAAGTCCTCATAAGCAAGGTTAAGGAAGTGGTGGTTAAGATCCAAAATGAAAGCAATGTGGTTAGCATCTTGAATAGCTCCAAGTGGAGCCTAAGCTGAAAATCAAGCAAAGTGCTTACTGTGGCCCTGCAAACTGGAGTCGTGGAAAGTTGAAGAATGTACTGTGGCATCCAGACTGGAGAGACACTGACTTCATGGGGGTCCTCTGAACCTTTTGGGAGAGCGCTTCTGAGGAAACTTCTCCTCTCAGTCCGAGATATCCTCTGAATCTATGATCCCTTCCCCTGAGGATCTTTTTTAAAAAAAACATTATTTGTTTTAATATTAAATTTAAGAAGGAAGAAAAACAAATAAAAGACGAAATGCCCTCCCCCAACCAGAACAAGGCGGATAGCTGAGCATACACTGCCCATCTCAGTGCAACCCCTTCCAGAAAGCAGCCCTCTTGGCCCTGTAACTGCTGTTACCACCAGCATGAGTTTGGTGGGCTAGTAGGGAATGCCCCCATGGATTTCATCAACCCTCCCCATGTTAAAAACCCTCTCCTGGTCCCATCACCCACTCTGCCACCAGAGGTGTGCAGACAGTGACCTAGTGGTTCCAGCATCCTCCACACACCCACCCGGCTCTGATGCCTGCTTCCACTACCAGGGGAACCAGGGAATGCCCCCTCATTCAGAAATCTGATCTACATTTAATCAGCCATCACCATTACCACTCACCCATGGAAAACTATTGTCCCCTCTCCTCTGTGTCATGTCAATAACAGAAGGGACTGAGGTGGGGGGCATGCATCCAAAGCTGGCATCCATTTAAAATTGAATGGGGTAACCTATGAGATGCCTAGCCAGATTTTTGAGCAGTATATTATTGGGAGCCTTGACTTGGCATCAGAGGTACTGAGAGGTGCAGTGGTATCTGCAGTTGCTGCACTGGTGACCCCAAGATACCCAACTTTGCATTTAGTTAGTTAGATAATCAATTTATTTATTAATTTTGTATACTACCCTACATCCATAGATCTTAGGGTGATTCACAACATTTAAAAAGGCATCGGATATCACTCAGCCAAAGGCCTGGTTGAATAATCTAGTGATAGCACTATGCAATATTTGAAGCTTGATTTATTCTTTAAACATTTTTTGAAATTTCATACAAATGCTTTTAAAGACCAAGCACAGAAAATCGTGCCCCCTGAATGAATGTAAAAATATTTTAGTCGTAAGGATATTTATATCTAAAGGTGCGGGGCCAGCGCCATAGAATAATCCCACACCCTTGAAACTTTGATTTCTCCTAGAGGAAGAACTGAAATTATATATGTTGATTTTCTTGCTGGATTAGTAAGACTCTCAACGTTTTAAAATAGCAATCCTAGGGAGTTAAGTGAGTGGAGAGTTCATCACAGAAGAAGCATCATTCCTGAAGCACTACTGGAATTGTACTGACCTAGATGGAAGGTGGGAGTTGTGTAGTTCTTACCTTTTTTCCTGTTCTTGCTTGTTTTTCTTTTAACAAATTTCCTTTTCAGTGGATTTTTATTTTTTATTTTTTGCAATGGATGGAAAAATAATTATGCCAGATTGATGGCTGGTGGATTCCCTCTCTCACGTTCTGGGAACATGTTCAATCTACTACTGGTGTGCCCCCAAAAATGCCCAGTTCAGGACCCACTTCCCTCGGAACACTGAAGGTTGCTCAGCAATGGTGGTGGAGCTTTCCATGATCACATCACAAACGCCTCCAAATGTAGACCTCCTTCTCCAACTGCACAGAGAGAGAGAGAGAGAGAGAGAGAGAGAGAGAGAGAGAGAGAGAGATTCACAACATCCCACTGTCCCCAGCTGCTTCCAAAGGCAGCATAGGATCACTCCTTTTGGAGTGTCATAAAAAGGTTAAGGGTAAAGGGACCACTGACCATTAGGTCCAGTCGTGACCGACTCTGGGGTTGCTGCGCTCATCTCGCTTTATTGGCTGAGGGAGCCGGTGTGCAGCTTCCGGGTCATGTGGCCAGCATGACTAAGCCGCTTCTGGCGAACCAGTGTCATACCTTTGGTTAAATGCATCTATCTCATGAGGGTTGTCCACAAAGACCGAACAAGGTCAATTCTGGAGGGGGAACATTCCTGAAAATGCAGGAAATTAATTTTATATATTTTTTATTCAGCTTTTGTAGCTCAAAGCTTGATATGCAAAACAAAACAAAAACCCTTTTGATTCTGTTTAGACTTGAAATTGTTATAACCAGTGCTATTTTTCTAGCGAAAGGTACAGTGGTACCTCGCAAGACGAATGCCTCACAAGACAAAAAACTCGCTAGACGAAAGGTTTTTTCGGCCGCGATTTGCCTCGCAAGACGAATTTCCCTATGGGCTTGCTTCACAAGACGAAAACGTCTTGCGACTTTGTTAAGCCGTTTAAACCGTGCTTCGCAAGACGGAAAATTCGCTAGACGGCAAAAATTGCGGAATGAATTAATTTCGTCTTGCGGGGCACCACTGTACCAGAACTCACCATGAACACCTCCCTTGTTCTCTTATAATAGCAATGGCATCCACTTGAGAGGTGCCGGAATTGAGGTCCAGCGATTTCCGGCTGAAAAAGAGCCCTGGTTATAATCTTAATATAGGACAATAACGTGATTTTCCACTCTGCTCCAGCTGTTCAGTCAGGCAGATTTTTCTTCAGAGATGACAATGGCCCTCTTTGAGAACAGTCTCATCCTTATCACATGATACCAGGGCGTTCTCTTTACAACTCCAATCACATCCTAATTTTATCTCTAGAATAATTCCTCAGCCACATACAGGCACTGGCACACAGGGACCCTCAGTCTTTGAGAATCTTCTTGGCATTAGGGACAACTGCTCCACATAATACCCTACTGGACTCCAACTCCTATCAGCCTCTACATAACATACATTCCCTTTGAGGGCCACCATACATGACTGGGCATCTGTGATTGACTAGGTGGGTTGCAAGATACGGAGGCCTTGTTTATACTGATCCAACTCTTTCATCTTTCTCTTTTGCCTCTGAAAGTTTTTCACTCCAAAGTAAATTAAAATTCTGCTAAACATTTTTTGTTCCTTACTAATCAAGTGTCTATTTAAAAACAAATTGGCATTTGCTAACAACTTGCCATGTGTGGATGCTGAAATAATGCCTGCTTCTTCTTTTAAGTTGTGTCATATAAAGAGACACAGCTTGATGCACAATTACTTTTGAAAAGAAAGCACAATATTAATTTTATGCTGCTTATGTTCCAGATTCTGTTTCTTTGCTTCAAATTCCATGCAAATTCTATTACTATTAAGCCCACATCATAAATAGAAATCCAATGCCCTCCTATTGCTCACCATGAGAACTGAAAATCAATTCACAACAAGGCATATTTGGAAGGTACTAAGACCTTGTTATGATTAATACAATTATCTACTATTTGTCCATCTGCATGGCAATAAAAAACATGTCTCCTAGCGCCTACTGCAAACAGATATAAGCAAATTATGCAGCTGTGGTGGTAACTCAAGGAATATAGAATTTTATACTTAACAGAAATATATTGCAGCTGGCAGAACACCTACAAGCTCTACCTATTGTACAGGTTGGATATAAGAAAATAGATGTAGCAAACTGAGTGCTATCCAAATTGCAACTGTGTTGAATAGCATGAATATAGAAATCTGCTTCATATCAAGGCAGACTGTTGGTCCATGTATCTCAGTGTTATCTCCGTTGATTGGTAGTGCCCTTCTAGGGCTTCAGACAGGAGTCTTTTCCTGGCCTAACTGGATTGTACCAGAGATTCAAGTGGTACCTTTTCCATGCAAGCTTCTGCTCTACCATTGAGGACCAAACTACACCTGATGTTAACTGTGTAAACATAAGTAAATACCATTTCTTTCTCCCTCTCCCTCCCTCCCTCCCTCTCTCTCTCACTGTCTCTGTCTCTGTCTCTCTCTGTCTCTCTCTCTTTCTCTCTCTCTCTGTGTTGAGCATCACTGGGGTCACAAGGAGAAGGAAGGAAGAGTAGAACCTTTCCCTCTCTGGTTTAGTCCCAGTGAAAATCCCCCCTCCCCAGCCCTGACTCTGGACAGGAGAGGGGAGATTTTACTCAGGACCATAACTGGGAGGGGACTTGAAACTCTCCTACTCTAGTGACCTGACCTGATTCTGCTAGACTCCCCTGCAGCTTCTATTTATATAACAAAAATATGCACATTAATTGCCATGATGTAATTATTATCATATATAGCATGGTCCTGAGTTATGGTTCTATTTTGATGCACATGGGTTGCACACCATGTACGGTGGAACTGCAGCCAATGCAACTCTTATGTGAATTTAGCTGAATGCATGTTGATCTCTCTTGCAGCATTTTGTAGTCTCCATTTTTTAACAGATAGCGCTTAAAAGGACCTGTGCAGGGCATTGCACAGTTATAATGGCACAATAAAGAAAAATGTCCAGTATGTGTAGGTACATTCTGTTATCTTCAAAAAGTCTAGCTTTTTGTGCTTCTTGCATAAATACACATGAAGGTTGCTTAACTGAAACTTGTATTTTTTTGCTTTCTGAAAAAAGTCAGCAGAATAGAAAAGAAGAACAATCTTAAAAGGTCCTTATTGTTGGTGATAGAAGAGAACAGTTTTTTCCTGGTTTATCTGATGAGTGAAATTTTGCTTTAGGAGTTTGAATTGTGTTATTTCGCCTAACTGAAAGTAGAAGATTTTCAGAGAAGGCTGAGCAAAGCTCAAGTATTGTAAAGTATAATAACACCATCCATTCTGAAATTTTTAGAAGGTGCAGGCTGGAAGCTCCCTTGATGTTTGATCCTGCTACCTTGGCACACAAATTGTGCTGCCTCTGTAAGGACATGACTTAAGACTTTCTTCTATTAAAATATACAGGCTTATTCTCTCTTGCTGCTCTCAGTCTCTACTTCATTTGTAGAGAAGGAAAGCTAAAGATTTCTGAGCTGCATGCATTTCAAACTAGGTACTATTGTGAGAATGTTCTTTGGCAGTTTCTTCCATATCTCAGCTCTCTCCTGCTCAGAAATTGGAGGATGGAATCACTGAGAAAATTTGCATTTTACATTTGGATCTCACAGAAAGTTTAGTTTTCTTATAGGACACAGACAGACAGACAGACAGACAGAGGGAGAGACAGACTGAGAAAGCCTATAGATTACATGGGTAATGATTTGGGTATTCTTGGAGGTAAAATATAACCAAGTAATAAAAAAACCCACTGTCACTGCTCTAGAAATCATTTTATGCTTTTTTGTACATGCCATTTCTCTATTTTACTATCTGTCATTCCATACCTTATTCAAATCTTGCTCAGTACTGGAACTGTGCTTTGATTTCTGACTAGGACCAAACAGGTTACTTTCAAGAAGACTTAATTTTCAGGGCTGTGATCAGGGGTTGTCTTCACTGGGCACCTGCTGAACCTGTGCCAGAGGAAGGAGCTCACTACCAACACCGAAGGCTCTTAGTCCTCCTGAGGCTCCTTCTGCTTGCTGTGGTTGCCTGTTCACTTGCTCTCTCTGACAAGCAAGCAATGGCCGGGGTGGGGGTGGGGGGAAGGCATGGAAGTCTCCACTTTCTGGGTGGCCATTCTGAAGAAGAAGGGAAACAGATGGGCAGTGGTGATAGCATCAAGGAGGTGGGTCTACTCACAGAGCCCATTACCAAGCCTCCTCCTCAACCTGAAACCCAACACTACCTTCTTTGCAGCCATAATAGTTGTGTTGGGTTGCTCCAGTCGCAAATAAATGTGTGTCCTGTGTAAGGGCACTTATTTGTGTACATGCAGGTATGGGGAGAGAAATCTGGGCTATAGCACAGCTTGATAGGTTAGAATGTTTTCCCTTTGGGCATTTTTCTGACCTCTGTAAGACTGCTTATTGGATTTTGCATTCTTTGATGGACTGGGGATAAGAACATGCTTCTGCCCTTGTGGTTGATTTTGATGCCCCTTGTGCCTGGTGCTATTCTGATTTTTCAGTTCTAGTTTAACATGGGAATTTGTGGGTGCCTCCCCCCCCCCATCCTGTGTTCAAGTTAGTAAGAAATTTCTCTGTTAAGCCTTACATGTTTATGGCAAATATTTCTGCAATTTCTCCCTTCCTCATAGATTTTTTACAGTTCCGGTAATTTCTCTCTCCTCCATTTCTTAGAGAAAATGGATGTTCGGTCACTTATATACCAGGTTGTGTGAATGGAGAGTGATCTGAGCCCCCTTCATGTGTTACATGTGTGAAGATAGCCTCACACACAGAAGAGGCAGGGAAGCTATGTCTCTGGTTCTGCCCCAGACATGGATCCTGACACCCATGCATTAAGTGCAGATGTCTGAGCAGGGAAGCCTACATTCTTAGCCTTCTTCTGCTCAGATGTCTGTGCACAATATGTGGACATCAGGGGTTTGGTGGTTATGTTGGAATAGGGACATGAATGCAATTCCCTTGCCTCTTAATCGAGCCTTATTCACATAGAGTTCTGGCCTCTATTCTCAACATACATTTTATGTACAATTATTTGAATGACGAGACCATTTTTGTTGTGGTTTCTGATTAGATAATAAACATGGGGACCCATGCAACATTTCAGTACAAATCTTTGGGGTATGATACCAAAGAATGGATCTCTTCTTTTGTCTGAAACATATGTTGTGTTTTTGAGAAATGACATCTAAAGAGAAATAAGAGCAATTAATAAGGTATTAGATTGCATGATAGACAACACATATCAGTGTGAAAATTATTACCTGATATGTGAATGTTCAGCACACAGTAGTGGAGTTAAATTAGTGTGAGATTTTGAAATATAAATGTAAATGAGTTCAATGAGCTAGGTTGCCTGTTCCTCCAACGCACACCATGGAAAGCAAGAAAATAAGCAGTTAAGTCACAACACCATATCTCTGCTCCACTAATCAGTTTTGCTTTCACATCTCATTCTCAGCCACTGCCTGTCACCACCCACAGCCCATGTACCTTCAGCATCTCCCTGAGCAGTGTTAACACAACCCTTAATTACAGTACATAAACACAGAGACATATTATCGTTCTGTATTTTTCTGCTTTAAGAAAAAATGCTCCCTTATTTAGAAATGGTGAAAATGTTTCTAAATCTAAGCCTATAGATCACTCTTTGAACATGTGGCTGTGCAGTGAGGAAGGAAGAAAAATCCTAACATTGTACAATGGTCAGAACCTTGAATTTAAGTGACTGAAGGGCTTAACCAGCTAAGGCCAGGACATTGCCACACAGCCATAGTTTGTCCAAGACACCACTGGAGTAATTCTTAACTAGAGCATAGGCAATTGGAGAAAACCTGTAATTGAAGTTAATCCATGTGCCACAGGACACTGTATGGTCAGAGCTAGGGTTAGTTTCTAATAAGTATTTGCACATCAGAACACCCCCTAATTAACAGAACCAGCAGCAGAACCTGGTGTCATCAGGTATTGCTCCAGCCAAGTTCAGTAGATACCAGGTGAATGACAGTGGGGATTAAGAAGTCTTTCCACCAGTGTTTTCCCTCTCATCTGCTCAGAAGGCTTAGAGCAGACTACAAATTCTTGGCTGTAAGATTTTAAAATGGTCCATTGGCTTGACACAGCTCTTAAACACATGGATTTTCAGTGACGTGTGAAAATAGCAGAGTCTCCTTAAGACAAAAAGGTCAATATCTATCTATTTATTTCATTAAATTTGTATACTGCCCTTTATCTGAAAATCACAGAGCAGTTCACACCATAAAAAACAAAAACTGAAAACACAAAATACATAATAAAGCAAAAGCAAAACAAACCAATAACCCTCCCCCTCCACAGACACATTTGAAAGGCCATAGAATGTTAAGCAGCCGAATGCCTGGTTGAAGAGAAACGTTTTCACAGGCGCCTAAATATATGTATTGAAGGGGCCAAGCAAGCCTCCTTGTGGAGAGCATTCCATAAATGGGGAGCCACCACAGAAAAGGCCAGTTCCAGTGTTTCCCCCCCCCCCTCTGGATCTCTTGTGGGGGAGGTACCCAAAGAAGAGCCTCAGATGATGATCACAGTATCTGGGATGGTTCAACTGCCAAAAGCTGCAGATATCATGCCATAGGCTGATAAAAAGCGGTGTGTGTGTGTGTTGTGTGTAGAAATGGATTTATCACCACACTTTACCATTTGTTAACATGTTGAACTTGTGCATCAACCCTCAGTTACCCTGTTTGGTAGCGAAAAGGATATGGCAACTGCTCTTTCAAAAACAAGGCACCCTCCCAGCCTCAAAGTTTTCAACGCTCAGAGTATATATATGAAGTTGCTTATGCTGATTCATGTCACTGATACATCTATCCCAGCATTGCCTTCTTGGGCTGACAAGAGCTCTCAAAAGTCTCAGGCATGGATCTTTGCAATTCTTCAACCTGAGACACCAGGGAATAAGATTAGATGCTGGACCAATTTAAAAAAGTAGTTTTTCAGTTGTACATAGTTAAACTATGGAACTGGCTCCCACAGGAGGAGGTATTGGCCACCAACTTGGATGGCTTTATAAGAGGATTATTTAAATTCATTGAGGATAAGGCTATTCGTGGCATCTGGTTGGCCACTCTGAGACCAGGCTGATGGACTAGATGGGCTATTGGCCTGATCCAGCAGACTCCTCTTAGGAATCCCATACATGCAGAGCACATGTGTCAGGGGTTTAGGTGCAGAGGCACGGGCAAGGGAGGAAACAGAGAGCGAAGGGGAGGAGACAGAGGAAAGGATGAGTGATGACGACGACCCGAGATCTCCCAGTCTTTCCAGTGAATCAGAGGATTCACAGAAAGGAGCACCAGTGGCCAGGGCAAGGGGGGAGTCTAGGGAGGCACCCCAGGAAGATAGAGCCAGAGGAGACTCAGGGGGGAGCAGCTGGAAATCGGGACCAGCGTCACCGCCAGGAAGCAGGGAAGAGGAAAGGAGCCAGGAGGGAAGCGCTGGCAGCTCACCACAGGAGGGAGGGCAGGAGTCAGGAGTGGCCACACCTCCATCGGGGAGCGAAGAAACGGTTAAGAGGAAAGTGGAAGGTTGGGCGCGCGCGCCAAGTTCAAATGCAGAGGAAGGCGGCGCAGTGAGCAGCCCCGAAAGGGAACCGGGTCCTAAAGCCCGGCGCAAGGAGGCAGAAGGGTCTGGGTCAGCGTCAGAAGAATCCCGGAAGGAAGAAACCCCGGGGGGTAGAGGGACCCAGAGGAGGACAGTCAGGAGGAAAAGGTGGAGCAAGGCTAGGATATTAAGTTGGTGCGCACGGGGCGGAGACTCAGACGGAGCCTCGCCGATCTAGCTAGTAGACGTAGAGTTGCAGACAGCAGCGTGAGAATGGAAACTGTAATTCAATAAAGACTTTTACGTAATGACCGCTGGCTAGCGTGATCCTCTGTGAGCTAGGATCTTGAAGCAGCTCTGACAGTAGGCTCCGTCTCCACATTGTGGGCATCTGCAGCCTCGAGGAGGGGAGAGAAACAGGCGCCCACTAGCGAGCTCACGAACGGCAGGAGACATGACGGCTGAGCAGCAGATAGAGGACCTCAGAAAAGCAGTGGCACAACTGAACGCCGAGGTTCTCGCATCCAGGAAGAGAGAGGACGAGGCAGCTGCCGCCTGCAGGGATCTCCAGGTCAGGTTAGACGTACTGGCAAAGCAACCACCCCGGCAGGAGGGAATTGGGTTGGCGAGACGGACAGGCGGGCTGCTCTCTCACTTCGATGGGAACCTGCAACAGTATCCCAACTTTAGAGCCGACGTACTGTGCGCACTGCAACTGTTGCATAAAGATTTTAGAGATGAACAGGAGAGAGTGGGGTTCATCATGTCCCATCTGCATGGGGAGGCGAAAGCATGGTTGCGCAATTTATGGAGAGATAACGATCCGGCGCTCCAGAATGCGGATGCCTTTATTAAAGCGATGGATGGGTGTTTCTTATCAAGTATTGACATTGATCTTGCACGGAAGGAGGTGCATGGGCTGAGACAAGGGAGGGCCAGCGTCAGACAGTATCATGCACGCTTTTTCGCCTTGGTCAGCGCCCTGGAATGGGACAGAGATTCGGCTCCTGTAAGAGACCTCTTTTGGGAGGGACTGCACAACTCGATTAAAGATGAGATAGCGAGGGGGGAGAGACCCCGAACCACCCAGGAGGTCGTTCAGAGGGCACTGGCTGTGGGGGTGAGGCTGGAAGGACGTCCGTGGAGCAAGGACGAAGGACGTGGAGGGCGCGAACCAGCCGGGGGCCCCTCCTTCTTTCCCAGAGAAGCAGCGCGAGCGCAATCCACGCCTCCGCCAGGAGGAGGAGCCGAACCTATGGAGGTTGGAGGTGCAAGGGCTCAGTCAGCAACCAGAGCCCTAGCACCGGCAACAGTGAAGGCGAAGCCTCCTAGAGGGACCAGGAAGTGTTACGTCTGTGAGCAGCCAGGGCATATGGCGAAAGAGTGTCCCCAGAGGCCCCACAAGCTTACTGCAGCCTCAGCAATGGTGACTGCAGCAACGCAGCAGGGAGGACCACAGCAGGGAAACGACGATGTCTGGCTGGAGGAAGAGGCACTGGGGCCCAGCCAGACGTGTTAGTGACGCAGTCCCCAGAAATTTTACAGCCAGTGAACCCCCTCCCGCCCAAACCAGTAGTGAGGCTCACAGCATCTCTCCAGCTGCCCAATGGAATCACCATGGACGTGCCAATCACCATCGACTCCGGCAGCAACGCGGACTTTATAGGGCAGGAATTTGTCGACAGGCACGCTGTGCAGTTGCTGCCGGCCACACTGCCCCTGCAGGTTGTCACGGTGGATGGCAGGGAGCTGCTAGGGGGGCAAGTGGTGAAGCAGACGCCACCAATGGTGATGCGACTTGGGAATCACAGGGAAGTCATCAGCTTCAACGTCACTCAACTGTCTGACACGCCCATTGTATTGGGTATGAGTTGGCTGGACAAGCACAGCCCAACGATGGCTTGGTTCCAGAGGCAGCTGGTCTTCGGCTCTTCCTTTTGTGCTGAACACTGCATCGTACCCAGGCAGGAAGGAGAGGAAGAGGAATCACAGCTGCTGCTAGGCACGCTGCAAGCGATTCCCCACAAGTACGCAGAATTTCTGGAAGTTTTCTGCGAGAAGGAGGCGGACAGGCTACCCCCTCACAGACCATATGACTGCAAAATTGACCTGCTGCCGGGGGCGGCACTGCCTAAAGGGAAGCTGTATTCCATGTCTGAGGACGAACTGCAGGAACTCAAAGACTTCATCGATCATAATTTGGAGCGCGGTTTCATCCGGGAGTCTAAGGCAGTGGGGGGCAGTCCTGTATTCTTTGTTAAGAAGCGAGACACGCCCCAAAAAAGACTCGTAGTGGATTACAGGATTTTGAACAGTGTGACCAAGCCGTCGGACTTCCCCATGCCCCGCATCGACGACCTCCTGGCGAAGGTACGGAAGGGAAAGGTGTTCACCAAGTTGGACCTGCGGGGGGCGTACAACCTCATTCGCATGCGGGAAGGTGATGAGTGGAAGACAGCCATGTTCACGCCACTGGGTACCTACGAATACAGAGTTATGCCTTTTGGACTGCAAAATGGCGCTCACGTTTTTCAAGCATTTATGCATCACGTGTTGGCGGGACTTCTCTACAAGACGTGCGTCTGTTTCTTGGATGACATCCTGATCTTTTCGGAGTCGCAGCAAGAACATGACAAGCACGTCAAGGAAGTGCTGGGCAGGCTAAAGCAACACAGGCTCTACGCCAAGCTGGAGAAGTGCCAATTTGACGTGCCGGAGGTGGATTTTCTGGGCTACAAGCTGTCTGCCAAGGGGCTCGCCATGGACAGCGCCAAGGTTCGAGCGGTGTTGGATTGGAAGAGCCCACGCAACCGGAAGGAGGTCCAACGGTTTGTCGGCTTTGCGAACTTCTATCGCAAGTTTATCAAGGGCTTCGCGATGCAGACGGCGGCCATCACTGACACCCTTAGCTCCAAGAAGAAGAAGTTCATCTGGACAGAGCAGGCGGAGCAGTCCTTTCAGGCCCTCAAGCGTCTCTTCGCGTCGGAAGAGCAGCTGCTTCATGTCAACCCCAGCATGCCGATGAGGGTGGAGACAGACGCTTCGGACAGAGCAGTGGGGGCGGTCCTGCTGCAGAAGGACCCGCAGGGCGTGTGGCGGCCGGGAGCGTTTTACTCCAGGAAGCTCAGCAAGTCCGAGCAGAACTACACCATATGGGACAGGGAGTTGCTGGCCATTCATGCAGCGTTCAAGGCGTGGAGGCACTTTCTGATCGGCGCCAAGCACACGGTGCAGGTTTGCACGGACCACAAGAATCTGGAACACTGGCGCACGGCACAGTTCCTGAACCAGAGGCAGATACGTTGGGCTGAGTTCTTTGCGGACTTCGACTTCCGAATAGAGTATGTCCCGGGGGACACCAACATCATGGCAGACGCTCTCTCCCGCAAGCCACAGTATCTGGAGGATGCAACACCAGCGGCCGCCATGCACATCTTTGCACCGACAGTGTGGGCGTGCGCCGCGGCGACCGTGGACCTAGAGGCGGTGCGGCGAGCGTTGCAGGGGGACTCCTTCGCACAAACGAAGATGGCAGAGGTGCGAGGGGGCAAGGCAGCGGCCGACGGTTTCCAGCTACGAGATGGCTTGCTCATCCGTAAAGGGGCCATCTACGTGCCGGGTGACGAACTTCGAGCCAAGGTGCTACAGCAGCTGCACGACGCACCCACGGCCGGGCACTTTGGCAAGGAGAAGACGGTGGAATTAGTAGCCAGGGATTTCTGGTGGCCTGGAATGAGAGGGGAGGTCGCAGACTACGTAGCGAGGTGTGACACCTGCCAGAGGGCAAAGCCGGTGCACAAACCGCCGGCTGGACTGTTGGAGCCGCTGCAAACTCCGGTCGAACCTTGGGAAAGGGTGGCTCTGGACTTTGTCACGGATCTGCCCAGCTCAAGGGGCAAGACGGCAGTGTTGGTGGTGGTGGACCTGTTCTCCAAGATGGCGCATTTCATTCCGTGTGCTAAGGTGGCCACGGCGGAGCAAACCGCCAAACTGTTCATAGACCACGTGTTCAAGGTTCACGGTCTGCCACGGTCTATTCTGTCCGACCGCGGGCGGCAGTTCATCTCGAACTTCTGGCAGAAACTGATGGGCTTCCTAAACGTCAAGATCAATCTGGCGTCGGCGAGACACCCGCAGACCAACGGGCAAGCGGAGCGAGCCAATGCCATCATGCAGCAGTACCTGAGATGTTATGCAAACCAACAGCCTGCGACGTGGGTGGATTACCTGCCGCTTGCAGAGTTTGCCTACAACAACACGAAGCACGTCTCCACGGGCGTCACGCCGTTCTTCGCCAACAACGGGCGGCACCCTAGAACCTTTCCGGGACTGGAATGCAGGGGAGAAGGGGAGCCGCAGTCAGCAGATGCGTTCGCGTCGGAGCTGCAGGAAGTCCACGATCAGCTGCGGCGCCACCTGGAGCTGGCTAAACACGCATACAAGGTACAAGCGGACAAACACAGAAGGGTTGGCGAAGAGCTCCACGTGGGAGACTGGGTCTGGTTAGCAGCCCACGCAGTGCCGGCCAGGTCGTTGGCCAAGAAGAAACTAGGGCATAAACAACTGGGGCCCTACCAAGTCGAAGAGCAGGTCAACCCGGTGGCTTTCAGGCTGGCGCTTCCGGAGGGTTCCAGAATGCATCCGGTGTTCCACAGATCGGTGCTCACTCCCTACAAGGCACCGCACAGGTTCCAGGAACCCGGAACGGCGCCGAGTCCGCTCAGAGAAGGAACGGGGCACGCGGGAGTGGCACAGGAGGAGCGCATCAACGAAGTCACGGAGATTTTGGACTCCAGATGGGGGGAAGAGGGAGTAGAATACTTTCTCGCCAGGGAGGGCACCCCGGCCAGTGCGAACAGATGGGTGCCGGGCTACGCTTTAGACGAACCTCTGCTCAAAGACGAGTTTCATGCCCTCTTCCCACATAGACCTATGCCAGCAGACTTTTTCGACGACTGGCTTTTCACGCCCACGCTTTCGGACAGCACGTTCAGGGGGTTCGACTCGGACGAGGAACCAACACGAGACGTCCGTTCCCCGGAGGGGTCACCCTCGGGATCTGTCTCAGAACCCTCGTATTGGTGGGACGATAGGCCGGAGGAGCAGTTCCGCAGGAAGTGGCTGGACTGTTCCGGCCGAGCAACGCCGCCTGGAGGAAGTGCGGGAGAGACGGACAGGGACATTTTCGGGGACGACCCTGGTTTCGAGCACGGCGGCACAGAGATGGAAGAGGAGGTGACTGTCGTCAACGAGAGCAGAGAGGAAGACCTGGAAGAGTGCCGCTGGAGGCCTGCCACGGGAAGCGACCGATATCCGACGTTCGTCCCTTTGCAACAGCAGCCCCCAGCTCCAGCACCGGAAGGAGGGGAGGGGGGACTGGGGGGCTTCGAGGGGGGGATGGATGTCAGGGGTTTAGGTGCAGAGGCACGGGCAAGGGAGGAAACAGAGAGCGAAGGGGAGGAGACAGAGGAAAGGATGAGTGATGACGACGACCCGAGATCTCCCAGTCTTTCCAGTGAATCAGAGGATTCACAGAAAGGAGCACCAGTGGCCAGGGCAAGGGGGGAGTCTAGGGAGGCACCCCAGGAAGATAGAGCCAGAGGAGACTCAGGGGGGAGCAGCTGGAAATCGGGACCAGCGTCACCGCCAGGAAGCAGGGAAGAGGAAAGGAGCCAGGAGGGAAGCGCTGGCAGCTCACCACAGGAGGGAGGGCAGGAGTCAGGAGTGGCCACACCTCCATCGGGGAGCGAAGAAACGGTTAAGAGGAAAGTGGAAGGTTGGGCGCGCGCGCCAAGTTCAAATGCAGAGGAAGGCGGCGCAGTGAGCAGCCCCGAAAGGGAACCGGGTCCTAAAGCCCGGCGCAAGGAGGCAGAAGGGTCTGGGTCAGCGTCAGAAGAATCCCGGAAGGAAGAAACCCCGGGGGGTAGAGGGACCCAGAGGAGGACAGTCAGGAGGAAAAGGTGGAGCAAGGCTAGGATATTAAGTTGGTGCGCACGGGGCGGAGACTCAGACGGAGCCTCGCCGATCTAGCTAGTAGACGTAGAGTTGCAGACAGCAGCGTGAGAATGGAAACTGTAATTCAATAAAGACTTTTACGTAATGACCGCTGGCTAGCGTGATCCTCTGTGAGCTAGGATCTTGAAGCAGCTCTGACAACATGCTATGCCACTAAGCTGTAGGCTGCTCTTCATAGACTGGGCAGCCTTCTCCTTTCTCTGTCTTTGTGCTGGCCAGCTGATTGGTCAGATTTCATCATCCCTCTGGCTGACACCATTCTCCTTCTCCCATTGTTTTATCATCTTTCTCTACATTGTGGGCAGGGGAACAAAGTGAATCCAAGATGGTACTGCCTTGGGAAGTTGTCTTTGCCTAGCCCCATCTTGGAGGTCTTCCTGACCGCATGAGGCTACAGCCTGTGCAGTTAGGGCTTAAAATAGGCTGCCAATAAATTATGTTCTAAGTTTGTAGCTTGAAGTAGAATTTTCATCCAACCTTATGACTGGGATGACACAAAGGATCATACGACATTCATGGTTTTCATCTCAGGATAACCTTGCCATTTTATTAAACATCTCTGAATGGCAAACTGACTTTGATGACAGTTAAAACCAGTTCCTTTGTTTCTTTTGTGTGTGTGTTATGGTTGATTTTTCTGTAATTTTGTTTTTAGATTGTACAGTGGTACCTCGGGTTACAGACGCTTCAGGTTACAGACTCAGCTAACCCAGAAATGTTACCTCGGGTTAAGAACTTTACCTCAGGATGAGAACATAAATTGCATGGTGGCTGCACAGCGGCAGCAGGAGGCCCCATTAGCTAAAGTGGTACCTCAGGTTAAGAATAATAATAATAATAATAATAATAATAATAATAATAATAATAATAATAATAATTTATTATTTGTACCCCGCCCATCTGGCTGGGTTTCCCCAGCCACTCTGGGCGGCTTCCACAGAAACCAAAAAACACTAAAATATCATACATTAAAAGCTTCCCTGAATAGGGCCGCCTTAAGATGTCTTCTGAATGTCAGGTAGTTGTCCATCACCTTGACATCCGATGGGAGGGCATTCCACAGGGCGGGCGCCACCACCGAAAAGGCCCTCTGCCTGGTTCCCTGTAGCTTCGCTTCTCGCAATGAGGGAACCGCCAGAAGGCCCTCGGCGCTGGACCTCAGTGTCCGGGCAGAACGATGGGGGTGGAGACGCTCCTTCAGGAACACGTTCAGGTTAAGAACGGACCTCCAAAACGAATTAAGTTCTTAACCCGAGGTACCACTGTACATAGCTTTATGGTTTTAAGGAAAAGCAAAATGAAATGTTTTAAAAATGTAAATGTAAATCAAGCTTTTTCAAGTGTTTACAGTTAAACTGTTATATCTCAACCTTCTTCAGAAAGTTAAAAGTGGTCCTTTCTGGTAGAGATATATGTTGACAGCATGGAATGTACTAATGCCAATGATTGTAAGCATAATTTGATAATTAAGTTATGTTATGGATATTGACTATAAATTATGCTGCCTGAACAAAAGGGCCAACTGCTGAGACATCTTCTCTGCCTGCTTTATTTTTACATAATACTGGAAGCTTGTCCATGTGCAATGATTTCCTTATCTAAGGATACCAGCTGCTTACTGTCTGCTGAAAGCAGTTGCTCCTTTCTCAATCACTGTCATTTGAAGACAGAAATATGCGCATGACTTTCATTATGCCTTTTCATAATGATGGATGCACTTTACTTAGAAAATTGATTATAAATATAGAAAATCAGCTTTGAAAAGCAATTTAAAGCTAGGGCATTTGTTTGTTTGTGATCATATTAAGGCTAATGAGTATATTTTCCTTGTGTAGTTAATATTTTCAAAGTCTTACAACAGTGTTAATGTGGGGAAGGCAGTGTTTGCAATATGATAAACATTTTACTGATTTGCACCCAAATTATATGCTAACTGTTTAGTCTATTATTTGAATGGAAGAAGCATGCAGAATGCAAATATAATTTACTGCTAAAGTGGTAATCTGATTTATAATAAAAACAGAACTGCAATAAACACATTTATACATTGTTAACTTGGAACGACAGAAGTAGATTTGAAGTAATGAATTGAGCTGAATGCATGTTCTATTGTTACGGTTTTTCTCCAAGTTCTGGATAACTTCAAGGCAGTGTACTCATCTTGAACTTCTCATTTTTTAAGTTTGT
The DNA here is from genome assembly GCF_964188305.1 of Podarcis bocagei. Classification (NCBI taxonomy): domain Eukaryota; kingdom Metazoa; phylum Chordata; class Lepidosauria; order Squamata; family Lacertidae; genus Podarcis; species Podarcis bocagei. The sequence goes on along the minus strand of NC_138135.1, from coordinate 38,401,286 downwards.
GGACAGTAGTAGAGATTAGAGAACTGAAAGCTATTAAGTTAGCACTGAAAGCTTTCCTTCAATTGCATATAACAGAACCAGGACAGCTATTGATAGACAACAGAATTGCAGTGTGTTATATCAATCATTAAGGTGGCACTGTCTGACTTCCTGTGCCAAGAGCAAGTCTCACATTTATCAATGGATCATGTCTTTGGCACTTCATAATATAACTAGAGAAATGGGCACTGAATGACTTTGCCAGGCTACTTTGCTGTAGACGACAGGTAGAATAGAAGGAAATTCTGGCTGATAGATAACGTCTAGGAAATTGAAATAAGTATATTTGATCATTCGTGCTATTGTTTGTGAGCCATATGAAGGCAAGAGATATCACATTACACCTTAGAATACACATAATTTTATAAACATTGGCAGAATTTGGTTTCCCCCCTGCACAAAATGGCTTAAATTCAGTGTGCAATGTGAGACATACCCTCAATGGCATTCTGTGGTTGTGGTCAACTGTGGTGTAAGAGCTTCAAATGGTTTGGGGTCATATTTTTTGAAGTCTGATATAATGTGTCATAGGCTTTTCTGAATGAAAGTCTACTTCATCAGAACCTCTACAAGGAAGCAGAAATCAAAGAGGTCTCCTGAAGTGCTTTGTGGTTTAAAGGTATCAAGCACAGATTTATGTGCCTGTAATTTGCTAGGCCTTATCTACCTGTAATTTGGTAGGCCTTATCTAGATTGGAGGGTCTAATACACCTGCAAATTTCATTCAGCTCAGATGAATCAGACTATCCATAAAATGTCTTAGACTGAGGTGGGCTGTTTTCTAAAGTGCTGAATCAGGGTCTGAACAAAATCCTTTTGTCAATGTACATCTCTGCTGGAAAGAATCTACTATACAGAAGACACAGGACCAACGGTGACAGAACAGCACTTTCACCCACAGTTATTACCTCTCCAATACAGACAGCCCCCTCACACAAAACAGCTACTTACCACCTACAATTACAGGGAAACAAACACAGATGCCAGGCTCTGCCAGAAGTGGTTTGCTTTTCAAATGTGTGTGCTTTCCAGCAGGTGGTCAGTCTAGCTTACCAGAAGGCACAAGGGTAAAGCAGCAGCAAGATTATTGCAGTGCGAACCTACTGGAAGCAGTGCCAGATTAGTTCTGCCTGTGTGTTTGCACCATGCTGACCTTGCCACTTTCTTCTGTCCTTCCCAATAAGCAACAGCAATGCACCTGCTGCTGAGCTGCTTCTGGGCTCTGCAACAAATCCAGGTGGCAATTTAGTATCAATATCCAACCTGGCAACATTGTCACAGGACCTAAGAACATCAGGTGAATGAACAAAGGTGAATGAACAACATCAAGGGTTCATTCACCTTTCCACCCAATACATCCCGAAAAAGTGTAGTGTCAGAAGGGCAACCAAACCTCTCTGGCCAAACCTGGCCTCTCATGACAGGTAAATGCAGAGGCAGAAAAAGGGGAGGCAGCCCACACAATTCTACCTTGAGGTTTCATACACAACCTCTGCCTAGAGGTTTCATACACACGTACATAATTTTGTTTGTATGCCACCTTTCCATAGTTTGAATCATGCTCAAGGTGGCTTGCAACATGAAAAAATACATAATTACAACATAATAAAAGCAGTCATAAATCATACATAAAACATCAAAAACTACAGAACCAAATTGAACAATTTCCACATAAATCATAGTAAGATCTACCGTAAAGAAGCACTACTCAGAAATACATCCCATTGAGTTCAAAAGGTGGGTTTGGGATCCCAAAGCAAGTGAGAATACAGTTTAAGTCTCTTTGTTCGGTTTTGAATAAATATTGTTATCTCACTGAAAGTGAGACCCTTCTCATTTTTTCTTGCTGTCTCTTTTTTTTCTGCAATTGGCTCCCTAGCTGCCTCTGTTGTGACCACCCACTTTATTACCTTTTAAATCCCTCTTCCAAACTCATCTTTTCATCCCACTGTGGCACAGGTAGCATCCAAATGCTGCACACTACAACTCCCATCAGCCCCTGCCAGCATGGCTAATTGTCAGGGATGATGAAAATTGTAGTCAACAACATCTGGAGTGCACAACATCTGCCCTGTCCCTTATTGCAGCTAAGGCTCAGCACATATTCTCTGCACTGTTACTCAACCTCTATGGACTGCATTCCTCTGTTGTATCTCTCTTGTATTTTAGACAGGAAAGCCTTAGAGTAGGGCTTTCTATACCAGATTTTTGTGAAGTTCAACGTCCACAGTTAGTTATAGAAAAAAATAGGAAAAATAATAATACTAAATACTAAGATGGTTGTGTGATCAGTTATTGCAGCCACAGAGATATTCTTGCACATATACTTTAATTCACCATGCAGCCAAAGAAGTAGGCTCTAATCCTTGAAAACCTATATCACAATAAGTATAATGTACTGTTGTGTATTTTACTGTTGTATATTTTTAAATTGTGTTTTGCATTTTAATATATTCTTATTGTGTAGGGATTTAAAACTGTTGCAAGCCACCCTAAGTGGTGCATAGAAACTAGAAGGACAGGACAGAAATGCTTAAATAAATAAAATCATTCTTAAAACATTTATTAGTCTTCAAGGGATTTTTGTCATTTATGCTGCAATAGAGTTATACTCCTCTGGAAGTTTTTTTATTGGGGTTACACAACTGAAGAATTTAGTGCCTTTGCTCTTAGCTTCATTGTCATTTGTTTCGATTGCTTGGTCATATAGAAGAGATTCACTGTTTATTCAAGCAAGGAATTAAGATTTGAAATCTAAAAACACAGTGGTGAGTTCCAGGAAGAAGCTTACACTCTAAGACTACTCAAACCCCAGTTCTTAACTGGACCAAGTTTTGATATGATGGCTCATCATGGTAAGGCATTTCCGTATGATTTTTTTAATATATAAAAATTATTTGTAGACTAAATATAATTTCTAGAGGATTATTTGGCTGGCATATATTCATTTCCTATGAGAAAAGATGGTTTCGTGTCTCAAAAACCAGCTGACCAAATGGAGAAGTGAGAGAAAAACTTTAAAAAAAACCTTATAGTTTTTGTAGTTTCAGGATGACATTCTTTGCTATATGAACCTTGTAAAATTTAAAATGAAATAATAACATTTTCAGCCTGAAGATATGAACAGAATTCAGGTCCCATCACAAGAAAATCATGATAAAAATATTTTAAATATTATATTGTTGTGCTGAAAGGGGAAAGTTTCTTTCTGTATCAAATATGCTGTTATTACTTTTCAGCCTTTATTCTTTTGTAAAAATAATACAGCCTTTGTTGTCCAAGGATGACTTGATTTTTGTGAGAAATAGAGTGGTTAATTCTGTCTTCTACTGACAGAAACTTTAATGGAAAAGATCTGAAATCTTCAGGCAATGTCAGCTATAAACTGCTTCCATAGCTTTTCATCAAATAGGCAACAAATGGCGTCCATAGCAGAAATGAGCAAGTTCCCAAATTCTCCTGGCACTATTCTCTTATTCCCCGAAAGACTGACAGTTGTTATTGATGTTTATTTTTCACATTGTGGTAGTGCCCAGAATCCTGTTTTGGTTTGAACAATAAAATATAATAAAAACATTGTCCTCGCCCAGTTATAGTCATCCTTGAGAAAAAGCTGAAGAGCACTTGTCCAAAATGAGGTATTTTCAGTTAGTAGCATTTTCAGTTCTTCCAGAATAGGACCTGTCTCACATGGCATCACTCAGTGAGATGTTAGCCCATTCACATAGACAACACTTAAAATAGTTACGGACTTAAGTTTGGATGTGGTAAACATGGCCAGAAATGCAGTGGTTCCACTCTGTGGGTAATTCTAAAGCATTCAATGGCATCACCTATTTGGTAAAGGTTCTGGTGGCACTAATGCTGTACTAATGTTGTCTATCTTCTGAATTTGTTTTATTAATGTCACATGATCACGAATCTTATAGCCATGTGAGGTTTAGAGAAGCAAGTAAATCTGAGGTTCACTACATTAACTTTTAATGAAAATATACTCAATTCTCTCCAGCAGCAACAATAAACAACCACCTAGTTCTGTCTGAGAAGTCACTGAAGCTTAACCCAGAGTGAAATGTAATATTCCATAAATATTTCTATGGACTATGGTTCTTAAACTGGAAGATGCAGAGCAAAAGGCAGTTCTGATGCTGGTCTAAAGCAGAATTAACATTTTACACATGACCTGCATGCGATGGCCAGCTCAGAATCAAGAACAGGACATGTGCATATTTGGCTATATCTCAACATGGCTCCAATATCAGAAGTGACTTGACGGAGGAAAAAAACTGTGAAGCAGTGGAGTCCAGAATGGGTGAAGGGTAGATTTCCCCCTGCTCCCCGCTTGGTCTAGTAAATGAATTCCCACCTCCACTTTATAGCCAAATAAATGGATGTGCCTGTTGTTTGTCCCTCAGAAACCATAATTTTGAATTATGTCATGAAGTAAAAAGCAGTGCAGAGGTCTCCAAGTCACATAAATAATGGCTACAGTCACGTCATACATTCCCCCCCTCCCCCGAATTCTGGCAATTGTTGTTTGTTAAGGGTGCTAGGAATTGTACCTCTATGAGGGGTAAACTACAGTTCCCATGATCCTTTGGGTGGGATAACGTGCTTTAAATGTATGGGGTATGTGTGTAGCATTGGAAGCTAGCATTCGTAAACAGGTAAATAAAACCATGGTCCACAGTTCATGGCCCCCACATAGCTAACTCAGCATGCCCAGCAGAGCTTTTGAGCCTAACTTCTTTTGTCAAACAGCAGTCATCCATGCGGCACGGCAAGCTACATTTGAAACTCAGGGGGATTTCAAAAGCCATTTGGAATGTGGATGAAGAGCTGCTGTTGAAAAGAAAAAGAGTTGTTTTTATTTTTTATTTTTTTAAAAAAGCAACCTTCTGGTCATTCAGAATGAGTCTTGCGGTTCTGTGGATTGTGCCTGGACTGTGACCTTTGTTTGGAGGAACAAGTTTCCACCACCGAAAATTAATTGCAAACAGCCTAGGTTAATTAAATACAGGTATCTTTTTTCATAAGGTTACATCCTCTGCTATTCTTACTCACAGTAAACCCATTGAAATTGAAAAAGGTTCAATTAATGGACCCATTAATAAGTCTGCTCTGAGTAGATTTAGTTGGCAACAATCTATAGTTTCATGTTTGCCATGCTTGTCAGGTATACAGCCTTAAATTAGTAGATTCCTCAGTTCATTTTATGAGTTTGTGCTTACAAAGTTACTTGGGTACTTTCCTATTGAAGGAAGGAGTTCATGTTTTGCCCTTTTCATTGACCTTTGACACTTAATTTGAGCATCAGCAGTGCTTGTCATTTCATTTGTGTCATTTCTGAAGCATCAGGAATTGGAATGTCTTCCACAAATACAGACTTGGCATACTTCTGCAACGATATTCTGGCTTTAGCTTCTACAGTTCCCTAATTTTCCCAAATAATTATGTATACTGTTTAGAAGCCAAACATACAGATGGCACTGGAAACACTGAACTCTAGTTCAGCACTTGGTATCAGTTATTAATGAACATGTCTGACAAATAAAACATTGTATTTTGTTACAGTTTGGTATTTTGGGAGCATGGAATGACAATCTGTTTGGAAGGAGAATGATCTGTTTTAGTGATAATCTGGTAGTATGTGCATACATATTTTTTCTAGGCTTACGTGAGTTAAATTTGGAAGCAAACCCTTATGTAAATTTGATATAAATTATATATGGATATGTGTTTGCGTGTGTGTGTTGATATAAATGCTATAAATGTATTATCACTAGTTCCAAAGTATCCATGCTCAACTTCTGGGAAATTTGAGACCTGCAGTCAACTTCATTTAGCCTTCATTGCTGAAAATGTGAATGTACCTTCTAGAGAGAAATTTGTTAGGTAATGGGGATGCCTGCTGGCCTCCCTACTTATATTGGGTAAGCCTGCCGAATGTGGGTTGCCTAAAGGCATTAAACTTGAGAGAGCTAAACAGAAGACTGCGTATGACTGGATAAAACATTTTCAGCCTTTTTCATTCTTAGTTCATGGACAAACTTGCAAAGACTCTCCTCCCTGAAAGAGAGGGGAGTGGTTGTGGTCGGGAGCCCGAGCACCGCCTAGCAGGGGGCGTGGCCCCCTGCCTCCGGTTCACGTGGCTGGCGCTCACGCCCCCCCGGTGGCCACCCAACCAGGTGCCACGAAGGGGGCGTGTTCAGCAGCCTTTTGCTGCAGCACCAGCCTTTCGCCGGCCTTATTCTTCGCCGTCGCCCCATCGCGAGTCATGGCTCGGGTGGCGGTTAGGCATTGGAATAATGTGTTGTGGTGTGTCGAAGTGCTAGGTGTGGCCATCGCCTATGCCTTCAATTTTAGGGGTATTCCGTTAAAGGAATCTGGGGGTCGTGTATTCCGTCCGATGCCTGCTTGGCGGGAGGCCTTGGCACGACCCTCGGTGACAGCAGGGGTGAGCCTATAGTTGGATTAGCATCAACAGGCTCAACCTACTGGTGAATAACCCACTTGTTTCGATCCAATGCCTAAGCCAATACCTTTTCATTGCTGTAACCAATAAAGTTGTGGCCTTTTCTTGCCCATTAACCATATATCACGTGTCCTTGTGTCTTCATTTCACTACGCGGGGGTCGGATCCTCGAACCACAACCTGAAGTTGGGAAGAAAGAGTCAGACTCACAGTGTTGGTTGATCTATGGGCCATTTAAACACAAACCACCTGCAGAGGTCTAAGTGGGGAAATGATCAGCCTGCAGGCAATAGCATGACAACCCCTGGAAAATGTGGTACTGCCTATCCCCTTTCCCTAAAAGGGTGAGCAAGGGCCTTTCCGGTAGCACCACTCCCCAGGGCCCCATAACTAGCCTTTTTGCTGGATCCATCTCCTTTGTTGAATTTATACTATTCTGTTCCATTCCATTTGAAACTGTTTTTCTTGTTTTATGATTGTATTTGTTTTTATAATTGTATGTGTTATTGTTTTAACTAGCTCTGGGACCTTTTGGTGAAGGGTGGGTAAGTCATATTAGAAAGAAAGAAAGAAAGAAAGAAAGAAAGAAAGAAAGATTGAATGAAATGGAAGTCCTTCTGAGTTTCAGGGAGCTGGTTAACTATTGAGGAGCCTACCTATTTTCAGAACACTTTATTGTGAAGACTGATTCCAGAAGCAGCAGTAGAATAATGTGGGCTTAGCTTGTGTATCTATGGGAAACAAGGACATTTGGTTAAAATCAGGGTAGATGAGAGGTGTGTGAACTTTACCTATTCCATAGCTTCGTATTCTGGCAGAAAAAAAATCACACAAATGCTAGGTTTTAATTAATGTCAGGGATAGACAACACGTCTCGCATGGAGAAGCTTCAAATTTAAATCCCTGGAAGCTCCAAATAGCTGCTGAGCTGAGGAAAAACACTACTTGAGACCAGGAGTTGTACTGCTAGTCAGACCAGACCATAGACGGAGTAACCTGATTTGGGATAAGGCGTCATTGTACATGTATTAATTGTTCTGTGTGTCAGTTGATATGAAAGAGTTTTTTTAATGTTCCAGGTAGGCATTAAATGCAGTTAGTAAATTATGTAGATAATATAGTGGAATACACTGGAACTGAGTATTTACCTCTTTTTGTCTCCTAATTCATCAAATGTTTAGGGAGCGATCCTAGACCCACTTACCTGGAAATAAACCCCACTGAAATAAATGAGTCTTACTTCTGAGATGTTCATGCATAGGACTGTACTGCATTTTTCTGTAGTCATAATGCCCATTGACCTCAAGTTGGATACTTTTCAAAAACCTTTTTAAATGAACCAAAATATGTTTTAGGCAAATCGGGGGTTAGAAATTATTATGAGGTATTAGAAAATGTTGTATTTCAGGACTTCAATTTGTTTCCAGCTAGAATCAGGAATGTAAGGTAAGTGTGTGAAAATGGATTAAATTGTAATTAAATCATAGAAAACTAATTGGAATTTTGAAAGCCTTAAAATAAGAGTTAATGCCGACTTTGATATTATTGAAGCCCATAGTTTCAGGATATTCATTATAAATGCTCAATTTTTTAGGGCTCTTTTAAACAGGAGTTGTTTGTTTACACATGATACATTTGCGGAGATGAGCCAGACATTTTGAAGAGACCTGCATCAACTTTTTATAAGCCAAGCTTATTGTTGTCATGGGAGATATAGCCCAACTGATTATATAGGGATAGTCCTATAATTCATAGTGACCATTTGTGACTGGTGTCAGCTAGAGGAATAATTCCAGGTTACAAATTTCTTTCATTTAATAGGAGAGTTAAGGTTCTTACAAATTTATTTGCACACTCCTAAAAGCATGGAAGGGGTAGGTTAAGGCTCCTGCCTGATCTTTTGCTCCACAGTCTTATATATTTCAGGGCTAACCTGAAAATGAAGAGGAGTGGGGCTGAAAGAGTAAGTCAGCTTGTGAATGCATGGAAAACCTGCATAGTGTACCCACAGTCCAAAAGTTCACACAACTGATCAGCTCTCTCTCTCTCTCTCTCTCTCTCTCTCTCTCTCTCTCTCTCTCTCTGTGTGTGTGTGTGTATCTAGCTGTCTGTCTGTCTGTCTGTCTGTCTGTCTTATATATGTACCTCAAAATGAATTCACCAAGGAATGTTTAGCTTCTGAAGGTAGTGCTTCGTCCACCATTTTAAATAAAAGCCTTGGAGATGATGCTGGTTCTGGCTGATAGTGGGCTTTATTCTTCCATAGTTTAGTATCCTTTTCTAACTGGATTTGTTTTTATTATGGTTTTAGTAGTTTTTCTAAGGTAAGGGGGAGATAAATAAGTTTCAGATGAGAGGCGTCTACTAGTATCAAAAGTGGATTGGATACAGAGCACCTTCTTCAGATGAAGGGAGTTCCTCTGGATCCAACTGCCTGTTTTTCAGCAATCTTATCTGACAGAAGCTAGTGGAATACTTTGGCAAGTAGAATAAATACAGGGTAGCTTTGAACATAAAGGTCCTGATGCAGCAAAGGTTAATTTCACCACTTCAACGAATAGAAATGGGCCTTGGTTAGTAACAACTTGTCCCATTGGTTTCAGTTGTATGACTAATTTTTGTGTGGCTGAGGCCTTTATGTCCAAAGTGGCATTTAATTTAATTGTCTTGAATTGCCTACCTGTTCATTTCAAATACACGTTGCCTTCCTGTCTTTTACTGAAAATTATACAGAATGCAATTGTTTGCAAAACAATTGTAGATTTCCCCCATAGATTCTGCCCCCCCTAAATTGTCTATGTGCTTTGTGCATTCTCACAATAAATTGGGAATTTTATTGTTTTTATTGCATGTCAGAAGATCAGTACTAGGAGTATTATCACTTTCTAATAAGCTAACTTAGTCTACAACAGGAAGTCCCCCAGGACAGCTGTAAACTGCTCTTGGAATTCACACTATGGAAGAAAATTTGTGAAAGAAGGTTAAATACATTCCAATACACTGGGTAGAGCCAAATAAGATTATTGTATCTTATTTGGGGATGGAAACTTAGGGAGAATGTGTGTATAATATATGCTACATATTAGGAGTTTTATAATAACTCCTTGTTCAAGGGTTTTTTTTTAGAAAGTGTTGCATTCCAGGACAAAGCAGACATGTCCCTGAATAATGCCACAACTCTCTTTTTTAAACAGATTATCATTTTTAAAAAACAAACAGCAAAGAAAATAAACAAATGATAATAACACCAATATAAACACTGGCTGTGGATGAGGTTAAAATAATAAAAGTGACATTTTGGGCAATGCATGCAATGTTAAAGCTTTTGAAAAAGAGATGGTTTTATATTTTTCGACCACTTAAATAACTGTATCATAGATAACGTTTGAATGTAACGGTTGTAACTTAACTGTGTACATTTTGACAAAATCACATTCTGCCTTACCATTCTGTGGAGGGGATGCAAATATTATGGAAAGCTTTTTGTGTGTGGCTTAAATAAAGTATATTGTTCCATCTTTGGAAGTAGCTACAGTCCTATCCCATCGACAGTTGTGAGCACAAGCCTTTTAATGTACAAAGGGTAGCAGTACTTCAGCCAATCTGTGATAAAGGGGGGGAAATGAGATCACTATGGAAACGGCAGGGAGAATCTAAAAGGTTTCTTTATAAAGTAAACGTCTGATGTTTGTGACTGCGGGGGCAAAAAAAATCATAAATCTGTATGATGCTATCATTTCTGATTTGTTATCGCAGCAAATGCCAAGTGTAAGCAGTCTGACCATGGCTTTATTAAGCGCTTTCGTTTGCTAAGATAGCTACTATTCGACAGCAGAGGAGGGAGAGAGAGAGAGAGAGAGAGAGAGAGAGAGAGAGAGAGAGAGAGATGGCAGTGGTGTAGGGGAAATCTCATTTGCTTAAATTTTTCATCATACCTTCTTTTTTTTGTAATCACAGAGAAAGCTTAGAGCTTATGCAGTGAGGAACACCATGAGGTTTCCAGAAAGACAGTCACTCGGGGAGCTGAATACAACTGCGAAAGCAATGTTTCACCCCCTTACGTGTCTGCCTTTGATCTCAGATTGAAAATCTGTGACCCTCTCCCTCCAATCCAAAAGCAAATAAATGCAAAAGGAAAGAAACCTTCAGAACACAGGCTGGCAAGGACAAAAAAAAAAAAAAAAAAAATAGGAAGGAAGGAAGGAAGGAAGGAAGGAAGGAAGGAAGGAAGGAAGGAAGGAGACTGTAGTTGTAATAGCTCCCATGGACCTGCTTGGACAACAGGCAACTGCCACTGGATTCACTGGACGAGCTAAATAAGGGTTGCAGGCAGCATCTCTGGTCCTGCAAAGGACAAGGAAAGCTTTTAGGCTTTCTCTGTACTTGCTGCCGAAGCTCTCACAGAAGCAACAAGACAGCCACAGCTCTCCTGAAGTCCCAGTTCTTCAGAATTCATCTCAAAGCTTGCAGAGAAAGAAAACGATGGTAAGCCAACAATTATGAATACTGTTTACTGCATTTAAACATGATTTTTATTTTGTGTCTTGCATCTAATAGGAATTATTGCTTCTCCCTAGATATCCTGGTCTTTTAAAAGACAGGTGTGAATTTTGTTTGGTTTTCTGAGGTATAATTTGTTGATTTGGTCCAGTTTATTCATTTGTGGCACTAGACATACAGGGGCATTCAGAGATTGTTGTGGTGCAACTGTAAATTGGTTGTGTCAACCCCAAGTTAAACTACTTCCATTTTCAAAGCACCATGTTCCTGTAGCTTAACTTTTAGCATGTGACTCAGATAAATAAATTTTAATGCTAAGGTTGGATATCTGGAACGATAAAGATTTTAAATTATAATTGCAGTGACATGCAAAGTTCAGAAGGTAGTATTTCTTGTGAAAGCATTTAGATATTGTAGTAGACTTATGAGTTTTAACTGGAACAAAAACTCCAGCCAAAATCCTGGCAGTGCAAACTTTTGAAAACGCAGAAATAAATATTTCAGTGATAAATAAATGAAATGATTTCACACCAATTTAAGTGTTGCTTTTTAGGCATATCATAAAAATCAATGATCTGCGGATAAATTTGTGGAGTGAAATGAAACTGCTTTTAAAAAAAATTCTATATAGCACTACCTTGGAAAAACAGTTTGAATTACCTTGCTACATTGGCAGATAATGTATTCAGACATTTATCAGATGTTGATGATAACACTAACTATATAGGGCTGGATGACACTAAAGGGGCAGTTTTTGAATGTTTGTATTTATTTTCTTCAAGGTATTCTACACATGGCCTTTCCAGACCAGTAACTTCATCAGGACAAAGCTTATTAGGTAGGTCAGAATAAATACTCATACAAATTGATAGCTTGGGGGGGGGGGGAGAATCTAAATTGCATGCAACACAATGTTAATGAATAATCTCTTCTGCCCAACTATATTGTATGCAGTATGAAATGAGAGGTTGATTGATTTACGTGAATGCTCATTTATTATACTGTTTTTATTCTGAATATGCTTTCGGTCCTGGCTAGTGCTGGTAGGATAACAGAACTGAAAACCAGGAAGCTGTTGCACATATCCCATGCCAACACCCCCCCTTGGGTCACAATATTCAGTATAGATACCTAACAGATTCTGAATGGTACATTTGTGTTTAGAACAAAGCAAATACCTGAAAAGAGCTGAGAAACAAGTGTAAAATACATCACAACTGAGAATACTGGAAGAAGTTGTGATTTTTAAGGGCAAGGGAAATGTTACCATCAACATAGTGAGGATTCCTACTGCAATGAGACTTTTTGAAGATACTATCTACCAAAAAGATAATGCTCTAGGAGGGTCAATATGACAAGCACTTTTGATAGTGGTTCTCTGAATTAGAATATAGCAGCTGCCTATCATCTTGCTGTTCTATTCTTTCCAACCTTTTAAGTAGTACCTAGGAAATAATGCAGGATCCTAAACCATATTTTTATAGCAATGATATTTAAAAGGCCAGTTGTTGCACTTGTTTGGGGGAACACATCTATTTTGTAATAGATCAACAGAAGGGAGTTTGGGGGAATTAACTTATGCTGGCTTTGAATCACTGCCATCAGTAGACTTCAACAGAGAAAGTCGTTGGGTTTCAACTTTTATTTTATTTTTTTCAATCCAGTGCTTACATGCTATTGTTGTTATTAAAGTTTAACCCTGATTAATGATTTTTTTTATTTCTTCATGTGGAATCTGCTACTAATTTTGCTAATACCTAGACAATAAAGATTGCAATTGAATGTAAAGCCATGTTTTTGAACCCCGCTGGAGTCAATGGGCAGTATCCAGCTAAGTCATACTCGGAGTAGACCTACAGAAATCAATGGACTTTGGTTGGTCATGACTAATTAAAGTACATTGATTTTAATGGGTCTACAATCCAATGGGATTAAAGTTGCATTAAATGTTTTCAGGATTGCAATCAAAGACTAAAATATTTATTTTAGCCTTTAAAAGTTTTAATCTTTAAGAGTTTATGCCTATCCAAACACCATACACTTGTTCTCTCCTTGCACTTTTAATTTTGTTATTAATCTTATTATTTTGTTAATACATACCATTCATTCTATATATTCACTAGGAGATGCCACATTAGTGATCTTAAACCTATAGAGGGGAGTTCACCATTTTAAATAATACAGATTTACACAGTTAGATAAAAGGTTAATTAAGGTTAATATTGGAAAACATGTTCTGAGACTTCCTTTAGCAAAAACTTGAATGAATCTGATGTAATTCTATGCATTTTCTCTCTGTGTTTGATATGTAATATTTTTCTAGATCTAGGCTGCTGCTAATTCATTAAAACTTTCCTTGAGGGCAAATGGAACCTAGATATAAGTAAGCGCCTTTGTAGGAAAGCACATAGCATTATGAGTTAGCTAAGGGAATACTGTAACTGTATCCTCAGGTAACATTTTTGTGTACGAGTATATTATGCAATAAAAGTGGGTATTTTCCCCTTGTTTTTATATTTCTTCTGGGAAATATCCAAACCTTTTCAAGCAGGTTATGCTCCTGGCTGAAATTTGCAGAGAACAATCAAAATAAACCCTGAAGAATATCTAAGAGAAATACTACTTGTGCTTGTTCCTTGGTTCACGAGTAGCATTGGACCTCTATTTTGGTTGAGTTGTCATCACATCATGTGAACGTCCTTGTTAATTATGATAAGTATTTGTTGGAATGAAGATCCATGCAGCTGGCCGTATGCATGTTTGTTGAATTTAATAGGGCAAACTCTTTGATAACTTTTATAAGACTGCAGCCTTACTCTGCAACATATCATTCCAAATTCACAATGAAAGTTCAGCAATTCAGTAGGTTGGATCCTGAATTCACTCTCATCTGCGGCAGCATCCCCCAAGCAGAGTTCTACTCGGGGGATTTACTTGCTGGTGTAGGGAGGGTGACGTCTGCTCATTCCCTCTTTAGTTCCCAGTACTACCTCCCGCTGGATTTTGGGGGGGACACTTTGGAATAGTGTGGGAGGTGTCACTGCAGTGTGCAGGTGAAAGGAGAATGCCAAAAGGCACCTCTCTCCTCCTACCAATGGGATCTGCCTTCTGGATCAAAAGTCTTCCTTTGGCAGAAGAGGTCGTTCTGTCTGTGGAAAGTGAAGTCTGGATCAGACTCAATTTCTCTTACCTGCCCCGCACCACCACTTTAAAAATGTGTAACTTTAAATAATGGCTTTTCCCCCCAGCAACAACTCATGAGAACTCAGTTCTGGCACCTCTCAGGTGGGCACCATTGCCATTATGTACCAGTTCTTCACATTTTTGTCACTGTACCTCTTCACCGCACTGGACAAATGTCCCTGCTGTTCCTGAGTGGTGCGCATAGATCAGCATACACACATATTTGTCTAGTGTACCATCTCTTAAGACTGAGCTGCCACCAGGTGCCAGAAGGAGCAGTAGATTCATTTTTATTGAAAGATAAGAAAACCTGGACCATCTTTGCAATGGGGTATTCTGACTTGCACATGGAGTTGTACTAAATTTCCTATTGACCCTTTTTAAGCTTTTGATTTTGTTGTTCTGTTTTTATTTGATTATTTTAAAGATTTGTAGGCTACCTTTTAGTGTTGTTTTCCTACAAGGTGGTCTTTAATAAATAAAACACGACATGACATAAATATCACAAAAGACCATAAAACAGTGAAATTATCAATAACAATCAACATAGCAACCTCAAAAATAGTTTCCCCCCCCCAGAAACTTTTATGCAAAAATGTATTTTGTGTTTTTCTTTTGTAAACCATCCTGTGGCCTTTGGATGAGGGCTGATATATAAATTTAATATATAATAATAGTAATATTTCCTGAATATACTAATAATACACTAAGCACTGTTGTCAACTTTCCTACTCTACTTTTCCTGGGGAAAGCATATTGGTTATAAGTGTTCATTGGGGACTTGCATTGTGGGAAAGTGACTAGATTGTTTGGAAAGCAAATCCAGTTTGTTTGTTTGCATGCCATGTTAGGGCCACCACAATGCATTTTGCTGCCTGAGGCAGACAAGATACCCTGCTCTAGAAGTTGACTGGAGTGGCATCTGAATCAGACTTCAAGACTGGTGATGGGATAATACCTTACTGAGGCACTAGGACAGCACAGGTCTGTTCTCCAACACAAGGGAATAGCCAGGCAGCTTAAGAAGGGCACTCAGGGTGCTGTTGCCTATGCATCTACGTAACTGCCATCTAAGGCAGCTGCCTTCTTTTGCCAAATGGTAGGGTAGCCCTGTGCTACACTTTACACCCTGTCACCTGCAAAGACCTCAAAGTACAGTGGTACCTCGGATTACACATGCTTCAAGTTACATACACTTCAGGTTACAGAGTCCGCTAACCCAGAAATAGTGCTTCAGGTTAAGAACTTTGCTTCAGGATGAGAACAGAAATCGTGCTCCGGCGGCGCAGCGGCAGCAGGAGGCCCCATTAGCTAAAGTGGTGCTTCAGGTTAAGAACAGTTTCAGGTTAAGTACGGACCTCCAGAACGAATTAAGTACTTAACCCGAAGTACCACTGTAGTACACTTCCTAGGTAGTCTTCAACAGTATCATGGTATTATGTGCCTTCAGGCCATTCTCTTTGCAGATCTGTTAAAAACGAAGGTAATCTTCACATACACACTTCCCCGGGGTCTTTTTCTGTTTTGTTCAGAACAAGCATGCTGATTAGTCGAGGAAGACCCGCGCAATTAGCCCTGTCCATGTATTTCTAAGCGAACATACTCTAGAAAAGCTTGGGAACGAAAATTCCTCTGTTTGTGTGCATGCACAAATAATGTTAGGATATGCATAGTCTGATCTATTCATAGGAAATGTAAATCATTCTGGTAGAATATCTGCAGAAATCTCATGTTAAGGGGATATTTGGGGCATGATGGTTTCATAGCATAAATATTAGTAGATAGGTACAGGATGATTGATAACAGGGTTAGCAGACTTGTCTGATGTTAGCATTTGCTTTTCTTGTGAATCTCCTGTTCTTTTGATAGAATATATATAGAATATATATGGTTACATAGATATAGCACAGAATGTGTTTTGAATGTGCTCCTTAGGGGTTTACTTTTAGATGTAAAGAACTACTGGACATTAAACAGTAGAAGATTAATGGGTTCTAGCTGTGGAACAAGAAGTGTCTGGATAGCAAGTAAACGTCAAAGCCCATCTAGCCAAGAAAGCTGAGAATTATCATTCTCTGCATATTATAATTGTAGCTGGGATGGGCAACTCTCAGGGCGTCCTAAGAAATTTTGTCATTGCATAGTGGTTGGACTAGATAAAACTTGAGCCATCAGGCAGCTCTAAAGTTGTGTTTCCATTTGAGATTCTATCTCAGTGCTACTTGTCCTTGATAATTGTTTAATTGAGCAGTGCCACCTCTACATAAGGAGATAGTCTGAAGCTCCTAGAAATTATTTTCAAAGCAGACATCACTACTGAAATCCAGTGGTGTTAGAGCTCGGCTTGGATCTGAGAAATCATTGTCTCAGCCCCACAAGCTTGTTGAGATGCCAAACCTTGCTGCTCACGTCTCCTTGGAGGAAGAGCAGGACACAAATGTAATTAACATTTGCCATGATATATGGTTTTGAATGTTTACAGCAGATCAATCATTCCACCATAAATGGTTTAGCCTTTACTACATTGAAAAGTGAGACGGTAGAATTGCATCATGTTTATGAGAAAGTTATAATCTGGGGTGGTATTCAACTGCTTTTTACTCAGAGTCGACCTACTGAAATTAAATAGCATGACAAAGTTTGGCTCTGTAATTTCAATGGGTCTACTCTGAGTAAAATTTAGTAGTATTTCCCTTACAAATTTAATTTGGCTCGTTTTCTTTATTAGGTCTCTGTAATGAAGGTAGTTATTTAAAATGCCATACTTCTTAAGAGGACAAATCTTTTTTCAAAAGTATTCTTGTTTCATCATATTATATTACAAAATAAAATCACACTTTTGCTGAAACATTTCATCTGAAATTTTAACCGTGAAGACATTTCACAGCATATCTCAATGGATAAAGTCGCTGACCCAGGAAACAATTATATTTACTCACCACTCTCTTTTGTATAATGAAAAATATTTCCACAGCGATACATTTCATTTAATAATAAAACTATTTTCTTCTTACCGTTGTTTCAGTGAAAAAAATAAATAATCGGAACTCTGGTTTCTCCTGACAAGCACAGAGAATGTAGATTTCAGTATGTTCACATGTATGTATGGGTGTTCACATTTACAGAGAGAGAGAGAGAGAGAGAGAGAGAGAGAGAGAGAGAGAGAGGTGTCAAGAATTCACATAGTATCCAAAGTTGCTTTTTTGGTATACTTCTGAAAATCAATTCATGATCCAAAGGAAAGTAATCCTCCAGGAAAAAGAAGAACCCTTGCATCATTCTGGGTTAGGCCAAGATAAATACAAAATCTGAAGATGGCCTCATTCATTAGAATCCGTTTTCAAATAGCATTCTAACTTGCTTTAAAAGGAAACTCAGTGTGAACACTAAAAAGCTCATCAGATCTGACCTGAAATTATCTCTGTAGAATAAAAATGTGCAATGTTGTCTCTTTTGGTGGTTTTAAATCCAATGCTTAATTTTGAGCTTTTCTTATTTTGTCCATGTAAATGAATTCTTAAAATTTATTTGGAGGGAGGCTTATTTTGGAAAGGAACTTGCAAGAGCACATATCTGCCTTTGGAATCAAGTACAGAAAAAAACTCCACTGTCCAGATCTCACAAAATATAAATATTTTCTAGGCAAAAATGTAAATTTATTTTGCAGACAGATACAGCTCACTGAAAGTGGAAATCTAGGTATTTGTTACTGAATCACGTATCCCATTCAATGATAATATCAGTTGGGGTAGAACCAGGTAGTAAATTGGAATTAGAAAATATTTTGTATGCTAAGATATATATCAGGCCATATATAGAACAAATAATTTAGTTTTTTTTCTAAACGAACAGTATATGTGTTAAACTCTTGTAACAACAAAAAGATTATTCATGGAAGAGTAAAGCAGATCTAGTTCATGTTGAATTCTAAATATGCCCAGAGTATTATCAGTTATTCATTTTGTCTACATTTAAAATCTCTCTCTCTCTCTCTCTCTCTCTCTCTCTCTCTCTCTCTCTCTCTCTCTCTCTCTCTCCCCCCCCCCCCATTTTATTGAGTGTGTGTGTTTTATAAATCAAGTAGATGTGTTTTTCATTCTCTGGTTTTGTCACGGAAGCCCAGCAATTGACCATTGATTTTATTCCCCCTACTCTTCTGTGGGTTATAAAGAGAGCTGTGGGTGGTTAATTTATGAAAGGGATGCGTGAGTAAATAAAGAGTTAAAATAAAGGCAGGCTCACTGGTTTGTTGAGATCTGTCAGAGTCTGAGTGGCTGGCTGCATATCTGTCTCAGGAACAATAGGTACCTGTATTCTGCTGGGCAGTCAGCAGCAATATGGAAAAGGTCTGCTTTGGTTAAGAGGTTTCTTCATGAGAAGCCCTAAAGACAGACCCACTTTTTTTGGCGGGGAAGCAGAGGGATGCAATCTCAACTGCCTTGAGATGAGGGGCAGAGCTTTGATCATTTCTATTCAGCACTGACTTGGCCTGAGATTGAGGTTCCCAGTCTAGAAGTCAGCAGGCTGTCTTTTCACTTTCTTCACAGAGGCACACACACAAGCACGCAAACATATGCTCTCTCTCTCTCTCTCTCCCTTACGCACATACACACACACACCCTCCTTTGCTGGTCTAAGCAGGCAGCTTAGTGTCACAGCTATAACCAAGGCACAGTGCACTGAACACAGCAGCACCAGTCTCCGTGGTGGGAAGAGGGGGCACGGAAGGTGACAACAATGGAGAAGCCTCAGTCCACTTGCAAGTTTAGGTAAGAAAGAATGATTTGTTTTCTCAAGGTTTCAGACACATTAGAATCCGTTAGCTTGAAATGAAACTGCTTAAATGAAACTGTTTAAGGATGAAGATGCCAGACTGTAGGTTTCCCCCCATTCAGTTTCTGCATTGCTAGTATAAAAACACAACTCCATCCCACCCCCCACTCTCGAGATGGTGACTAATCTAATTAGAAATGTTTCTAGCACTCACTTTTTAAAAATGCATTGTGATGCTTTCTTTTACAGGGGGATTGTGTCACGTAGAGCAGTATTTATTCATTACGGTTCAATGGGGTAAAATGCCACTTTGCACCTGCCATACATATACAATATTAAAACTGTGTTCCATCAAACCCATTTTTTAATTATTTTCACACTATTAACTGTACCGAGTTCAGAGAGTTAAAAAAATTAACGAGCTTCCCTGCGGAGTTCAAATAGTATAATCTACATGAACCACTGCAGCAGGGAGAAGACATTATTCAGGGAATATATTTTTAATGCAGGTGTAACCTTTAAACTTTAATGCATTGCTTTCTCAACAATTTCAAGGAAAACAGAGGCATGTGCAGTCTGTACTTTAAAAGAGCCAGTGGCTTAAAGAAAATAATAATCAAGTTGAGCATTAACAAAATGAAGCAAAGCTTATGTACATATATCTGTGTAAATAAATGCATTTATGGTATTTTCTCTTGATGCGCTGTGGGAATGCTACAAACAACTTACTGAATGTGTATTCCCGGATAACCCATAATTGTTAAAAGGAAAGTATAGTAAACAGAGTTTCTGTTTGGAAACAAATTGGAAATCTAGAGTGAAAATGCTGGAGAAACAATTTGAGGCATAAAGTTAGACAGCTAAAAGAACACGAGGGGAGGTGAATCTGCATTGGTGCTTTTTTTTTTAATTGACTGTAAACCAGATGCCATCATTTCCTTATCTCAAAAGCCTAGGATTTGCTACAGCATGCCATCCCTTTACAAATATAAATTTACCGTGTGACTCCCATACAGGAACAAAGACTAACTTTGACGCTGTGAGCTTTATAGTACTTTCTATTTATTGTAAACAACTGGAGATTTTTAATGAAAGAAAAAGGAAGGCAATTTGAAGCTTGAGTGTACAGTAATCAATGTGAGGGATGCATTTTATTCAGTTGCCCATTTGCAAGATTCATTCTGAGCTTCCTGTGATATATTGTTATGTAAATATGGTTCAGCAGGGGAAAGCGGTGCTAAGGAGATTCAATTTACTTTGAAAGTTGTTCATTTTAGCTTGGGATGAATGTTATTTGTTTGATGTGTCTCAAAGGAAAGAAGTGACTTTTTCATTGTGAAACCTATTGTGATGCGAACAGGGTGATATAATCTTTTTAATTTTGGCTTTCACACCACAGAAGATAAAGAGAGATCTCAGCTCATTTAGTGATTGCTAAGTCTTCTTGGGTGCCCAAGGACTGATCTTGGTTGCTATGGCTAATCTGACCTCAATCTATGCCGCTTTAAGAACCAAGGCACTTTCTCTCTTTTTTTACATTTAAGAGCATGTACCTTGATTTATGTCCAAAATTGTGACTAAATGTCTTTGTATCCATATGATAAATGGTGGCATGCAATTAATCATTTTGTAGAAGTAAACACTGCTGTCCCACTCGAAATATGTTTTGTTCTGAGTTAATGGTATGGAACAAGCCAGTCTCGGCAAACAGCTATCTATTATTTTAGAGAACCATTAAAACTTGGATCAAAAAGAAGGAAATTGGCATTCACTTTGCCTTGCATTAGTATTTCATTTCTGCTATCTGGTGATGAGACGGCATGTAGATTGACAATGAATGACTACCATTCCATCTCTCTACCTGAATATATAATAGATTAGTTTTGAGTGTATTTGTTCCACGAGGCCAAAAAAAGGGTCCCTGCTGCTTTATCTGATACTGTTTGTGTGCTACTCCATTATCAGTGGCTGTACAAAGATTTGCAGTTAGAAGTACTTTTGCTCTTCTGAAAGAAGCTCACTGTTTTAGTCTTATGCAATTTCCCTGAACTCAAATACTATCAGATTTTGTTACTATTAGAAATGTTCTGCCTGTATGATACTTAATGGCCCTTGCATTTTCATGTATTAGAGAATCTCTTTCACAAGGAACTACTGTGATTAAAAGGATTTTTTTTGTACAAAGTGTTTTTTTTTAGGGAAAGGAACAGTAATATTTCTTTTCTGCTGGAATGGAAATTACTGGTTTGACTTCTTGTTTGGGTTCTGTATGCCAGGATAATGTAACAGTGATCTCAAGCTAACAGAGAAAATGATCTGGTGTTTTTAGCATAGCTAAAAAGCACAGCAATACTTCACAGTCTTTTGCTTAATAATGAGTTGGCTAGTTAAGATTGCCACTACTGTAAGGACAGCCAGTTGCTGTGTTGTGCCTGATGGGATGGTTGGCATTATAAACAAAGAAAAGCTTGAATTTGTTGGTAATTGTACAAAAGCAGCCCTTTAGAGGAAATCTTTTATTCTCTTTAAAAGAACCCATAACACATAAAGGCGGCATAAGTGAAAGTTAACAGCTACCGGTAATTGGCTGCTGTTAGAATTGATCACTGGTTCATACCTAGGCACCACTTTGGAGACCAAAATAAGTTCAGCTATGAATGTCATAATTACCGGTATAGCAGGTCTAATGTTATATAAGGGTTTATTTAAAACACTTGCTAACCTTGATATGCCACTTAAATCTGTTCCACATTTTTATTGTTTAAGAAGGTTAGTGGTTCGAGCCCACCCAGGGATGGCTGTGGGATGGATCCCTCCATTGCAGAGGGTTGGACTAGATTACTCGGGGTACCTTCCAACTGTACAATTCTACGATTCTATAAATTTGAAGTATTTTCATGTAGACATATTGAGATGCTGTTTAATTTTCAAGAAGTTCAGTGAAAGTTGCTGGTGTAGAGAAGGTGGGAAACTTAATTAGCTGGTTTGTTAAATGGACTGTAGAAGGTGGCTCTTTTGAGAACTTTTCTTTTTTTTGGTGCTGGATCGATAGCGGTATTTGACAGGATAGTACCAATGGCTTTTCTATTGGATTTTAATAATGGTCAAAATGATAATAAGTACAGCATAACTTCTTGAAAATCAGGAAAAGTTTTGCTACTGACTTTAATGGGATCTGAATTACAATACCTTTCAATATTTACTACGTAAACATATTTACCTTAAAATAAGGACATCTTAGGAATGTACAGTGGTACCTCGGGTTACAAACACTTTGGATTACAGACTCCGCTAACCCAGAAGTAGTACCTCAGGTTAAGAACATTACCTCAGGATGAGAACAGAAATCGTGCAGCGGTGGCAGTGGGAGGCCCCATTAGCTAATGTGGTAGCTCAGGTTAAGAACGGTTTCAGGCTAAGAATGGACCTCCGGAACGAATTAAGTTCGCAACCAGAGGTACCACTGTATTGGCACTTTGATCACATATAGTGAGTCCCATTGAGTTCAGTGGGGATTACACCTATAAATGAATAATAGGATTGCACCCTTAGTTTCTGGTTTAATAACAGTCAACATGTGGAGATCCAGATTACTGGAGTGCACTCTCTCTCTCTCTCTCTCATTCTCTCTCTCACACACACACTTGTGTCTGCGTGTGTAACAGCAACCCACTAAAATTTACTTATCACAAATGTACAATGTACCAGTTAATGTCTAGAAGTGAGAGTACCCAAATGGGAATCCTCCATAATTATATGGGATGAGCGATGGCAAAATTCAAACCAGCAGTGCCTTCATGTTTTCATTGTCACTTCTCTTTATGGTGTATGCAAATTTCAGTGACTTGAGCATAATGGCCAATGTTCCATGTGTCTACTTAAAAAGATAAAGTGATAGAATTACATTGTCTTAGTTAACTGCTGCCAAATACAGAGGTATTGATTAACCAGCAGGAGATGCTGTTTAAGTGTTTCAGCTGTCACCCTTCTATTGGAGACTGAGTGCATCATTTTCACCACTGACTCATTCTCCACTAATCTATGACAAAAGGGAAATACTTTATTCCTACACTTTGGCTTCCTTATGTTCCCTTATGCTTATGAACCAAGTCTTATTTGCTTGTTGTTTGCTTTTAAAATCTGTGGTGCCATACTGTTTTCTGCTTCTGAGATATAATCTTGTTGTAGCATGTGTTTATAAAACATACAGGGAGCCAAAGGGACAGAAATGTGTTGTTCACATAAAGGTAATGCTATGTTAATCATAGTTTCTTATTTTTCTTAGCTTGCTTAATGCAGCATTGCTTGAACCTACATTTTTTAGAAATGTTTTTTTTTAAAATACATACATCTAATACCACCATACAGATTTATATGAAAACCTTTTTTGTGGCTGAATGATGTTCAAAATTATACATGCACACAAATATTCACATGTGAGATATCATAGAATCAAGAACTGTAGAGTTGGAAGGGACCCTGAGGGTCATCAATCCACCCCCCTGCCACACAGGAATCTCAAGTAAGGCACCCAACCTCTGCTTAAAAACCTCCAATGAAGGAGAGTCCATAACCTCCCAAGGGAGTCCATTCCACTGTCAAACGGCTGTTACCACCCAAAAGTTCTTCCTGATGTTTAGACATAATCTCATTTCTTGTAACTTGAATCCATTGGTTTGGATCCTATCCTCCGGAGCAGGAGAAAACAAGCTTGTTCCATCTTCCATGTGGCAGTCCTTTAGATATTTGAAGATGGCTATCATTTCTCCTCTCACTCTCCTCTTTTCCAGGCTAAACATACCCAGCTCCTTCCACAGTTCCTCATAAGGCTTGGTTTCCACACCCTTGATCATCTTGGTCACCCTTCTCTGTACACGTTCTAGCTTGTCAGTATCCTTCTTACATTGTGGTTCCCAGAACTGAATACAATATGCCTGGTG
The DNA here is from genome assembly GCF_964188305.1 of Podarcis bocagei. Taxonomy (NCBI): domain Eukaryota; kingdom Metazoa; phylum Chordata; class Lepidosauria; order Squamata; family Lacertidae; genus Podarcis; species Podarcis bocagei. The sequence continues at coordinate 38,377,376 of NC_138135.1, read as the reverse complement.
TGGTCTGATCAAGGCAGAAGAAAGCGATACTTGAAACCTACAGAAGAGATGCAATAATATGTTTCATTGTAATCTCCACCCTTATAAGAGTGTTTCTGTTCAGAATTCCAGCCATTCACTTCAAGTAGGGCATTCGAGTCCCCCCACCCCGCCCCCTCACCACACTTATTGTACGCCTCTGAATACTAATTGTTAAGGATCACAAGCAGGAGAGCGTTATTGCACTCATGTGCTTTTGGACTTCCCATGGGCATGTGGTTGACCCGTGAGAATGGAATGCTGAACTGATTCAAGCAGCCTTTTGTGATCTGCTTTTCTGTTCCAAGTGCCATGGCATTCTGGGGCCACTGAGCATGCTCACTGGTCTTTTTGAGGGGAAGGTAGTGATTGCCCCCATTAGATTTGCTTTCATTTCCTATATCTCCATTTGCCATGCTAAGAAAAGAGATACTCTCTATGAGAGATACCCAACATGTTTCATCAAGAGAGGATCTGGAAGGGATAGCCTTGGGGAAATCGCCATCAAACTACTAGAAGCTACTAGAAGGATGAAAGTGCTAAAGATTTGCACAAAGCCTTTGAAACACATTAGGCTGGAACACAGAATATTCTTGTAGGGCTTTAGATGGTGCTTCCTACCTTATAAGAGTGAATTGAACCTAAGTTTTTAGATAGCTTTAGTCCCTGTGAATTTGTATTTTCCTTGCATTCTAGGTAGATAAGCATTTATCTTCCGGTATCATAACTTACAGGGATAGTGGAAACTTTTGGTTCAGTTAACATTTAAAGGTGACCTACTCAATTTATAGTTTTCCAAACAATATGTTAACTAAAAAAGAGCCATCCTTTGAAATATACATTTCTCCGAATTTTGCAATACAGTTCTCCCGGCAAGGAAAGTGTACAAAAATACATATATTTGGGTAAAGTGTGCACAGAAATGCATATATTTGTGAAAATACAACTACAGGTGCATTATAGTAGTGGCAATTGCTTTGCAAAAATGTGTTATATTTGGGGAAATTGTATACAAACATGTATATTCTGAATTTAGTCTATAGTCCTGTGTACCCACTTCCCTGGGAATAAGCCCCATTGAACTTAGTGGGGTTTTTCCTTTTGAGTAGACACTTATAAGCTTGTGCTGTTACACAGCCAGTTTAAGAGTCATTTGTGATTATTAAATTATGTAATTTTTTTCTGGACATGGGGAGGCACCAATTCACCACCTTGCCAAGGGCGCAAGGCATGGGAGGGAGAGCCAGATACAGGATATGAGGGAGCCTAGGTACACCTCTGCCCCTCTTTGAAACCACTGGCAAGCCATGTTGACAACACTGCATGAGATAGTCTGACTCAGCATAAGGCAGCTTCCTATGATTTTTTAAAAATATGAGGTGTGAATGTCACAGACAGGTATTTCAAAACACTTAAATGACACAGAAGAGAGCCACAGCTGGGAGCAGCACTATTGTAGCTGTGTGATGTGTGAATCAGCCTTGCACTTTGAAAATCTCTCATTTTAATGTATGGCTAGTTCAGTCTTGTTCACTTTCCTTTCACCATCTGTGGGCTCTGTTGTAGTGGGAGAAGCCTAGCAGCACAAGTTCCAATACAGTGCAAAATAAAATAAAAATGTTAAGTTAACAAGAGGCCTTGGCAGAGAGACTAAAGTACGGGAAGGAATATTTGCTGCAATTATTTCTTGCCTCTCATCTTAGTCAGAAACATGAAGGGCTGTTACATCTACACAGCTTGGCAAGAGCATCATTTTGTTGTGACTGGGCTTCTGTTGAGCTTTGCCAATGTTCATTTATTTTAGACATAAAGAATGCTATCCTATCTCCAGTCACCTGGGAGGAAGCCCAGAATTGTGCTGAAAATGGATCAAATTCCAGTCCGTTTCTGATTTCTGTAGGGTAGGTCCATTTAACTCCACTTCTTACTGGGATACTCCCCCCTTCCCTCCCCCCACCAATGGGATTCCCATATATTGGCACCTTGAATATGTGTGTTATGTGTCACTCTGTTCCTGTCTTGCTCATGTCTAGGGCATAAGTGTATAGAGTATGGGGTAAAGCTGCAATCCAACATCACGTTCCCTCCCTTTAGTGACCATATATTATATACGGCTGTGCAAGCAAAAAGCCCAACAACCAAACTCCTGTGCAGTTAATACATCTGATTATTTGGGAACCTTAATCATGTAGAGCTCCTCCTCAGGCGTTCCTCCTTAATCTATACACATATGCCATACAGGTGAGTAATGTGTGATAGGGCTGAAGTGAACTGCTATTGAGCTATAAAAATATCCATTATTTGGGGCTATGGATGTTACAATCTACTCAATAATATCGCCATGGCAGTTGTTTATTTCCTTGACATCTGACAGGAGGGCATTCCACAGGGCGGGCGTGACTTCTGAGGGCCTTCTTGGTAGTTGTGGCTACCCTGTGGAATGTGCTCCTGTCAGATGTCAAGGAAATAAACAACGATCTGACTTTCAGAAGACATCTGAAGGGATGTATAGAGAAGTGTTTTATGTTTTATTGTTTTATAATCTGTTGGAAGTTGGACTGCCCAGTCAAATGGGTGGAATATACACAAATTAATATTACTACTACTACCACTGCTGGGAGTAAGTGATAGCGTATGGTAAATTCCGCTGCCTTTTCTATTTTCCCAGTCCCATTCAGTACATGTCTGTAGAAAAACCACCTGGTGATTGGAAACTACTCTATATTATTCATCCACTGCCTTCTCAATTATTCAGTTCAATATGTCTATGCAGTTTCACTTGTGGTTACTCTGGGCCATATATTTTCTAGTTTTAAAGTTGATCATGTGTTTATTAATCCTTGAGGTTATTTTTTTACAGTAGATTACTCTTGGTTATGGAGAGACCCTGTGTCTGTTCCTTTGGTAAATTATTCTTGACAGGATAGCCACAGGAAGGGCTGAGATACTTCTGCAAAACTGGCCCAGGACCCCCCTCCCCCTTAGTCACTTCTCTTCATGGATCAAATTTGGGGGTAGAGAGAGTGAGCGCTCACCACCCTGCTTGCTAGCCCTGCCACTGTTGTATCCCCTTCCTGCTACCCACACTTTGGGGGTTAAGATCTAAAGCAGGAAGTCTTCACACATGTAGGCTCTTCTTGCGATTTAGAACAATTATAACCATGGGGTGGGGAAGAAACACTGAAGAAGGCTTAGAGCTTACTCCTCCTTCAGAGCATATGGTCATACACATAATTTCTTAGACAGCTATGCCATCATCTGTTCCAGCAACATTTCTTAAGTTATACCCCTCTCAGTCATCTCCTTATCCAAAAATCTTATGGGAAAGAGACAGCTAATTATTTCTAGTTTACTTTTGCTTACTAATGAGATATTGCCAGTACTACAAAATGTATCACCAAATGGCATGGAGAAGGGAAACATTTGCCTCAGTTCATATAGATCTTACTCTTCTGCCATAGCCACCAGCTTCTGCCATTATAGATACCTTTCCTAGCTGGCTGCGTCTGCAATTATGTGGAGGCCACACAGAAGGGCTTTCTGTGAACCCTCCATTACTTCCTGACACATGGACTGCTGGAATGATAGTGTCTGAGGCAGAAGGAGCCTCAGGGTATAATTTTTGGGGGTATCTGAATTCCATACTAAGTACTTTGATGGCCCATGTGGAAAAAACCATGAATCCCCAGGGCCCGATTCTCATTTGGGAAGTAGTCCTGAGTTTGGGCTGTACCCTCAGGTTCTGTGTGTCGGCTCTCGTAAGGCAAGAAAGCTATTAACCTGGAGCCCTTCTCCCCCAATGTGCTAGCTTTCTATGATCAGTTCAGTGATCTAGATGGCAGGATGTAATTGACACTGACATCAAGAGGTGAGTGTTAGAGGAAAAGAGAAGGGCAGTGGGGCAAGGTTAGAAAGTACAGGGGAGTTAGGGTGGTGGCTGAGTCCTGCTTCATTCCCAATGATGTCATTTGGACATGGGAGCTGAACATTGGAATGGGCTCAGAAACAGCAGCAGCCTTCTATTTCACCCCCCCAAAAAAACTCCTTACAAATCAAGATGGTGGTAGTTCATCCATCACTCAAAATGATACAGATCTGTTTTCATTCTTGTCATCTTATGTGGAAAAATGAGGTTTAGTACAGAGATTCTGAAACCTCAACTCTCCATCCCCTTCAGACGTCTAAGCTTCCCCATCCAATAGAAATATGGAAACCCAGACTACTGGGGTGAAAAGCATTCTGCTTTGAATTAATCATTGTTTTGCTGTCCAAAGAAAGTGATAATATCTGAAATTGCATTCAAGTCACCAGAACAACTTTAGTTGAGAATGGCAGCTGTAAATATCAGTTTTGTATTGCCAAGGCTTGCAGTTTGCTTCAGTGGTTGCTATTTAGCTTGTCACTTTGCAGAACAGATCATGACATCATTGACCACAACTGAGCTCCCTTCCTGGTCGCATTAGGATAACAGTGGCTAGCCATTTCTATTCTATTTCTGATGGTCATTCTAATCAGTCTGTGTACACGAGCTCAATTTGGAGGGCTAACTGAGAGGGGGCAGCTGCTGCACTGAGACTAGAAATAACACCACAATCAAAGGGTAAAAGCTTAATAAAAGAAGTAATAAATTGCTACCTCTCCACAGTTTTACCTTTGGAAAGCCTGCTGTAGAGATCCTGATCATCCTAGCCAGCATAATTTTCCCAGAGTACCTGGTTGGAGCAGACTTGGGAATGGGAATGAATTTACAAGGCTTGAGTACTGTCCTGAATACTAGATGCTGTGGTTTCTATGGCAACAGAAACCAAGGATGACAGTCAGGAGGAGTAGCTAACAAAAGCTCCTACTCAACTGCTGGATACTAATTTAAAAATATTGCCTTTTTAAAAAACAAAAACAACAAAAAAGTCTTGCTTTATTTATCCCCATTCAATCCCTTTTCCATGGAAAGGAATAATAATAAAAAAGCGTTGGGTTGCGCTTCTCAGTAGCAATATGTGAAAACAATCGCTTGACACTTTGATAATCTAGCTATCAGGCAAAGGCCCATAAGTGTTTCAGTTTTCAAAACTTGGAACAGGCTTATAAGGTGTGTGGTTTTTAAGAGTAAGAGGAACAACGCTAGAGGAATTGTCTCACCTTCAAGTGCACTTAAGCACCTGTAATACAAATTCTATGTGCTAAAGAGGTTTCATGAGATCAGAATCAGACTGACCAGTTGCTGTCATACGTTGAATTGTGTGTATTTAAGTCCTGGTGCAACTTTGATGTGCAGAACTGAGCTTGGCACTGCCGCTGCCGCATTTCATTTACTTTACTTTATATAATTTAACAACAGTTTGAAACAATTAAACCTGCAAATATGTCAAATCCCCTGAAAACAAAAGCATAATAACTAAGCATTCCAAATGAAGTTTTATATGTATCTGTCAAGGATGAGTTCTACTGGTTCTGGAACATCCTTAGGACATCCCTGTTTTCATGGGAGAAATTGTGGAGAGTATGGAGTTATGGGATCCCCTTCCCCAAGCCAAGGAGATTAGTAACTATACAACCTTTAGAAGACATCTGAAGGCAGCCCTATATAATGAAGTTTTTAAATGTTTAATGTTTTATTGTGTTTTTGTACATGCTGGAAGCCGCCCAGGTTGGCTGGGGCAACCCAGTCAGATGGCCAGAGTAGTAGTAGTGATAGTAGTAGTAATAATAATAGCTGCTATTATTGAATAGGACGTCCCAATTTTCATCAGAGAAATGTTGGAGAGTATGTAGTAACATTCTAAATTATTACCATAAGGCTACAGAAAACTGGTGCACACTAACATGAAGCCAGGTCTTGAAGCCTCGCAAAGACTATAAATCTGAATAGATGTGAGACGTCATGTACCTTCAGGGCTAAAGTGTCCTCCAGTGACCCGTAAATCAGTCATTGTCATTATACAAGAGTTGTGTTGCCTGTTCCAAGGAACATTCATGATGATCCTATGCTTCCCATGCTTATGAGTCTTGTTTGAAAGGGGACAATGTTTTTTAAGTTAATAAAAAAGTCTGTGGGACAGATTTTCATCCCCTTCTGCCCCTGATAAGATCAGGACTGTGGGAAGAGGAAGTCAAAATGATCCATATTTCCGTTTTACCACTTCCTTGGAATGTCCAAAGTGTCTGCTACTCTTATATGAACGGGTTCAATGGACTGACCCTTACTCTGACTTCATCTATAGGTGGTTTCATGGTATGTGAAGCTGAAACAAATGTACTCCCAAATCCCTGTTACTCTGGAGTAAACTGCATGCGTGAGTGGAAACGGTATCAAAAAGTCCCATGGAACCATAGAATACTAATATACTGCAGTCCTATATAGGTTTACTCAGAAATAAATCTCACTTTATTCAGTGTGACTTACCACCAAGCAAGTGTGCATAGGATTGCATTTATACAGTGTCAATCATTTTTAGGGCCTTGGATGCCTGGATTGCAGAAACTGATCCTTCTGGCTTTGTGATTCTAGGGTGAGTGTTACATCTTGAGGTAATGAAGTGGGGACAAGAGGTGAGACATCTGTCACTTTTCTTCTCCGGCTGTCAGCACTTCAAATGCCTATTCCCCCACTCCCATCTTCTTCCTCTCCTCTCCAATCAGATCTATTCTCATGTGGCCAATTGGCATGCTTGAGTCTCCACTATCTTTCAGGATCACCCTCAACCTTCCTTTTTCATCAAGAAATTTACTTTATTTCTCCATCCATCCAATTCATAGCTAAATGAACTAAATTAATAGCTAAATTAAGTGTGGATGAAAAATTGTACTAGAGAATTACATTCTCAAAATATTGTTCATTTACTTTCACGTCGTTAAATCCTCTCCATACTGCCCTCTAGCTATCAGTTTAGCGCTTTGGCACTTTAAAGTTTTCTTTTGCAAATGAATCCTTAATTCCACCTTGCATGAGCATTTCTGCTTATTAGGAGAGATAAGCATGTGCTTATTAGAAGATGATAAGGAACATAACCTCAGGACTGAAGTACATGTTCCAAATAAGTGACAACAGAAGATGCACACCTTACTCATGAGCTCTGCCGCATTCATGTGCCCCTGATACAGTTCAAAATGAGGAGTTAAAACATGCCTGTAAGCAACAGGTAAACCTTATTCCTGAAAATACTATACAATATCCTCTCCCTAAACGTTGTAAGGAGCCCCTCTTATAAAACAAAGAGTTTGGATCTGTATTTAATTTCTCAGTCACAGGTACTGATGCTCAAGGGTGCCTGGAAATATATTTCCTCTAATCCTGAACAGAGTCCAACAATCATGCTTGCCATCTGACTTACCATCTCAGTATGGTGAAAGGTCAGCCAGGCTGTGGTGAGCAGGACTTCTTACCAATGTTGGAGCTGCAGAGTGGGAGATGGTGATCGATGCTCCCTCCTCAAACAGGGGAGGAAACTTGCTATTTGGTTTACTTCTGTGCTTGATGGGTACAAGCAAAGAGGTAAAGCCAACTAACCAGCTCCCCTCTCTGCCTCCAAGCTGGCGGGGATGGTGGAGGTGTGTTGGATTTTAGAGGCCAGTCAGCCTGGCACCAATGGAGAAGGCCATGCAATTTTGGTTCCGAGCTGTGAAGGTTCATGTCTGTGCTTGTCAGGGTGGGTGGGTGGAGGTTGGAGCTCCAACAATCCCATACATTTGTAGGCCTAATGTGGACTGTGGCATCTTCATGCCTTCCACACCTCTGATGCAGCAGAGGCCTTTGAACGTATGGGGCTTATAATGGCCTATAGACACCCTTGCTTCTTGAGATATAGTGTAGCCTGCACAAGGCAGACTCGATCTGCCCAAGAAATTCTAACACCTCTTAAAAACTTGCTTTCTTTCCCTCTGCAGCTTACTAGCATTTGTTTTGGATGAACTTCGTCTTGTTTATGCTTTCACTGGTGACCTCCAGACTGGGTTGCTGTATTGTACTCTTTGTGGGGCTGCCTTTGAAAGGTGTGGAAACCTTAACTGATACAAAGTGAAGTTGCCCAGATGTTGACTGGGAACAGGAAGTCAGTCGATATGATCTCAAGATTCCACCCGTTGTCACTGGTTTGTTTCCTGGCCCAATTCAAACTGCTATTTGGGACCACCTTGACCCATATGACCCTGCCCACGATTTAAGGTCATCATCAGAAGTCCTGCTTCTTTGCCTGTCTGGTGGGCCCTTGTTTAGTGGATCTCCCTTGCAACAGATTTGCATTTGGTCCCTACAAAGCTGGCCTGCAAACGAGCCTTACAAATGTGGTTGTTTGTTTTGTTCTTCATAATATTTTTTGGCACTGTTGTTTAGAAAATGATTGCGATGGATTAAGTTGTTCACTGGTCTTATGGAGTGATTGTGGCTTATGTACCTATTTTAAGTACCAATGGTTTTGGAATTGTTTTCAAAACTGTTTTCTCTTCCAATGCATTGTTCTTCAGATGAAGGGCAGTCTACAAAATAAATAAAATAAAATAAAATAAAATAAAATAAAATAAAATATGCCTCCTGTGTAATCTACCCTGAAGAGTGGCCTAAGAAAAAGTTTGTGGGTGAGATCCAACATTGTATGAGTGGACTCCATCTTCCTCTCCTCCTCTCCACAGCTCTAGCAACTCTGCGCCAATATGCTCTGGACCCCGGCCCCCAACGGTCTTGAGCAGATTTTGGGTATGGTGGGGACTTCTGGTTGGGAGAAGAGGAAGTGAAGTTGTGCAAGCAGAAGTTCATTTTACTGATGGCTGGACACAATTGAATTTCACTCTAAATAACTAACATAACTGCAGAAAACAGTAATTATAATTGTTTGCTTTGAAGTGGTGAGATTGTTGTTATAACCAAATTAACAATAAGCAGTGCTCAGTCAATCATTGTTTAAAAATGTATTTCATTACTATATGAAAATGGGACTTTAATGACAATTTCAAATGATTTAGAATGTGGTATAATTATTTGATTTTAATCTGCAGTACAAGTTTGTTTCTTCATCTAAGAAGAGGCCTCATTCAGTGTTTTCGCAGGTGAACAGCTCTTTCAAAAGTTTTGTCCTTGGAAATTAAGGTGGTACACAAATAGCCAAACATCACAGAAAATTAGGTTGGGTTTTGTGATTTTTGGGTAATGTGCCCACATTTTCATTAACCAGTGGAGTTTAATAGTGGCATATACTTTCTTTAATTTTCTTTATTCTATGAATGCATTTTTATTCAATCAGGATATCAGTACTTTTGAATAAATCCATAAGATTTATAATTTCACTAGAACAATAAACTGAGGCGGTTTCTCAGGAAGTTTTATAGTTAGTCTCCATTATTTTTCAAGCGAAGGAACCAACTGGGCTTTTATATTTCAAAATGTGGGCTGCACCTTCTGACCTCTTAACTTCAGTTACCTAGGAGCAAGCCTTATTAACTCAAAGGATTAACTTCAGAGTAGACATAGTTAGGGTCACATTTTTAAAAAGTTTATACTGTATAACGTAAACCCCAACTCTGCACGTTTACTCAAAAGTAAGTCTGACTGTATTCAGTGAGACTTATTCCAAAATAAGAATTCATATGAGTTTATCTTCTGGTTGTTGTTTTTTTTAATTTGGTACATTAGACCAACAAAAATGATTTACTTGCATTGCTCCAAAAGCAACTGACTTCTCATTTTAAATCGCCATCATGCAATTTCCCTCTGACAGATTAAGTGAAAGGTCCGGGAAAGGGAAGCATCCTGAAAAATATTGTTCATGGGACATGAAAGTTAAATTGATATTAATTACATAACATTTAATTGTGAACAACCAGCTGATGAAGCTATTGATTGCTGAGTTCTCCCTCTTCCCCTCTTTTCTCCTCATTTAACACCTGCCGATTCTCTCCCACTGGTCTTCATTTGTTGCACACCATAGTTTGCAATTTCATCTAAATGAGCAAACAATGGTGTAATGCAAAAAACAAAACAAAACAAAACAACCCCAAAACACCCACCACAAAGCCTATGTGTGTGCTTCTATCTTGCAACTTCCTTACCATATAGACCCCTGCCCCGTTAGGTCCAGTCGTGACCGACTCTGGGGTTGCGGCGCTCATCTTGCTTTATTGGCCGAGGGAGCTGGCGTACAGCTTCTGGTTCATGTGGCCAGTATGAGTAAGCTGCTTCTGGTGAATCAGAGCAGTGCACGGAAACGCTGTTTACCTTCCCGCCAGAGCGGTACCTATTTATTTACTTGCACTTGACGTGTTTTAGAACTGCTAGGTTGGCAGGAGCAGGGACCGAGCAATGGGAGCTCACCCCATTGTGGGGATTCGAACTGTTGACCTTCTGATTGGCAAGTCCTAGGCTCTGTGGTTTAACCCACAGCGCCACCCGTGTCCCTTCTTTACCATATACTGAAACAGTATTTCTTTTCCTATGCGATTTTCACATAAAGCACACATCTAATGTGCTCAAGTGATCGTCAGTTGAGCTCTTCCCTTCTCCTATTTTAAATTTATGGGAGGCTCACCTGTCTTTCACCTATTGTGCCCCTTACCTATATCAATTCATTAATATCCCACCTTTCTCCCAAAGCAAGGAACCAAGGTGGCTCATGAATTAAAAAGATACAATTAAAAAAACACCAGTTATAAATATTTAAACAGTTACCATATTAAAAGCATCACTGAATCAAAACAACTTAAAACCATTTAAGCAGAGAACAAAATATACAAAATCTACAGTTAAAAGTCCCCACCGCTACAGCTAGTTAGTGGCCAAAGGCCTATCTAAACAAAAGAGTCTTTGCCTGCTACTGGAGGGAAAACAGAGAGGGGACCAGTCTAGCCTCCCATGGAAGCATGTTCCACAATCTGGGCACATCTTCCAAGAAGGCCCTCTACTGTGGCCCAATGCACATGGCAGGACCAAGAGAAAAGCCTGCTTGAAATATATAAAAAGGTGGAGTGGCTCATTTCAGAAAGTACAACCCCTCAGATAGCCTGGACCCAAGCTATATATGGCTTTAGAGGTCATAACCATCACTTTGAATTCTGCCCAGAAATGGACCTATAGCCGGTGGAGCTGTTGCAACAAGGAGTTTCTGTTATCTCTGTATCTGGCTCCAGTCTAGTTACTAAAGGTTAATTAATTAAAGTACACTTACAGTGATACCTCGGGTTACATACGCTTCAGGTTACAGACTCCACTAACCCAGAAATAGTACCTCAGGTTAAGAACTTTGCTTCAGGATGAGAACAGAAATCGCACAGCAGTGGCGCGGCAGCGGCAGGAGGCCCCATTAGCTAAAGTGGTGCTTCAGGTTAAGAACAGTTTCAGGTTAAGAACAGACCTCCCGAATGAATTAAGTTCTTAACCCGAGGTACCACTGTATAACCATTGCACTTGTTATTGTAACAGAACTCATTGCCACTGAACCTTATTCATGGAGGATAAGGCTACTAACCATGATGGCTTTTCTCTCATTCCGAGTTGGAGGCAGTAACATTTCTGAGGACCAGTTGCTGGAAACAGCAAGAGGGCAGAGTGGATTTGTGGGCAGAGTGGATTTGTGTTCAAGCTTTCTTTATTTTATTTTAAGCTCATTATGTTAGGGACTTAAGTTTCAATTTGGTCTGGGACATTTTCAGTTTCTTTGATAAGTTGCATCTACACACATCATATGAGCAGCTCATCAAGTAGAGATAGATGAGGAATTTGATTCAATCTTCATTTAAAGGCAAACCTACCTAATTTGCTCTTCCTGAAATAATCCACACATCAAAATGCAACCGTCCATCAAAAGTCTCCCTTCTCTTAATTTTTCAGTGCATTTCTTCAGCTAAGTAATATGTACAAATTTTTCGCATAGTATTTGTACAATATAATAAAATACAAAGGAGATCTACAATCTAGTGGATTAAAAGTGTGTGGATCTAAAAAGCTGGGGAAATGAAAAGTTATCTGTCTGGTGCCAAAGAAGGTACCTCTCCAGGGAGGGTGTTATATAATTGTGATTAATAATTATGATTAACTTAATTTATTACTTGCCTTTCACTCTAAGGTCCCAGAGCAAGGTACAACAATTTAAATTACATTAAAAACAGTTTTAAATAACTTAAAATCAGAAAAATAAGGTGAGTCCTAAAAAATACACAGCTCGCCACAATCCAAAACTTAGACCAAGATTTCTTTTTCTTTTTTTTAATAGAATGCAGTTTTGCCCAGGGTTATCTTTTATTCCCCTCCAAGGCCTACAATTTTGGTGTCCCAGCAGATGCAGGGAAATTCAATGTTTTGAATTTCCACGTGGGAATCTCAGAATCTGTATTTTGCATTTTAAAAATGTACAGAGTAATGAATTTATGTGAAATTTTCAGTTAAGTGCTATGCAAGTAATTCTTTCCGCCCAGATAATACCAAGTAGGCATGCAAGTTGGAAACAGCATGCCTTGATTTTTGTATTATTGAGTATTATTGGCTAGTAAAAATGTTTCTGTTGCACAACTAATATTGTGAACAGCTTTACCCAGTTTAAGATGACTGCTTGGGATCCATGACCTCAAAATGTTTAGCATGGCTGCTGGTAAGCCAAGACTGTATTCTGTCACACTATCTACACTGTGTATATTTGTTTGATATGATTTTAATATATATGAGTCCAGAAGCACATATAGGACATAAGCTTGTCAAGATACATTATCTGTCTGTGGAAGAAATGAATGCATGCTCAAAATGGGTAAAATTACTCAAACACAGAAGGACTTTTTATTCCACAGTTTTCCCAGGAGGATTTGAAACCAATTTTGGGTGTCTGTTACAGCTGACCTTTGAAAGAATAAATTAGGTTTTCAAGATTTCTCAGATGTGTAGCCAAAAGGGAGCTGTCTAGTTACATGCATTTTTAAACATCTGCTAGCAGAATCTAAGATCAAAATGCAAAATCTTTGGCTCCGTGATAGTCCCTTGAGGACCTGGGGAATCTCTGAACTTATAAACCAGAAGCACTTTTAGACATGCAGTGTTTTCTGCACAGAAAACTGTTCTTAAAAAAAAAAAAGTGCGATTGAACAAATAGCATTGTGGTAAAATCAAGAAGCAAATATGTGGAAACTCATCTGTGTGTTTTGTTTTCTCAGAAACACTATTGGAATTTGAACCATGCATGACAAAGTAATTCATTCAGTTTCCATTTTCCACCCTTCCTCCAATAGTGAACCGGAGGAGATGAAGGTTTCCTAATTTTATCTTAGCACCAATATCACAAGTAGGTGAGGTTGAAAAATTGAGACTAGAGCAAAGCAAGCCAATGAACTTAATGGTCAAGCAAGGATTTGAACTTGAGTCACCTTGGTGTAAGTTTATCTCTTATACACTGCATTGCACATGATGAATATATAGTATCACAATTATATAAAAAATGTTGAGGGAATTATGATGTATTTGCCATATACTTTGGGATCCATTCAGTGTCTAACATTTGCTTGTCACAGGACTTAATAGAGGCTTCTCAAATCTATTTGTCACCCAGCCAAACACACGTAGCGTACACATTTCCAGCAATTTACAATGTGCCACCAAAAATCATCCAGAAAATTTGGATATGACAGTACACAACTGAAACCACCACAGTAGGAAAATTCTATTCATATGCTTTCTGTTTGGCAAGATAGTACCATGCCACATGCTGCCTTTTATTCCATTCAAACAACACAATCACTGTGGCTGGTGCGCGCGCGCGCGCGCGCACACACACACACACACACACACACACACACACACACAGATGATACAGTCAGCACAACTATTTTAGGGCCAATAAACACAAAACTAACAGCACACAGAATCTGCTGATTAAAAATTATGATAGATTGCTTTTGTATTTGCACGTTGAGGTCCCCAAGCCACCCCAAATAAAAACATGATTCACACTTAATTTTTGTTTAAGGTTTTTGGCATAATTTTGGCCACAACTTTATTAAAATACAAAAAATGTGAGTGGTTGCTTAGGCATTGGTTGCGACTATCTGACCCCGCTGGGGACAGACTGACGTTCGCACGACCACGAAAGTCAGGAAGGGAAAACATTTTGGGGAGAGCGATGGAGAAGGGGACCTTCCCTCACCTCTCCCCAAATGCTCCCAGAGGCTCTTGTGTGGCCCTAACCCCTTCTCAGGGGTTCGGACAAAAGCATGGCGAGCCCATGTATTCCTTTAATGGAATATCCTTGCTGCAGCAGCATTAGAGGGGCAGGCACAGCCAATCCATGCCCCTCCACCAACCATTTCATAAAACCAATGCCTAACCACAACTTTACAAGCTGTGACGATTTGCTATGCAGTAGACAAAAACCAAGTGGCACCAGCCAATCAGCCAAATGGACAAAATTCCTACCGGGCCCCTGCCCCAAAAGCAGACAACCCCATGACAGGCATAGCAAGGTCAACGCGAACAACCCTAAATGAAGGGAGGGTGGGCGGGCAATCCGATGAGCGCAGCGAAAGAGGAAGCTCAACGTTGTGCGCAGGGGTTTTAACATTTCAAGCTGTCAATCACAAAATGGCAACATCAAAATCTCCCCCATGACAAGGAGGGCCCAATCACAGCAGTGGCCAACTCAATTTTACCCACCCAGCAACAGTGGGGTGTCTCGCTAGCCCCCACCGCAACACGTGCTCTCCATGAAGGAGAACACGTTTTGTCTAAATGCTTTCTTTTTCCTGGATTAAGTCCTTTCGCAAGAGTTGCTTGTTTTGAAATTCCCAAATCACTTTTGCCCTGCCTAGTCAGTCATCTGATCCTTCCCTAGCCAATCCCCCCCATCTTATATGACTCCCTAACCTCTTCCCAGTCTTCCCTCCTGTGTCTGATAGTCCTCTGAGTAAGTAACAATGCCACTTAGCGTTTGAAACATACTGCTAGTGTGGTAAAGGGTAAGAGCCTCCCAGTATAAATCTTGGGGCTTTATGACCTTGAGAAACATGTAAGCTCTTTCTAAAATGCAGTGAATAATATAACATTACCTTATTATAACAACCTTTGGAGGATTAATTATCTGTAAAAAAGGAACACTGTATATTGTATATTCATTTTAAGTGAATCTAATATTCTACCCATCTGCTCTGTTTAAAGTATATTGTCCAAGGTATTCTGTGAATTAATTTGTGTTGAAAATGGGGTTTTGATTTCTACATTATTGTTAACTTCTCAGTAGCTGGTTGAATGAAATAGCTTTGTCATATAAATTTTATAGTACCTCGGGTTACAGACGCCTCAGGTTACAGACGCTTCAGGTTGCAGACTCCGCTGACCCAGAAATAGTACCTCAGGTTAAGAACTTTGCTTCAGGATGAGAACAGAAATTGCACAGCAGTGGCGCAGCGGCAGCGGGAGGCCCATTAGCTAAAGTGGTACCTCAGGTTAAGAACAGTTTCAGGTTAAGAACGGACCTCCAGAACCAGTTAAGTTCTTAACCCGAGCAACCACTGTATCTTATTAATTTACCCAACAATTTATATGCCACTTATATTTAAGAGAAAAAATATCTTATTGCACTTATCTGCACGTTCTTTTGTATTTCATGAAAATCTTTAATATAAAATATTATTCAAATTTACAACTTACCTTAAAACATTACAAATAAAAATCAAATAGAGAAAAACTAGAAAAAAATCACAACTAACAACTAAGCAGTGAATCCCAACAGTAAAACAACTAGAATAGAATGAAAATTCCACGTTTTAGAACATATAGAACTAAATAATATCTTCCGTAAAAATCAGATTAAGTATTACAAATGAAAATTAACTACAAAATATAAATTCCACATGTTAAAAATAAAACAATCGACAACTAAGCAAAATGAAATAGTAATAGCCACCCAGAGTGGTTGGGGAAACCCAGCCAGATGGGCAGGGTACAAATATTATATTATTATTATTATTATTATTATTATTATTATTATTATTATTATTATTATTATTAAATATTGAAACAGTCCAAAAAGGAACATCCTATCCCTTTCTGCTTCCAAGATTTATAAAATGATCCCCAAATAAATGTCAGTGTATGGAAAGTATATAAAATATTTGGAAGATTTTCATTACCATCCCATTTTACTGGCATATTTTTCCCACAACTTCCCACCTCTTGGGTCAAACTTTAAAAAACCAACATTATGGAAAACTTTCATCTATTACCAAAGTGTAAAACAACTCAAAAATTTCTTACAAGTTTACTCTTCATATCTCCCTGTTCCACAGTAACCTGTAGCTTCATTTATCCACAGAAGCGAATAATCAGCTTCCCACCAAACAGATGACCCTCAATCAGTGTCAATAGGATGCTGGGAGTGATCACATCCTTTTGCCATGATTAAAATAGGCTTTGGCCAAACAATTGATGGAACACCTGTCTGGCTGCAGACAGGATCAGGAGGCCCTCCTGTCATTAGACCCTCCAAGCTTGCTAACCAATGGGAGGTAGCTTAGCTACTCATTGAAGCTAGGTGGCCTATGCCTCTTCTTGGAATCGAAGAGTGTCAAGTGCATAATAGTAGTAAGAGTGGCTGCAGGTGGCATTGTGCTCATCTCCCAGCCAAACACAGTAGGCTAGAGTTTGCCTTCCCCATCTGCAGCAATGCATTTCATTAAATGCTGTACATGCCTAATGATTGTCTTTGTATGCTGTTTTGGACTTTTGAAATTGAGTTCTCAATCAGAAGCAACATTGCCAAAGCCTGGCCATGAAAAATGCTTTTGCACCTTTTATAGCTGCTGGGAGACTGGGAATATGAACATGCAAATTTGTTTGCCATTTTCAAGTGCTGGGTTACCAAATAGGCAGAGTAGGCACCAGGCCTATGGGCCCCATGCTTTTTAGGGGCCCTGCAACAACGGATCAAAATAATATTGACTTGATATTGAAAGAAAATTACAATCAAGCTTTCTTAGTTCAATCTTATCCCACTCAAGCGTGCAGACGAGCCTCAATATTTCAACTGCCTCGGGGCTTCCACAGGGTTTAATCCAGCACTGACTGTTGTGATAGAAGGAGCTATGTAAATCCTCCTTCTGCATGGCATATAGCTAGTCAAGACAAAGGGGGATTTCTTCAGCTTGGGGGATTGTAACTCTAGTGGAAAGTTGACGTGCATAACGGTAGCTTTCATATGTCTGTTTCCTGCCCATTTTTGCAGCTCTTAAATAGATGGGGATTTGCAAGTTTTTGAGATCCTTCAGGATAACAATATCACTTATTTATCCAAATTATTTGTATATCACTTTTAAAACAGAAGTCACCAAGGTGGTGAACATCATAATAACTTAAAGACACACATGGAAACACCAGTGCAGTATAACAAATAACATCTGTCACATTGAATGTAAGCCTGACTAAAAGATTAACATAGTCTAAGATGACTAATATTGGAAGAACCAGAATGCTTACTGGCTTTTAAAATCGGCTGTTATTATAAAATAAAGCCACATCTCCATTGGGGATATAAGCCTGTTTTCAGGCTTATAAATGTAGTCCTCCAGGTTATTAAAGAAAAGTATAGGAACTAATGTTGTGTGAAGGTGGTGGGAATGTTCTACAGATCATTCTCCTTGCTCTTGAAGCTCCACTGTGTTCAGTGGGCCTTACTCCTATATATGCCTCTTAGTGTCCTTAAAGAGCTAAGCATTTTAGATTCCAACTGGGCAACGCTATGATTTATACCACTTCTGAGTTTGCAGTGTAGAGAATCCAACAAATTACTGCTCAACCTACGCTAGCTTATTTGGGTAATTTGTGTACTGTAATGTTTTCAAAAATCACATAAAAGCAAATGTCCACCCACCTGGCGCCTAATTATTGTCTAGTTCTTTCTATCTGGACAGTATGTTTGCCAAGAAGATTGGCTCCACATCGAGGTGTTTATAAAGCACTTATGTGATATCTAAAAATATTGCTGTGATTTCTCAGCTCTGCTTACAGAACCATTTACGCTTCCCTTGTGGTATGGTTAACAAACAACAGCTTCAGATAGGCTCTGTTTATACATTTCAGAAGGAGTCCTAAGCAGAATCCAGATCCTGAATGCTCTATTTTTTGTTACTTTTCTATACCACCCATCCTCTGGGTGGTTTATATATTTGATAATACAAAATAGAAATTAAAAACTTTCAATGAAGGAGAGTCCACAGCCTCCCAAAGGAGACCGTTCCAAATCATTGAGTTGGAAGGGATCCCGCAGGTTATCTAGACCAACCCCCTGCAATTCAGGAATCTCAACTATCAATCTCAACTAATGATGGAATGCTCTGTCACATATGCCTCAACTGTCCCGGGAAAACTGGGACATCCCATTCTTTTCATGCAAGAGTGTGGTGGGCATTTTGGGTGCTGTGATCTCGTGCCATTGCATGATCTCCTATGGGTCCCATGACTCACCCTGGAGCGAGGCCCGGAAGATGCAAGGAAATTCTCTTTGTGTGTCCAGTCTTGCCCTCATGCTATATTGGATACAGTCTTTCGTGTTCTGTCCTTGAGCCCAACAGGAGAGCTTCATGGGTGCCCTCCCCAACCCCCCACTATGTTTTGCACCGTTCAGGTTCTACTTTGCCTCTATGAATTGCATGACTTGTGCTGTCCCTTTCTCACACTATGTTGACAAGCAGGACCAGACTGGGGACAAGCTCTGGATGGATGTGTCAGTGAGTGCAAGGGACGGATGAGATACATCTAATGGCTCCTTAAAATGATCATCTGGATGTACTGTTAAAACCAGTGACACTGAAGCTCATAATCGGATGCTGTAGAAATCAGAGGTGTGATTTCCCTCAAAAGTTCTTCTACAGCTCAGAATGAAAGTCTCACTTTTGTATGCGCCCAAACGGTACTTTTTAAAACTTAAATATAATCTTAGCCCAAGTCCTGGATCCCAGTTAGGGCTTGCACAAACCTAAGGAAATCCCCACCACTACCATCTTAGAGGTTTATTAAAAGGCTTTATGGACTGGTTGAGAAGCCTAGTGACGCTCCAAAGCATTGTGTGGTGCTGGGGGAGGGAAATGTGCAACCCCTGAACTTGACTGGGAAGCTTTCAGACCCAGATAGCGGGTAAGAAAAGCAAAGGTTTTCATTACAGGCAATGCTCACTATCCATATCTGTCAACTTTTCCCTTTTCTTGCGAGGAATCCTATTTGGAATAAGGGAATTTCCCTTAAAAAAAGGGAAATGTTGACAGCTATGTCACTATCCTTGCCACCCATGTTTTTGTGACCTGTGTAGCATGGCAAAAAGAGTCAAAACTTCCTCCCAGGTGCCTACTTCTTCAGGGCAAATTACAGCAGTAATTACCCATTTCCAAATCACAATGAGCAGAATAAAATCCTCTTGAAAACCATTCCACAAAATTTAGTAATCCATTTTACGTTAGTGATTAGTAGCCATTTACAAGGTGGTCACTTGACCCTTTATGTGTCCACTCAGCTACTTCGATTTGTGGTACTCTTTTTGGCACCTACTTAAAATATTTTTGTTTAGGCATTCAAGACATGTTGGTTTTAATTATCGTTAAATGTTTTCACTGTTTTTATTGACAATTTTAATGTTTCTTCTAAACTGCTTACAGTTTTTACTATAATCAAGTAGTATATAAATTTTGTTAAATACATATGTACCCAAGTCCTACCCAACACCCTGGTTGACTGGGGGTAATTCTTATTTTGCTGCAGTGGCCTAGTTTATAAATCAATTATGCTTACATTGATTAGAAAGTCAGTTTAAAAAGGCTTTCTCCCACTTTCTGTAGTGTGTCTATGACATTTAATTGTGATATATTGGCAACTAAAACTCCAATCCTAAAAGCAAATACTTGGTAGCAAGCACTATTGAATAAGATGAGAGGTGCATCTGGGTAACTGTGTACAGGGTCATACTGTTAGCCACAGATACAGATGCAAATTCTTCTCTATCATTCTATAATGTGACATGTTTGATTAAGTCAAAAGGCTTTTGGCAGCTTTTATTAGCAGAAGCATTCAAGACCTGAACTGACAATGACATGGAGAATGGCTTAATTTAGAATAAACTTGAAAGAAAACAAATACACAGTGAGATGAAAATTAATCAAGGGAATATCAAGTCAACACTTTAATATGAACATAATTATGTTTGGCAGAATGGGTGTTCTTCTGGATTTAGCTTTCATACCTTAACTCATGCTTTGCCACAGATTAACTGTTCTGTTCAAACTAAGTGCATTTCATGTGTTCTCTGTCAAAT
This sequence comes from Podarcis bocagei, assembly GCF_964188305.1. Lineage (NCBI taxonomy): Eukaryota > Metazoa > Chordata > Lepidosauria > Squamata > Lacertidae > Podarcis > Podarcis bocagei. Next base: position 38,357,103 of record NC_138135.1, on the reverse strand, counting down.
GAGTACTACACCTGCTCAGACAGTCTGGCCTTATTTTGAATTGGGTCCTGCTTTCATTGAGCTGGGCCTGACATGACATGGGGTTCACATTCTGCTCCCACTACTATCCAGGATCTCTATCAGCCCTCTAGACTTCCTCATGCAAAAGAAGGAAACTATAGCCTGAGGAAGAGGTAACCTGTGGCAGGGGAGACCCCTCATACAATCAGAGAGAACTTGCAAGTAGGGATGGGGAAATCTGTTAATTTTAGTTTTGTTGGGCTCTCATTTTTCCAATCTTAAATTCACTTATATACATTTCCACATCAGTTTGCAATTTTTATTTTTTTGTATGCAGTGCAATTTTGAATGCATTTCCCCCCAATATACACATTTTTTGCAAAGAAATTCCCTGTAATATAATACATTTTTATGCAAACTTTACCCAATCATGTGTGTTTTTGTACACGTTACTTGACTAGAGAATTCATTGCAAAATCTGGAGAAGGGCAATTTCCAAATGTATGGGTTGTGTGTCAGCTGATGTATTGTTTCAGAAAGTGTGAATTTTGTTTGCCTTAAAACGTGAACAGAATTTCCCTCCCATCTTTACTTGTAAAGCTTAGTTGAAAATGATGTGACTCATTTCTTGCCAGGGATCTTGGGACTCATAGTTTTTTCCAGCTAATGAGAAGCTGTGTTGAGCCCCTTCTCTATAGTAGTGAGTCCTATCTGCCACCTGTTGCCTTCTTCTGTTTTTTTTCTGCAAAGAGGTTCTGTTTTGTTGTTGGCTTAGGAAAGGTGCATGTCTGGGAGACTTGCAGGGAACTGCACTTCTTCCATTGGAGCTTTCCAATCATTCCTACTGACTACTCAGAAAGCCCTCCTTTTCCCCAAGTATTCAACAGGAATGTTGAAAAATCAAAATAGTTCCTGGAGTAAGCTGTGGCAGGGGTGGCCTCACATGTCACTAGTTCCTTTTCAAACTACAATGTCATATTTGTAGTGGAAAATAGCCTTTGTCCTTTCATCCCCCCCCCCAACATTTGCAAAGAAAGAAAGTTATCCAAAATAATCTCTCTCACACACACCTTGTCTTTTCGCTCTGCAGGCTTTATTGAACGGCTCATCGATCCTTCTGAGTTGAATCCACTTAGAGCAAAATGGCTGCAGGAAATCTGCTCGTATATTCCAGTCAGCCCCACAGAACGGGGCTGCTTTCTTCAGGATTGAACACAGGTGTGTCAGAAAACATTGGGAACATAACTCATTATTGATTTTTCATTAATGTTTGACAAGTGAAGTTGGAGGCAGAAATACAATGACCGTTACCCTTGATACAAAAGATTATATGAAATAAATGTCACTGTGAAAAACTCTTTAGTATACCAACCCACAAGCCCAGCCCTTCACATGTTTACTAAGGTGTAAGTCCCATTGAATAGGGACGCGGGTGGCGCTGTGGGTTAAACCACAGAGCCTAGGACTTGCCGATTAGAAGGTCGGCAGTTCGAATCCCCGTGATGGGGTGAGCTCCCGTTGCTCAGTCCCTGCTCCTGCCAACCTAGCAGTTCAAAAGCACGTCAAAGTGCAAGTAGATAAATAGGTACCGCTCCGGCGGGAAGGTAAACTGTGTTTCCGTGCACTGCTCTGGTTCGCCAGAAGCGGCTTAGTCATGCTGGCCACATGACCCGGAAGCTGTACGCTGGGAGTCGGCCAATAAAGCGAGATGAGTGCCGCAACACCAGAGTCGGTCACGACTGGACCTAATGGTCCCTTTACCTTTACCTTTAAGTCCCATTGAAGAGAACATGTGTAAGACTTCTGCCAGCAATCTGTGGCCCTCCAGTTTATTGTTTTCTAAACATTTCTTTAATAACTGGGTGGATGTTCCAATTCTCTAGCTGTAATTAGTTGGATAGATTCTATAGCCTTTTTTGTTTAGAAGCAACAGGGCTTGGTATTTTGCATCTTCACCTAAAAGATCTCAGGTCACAGAGCAGGGAAATGTTTCTGCATGGAAAAATGTGTGGAAGTTGGTAGTAGGAAGACTGGCATGCAAGGTGGTTGGCAATGGTGAGTTGGGTTTCCTCAGCTTGCTGGACTAGGTTCTATAAAGTCTTCTAGTATTCACTGAGTTTCCATGTTTAGATTTCCAAAACATTTTAGTGAAATGTGCCATACACATAGACCCACATAGAAATGGGCTTATTAGCACTTTGTCTCTGTCTCCTCTACTGCATTATGAGATATAAAATACCTATACTTAATTTATGGAATGTTAGATTTGTAACATTTTGAAGAGATGTTTGATAAACACTGAACATCATAAGCCTTGTTTCAGCTGTTTTCCGTTCGTTTTTTATTTGCCCAATAGCTGCCTCTTCCATTTGGTTTTATTAGCATTATTTGATTCTGACCCAGTCATTCTGATGCTTTTACTGGAAAATTTACTCTTTGTCAGTGATGTGAAAGATGAAAACCATTAGTACATATAAGCACTGAAACCCAAACCAGTACTTGGTATTTTGCAGGACTAGGAATGAAATTCCATTAACTTTGCACTGAACTATCAATTATCTAAAATGTTTAATTTGTGCAGCATGTCTAGCGGACTGCAAGCATTATTATATTTGTAGCTTGTATTGTGTGTTTCCAACTGCATTTTTGAAAGACGATCAGGGCTCCTCCAACTGACCTATTTATACAGCTTTCACCCTGATTTGCTTGCACAAAGTCTGTGTGATGTTCAGACTATGCCCAGTCTTTATTGAGCATTTCGTCTGATTTGTTATATGACAATGAGCTTTCATCCTGATTTGCTTGTGAGGAATAGATACATATTCCCCTTAACCATTCATTCTTCCCACACTTTTTAGTGTATTTGCCCCAAAACTTCTCTAATGCAAAGATCTGTTTGTTTGTTTTTAAAGTGCAGCTCTTGCGCTAGGCTGACAAAGCACTTTAATCTACTTTTATTGTGCAAACCTAAAGTTCTGGTGTGCACTTGAATTTCTCCTGCAAAATAGTGATGGCCTGGAGTATTGTCGAGATTGGCCAGAATAGTTGCATTAGAATTTTGAGGAAATAAATTTTCCTTCAATAAATAATCCCATATAGTCGCACCTTTGCTTACGTATCCCTCCAGTTAGGTTAACTTTGGGATATGTAAGTGGCAAACCTGGAAGTATATTTCCGGATTTTTGCCGCGCACGCATGTGGTCTTTCCGGTTGCAAAAACATCGGGATCCTTCCAGATCTCCAGAACGTATCCCGCCTGCAACTGGAGGTACCACTGTATTTAAAAAAATTCCCACAGTGAGAAACTTATATTTTCTGGCCCCCTACACGTCTCCAAGAAAACATCTATCTGATCAAGTTCCCAACCAGATCTGCTGGGAACTGGAGCACTTTTCATAAAAGAAGATCAGGAACTTTTTGGTGATACTTAACTCAGGATACTTAATGATCACTCAAGGTTGCCATATTTCAAAAAGTGAAAAGATATTTTTTTTCTTTTGCCAAAATTGTTGAGTTGCCATATGTCTGAATTTTCCCAGACATTTTTAGCAATTTCCACCCAGACGCTGCTTCCAACTGCAGTATTCAGGCTATGTTCAGGAAACTCTGGACTTATGGCAACCCTGATTTATTCTCTGTGCACTTTAGGAACTTGGTTCTGTTTTGTATGCAGTGCTGAGCATAGAGATATAGTGATATAACTGCATGGAACTGAACTGAAAGAAACAAAAGCAGCCTGTGGGTTCAAAATGGCAGTGTGACACTGCCTGCATGTTCTTGCATTGTTCTCCATGCAACTAGAAGCCAAACGTTCTAGCTTATTGTGGTTGATCAGGAATGAGCTACAGGCTTGTGCGTGCTGCCTGATTGCTTCTGCAAGTGGCTTCTTATTATGTCCAAATCAGACATGGTGGTCTTGCTTTTATCGTTTTAGACCTATTGCTCACTCTTCACTTAAAAATGAGGCACAAATTGGAAATGCAACTAGGTAAAATAGAACAAGGGAGCGCCCTATATTTACATTGCTTTTGCCAATGTGCAAACCTCACCCATCTTGTGGTCCTCTGTTCTCCCCATTTACCCATTTGTTTTTTAGTTGGGTGGGTTAGGGCTCCAGGACAGGCTGAAGAATGAGTCTGTGTGGGATGTGGGAAACTCCACGTGACTCTCAACAAAATTCTATGCAGATTTATCCTGTGAAATGTTAATTCCTTAATGGTACCTAGTCATAGTCGATTCCAAACAGGAAAAAGTGGCACCATAAAGCCTAAAGAACACATTTTTTGGGGTGTGAGTTTTTGTATGCTGTGTTGTGCATTTGATTAAGTAGACTGAACAACACTAAATTTATACCGCAGTAGATATGCTTAGCTTTAAGGTATGCAGGACCTCCACAGCTCTTGGTCTGTTGGTCTTCCAATAGATTTTAGTACAACAGCCTTTCTCCCCCCCCTCCATCTCTCTCTCTCTCTCTCTCTCTCTCTCTCTCTCTCTCTCTCTCTCTCTCACACACACACACACACACACACACACACACACACAGAGAGAGAGAGAGAGAGAGAGAGAGAGAGAGTCCTGTTGATAACAAAATGCACTCTAATTTGCTAGGGAAAATATATTTTCTGGCTAGACTGTCCTATATTCTATATTTTCCTCCCTAGTAATTTTCCTTGTTTTGTTATTTTCTTTAGCTTTCCAGCAATGTTGTGAATGGAAGAATATCCGTCATGCATGTGTAAATTGTAGGAGACGTCTTAAAGAATTTTATAGATCTATCATGTGTGCACACAATGTCACTCAACTTTACTGCCAGGTAAGGAATTTGTTTTGACTGAGTTACAAAAAGCTGAAAAGATATAATGTTCTTTTTAAAGCTATAATTTTGAAGTATAAGTGGGTGCATCCTATGTTTCCCCCTGAAAAAATTATGAAGAATTGGAAAGGCGTGCACTCTTAAGGATAAATTGCTCTCAAGAGATGAACATGCTGGTTTTTTAAATGCAAATATGTCAGTAAAAGGTTTATTCAGCAGCATTTTCTAGGTTTTTTTGCAGTGATTTAGGGAGTGCCATTTGAGCTGCAGTTAATAATTCGGCTGATTTTAATGAAGACTCTGTATAAGGTGATCGTGGGGTGTGTGTGTGCTACATGAGACCAATTCTTTTCAAAAATAAATAGTAGTGCAGGTCATGTGCTGGGTGTCTATGCAGATCAGATTCAGAATTTTGCACATAGGTCTCTATGGAAATGGGATTTTGAAGGTATGGAAGTCCAGGGTTGGCTCGTGGTATGACCTTGAACATCTTACCATGTGTTCATTTAATCTGAACAAGGTTAATTACAAGGACATACAAGTGGTATTGAGTGTTTTTAGTAGCAAAAAGAAGAAAAAAGCAGTGCCAGAACTCATGGCTTGATATAAGTGCTGTGAGTGTCATCACAAAATGGCTGCCAGAGGCAGCAAAGAAAGAGGGGATGGTACTCTGCACAGGTAAGTACTGCCACAGAAAAAGCACTGATGGTACTCAGTACTAGGACCCCTAAGCTAAGGTATACACTTTGTTTTGAGGGTAGCTGCAGAGATTATTAGCATCTCATGTTGTAAATCAACATGAATCATTATTTCTTACCACCTCTCTGCTGCTTTTTGTAGTGTCCCCTTGGGATGATAGCTATCTATGATGAGTGATTTGACAGTATTTGACATTAAAATTGCTAAACGTAATTTCACTCACTGACCTGGTTCACACTTAGACCTGGAAGGTTTGTTTGTGGTGAGTAAAGAGAAAGCTTAATCATGAGTCTAGGTTGGGACAACACACCAAACCAAACTTTGCATTAGCTCAGTGTGGCATGGGAGTAACAAAGACCGGCAGGAGGAGCAAATCGGCTGCCAAATCTGGAAACCAAACATTCATGTTGTCTCAGTAAGCTATAATGCATATTTCAGTGCTGAGACTCCAATTTTACAGACCTACGCCTTGCTTTGTGCCAATATTCCCATGGTTCCTGATAACCTGCTAAAATTCAGCTTGCTGTCAGAAGGCACCTGAGGCTTCTGTCATATGTTGAGTTAGTGAAAATACTAAAAATAATGAAAGATATTGAAACAATTTCTTGTTTGACATGTGTTTTGGCACGTGGATGAAAATCAACTTGTAACGGGCACATGAGAGTCTCAACACAGTACTGTTTTATGGTTGGGCAGACTTTTGTGTAAAAAAAATCTATAAATGTATTCCACTCAGTCTGGAATGAAGGAAGAAGAATGAGCATTGGCTGAAGGATGGGCCCCAGTACCTGTCCCTGGCCACACCCCTGCCCACAGCCCATTGGCCTGCCAGGCAGGGGCGGGCCAATTACACCCTGTTACTAGGTGGGTGGCACCCGGCCAGGTAAGTCCTGCACGGGGTTGCAAACTCCGCCCACCCGTTGGGAGGAGGTGAGCAGGAATTATAAATGTATTCCACTCAGTCTGGATCCCAGTGAGTTTCCAGGCTTTCATGATTATTCCAGAGAGAGTATTCTAGAATGTAACATTCTTAACATCTCCTCAAACAAACATTTTGAAACCCTTACACATTTTCTCTTGGAGTTATCCCAATTGTCACCAGACAGAAGATTAACAGGCTGCTTCCCCCCTAATTTTCACTTTTTGAAAAGAACGTGAATATATATATAAATGATTATTTGTTTACTTTTCCTCTCCTTATTTCTGCATTCAAACACAGAAAAGGTATTTGTGCAGAAAGGATGTCTTGCTGCGTCCTTCAGCTGTGTAAAATCCAGTAGCAAAATCATCATCAAACCTTTTATTGGCATCACATACAAACATCCATAGCACATCATGGAATGGAAACAAGATGGCGACTGAGACAGCAGCCTAGTCAGAACTCCTGCCTTCAATTAAGCTTTCAAGTAGTTTTTAGCCACTTCCTAATTCGAATTTTATATTTTTAACGTTTTACTGGCTGCCTCATCACCTCTCCTTGTTTTTAGTTTTATTGTTTTACTGCTCAACCTGACATAACATAACAACAGTAGCAAAATGCAACTCCTCAATTCTTTTTTTTTTTTTAAGGGTTCTCTAGGTCCACCCCTACTCTTTCTGTGTGCTTGGGGGCAGATTTGTGTTTAATCACTTGGATCTGCTGCCATCACTTTGACCCTAATTTCAATTAGACTCCAGTTCTATTTTCTGTATTGCGGACTTTGCAAGCTTAGCTGATGGGTTGGCTTCTGCCATGATATAACCACTTTGCTACACTGATTGGAATATTGATTGCACTGTAGCTGTCAATATTTCTGCAGAGAGAGCAAAGCCATTGCACCTTTATTGAGACCAACCTCCCAACCCTGCAAACAAGATCTTTCTATGCTGATGTGCATTTAATGTGAAGCGCAGTACAGCCCCCCCCCCCGGGCTTTCTTGAGATAGTCTGTTCCTCTTGAGATCCTGTCTTTTTATTCAAGAGAAGCACAGCAGGCACACGGGACAATTTATATTCTGACTGCTTCTCTCTGTGTCGTCTTCCCCCTAGCCGAGCAGAGTAATAATGGCAGTAAAGTTGCTACTGTTTAGTTACAGAAGCCCTTCAAAATGTTGCAGGGTAGCCTTTTCAGTGGTGGTGTTCTGGTTGTGGAATTCCTTCCAGAGGCAAATTTGCACCATTGCGAACAGTATCTCCTTCCTGTACTTGGCCTCTTCCCCACCCTTTTCATCCAAGGCAAACAATGGACCGTACACAAATAAAATTTGGCTCTGCACCTATGTCCATTGAGCTAGGAGTAAGCTCTATTAAATGAAGTGAGACTTCCATCTGACTAAACATGCATTGAATTGTCACACAGACTTAAGTTCCATTGAAACCAATGAGATATCCATTAGCTGCAACTAACAACTTTCCAATTTCGGTGTGACTTAAGCACAACCTTCCCTGGACTTGGGCCTTTGATTTTAATCTCTTAAAAGCTGTGCAATTATATGAAAGGACCTTTATTATATTTTATTTGTTTAAATGTATCATGGATCACTTGATTACAATAGTCTCTAAGCAGTGAACAAAAGATACAATACAGAAAAGGTAGAAACTGGTTGAAACTATAAAATCATACTTCAATTAAAATGCCTGCTGAGATTTTAAAAAGTATTCAGTAGGCTGATTATAACATCAGCATATATTCTATAGCAGCATTAATCAGATGGAGCTGTAGTCTAAAACATCTGAAGGCATCAGGACGGTGATGTTTTCTTTAAACGCTAGCATAAGCAACAGATTTTGATATTTCCAAAGCCGCAAAAGATAGACATGAACATATGCAGCTATAGGCTTATTTGCATCTGGGGCTGATGACTAGGAATTGGGGAGAAATTTAATTCAGTTTGCATTTAAAAGTGAACCTACCTACTTCTTATTTTCCAAAATAATATGTGAACATAAATCACAGCCTTTCTTTGAAATTTGCACTTCTCTGAATTTTGTGGCATAGTTCTCCAGCCATGTATGAGAATAACGTACCAAAACGCATTACATTTGCAAAATTGCTTTAAAAATGTGTGTACTGGGCAAAATTGCAAGCAAAAATTTGTATTTTAGGAGACATGCACTAAAATGCTCATACATTTTCATGAGAACTTTAAAAAAAATAAAAATCACAAGCTGATATGAAAATCTTAAGGGTGGAAAAATGAGGAGGTGAGAGAAACCAAAACCTACACATTCACCCATCCCCAACGATGGCTAAGGAGTTAAAGCCAAAGCCTTCACAGGAAAGGTGGGTTTTAAGAAAAGATTTCAAGTCAAAGTCAAAATGAAGTATTCTGGGAGGACATTCCAGGGCCTAGAGGACAGCAAAGGAGAAGGGATTAAGTAGATCAAGAGAGCAGAAAACATTGTGATTATATAGAAGGGTAGATTTAGGAGAATGAGGGCTGGCAGCATGTTTGCAAAGAACAGGAAAAGGTAAATGAGATTTTGAATAAGCAATAAACATTTGTTTGATATATTTATTTTGTAGGTTTCCTGCTATATTTGTTCTTTATTATATTTCACACCTTTAAAAATATTTGACTGTTCCGCTCTTCATATTGTACCATCTCCTGTACAATTCTTTATATTCAGTCATTAAGATTCCATTTTTCATCCAGATAAGCATGGGATATGTGAAATAATAGATTTATGTGGCAATCCCTATTCTCTCCAAAATCATCCTGACTGGCATTGATAGGATATCCTAATTTTCACATCTGTTTTGATTTAGAACTATGCTGGCACTTCTGTTATTTTTCACTGAGAGTTCTGTCAGGGTAGCCCATCTACTAGTACTATCCTGCTTCTCTTAATTAGCATCTCGGTTGTAATGCCTGAAAGAAGATGGGACATTGTATTATTATTTCTGACCACATCACAAGTTGAAGCTATGTTAGGTTTGCAAGTAGCAACACAGACAAGTGGAACTACCCAGCTAAAGGCAAACGCTTGCAGCCCCATTCAGTTCAGTCAGACTCACACACATGCTTAACTCTCATCCATTAAAATCTCTGTGTTGCCACATGAAGACCTGAATATGGAACATGTGTTACTGAAGTTCTGGCATACATCAGTTATGTGTATCTTCATGATGCAAAGCTATCTTCAAAGAGCACTTGGGTATTTATTCAGGGCATTATAGGGAAAGTGGCAAATAGTGCCAAAGAAATTGGCTATAATTCAACAGTTAAGCATTTCTCTTGCAAGATATTAGTGATGGTACCCAGTCTCAGAATAGGAGAGGGTGGTGTCAAAAATCAAATTCCAGCAGTTTAAGCTGCCTAGAAACCTTTAAGATTAAGTCTCGGCTTCTCAAAAGCTTGGGTCTAGTTCCAAAATGGCCCAAGAAAGGTGACAGGCCTAGTTTGGGTAGAGTCCACATTTAAATTTATTTATTTATTTAGGCTTCATTTGAATCAGCCCCAGATTTATTTATGCATGCATTTCAGTCCCACGGGTGCAGTACTTGGGGCAGCTTGCAACAATTTAAAATCACGCTGTCATATAAAAACAGTTAAAATACAGTAAGCTGCATCAAAGGCAAAGATCACCAGATAAAAACACAACTGTTATATAAAACAATAGGATACTTACCATGTGGATTAAAAATGTATTTACCAGCTGGCAAAAGGCAGCCAGAGAGAGGGCCACAACCTACGCTTCAAGTGGCAATGCATTTCTCAGCATTGCTGCAGCCACTGACAAAGCTTTATCTCATGCGGCCATGAGCTATGAATGGCATCCAACTAAGCCATGCTCACCCGTTGCAATCCGTGGGCTTAACTTAAGTCTGTTGGTTTCATTGGGTCCACTCCAACTTAGTTGGATCCATCCATTCTCCAAAATTAGATCCATTCTGAAGCAGGCTGTGAGCAGCCCACACATGTTTGCAAGATAAGTTTTCTAATGAACTGATTTACAATTTCTACCAGTACTGGAGAAACTTTGACAGAAAATTTCTTTCCAGTGTTCATTTTATGTTTTCAGTGAAAATACTTTTTTTCAGTGGTCACTTTTTTATTTCTGCTTGCTAAGCTTTTGTCTGTGTATGGACAGTGGAATATTTCACCAATTATAAAATGAAGCAGGAACTTCATGGCCCAAGGAATGCTATAGGGATTGGAGTGTTTCATTAATTTATAGGCTATGTTTAAAGCCAAGCCCTTTGCTGGCAATCAAAACTTGCTATCGCCAATGGGCAGCCTCTGCCTGCTCAATAACACATTGGGGATTAAATGAAGATCCTTCTTGTGTTCCCAGGAAATAATTAGGCAGAGCTGATTTATATAAGCCCTGGAATCTGTCGTCTATTGATACTTTTTCTTATTTTAAAAAGTTATTGAAAATCAAAATCAACCCTTTCACATGAAAATCCACTCTTCATTTCATTCGCACCTCCCAGCTTTGTTGATTTCAGCAGTTGAATTTGGAAAAGAAAAAGGCCTTTAAGAAGTGGTTATTACTAGACAGCTAAGAGTCAAAAATGTTGGCTGATCCACTGCAATTCAACCACGGATGTATCAATAGAGCCTGACCTACCTTCTCTTTATTCTTGGTATACAGCACTGTCAGCATAGTCTGGTCAGCTTCAGGTTTGAGGGTGCCCTTCCTGAAGTCTCCTCTGGGGGCCTCTCTCCTATGCCATTGGCTTTCCTGGCAATATTGGGGTTTGGCTGGGGGTACTGAATGACCACAGGGGCAGCAATGCTTCTGTGAGCTCCCCCAGCAGTAGGGTTGGGAGCCATTGCTAATAAATTTCCCATCATGCCACTAACATCCAAGACTGGGCCTCCAAGACTGGGCCTCTTATGGTAACGCTGGGCCTGAGGGTGCATTTAAAACTTTCTAAGCAGTGTGCGAAAATACAACATATAAACAAGAAAACAGTACCATAAAAATAGAGACACAACATAACAAACCAGTAAAACAATGTTAGAAACACATATACAAAGAGGAACTCAGTAATAACAGGGTCTGACCTGATGAATCAAGGAAAGCCTAGGCAAATATATATTTCTTTCTAAGAGAACTGAAGCAACCAAGGGTTGATGTTTCATCTATGGCAGAGGGTAGGGCAATTCAGAATGCAGGGGCAATGCCTGAAAGTGCCTGATTTTGTGTCACTGCCCTGTGATATTCTGTAGGGTGTGGTGTCGCAAGTAAAAATTTCCCCAGATGATCTAAGTAAACCTACATATTTATACAGGGGCAAGTAGCCTTTCGCATAACCTGCTCCTGAGTTTGTTCAAGGCTTTATATATTAAGGAACAGACGTGGGCAAATGCAGTTTAAATGTCCTTGACTTTGAGTTGGAGAAGTGAAGGTTGCAAGCCCAGGCTATTTTTCTGGGCATATGAAGACATAACGAGAAGTCTGTGCCATCTACAACTTGTGATGCAAATGGCTGAGATTACTGAAGGAGCAAGTTAGGCAAGAGCTGATGCCATAGCAGCAAGTTGACTGGCAAAAGGAAAGAGTAGACTTTTAGTTCATATTCTCCAGCAAGTCTTGAAACAGCAGCCGTGACTTGATTTCACATTGCAGTATTCCAATTAACAGTCCAATATTTCTTTCAACTTTAAGAAGTGAATAGGGAAGCTAACCTCACTGCATTAAAAACAATAAAGAAGCAGATATTTGAAGTGTGCATGTGAGAGAGATGACATCTTCGAAAGGATAGGACGGCCAACTAAGCCATATCTTGTTTTCATCTTCATGGAATGATCACATTTATATCAAATTTATGTCAGTAGACTCTTGCATGGTCGTTCCGTCTACCTCTTCTCCTCCCCTCTGTTGAATTTGTGCTTTAAAACAGGTAAAATGTGCTTATGGGGAAGTTTACAAATTATCACATGAAAGCTAAAGAAAAATCGATGGGAATATTTCCCTTAGGACTGAGCATACTGATTATAAAAATATTAATACTTAATGCTTCTATTACATCTCTTATGTACACAACGGAATAGGGTGGCGGGAGTGGGAGAATGGCTTATGGTTTAAAATAGAAGCAGTGATATATGCAAATCTTCCAAATGTCAATTTTGTGGGCAGGATTTCTGTTTAGGGTAAAAAAAAAAAATGAAGAAAAAAGATGATAAGTGAACACAACGGTTTCAATCTCATGAAGTGTATCACAGATGTGCCCTTTTCCAAACCAGATACCTGCACATAACATATGACAACACTGATGAGAAAACTGATATTTCCAGCTACCTCCAGTAACACTTTATCTGTAATAATACTTTGGCTGTTCTTGTTTGAATTACAAATGTTTCCTCTCATGCAGAGAATAGCAATGAATGTTGACAATATAATGCATTGCTAAATTCTGTAATTCTTCCAAACAGCACAGGCCGTGGTAGAATAAGATGCGAAACACTCATTTGCACACCAGAACTATGCATTTTGCATTGGAGAGGGAAGGGAATATGCTACTGTTGCAAGATTTCTGTTTAGTTTGACTTTTCAATTTTTACAATGTAAAAATACCAGAGTCTGAAGAGGCGCAATGTACCAGGAATATTTTCCTTTTCTATACTTCTGGAAACAAATGAAAACCATAGTCTTCCACATTTTGATTCATTTTCATAGCTTTTGTTCAAGCAACTTCCTAGAGAATATGCCATTTTTGTTTATCCATTGCCTATAGTTCTGAATCCCATTCTGTATTTAATTTTACATATATAGTGGTACCTTGGGTTAAGAACTTAATTTGTTCTGGAGGTCCGTTCTTAACCTGAAACTGTTCTTAACCTGAGGTACCACTTTAGCTAATGGGGTCTCCCACTGCTGCTGCGCCGCTGTCGACCGATTTCTGTTCTCATCCTGAAGCAAAGTTCTTAACCCGAGGTACTATTTCTGGGTTAGCGGAGTCTGTAACCTGAAGCGTCTGTAACCTGAAGCATCTGTAACCCGAGGTACCACTGTATTTTAAAAGGAACATTTACAAGTGTGGCTGGAAACTGGCTGGGAGAGCTCTTCAAGCTTACATCTCTTCTTGGAAGCTATTGAACTTTAAAGGAACCTAAAGAGCAAAATCTATTTAAACTATGTAAGGAGAAGGGAGGAAGGTGCAGTTGCAGCCAGTAGCGTACAGTGGAGCCTCGGTTGACGAATATCTCCATTAACGCACATTTCGGCTTTTCAATGCCAAAACCCCGGAAGTAACTGCTTCAGTTTTTGAATGATTTTCGGAAGCCGAACGTGCCATGTGGCTTCCGTTTTGAGTTTCCCTATTGTATTGAGGTTTCTGCTTTCAGTTTTCAAACGTTTCAGAAGTCGGGTGGTCTTCTGATCAGATTACGTTCGAAAACCAAGTGATAAGTGTAGTGATAAGTTTTGAAGTGCAGGACCAAATCATGAGTTTTGGGAGAACCCACAAACGTGGAGAGCATATGAAGGAGGAATGGCTCAAGAAGACTTTTAGCAGCATAAATGCACAATCCTAACCATGACTCCTCTGAAGTAAGTCCTGTTAAATTATGAGGGGCTTACTTCTTGGCAAATGAGGTTAGGATTGCCACCTAAACTTTCCTGTAGCATGACTACGGTCCTATGTATCATTGCCTAGTGGTAAGCTTCATTGAACTCAGTGGTGCTTACTTCTAACTGCACGGGCTAAACTCGAAAAGCACATTAAGCCTTTAAAAAAGGTATTCAGTCAGCTGAAATATTACATCTAGCTTTTAATTAGACATGCCAACAACATTGCAAAGAAGAGCTCCCGTTTGAATTGCTAGCATGACGTCGAAAACCCATGAAAGAAAAGGACCTCAAAGCGTTGTCATTGCCTGCTGGAACAAGGACTGGCTGTAAGTTACCCTGGTGGTCCAGCAGATGATGTTGCTGCTCCTGCTCTGAAAAAGGTCCCAGAAATAAGTTTCCAGGAGTGGCTTGCACAGCAACAGCCTCCCATCATCAGCAGCAGCACCTCTGTAGTTTATGAGGAAAGGGCAAGCTGGGACTGCACAGATACGCAGGTGAGGGCACCACATCAGTTTCAGTGGTGGATCTGCACAGATGTGATTTCCCTTCCATCTCTTACCTCCATCTTCCTGGTAAGTAGAGGTGACACTGCTGCTTCGAGGCTGTTGTTGCCTTTCTGTTCTTCTAGGCAAGCTGTGCCTGTGTGATCCTTCACATTCCCTTTCCATTATACCACCAACTGCAGTTCTGAAGTAATGTAAGTGCTATTGTGAATCCAGAATTGGATATTATCCGCAGCTTCCAGTGGCACCATCACCATGAGCTTCTACACAATGGTTTCCACTTACTTTCCAGCGCAGAGTTGGAACACCTCAAAAGGCTACCCAGGCCCCTGCCAAAGATATTTTCTCTGTGTTTAATAACTCTTACACATGAAAGCAGAATAGGATTCTGAAGTGCACCTCCAGTCCTCACTGCTCAAAGGCATTGCCTGCCCACATGTACTTAACAAATGAAGCTTTGATATGCCCCCCCACACACACACTTGAAACTTGATTATGGAATGAAGGATGACTTCCAGTATAGAACACAATAGAAATAATTGCTGTTATCTGACAGAGAGAAGAAATGTGTCAGATTAATATTCAGCCAGAACAAAACATTAGTTCACATAAACCCACCATCTTCGGGGAACCCAAAATAGCATTAAACCTTTGATAAATGAAGTAATATTTTACATTTTGCCATCATATGGGTGATTTTTTAAAAAGAACTTTTACAGCAGACTTAACAATACCAGAGATACAGGACAAAGTATTAGAATAGATATAGAGAAGAATCTTTCATTTTATAAAACACGGGCCATCTTAAAGGATGATATGAGCACGTATGCCTTTTTGTGTGTAGCCTTTTTCTGGATTTATCTTTTTAAAAGGAAAGGATTTCCATTGGGATTAGCTCGTCTAAATCCATTTTCTCTCCAGCATATGAAATGACAGTCCATTCTCAATGCCCCAATATTAATTTTTCAAGCATGTCTGTATATTCATCTGCCAACCATCAACAAATTTCTTGGGTTTCTATTAGCTTGTCTCAAGCTGCTGGCAAGCTAAATTTCTCTAACAGGCATCAATTCGACGTATTAAATGCCTGTTCTGCCCTAGAAGACATATTGATTATTTTTTTCTCAGCAAAGTGACAAATACCATTTTCATGACTATAATAGAGATTGATTACAATTTTATGGAACACAGAGGGAGTTGATCTTAGTGAGACAGCCTCAGGGCGTATAAAAATTGAAGAAAATCATTTGGATTAATAAAGAAATTAATGAATTCACGGGCTGATGATAAGGTTGAAGCATTCTAGAGATAATGAAAGCTACAGTAGATGCATGGTTGTTACTGAATTGTGAAGTAAATTTAAATGTGCTTAAAATTACTAGTGATTAAAAACTTGTGGAAAATAACTGGGTTTTTTTGTTCAAATTTGAATGTAGTGTGGCTTAAGCTTGAGTTTTGAACAATTTGATGTTTTAAAAGTGCTGGGTGTACTTTTTGCACAATGGACTTTTCAAAGTAACGGTGTATTTAGATGTATAAAGTGAAATTATGTATCTCTCTGCATATCCCATATTCATGTGTGCATGCATACTTACACACACACACGGACAACATGAATTACGGTTAGAGAATCCTATCCTCCAGTTCTGTGTATGGCTAGCTGTTCCCCTGGAATTCCTCTGCTACTCTCAAGGAAAGACAGATTTACCTTTTCTTTGCTGGAGAGTAGCAGATGGACTTCTGTACATACAATATTTATGCACTAGGCAAGATGTGCAAGAACCAGACTGTAGGTTGCTGGATGTTAACCAGTCAATTTGGCTTAACAGGGCGCAACTTTATTACAAAAAATATTTATATATCATTATGTTGTGTGTGTGTGTGTGTGTGCACGCGTGCAATAAAACATAAATCTGAACAATAAAACACATCAAAAACATTTAAAAATGTTCCCTTTCCAGAATCCAAAACAAGTCTTAAAATCAGCACGGAGGGTTGCAACCCAAAGGTGCTCATCTGAAGTTATGTGCACAGCTCCAAAGAACATGGAATCATAGACTCATAGGACTAGGGACCCAATGGTCATCTAGTCCAACCCTCTACAATGCAGGAATCTCAACTAAAGCACCCATGACAGATGGCCATCCAGGCTCGGCTTAAAAAACCTCCAAGGAAAGAGGCCACAACTTCCTGAGGGAGACTGTTCCACTGTGGAACAGCTCTTACTGTCAGAAAGTTCTCTCTGATGTTTAGACAGAATCTCCTTTCTTGTAACTTGAAACATGAACATGACTCTTTGTCCTACTCAAGACAGGTGTGAAGGCACATATTGTCTAATCACTTGATTTACAATAGGACTATAATTTAGAAATTCTAGGTCACACGCAAAGCGAGGCTGGCCTAAGGGCTGCTTCCCATATGGTATTTTAAAGGTATATATATCTGTAAAGTTTACAAGCTGATACATCTAAGAACAAATGCACTTATTGTATAGGTGCTCACACCAGGAAGTCAGAATTGGCTGTGGTTCTGTGTTGTGTGTATATGTGGTTGTATACATAAGTTTGTCACTCTTTGCCCAGGCAGGCGCATTATGTGACCCATGAGAGCAGCAAAATAACCAGACAGTACAACGGTGATGGGATAAAATTAGGCCAAATCTTTTTTGACAGCAGCAGGCAGTGGAAGGGTTGGCATGGCGTTGGGTCCAGGACCAGTTCATCATTCCACAAGCCCCATGTTGATGGAATGGATCCACTGGGTTTGGATTGCTCCAAACCTGTACGACGTGAGTCGGCCCATGTTGAACCTTGCCGTGGTACAAGCCAAGCAAACAAGATCTCACTGAGGGGCCAGGGTGCAGATTCCAACCAGGCAGATACCGAAGCCACGCTTGCGGTTGCCATGGTCAATCCTCCCCATAGGCCTCTTATGGCCCCCCCATACTATGTTTATCCTGTCCAATGCCATTTCTGTCCCCATACAATGTTCTTCTGCCTAACAAAGGAAAGCCTTAATTTCACTGAGGGAAAGGCGGAAAAAACCCAACCAAGTGCCAATCAGGTTGAGAGAGAAAAAAATCCTGTCAACATGCGACTCAAAATTGCTCAGTGAAGGCTCTAACCCGAGGGTTGATGAGCAGGAAGCTCTCAAAGCAAAATGGCTGTGAGCTCCAGAGGAACCAGACTTATATAAGCTTTCCCCTCCCCTCTTCAGCAAGGGCTCATGGGACAGCTTTTTCCTATGAGCATACCACACTGGGAAAATACTGGGCAAAACCTTGCCCAGTATTTTGCTGCAATCTATGGGCTGCAGTGCCACTGCACAAAGGTGTCCCACATTTACTGGGCACAGAACAGGGAATATTGTGTACTGCAACTCTTTCAAGTTTTTAAGTCCTGGAGAAATCAGTCAAACTATTGTACCCTATGGCTTATTGTTATTATTTAGCAAAAGCCAATTGACATGCTTTATTATTTTTCTTTTGAAAAGTACAGTAAAATGATACATTTCTTGGCTCAGTTTCCATTGGTAGCTTTGTAGAGCCATTCTTTAACCAACACAACAAACTCTCTGCGCAAAACTTGTGTGCGAGTCTATTTATCAATGACATGTGAACACCAAGAATAGAACCCTTTCTCTCCCGGGTAATATGACCTCATGCGTCTGATAATAAATTAAATGTTGAGTAGGTTGATGCAAAAGTAACATTTAATGTTAAAGGCATCTTTTTATCATGATTAGTTGTGGAAAGCAAGTTTTTGGTGTGCTATAGCTAGAACATGTCTTTTCCCATTTTTTTTTTTAAATTTAACAACTGCCCAACCACTATTGTAAGAAAAGAAAAGAATTTTTTCATACTAAAAGAGATTGTGAGCTTTGCAGTTGCTAACTCTTAATTCCAAATACCAGGGTAGTAGCCTGCAGCATATTATACTAACAGAGATCTTTCATTAGAATCTCCTACTGTGAAAAAATGATCATGCAATGCACCCTTAGTAACCACACCTTGTCTGTAGGCAGGTGGTTTGTTTGTTTGTTTGTTTGTTTGTTTTGTTGTAGTTAAGCTTGGATGAAGAGCCTGTTGCAGTGCACAGGGAGTGGTATATTTGGTTGACTAGCCCCTGATTTAATTCATAGTGCAGTTGCCAACTACAATGAAAAGTGCTCTGTGTCATGGATTGTTTCAAGGCAAATGGGATAAGAATAAAAAATTGGACCTACCAGTTGGTGCAAGTGCTTTGGCTAAGATCTCAAGAGGCCTGCTCTGAGCCAGTTTGAAACTAGGACTCAATCCTCTGACTTGCAAGACATTCAATAGCATGTCGAACCTGATAGAGGTTGACGGTAGTTGTAGCCCAATGACACCTGGAGGGCCACACACTCCTGATCCCTGAAATAATCTCTAAATGAATAACTGAAATGTTACTCTTTGACAGTTGCGTGTGAAGACCCCCCAGGGGCTCTGGCGTGGCCCTAGCCCCTTGACAGGGCTTGGACAAAAGCAAGGCGAGCCCCTGGATTCCTTTAACGGAATTCCCTAGCAGCAGCGATGGAGGGGCAGGCACAGCCAGCCACTTCCCCTCCACAAAACATTGAACCAATTCCTAACCGCCAACCTTACAAAGTTGCGATGATTTGCTACACAGTAGGCAAAAACCAAGTGGCACCAGCCAAATAGACAAATGGCTAAATTCCTACCAGGCCCCTGCTCCAAAACAGATGACCTCTAAACAGGCATAGCAAGGCCAAAGAACAGCCCTAAATATAGGGTGGGAGGGCGGGTGATCTGATGCATCTCGCAGGAAAGAGAAAGCTCCCAGCAATGTGCAGTAGCTTAAATAGCCCCTTGGTAGCTAATAGACGACCCAACGGGCCAAATTTCTGCCCCAGCAACCGAGGGGCAACCAATGGGGTGTTGTGGCTATCCAACAGGGAGGCAGTTTAGGTGATCTCACCGCAACACGTGCCCTCCATGATGGAGGACACGATTTATGGAAAAGTAGAAAAAGTAGAGATAGTAGGGTTGACATTTTAGGTACAGTGAATCAGTTCATCTCTGAGTTCTAAAACATTGGGATTTGTTTTAACAACAGGATAACCATCCAGCAATTTTATAACCATAGGAACAAAACTCAATGGAAACAAAATTTAAATAGGAGCCTTTAGGCTTAAGTTGAACTTACTCTGTGGTAGTTCCACTGAAAGTAAGTTAAAACTAGTGCCCTTTGCAGGGACCAAAATGTGCAAATTCTGGAAGGAAATAACTTAAATATATAAGTACATTTTCTTTAAAGAGCCTTGTGCAACATAATTTATAGTCCAACTATGCTTGGTACAATTTGTTGTAACAGCAACGTTTGTTTGGAAGAATTAAAAAAAAATCAAATGGTTTATTAGTTTGTGTTTAGAATATTTTTATATTAAAAATTCAGAGCAGAAACCTTGAGAGCTCATATATAAAGTCTGGAAAAATATTCAAGAGGAGACAAAGAGCAACTGCTACTGTAATAAGTAGCAGAGAAAGGTGTCTTTTCTTAGAGATGCTGGAACCCCAAATATATAACAATTTACTAATAGCAGCAATAATAAACTAATCAATTCAGTTTGAAGCCCATTCCTGGGCACGTTTACTCAGGGCTGACTAGATATGTTGGTGGCCCATCCATGTAGGGATGGGTAGGAATTCAGAAAATGTGACTTCCAAAGCAGACTCACCTGATCTGCAGCTTTCAGGCTCATGTGTGGGCTGAGGGTTGGTCCACTTCCGAATCTAGATGGCTACCTGATTTTGTGATGAGGTGGCCCAGGGCTGCTAACTCTCTCTCTTTTTCTTCTGTTACAGATAGCAGCCATCTGGAGTGGGTAGTGTGCACTGCTCTTTTTGCATGTGTTAAAATAGGCTGCTGTCTCCCCTGGGAGTGCCAGAACCCGATGACACATCATCGTCATCATCATCAAAGAATCATAGAGTTGGAAGGGACCCTGGGGGTATCTAGTACAACCCCTGCAATGTAGGAATATCAGCTAAAGCATCCATGACAGATGGCCATTCACACTCCGCTAAAAAACCTAAAAGGAAGGAGAGTCCACCACCTCTTGTGAGAGTCTGTTCCACTGTTGAACAGCTCTTACTGTCAAAAAGTGCTTCCTGATGTTTAGTCGGAATCTCCCTTCTTGTAACTTGAATCCTTTGGTTTGGTTCCTGCCTTCCAGAGCAGGCGAAAACACGCTTGCTCCATCTTCCATGTGACAGCCCTTGAGATAATTAAAGATGGCTGTTGTATCTCCTCTCAGTCTCCTCTTTTTCAGGATAAACATACCCAGCTCCTTCAACCATTACTTAGAAGGTTTGGTTTCCAGACCTTTGGTCATCTTGGTTGCTCTCCTCTGCACGTATTCCAGCTTGTCAATATCCTCCTTAAACCCAGGTGCGGTCTGACCAAGGCAGAATAGAGCAGGACTATTGCTTCTCTTAACCAGGGCACTTTATCAATGCAGCCTAGAATAGCATTAGCTTTTTTGCTGTTGCATCACACTGTTGACTCATGTTAAGCTCATGTTAAGCTCTATTAAGGCCCTTAGGTCCTTTTCACATCTTCTAATGGCAGTCCAGGTGTTTCCCCATCTTATATTTGTGCATCTGGTTCTTCCTATCTTAGTGTAGAAATTTACCTTTGTCCCCATTGAAATTCATTTTGTTACTTATGGTCCAGCTCTCCATTTATTAGATTTCTTACCCAGCCTTCATTGTAAAGTCCCCATGTGGATTGAGGCAATTTGAAAATGCATATTTAAATTAGTACAGTGGTACCTCCGGTTGCGGATGGGATCCATTCTGGTGCTCTGGTCAGATCCCGAGGTTTTCGCAACCGGAGGGACCACTTCTGCGCATGTGCGTGCAACAGCAGACCGCTTCTGCACATGCGCGAGGCACGGTAGAGCACTTCAGCGCATGTGCACACAGTGAAACACTTCCGGGTTTGCCACTTTTGCAACCCATGGACCAATTGTGGGTAGTCATTCTTTTTCTCTGATCAGTGACCCTAGTAGAGCTCCATGGGCCCTGACACAGCGTGTTCTCCCTAACAGAGAGCACGTGTTGCGGTTGGGGAAAACAAGCCACCCTGTTGTTGCTGGGCAGATTTTGGAAAAACCCAAGCCGTTAAGTGGTTAATTGGGTTGCTGGGGATTTTTGATTGTTGCCATTTTTCGGAGGAGGTGCCAGAGTTTTTAAATACAGGATGCCCAACACTGGGCGTCCTCTTGGCTGTTTTGCACCGGATCACCCGTCCACCCTCGCTTGAGCTTGCTATGCCTGTCATGGGGTCATCTGCTTTGGAGCAGGGGCTTGGTAGGAATTTTGCCATCTGGCTGATTGGCTGGTGCCATTTGGTTTTTGCCTACTGTGTAGCAAATCATCACAACTTGTAAGGTTGGCGGTTAGGCATTGGTTAAAATTGGTTGGTGGAGGGGTAAGTGCCTACCCCTCCAATAGTGGTGCGGAAAGGGAATTCCGTTAAAGGAATCCAGGGGCTTGCCATTCTTTTTGTCCTGTCCCTGGCATCGGACTTGGGCCGTGCAAGCCCCACAGGAACATGAGGGTGAGGAGTGAGGGACCGATGCCCAGCTTCATTTTCTCACCCAATACTTGTTTCCCACGCTGGCTTCCGTTGGAGTACGGAAGTCAGTTCTGTCCCTGGGGCAAGGACAGATAGTCATAACCAATGCCTAAGCAACCACTCATATTTTTTGTATTTTGAAAAAAGTTGTGGCCAAAATCATACCAAAAACCTTAAACAAAAATTGATGTGTGATGTGTGAATTTTTTGGGGGGTGGCTTTGGGGACTCAACACGCAACAGAAAAATGAGATTTGGGGGCAGGGCTAGGGGTGGGATTGTGGGCTGGAGAAGAATTCCTCCTTCACCTGTGCATCTACTAAGTTCTTTAAATGTTAAGCTACTTCACACACACACACACACACACACACACACACACCCATTTGCAGAAAGATGCATGTCAGCCTTGGAAGTGGCCTTAGAGGTCTATGCAAATGGTTGAAATTTATTCCTTTGTTGTTGTTGTTTTAAAAAAGCAGAGGGAAATAGTGAGGGTTTAAATGATTTCTGAGACACATGCTGTCAAATTTTCACATCTCTCACCAACCCTAAGATCCATTTTCTTGCATTTTATGTGAAATTTGGTATGTGTGTTATTTTTTAAAATAACTTTTTACTGAACATATTCATGCCACATTTTCAATGTGAAACTGCTTAATATGTTTGGTGTCAGTGTTTGGAAGCTACATTTGAAAAAGCTTTCTCATTCTGCAAATTGCCGAGTATTTAGTTTCATTTTTGTTTTGTAAATATAAATCAAGTTTCTGTGAATATAATTACAGCTAATTAATGTTTGTGATTGCATGTTAAAATGTTGTTGTAGTCATTCGCTCCTTCATTTATTTATGCTTTGTTTGATGCATTGGAATTTTGGCTGCGTAGTGACTGAATGATCAAGTACCTGATTCCTGTAATAGGTGGAGGGCTCTCAAATCAGTCTCTCTGGAGTTATTTAGCTGGTACCAATTACTCCCTCATGGTAAACAATCAAAGTGCTTGTAACTGCAAGCAGTAGATAACCTGGAAATCAAATATATCTGCTGTATACAGATCCATAAAGAGATTGTCCTGACAGCTAAAAGATGTGATTGCACATAACACCCTCTCTATCTCTCACACAGCCTAACAGAGGCAGTTGTGGCTGTCTTGGTGTGAAAGAAAATGTAAGAGAGGTACTTACCACTGGGAATGCAGGGTTAAATCTTGCTTCAGTTTACATATCTGTTGGTCAGTCCTTGAAAAAGGAACAGCCACTTAAGAAATAAGTGGTGTGCATGTAACAATATAAAGGAATTAACAACAATGCACAAATGTAATCAGCAAAATTTCGAAGCAAATACATATTGAGATATTGGCTAATGTCATTCTCAGGGTGGGCTCTAGGCTTGGGTCTGGGTCTTAAGTATATATAGACTGGGGGAGAGATTCAATTCGGTTTACATTTAAGAGCAAACTTACAAAAGCCACACTTCTGAAATTTGTGATTCAAAATCCACACTTTGAATTTTGCCATTCAGTTCTTCAGCTAAGTAATGTCTACAAAAACACATAGGCTAGGGTAAAGTGTGCATAAAAATGCATGTGTTGGTGAAAGTAGCAAACAAAAATGTATTATATTAGGGAATGTTGCTTTGAAAAAAATATTTGCATTAGGTAAAACTGCATACAACATGTGTATTAGGAGACATTCACACAAAAATGCTGACGAATTTTTACGAAGACTTAAAGAAAATCACATATTGACGTGGAAACGTGGGGAAACGAACTTAAGTTTGGAAAAATGAGAAAGTGGGACTGACTGGAAAATTTACCAGGAGCGGCTTAGTCATGCTGGCCACATGACCCGGAAGCTGTCTGCGGACAAATGCCGGCTCCCTTGGCTGATAGAGCAAGATGAGCGCGCAACTCCAGAGTCGTCTGCGACTGGACCTAACGGTCAGGAGTAACTTTACTTTACATGAAGGCCCAGCATCACGTATGAGTAGAGAATTTGTGCACAATTCAGCCCATGTGCAGGATATTTCCACTCCTTTTGGGAAGGGAAGGATCAAACTGGGTGAAAACATGTTTGCCAGTTGCCCAACTCACAGATGATGCCAGAGGTGGATTTAGGGCAGCACAAATCTAAGAGGGCAGCTTCTCAAAGCCCCGTAAGTGCCCAGCTTCAGGAAGGAGGTGTGAGGGCTCTGACAGGGTCCCAGAGTCCTCCTCCCTCCTCCCCAAAGCCATGGGCCATGCCAGAGCCTTGTACCTCTTTCCCAAAGACTGACTTAAGCCAGTGCCGTGAGGGCTGGGGGAAGGGCATCAAATGTTGGCCTCACACAGGGCATATTACCAAGGTCTGGACCTATTTATATAATGTTGGGCACATGTGAGATCCCACCCCAGTTTTCATCTCATGAAGGATGTCACTGGGAGCCCAATGTTTGCACAAGGCTGGTACATGCTATGCGACAGACCTGCTATATTGCTTTGATAAGTCATAACTTGTTGCCTTCGTTTCATTTTCTGTTAAATTTCATTTCCTTTCCCTTTTTCTGCTTCTCTTAATAACCTAATGAATATAACAGGGTTGCTTGTCTTTTTTCCTCCCTGATACAATGCTCATTTAAAAACTGCTTGCTTATAAACTGCCATACTTTAGAATCCTGCTAATGAAAACTGGAGCAGTGTTTTGATTATGGTACCAGCTGGAATAACTATGGTCTCTGTTGAAACTACAGAAATAATAGTTTCTGCTGAATTATTTATTTGCAAGGATTAGGTTTGAATTGATACCATAGGAGGTAGCTTTGAATGAGTTTAAGTATTAGAACAATGTCATTTACATCCTGGCTTTCTGAAAAAAATGTAGTTTTGATGGCCTTTTACCAACCTTCTGCTAGAGTAATGTATATGTAGCTATTTTTAATTGAATAACTTATTGCGGATGCCAAAAATATGCAAGTAAAACATCCACAGTAATGCGTAAGGATTTTAATTAGTTTAAAGACAGTGGCCTGTCTCCAAAGATCCTCATATTCAGCCACTGAACAGTTGGTCATTGTGGTCAGATTTGACAGCACAAATTATCTAATTGGACTGGAGAACAGAAGGGAGACCTGGATGCAGGCCTGCCCTAAACAGGTGATCCATCTACACCTTAAGCCTCCATTGAGTAAGAGGGGGCCTGTGAAGCAGACCTGAGCACAGAACTTTAGCACAGAAACACATAATACAATCTAAAAGGTGATTCATACACCAGTCCTTGCTGGATTGGAGTGCAAGCTTTTAAACCTGTTGATTAAAGCTATTGAGAAAACCATATATACTGCCAATTTGGCCTCAGATGAAACCATGTTTCAGAATGCACCAGCAAAACAAATAATTCAAATCAAATCCACACTAGATGGTTATAATAATTAGTCCACAAATATTAGATACAAATAAATGACACATTGGATGTCTCATTGCCATGAATGTAGTGTCAATATCATAATGCCATTACAGTGGACGCTCGGGTTGCAAACGTGATCCGTGTGGGAGGCACGTTTGCAACCCACAGCGTTCACAACCCGCAGCACAGCACGGGTTGCGATTCAGTGCTTCTGCAAATGCGCAAAGCACAATTTAGCACTTCTGCGCATGCACCAAAACCCGGAAGTAACCCGTTCCGGTACTTCTGGGTTTGGCGCGGTGTGCAACCCAAAGAAGCACAACCTGAAGTGTCTGTAACCCAAGGTATGACTGTATACAAATCTGATGTGATCAAGGTGGTGGAGTAAAGGTTACTACATTTGGGGCTTTTTAGTTTAAATAAAAGGCAAGAAAGAGGGAACACGATAGAGGTGTGTGATGTACGTGGTGTGGAAAAAGTGGGTGGAAGGGAAAATGTCTTCTCTCATAATATTAGACCTTGGAGTTATCCGATGAAGCTGATTTTGCAAGATTCAGGACTGAGAAAATAAAATACTACTTCACACAGTGCATGGTTAAAACCGGAATTTGCTCTCAAAAGATACAGTGATGGTCACCAACCTGAATGACTTTAAAAGAGGATTAGACAAATCCATGGGAGGTAAGACTATCGATGGCTTTAAGCCACAGTGGCTATATTCTACTTCCACTGTCAGATGTAGTATAACTGTGAATGCTAGCTGCTAGGAATCATGGGTGATGAAAGTGATGTGCTCAGGTTCTGCTTATGGGCTCCCCAGGGACATCTTGTTGGCCACAGTGGGAATGGTGCTGAACTTGATGGGCTTTTGGACTAATTCATCAGGCTTCTCACATGTTGCTTCATACAAAATGTGGCTTATAGATATGAGATCTCTGAGTCAAATGTAGTCCTCCTGAACCCATGGGGTTCCCCAGTCCCTGGTGCTGAGGGCAAATCAATGGTCCTATACTGAAGGAAATGGACAATTTTGCTTGTGTAAGAGATCCAATTGCAATGTGCATTTCCCAAATGTTTTTTTTTTTTAAAGTGGGAGGACACATATTGGAAAAGACGTATATATGATGTATATGAATGATCTGAAAGTAAGCGATGCAACCATTTTACTAGAGCTAAGCATGCCATGGGTTGGTCAGTATCTGGATTAGGGACTGCTTGGCACGTTACTTGTACGTTACTTTAAGATCCATTACGGAAGAAGGAGAAGAAGGCTGCAGGTTGTGCAGGTGTTTACTGAGCCAGATTCTCTTCCACAACAGAGTTGGAGACCACCGGGAGCCAAGTTGGTTGTGCCTAAGAGTGTCCTTGAAGACGTCTCTGCATTTGGTAAAACTTGTGGGTCTCAGTCAACACACATCTGTGTACCTGGAGACTTTCAGCTGTGCCTCCTTGCCTTTGGTACCTTCCTGCTTTTCTTTTCTATTTGCCAACCTACAGGCAAGAGGGATTTAGGGAGACACTGGCAGGTGAAGCAGTTATCATGCTAGCTATCCATATGTGTGCATGTAGGAATATGCATACTGACCGTTAGTGCCCTCTTCAAAAGCTAGTTGCTGTGTTGAGGACTAGATTATTATCATTTTTAATCATTGTTTGAAAAGCTCTATCAATTGGATGTGCCTTGAATGCTTGATGATGCACTACTGCATAGCTGGATTGTATCAGATCATCATTTGCCTAGAAAATATCATGTGTGGTATATTTTGTAATAATGAGCAAATGAGATGAATGCCAAGTGCATTTGAATACGACCACTTTGTTGTTTTCTGCTATTTCCTTTCTTTGCTGAACAGTTTCTTATACCAGATCAGGGGTAGGGGGGAATCACATCATTAAACAATAATTTTCTGAATTTTACCATTTCATTTAAAAAGAACGTACTTATTCAGGACACTAACGCTTTCCATGAAAATGGCTCTTTAGTACATAAGTGGCTATTTTCCCTTGCAGCCCGACTTCCTGGGGGTTTGACTGCAGAATAGCAGGTGTACTATTCCAAAGTGTCTTTACAAGTGGCTCAGCAGGGTCTCTGTGCTGTACATCCACGGGAGACAGCTCATCTGTTTAATCCTTATGTTTTAGTCAACCTTCCTTATTATGTGTGCAGGGCTCCAATGCTCAGCTGGATTTTGACTTTCAGAATGAATTGATGGAGCTCTTTGATCTTTGCTGTGTGTTGCATCTGTTTCATCTTTCATCCTAATGCACGATCTTCCCAACTCCAGCTTTATTTTTTCCACATGAATTCATCATGTATATATTTTTTACTTTGCTCTCCTATTTCTTTGTGTTCCCTTCTTACGGGCGTTGAACTTGATGTGGCATCATTTGAATATGACAGCTGTTTTGTATATGTAATTTAAGGATGCACAAGATGGCCGAAGAAATGTATGCTTAATTGGGAGGAACATTTAACACAAGTCAAATCTTTAAATGAGATAAAGAACCATCTAAAAAAAAAAAAGACAACCCGGACAAATTCTTGTAGACATTTCATGTGGTCATCATCAAGATAATGACTATATCATTATATAGTCTCCCATAAACATGTGATAACTTCTGCCTATTGAGAGGGGGGGAGGAATATAATAGAATTAAATAGACATTTAGCAGTGCCATCCTATACCTGCCTGTTCAGAAGTAAACCCCATTGAGTTCAACAGGGATTACACTCAAGCAAGTGGACACAGGATTGCAGTTTATGTTACTTTATTTGCTATTATGCATTATTGTGATACTTATTAAATATCCTAGGAAATTGCCCTCTTAGGAACTGAAATGCAGTGCAATTGTATTTTTCTGGCACAGTAGTATGTTGACGGAGGTAGCAATCTGCCTCTAAGAAGATGGAGATTGGATTGGCTTCCAAAGTACTTTAATTTCATTGATTGGCCAATATTGGACTTTACATTTGGTGCAATATTAGGATTCAGTGTATTTTAGAAGAGTAGGTCTACAATGATCCAATAAATTTCAGGAAGACTTTTACAAACCCTCTAGCAAATTTTCCAGACTTGTTTTTCGAGCTTGCCTTAGAACTTCAGTTCTAGGAAAGATATTTCTACCTTCCTTCATGTACTTTGCATGGAGAAAGTCCCAGGTTCAATTTCCAGGTAGGACTAGGGAAGACCCCTGCCTGAAACCCTGAAGGATTGCTGCATATTAGCTTAGACAATACTGAAACAGATGAGCCAATAACTGTGCATGTGACTATATGCAAACTTCTCCTACGCCCATATAGATAGTTATCTAGGACTTAGATTCTAAATTCTAAGATACTTGAATTTGTTTGCTTCAGGTACAATATTCCTGATAGCTTACTTACAGTTTAAAAATGAATGTGTATTGAGAGTGCATTATTGGCAGATTTGGTGGGACACGGGTGGCGCTGTGGGTTAAACCACTGAGCCTAGGACTTGCCGATCAGAAGGTTGGTGGTTTGAATCCCTGCAACAGGTCCCTGCTCCTGCCAACCTAGCAGTTCGAAAGCACGTCAAAGTGCAAGTAGATAAATAGGTACCGCTCTGGTGGGAAGGTAAACGGTGTTTCCATGTGCTGCTCTGGTTCACCAGAAGCAGCTTAGTCATGCCGACCACATGACCTAGAAGCTGTACGCCGGCTCCCTCGGCCAATAAAGCTAGATGAGCGCCGCAACCCCAGAGTTGGCCACGACTGGACCTAATGGTCAGGGGTCCCTTTACCTTTACCAAGGTGGGGTGGGGTGGCAGGTTGGGATTATGTAGGTGCACCAGTGGTGCACCAGTAGGTACACCAATCTGATGCTTCTGCTGGTGCAACTGACAACCTTGACATCATAACCATCCTGTTTCACCCCCATTCAGATACTTTGCATTGATACTGGTGTCGGAACGGCAGGTCCACCTTCCCTCCCCCAGATGCTGCTGGTAAAGTATATGAAAAAATCCAGAGGCCAGATGTAATATGCTAAATTTAACCCATATACAATAGACTATTGCAGTTCCTTTCTGTTTTTAGGTAATAAATGAAATCGTCCATAACACACTTAACTGCAAAACTTAGACTGCTGTGCCAGCCTTTCATCTCTATGTCATAGAGGAAGATATGGAATAAGAGGGTTCTTGAAACATACATATACAAAGCTCTGGAGTGATAATGCCATACATATAACTATATAGCTTATTTCTTACTCAAGGACTTCTTCCCTGCCACAAGCATATCATTTATTTTCATAAGATGGCTGGTTGAGGCAGGTAGGAATTAATAGGAATTTCAGCTGTTTTTGAAAGGATCACACTATTTCAACAATGATGATTCCTAGTGAGTTCTTCTTAATCCTGAAGACTTCACAGGTTCCTTGGCTGTTACTAACTTTATGAGCCAGGGTGGATGTTGGCGCTGAACTGTAGCAATAAATGACAAATAGCGGAGCAAATTAATACCTATCTGTCTTCATCAATCAGAAACACGTGAGAACTTATTTCCTGAAATGCAGTGGGAAAGGGTACAGAACCTTAAAAAGGAACCATGCTGCATTTATGTACAAAGAAATGACTATGAAGATTCTCACCCATACACTGCTGGCGGGTGTTAGGAAGTGGTGGTGTTCCTCTTCTGGGCTCCATGGAGAGGGGGACTCCAGTGTTGTGCAGCCACTGAAAGCGCAGGCCAGTGCACACTCCCCTCGGTGGTGGTCCCACCAGCAATAGCTCTTGTAAGGTTGAAAAAAGGGTCGTTACAGAGGTTGGGTAGAGCACGGCAGGCCTGGCAATGGATCTGCTGGATTCAAAGCCAACCCAAGGGAACTGATCTGATTGCATGTGCCTCATGACACCCCATCCCAGACCCCGTTAGGATTGCTCTCTTGCCCTAGGTACACACACAAAAAGAGGCTGCAGTCCTAAACATTTGTACTAGGAAGTAAGTCCCACTGACTCCTGTGTAGCTAACATTGTTAGCTATCCTAATATAACTCCACTGTTGAATCTGTGTGAGTAGCACTTTTATTTATCTGGCCTGTAGTCACTTTGGTGCCGCTAATGCAGCGGTTTGACTTCACCCTCAGAGGGGCACTCCATTGTCTCTCGAAACAGACAGATGCCAACAGTAGGCTGTCTGGATCTATTGGATGTTCTCCAAGCCATTCAGATACCTGAGAATTTACTCGGTTTGAGTTACATATTTGTTTCCATAAATATGACACTTGCTCTATGCAGTGATTTCATAATGAGCCCTGGAAAAATACACCATGCTTTCATGTGCAATGCCGTGCTAATGGGGAAAAATAGGCACCTGGTATCTGTAGATTCCTTCCCTCCATCATTGCTACATTTCTTTGGACAGCTCTCTCTCTCTCGCTCCCATTCTCTTTGGCAATCTAGGGGTGAAACTTTTCGTTCCAGGATAACTGCTTGTATGGTTCTACAGCAGCATGATTGGTCTCCTGTGTAATTTTGGAACTTCCCTCTTTAAAGACTTCCTTTCTCCCTCTCTCTGTACTTGTTCCTTTCCCTTTATTGTCTTGCTCCATCTCCTACGTTAAGTTTTGAATTTCAACTTTTGTTAAGGTTTTGGAAGCATTTCCTTAAATTTCCATTCATTTTGAGGGTTTTCTGGGTCGTTTTGGCCCCTTAACCACTTTAATTCTGAAACAGTCACCAAACATATTAGTTCATGTTGCATTGTATGTACACATATTGTTTATATTGCAAATTGTAAGACAAAACCAGGTTTGGGGGGGGGTAATTTTGCACAACAGCTGTTTCAAAACTTTTGCAGCTGGGTCATTATTACTTTAGTTTGGAAAATGAAGGGTGTAGGTCAACTTGGGATTGTTTGTGTGTTTATATCTAAATGCTCCAGATGTAAGCTTCCTTGGATTTTTAGAAAAATAAGTCTAGAAACATTTTAAATAAATAAAAAGGATGTTCTAAAAATAGTAGAATTTTATACTTGCATGGCTGAACTAGTTTTCTCCTGGCATTTTAAATGCAAGGCAAAATGCAGGTCATAACCAATTTCCACAAGTGTTTTGACTTTCGCCTCAAGAATAGAGATGGGTTGCATACTTTTTATGACAACTTTAGAAAGAACCAAGTAAATTGCTTGCCTCATAATCCTTAAAGTGCAGCAACATAGCTAGCAGTACCAGGCATGAAAGGCTTACAGAAAGAATATTTTGATTCCGAGATATGAATGATCGCTGCTAGCAATGACTAGTCAGAGTGGAGTTTCACAGTGTGTGTTTACTGTAACTCCTCTACAAGTGCTAATAGTACTTGAAAAAGTGAGATAAATTTTGCATTGCTCTGTAAAATCATCCTAGTCAGAGAAAGCACTTATATCCAATTTTTGAAATGTAGCTCTCAGCATGCTGTTTTCTATCAAACTGTGATATTGGGTGAAAACAAAAGTTTCTTTATGTTGCCCATGCTTTTTTTTTGTTCTTGAATTTAAATGACCCAGAATCTGCTGAATAGTTATTTTATTTTCATGACACGTCTTGCAGTAAGGATTCAACCATTTCCCATAGTTGTCCAATTTTTTTGGTCTGCTGTTTTAAATTGATGTATTTAGCATTTTTCAAGAGTGACAGTGAAATGTTAACTATTACTTAACTTACATTTATTTAGAAGGGAGCCTTCCTGTAACAAGAATTTAGGTGCCTGTTCCACTTGTTGGAGTTCCTAGGCTGTCAGACTAGTTAAGATGGAAGGTGCCTACAGAGAAGACTTTAATGAAAGCCAACTGCTTCTGTGGGCCCAATTAAGACTATCCAACTGTAAAACACAGCCCTCTGGGTAGAGTTGGATTGCCCATTTTGGGAGCAGGGGGGGAGCAAAGGGAATACCTAGTGTCATGGTTAAAAGGGAATTGTCTTAATGTTCAAGGGTTCTACCTAATCCCCTAAATTTTAAGTATGTATTATTAATAAGGTTAGCAGTGATGTCCCTCAGTGCAGGTTTACATATGCACCACTGCCTGAACTTGAAGCCCCCGTAACCGTTCTTGAGATATGGTTGTGCTCTTGGTCCCAAATCAATCTTGTCATTCCTCAGAAAGCAATGAAAGATAATAAGTACTATTCACCTGATTGCCTTCCTGCTCTGAGACAGCTGGTGACGCTTGTCTTCCTGATAACCAGGACTTTCAGATCTAAGGCAGGGATAAAGAAAAGCCGGGAGCTTGCTGAATCTAAATTTGACAGTCGATGGCAGTGTAGAGGGGTCAGGAGGGATAGAATCTCTGACACGTATAAGAAAGGAACAAAATTTATCTGCTCTGGTTGCAATGATTAGATGTCTCGTTGTCTGGCTTTCTTATAGTGGATGATTGATCGTGCCCGCCAGCTGCCTAATATCATAATTAACAAAGTTGCTACCGTGTCTGAGAAGTTTAATCGAAAAAAATTGCCAGCAGTATGATGCCATTGTCGCCCACAAAGATCACAAGCGTGGCAGAGTCGACTTTTGGACTAATGGAGCTGCAGAACTATGTGGCTGGAATGAGAAGCGCTGCACCTGAATGGCTAATGGTATGTCTGTTTTTTCACAATTGCATTTCCGCTCTTCGTTTTCCTTTTGTGCAGTCTAAGAAAGCATGAATTTTCATTTCAGGATGTCATGGGGTACCTACATTAATATTTGATGTTTCTTTATCTTTGTTTATTATCTGCATAACAAGTTTTAAATATCTTGCCTTTGTTAATTATTGTGCCAAACATTATTTAAATCAGCTGTGAATGTGGTAATTGCTGCTATGGTTTAGTGTCCCCCCCTCTCTTTTTCTAGCTGCTAATAGGTTCTCTAAGGTTTTTCCTCTTTTTGCCTGCATATACTGTATCTTTAAATGTATGATGCATAGCCTAGACCTCCTGGTATTATGCTAAGGAATGTTGTTAAAATATACACGTTTATGTATCTCCTTATGCATACAGAGGTAACGATACATGGTTAACAATCTTGACTCCAAATACCTCAAACCATTTAAGAAATAATCACATATCACAGTTCTTTATTTGAAATATTTATGTGTTTTATGGGTAAAAAATTGCTTTGCAGATCTCTTTCTTCTTTGCAGTTGTATTTTCTTCCCTCTTTGTGAGCGGTATTTGCTCACATAGTTGTCCCCAGAGTACATGTTGCTATTGCCAAGCTAACATATGACTCTGAATATTGACATTGATGGTTCTGTGTATGCACCCTGCAAAACAAAACAACAACAAAAAAGAAAGAAAGAAAGAAAGAAAGAAAGAAAGAAAGAAAGAAAGAAAGAAAGAGAAATAATGGGAAATTATTGAAAAATAAAGACAAAGGAAACACTACTGGATTTATGAAACAGGACATGAAAACTTGAAATAAGAAAACATTGTATATAAAGCCTGCATACTTTACCACTATTTTCATTTAATAAAGCCCATGGCATAAAAGGGGATATTTTCTTGGCTTGTTGAGAATTATAGAAGAAATTGTACATTTTAACAAAATTTGAAAATAGTTTCTACTGCAGCTTAAGTGAATATGCAGTAGCTATTGTGGTGGGTTGTCATTCTGATCACAGAAATATCCCTGAAAATATTCTATTTCACACTGGGCTCCCCCGCACCCCCCCCCCATTACAGTATGTCTGTCACCTGCAGATTGTAAACTATATTAAAACATTATTGATCCCATTGTACATTCACTAAGACTTTTAAGGATGATTCAGTAAGCATTTCATATTGGTAATTTATACTGTCTGGTCAAATTTAGTGATGATTTATTTTTTAATTCCTAGAAGAAGAAAAACAGCAGTGGCGGCTGATATTTTTCCTTTACTCAGGATATTGTTCTGAACTGAAATGCTATTTCTTGATCTGAAATGTGCTTTCCACATCATCAGTTATAGGTAAAAATGTTAACCTTGCCTGGCATTTTTATTGTTCACCATTGGTTTTTAAAAACTCAATAGTTTTCTTGGAAACAAAGAATGGTGTAAATATAGAAGTAAAAAAAACCAGATTAGTGATGCAAATTTCATACAGAAGGAAAGATTATGCTACTAGAACAAGTATATTGTTGTTTTAATCAGCACTCCCATAATAATTCATGTAATTGAGACTTAGGGCATTGTTAGAACTCAGCTGGAGAACTAAATGTCTATATGGATTACAGGAGGAAACGCTAAAGCAATGTCACAGCAGATGTGCCTGGCTTTTAACAGGATTAATTCCTGGGATATGTAGCAATGAACTGCTTGTAATAGTTTCAGAGGAACTAATAATTTTGAGAAATATGTTAATAGCAAATGTGCTAATATAAAGGGCTAGAAGATTAGCGATGCATTCTTTTGCACTGAAATAAGAATATAATAAATGTCTCCCAGGTGACTCAGGCTACAGCAATTTTTATTGGAGATTAAAGCTTGATGGACCTTTGCTCGGGTGATTAACCCTTCAGAAATTAAAACCTAGTGCTAAAGTATTCAGTCCAATTTAAATGCAAACAGAGGGGGGGGAAAGGTTATCATTCAAGTTTTTAAAAACCTTTTAATTTTCTTTTTTCCTCCTCCCCTATGTCATTGAGAAGACAGGCTAGTAAAAAGGAACATGATTCAGTTTGGACAAAGCTGTTCAAATGGCAAAATTGCTTTCCAGAATCCAGAGAAGAATATTCTTCAAAGGAATTTCAGAAGTAAGTGTGAGCCTGAGGTGAGACAGGTAGGACAGTAAACATTATCTGTTTAATATCTCTTAATATCAAGTTTAATTAGACTGTGTTCTTGCAAGTTGATTAACACTGGTAATTAATTTGTTAATGTTGCAGCCTAGCATAGAAAATGTTTCAAGACTTTAACTTGTACGAAGTATGAAAGTCTGCTTTTAAAGCTGACAAACTATTATGGAACATGTTGAGTCCATTCATTTACAGAGGCCTAAAAATAACATCTACACACTTTTCCAGGTTAAGGAAAAGGATTTTAGGATAGTCCTTGCTAGCAGTCATATACCACTGGTGATATTCAGTTGGATTAAACAGAATAGATCCATTGGTTTCAATAGGTTTATGCATCTTTGAACTAATGTTTGTAATCACTTGTGTTATCTTTCTGTGATTCTGCTTAGGTTATACACTGGCATTGACAATATGGCATTACTGCATTTAATTGAACTGGCGCAATATTTTGGAATTCCAAGCTTCATTCCATATGAAATTGAAGTTTCTTTGCAATATTTATGTTCAATGTATTTATTTATTTGTTAGCTTGTTTATTGTATTTGCAGGCATCAGCTTTCATTTCTTCTTATAAACTTTCATGAGTCATTTTGGGATTTTGATTTAGCACTTCCCACGGATTAAAGAAAAAAATCATAAAATGGCATGGAAAGGAAATATGGAATATTCACTTCACTAATGTCCAAAATGTTGATGAAATGCCATAATTTCAAATTCATTATAAAATCTTTATTTTTTTGAAAAATTAAACTAAAAGCAGAGTGAAAAATAGGCTCATTATGCAATAGAAATCAGTAGTTTAAGAGTATGGAAATAAAACACAGATTTGGGGTACATATGTTTTAAGCATTATAATGCAGAATTTGACTGCTGAATCCCTTCTGGTATTATTATTATTCTCCTCAGTTCACCTGCTATTACATAGGAAAAAAACAAGATGAGTTGAGGCTGCAATCCTATATTTACTTACCACACAGTAACTCTACTTCTGTCTAGACATGCATACAATTGTGCTGTATGCTAGTAATTCTCAAACTGGTTTTTGTGTGCACTTCCTTGAAGCATGTTTCTCCACATCCTCCTATATTCAATGCTGACACCTCAAGAATCTTGCTAGCATCATTTTACAAACGGATCTGCCATATTGCACCTGATGAGCAGGATAGTATAGAGGAGGCACCTTTTCATAGTTCTCCTTGGGACTTGGCTATACAGCTGCAAATAAAAAGTTTTAAGTGTGCTTTAAGTGCAATATACAATATGACACTTGATGGCGATGGTGAGTCTTATGGAAAATTCACTGTATTTTTAAAAAAACACTTTTTTCAAAAAAAGCATTTTCAGAATGGTTTTTATATGTGTGTAGATTCCTCCCAAATTAACTCTTTTTGCATCCTGCAGCTAGTGTGGTGAATCTAGTCTGCAGGTGTTAGCGTGTATATATAAGACAGGATGCAAAGCTCCCCAACTAATTTGCATGGAGAACAAGTAGACAAAAACCCACTGCCAGTCTCTCCAGTGTGGACTAGCAAACATTTTCTTGAGGCTTTTCAGAGTCACTACTGCGCCTTTAACTAGAAACTTCCTCATTGGAGTGTCTGACACAAACTGCTTCCTGTTCATTGTGGCATAGCATAGCTGGTTAACTAGTTATTCTTTACCAACACTGGGAGTTTTAAATTGCAGGTTTCTTTTCATTTCTTTAATTTTCTTCCATTTCTTTTTGACTGTGAATAGCGTCATTTTATTTATTTATTTTTAAAAAGTGGAAGCTTGGGGAATTGTACAATTATGGGGAAATTAAGAGGTAATTCATCACTAAAGTCACAAAAGGCAGCTTCTAATTAAAA
This sequence comes from Podarcis bocagei, assembly GCF_964188305.1. NCBI lineage: Eukaryota > Metazoa > Chordata > Lepidosauria > Squamata > Lacertidae > Podarcis > Podarcis bocagei. The sequence continues at coordinate 38,319,983 of NC_138135.1, read as the reverse complement.
TGCCAGGTGAAGTTTGTTGAGTGGAGCTTACTCTAATAATAATAATAATAATAATAATAATAATAATAATAATAATACTCCACCCGTCTGGCTGGGTTTCCCCAGCCACTCTGGGTGGCTTACAGCAGATATAAAACATAGTAAAATAGTAAACATTAAATGGATACAGACCATTAAAAGGATACAGACCATGGCAATGCCCATTTCCAGAAACTATAACACTAATGTAGGAGTTAGGTAAGGGACGCAGGTGGCGCTGTGGGTTAAACCACAGAGCCTAGGACTTGCCGATCAGAAGGTTGGCAGTTCGAATCCCCGCAACGGGGTGAGCTCCCATTGCTCGGTCCCTGCTCCTGCCAACCTAGCAGTTCGAAAGCAAGTCAAAGTGCAAATAGATAAATAGGTACTGCTCTGGCGGGAAGGTAAACGGTGTTTCCGTGTGCAGCTCTGGTTTGCCAGAAGCGGCTTAGTCATGCTGACCACATGACCCAGAAGCTGTACGCCGGCTCCCTCGGCCAATAAAGTGAGATGAGCGCCGCAACCCCAGAGTCATCCGCGACTGGACCTAACGGTCAGGGGTCCCTTTACCTTTAGGAGTTAGGTGGAGCCACCATTTTAGTTCTACTTCTAAAAATGATTGCAGAAAAGCAAAGTGTCAGCAGCGTTAAGGGCTCCAGTATGGAATAGGTCTAGGTGAGAAACCTACTACAGTACCTGAAATCTAATTTTCTCTATTTACAGATTATTATTATTATTTTTAACAGGAGAAAATGTGTAACAATGCTAGCGCACGAGTTTGTGAGAGGCTTCCACAACTTCCAAATGAAGGCGGGGAATTAAATGCTGCTCTTGCAGTAAAAAGGCCCTGTGGCCATAGAGCAGAAGATGCAGATTTTGTTTTTAATTTGAAAGAGGCCTTCTCACACCCTTGGGTTAGGTCAGAGTGGATTTGTAGCTATGGCCAGGGTGTGTGGGTGGAATTTGGGGAGGATACAGTTGGGACTGGTGGAATGCAATCTCCTATATGAGACGGGGGCCTCAGCCAGTGTTGAGAAACACTGGCCTATATCCTCCAGCATAGCTGTACAATGAATCAATTAATCAATTAATAAGCCTTTTGTTGAATAGCAGATGGAAAGAAGCTTATGTCCTTTATATATGAGAGTGCAAAGTTAAGAACCTGCTTCCTTTTCTATCCTGCTAGCTTACAAAGGTTAGAAACAGCACTGGTGAGCCAAGTTAAATTATGGCGTTACATTCACTGCATAGTTAAGAGTTCCTATCTTTTAAAAATTTTAAATTAAAATTGTAATAAATATGCAGTCTCCTGTCCTGTTCAATTTATTTCTCTCTTTCATCAAAGATGAGTTCCCACTGACACTGTGAAGATAGTGAAGTCCTAGGCGTTGTAGTGGAGAAATTAAGGAGCCTGAGGCAGCAGCAACATCCTACCTAGCCCTTTCATTTACACTTAAAACACCCTCCAGGGAGGGGGGGAAACCTTTTTATAGGACCCCATGAAAAAAAGTGAAAATGATGAAAACTAAACTTGGTGTGGAGTTCGTTCAGTTGGATGACCTTGAAAAGAAAAGAAAGGAAAGGAAAAGTAAACCCTTTCAGGACACAAAACACACACACATTGAGACCTAGATTAACCCCAGTGTTTGAACTAAGCAATCCACATGCTTAATGGTCTCTTAACTATATTCTCCTCAACATTTATAACCATTCTATTTTCCTTTTGGATTTTTATATATATTACTAATTGCTACCTGCCAGCTTTGCCTCTCTGCTTTTCAATTTACCATGTAAACTCCCTTAATGTATGTTGAAATGTTTGCACAAACTAAAATAATACACCTGTTCTGTCAAATGCCTCAGACAATCACATGGAGATTAGAGGCTTGCCAAAACATGCATTTAAAACTTGACAATGCACACACAGAATTTAACCACGTATAACATAGCATTCCAAGCTGTTTATTCAACTATAATTTATTTTACTATGAAGGAACCATTTGGCTTTGCTAATGGTGTATATATCTAGTATTAATGCATCTTCTCTTGAACGTTGCCATTATTTCCACATTTTAAACTGAAGAAAGAGATGAAACAGTAAATACTAAATAGATATATATATATAGATATATCTCATGCTTTCTACATGTGCATGAAATTTTCTGCCTAGCTGCCAGTTTATCACCTCATTTAAAAACTATACTGCAGTTCTTAAATAATTATAAATTATTGCTAATTAGGATATATTCATATTCATGACTTAAAACAGGGGCGTAAAAAACCCCAATCAAATGACTTGGAGGGTTAAAGTGTGTCCCTGTAAAGGCCCAGGGGCTGCATCCATAATATTTCACACACAATCAGGTCTATTTCCCTTCAGTTTGATGGGTACAATTTGGCAATTGTGAGGTTCACAAGCTGCTACAAGTGTTTCACTTCTAGAGTTTCAGGCAAGGAAATACTGGAAGGGCATGGCAATAAAAAAGCTTTGCAAGATTGTTACCTATCAAAGTCCACATCCTGATAGCTGGCTTCTCTCCTCATCAATATGAAGAACATTGGCTTGCTTTGGAACCTCAGGCCCATGAACTGATTTAAATGGCAAGCTGGGTCCATTTCAGTATTTCTGAACAAAAAATATAAAAAGTACCTTGCTGGGTCAGTCCCAAAGCTTAGCGAATCCAATCTCCTGTTTCTCACAGTGGCCGGCCAGGTGTTTTGTGGGAAGTCCATAAGGATGATATGATGACAGCAGCCTTCTCTTGTTCCTGTAATTGGCCCCTATTCATAGAGACGCCATCTCTGATCATAGATGTAGCAGGTAGCTATCATGACTGGTAACCATTGATATCTTCCATGGATGTGCTTGCCTACACTCCCTTTAAAAGCTACCTAAGATAGTGGTGTGAAAGTGGCCTGAGGTAGACCAAACCTGGGAAAGACATAGGAAAAATAAAGTTTTGGAAGAGGATCAATTGCCCAAGTCCATATCCTGAAGTCTGCCTTCTTTCTTCTTCAGTGTGAGGAATACTGGTTTGCTGTGCAATTGCCTCAAGTCCTGATTTAAGGAACAAGTATAAAGGAACTGAAAAGATATAGCAATTTACAACAAATATAGGCAATAAAAAGAACATCAGAACTAAAAACACAGTTCACTAACTATTTCAGCAAGACTGTGGAAGAATTCAGTAGCCTATCTGCTTGTACGCAAAACTTGTATGGCTTCTTAGCCCTAAAAATCACTGGATCCTTAGGGATCCTTATGGCACATCTTGGGGTGCAAAATGTACCAAATAAATTAGCAGGGTCTTTTGTTTGAAGCCCCTTGCTTATGGAAATATACCAGCAAATTACCAGCAAAGATTGTGCATGTGCATATTAAGGAGTTCTGACTGGTATTCTAGGGTGACCAGGCCCCTGTGCCTTAAATAGTTATGCAGGAGAAGAAATGTAAGCAGGATAATCATCTGAGTTGGTATGCAAGTAAGTTTTCCTCAGATAGACCCATCAAAATTAAACCACCTACCCTTATTTTTATTTGTTTACACAATTTATATATTGCTACAATGGTTTCCAAGCAATATCTAAACAGCATTGTGTTCATTAATTTCAATGGGTCTATCTGAGGAAAACTTGCTTAAATACCATGCATTGTCTTGTAGTGCTGCAGGACTGAACATGAGGAAACCTCTCAATTTTCAGAAATGAATTCACAAGTTATAATCTGTCAGCCAAGAGATTACAAATTAAACTGCTTGGCTAGAAATGGTTTTTGCAAGTGCCGTAACTTTATAATTTATGGGTTTCATATGGCAAATGCTAGTAATATGGCAAATGCTAATAAACACTCGTATACAGAAATTAATTTTATAAGGGTAATACATGTTCCACAGCGCTGTTACTTCTAGATAAGAAATTGTGTGTACCTCACATGTACCTTGTCACATAATGTTCATATGGAGGAGTCCAGCAGGTGGCAGGCTTCCCATCACAGTTATACACAAAAACCCCAGCACATCTGTGTTCAACACATAAGACTTTGAACATGCAGCGTTCAGATAGAGGTTTCTCTTTCTCTCTCCTCATAAAATAAACTTTCAGATATGATTGTGGCTGGAATATTTAAGCATCTCAGTCAGAAGACCTTTTTTTAAACCCAGCTAGCTTTAATTTGATTTCTTTAGATACAGTACTTATCTTTCCTGAAAACATGGTATAGTAGTAAATTAATGGTTTACTGACCATTTCATACAGTGCTGTGATGTGAAATGATCTTTGGTCTACTCAGTAGACAGGGCAACAGTTATCCTGTTGTTGTTGTTGTTGTTGCTGCAGTTAAACAGCTATTCTGACATTTAAATGATTTATTAGAGACTCAAGCGAGTTCAAAGTGAATCCTGGCAATTTAAGAACTTTTTCCTCATCCCTTTTTGTGCAAGAGATGAGGCCCCTTCACAAGTACACATGCAGTGCCAGCTGAAGTCCACCCACTAGGAACAAAGGTTTCAAAATTCTTGCTGCATCACTCGGAAGCCAATTTCTGCTTTTGGCTGTCACTCCCTGCCCAATAATGGTACAGCCTGAAGGAGCTTACTTCACCCTGATACATCAATGGGCTAGCTATATACACATGTGTAGTAGCTGCTTTCCCTATTGTGCAGTACCGAAGCCTCGTGATTGGATTGGAAAGACCCATGTGATTATTCACGGCCGCAACTTCTTCTAGCCACACATCTATTCACATTCACCCCAAGGAAGCACCTGTCTCCACAGCTGAGGGGTCTTCATTTGCATGGATATATGAAGGTAAAAGAAGTTCAGAATTCAATGCAAGCACAAGAAAATAGCAGAAAGGACCTGAGACAGTGGAGGAGGCTGCAATACCTTGTAATTCTTTGGTGTGTAGAGAAAGGTTGTCTGTTCAGATAACAACCCTGAATCAACCATCTGTCAAACCTTTTAGAGTACACACAATAACACAAATGTGTAAAGGAGGATACTGTATTCCATAAATATTCTGTTTCACTGGTTTCAATTAGTTTCACACTGCCTGTTCCAGAAAATGAATAATAGTAGCATGCATGCGTATATATATATATATATATATATATATATATATATATATATATATATATATATATGAATGATTTGTTGTTTGCTTGTGAAAAGATAACACATTATTTTAGAAAAAAATCAATGTTGGGTTATATTGGTTTGTTTTGAGAACATGAATTTGCCATGGGTAGGTAGACTGATAGATTTATTTTAGACATCTGTAAAAAACACATCAATAATACGCTTTGTAAAGTTTTCCCATGGAATTCCTGCTGCAACATGACAAAAGGCATTTGTCAACGAGAATTGCATCGCTGTTTTCATTCCACCCCCACCCACTGTGGCCCTTTTTTGGGAAAGGAGGACACAAATTTAGTCACGGTGCAATTTGTTAAAAAATCTACATGTAATGTTAAAAACGTCATTGCTAGAAGTTAAGTGAATGGTTAAAGGCCACGATCCAGAGCGGGCGTTTTGCATCTGCCAAGCTGTTCTCTTGTTTGCTTCCCTCCTTTCTCCCTCCCACATCCCACAATGCTGCAGCTTTGTCTCTGGATAAGCATCTATGGTTAATGGAAAATTATATTTGGCATCATGTGGTTGCCTATGTACTTTCATTAGCAAATAAAATAGGAGAATTTTAATGAGATGCACTGATATCAAAGTGTTTGCTGCTTAGCCACATTAGATATATGATTTGCTGTCATGATAATGAGTTGCATATTAACTTTGTTTTATTGACTTTATAATGATGTATGACTGTGGCGAGGATGACAGATAGGGCACAGGATTGTTGTGGGGGTAAACAAAATCGATTTGTAAAGCACTTTGTAATGTAAAATATGCTATAGAAATATAGAATTGGATCCAGACTGAAATCAATGGAATTTAAGATAGTCATGACTAACTTAAGTCCCATCTATTTCAGTGGGTCTACTCTGCCTAAGTCCTCAAACCAGAGTGGTTAATTGGTGACCCTCAGAATGCCCTTGGACTTGAACTCCCATCATCCATGACCATGGAGCATGCAGGCTAGGACTAGTGGGAGTTGGAATCTGACACCTGGCGGTCACCAGTTACGTAGCTGCCCCTGCCTGTTTTCAGCACATTACAGTACTCTTGACGTTGCTCTACTGTAAAAAGGTAAAGGTAAAGGGACCCTTGACCATTAGGTCCAGTCGTGGCCGACTCTGGTGTTGCAGCGTTCATCTCACTTTATTGGCCTAGGGAGCTGGCGTACAGCTTCTGGGTCATGTGGCCAGCATGACTAAGCCGCTTCTGGCGAACCAGAGCAGCACATGGAAACGCCGTTTAACTTCCCGCCAGAGTGGTACCTATTTATCTACTTGCACTTTGACATGCTTTTTAACTGCTTGGTTGGCAGGAGCAGGGACCGAGCAACGGGAGCTCACCCCGTCGCAGGGATTCGAACCACCGACCTTCTGATTGGCAAGTCCTAGGCTCTGTGGTTTAACCCACAGTGCCACCCGCGTCCCTTGCTCTACTGTACTACCATATTAATAAAAAGTGGCTCTTTAACAGATCTTGCTTTACTGTTTGCTGCTTCAAAAATAAAATAGTTCTATAGTCTCCCTGGCTGAAATGGAATAGGGCAGATTGCAGCAACAATAAATTTCTTCAATGGGCTTACAAATGAATGACCTGATCTTGTCGCCTCTTAATCAACCATGCGATGCACTCATAAGATAAAGGCGCTGCTTTTATCTCTGACAGAAACTGCAGAGTGTAGTTTAGTGTAGGAATGTCAAATTAGGACTGCAGAAAGCCAGGTTCAAATCTCCGCTCCAACATGAAGCTTCCTGAGTGACCTTGTTTCAGTTTTTAAACCTAACTTATTGCATAGAGTTGTCTGAGAAGTGGCTTGCGCATACACTGCTCTGAGCTCCCTGGACGAAGGGGTTGGGGGAAAACGTAAAAAATAATGTAGCACTGATGGCTAGACATGATGACAGCATGCATGGCTATTGCATATTGTTTGTGGTGATGGGTAAGAGATTCAGAAGAGGCAGGGTCACAGGAAGATCTGCTATTTGTATAGTGAAATAGGGATAGATGAATCTATTTCAGTTTCATGTCAGTTTTCCGTGAGGTTAAGCATTATTCCATTCTCTCCTCTTTTATGCAGATTAAAATAAACAACTCATGAAAAATAGCATTTAAATTGTATGCAGCTCTCTCCCTGATATACCAGTTTAGTAGGCTCTTTCTCCTAAAATATAAATTTTCTGCTTTTCTATGCATTATTTCCTAAAATATGCATGTTGTGTGCGTTTCCCCCACAAAATGAGTATTTTTCTATTTGTTTTTGAACCAATACTACATCAAAACATTGGGAGATGTTCTGTCCTGATCCACGTATAAATTTAGGAGCTGTGAATTGTGTTTTAAAATGTATTCCTACATCATAGTGGCTGCTTCCGGTCTACCTCTCCTAAACGCTGTCACCTTTTGGATAACTATAGTCTAGTAAAGGACCAACACAGGAGGCATTTCTCCTGTGTTCCATTGCTCCCTTCCTGTTCTGCTCCTTGTGAGTTTGGACTGGGGAAAGAGTGGGGAGGGGGGACTTGGTTTCTCAAGCTCAAAGGGAGTCACCATGAAGTCCTGTCCCCAGTCTACATGACCTTGTGCTATGGCATCAGATTCAGTGGGCTCTTTCAAGCCACACAATGGTTCCTTGATCACTGATGGGAAACCCATCTGGCTCCTTAGCTAGTGACAATCCAAATCAATGTTGTGACCACTGTTGTATTCCATGGTCGTGACAACTCCACACTCCTCTAAGACATGTCCCTTTTTTCTTTAATAGTCTTTAATCCTTAAAGATATGAATTGTTCTTCATTCTTATTATGGAGCTGTTCCCTACACTCAATATATAACTCAGTGTTCTTCTTTACGTTTTCCCAAATGGTTTCCTTCATTTTGTCCCATGTACTTTTAAGTGGACTAAAGATGGAAAACTTAAGGAGAAACTTTTAAAATAATGAAACATGTTTATATTCATGCAAATAATCAGTGCTTTGTGAATAGTATTTTTAATTTTTTTTGCAAAATTGCCATAGTAAATTTTACCAGCAAAGTTCACGTTGATATCTGTTTGTAGATACATTAACCTTGAATGTTCTTTAGTGGGAATCCATCAAAAAATATTGAGGGGGTCTAATTATATTTATATGCATACAGTTTCTGAAAATACAGGTCAATTAATTGCTGAGATTTAATTTAGATATTTTTCACTGAGTCTGCAATTCATGTTCATTTTGGCTAAATTACCCTTGTTTCTTCATCTTATTTGCAAAAAAAGGAAAGAAAAGACTTCTGCTTATTGAACTATTACTACAGGATCCAGCTTCCCCCCTAAATTACACACTTTTTGCATAAATGTGCCTAATTACCTGAATTCAGTTTTGATTAGCAGTGTTAATTGATGCAGCTGTGGATGGGATCTGTTTACCTAAATTACCATGTGCAAACAGCAATACATCTGAAAGTGAATATGCTGAACTGAAAATACTAATTAGCTGAGACAGATTGTTATTCAAGTCACATCTCAGGGCCTTTTTAATGAAAGCCTGGATATGTCAGGGCTTTATGATATGCAGACAGAAATCTCTATATTACCGTACATACGATTTCCTAAAGTTAATTCATGAGAGCAGATGGGAAGTCGTTTGGGTTTCTTGTGATTTACTTCTAGTGTTAAATATGAATATTGTGCTTTATTGACAACATAGACATTGTTTTGGAACCCCCTGCTTAAAAAATCATAGTGAATACTATGACAACAAAACCAGAATTTATATTTTGAAGCTAGCATGGCAGTGCTCAGATCTTCCAAGAGTTCTGAATACTAGGAGTACTTTGCACTAAGTACATTAGTGTGTCACCTGGAAGATGTTCATGGGACCAAGAAAAGTGCTCCTATATCTTTCAGGGGCGTGAAGATCTGATTAAGGAATAGCACAAGAAAGGGATGGACAAAACTGTTAATTTCAGTTTCTCTCTCCTCTTTCACCCAGTCTTAAGTTTACTTTGCCACATTTCTGAATCAGTTTGTGATTTTTTTCTTCTGAAAAGGCTATCCTTTTAGGGCACATATCTACTATTATACAGACTTTTATGCAGTTTCCTAGTATCCACATGTTTGCAAGCAATTTTTCGTAATATAATCATTTTTGTATGTTTGAATCCAAAAATATATGCATTTTATACACTCATTCTGTACACACTTTTTTTCTTTTTTAGAACATCACAAAATTCATGATGTGAATTTTACGGGATAACTCATTTCATGTACTGTTTGGGGAAACGCAAGGTAGGTAGGTTCAAATTAAAATGTGACCAAACAGAATTTCTTCCCCATCCTTAGCACCATGACTATGAGTCTGAAAAACAGAGGCTGACTAGTAATCTCATTGCCCTCTGGTTACATATCTTCCTGGCCTTAGACGCAATAGTGTAAATGCTGTCTTGAGTTCATTCTGAGCTCATTTTATTTAGGTTTCCCAGCCATAACGAGAGATTGCTGGTGGACAGAAGGTTGACTCGAGGACTAAAGTGGCTTTGGGCAAAGTGTCCTCTGTTGGTTAGTCCTTGTGGACTTACCTGGCTAAATTGTCAGCACTCCGAGCATCTGTCCTTTACTCATAGTGCACTAGGAGGGTCCAGGACAGTTAGCAGTGGGCCCTACTAAGCTTCTGAGACCTTGGCAGTTCCCCAAGGATAAAGGACCTGCTGGTTTGGTTGTAATATAAAACCATAGTCTAGTGTAAAGTAAAGGTAAAGGGACCCCTGACCATTAGGTCCAGTCGTGGCCGACTCTGAGGTTGCGGCGCTCATCTCACTTTATTGGCCAAGGGAGCTGGCGTACAGCTTCTGGGTAATGTGGCCAGCATGACTAAGCCACTTCTGGCAAACCAGAGCAGCACACGGAAACGCCGTTTACCTTCCCGCCGGAGCGGTACCTATTTATCTACTTGCACTTTGACGTGCTTTTGAACTGTAGGTTGGCAGGAGCAGGGACCGAGCAACGGGAGCTCACCCCGTCGTGGGGATTCGAACCGCCGACCTTCTGATCGGCAAGTCCTAGGCTCTGTGGTTTAACCCACAGCACCACCTGCGTCCCATAGTCTAGTATTGTTGTTGTTTAGTCGTTTAGTCGTGTCCGACTCTTCGTGACCCCATGGACCAGAACACGCCAGGCACCCCTGTCCTCCACTACCTCCCGCAGTTTGGTCAAACCCATGCTGGTAACCTCGAAAACACTATCCAACCATCTTGTCCTCTGTCGCCCCCTTCTCCTTGTGCCCTCCATCTTTCCCAGCATCAGTGTCTTCTCCAGGGAGTCTTCTCTTCTCATGAGGTGGCCAAAGTACTGGAGCCTCAGCTTCACGATCTGTCCTTCCAGTGAGCACTCAGGGCTGATTTCCTTAAGAATGGATGCGTTTGATCTTCTTGCAGTCCATGGGACTCTCAAGAGTCTTCTCCAGCACCATAATTCAAAAGCATCAATTCTTCGGCGATCAGCCTTCTTTATGGTCCAGCTCTCACTTCCATACATCACTACTGGGAAAACCATGGCTTTAACTATACGGACCTTTGTTGGCAAGGTGACATCTCTACTTCTCAAGATGCTGTCTAGGCCTGTCATTGCCCTTCTCCCAAGAAGCAGGCGTCTTTTAATTTCATGGCTAGTATATTTATAGTCTAGTATAGCATCGTGTAAATGAACATCACTCTCATACTCTCCCTGTTCTCTCTCCTCTCTGACTACAAGAAGCAGATTGGAAGCATTTTCTTCCTTTTAAAACAAACCTCAGTTTATCCTCAGGGCTTGACACCTGTGGAGGAAAATGCTTTGCCTCTTTCATAAATATATATATATGAAATTGCTGCTCTTCCTGCAAAATCAACTGCGTAGGACAACTGCCCCAACCTTTTATATGAAAAGCTTAGATCTTTGAATGACCGTGTTGCATATATTTTTTAACATCTGAGTTGGCTGTAAGGGTGTGAAGATTAATGTGTTCTGTTGCTGAGAAAGTGGCTAGAGAGATGTCCCTGCCCCCTCATAATATTGGAATTTGAGGTTCTCCAATGAAGCTGACTAGTAGAAGACTCAGGACAAAAAAGGAGGAAGTGCTTCTGCACATTGTTAAATTATGGAATTTGCTCCCATGAGATATGGTGATAGCCCACAACTCAGAATGCTTTAAATGGGGTTAAACAAATTCATGGAAGCTGCTATGATGGGCTGTAGACTATCTTTAGGATCAGCTGCAGTGTGCCTCTGAATATGACTGGAGAGCATCAGTGGGAGAAGGCATTTGTGCTTATTTTTGCTTGTGAGCTTCCTTTAGGCACCTGGCTAGCCACTGCAGGACACAGGATGCTTAACTAAAAAGGCCTTTGGTCTGGCAGGGCTGTTCTTATGTTCCTTAACAGTGAGATGTAGTGGCTAGAACAGATTTAACCAGACGAATTCAGGCTGAAATTCTTGCTCTGCCACAGCCTTCTCTCAGTCCAACCTACAGGGTCATTGTAAGGCCATAATGGGAGAACTCTGTACATTGCTCTGAGCTCTTTGGACTAAGGACCAGTGTCAGATAACCAAATAGGCAGAGTAGGCACTGGCCTATGGGCCCCACGCCTTTTAGGGGCCCTGCAACAGCAGATCAAAATAATATTGATTTGATCTTGAAATAAAATTAGAATCAAGCTTTCTTAGTTCGGTGTTATCCCACTAGAGCACACACACGAGAGGGGCCCAAGATTTCGACTACCTAGGGGTCTCCACAGGGTTTAATCCAGCACTGGAAAGGACAAGTTAAAATTGTAATCAATAACAATCCACTTCATTGTGGTGATGGAGATACTATGTCATTTTTTGCTTGCTGACCCTTTGTCAGACTTAAGCTACACAAACCACTTTATTATGTGGTGGAATCATTCATGGGCTGCACCATTTTAGACTGTTGGTGAGATACTGTGCTTTTGAATGCTCACCCTCCTTGAAGAAAGCCCTCTCATACGTAGAAAACTTGTATGTCAGAAATAAGTCTAGCCATAACTCTTTATGGTTTTCTTTGTGCAGATAATTTTTCTTTAAAAAAATACAGTTCTGTAATTCCCTCACCTGCACAGCCTAAAGTGTAACTACTAGGAACATTTGTACATGACAAACATTACCAGGAATTGCCTATTTGTACAATACAGTGGTACCTCGGGTTACATACACTTCAGGTTACATACGCTTCAGGTTACAGACTCTGCTAACCCAGAAATAGTACCTCGGGTTAAGAACTTTGCTTCAGGATGAGAACAGAAATCGTGCTCCGGCGGCGCGGCAGCAGCAGCAGGCCCCATTAGCTAAAGCGGTGCTTCAGGTTAAGAACAGTTTCAGGTTAAGAACAGACCTCCAGAACGAATTAAGTACTTAACCCGAGGTACCACTGTACATGGTTGCAGCACTCTTAAGACACTTGAAGAAAGAGTTGAATCCTAATCACGTTTACTCAGAAGGAAATCCCATGCAATTTATTGGGATTACTTGGTAAGTGTTGTTAAGATTTGAGTCTAAGGAATACGTATCAGTCTAACAACAAAATGCAGCATCAATGTCTTATAGGTGAGAAAATGATGGGATAACATGAAAATATCAAGGTCAAATAGTAACAATCTTGCAGCATTTTTAAAAACTTGCTTATAAGACCTTTAGGGCAAGAATGATGCCTGTCTTTGTGCAATGCAAAGCACAACAGCTCCAGTGAGCCCCCTCATAGTCTCTTGGTGCTACTGAAATATAAGTATTAAATAATTCAAGACTAATAAAGATAGGAAACTGCAGAGCTAGAGGGAAGCAACTCTGCAGCTAAAGCTGAACAGAGGTTGATAAAATATTGGACCTTGTTTTAGTGATATCAGCAGAAGAAGCTGTAATGCTGTGTGTTTCTGTGAAAACCATGCAGCAAAAGTATTGCCAGCAAACTTTCCAATGCATAAGGGATTTTAGAGGTCTGATCCTCTTTTATGTCAGTTCTAGATCCTACAATGGTCGCAGTGTCATAGCAAGATCAACAACAATTCTTATTTCTCCTCTGCAGACACAAGGCTGATTTCCTCATTATGTCTTGATCAGTTAAACTCACTAGAAAATTATGTTAATATGTCAGTTTCGTATCATATACCTGTCATTTGTGATGAAAGAAGCTGGTAATCATCACATTTGGAGGAGGTCCAGATTGTAATATTTCCTTCTTCACAGAACCTCAAGCAGAAGTATATTGTTGCATGACACCCAGTCTCTGGACGATGCAAAATTCCATGGGTTTCCAGACTCTTTTCAAGGGTTTGGTTTCCTTGGAATGAGGGACAGTTGAGATTGTGGTATCTTTATGATACATGGCTTGTTTACACAAATATACAACCTGAGCCTACAATAGAGGGGCTTGCAGCATTGACACCCCAAGAAGTTCTTGCTTTTCCCACAGCTGCAGGATCGATTCAAACAGGAATTGGGCACGGCTCTCTCTCTCCCAGCTGCCCATCCTGCAACTTGCTGCTTCTCGCTTCTAGCTCTCACACACAACTCCCAACTCTGTCCTTTGTCTTTCTAACTACCAGTGAGTTCAGGGCAGGGGGCCCATCCATTTTCTCTTTGGCACAGAGCCACTTCCTTTGTTTCCTTAATAGTCCATCCTTAGAAAGCCATTATCCCACCAGGAAGCTAGCTTGGCTCTTCCAGGAATTGAATCTGTGCTGTATCCAGGAATTAGAAGGGGCCTCAAGCATACAGCCTACCCTTGTCCCCAAACTCATAACAATATTTAATAGTATTTAAACTAATTATGCCTAAGGACGTTTGTTGAAAGCTGCTTCTTAAATGAATTTAGACTTAAGCCCTTAATTAAAAGAAAAACTAAATACATAATAGAATCATAGAATTGTGGAGCTGGAAGAGACCCCGAGGATCATAGCCTCTGGACCAGGAGGAAACAAGCGTGCTCTATCTTCCCTTTAGATATTTGAAGATGGCTATCATAGCTCCTCTTAGTCTCCTCTTTACCAAGCTAAATATATCCAACTCCCTCAACCATTCTTAATAAGGCTTGGTTTTCACATCCTTGATCACCTTAGTCACCCTCCTCTGTACACATTCTAACTTGTTAATATCCTTCTTAACTTGTGGTGTCCAGAACTGGGCACAGTATTCCAGGTGTGGTCAGAATAAAGTGGGACTGTTCCTTCTGTTGATGCAGCCTAGAATAGCATTAGCTTCGCTTCTTTTCTTTTTTGCTGCTGCATCACATTGTTGACTCGTGTTAAGCTTGTGGTCTACTAAGACTCTGAGTTTCTTTTCATATGTACTACTTACAAGCCAGGTGCCCCCATCTTATATTTGTGCAGCTGGTTCTTCCTGCCTAAATGTAGAACTTTACATTTGTCTCTATTGAAATTCATTTATGTAGTGTGCAAGGTAGATGCTATAAACTCCTGAGATTAGTCAAAAGGTGGGAAATGGTATGTGTCTATCCCTCTCCAGTAAATTATTAAACAATTACTGCCAACCATTATTAAACCTTTTCTATCAACTATTGTTATCATAGTCGCCTGTTGTGATATTTTCATGTTGTATAGATACGCAATCTGGATTTGCATTCCTAAATTGTGTAAACAGCCATCCAGTCTCCCAGATGTTGAGAGTCCTTAAGAACAATTGCTCCCCCTCGGGTATTTGTAATGTGTGTTAAAGAAATACATAAGGGAAGGTGTAGCATGAGCATGAGAGCTCTGCCTGCTCAACATTTTTATCAGCTATGAGTTAAAGAGGAACCTTCTAAAGCCTGGAACCTCTGCAGTCATGGAGGCCACCCAAAAAATCAGGGTTCTAAAACACTTGAATAGAGCAGAGTTGATAAATGACAGAGCAGCAGAGCCAGTGCATTCATCTGCATTGTGTGCTATCCTAGTATGTTAAATTAACACACATTACTAATGCCTGTAGAAGTGTAGTAGCTACTGCCAATCTGGAAAAGCAATAAGATAAAAGAGATCCATATTATCATAGGGATTAGGATTTACTGGCGCTTGTTTCGCATGACAGTTGATCTTGCAAGCAGATTTAGATCAGAAGTGATATTCTTGGGAATTGACAAAGTGGCATGTTGAGCACACTGATTTGGCATGTATCTATGTGCGATAGGAGCCCTGGGGAAATGAGCACCTGCATTTTAGTAATTTTCAAAATGAAATATTGATGTGGGGCACATAAATTCAAAGATTGTATCCTCAGAGCTGAAATGTCTTTGAAAATCTGGTACCTTCTGACTAGGTAGAGGTTGACTCATATTGGAATGCTAGAATCGCCCCCCCCCAATATTGTTATTTATTTTTTACATTTATACCCTGCCTTTCTATAAAATACTCAGTATGGTGTAGGTTGTGTAGCTTTGCTGATCTTTCTTGCATTTCCTTTTTACTGGCAAGTGTAGGCTTCATGCCTATGCTCCTGTGCTGGAAGTATGTTTCATTGAAGCCAATGGGACTTCTGAGTAGACATGCATAAGATTGTGCCGTAAGTCTTCTAGTACCGTATTTGCTCTTTTGGTTGTATTCTTGAAATTTGTCTACCAGGATTGTGGAGGTGCTTAGAAGTCTAATCTTGAAAAGTATTTTATGGGATAAAATATTAGCACCCCCTTTAAAACAACGTTGATTGTTTTATCTAAGGTTTATATTCTGGTTCAGATTTGCAAGCACTAATCACTCAAACGAAATGCTAAAATAAGCCACTATGATTTGTGAAGGACAAAGAATTCTTTACACCTTTTTTCTCTTTTAAAGGTGATGAAATATTAATCAGATTCTTCTGCAGCACATACAAAATTTAATCGCATTGTTCCCAAACCTCATTTTTGAAAGCTTATTCTCATGATATTATTGCCTGGAGCTAAATCAATGTTCACATGAGAGATTTGGTAAAATGAAACTTGTATATACAATAGATTCACAAGGCTTTTCTATTTTTATTATCTGCCTCCAAATATCTCTCATTTTTTCTTAGTGGGTAAGCTGGCTCTAATGCATAAACATTGCAGTTAGCAAGTGAACCATACATTTTACAGAGCCCCCTTAACTGTCTAGTTTCTTTTTAAAGGGTTGAAATAAAAAAGCTATGCTTCTAAGCAGTTTTGTGAATATTTTAATGAGCACTTTTAGAGATGATCAAGCCTGGATATATTCTCAGTAATATAATGCATGTCAGCTCTTCCCAAATAATGTCTGGTTGTAATTTTAATGAAAGTCCCAGCTATTTATTATCCTATCTATAGGCTATTAACAACCCAATACATAAGTCACAGAACCAAATGAGATATCCAGCGGCTAACACAGTTAGGCCTGTAAATCAGGAGGAGTCACTCAAAACTGAGCTGCGTTCTTAAAACATCTTTATCTGTACTATGAAGAGCTGTGTTTATCTGGGTGGCGGGGAGCTGCTGGCAGTAATTGGCTGAGCTGCTGTGATGTCATGGGAAATTCCAGTTGCTGAAGCAATAAAGATATGAGTTTTGCCATAGTTATTCACATTTGGGAAACTCTTCTTAGACCATTGTACATGAGGTCACCATGCACAGAACCACAAAACAGAACCCCAAGATTATTAAATGGGACTGGATATTTTGATTGTATTATGCCAGTGACTTAACAACTGCGCTAGTTCCATATCTATTTACAAACCCAGAGCTTTTCTAAATCAATGTAGCTTTGAATGGCTTACAACCAGGTTACCTGAAAGATTGCCTCCTCTTGCAGATGCCTTCCTAAACCTTAATAGTCCCTTTGGAGATCCTGCTTCCAACATATAACGTGAAGTGACTGTTAAGCAAAGGGCCCTTTCCATGTGGCACTCTGTCTTTGGAATCACCTCACCAAGAAGAAGTTCATCTGGTGGTTTATTTTTGATGCCAGCTGAAGACCTTTTTATTCACCAAGGCTTTTGTGTTAAATCCAGAAGATTGTTTTGTGCTGTCTGTTGTGAGAGAGCTCTCTTTTATAATTTATTGTTTTAATAGTGATAATTATAGTTATTTGAAAGAAAACACATGTTAAAAACCTCTTTAAATGTGACATTTTGTGTAGATTTGTTTTATTAAATAGCACATTTATGTGGGAATGGGATAGAGCAGACTTATAGGTGAACATTTGACCGTGACATGGAGTGGAAATAAGAGTGATTTGACAGTCCTCAAAAGCAGGAAATAAAAGCTAACAGATGTATCCTTAAGCTTAAGATGTTTCTAGCTGGCACCTAAGAGACAATCACCTCGGTTGCAAATGAGGATTTCTAAAGAATTCCAGAACTGGGTTACCGCAGCTGGAAAAGTTCCCTACTTAGTTGACATCTGCCTCACCCTCTGAAGGAGAGCTCACTCAGAGAAGGGCATCGGCAGATGAAGTTAAAGTGAAGGCAGGTTGCCATAGTAGTAGATACCTTCTCAGGCATCTTATCAAAGTGTCTGCAGTTAACTAAGCTCCAGGCTTTACTTGCTACTTCCAGAGTATTCAGGCATGGCTTTATTTTCTCTTTACGCTCCACGACAGCAACAGTGGGGGACAAATTTAAACACTGACTAATTTCAGTTTCAAAGCATTGTAGTTCAACTGTTTAAATGCATGTTTAATTTTTCCTGGTTAACATATGCAAATAGTTTTCTTGTTTCAACCCTTTAAATAATTGAAGGAAGTGTTGTTGTTTTAAAAAAATTGTACACACACACACACACACACACACACACACACACATCTATACAC
Organism: Podarcis bocagei; assembly: GCF_964188305.1. Lineage (NCBI taxonomy): Eukaryota > Metazoa > Chordata > Lepidosauria > Squamata > Lacertidae > Podarcis > Podarcis bocagei. The sequence goes on along the minus strand of NC_138135.1, from coordinate 38,302,078 downwards.
ACATGCAGCACCAGACAGTCCCAGTTTATTTGAAAGCATCAACTTCAGTTACTGAAACAATGCTCAGTCTTCACATTCCTTTTAATAAGTGTGGTCTGTTAACCCTTTCTGTCTTCTAAAATGGCATTATGCTGGAGGGTTGAAAAAGTACAGTTTGGTTGTCTGTTGCTCTGAATGTATTGGTGTTAGGTGGAGGAAATGTGGAAAAATATGGAAATCTCTTTCCTATTCAAGTGGAAACTGTTTAGTGAGATTTGAGGCAGGTTCCATAAACATAATGTGGCAGATGAAGTCACAGAACCATACTTTGAAAAGTCCATTACAAATGTCTTGCAGCAATTGAACAGTGAATACTGATTTTGCGTGGTACGGCTGCAAGACAAATGACTCTCTAGTGAAAGAAAATCTAATGTTAATTAATCTTCATCAAGGTTTAGTGGATGATAGAATTTATGTGTTGTACATCTTACTGGATTGAAATTGCATGAGGAGAAGAAAGCCTGGCTATAGTTCTGATGCCGCCATGTTGATTGCAAGTCATTTGGATAGGTTAACATTAAACAAATTTAATAGATTTTTTAAAAATTAAAAATCCAGCCATGCTAACAGCAAAGAGTATATTAAATCAGAGGGTATAGTTTTAAGAACTACCACTTTAAATAACTACCACTTTCAGATCCAAATTGTTGAACCTCTTCCTGTATGGTAAATTCCAATTCCTTCCAAAACAAGTTTAATACTATTATACATTCTTTACTACATTGGGGCTTATTCCCAAGTAAAGTGTGCATAGGATTTCAGTCAGAACCTAACCCTGCCCAGGGGACAATTGGAAAAGCAGAGCCACATCCAAAACCCTGGGGACTCCAGCCAGTCATGGCAGAAGGTGGGAAGGCTCTGTTCTCTTCCAGCTTGAAACAGGCCCCTCACCTGAAAATAGAATGGCATAAGATACAGAAGATCCTTGTCTTACTCAGCTATGGCCCACCTGTGAAACCTTCTGTAGCCTCCTGTTTGCTTGGGTAGAGATCAGGCCATGGCGGCAGAGAAGCTCCTCCCCTCAGTGATTCTTATCTCTGTTGATGAAAGTCAACAGAGAGGTGTTTGTGCTTCAATCTAACCTCCCCCAGCCACCCACATCAGGGGTGTTAGGGTTGCTCCCGTAATTTATGTAAATGGTCTGGAGTTTAGATAAATACAATTTACTTGCTAAATTTAATCTGATTTTTAAATTCTTAGGAGCACTGAGTTTATTCTCACATCATATGTCAAATGAACATGAGACGTGCAAATTGGATTTATCTGTGATCTGTTCTATCATAAAGCAGGCTTTTAAGATTCAGAAAATTCTCAGATTTTTTCTTGAGAAGACAGGATATATGGTATGTTGACTGTCTGCCGTGCCTCTCCTTTGTCTGTCTTTCGATAGCAAGTCAATAAAAATGATTAGAGTTGGCACCTCACAAAATGTACGCCCTTAAACCATGAAGCTATAATACTGTGAAGGATTTTCCCCCCTGACCTTTTCAAATTACGTCCAACCATCTGGGGAATTTCTCAGTGACTAGAGGTAATAAGGTCCAATCCTTTTTGCTAGTTGGCTTCAAATTCAGCTCCTCACAAGCCTTAATTTATCTATTCTTTTTATCTCGACCTTGGCATCTTTTCAATACTGTAATCCATGCATCTAATCTTGGTTGTGTTTCTCTTCCCACACCCCCTTCTTCCCCACTCAGGTTTTGCTGTACAATCAAACTGTGAAAACGACAGCCATGAAAGACCCTCCATTTATTGCATTCTCCAAAAATATGATATTAGCATGGGAGGCTAAGCTGGTATGTTGCCTTTTGAGAGGCGCTTGTTGAATTTAATTAGTTTTTAGATTTCATCTCCAACCTGCATCTCAGTTCTTTGCCATCCTGGGTGATTTATGCTTCAGTTGCTTTCATTCTATAAAACTTTCTAAACTTAGCTGTGCTGTTGCACTCTGCGGATTATTAAGAAGTTGGGGCGAGTGGTGGTGGGGTGAATGAGTTTAAAAGTAATTTGTGTTAAATTGATTTCCCTTTAGTTATCAAATGTGATCGACACAATGGCCCGGTAAATAAGTGAGTCACCCAAGTGAAACACACAAACAGACAGCTGCTCTAGCCTTTTCTTTTTTTTAAGCTTCAATGAATAGAATAGAATAGAATAGAATAGAATAGAATAGAATAGAAGAATAGAATAGAAACTGGAAGTTAAGAACACATTTACCCAAAAATGTACAGAAGTCCCTGGAAGTTCTTAAGATAATAAAAGCTTACTTTGTGTTTTATCTAGCAAATATTCTTGCATTTCAGTTCAGAGATCTGTGCATGTAATCATCTGTCTACAGTATGTACATTGCTTGATGCTAAATTAGACACCCGTTCCTACTTTGAGGCTCACTGGTCATGATGGCTGTGTTCTCCATCCAGTGCAGCATCCTGATCGCACAGCAGGAAACCTGCAAGTAGGTTAGGAGCTCAATGGGACTCTTCCCACTTGTGTTCCCCAGCAACTGGTATTCAGAGACACACCACCTCTGATACTAGAGAATAAAGGTTAAAAAGGTAAAGGACCCCTGAGCAGTTAAGTCCAGTCAAAGGCAACTATGGGGTGCAGTGCTCATCTCGCTTCAGGCCAAGGGAGCCGGCGTTTGTCCACAGACAGCTTTCCGGGTCACGTGGCCAGCATGACTAAAATGCTTCTGGCACGATGGGACACCGTGACAAGCTCCAAAGTGCACAGAAATGCCATTTACCTTCCATCCGCAGCAGTACCTATTTACCTACTTGCACTCACGTGCTTTCAAACTGCTAGGTTGGCAGAAGCTGGGACAGAGCAACAGGAGTTCACTCTGTTGCATGGTTTCATACCACCAACCTTCTGATCAGCAAGCCCAAGAGGCTCATTGGTTTAGGCCCCAGCATCCTTTTACCTTGCTAGAGTACATTGCCATCATGCAGCCACTGATAACCTTATCGTCTATGAACTTGTCCAATCTGCTTTTAAAGTCATCCAAGATGTTGACCATTACTACATGTTGTAGTAGCTAGTTCTGAGTTCTGCCTAAACGTACTTCATCTCTTGTCACCAGCATTTCCCTTAAACTTGTTTGGGCAAGACTTCAATTTTCTGAAGTAGTCCTTTGTGCCTCAAATTATTTTCTTGACTCTCCTTGTTGACCATGCTGGCATCTTCTTGGCCTTAGTTGTAACTTTGCCCATCTGTGATATACATTGTAGCTTAGCTTCTATTTATTGTGGTTTGAATAATCCTCAACCTTTTTTTTTTTTTTTTTTTTGAGGAGGAGGAGATTTTACTTTCTTGCTTTTCCCTTCAGCTTCCTTTTTATTAATCCCCTCAGTTTTGAATCTTTTGAAATCAAATGTGACAGGATTGGACATTCACATCCCACAAATATTGAATTCGACAGTTCTGTGGGCACTGTTTCTAATACGTTCAACAGCACTTGCATTTAATACCAGGCAAACTACTAACACCATATTGGACCCAAATATGGATACAATCCAGCCAAACATAAGCCTTTTAAAATCTGATTGATCTCAGTCAGTGAAACTGAAATCAATAGGCTTAGAAGTGTTCCGTTTGTTTCTATTAGCACAGCCAGACATCCCTTTCATTCATCACAGCAACATCTGCATGACAAAGTTTCCATGGATTAGGCCATTGCACAGTTAGTCCTTGCTATCCGCTTGTGGTTCTTGACAGGAAATGATACACATGTGTATGTTATGTTTCCTTCACATCCTCTGTTCTGAATGTGGAGAAATGATGTTGATTCAGAAAATATCTAGAAGCCCCATAATACATTCCTGTCACTGAAAATGTGAACAACCTGACTTGTTGAGCACTTGTTGAACCAGATGTGTGACTCCTACTGCTTTGTCACTTATTAATGGCTTAAGAAAAAAGGGCTGTTTATTAGATCTGGATTGTGTTGAGCTCGGGTTATGGCTGACTGAGGCAGGTCAAAGCACGGCAAAAGTGGAGAGGGAACAAGGTAAAATCAGTCCATGGCCAGCAAGAGCAGGATTTCCTAGCTCTGATCAAAAAGGAAGCCAGACCCAGTGGCTTTTGTAGTACTTGGAGAATGCTATGTGACTAGCTATAGCTTATTGTAATAAAGAGACTTCCGTGCTTGTGACACATTGCTTTTCCTACATGTAACAATTACAGTGCAAATGATGACGGTGATGATGACAGGCAAAATCTAGTTGGTACAACTCTACATTGCCTTCAGCCAATGTGATATTATATAAGTGTTGTTGTGCTCAGGACCTGCTATTAGGATTCCCGTAGGCGTCTGGTTAGCTGCTGTGAGAGTAGGATGTTGGAATCGATGGGCAATTGGCCTGATCTAGAAGGCTCTTCTGTTCTTGTGTTTTTAATTGCAGCAAAATCATGATTTCTGGAAGATGTATTCTATTCCACAGGGGTGGCACATCCCATTTTACTGCTTGAGGTGAAATAGTAAGTGCCGTCCCTCCCTGCCGCCACTACCACCTCACCTGCTGTGCTGCCTCCATCACCAGTTCTCCGTCGGCTGAAGAGGTGGCAGGGAAGCGGAGATGCCACTTTGTGGTTGGACTGGGTCTGCTTCTCCAACCCTGCCAGGGACATTGGTGTGTCAAAACAGATTTGTGAGCAAACGAAGCTACCACAGGCAGTCCATTGGTCCTGGTAGCTTGAAAGAAGTGTTGTTAGCTCTGGGTCTTTGGTGCCAAGCCCTGGATCTTCTGCCCCTTCCACCCATACTTTAAAAAACCCCAACACATTTTAATTACTTTGCTTACAGAGTAGTTGGGGACTTTGGGGGATTCCAATTCCAGTGAGATTCCATACACCTTCTCTCTTAATTTTCCCAGAAGTATAGTATATATTTATGCAGACTTGTGTTATGGGTCTGTGTCCCAAGTCTTTTAAGCACCTACTAACTCCCTTGAAACTTGGTATTGTGCACTGTGGCAGGCAGCATCTCTCCAATGATCTGAAACAGAAAATAACCCTTTCGAGGTATATTATCAGAAATCCTAGCTCTCCCATTTTCATCATGCCTACACCGCAATGTGCATGCAAACCCCATTAAACCTTTGATAGGCACCCTTATTCAGAAAGAACCACAGTCATTGCACAAAACGGGTTGCACTTTGCCAAATCTGTAGTGAAGTCATTTTTAAATTATTTTGTACTATAATTTTTAAAGGTGTCTTCCAATGGTTTAATTCATCACCTTTTATGTCAATTGGTATTGATTGCCTTGTTCAGTTAGGCATGTCCACATGTATATAATAGCGCTTCTTAGCTCATTTTTAAATTAGACCACCTACATGCTATTACTTATTCCTTTGACCTCTTGCAGCAGCACACAGGTGCTGAGACTGGGGGTGTGTGTCTATGATGTTTCACTGACACTAAAGACCAGGTACACTGTCAGCATTTCAAAACACAACATTACCTGGCACAGTTGTTAGCGACCATGCTTTAAGACTTTCATTTCGATGTAAGCTCATTTCCAAAATCATTGTCTTTCTTAATGAGCCTGATCTTTCATAAAATACAAAGAATATCATCAAGTAACCGTGTTCAAAAGGTAAATGGTCCATGTTTGCTCATGCTGTCTTCTTTCATTATAATTTCTTTATAGTCCAAAGTGTGTTACCCTGTTTTAAAAAAATGAGCATTGCCACAGAGGAAATGAAGTGTCCAATTATCTTCCTTAGCGAACCGTGACTGCAGATTTCTGTGTCTTTGTCCCCCTTTGTCTGAAGAATAAGTCTTTCCTCCACTGAGATTGCTGTAATCACGTATTTGGGTGGAATGAAATAAGATACCTGGTATCTTAGCAAGGAGGGGTCTTAGCTCAGTGGCAGAGCTTTGCACACAGAAGGTCCATGGTTCAATTCTTTGTATGTCCAGATTTAGTTGGAAGAGAGCTTTGTAGGAAATCCTACAGAGCTGATGCCAATCAGCATAGACAGCATTGAGCGTTCCTAGGTTATAATATTCAATACATCGTATTTGGACCCCTCCAGCTACAGAAACAGGTGTTTTTTCCACTTGCCATGCAGTACCCATTTCCAATGCTAGGTTGAGCCCTAGAAGAAGAAGAGCATTAATAAAATTAATAAAAGAAATGGATGTGTGGGGAGCAACTTTGCTCACCTCTTAGCAGCCACAACCAGCTCCCTACATAACTTGAGCTTCTAAGGCAGAAGCTGTGACCTCCAGGCAGATTCAGCCCCAGCAACTGTTTAGAAATAAAGCAGCACTAAGTGAAAGCTAGATGGTATAAGCATGGCACATCCTGCAAGTACAGCAGCTAAAGCAGTCTCCTTCCTTGTTTAATAGCTGTCACTGCTCTGCTAAAGTGTGCTGGCTTTAATTCAACACATTTGAGACTTCTTTAGCTATAATGAAATCCCATTTCTAAAATGATGTCTGCATGGGAAGTTCCTTCACTCCTTGCCCAATGCTTTCATGCTACCAGAAATGTGGTGTCCCATAAGTGTAGTGGAATGTAAGAGTCTATATAGGAAGCTGCCTTATATTGAGTCAGGCCACTGGTCAGTCCAGCTCAGGGTTATGTAAACTAAATGGAAGCAAGTCTCCAGGATTTCAGACATAGATCTCTCTCATCCCTACCTGGAGATGCTGGGGATTTGGGGACTGAAAACTGTCATGTAGTAAGCTTAGATCCTAGAATAATAGGCAAGTAGGATCCTAGAATGCAACAACTGATTGGCTTGCCGGAGAAGACCTGGGACTCCAGGAAGAAGTTAATCAGGCTATTAGGCTGGTAGGATCGTAGAATGCAACAGCTGACTGGCCTGCAGGAAAAGACCAATCAGGCTCCAGGAGGGAAGCAGAATCAGCCAATCACAATGGGACTCATTGTGTAAATAATGTATATAAAAGCCTGAGGCTTGGGTGTGTGTGTGTGTAATTCAATCACTGTTTTACAAGCTGCAATAAAGAGCAGGAAATCACTACAGGACTCTATTTCAAAAACCTTCTGCATGCAAAGCAGATGCTTTGCCACTCAGCTATAGCCCTTCCCCAGAGGTGCATGGCTTGCATTCAAGTGGCTGCAAGTTCAGTCCCCATCACCTCCGTTTAAAATGATTATAGGAAGCAGTACTGGGACAACTGGCCCAGGACCCAGCACCAGTGGTTGGGCTTAGTATAGGGTAACTTTGTGTGACCGTATTAGAGGAGTGGACCTACTCAGTGGTACATACTTTGCATGTATATGCTCCCAGATTCAGAGCTCACTTAAAGAAACACATCTGCATGAGTTTATTTATAGTAAGCCCGCAACTTACATGGGGGTTATGTTCCAGGAATCACACCTAAAGCCAAAATCGTGTATAGTCAGCACCCATTGGGTTCATTGACAGCCAGGATTGCCAAAGTCATTTTCTCTTGAACTCCACCCACTTTCTGTCCCCTTTTAATTTTTTAAATATTTATTTACACACATGTAAAGCTGAATGGGAACAAATTAATTGTGAGTACATTGCCGGCTTACTGTATAATAGTTTTATACAACCCTTCATTAAATTTGATTCTAAGGTGGTTTAAATTGCTAAAAGTACGGTATAATCCACAGTGAAATCAGATTTTAAAACTACTTCAAATACTGTGGTCAATAAAGAGCAGGTGCCATAATAAGGCAGGTATGGAAAACTGCCTTCAGCCCAAAGATTGCATTTTCCGATGGTCAACCTTTGCCGTGGGGCACATGTCACTGGTGGGTGGGGCTAGAGGCAAAAGTGGGAGGCTGTATTTGACCCCTGGGTCTTAGGTTCCCCACCCCTGTGTTAAGGGGCTGCAAGACTCTTTTTGGGAGGTTTGAGGACCCTTGAACCAATGGTTTTACTTAGCCTTAGGTAGCCTTATATGTTCAGGTAATCAGTGCTTCCCTTGAACTACTGGGGAGATTGCTGCAAGGGCATCATCTTTCTGTGTCACATAATAATAATAATAATAATAATAATAATAATAATAATAATAATACCCCACCTATCTGGCTAAGTTTCCCCAGCCGCAGCCCCTGTTTGTTATAGTCTTCCTGCACCTGTAGATAATAACTTGGAATTTCGAAAAACTACTATTACACCTACAAACCTCACAACAGCACCCTTGTCGTGCCAGCAAATACACATTGCGCAGATATTTGGGCTGTCAGATATACATCTTCTACTGCTCTTTATGTGGAACAATTTAGTCATCTTAGGACTCTGCCCCATGAGATTGGCTTGCCCATCTAATAAAAACTTACAGACACCCACTGTTTTCTACCCATAACCTAAGAATAAAAAGGCCTCTTTGCAGCAGCACGTTTGAATGTCATTGTAATGTCACCACTGTTAGCTGCATTTATGTATCTTTTTACAAGGATGTGCTTTGGGAGAAAATGCAGACAGCATCACTTATAATAGATGGCTCATTTGTAATTCTGCAAGCAATAAATCCAAAGTAATGTTATAATTTTGAATTCAGACAAGATTTCTGGACTGTGCCACACTACTAGAGCTGTGTGTTTTTTTAACTACACATTTTTAATATTCAGAATTGCATTTAAATAGTAATGCTTCAGGTAAGAACTGCCTTAATAATTTGAACTCTCCCTCCACTCTTACTTTTTTTAAAGCACCGAAGGCATTAAAACTGAACTTGAAATTATAGAAGGGATTGCACATTCATTCATTCCTGCAGTTTCTGACATTGCCTTTCATACTACAATACATGTGGGGAAGTCTAAATATATGATCCATTGATACTAATATTTTGCATTAAAGTCTTAGTATTTTATAACAAAATGTATAATTCCACTGTTGTTACAGTGATATCCTTTGTGCGTAGTAAAGTGAAGTATCCAAAACCACTTTTGCATTACTAGAATTTAGTTTTGCAGTCAGTTATATTTGTCATTAAGTAGGATTGCCATATGTCTGGGAAAATGTGGACATGTCCTCTTTTGGGGGGCCAATGTGCCCCCCCCCCGGCAGATTTTAAAATGTACTTATGGGACCGCCTCTTCTGGTATGCCCCATGGAGGACCTTACGGTCCCCAAATAATAATATCTTGGAGGTCCCAGGTCTCAACCAGGGCCAGGGTCTTTTCGGCTTTGGCCCCAGCCTGGTGGAATGCTCTATTGCAGGAGACCAGGGCCCTGCGGGAGTTGATATCCTTCCGCAGGGCCTGCAAGATGGAGCTGTTCTGCCTGACCTTTGGTCCAGGCCCAGTTTGACCCCCCTCTATGGGACCCTGTAAGTTACCTCTTTGGCCCTTTTATCGGCTCATCTGGGACCAACATGGATAGCTGGCCCTGATATATACTTGAGGTTCCCGACCCCTGTGGTTGTAATTTCATGGACAGTCATTTAATTTTATCCTGATTCTAATTTTTAAGCTGTATTTTAATCAATTGTTAAAATCAATAAATCAGTAATCAGTAATCAATAAATTACTTGAGGGAGCTGCCCACCAAAGTTGATGTGCATTGCCATTCAAATGGTGTGTGAGAGCTGTATTTTGTTATCAATTATGTGGAGCAGGGCTTGCCTTCCATATTTTATTCAAGTTGGCACCTCTGTAACACAGCATCTCACTCCTCAGAGTTTTGGAGACCCTTAATGGAAGAGCTGTTTGGCTAAATGATGCAAGTTGGCTTTGTCTGAAAATTCTGCGCAGCAGAATCATTAAATGAACATGAGCATAGAAAGTTTACATTCATGAAATGATCTTAACATCCTATCGCCAAGGCATCCTGGATTAAAACTACATTGAAGTGCTTAGCAGTTTAAGGAATTAGTATTTTAATTGCATTGTTTAACCAATTAACTCAGCCTCAGTGTTTAATTATGTATTATAGGAAATAGTGAGAGAGACTTGTGGGCATAGGGCGGTATATAAATTCAATAAATAATTATGATAATAAGTCCAATAACTGGTATTTTTTTCTCCTTCTTTGCTGTGTTATAGTATTCCATTTGTTCTAAGTATATATTTACTTGCATACATGGATCTAGAGAGAAATCAGAGGCAATTATTACCAACAGATAATGCTAAAAAACTTACTACTAAGAAATCTAGAATATATATATATATAATCCTAGAAAATTAATAATAACAACAGAGCTAAATTTTTGATGAAAATGTTATGATGACATCATAACCAACTACTCATGATAGTCTGAGCTGTTAATGAAAATCCAAACCTAGCCATCCATACACCTATTCAGGATATTTATTTGTTTTTATAGCTGCATCTCTATTGTCTGGTGCTATTTCTGAAGATTAGTCCATCCAATCAGCATAATCAGTCATCTATTTTCCTACAGCAAAAAAGAAAATATTTCTTTATTTTTTTATTGAAAATACTGTTTTATCGAACAAAAAGAAAATTATGTTTGCATTGGCAAACAGACAACAACAAAACCTTAAGAGATTTGCTTGGCATTGCAAATTAATAGTGAAAAACAGAAGAATTATAATTAGAAAGGGAAATAACTTTCCTTTTTCATATACTTTGTGTGTCGGGGGGGGGAGTGTGTGTGTGTGTGTGTGTGTGTGTGTGTGTGTGTGTGTGTGTGTGTGTGTTCTTAGAAAATAATGCAATTCAGGCTGAGGAGAATTACCGCCTAGCAGATTCTATTTATCTGTAGCTTAAAAAGCAGCTGCGTTTTTCTAAAAACCAATGAATGTGGCAGTCCTACTTAAAGGTAGAAGAAAAAGAACACCCCTTGTTTTGTAATAAGGGGATTTTCAATTTAAAAGCGAGAGAGGGCCTGTTGTGTGAAGTATGGTTATTACATTCATTGTATTCTATCTCACCCACCAGGAGGCTAATAATGAAGGAGTCAGTAAAGGAGGCCAGTGCCATGGGGGTTATCTCACAGTCCCAGATGATGGCTAAGTTGAAGAAGGCAGAATCGCTTTTGGATGACATTCAGGTCTGAATGATGGTTTACAGAAGAAAAGGCTATTCTTCCCAAGGTAAACAGTCCATTTCATCTGACGGCTGTATATATTGGTCTAAAATATGTTTATATAGATATCTGTAAAATTTACTTTTATCACTTTCAGGTTTTTTTCTTTCCGTGTGACAGTGAGCTTTCCGCAATGTATTTCTGAGACAAAAGATGCACTACGGACTCAGCCACACCTAAAGGGAAGCTTTGAAAGAATTGCCAGGTTCACTTTTAATAATGAGATAAAAAATTGCCCACATGGAGTCAGCAGAAAATGAACCAGTGGCAGGCCTGCTGCAAATAATTCCAGCAAGGGCCAAGAGACTAGTTGAAAAATGACTTCATGAGGTGAATATCCTTAGTTCTTACTTACGGTTTTGTAACCATGCAATCATTTTCTCTTTTAGGAGCCATGAATGAAAGCGTATTTCAGCACAAGCGCATCTCCACGCTAAATGGCCCTCTGAACATTTGTCATTTGTGTTGAGTCCGTTGACAGACCAGCTATCCTTATTGCTGTTATTTATGACAACTAGTTTAATATATGTAAATAAGCACAAATAGCCGCCAAAAGGCTCCCAGAGTGGGAGACGTAATAAATGTGTGTGTCTGAAGCATCTATGTGAATGTGTGTCCGTGTCTTTGTTTGTCTCCTTGCTTCCTTGTGGCAATTTTGTCATCCTTTGTAGCTTACATTTTTCAAAGGGAGATGCTTAGAGATGCACATTGTGGTTTCAATTCTTCCTAAAACAAGTTAAATATATGAACATATTTAACTTGGGTTCTGTAACTAAACTTTAATTTCCCATACATGTATGCTTAAGACGACACAACTGGCATACATGGTGATATGTTAAGCATTACTCTCTGGGCCCCTCCAACAAATGAATAATCAGTTTTCAGTGCAAACTAAGCTTGAGAATCAATCTCTCATTGGGTCGTAGCCACTTTTGCTTTATTTTGCCCCATAAACAAATACATAATCAAAAGAAGTTTCCTGAAATATCTAACCCCAAACCCTTTTGTCAGTGCTATTCATTTTCTTTTTTTCTTTTATCAGACATGCAGCCTTCCCTTTTAAAAAATGGAAAAATTGGAGTCTGGGCTTCCTCCCTGCTGAACGTCCTGTAGCTCTTTGCTTCCTCCTTTTCATTTCAGGCTGTCAGCCAACAAGGGAGTGCAGCTGAGACAAACAATTTCCTTCTTCCACAAATAAAGGCTGCCATGCAATGCAAAAAGCACTGAAAGAAAACTTTCAACCCAAGGCTGTGTTTCTTAAGAAGACTCCCAAGAATGAAAGGATTGATCTGGCCCCTAGCCAATTTTGTTACGTGAATTTTGTTTGGCTAAGCAAGAGCACAATAGTGGGGGGAGGAAAAAACCCTCTCTACTCCTCTCCTTCCTACCTTGCCAAAAAAAAAGTTTCATGACTCTGTTTCCCACATATCGGAGCCATGTGATATCACCATGCCAACCTAGCATTAATCTTCCTCAAAATGGCTGTTTCAAAAGAAACAAGGCCGCAGCTTAACTTGCAACGCCCTGAAATTCAAAGCTGAATTAGGAACAGTGGGCATAATTAGGCCAAACTTTAACCATGTCCTGCTGATTTCGATGAAAAAGTTAATTATGTGCTTCTGTTTCTCCTGTTTATATCAAAGGGTTTAGAAGTACTTAACTTGGACTGGATTTGGCCCATTTTCCCTCTTATTTTCGAAAGACTGGTTGTCAAAAGAAGATAGGCAAGAATTTTTTTTTAAGCACAGGGACTCCTATCATCTGTAGTCTCACAGAACTAGCAATGTGCAACAATCACTGGGCATAAGGCAGTTGCGTATCCCCATCATAAAAAAGACACATCCATCCAATTGACTGGGTTACAGATGAACATCACAATAAAGGTGCAGATGTATAGGCAGATGGGCATTGCAATCCTCACAGAATGAGCACAAGGAGGCTTATTTCATGTTGGATTGAGTCAGCTACGAAAGGGAGAGATGATTAAGGCTGCTTGAGTTGTGTATGTCAACATACATGAAGCGGCATATAACATAATTGAACATGCTTGTTTTGTATTGATATTAGTATTATAGTATATTTTTTATCCCAATATGATACTGTATTTGTTGCCATTGCCCCCACAACCTGAGAGATAAAAAGGGAAATGAGTAGCTATTTACATTTTAATATATGTCATTTAAAACTCACCTAAAACACACTGGAAGGTTTGGGAGTGCATTAATCTGGACCCAATTAGCGTCTTTTTGTCCCTCAAAAGTGCAACCTGAGATTAATGAATATAAACTAGAGTTTCATATACAGTTTTTAAATCATTTGCATGTTTTATGCATGATAATTTAATTTATTTATGCACCTCCTTTCATTTATGGGTTTCACTTATGCTAAGCATAGGGTGCTAGAAAAGAATAGGTTTGATAGGCAGCCAGAGAATAGTAATAGGTAAATAAAATAGAGGAGGCTTTCAGTGGTAATCATTAGCTGCAAATTAAAATTAATCCTAACATCAGGTGTGTTTTTTTTGTTAAGGTTCACATTAGCTATTTTCATTATCATATTGATTTTAGCCTTGTGTGGCATATCAGATATTCTTTAGTTTATGAACAAATGTGGAAGCAAATTTATTTTCAAAAGGCTTTGAATTTGTGATAGGTTCTCTTATTGACAATTCAATGACCCTAGAGACTTGTGTTTCAATTTGGCCAATTAGTGGGAATATGAAGACTAGTAATTTCATCTATGTAATACTGTACTGCATTAGTCCCAGGTCCTATGGATTCCTAGCTTGATTTGGAAATAACAGTACATGATCATTTCTTCACTGGCTGATAGAAATGTGACTGTGGGTAGGTGGTAGATTAAGTCTGGTTTGGGATATATTTAGATCCAGAGAAAGGTTTGCCTTTCAGTTTGTGGCCTTGAGTTTTGCAGCACTGGTACTGACATCACCATATTACCAGCTCCCTGTTAATCTGAGATGCTTTATTGTGCCTATAGTGATGTTGTCTGTTCTCACCCCAACCCTGAAAGCAAATGGCAACATCAGGAAAATACAGTGGGGAAGGCTGAAAGGATTCTTAAAAGTTTCCAAGGCAATGTTCATAGTTCCCTTGTCTTTTGTACGTGTTCAAAGATGTCTGTTCCAGTGCTATTTTCTGTGGTGTCCTGTCTATTCAGTGGATTCAATGGCTGTGTGTTGTGACTGTCCCCACAATCTGTTTAGCTAGCAACCTCTCTGAAGTCTAAATTGCTGTTAATTTGTGATGTAACCATTGTGGAGTGTGTGTTTTTTAATCATTGAAATGCAGTTTTAAAATGTTGAGCAATGTAGCATGAAATTCTCAGTTAGTTTGGAAATGGTTGTGAAATCATGTGAAGAAAATCAGTATTGCTTCTGATCAAGATAAATTCACTTTAGTGTTTTATGGCTTTTTATTCCTATGTGATAGTAATAAAGTCTCATGTAGGGATGGAAGCCATGAAATACATTGTGAAAAATCATCAACTAAGATGAGCCATCAGAATAGAATTGTAGTAGCAGAGCTGCTAACGATTATTGGAAAATGATGTAGTATGTTGTGTTGTTGACTTCCACGCTTCCACTGTTTCTGCATTGCCTCACCCTTAGAGTTTGAAGGATAAGGGAGCTAGTTTCTCACAAGATAATTCATCTTTTGAGCCAGCATCCAAGTCTTATCTTTTAATACATTTTTTATTTTTTTGTTATTAAATACAACACTGTGCATGAAACACTGAATTATGTGAGCTATAAAATAAACAAAACAAATTAAATTCTATTGCTTTATGAGGAGGTTCAGGTTTCTTTACTCCCATACTCAGGAAATGACCCTCTAAACCAGAAGACAAGCTTTAGTCTCAATATTGTGCGCTGGCATGTTTTTTTGCTCAAAGCGTGTGCTGTTCCTTTTCCTTTCTTGACATGAATTCTGGGAAACTTGCAGGCTGATCCATTAGGGCAGATGGGGAACTACCCAACCAACCCCAGTCTGCCCATAACCATCCCTCACCTGCCTGCCAGGGGTTGCCACTGGCTGTCAGTTTCCTCCCCCTTAATCTCAGTGTTCCCCTTGTAGAACTCTGTCCATAATTGGCTCTCATTCCACCTACTTTTGACCTCCCTGCCTTCTGCTCTGTTAGACCCAGTGTACATTAGTCACCACTGTGGACTAGTATAGTTGTGGGACAGGGGAGCAGTGCCATGGGAAGCAGTTGACAACCACATTCCTGTGCTCCTTTACAAACATGATTGCAGTGATATGGTACCTCAGCCATGCCACCGGGGCTTCTACACTGCCAAGAGTCTGCCTGGATACACTCTATTTACTCAGCATCATCAGCCTTGTGTATATCATTTTCTTTTTTTGTTGGTTATTCTGATCATGATGTATTTGGGGGACTATTAAGCAACGGTGTTACAGTGCTATCATTTATTTTATTTTATTTTTGCATCTATTATTTCTCTGTCTTTCCTCCCCCCAAAGTTAAATTTAATAAAACTCACTTTTATCGTTTTCTGTTCCTCTTAAAAACAACAAATCTGACTTTCTCTTTTATCTCCACATCTCTTTCCATAGTTGACTGTTCTGATGATGCAGCCCCAACAAGAGAAATAAGGGTTTTCCACTGCATGGCACACACAATTTAGGATGAAGTTAAATGACAAGCTGAATGCATGATTACGATTGCATGTCATGGAGAGGTCCTAATCTGCATCAGAACTGGGGCATGGGAGAGAAACTGCCAAGGACATAAATAACAGCTCCCTTCTTTTGGGGGGTGGGGAAGCTACGAATCAGGACAATGACATGGGAGGAAATAACACCACAGTCTCAACTCAGATAAGGGCTTCAGTCACATGTGTTGCCTAAGGTTTGTCCCTTAGATTAATTTTAAAGTATCACTTGTTTGAATAAAACAATTCTGAACCACAGTCTGAGATTGATCTGAACCACAGTCTGAGATTGATCACTGTATGAACGACACCTTGTTTTACACATTTATTGGATGAGATTTGATAGCAAAGTACTCTGGGGGAATCATGATTGCAATAGCCATAAAATTGTCTTAGGAGTATGATCATGAGTCCTTTAGAGTTGCAGGGTTGATCTGAGTCCTATGAAATGCAGTGGTATTTGAGATTCTTCATGTGTCATATTCCCCATGCCTGAGGAGGCACTGGCTGTTTCTACTTAGAGACAGAAGCTCCTTATGCAGTCAGTTTTTCCACTCCCATCGCACAATGGTGAATGTTAAACAATGACTATCTTTTCCATATCTGCAACTGCAGAGGGTCCCAGAGCTGTGGAAAGTTTTGGAGGAATGAAGATATTTCCATAAGAGTGGATTAGAAGATTTCATCCCTTTCTACTTACCTTTGTGAAAGTTGAATGTGGAGATTCTCAAGCTGTTTCTTTCTTAATTTAGGGCTACTGGGTCTCAATCAAAAGCTGAGAAGAATTGCTCCTGTTCAGTGGATTGGGTTTTATTTGCAGATGAATGGATGATCTACCACAAACTCAATACCCAAGGATGCAGTCAAGAGTCTCATCTACTCAAACATTTTGCTGCTCTTCTGTGAAGTAGCCTATGTCCATAACAACTAAAACATAATGGTCCTTTGCAACTAGTACACCAACTAATTTGCACTTGGACTTTGTGGCAGAAATTCTACATGTAACAACACCTGTCCCTTAACTAGTACATGGCATCTTTATTGTGTTAAATAATGGGCATGAATACACTAGGTGGACTTACCAGTGTGCAGGTGGGGAAGGGCAGGTAAGGATGGGGAAATGTGAGAAATCACACACACTAATGTATTCTTCTGATTATTATTATTATTATTAATCATCGGTATGCCACCCTTCACCCAAAGCTTACAGCATGGTTTACAACTTAAAACCACAAAAATACATACCATGACAACACAATACCCCATACACCTCCTCACATCCCATTTCATTACTAAAAAGGATCTATCAAGCTGGTAAGGTTGAATTCTGACTGTATTAGCTGTGGAACAGTGTTTTCTACTTTGATACTTTATTGGGGAGATTAAGCTGAATGGTGGGAGATGCAGTGCGCAACTTCACAGTAGTACAACATTACAGTGGAATTCATTTCCACATCATGGGAGTGATGGGCACAAACTTAAGGGGGTAAATTCATGGACAATAAGCTTATCTATCTATGGCTAGTAGTCATGATGGCTATAGACTATGTCCTGTATATGGCAGTATGCTGCTGAATACCAGGTCCTGGGCAGGACAAATGCTGCTGTATTCATGTCTTTCTTGTGGGTCTCCCGTAATCTAGTTCACTGTGGGAAAGTAGATGCTGGACTAGATAGGTCTTTGGTTTGATATTATGTTCTTAGGACTCAGCACATCTTTGGATTGAAAGAGGCCCAACTTTCAACAGTCTGCTACAAGTGCAACCTAAAAGGTCCTGCATATGTATGAAAACACCAAAAACAGAAATAGCATGGCAATGCATACTAGTTGAATCAGTAGCACTGTTTCCTATGTCATGACGTAAAAAATGTTTGCTTCACATAATATCAACTCGACATTGTGGAGAATGAAAAGCATTTATGCCAGTGGACTTGGTCTCACTCATACCTGAAAGTAATTTTTTTGCAAATTTTATGGAATGGCTGCATTAAAAAAATGTGTTGGAAAATGAATCCTGTACAGTAATAAATCATTGGGTTTTTATTGACAACCAGGATGATGTAACAAAACTTTGTGAAGTGCTGTAAATTTCTAGAAAAACAATTTTACATATACCCCCAAAGCACAAAAAAATTCTCAGTATGACAGAAGCTGCTGAAAATTACCTTGCTTATCTCGTCTAATAAATTTTGCCTGTTCACTACATAATAGAGTTGTGTGTTTTTGTTTTTGTTGTTTAAACTGGTCACATCCATAAAACACCAGTCAGAAAGTGAAGTTCAGGAATCCTAACAAAGTCAGATTCTATTTTAAATAATGATTGCTTAATTTTCTAGCAAAACATTTCTTACCCTTCTAAAAATCAGATGGTTCTTAATTATTTAAATGAATGAGTAAATATACAGAAATCCACTGTATCTTAAATAGGTCTACCTATTAATTTGTAAAAATTTCCTCAAGATGAATGTCTTCTTTGTATGTTGAAACCAGATAATAGATTTTGAAAAACATCTGTCATGACCCCTTAAACAGAACTGTTTATCTGTGGTGGTGGTGGTGGTGGTTGAGGTTGAGAGGAGTCACAGGACTATAAAGTCATACCCTCAGATTTGTGACTTTTACACCAGGTACTGAAATACTTAGCTGTTAAATTGACTCTAAGGGCCTTCTGCAAGGCTTTTGTGCTTGAACACGAAGTATGGATGGTCTTAGCCTAATTACATGCATTTCAGCTTCAGTACTGTTCAATCATAGCTTCATTCCGTCCTGTTTTAGTGGATTATTTTTTTTAGTGTGCACAAAAGTCCACATTTAATTGTATTTTATGCACCCTTGTTATATAAAATATGCACCTTTAAAAAAAAAACAAACCCACAAGGTACACTTTTTGTATGCAAATGACTCTTTAATCATTCTAGTAAGAGATAGGGACAAAACTTGTGATTTCAGATGGTCAAAGCATAAACTTGGCAAATAACAGATCCATTCCACTGTAATTTGACTATCAAGTTCTATAAGGTTGCATCCATGCCTGTTTAACAGTGGTAGTACTATAACAAACAGAAGAGCAATAGCCTAGGACTTTGCTAGAAAGATCACTCTTTTGAACTGTGCTCATTACACTGATCATACTCTAGCCGAGACTGCTATATGAACGAGTGCTCTTGACACTTGGAGAACCCTTGGTCTGGGAACACCTTAAGAAGTGATGCTGCACACTACAATTACATTAGGAGTGGTCTACAGGTGGTGTGAGGAATACCACATGCTTCTCTACAGGTGGTCCGATTTCACTAACACGTACATCTATGCTTTTTTAACAGCACATATAAATGGTGACTGACTTTGAATGCTACAGGATCTTAAATCTTTTGTTCAGTGACTATGGTCCACATTTGCCATGCCTTTCCTGCTTTCCCCCTGTTGCATAGCTCTTCGCTGAAAATTAGAGCAATAAATTCATGCAAATGAAATGCATAACTTAGAACAAAACACTTGCAAGTCTCATGAAGTTCAGTGTTGGATGGTATGGATACTACCTAAACAGTGTCATTTGAGGGATAACACATTCCTCCACCTGGTCTGAATTCCTGGTGTACCATTACAGCAGCATGCACTTTTCTACTCTATCCTATGCTCTATCTGAAGTGAGGGCAACTCATTTTCCCCGCAGGGAGGTACAGAAGTTTCAAATGAAAGAGGAGCTTGCATCATTCTCCATTCAAATATTTCCCAGGAAGCACAAACAGAAACACTTCCTTTGCCCTTTCAACACACTGGCCTTAATCCGGAGAAAATGAATTGCCCTTAAATCTCACGGAAATCATTCAGACTGAAGTTAATGATGATGAACTATATCCCACTGATTTAAAACGAGCTTCGGCGTGCCCACCCCCACCCCCCGATGGATGTCTGTATGCAATATTCAAATGCACTGAATGTCCATCTAGTCCAGCCTCCTGTGGCCAAGGAGGGGCTTATGGGAGGCTTTCAGGCAGGACCTGAGTGCTGTGCAACATCACTCTCCCCACTTAAGACTCCCAGTAATTCCCAGCAATTAATGGAGGTAGAACACCGTCATCATGGCTAGGGTTCAGTCATAACCTTCTCCTCTTTCCATTTGTCTTACCTTCTTTGGAAGCCATCCAAGCTGATGGCCACCACAACTTTACTCTCTGTAGTGTTCTTTGCTCAGACTTCCCTTAAATTGTAGGTCTTGTTCCACTTTCTTCCTCCTGCAGCAACACAATTATAATAACCAAGTGACAGAAGTAGAGCGGAAGGGGGCTTGCATGCCATCAAGTCCACAGCATTCCCACAATCCACTAAAACAGTTAATCCAGAGAGAGAGAGAGAGAGAGAGAGAGAGAGAGAGAGAGAGAATTTCTCTGGGAGCATAGCATTTATTCTTGACAAATCCACACCGGCTTTTACTCATCAATATGTTGCTAATGAATACTTTTAAAAGCCCACCAGGATGGGAGGCCATGGTTTTAGTGGAAATTGAGGTCTGCAAATGGTACGTGGTCCTTAGTCTATGGGATCAAGGGCTCTATTCACCTTGATCCTGCTTGCGAGCAATCTAACAGGTGTTCTCACTTTTGTAAGCGCCCCAGTCAGAATGGCTTCCAATGTCCCTTCTAGAGGCTTGCTTTTCAAAATGAAAGCTGAGCATTCAGGGACATGGGGCTGAAATAACCCTGAGAGGGCATTTCTCATCAAAATTTCATCCAGTTCGTGTACCAAAAAAATAAACAAATCTGTGTGTGAAAGATCCAGAAAAGGGAAGGTATTTTTTAAGACACTGCTGAAAGTGTGTGAAAACCTGTGAGTAATTTCATCTCAGGCTTAATACTGAGGCAAAGGGAAATATGTCTGAGCTGCTCACAGCGCCAGGAGGAAAAGGAATGTGCTGAGAAATTACACTATGCCCACAGTTTATGCTTGGATTTAAGAACTTTTCTCTGGCACCCAATAAAGCATTGACATAACCACAGTGCCTGTGATCAAAAGCCGCTTTGGAGATCTTTTGATTGAAAGGTGGTGGACATAAACCTTTCTAATGTATAAATAAATCACACCCATTCAGTTTGGGAAGTGACCTGGATGGATGTTTATAACCTCACGCTTTGCTTCCTCTATTCCACCATGAATACTTCAGTTTCAGGGTTGCTTCTGTAACTGTAGGAAGGCTTGAAGGAGTGGTGTAAAGGGATCAGAGCTCAGCAGATGGTAAAGAGATAAAGTCAGTAGAAACTACACAGAGATTGTCTCCACAGGTAACATATTGCCTCTCATTACTGCTACTCCTTTTCCTGGAGATTCTGCACAACAGAAGAAAATTGGTTGAGGAAATGGGCTACATCCAACTGCTATCAAAGCCAGGAAGTGGCCTAATTATGTAAATTCTGAGTATGTGCAACTGCATCCTTTTCCCAGTTCCTGGGAAAGGTTCGGATATTAAGAAAAGTTCTCGTAATGAATGCTCAGCTTGTACAATAAACAACACAAATGATTATTGTTGTTTTATTAATCACTTTCTAAACAATAATCTCAAGGCAATTTACATATGAGGTAGTTAAAAGCACAAAAACAACAAATATATTTAAAACAAGGCTAAAACCTCAACAAATATACCCATTTATTCAGCTGGGGAAGCCTGTCAGAACAAAAATCTTTTCAATTATTTCCAGAAAGTGCAGTTTAGTGGGCACCTGTCATACCTTGACAGGGATGATGTTCCACCAAACAAGAGCAGGCACCCTGAAGCCCTGCTCTGAGATTCTGCAGAGCAGATCTTAGGCTTCTGAGATAGTTGGAACTTGCAGGAGACACCCCCACCCCCCCACCCCACACAGATCAAAGCAATCTACTGGCTATATACAGGATAGTGTGGTCTCTCAGATAACCTGCCCCTGAGCTGTGTAGGGCCTTATATGCTAGTACCAATACTTTGAACTTGACCTGGTAGCAGATTCAGAGTCAGTGCACATCCTGCAAGCAGGGCAGTTATGTGCTGGTGGTAGTTTGCCCTGGCAAGGAATCTTCTGCATTCTACACTAGCTTCAACCTCCAAACAAACCCACAATGGCAGCCCCACAAATAGTGCACATTGCAGTAATCCCGCTGCCAGGTCATGAATACCTGGACAACAGTGGTCAAGCTATTTCACATCAAGAGGTATTTCACCTGGATAGCAGACTGGACAGGAACACAGTAACCTACTCTTAAGTCTTTTCCACCATGGTGAGATGTATTGGGTTTAGAGTCTTAATTATTACTAGGTTTGCACCCAGAGGTGTCAGGTTGTCCCCAAGATTGAGGGAGGCCAGCATACGTTGCATGTGTCTGACGTCACACAGATGTCAAGTTTGTGATGTTGTGTTGTCTGAAGGAGGCCATGCACCCTGGAGGAGCCAGGTACTGGAACTGCAACATGCCATGCACGTCACATGCCCCATGTGCCAGGCCCCCTCAACATTAAGGGGCCCAGACCCCCATTCCACAAATATCAAAGGTGCTGAAGACACCTCAGCTCCCTGAAGTTGGCACACCTGGTGATGCCTAGGTGGCCACCCTTGGAAGCTAATAGAAGGATGTCTTCTCTAATAAGTTCATGGCAGAGGCTTCCTGGTTCATAGATCAGATATCTTGGCCACTATCTACACCTGCATATGTAAGTACATATTGAATGTATACATAATAAATAACATGCATGAAGCATCCTATATTTTTGGTCTGCCTTTGGCATTCTGAGTTGTGTGAGAACCCAGGCCCCTTACCTCCTGTCACATTCCTTCAACAAGCCTAGCCAGTTTACTACATGGGCCCCAGTTTTGTCTGCTTCGGTTGTGGAATGAATAAGCATTTGAGCCCTAGTGTGGAGAGACAGAGAGTAATGGAATGGGTCAGCACCACCTCCTGCCTGACAAATGTGCCTCTGAAGCCTAATTATGGCTCTCTGATCAACCCCACCACAGTGACAGCCGACTCTGCTCTGAGGCAAAGCATCTCCGCAGATGGAACTCGCGTGATGCACAGCATATGCCTTCTACCTCTAGTCTTTTTCAGTTTAGCTAATGGATGGTGCCTACAGCTCCGAGCAGCACGAAAGCAGGATGGCAACCTGGGTAACAGAGCAAAACTAAGACAAGGAGAAAACAAATTAATTTAAAAGCAACAGAAACAGAAAACAAGAAGAACACAGGGGAGAGAGGATGAAATGGTTGTGAAAGTGCTTAGGTACTGCTGGAGAGAAGGAGGCAGTCAGTGGAGAAGTTATACAATAAAGTAAAAGGAAGGCATTATTCTGAGGTTACTGTGTACTTTCATGGCAAGGAGCCAAGGAAGAAGGCATCATTTCTGCCCAGGTCTACTTAAGAGCCCTTTCTAAAGTATGGAGAGGTAGGCAACTGCTCATATCACATCAAACATGTGCATAACAAGTGTTGTGTCCATGTTTGTCTTTATCTGTATTGACTTGATCTCATTTTTCACAGAATACACTCTGATTTTATTTGTTCAGGGAAATCATACCTGCTGCTGAAAGCAAGTTGCTGAATGATATGCCCTCTGGAGATGAGGTAGGAAACAGCCATACACAAAATGCTATGAAACACTAGTTCTCAACAATAAAGTCTGGATAGACAACTTGCACTACCCTTCCTGTGGTTTGGAAGACAACTTCATACATACCTATGGGTTACTCTAAAATCAACAGTTCATACAGCCATACAAATATACAGTGGATGTGAATTTGCCACCCTAGCACAGGTTCACTCTAGCACAGGTTCACCCTAGCGCATATGGGCACATGCACATTATGTACACCTGGCATAAATGTGTATACATCTGTAGTAGTGACTGCCACCTTTGCCAGATGCTCTCTGGAAAACTGTGGTATAGTTAACTACAAAAGACTAAATTAGTCATATGCTGCCTGTTGTGAGGGCATCAGCTGAGGAGATCTTTTGCCCTGTGAACATTATGTATCATTAATTCTATCTCATTGCATTCTTACCTCACCTTTCCTTCATGATGAAGCTCAAGGTGGTGTACATGATGCCAAGTTTCCTCTGGTGTGGCTCATCAAGGAGGCATAAGTCTGAAGTCTTTTGTTCTACATAGAATTGATGCTGTTCCATTCCAACCAAAGTCAAGCACTATTGAAGTCTCACTAAGGTCATTGAGATAGACTTGTGCGTTTTTAAAATTTGCATACACTACTGAAATCAATGTGACTTCAAATATAAATATAAATATAAACTCTTTCACAGAATTGTGTCTTGGTATATTTGTTTTCAGTCTTCAGTTTCAATAAGCAAGTAAACTTACTGAGAAACCAGCTTTTCCTGCAAAGGGCTGCTGCCTCTATCATATGTTGTGATATATTTGGGTTCATTCTCTTGCATTTTTGGCTTCTTTACCGGAAATTCCACAGATCTCCCTCTGCAAAAATGGATGCAAAATAAGATTGCCATATGGAACGAAAACTCTGCAGTTGCTGAGGTGTTAGGTCAATACTGCATAGTATTACTGAATACTATGAATACTGAAATAACTTCTACAGAGGAACCATTTGATATCTTAAGAGTTACTCTCTGTTTCTGGAAGTTGTGTATTTGGGTCTGCAGTTTGGCTGTTAATTTTTTGTGTGCAACCTTGAGGGTCATAGGAGGGGGAGATGTAATATATATTCAGGGACTTGGGGGAGGGAAGAATGCACTTTTCTTTGTATTCCACCCCCCCTCAGTTCTTTGCCACAGTGGTGGCTGTAGTTTTTCCACAATGTCTTCTTGAATGGCACAGCATGCAATGACATAACACAATGGTGCAGTGCAGTTTCAGGTGCAATGTTGGGGGTGGGGGGTGGGAATGATGGGCAAGAGAGGCTTCTGTGTTTCCCTACAACATTTCACCTTGAACGATGATACATTGAAAGGCATTGTAGAGAAGCCATGGCCACGGGGCTCTTTGCAAGAGCTCTACTGCTGCCACAGTGGCAAAAAATAAAAGAAGAAAACTACAGGTGAAGCTCTCCACTTTTCCGAAAATGGCAGAAAAAATACCCCCCTCTTTTGTGACCTGTGAGTGGGCCTATGGAAGTAGAAGAGGATTTTGTTTTTGTTTTTGCACCGCACTAGAATGGGTGCATATAAAGAATATATTTTGGAACAATGGTTGAAGCAACTGTGCAAAAGTTTCCATAGTTTGTTTCTAGATGAAATCACAGCTGCAAATAATTTGAAAACTAAATTGCATTTTTACATCAACACTTAGACAGAAAATGAATCATTAAGTAATTGCTATTGTGACACAAGCTTCCTGCTTTAGTTGAATTTTTTGGCAATGTTTTAACCTCTTGCTACTCTGAGATCTGCCGCATTCTTTAATTTTCTGATTGATTAAATGGATGATTTGACAGTTTGGCAGATCTTTGAAATCACTTTGAAAGGCTTCCCCCTCCCCATTTTTTTTGCTCTCTCCAGGATTGGTTGAGCTGCTCCTACAAGCAGAGCTTTCGGATTCCATGAGCAAATGTGGGATTTGCTTCACACACTTATTTGCAATGTTACATTGTCTGCAAATGCTGCCCCACCCCCATTTACTGTCACATTGGCTAAAATGCAATTTCCTGTTGTTACAGCAAGAGGTACGGAGGAGATTACCTTCGAAAGGCAAGCCTTTCATATTTGCATCACTTAGTGCTGGTGGAAGAATTGAGCTGTATGAAAACTTGTCACTAGGAATGTTCTTAACACTTGACTGCTGGCATTTTCTAAGCAAATGAATGCCTGAGTGGATGTCCGTGTGTGTGCCTGCAATATCCAGGGGGCTAATGACCATCTTTAGCTTCAATTTTATGTTGTCCACTGTTGTCAGTGAGAGAAGCGGATGACTTAATGCTAAGTATTTATGTAGACAACTTAATGGGCACAGCCGAGATGCTGCCAGCTGGGTTTGGAGGTCATTGGTTTTCACCATCTTGACAATGATGCGTCACCAGAATATATTCAACATCAGGTAACGAGAAGCAGCTGCGGCAGAGATGCGGGCTCTAAATAAGACTGCAAAGGCCTGGCCTATTAAAAACTTGCAAGAGGTAGATGAGACCTCAATGTGCAACCTGTTCCACTGTGTGGTCCTTATGAGATACACAAACAGACTGCAGCTGTGTAGTGCAGGAACAGATCGTCTCAGAAGCATTAAGGAAAGGAAATGGTGTTAGGGCAAGCAGCCATCTCCTCTTGCTGTTTACGGCTCTGCTGAACCTTTTTGTGTGTAGGTGTGTGGTACCAATAAAGCAGAAGGAGGTAATCAAAGCAGTAAATTCAGAGCAGGAAAGTCCCTGACAGTTTCCAAGCCATGTTCCCCATTTTCCCTCTCTATTTGCCACAGACGTTTCAGAGATGGACAACACAGAGAAAGAAAGGGGTTGGCAGATATAACGGGGCCTTCCTAATTCTCCCTGTCTGCATTCTTTCTCTCTGTTTCACTCACTTCATCTCCTAAATGGATGCAAACATACTTCTCCCCCCCTTTCCCTGCTGGCTGAAGCAAATATTTCTGGCAAGTGAAGGAGTGGAGTGAAGAGCTATGGGAAAATCAGAGCATTTGCTAGGCATTTACCTCATACAATTTCCCACCTTGTCATAAGAAATGGAAGGAGGCAGAAGTCTCCTTGGAATATCTTAAAGATTGATTGGCTCTTGTTTATACCAGGGAATGAAGTTTACTATGAATCCTGGATTCAAGGTGTTTAGGAATTGAAACGTCAACAACAAAACCGTGAATTTGACACAGTAGCTAATAGGCTTCCAGTGATAATACTTCAATACCAATGTAATGTCTGTAATGCTGGTCAACCCATAAAGCATTCCAGAGGCTACATTTTGCACTTAGCTGTAGCTTCTGAACCAGGTGCAGTACGTAAATATTTAAAATTCACACAGGTGCAGTAAATCTGGGTGGTAGTGCCCAGCCATGGGAGTAACCTGGAGAGGTGGTGGAGTGTTTCAAGGTAGCATGAAAGGAGAATGAAGTTAAACTGCTCAAGGTAGAAACAAAGGGACATTGAATGATCACAGAATTGGGTCAAGTGCTGGTAGGGCGCGAGATGCTAAAATGTACAGAGGGGGGAGCAGACTATAAAGGGAAAGGTACCCCTGCCCGTACGGGCCAGTCGTGTCCGACTCTAGGGTTGCGTGCTCATTTCGCTCTAGAGGCCGTGAGCCGGCGCTGTTCGAAGACACTTCCGGGTCACGTGGCCAGCGTGACGAAGCTGCTCTGGCGAGCCGGCACCAGCACAGCACACAGAAACGCCGTTTACCTTCCTGCTATAAAGCGGTACCTATTTATCTACTTGCACTTAAGAGTGCTTTCGAACTGCTAGGTGGGCAGGAGCTGGGACCGAACGACGGGAGCTCACCCTGCCGCGGGGATTCGAACTGCCGACCATACGATCAGCAAGTCCTAGGCACTGAGGTTTTACCCACAGCACCACCCATGTCCTGAGCAGACTATAGTGAGTTATTAAATCACACATCCTGGACCAATGCACAAGCAGCTGGCCTTCAATGTTCACACTTACCCTATTTTTGTGATAGGACCACCACAGCAACAATGAATGTTGTTAGAGAAAAGTGCACTCAAAAATACTTCTAGTAGTGGAAAAAAATGTACAAAAGTGTGTTATATTAGGGGAAATGCCTTGCCATTAAAAACTGTGAGGTGCACATTGGTGAAATACACATGGAAATATGTATGGATTTCATGCAGACCTCCCCCACCTTATCTTTTAAATGCAATCTGATGTGGAACTGGGAAGTACTGATTTTAAGATTAGGAAAATGGAAAATGAAGAAAACCCAAAATTCATCTGGCCTGGTGGCCAATAAACCAGTGCACAGAGAAGGATTAGCTGGTGGAGCTAGATGAGAGCTGAAATCTAAAAGAAACCAAATAACGCTCAGAGAATAAAAATTCAAAGTCAAAGCAGACATAAAAGAATTCTGGATCAGTGTGGTGTTTTTCTTTTTGGAGCCATAAGTTCATCTGTGTTTCTGTGGATAATGTAAAGACTGGTGTCAGAGCTGTTAGATCTCAGCTGAAGTACTGGGATTTCCAGTATACATATTGGGGGACAATGGCTGGAGAAGAGGGGAGAAGGAGCATATAATTGGAGGCATCTTAAACAAGGCTTGCAAATATGTGGTGACCTTAAATGAAGCAAGCTGATATGCATGGTAGGGATGCTAGTTCAATATTGCATGTAAGTTCTGTTTTTAAAGGTAATAGCATTAGCATTGCAAATTTGTTGTAGCGCAGGACTGTTAAGACACCAAAGCCCCTGAGGTTAGGCATCTCCAGTATAAAGAGAAGTACATGAAATCTGTTATTAACAAAGCTGAGGAAATTACCTGAGCAATTTTAGTAACAAATAATCCAGCAATTCTCAATGATTTATCATGCATATAATGATACTTTATATCATTTGAAGTACAGCCTAACTTGTTAATTATAGGCACTCAAGAGATTTGAAAAGAAGTTGTTATAATGATGATGTGTCATTAATTCTACAGAAATACTGCTTTTCCAGCAGAGCACCTGCAGAGAGAAATTTAAAAGTCAAGTCAATAAACAATATCTATATTTAAATGTTGTTCACTTTCAAATTAAACAGTTATGACCTTGAAGCCCTTGCCAGTGTATTATTTCTCAAATTCTGATATCCATTGGTTGCCCATGGCGATAAACAGTTGCTAGATCAATCATGGCATTGGGTAATGCTGTAAGAGGTGTCATACAGCTCATTCAGAGCAGAGCAATTCTGTCATTAAAAGGATAATGGCATTTCAGGAGAGGACCAAAAGTCACCTTGTCCAATTCCACACCTACTAGAACCCCACCAAATGCTAAACCCAGGCCATAGTTTATTACCAAAAATGACATGCACTAAAAGGAAAGATAAAAGTAGAGATGGGGAATCATTCATTTCATTATTTAAAGGCTAACATACCAAATGTGTACTTCATCAAACAAATACATGAACCAAAACACAACCATCCTTCAAAATTCTCCAAATTTTGCAATGTGGTTCTCCAACCAAGCAATATGTGCAAAAACACATAAACCAGGGGAAATTCCAAACTTTCCCCCCTTCCCTAGTTCCATTTGACAAACTACTACTGAAACTGAGAGAGGCCCATGCCAACCCCTTATGTGAACCTAAACAGGATTGGATCCACCTCTTGCCTTCCATAGTTCACACAACATTAACCATTCTCCATGTTCTTCCTTCCCCTTGATCTGACTTTAGACTTTTCTTCCCCAGCCTGAAATGGCAGAAGTGGTTGGAAGTTGATCAAAGCATTTCAATATCACCACTTGATCTGTAGTCCGAGCGCTGTTCCAGCTATCAAATCTATTAAATTCAGTTCCATATGTTTCAGAAATTAGAAGTCAGTCATGTATCTCCTCAGAGACTCTAATTTTCTTCTTCATTCCGCTCCAGCATCACTGTCTGAGATCAATTTAGCCATTTCACAAAGTTATTAATGTATAAACTTTTTCTGCTTAATTAGAAAGCATCTCCTGATTTACTGGCCCACCTCATTTATGAGCGTTTGTCTTAACTTAATCAGTTACACCCTCTCTGCAGGATTTTTCAGAATGACTATGATAAATGAACTTACTCTAGGAATAGCCTCGTATGAGGCTGCAAGGTTTGCCCCACCCTGAAAAGGAGGGATTCGGCATTAAATATCTTATTCAGTAGCATTTGATGACTGTGCCGAATCAATATTGTTGAATTCATGTTAAGGATTATTTATTTGTATATTCTGCTAAAACCGTGGGGTTGAATCCAATAGCGTCTCTCAGCTGATGGCAAGGCTTCTGTCAGCAGGATGGAGGAGGAAACCGTTTCCAGCAGTTTCCTTCCTTTCTGAAGCTCCTGCTAAATATGCTCTGGAGGGCCACACAAGCCTCTAGAGCAGATTTCGGAGGGTGTAGGGAGCTGCAGAGGGAGGGGAATCACCAACAAAATGGTTTTTCTTCCCTATTCCTTTGCTTGTAGCTTTGCCATCTGCTGAGCCACACTATTAAGATACAACCTATTGCACTCAGGACAGCTGGCAACACTTTCTTGAAAACATAATGGAAAAAGGAATTTCCATGTGTGAAAGCTGAATAGAAATTGCAAGTATTCAGTTCTGTGGTAAAATAATATGCACTGAAGCGTTGTTGTTTTTTTATAACGAGGAGAAAGACAGTATGTGATGATAAATGGCGCTGCTTCTTTATTTATTTTGCCAGTGACAAAATATTGCAGTTTAATTGGAAGGCCAGCCAACTTATTTTGGCACTTGAGGCAGAAAATCCCCACAAGAGCTTCCTCCCACCTCCCTGTTAGTAAAAATAAAACAAGAATAATATATATAAATAAATAACATGTTTTCTACTCTTTCATGACACACAAAATAATTTGCCTGAGGTATGCCTTACAGGAGGGCTTGAACAAGATTTTGTGAGGTGGAATTAACCTCAAACCCTAAGAAGCAAATGAGAACTCTGATTCAACTTTCAACTGTGTATATAATATAATATAACTGTGTATATAATATTTTCTGCAAGTATGGAGAATCACACTTTCATCTTTAGAAACTTCAGCAGGAAAAACTAGATTTGCTTAGCCTTTGCACACAGTTTTTCCCGTGCGATTTGGGGTCTCTCATCCCACAACAATCTGGACCTTTCTTCTCATGAGTTGAGTAATGTCATTTTTTTTTAAAAAAAATAAATTGGTAACTGTTGCAAAACTTTGCCTGTTTCCTCTCTGGGCCACCCTTCAGGCCTGATTCCCTGTATGTAGCGGTGTAACAGCTGAACAATTTACACCAGGTAACCCAATTTCCTGCTGCTTTTAGGATTTTCCATATAACTCAGAAGATGCTGCTTAGCTAGAGAGAGTTCCTTCTTCAAGGAGACTTTCTGAGGGTTTTTTGCTCCACTGGGAAAGGAAGTCAGAGGGCACACCAGATGAAGGAAACCAGCATTTGCCTATGAAAAGATAGTTTAGGATTTTGAACATGGGTTGTGGCATCAAAAAAGAGAAGTTGACACCAGAATTTAGATAAAATAGAACACAACTATGTTTACCTCTCTCAAAGAGATAATTTTTGACAATCCACCAGCGGCGTAGCGTGGGTTGTCAGCACCCGGGGCAAGGCAAGTAATTTGTGCCCCCTAACCTGGGGCAAGGCAAGTAATTTGCGCCCCCTAACCCGGGGCAAGGCAAGTAATTTGTGCCCCCTAACCCCTAACCTGCCGCCGCTGCCAGCTTCTTCTTGCTGCTGCCTGGTCTGGTCTGGTGTGGTTCTCTCCCGCGCTCAGCGCTGCGCTGGGCGGCCGCTGCACTGTCCCTCCCCCAGATAGTCCCTTGCTCTCTCTCCGCACCGCACGCCTGGCACCCACCCCCTCCACAGTGGGCGGCGACCCAGCGGCTCGGATCGGATTCGCACAGCCAGCACTGCAGTGAGAGAGAGTGAGTGAGCCAGGTAGGGGCAGAGAGCTGCGAGTGCGAGCGCGCCCCTCCCAGATGTTGCGCCCGGTGCGGCCGGCCCCCCTGCACCCCCCACGCTACGCCACTGCAATCCACAGAGCTGGCGTGTAACCAATGTGGTGTCCTCTGAATGTTGTTGCACTCCAACTGCCATCAGCCTCAGTCAGAAAAGCCAATGGTCATGGATGGTGAGAGCTAAAGTCCATTTGAAAGGTTTCATGTTGGAAGCATCTGGCATAGAATCGTCCCTGCCCAGCAGCCATGTGGTACTGGTGCAAGGAGTAGGTCCAGAGCTTCTCCAACTAAGCAGCTCCTCTCCCACACACTGGCCTTTCCACCACAAGCAGAGGTTAGCTCTCCTTTGCTTCCCCCACTCTCCCACTGACCATGGGACAAAAACTCAACACTCAAAGAGCACTCCATACTACGTATTCAAAGCATGGCATTTTTCTTCTTCAGCTGTTAAGCAGGCTATTATTATCCCCATATAACAAATTAGTAGTGGGGGGTGGGAGGCCTAGAGATGATATCTTGCCTAAGGCCAGTCAGTAAATTCATGGCTCAGTTGAGATTGTTGGCTCCAGAGGGTTTTGGGTTGGTTGGTTGGTTGGTTTGGGAAGGGTGGTTGGCTATGGCACCCTCAGTGGGTCCCTCTAAACAGAAAGCGGCAGAACATACAAAACTGAGAATTCTCGTTGGATATTTCTGATCTTCTGGATTCTCTGTGATCAGTGAAACTAGTAACCTGGCTAGGTATGTGGCTTCCCTGCTGGTTTGGAGCCATCTTCACCTTGCTACCCCATGGAGCTGCTCCTGCTTGAATCAGGGACTTATTGTTTATGTTTTGGAAAGGCTATTCTACATCATTTTAAACATGTATTTCCCTATTTCTTCTGAGAGCACATAAAATTTATGCTGGATTAAATAATTTTAAAATGTCTGCAAAAAACCAGCTATACTCATAAAAATACTGTGAGCAAGTGCTGCTGTTACTGTGATTGCAAAGTTGTGCATCATAAAATTAGATTGCTTAATATTCAATAAATATATGGAATGAATATGTTTTTTCACTTACGCTGCATTTTCATGAAAGTTCATATTTAAGGTCCCATTGTGGAAAATGTAACTGACGTAAGTACATTTGAAAGATTGTTTGAGATGGTTTCAATAATTTTAAATTAAACCAGACTCTGGAGAATCTTAAATTAAATTAAATTAAATTAAATGAGCTGAAACAGAAGATTCAGATCTAAGAAAGTCATATGGAGAATCCAAATAAATGCACACTTCCTAAACTAGAGAAAATAACTAAACATTGAAAGTTGCTTGCAAACTTGGAAACCCATGCAAAATACTATCCAAAAAGTAATCCAATATCAAGTGGAGTTCCACTTGTGCAAAGTTATTTTCATTTCCTCTCCGCTCATCCAGAATCTGCTGCAGAGATCTTCCCAGCCCTCTGGGCATGAAAGAACAAAGCTAGGGGAGAGAAGAGAGGAAGAGAAAGTTCTCATTCTCCACATATAAATTTGTTTTGCAAATGGAATCGCAGCCCTGGATGCAGGCCACTGTCCATTTATGTATGTTTTGCCTTAGCAGCCAATAGTATGTTTTAAGCTCTATTAAACAGTACTCCTCCTCATAGTTTCAATGAATTATGAAATTAAAATTTTTGGATGCTTGGTCAGTCTTTTATATTTTGACTACAGGCTCTAGGGTTTGAAAACAAACCCCAAGGCATCATGTAGTGTGTAATTTGTAGTTTCACACATCGTAGCTGCTAAGGTATATTTAGAACTGTTGGTGACATATTGTAGGAGAAATCTGTTTTTCTAGTATTTCTAGCTGTTGTTTTTTTTACTCAAATGTCATCTTGGCTTTTAAACCAGTGTTTGACTGTATCTCCAAGTAAATAACAAGGGAAGCACCCATGCAGCGGAATACTGGGAGATTCAGGGCTGACAAAAGGAGGTGCTTCTCATGGCATGCTGTTAAGCTAAGGAATTCATACCTGCAAGTTGCAGTGATGGCCACCAATATCAATGGCTTTAAGACAAATTCATGAGGATAAAGCTATCAGTGACTCCTAGGATGATGCTCTGCCTCCACGGCTGGAAGCTCTGAAGCCTCTGAAGTTTGGAATCACAAGTGGGGAAGGGGATATCACAGTCGGGTGCTGCTTCTGGGCTTCCCATAGCATCTGCAGTTGGCCACTAACTTGGATGGCTTTGAAAGAGAATTAGTGCCCTGGCTCCCACCCAAACACACAGACTTGTAAGTAAGAATGAGGTCTTTGTTATGGCAAATAACAGTTCAGGTTGGGCAGCAGAATTAGTGCTTAGGAGCCACGATGCAGGAGTTCTGGAGTGTGGCAAGAAGTTCAGAACCCAGATGGAAGCAACAAAGATGTCCCAACAAGGTTACCTACCCTTTCTGCCAGCTTTTGAAAATGAGACAGGGTGGGACAATTTCTCACCTTGTGGGAATGCCAAGGTTGCAAGTGCACACTCATCTGGGATGTTTTCTTCATCTACCCTCAATGTCAGTGGTGAATAACACATGGAAACCATTCAGACATTCCTTTAGTCATGGGAACTATGCTCCCTTAGGTTGCTGTGTGTGAACACAGTGAAAAGTTGGTTATAGGAATAGCTGTTAGACTTTTTAACCAATTGGCAACAGATAGTCCAAGAGACAATAGAGATGGTAAGACTTATTGTGCTCCAGTACCTCTTAAAATACATATAATTTTGAACCACTTTGAAAGTCTCATGAGGCTGTTATCGACAGCTGTAGTATGCAATACACCTATTGAATTTTGAAGGCTACTGAAGTATTGCCTGAAGAAAGACTTCAGCTTAAGATGCTGCATTGGTTTTTCATTTGCTGTAGAAATATAGATGTTTAATAAGCCGTAATAACTTCAGGAGCTATACTTAGAACTTATAAAGATATGGCTTGGCTTCAAAAATCACATGTAGATATGATAATAATTTCATTACTGGAGTGATTTAGAAGATTAAAATATCATTCTTTGGCAAAGATTTATGAGCATGGATCCCATAATTAATCTTTCTTTTTTTTTAAACTCCATTACTAAGAGCTGTTTGGAAGATAAGGATGAGTGTGTGTTTCAGCATAATGTAAAATGAACTAGATTATTTCAATCCAAATGAACTTTTTTCTAATCAGATGCTTAATTGTTTTTCATTAAGGATAATTTGCTGTAATCCACAATGCTATATACAGACTAGAAAACACTATCGCCAAAATTCGACACATACATGAATTTAAGTCTACTGAAATCAATGGTTTCAGCACAGTGAAACCTGTGGCCAAGAGATGCAGAGGAATGGTGGAAGGCAACAGCAGGGGAACCCCCAAGGGAAGAAGGATCAGAGCCAGGAGATTGGTAATGGAATGACAATGAGTGGTCAGAGGGAGAAGAGGGAGCTGACTGGGAGGAGGTGTTGGAAGCTGAAGAAGAAGCAGGATTTAGTGAGCAGGAAGAATCTGTGTCAGAGAGCAGTCCAGAATCAGAGCTAGAAGAGGAGGCAGAAGAGGAGGCAAGATGCAGCGCTGAGTCAGGTTGGTGAGGAAGCCAGTCTGTCTCCCACTCCTGCTGCAACCAGCTCCCCAACCCCCTGGTCTCCCAGAACCTGAAGAGGTATGAAGAGGGTGGAGCAAAGACAGGCAAGATGATGGAGCCTCAGATTGCTTGGAAAGGAACCTGGGGTGGAGGCAACTTAGGGAGTTGTGAGAAGGTGGGGACCTTCAGTTCCCACAACTGCCTCATAGGGACAAGTTCTACTGGGAAGAGGAGCTGTGCTGTCTAGGCCTGGCCTCCTGAGCTGTCCTTTGAATAATGCCATGCTTCCATTCATATTTACTTCAGATATTGCCTTCCAAGTTTTGAGTTAGTCCATTGTTTTCTGTCTAGTCTCCCCTTCCCTCTCTACCTTATCATGCAGTCAATTTTCTATGTGCAAAAGCATACTAGATATCTGATCAGCTGGAAAGCTGGATTAATGAGCTGTGTTAGGCATAGTAGTACAGTGTCCACCATAGTCTATTCACATTAGAAATGGCATCAATAGATTATAAACCAATAGATTTGATATTGCAGGGGCACTATGAGGAACCACGAATGAAACTATATGGAATTAGTTCGTTTCTTTACAGATGTCTTTAAGATTAAACAGAAAATACATTTTTTTATTTACCTTCCTCCAGTTACAAATGGATTTCTGAATGAACATATGCAAAAGTAATAGGAACAAGAAAGAGATCGTTTTGTCCAACCCTGCTTCAAAGATCATTCCATATTTAGGGTCTGAGAACCCATGTGCTCAATTCATGGCAAGATGAACATCAGGAGAACACTCGGGTCATCAAGAGTTTGGATTTGGATGTGATATCCCGCTTTATCACTACCCTTGGGAGTCTCAAAGCGGCTAACATTCTCCTTTCCCTTCCTCCCCCACAACAAACACTCTGTGAGGTGAGTGGGGCTGAGAGACTTCAGAGAAGTGTGACTGACCCAAGGTCACCCAGCAGCTGCATGTGGAGGAGCGGGGAATCAAACCCAGTTCACCAGATTACGAGTCCACCGTTCTTAACCACTATACCACACTGGCTCTCAACAGCAAGGAGTGTCTGGAAACACATCAGTGGACTATAATGAACATTGTACTGTATATCACTTCATGCACTTGTTGAGAACAGTCACCTTTTTCCTTCTCTTTCTCCACAAAATGTTGTGAAAGTAGGCTAGACACTTCTGCCAAGTGTACAAAGTTTTAATCAGAGCAACAGACTTAATGGAAAGGCTTGAAGGCACTCATTCAAATGTCATGGAATTATTGTTAGAACAAAGTGATCCTCCTTTCCCCCCATTAAGCATAACTACAAGGGGAGGTGACCGGTTCTATCTCTTTCTTTTTGACTTGGAAATCTTGAATAGCTCTCAAGCACACAGTCACTTTTTAAATAGCGCACTAAAAAACCATATTATTTTGCACCACGCTCTTCAAAAATCAGTTGCATTTCCCACTTAGCATCATGTCTTTGTGCACAGTGCTTGAAGAAAATTGGATTATTAACTATGGTAATCCAAAAGATTTTATTATTCCATTTTCCTCTGAAGAGCTCTTCTTTAAGGGACTCTAATTCCATCCTCCCACTAATTTCCTATTGTAATCAGTGATTTGTTGTGTCTCTACCACAATAGAAACAGACTGCGGGGATGTTTTTGACAGCCTTCCCCCTCCCCCCTTTTCACAGTTACATTCTTTACACAGTTTTTATTTAAGGGTGATTAATAGTGCAACCGACAAAAGTAAGCCCTACTAACCTCAATGGGGTTTCCCTCCTGGAAAGTGAGAGTAAGCAGGAACACGGTGGAGATGTATAGGACTATATTTAGTGTGCAGAAAGTGGACAGAGAGGTGTTTTTCTCCTCTGATACTAGAACTTGTGGCCGTCCAATGAAGCTGAATGTTGGAAGATTCCAGATGGACAAACGAAACATAACGTTGCATAGTTAAATTATGGGATTTGTTCCCACAAGGGAGCCTGTGGCACAATGGGTCAGTGTGTCTGGCTCAAAACCAGAAAGTTGGTGATTTGAGCCCACCCAGGGATGGCTGTGGGTAGGATTTCTACAATGTGGGGGTTGGGCTAGATGACCATCTACAAATTTATGATACAGTTTTTCTATGATTCTATGAAAAGCCAGTGATGGCCACCAGCTTGAATGACCATAAACAAATTAATGGAAGGTATGGCTATCAGTGGCTACAGTGAGAATGACAGTGTTCTGCTTCCACTGTCAGAGGACATATGCCTCTGAATGCCAGTTGTTGGGAATTGCAAGTGAGGAGAATGCTTTTATGCTCAGATCCTGCTTTCGGGCTTCCCATGGGCATCCAGTTGAGAATAGGTGGCTGGACTATGGGCCATTGGCTCTCCTTCTTCTTATGTTTTTCAAGTGGGCATAGAATTGTAATCTATCTAATCCTATAGCTATGCACTCCAGGCAGTCATTTCATTCTAGCAGCCTTTACACACTTCTACACTTTATTAGTCTGCTATGCTAAACCTGGGAGAAGAATGTTGTGTGTCACTGCTGGAGTTGTGTGAAGTAGGAGGAAAATAGGAGGGTGCCCGTCTCAGGTGAACTACTCAGCAACTGAAACAAATGGCATAAACAGTTTGTTTTCACTCTTAATGCACAGCCAGCATTACCTTAACAGTCTTTTTACTTTGGTGTGTTTTTTTAATGCATAGGTCAATTTGCAACATCAGCACTCACTGAACAAACAGCATGTGTGTAAGTGATTTTGATCAGATCCAGGCAAAGGTAAACCATATATAGAAATTATGCATCAAAGTTGGGCAATGGAATACAAATAAGTAGATATCTGTAAGTTGAAAATAATAATAATGAAGGTGTGGTAGGAACCAGAGACACTCCATGACTGGAGCACTTTGGTTAGGACCAGTCCTGGCCCATTGAGTTGGCCGTTATTCATTCATCTCGCCTTCCTTCCCTCCACACACACATATGAGGATCCCTTCTGCAAAGATGGGGAAAAAACTTCCATCTAACCCATCATTCTTTTCCTAACACTAGCTAGCTAGAGGCCTCTAGGAAGCCTGTTCCCAGGCATGGACACCTGCCTGCATCACCTGTTGTATGACCCCATCTAGTATTCAGAGGACTATCTTTGTCACCCAAGAAAGCATTTCTCTTAGTTAAATAGGCCCAAACTTAAGAGTTTGCTTGCCCCTGGACTGTGGTCTGTGATTAACATGCTGCAATGTGGAGTGTCCTTGCTTTGAGTTCCAGGCAGCCATGGCCTCTTCTAGGGCACTCTGTTCCATACCCCTCTCCCAGTTTCCACCCACTGCACCAGTCAGCAAATATTGTTGGGGATATTGGTCATTTGTTTTCAGAAAACTGACTTTGTGAGTTTCTGCACGTAAGATGAAGCTCTGGCTATGAAGCTGGATTGCGTACACAGGTGCAAAGATAAGACAGTGAAGTCATGGACATGCACAGTGTCTTATGTGTGTGTGACTAAGAGAGAGTTTTGGTTTTGATCTGCTGAGAGGATGCAAGCAGATCTGCTGCTGTGGGGATCCACAGCAGTCTGTAAATAGCAACCGTTAAGCTTAATGACAGGCAATAAAGTAATCTGCCTAGAACAATCATGTGTTGCTCATCAATCAAGACTCAGGGCTGATTTTCTCACGCTTCGCTGCGGACTGTATTTCAACTCTGCTAAAAGCCTGGTCGGAAGTGTGCCGGGCGAATCTATTTATAGCAGCTTTCACGGCATAAAAAGCAACGCATATGCCATGCCCACTGAGATACTCAGTCTTCACTAGTCTGTTTTTGTGGTTTCCTGTGCATGCCGTTTTCCTTTAAAGATTCCTTTTATATTTTTGCAAAAGTTGTGGGTTCTCCAAGCCAGCTGATTTTCTCACTCTTGCCAGTGTGGTCCCATTTTGGCTAACACTGAGAATCCATACTTGGAGAATGTGTTTAGTAAAAAGGTAAAGGTAAAGGGACCCCTGACTGTTAAGTCCAGTCGTGGACAACTCTGGGGTTGCAGCACTCATCTCGTTTTACTGGCTGAGGAAGCTGGCGTACAGCTTCCGGGTCATGTGGCCAGCATGACTAAGCCACTTCTGGCGAACCAGAGCAGTGCACGGAAACGCTGTTTACCTTCCCGCCGGAGCGGTACCTATTTATCTACTTGCACTTTGACGTGCTTTTGAACTGCTAGATTGGCAGGAGAAGGGACCGACCTTCTGATCAGCAAGCACTAGGTTCTGTGGTTTAGACCACAGCGTCGCCCATGTCCGTGTTTAGTATAAAGGATGATAAATGTGGTATTTCCATCTCACTCACATCACAGCAGACATGTTAGAGAAGTACCATTCAGCATTCAGTACAATCCCTCCCCCACACAGGAACACCTCACAGATGGTATTCAGCCCACCTGGGCTTTGGCGTGATCGCTGCTGAAGTGACCATTTAGAGCTGGATTATAGTTTTACATTTTCAGCTTTCCATTTTAAAGGCTATTTAGAGTGTTACATGTTAGGCTATAAAAACCTAACCTGAAAGGCAATGTTGCCTGCAATCATCTAACCTGGCAAAATAACAGGTTTTTCCTGTTCCCTAATAGGTAAAGCTACTTCTCCTGAATGATGAAAATGGTGATTGAAGACTTCTTGGTGCTCTTAAAACTCTGAGCTTTTCCTGCCAGCTGGAGATTTGACGTTGGCTTCCATCATTTTCTCTTGATAACATTACAGTAGTAGCCTAGTGGGGGCTGTGTGAATATCAGAACACTCATCTTTTAAAACTTCTGTATAATGCAAGATATAAAAATTAAGCCTGATGTTTACTGTTCAGTTCTTATACACATATTCACACTCTCACACAGCTAGATATTATTTCCCTTGGAAATGCTGGCTGTCTATCGCTAGTTACCAAATGCAATCAGATAGCTCTGCGTGGGCTGGCATACCAATTAAGGGCTATGTCTGGGTTCTCTGCTATTTCTTCCCTCAGAAACTCAATAGTTTATCTTCAGATAAACAGAATCTAATGATAAGAAGAAGAAAACCCTTCTCACACAGTAGAAGAAGAATCTCTTTCTTTAAAAATGTTTTTTATGGGATGTGCTGAAGGAGCAAAGAGTGAAATGGTCAAAAGAGCTAGGGAGAATGAAAAGAAGATTAATGGCAAGAAGGATCAAGGGGGGGAGATATTCAATTAGGATTTTGCTGCCGTGCTGTAGATTACTCAGTATTACTGTGTCTCTTACCATTCCCTAAATCTGTTAAGACTGTTGGCGTTCGTCTTTGTTATACATTAAAAGAGAATAATCAAGAGGTAACTCAAATAATGGGATAAATGTCCTGACGCTATCAGTATGAAGGAGAGTTGGCGGAGGAGAGAAAAACACCTTAATTTAAATGATTGGTCTGTGGAATCTGTTACAAGCATTAGTTTCCCAATAGAAGACCTTGCTTCATTTTTCCAAGTTTGTGCTTTCCTTCAAAAAGACTACTTTGCAGAAATGTGCACATTAGCCAAACTTGCACACAAAACACCTGTATATATTAGAAGAAAGTCACACTAAAATACTGATGAGACCTTTTCTATATAAAAAAAAATCACAAACTGATGTGGAAATGTGAAAACCGAACATAGGTTTGGAAACATGAGAATCCAGAATGGACAGATTCATCCATGGGTCAAGGAGGGCGTGTTGGTACTCTTTGAAGCTGACTGTCTTCTGTTACCCTCATAGGCCCAAACTGAAAGGTAAAAATGATGGTGAGTGAATCTTGATTAAAGGCAATGTTTAAAACTTTCACACTGTGAGGAGAATGCTACTCTGAGACCAGCCTTTGCAACCTGGGGTCCTCTAGATGTTTTGGTCAACAACTCCCATCAGGAGGAAGGCACCAGGCTGGCAAAGGCTGTCTTAAACACACCGCAAAAAAGATCTCAGTCTTGAATCAAAGCTGGTACATCAAAGCACCTGCACAATGATAAACCAAATCGTCTTTAGAAATTGACATCTAGTGGTTTACCTGTCTTTTCAGTCACATCAGAGACCCCTGCCTCCCAGCTTACACTTACCGGTATAGATATTTTAATTAAAATATTATTTGAGACATAGTGCTGTTCAAGAAGCCTATTAACAGTAATCTATGTTAGCCACTTCTCAGTGAGCCTGGTTAACAGCTTGATATTGAACAGCTATGTGGACTTTCAGATTTCTTTGATTAGAGGTTGGAGACTTGGTCTGAATGCTCCAGGATGCTGTCTTCATCTTTCTTACTCATAGTACCTTCGGGTCTCTTCAAAGTGTAATCAGTGTTCATTCACTGAATTCAAAAAAAAAGCTCTCTTCGCAGAATAAACGTAAGCACTAGCCCTTTTTGTGTCTTCCATTGTCAGTGCTTTTAACGAAAATTGTGTCGGAAAAAAAGCATCCCCCCCAATGTATACTTAGTCTTTTCTTACACAAACTTGTTTCCTATAAATTCTACCTAGCGTGCATTTGTTCCTCTGAAAACTAACATAATGCAAAATGTACTGTGACCTTTTCATTTATATAATAGGTATTCAAAAACTAAAAATATAATGGCATTGAATCCAGAGAGGTGACCACTATCATAATCCCACTCCCACACTGAGCAGCTGTGGAGGAAGAAGAAACCTGAGGTAATTCCTCCAAGAGTCTTACATTTTGCAGAGCCTTGGAAAATTCAGCAAAATTACAGCTCTGATTTCAAAACATTTCTCATGATACCAATATTCTATTCCTCTGTCCACATACACTTGTTAGTAAGGCTGGAAATGGGACATAACTGGAATATAAAGCAAGAATTTGTGGGTGTGAGGGTGTGGGTGACTTTAAGAACAGTTCCTCTTATGTAGCTACATTTTCTTCAAATTTGGATACTCATTTCAGAAAGGAAGTTATCTGTCTGGTAAAGATGGAGGCTTTGCACTGTTTTCCCAGTGTTGCCCCAGCCAAAAGCATGAAGTAAGATAATGCTGTGCAACAGAATGGAGCTGGTTCACACATTTAGGGACCTCTTGTTAACCATGCAATAATCAAGAATGAAGAAATCAAGTGATTCAAATGTAGGTGAGAATTAGACATGTATTAATTGTGCATATCCCTGTGACGGTGTGAGCTCCCGTTGCTCGGTCCCTGCTCCTGCCAACCTAGCAGTTCGAAAGCACGTCAAAGTGCAAGTAGATAAATAGGTACTGCTCCGGCGGGAAGGTAAACAGCGTTTCCGTGCGCTGCTCTGGTTCGCCAGAAGTGGCTTAGTCATGCTGGCCACATGACCCGGGAGCTGTACGCTGGCTCCCTCAGCCAATAAAGCGAGATAAGTGCCGCAACCCCAGAGTCGGTCACGACCGGACCTAATGGTCAGGGGTCCCTTTACCTTTACCTAGGGAAGAATACCTTTTATATCGGTATGCATTAGAAATAAATTTATGTTCCTTTCCTATTTCATGGTTTCAGTTGTCTCTATACTAATGCCCATACCATGCAAAACAAGCAAGACAAGTTTGAGCTCTTAATACAGGATGACAAATATTACCCAGCAGCTATTACTGAAACCTGGGCACTCATGGCTGGAATGTAGAAATTGAAGGGTATAACACATTGAAAAGGAATAGACGAAACAGGAAAAGAGGAGGAGCAGCATTATATGTAAAGGAAGTGTACTGTCAGGAATCAGGGAATCTGATCCCCCCCCCCCACGGTAGGCTACCAATGTCTTTTACCATTGTCTTTTATTCAGTTTTCACAGAGAGAGGCTTAGAAATGCAGCCTCTTAGAGTAATGGTGTTGCTCCAAGTAATCTCCACCCCCTTTCTCTCCTCAATTGCCAACCGCACCACCCACCTTATGGTGGCCGCTTAGGGCCATTTGTCTCTGATCCCTTTGCTCTCCTACTTTCAATGCTTGGGAGAAGGGGGCCCTGGAATGCTTTCTAGTGGTAACGTGTCAGCCAGCTGCTCCGGCTCTGCCTCCCCCTCCCCCATTATTTCCCAACTTTGCCCCTCATCTACTTCTGAGCTGTGACTTCCCACAAACCACTGTTGCAAATCTATACTGTCATCCTCTTCTCTGGAAGGTTCAGGCTGGGGAGGCGGCCTCCGTCATTCCTCCTCTGGCCAGTCCCTGTCATGTACGCTTGTGAACCCTGATCTGGAGCATGGAAGGAAGATTGAGAGCACATGGGTGAAAAATGTAGGAGAGGGAACATTTAAGTACCATGAAATTATAAGGTTTGATTGAACCTCAAACTTTTGGAACTTTTGGAATGTCCTTGGTTTTGAGAGAATGGCCATTTTGTGAGAATTCTAGCAGCCTGCTTAGATACAAAGAGAGCTCATATGCTCAAAGAAAAAAGGACTTAAGTAAGATGTTACAGATTGAAACTTCTATAGCCACCCACTCACTTACAGGGCCACAATCAGTTTCAGTCAAAAGAAATCCCATTCCAAAAGCATGTACTGCAAAAGGTTATAATGATGAATAATACACAAAAGATAAAACCCAAAAGATCAAGGAAGAGTTGAGTGTAAGAAAACTGTGGGTCAAACAAAGTTTAATATAGATTTCTCAGTAGAGGGAGTTGGGTGACTCACCAGAATGGCAAAGTCTGGCTTTCTTACATTCATGTTTCGTGCTAACTTACGAAAGATAACTTTTACAAATTGGATATAAACCATTTATTCTACTTCTATATATCTCCATTTCTAACATACATTTTCCAACGTGAAGTTGTGAAGCATGTCTGCATAAGTCTGCAAACTGAATCAAGTATGAAAAGAAATGTTTTGCTTTAAATGAATTACTCTGTGCTTCACCAAACCTCTGTCCTGGCCCATTTATTGCGGTTCGAGGACCCGATCTCCGCATAGTGAAATGAAAACACAAGGACACGTGATATAAGATTAATGAGCAAGAAAAGGCCACAACTTTATTGATTACAGCAAGTGGAAAGGTATTGGCTTAGGCATTGGATTACGTCAGCTGACTCCACCCCCTCAGAGAGGGGTGAGTCTAAAACAAGAGGGGGTTATTCACCAGTAGGTGGAGCCTGTTGATGCTAATCCAACTATAAGCTCTCCCCTGATGTCACCGAGGGTCGTGCCATGGCCTCCCGCCACGTAGGCATCGGACAGAATACACGACTGCCAGATTCCTTTAACGGAATACCCCAAAATTGAAGGCATAGGCGATGGCCACACCTAGCCCTTCGACACACCACAACACATTATTCCAATGTCTAACCTACCCACCAATACCACGAAAGATGTGACGATTACTACGAGGTAGGCGAAAAAAACCAAAAAGCCAAATGCCAAATGGAAAAATTCCTACCAGGCCCCCCGGACAACCAGGGCGACCAACCTAAGG
Organism: Podarcis bocagei; assembly: GCF_964188305.1. Taxonomy (NCBI): domain Eukaryota; kingdom Metazoa; phylum Chordata; class Lepidosauria; order Squamata; family Lacertidae; genus Podarcis; species Podarcis bocagei. The sequence goes on along the minus strand of NC_138135.1, from coordinate 38,257,796 downwards.
TCCATAGCAAGGCCAAAAGAAAACTGAGACCCTGAGCTCTAAGGGAGTGGAGGGTGGGTGTCTCGCGACGGGACGATCAAGAGTGAGGCCGGGAAGATGGCGCCGCAGCAATTTAGGCTGCTAAACACACACCCTCGCAGGCACCTGGTTGGGTGCCTGCCCGTGGGTGTGGGCGCCAGCCAGGTGAGTGGGAGGCAGGGGGCTAACTCCCCCTGCTTGAGGCGTAGTCCGGATCCCGACTGCAACCACTCCCCTCTCTTGCAGGAGGAGAGTCTTTACCCTATTTTTATTGAGATTTACCTCTAAGCGTTTTTAGCTGTACATTCTGCATATGAACTGTGTGAACCTGGTATATCACTAGAACTAAAATCAGGCAAAAGTTGTTTATGTTTCCAGAATGTTGACAGCAGTATGGCACTGACATGATTGCCTGTGGTGTTAACTCTCTGGTAAGCAGGATTTGTAGTCTTTCAAACAACAGGGAATGTATGGTTCAAAAGAAATGTATGTGCAACATAGAAACCAAGTCTTTGTTATACCACCGCTGAGATTCTTGTAACCACTTTTTCATCTAGACATTTCAGTGACTACCCTACTTTATGCATTTTGCACATAACTTGACTGGAGAACTGCATTGCAGAATTCAGAGAACTGAGAATTTAAAATAATGGCTGGGTTTTGGGTTGCATATTTTTTGAAAGGTATGTTTTTTGTGAGATTATCTTTAAATATGAACTGAAATAATTTCCCCCCTAATCCCTGGCCACTGATGCCAATATATCTCACATGGCCCACCTCTGCCCCTATATGTCATGTTTATAATTCATTCTAAAAGTATATTTTAGTTCCTGATGTCACTCATGCCTTGTGTGTATGTTTCAAGTCATGAGTTTGTTTGGTGTGATCAAGAAGGACAATTTACACATAAACAACTGTTCTGCAGCTTCTACTAACCCTCCAACATAGTTACTTTTACACTTTACTGAGTTCGTCCTTTTCCCACTGATCCAAAAAGGTACTGGCAGAGAAAAGTTGGGATATAAATTTGAGGTTTAGTGAAAATCGTAGTAAAAGCTAAGTATCCATTCAATCTCTCTAGGGTCAGAAGAGACAAATCAATGGGAAAATATGACACTAAACCCTCATAGAAATGAGGTGAAGAGGGCAACAGTGAAACCAATTTCAAAATCGAATTGCTGCAGCACCAAGACACACAGATAACCTGTTAATATTTCAGTAAGAGAAAAGCAGGCAGGCAGGGCCACCTTTATTCCATGGATTTATTTATGTCACCTTGTAAACAAAGAAATGTATATCAGTGGCTGGGCAATATTTCTTTATTTGACTGAACGTATTGAATACTAAAAAGACACTCAGTTGAGAGGCAATGACAAAAAGAGGGTTGCAAATGCGGCAATGATATAAGGACCAGGAAAGATGAGATATTAGCCGGGCGGTGGTGGTTGTGCAAATGGTGGTTTTAAAAGTCCTCCCAGCTGGTATTTCTAAGTTTAGAAATTCCATTGATCAGTCAGTGTTAATATCAGTCAGTGTTATTGTATAATGACACCCTGTGAGTGTGAGATGTAGTCACAGTAGTATTTAGGAAGGATGAGTTTCTGACAACAGATCTAAAAAGCGTACTGGATGCAGCGGCGTAGCGTGGGTTGTCAGCACCCGGGGCAAGGCAAGTAATTTGCGCCCCCTAACCGGGGGCAAGGCAAGTAATTTGCGCCCCCTAACCCTACAAATCTATGCCTATGAATGATGGTCCCCCCCTCTCTCTCTTTCTCATATTCCAATTGATTCCCATTTCCACCGATCGATCCCCGAAGCTCTCACCCAGCAAAATTCGTGCGTAATTATGCTTCGCCATCCCTAATCCTGCCGCTTCCACTGGGAAATCATGACGGTGCGTTTCTCCTCTCCAAACTTTCCCCGGCCCTTTGCCGGCCGGTGCAGCACTTTTGGCTACGAGCTCCCCTCCTTCTCTGCCCGCTTCCGACCCCACCTCCCGTCCAGCCTCCCTACCTCCTGAAAAAAGGCGCCGGCGCCGAGCAGGACACCCCCGCGGCCATCGGAGAGAGGCGGGGCCGAGGGAGGCAAGCCAATGGGCGAGGCGGGGGTAGGTGGCCACGGGGGCGGGCGCTGCAGCAGTCCTCGGGTGGGCAAGGTAGGAGCAGGCAGAGGCTGGCCGGCCGCTCCGACAATAGGGGCGGGCCGAGGGCACGACGGGGCTGGGCCCTCTGGACTCGCGCCCCCCCAGATGTTGCGCCCAGTGCGGCCGGCACCCCTGGCACCCCCCACGCTACGCCACTGACTGGATGTTGTTCTTTTAAATATTGCAGCCCATTATTGCCGCCAGCTTCCATGTAAAAGGCAAGGATGCACGGGGACTTTCCTGCATGTGTACCTCAGCCACAGTTCTTAATTTTTTATGAGACTGCCATCCATCCTCATAGTGCTCAGACCCACTTAAACATTATGTTTCCTCCCTTTCATTTCCCCCAAACAATGGCCAATTCGTTTTATGGTCTTGGCTTCTTTCTGGAGAGAGAGAGAGAGAGAGAGAGAGAGAGAGAGAGAGAGAGAGAGAGAGAGAAGTACCGGTACTAGAGACTTTGAATGCCTTTCTGCAATAATTCCTAATCTGAACAGGAAATCACATAGAGGGAACGTACAAGCTCAGGGTTGTTCAAATAGTTTGAATTCCGTGTTGATACATTTCTCTTTTGGGAGATTATGGTGAAAATGTGGGGAAGGAATTGTCCAGACTCTCTACTTGTGAGAGCAACTTCTACTGTATGGTTCGATGCTGCTCTCTGCATACTGTTGCTAATGAAGAACTCAACGCTTCTGGTTGCTAATTTGTAAGTCCTTGTTCCTTTCCCTTCCCTCTCTGAGGATCACAGGAGCAGTTGTCTGAATGTTTCCCCAAGATTCCCAAAGGTGGGGTTTGAAAGGTGCAACCTGGGGCAGATGTTCTGCTGGGGAAGAGAGCAAGGAAGAGGGAGTGGGGAACTTAACGCTTCCCTTGTATGACATATTTTGTTATTGAAATCCTTTACCCCATCCCCACTGCTTTTTTGGCCCTGGGTCAAAATATAAAAGTCTTTATTGTACTCTGGTGTAGTAAAGAGATCATTAACACATCGTGGAGTTTTGAGGGAATATTTAAGACCTTTTGCAGAGGCCACAGGAGGCACCGGTGAGCACTATGTGGGCAACCCCTGTCTTACTGGCATTGTCAGCCATGGAAAGGACCATTTCCTCATTTGCCTCATTTCCTCACATTGTCCCTGCATGCAGGTCAAATTGTATCTCTTCCCTTCTGTTGTGTAGCACAAAGAAGCATTTTCTTTATCAACCGGTTTCATTCTCTTTTCTCATCTGTTACTGAGCTTCTGTTTCTTTGCACCTCATCACCTGAAACACTGTTGCTCACAAAGAACAGCTCATCCATTTTTCATGGCTTCCAACGCTAATATAATTTTATTGAACAAAAATGCACAGTTGTCTGTCTTACCTCGCAACCTCACTTGTTCCTTTCAAGTTTTCATTTCTGGCCTATGAAGGCTGCCTTATCTTAAAGTGGCAGGCACACTTCATATAGTACACTAAACCCTGTCTGACTTGTAGCGCGCACACACACACACACACACACACACACACACACACACTCTTCTGGGGTTTTTTTACGCTAATATGTTATGCAAAATGCAATCTTAGTGGTAGGAAACAAAAAGGTGTTCCACTTCCTTTTCTCTCATCTTTCCAGGAACATTTTAAGTGTGTAGTACATCCGCTACAGACCCTGGTCAGTCTATGAACTATTTTTAACAAATATACAGCAATAACTTCCTTACACCAAGTCAGAACATTGGTCCATTGTGTTCACTGTCTGCCACTGGCTCTCCAGGGTTCCAGGCAGAAGGCTCTCCCATTCCTACCCAGAGATGTAGGAACGGAACCTGGAACCTTTTGCATGCAGTGCAAGTGCAAGTGTTCAACCACTTTGCTATGGCCCTTCCAGCCTCCACATTCACCAGGTCCTTAGCCTTGTGAAAACCCATACGGCTGGCATACACTTTAATAAGTGCATGAACAAAATGGGTAGGTGGTGGGTTCATGTTTCTCATTCCCTCTGAGTTTCCATGCCTGGAAATGTTATGGTTGTTGGGCTTATGTTTATTGTGTTTCTATTAAACACACAGAGTATCCATCAGCAAACAAGGTGGCAATTATAACAAGGGAGTGATGGATAATTCTCTAGAAGAGAAAGTGGTGAGTAAATTCCTTTTTCTCCTTGAAATGCTAACAAAGAAATATCACATGGAAGCCAAATTACTGGAGGTTGAGTGCCTAGTTTTAGTCAGACTACCAGGGTTTAAATTCTAGTTTTCCATTTCAAGCGAATGTAGAGTGGGGTTTAAGTCACTCTTGGCAATGTTACTCTGAGGCCCTTGAAAGTAGTATGTTAACCGAATAGGTTATATTCAACAATGTGAAATGCTTATTCTGAAATAGGCATGTCACCATCATAACACGGGAAGAAATAATTATGAAGAGAAACCATTAAAAACCTACTCCCCCTATTCACTTATAATTACCTAGCCTTGCAATTCGAAAATCTTTCCCTCTGAATTTCTTCTTTTCTTCTGTTTTTGAATATTTATTTTCAGCTTTTGGCGCCTTGATTCGGTTTTCACAAAAAAGCTTGCTGGTATCTGTCTACCAGGCCTTTCTTTAGGTTATAGAATACTGTTAAAAAATCCTTTCTTCTTGCTTCCTTTCTCTCTTGCCTGACACCTCTTCCCTCTGCTCTTTCTATTCCTTCCTTTCCTTCTGTTCATTAGCACACATTAATAAGGTTCTCTGAAATGAATAAAAGCAGGAGGAGGGAGCAGAACTTTGGAGAAGAAGCAATTAAACATTGCTGTAGGTTTCCAGTGCATTTCACAGCCAGTAGTTGCTTATTGACCCAGATTTCCTTGGCATGTTATGTTCAGGAAAATTAAATTTTTTTATCTTGGAAGCATGGTCCAGTTCATTTATTTTGTTAGGTATTTTTTTAAAAAACACACACTCTCTCACACACCATGTTAGTTTTCTAGTGACTCCCTCAGACCTAATTTCCACCTTCATGGACTGTGTGTAGGTTATGGCTACTCCAAGGATGGTTTGTGGAATAATCTTCAGGTATCTGACTAGGGCTGCCATATTTTGAAGAGCAAAAAAGAGGACACATTTGCCAGCTTCTACTTTTAACTATGGAGGGACGTGGGTGGCGCTGTGGGTTAAACCACAGAGCCTAGGACTTGCCGATCAGAAGGTTGGCAGTTCTAATCCCCGCAACAGGGTGAACTCTCGTTGCTCGATCCCGGCTCCTGCCAACCTAGCAGTTCGAAAGCACATCAAAGTGCAAGTAGATAAATAGGTACCGCTCCAGCGGGAAGGTAAACGCCATTTCCGTGTGCTGCTCTGGATCGCCAGAAGTGGCTTAGTCATGCTGGCCACATGCTGGCCTGCTCCCTCGGCCAATAAAGCGAGATGAGCGCCGCAACCCCAGAGTCGGCCACGACTGGGCCTAATCGTCAGGGGTCCCTTTACCTTTACCTTTACTTTTAACTATGGATCTCTATGATGACTCTCATTTTACATACCCATGAAAAAGAGGACATGTCCTGGAAATAGAAGACAACTGCAGAAACAATCCCATACCAGCTGTGCTTGAAGCAGCAGTGGCAGTGAGTGGCTTTTGTAGCCACTCTAAGGATGGAGAGGCCCTGGCAAGTGGCTTCAATATGCAGATGCACCATGTGCTGACACTGGAGAGGGAGTGGGGCTGGTGTGTGGGCTATTTATGCTTGCCCCACCTCTCTCCTGGACTCTTCATTCACTGGGCTACCCACCCTGCTGGTCGTTCAGGAAGTGGTGGGTTGCCTTTATTGTAGATATTAATATTGCGCAGCTTGAGGCAACCGGATGTGTAAAAACTGTCTCCTTTTGGCTTGAAACATTGTCCAGACCCATTAGATAGTTCAAAACTTCACTTGCAGAAATAAATGATACATCCAAACAGTTGTTCAATATCTTGTGCAAGTCCAGCACAGGCTCAACATCTTAAAAATAACTTTAAACAGGATTGGGATCAAAACTCTGTATCTCCCCCATTCCGGCCTCCATTACAATCCTTACATCCACAGAGCCTGGGAACAAAGACACAGCCCCCACCCTTCCAAGACAGCTGATTCTGGTCTTATCCACAGATAATTGGGGATATCCAAACTATTCCAGAGTTCAGAGTCCTCATCCGAACCCCGCAAAAGCTCATTGAGGCGCCTGTGCCATAAGAACTCTTACTGATAACAACCACACCACAATTTGTTAGAGTGCAGCATATTACAAATCTAAAAGATTACACGTAAATGCTTTTCTGCCTCTGCTTTGTGCGCTCATAGTCATTAAGGAGATTAGCAGCTTGTTTACATACTGTTGGGTATGTTGCGCCTTTTTCTTTGGATTCCCACTTTGTAGGACAATCTTTGATTATAATGATCTGACATGCTTTTTTTATTTTTAAACAAACCGTTTATGGACGATGCCAAATGTGTGAGGCTATAATTTTAGCAGATTTACAGGTTGCCATGTTTGTGATACAGGCCAAGTGAGAAGCATTCAGCTCAGCAGAGCTTTCAGTCTACATGACACAACCTATAATTCAGCCCAAGTACTGCCAGAAACCTTTTATTATACATGTTATAACAAAATTCTCTGATTTGTGCTGGCAGGAAGTCTCTACAAACTGTAATGAAACTTCCACTAAGCTTCCATTTGATAGAGAAGACCAAAATAACTTTTGTAGTCCTGTGTATGTGTGTGGATAAGCTCAGTGAAACCATATCCTAGTCCTCAAAGTGAAGTCAAATAAATAAATAAACATCTGGTTATATATCAACCTTCCCCAGCCTGGTGCCCTCCAAATGTTTTGGAATAAAACTCAGGAGCCCCAGTGAGACCATGCTGGCCAGGCTGATGGGATTTGTAGTTTGTTTGTTTGTTTATTTGCTTGTTGTTGTTTTGTTAAAAAGGAAGATATCAGGAAGATCTATAGACACTGTTTCCCCCACTTCTACCTATACAATTCAAATGTTTAATCTTCTCTTTTTTGCATAATAGTAGGATAATGGAGGGTTACCAGACATCCCCAGTTTCCGGGGACAGTCCCTGGATTTGCAAATCTGTCCCCAGACAAATATTTGTCATATGGGAGTATAAATATTTTTTTTTAAGAACTTACATTTGTGTCACACATCCTCTTAGCAGACAGTAATTACCAGATCAAAATGCATCTGAATTTTATTTAAAATAATTGGTCACCCTATCCCACTTAAATAACCACTTACCAGGTGCTCTTGTACAGAAAGTTGGATCCACCCAGAGTATTCTGCATCTCACTGGGCCTTTCTAAGTCTCCTTTATTTGAATAGCCACCCAAGGAAGAAATGGTGTTTCTCATTTTCTAGCTTCTGATAGAGCATGCACCTGAAATGGTATGGAATGGTAAAAACGTTCAAGAGCCTCTAAATTGTTCAATTAATGAGTACACAAATCACAATACGTAGATGATTCCACAAATGCCACAAGATGCTTAGCCATGAGGCCAACATGACGTCTGAAAGACGTGACCAGATGTGCATTAGAATATTTATAAGCCCCTAGTTCACCATGCAATTTCCACCAATAGATTTGAAACCACTGCAAAGGTTAGCTAATTTGAATATTAATTCCTTTTTTATTTTAAAATCCATTGTTTCCCAACATGTCACATGCCCTTGTCTTCATCCAGGATTAACTGCATGACAAGTTTGAACTTTTAAGAGCAAGCCACTTTTGGAATTATGAAAGAGCACAAAAAGGTCACCCTGCTTATTACAAAACAGATACAAGAGATGTGTGCAATGTCTCTAGCTCTGTAACATAAAAATGGCCCACGCCACCACTTTCAACTTTCCAAAAAATAACGAAGTTAAATGGGAGAACCTAGATTGGAAGGGAGAAATTAATTTATGTTCTGAGAAAGTCTTAATGGCGTGGAACCCAGGCAGGTTTAGGATAGTGTGACTGGTGTGGCCACAATGGGCACCCCAATTCAGGGGGCACTACCACAGTGCTGCAGAATAGAGTGCAAGAGGCAGAGGTGCCAAATTTTAGTGCCGCACAGGGAGCTGCTGAAATTTGAGAGCCCAAACTCCGCCACTGCATGGAAATCAAACTAGGGATGCACACTTCACACTTCCCTGGGAGAAAGCCCCACTAAACCTAGTGGGTCTTGCTTCCAAGAATGGATGTACAAGGTTGCACTTCTATGCATCTCCTTCAGCCATACTTGGGCAATGTTACCAAATAAGGGCTTTAGCACCTTTTCCCATTTCTTTTTTTTTCCTTTATAAGAATTCCAAGGCTTCTACATTACTTCTCAGTTTGCTTGAGGCTTGGAGATTTTTTTTTATCCAGAACTGCAAGGCATACTGCTAGCTGGTGCTGTGGCTGAAAGTGAAGGATATTCCAGGAAGTCTTCCCTGTCTCGTGTTATGTAAATCCCTCTCCCAATGTGGGCAATGTATTATTTTGCTTAGATGTCGAAAATGGAAGAATTCTAGCTCAAAACCATATTGACTACTGAGAATTTGGTCAGTTGGGGAGGGCGTTTCCTTTGGTAGCCCTGCAGACATAGGAAATTGCTTCTTCCTGAGGACTCAGCTAGATTGGTAAAGAAAAAGTGTTTTATATGTTTTGTATGTGCGATATAACCCTGTGACAACAGATAGTGCTGTGTAGTCTGTCTTTCCCTACTGGATTCCCCTGTATGAGTTAGCAATGTGTTTAACTGAATTGCTTCTTTGACATGTCTAGATGCAGCCAGCATCTGCTGGTCCATCTAGCACAGAATTGTCTACACCAGGCATGTCCAAAGTCTGGCCCAGGGGCCACTTGCAGACCCTGGGCTGGTTTCAAAAGCAATCTCTTGCGGCCCCAGAGCTCCTGCCCACCAAAGCCATTTCCTTTTTGCAGGCTCGTCACAAATTCTCCCCTCCTCTCTCCATTAGGGAGTCCCTGGCTGTGTCACTCCTTGGGCTGACCAATCTGGTCAGCCAGGGGGGCATGGCTAAATAAATGAATAAATACTACAGTACACATTTGGGACGTTGATGCTGCAGCGATGGCGGTAGCAGAGGGGTGGTTGCCACCTTGACCCAGTGCCGGATTTCTGTATAGGCTAAGTAGGCTGAAGCCTATGGCCTCCAAATCTAGGGGGCCTCGCCAGCCCGTCCGCTCCCCAGCAGGCAGTCTCCCCTCTCCCAAAATTGTAAACCCAAGACTTCATGCAAGAGCAGGGCAGCTCAGGCCCAGCAACTATGAGATTCAGGGCTAGGTAGTGGTGCCCAATTTGAAGCAGTGGGGTACAACTTGATTTTTTTTTTTGTAGTGCCCCAGTTCACAACCAAAGTCTGCAAAATCTTATAGATATAAATAAAATCCATCTAGATTGGCCTGATTGACCTCAGCCTTTGCACTGTTGACTGAACAACCCCTGCAGTGCAGATAATGGAGAAAGCTCATAAATTGTATCCCTTCTGGCATCCTGGCCAACTCGATTATGCTGGTGTAAACCCTGGTGCACCAGAAGCCCAGAATAGCAGCAAATAAAATCCGCTCATACGTCAGCGACTGATAAGACTTGTCAACCAGTTCTTCCAAAGTCTTCCTAAATTATAAAGCTCCAAAATACAGGCCAAAAGAGAGCAAGTCTGGGAAGAGCAAGGCATACAATGGGCACCACCAGTGAAAAGGGCCTGCTCTGTGCAGCTCCTGCCCTGTCATTTGATAAGGTGCCCAATTGTCCTCCTTCTTAACATGGAATGCTCTCTATTGGAGTCTCCAGGTCCAGTACAAAGACCATAAGAAGGGAGAGCAGGGACCTTGAAGTTCTCAACAGCTGTTAATCAAGCAAGCAAGCACACACACAGGTCACCTTTGTCACAGTCAGGGCACCTATGTCCTGGCCAGGCCTGCACCCATCTCGTTTTCTACAATCTTGTTTGTCCTTAGTAACCAAAATTATATTATCAATATATACAAGCAAAAAAGTTGTTTTCCTTCATTTGTAGGAAATCATGCAAAACAATGTGGCACTAATAAAGTTCCAGGATCGCTACAGAAAGAAAACTAAAAATGCTTCTGCAGTTCATCAAAACTATCCAGCAATATCAAGTTATAGGAAAACTGGTGCTATTAACAGTAATCCTTCTTGTTGGTTAATTGGTTTGGCAACTTCCATGCACATGACATGTGATGCTAATTATTTCCCCCAAGAGTTAAATGATAACTAATTAGAAGCAGCTACAGTTGCAAATGGCAAAATATCTGTGAAAGGAAGAGGAGCAGGTTTGATTAAGTGTTGCAGGTAGAAATACTGTTTGTAATGAAGTAAGAGCAGTAGTTTACTTGCTTGAATTAACAAAAAAGAATGTTTTGAGAATTTAAATTCTAGATTGAAATTGATTACTTAGTTAAGAAGGGGATTGTAACAAAAACACTGGGGCCTAATTTGAATAGTAGAGCGCCTCGTATCTGGTGGGCAGACCAAAGCACTTGTCAGGAGAGCTATGAGATTCAGGTGAGGGTCAGATGCCTTGTCAATCTCAGCAGGTATATAACAGGAAGACCTGGCCTGGCCAGCCCTCTCCTTACTTGCATGCAAGAGGGAGGGGGTGGGGATCCCTCAGCTGCAGTCCAGAAGATCTCAGTTTCACCCTTCGCATTAGTGCAGACATGTTCACTTCATCAAATTATGCCACAGCTCTCATGCTATCTGTTGCTGTCACTGCTGCTGCATGTTGTAGTCATCTGGGGCAACAGGTTGACAAAGGCTGCTGTAGAGTCTCAGGAGTTGAAGCAGCCCAGGAAAGGAGATGCCAATAATAATGGAGAGCTTGTTTCTTTGAGTTTGACCACAGTCACTGCTCTCTTATGTCTCCTCAAAACCTAAGTGTAAATGTAAGTTAAACAAACAACTTCAATCCAAAAAAAGCTCAACAACTTTGGCAGGTTTACTCCATCAAATCTGGCCCTCTTTGAAAAAACTTTGGAAACCACTGGTCTACAATGGTCTATACTGAGTGGAACCTGCTCTCCGAGATTTTGGCTTACCTGGAAATGTCAGGAATTGAACTTCAGACCTTATGCATGCAAAGCAGATGCCCTAATACTATAGCACAGACTAAGAGGAAGTACAAATGTTTATACATTTTACCACAATGTAAGTTTTGATGCCATGAAACACTCTCCAAAAACATCTTTCCCTAAGATGCTTTCTTATTTAGGTTCGTGTCCTGCACTAATTCCCTGTCACTTCCTTTCTCCGTACTTTATGGTTTTAGGCACCAAGCAAGACATTTTATTCACTTAGGCTCTTGGACCTTAATGCTCTGTTCATTTTTTTCCTGAGGGACAAGTTGAATTGTGTCTGCTCTTTTATACATTTTGTCCATGAACATTTTAGGTTGTTTTTTCTCTTGTTTTTACTCTTGCTTTTAATGTTTGCTTCTGTAAATTGTTTGGAATTCCCCTTTATGATAAAAATGGCTAAATAACAATAATAATCTTTTATTAAAAAATTGTTTATGGAACAAGGTATGTTGTTGACAGTCTGTTTTGGAAAGACAGGCTTATTTTGCCATTTTTTTGTAATCTCATAGTATTTCTCATTAAAGTTGTTTGCTTTGAGAGCAGCCAAGAGGTATAGTATTGAAGGATACTCTGCACCATTATTTCCTGCTCTCTTTAACATTTTCCATTGAAAATAAGCAGTTTTAGCCATTGCAGTGCACTTAGTCTCTATCTGTTATCCGTTTTGTCGAATTCTTCAGTAAAATTGTGCATTCTTTGTTGGGAATAGCACAGTAATACTAAAAGAGACGGCAAGATTGCAAATGTTTTGTTTGCTAAGCAAAGCAGACAGTGGTGTTTTGCGCTGAGATTTCCCCTGAACAATGTCTGGGTTTTGTTTTACCCTTATGAATGCATTCCTGTGTATGGGACGTTTTGTGTATAACACCCCCTGCTTGTTGGCACACATCACAGTCTGGTGCTGTTGGGAGGCTTCTTAAAGCAGAGACAGGGATATCCATCCGAGTTGCCTTAGATTATATCTTGCAGTCCCCAGACACTGCCTGCAAAGTTGCTTCTGCTGAGTCAAGAGACTTCTTCTCGAAAAAATTCCAGTGTTGTCACTGTGATTAAGTTCACTTGGTAATAATTTGGGTAACATTTCAGCTATTCTTCTTTAAACAAAGGTTGTTTGAGAAATGTAAGGAATGCTAACACTGATCAGAAATGCAAATGTGGCATTTGTTCAGCTTCATTGGAAAGCTGCCCCCCCCCTCCCCGGTACTAGGCAACACCAACAGAACTGCCAATTGCAATGCAACCTGGGTTCCAAAAAACCCATCCTTTGTTTCAGTTCATGTGGCATTTACTCTCTTTTTCAAGTGGCTTTGCTTTGGCAACCGGCACTGAAATGCCAACACTGGGCAGACTTTGTTTTAGGTAAAATTTACTATCCCCCCCCCCTCTATTTGACTGTTAAGGAATGCTGTGCTCCTTTTCTCCATTGTGACTAGATTTGAAAATAAATAAATAAAATCCCCATGTAGGTTTATCAACACAAGAGTTATCACTCACTAGATATTATTCTGCAGAGGGTTAAGCTAAGCAATAATATTTAGACATCATATTTCTGTTTTTTATACTATCATTTAGCAGATGAATGAAATGACTCTCTTAATAAATGGCACATTTAGAAGCAGAAAGTGATTATCATAGATTTTAAGAGTGCACAAAATGTTTGCAGTCACAGAATGATATGAGAGATTCCATTAAATAAGTCTCGTGTCCATAAAATATCTTGGGTTGAGAATGGAATCAGATTGTTTGGGTGGCATGAAATAATGCGCCAAACCACACTTCTCAAATAATTATTTAATGATATTCCTTTTCTTTTCATTATTATGCATGAAGTAGGAAAATAATGAATAAAAGAAAAGCCTGTAATATTTATATTATTAATATACCACTGCAGAGGCATCCTAGACATGTCAATTCAGAAGCAATGGAACTTAATCCAAGTAAGAGAGTATAGGATAGTAGCCTTAATGTGCATGCATATGAGAAAAAAAATGAAATGAGATTGAGAATGGGTTAATTAGTAGCAGCTATAGCATATTCATGGGACGTGGGTGGCGCTGTGGTCTAAACCACTGAGGCCTAGCCAGGCCAGGTCTTCCTGTTATATACCTGCTGGGATTGACAAGGCATCTGACCCTCTCCTGAATCTCATAGCTCTCCTGACAAGTACTTTGGTCTGCCCACCAGATACCAGGCACTTTACTATTCAAATAAGGTCCCAGTGTTTTTGTTACAATCCCCTTCTTAATTAAGTAAGGCCCTAGCCCCTTGACAGGGTTTGGACAAAAGCAAGGCGAGCCCCTGGATTCCTTTAATGGAATTCCCTAGCAGCAGCAATGGAGGGGCAGGCACAGCCAACCACTTCCCCTCCACAAAATATTGAACCAATGCCTAACTGACAACCTTACGAAGTTGTGACGATGTACTACACGGTAGGCAAAAACCAAGTGGCAGCAGCCAAATGGCAAAATTCCTACCGGGCCCCTGCTCCTCAAAACAAATAACCCCTAAACAGGCATAGCAAGGTCAGAAGAACAGCCCTAAATATAGGGGGGGGGGGCAGGTGATCCAATGCATGTTGCGATAAAGAGAAAGCTCCCTGGGACGTGCAGCAGCTTAAATAGTCCCTCGGTTGCCAATCACAATCCCCAAACAGCCAAAATCTTTTTTTATATAATATTTTATTAGGTTTTATCAATAAAGAGATTCAAAAGAATACAAAAACAGAAAAATACAAAGTTACAAAATACAAAAATGCAAACATTAAACACAAAAAAGACAGGAAAAAAGGGGGGAAGCACATAAAAAAGAAAAGAAAACTCCCTCTTTTTAAATTTCTCTTTAGTTAACTTATTTTCCTGACTTCCTCACGCCTCCCTTTTCTTAAAATTTAGTTCAGCAAATTCATATCCAGTTTAACTTTTCTATTATCAATCCCATCTTACATTTTACCTTGGTGCTAGAACCCCATCAATTCATTTCAACGTCATCAGCATTCAAAAATTTTACAATGTTTCTGTAAATAAATTTTAAATTTCTTCCAATCTTCCTCCACGAGCTCTTCTCCCTGATCTCGGATTCTGTACATCATTTTCATAATATTCTCTCTTAGGGCATTACATGCCGTGAATTTAATCCCGGTGTCCACAACTTCTCCCAGTCAGCAAACATAATATTGTATCCTACATCCTGTGCCCATTTTATCATTGCAGATTTTACCGTTTCTTCCTCAGTATTCCATTTCAACAGCAGATTGTAAATCTTAGCATTGGGTTCTAACAATTCTGTTTCTAACTTTGATTTTTCCACCTGGAAACCAATTTTTTTATCCAAGTTATAAACCTCTCTTATTTGAAAATAATGTAACCAGTCTTGCACCTTCTCTTTAAGTTTGTCATAACTCTGCAATTTCAGTTTGTCACCTTCCTGTTCTAAGATTTCCCAATATTTTGGCCATTTGGCTTCCATGTTGAGTTTTTTCAAAGCTTTCGCTTCCCTAGGTGATAGCCACCTTGGGGTTTTACTCTCCAGAAAATCTTTGTACCTTATTCAGACATTGAACAATGCTTTCCTGACAATATGGTTTTTAAATGCCCTATGTGCTTTAACCTTGCCATACCACAGATATGCATGCCACCCAAATATGTTGTCAAACCCTTCGAGATCCAAAACATCTGTATTCTCAAGAAGTAGCCATTCCTTCAGCCAGCAAAAGGCTGCTGCCTCATAATAAAGTTTAAGGTCTGGCAGGGCAACCCCCCCTCTGTCTTTACCAAACAGCCAAATTCAACCCCAGCAACTGAGGCGCAACCAATGGGGTGTTGTGGCTATCCAAACGGTCCTGCCCCAACAACAAGGACGCAGTTTTAAGTGATCTCACCGCAACAAGTGCACTCCATGATGGAGGACATGATTAAGAAAACATGTCAGCCTCTCAGGACACTCTGTAACTGACTTTAAGGTGAACATCCTTGAACAAAGGAGCTTCAAAGGGGCACTTCAGGGTGAAACCTCTAAATTACAATTCTATCATCTGTGTCTTGAATTGAGATGAATCGTGTGTTGTTTTAAATCTCAGCCCATGTGTTAATTAGTTTACCAATGCCAGGTTGCTTGTGTTATCGCCAACACTGCCTTAATTAGATTGTTTGACCTCTCTCCCCTCCATATATACAGTATGTATGCTTGCCAGTTTAGAATGAATTCATTTGATGAAGAAACCTGTTGTCCATGAAAGCTTACACCCAAATAAACACATTGGTCTTTAAAGCACTACAAGGCTCTGTTGCTTTCCTTTTATGCAGGATTCTTCATCCTTATATGCTGTTCTTACGGAAGTGTGTGTAATCACTGAGTCACTGTTTGTATGCAATGGGCAAATATTAATTGAGTTGATGTGAATCATTAAGACACACACTAAATATGTAAATCTAGGCAGCCATTTACAACATCATTAAGTGGGTGGGGGAGGAAAACACTAGGATTCTTGCAGCACCTGCTATATGCAGGGCTGCATTTTCAGGTGTGAAGAGTTTTGCATATCTATTTACTAAAAATGTAAGCACTTAGTTACCGTATTTTTCGCACCATAGGACGCACTTTTTCCCTCCTAAAAAGCAAGGGAAAATGTGTGTGCGTCCTATGGAGCGAATGCAGGGGGGAGGCAGGCGGGAAAAGCCCTCAAGAGCCGCACACAAGCTTCGTGCGCTCCTGCGGGCTTTTCTCTAGGAGGGAGAAGGGAGTGACTGGCTGCAGCAGTCCCTTCTCCCTCCTGGGGGAAAAGCCCCCAAGAGCGGCACCCTCTTTAAAGGCTGCGCGGCTCCTGCGGGCTTTTCTCCGAGGTGGGGGAATTCCCCCACCTCCCAGAAAAGCCAGGAGAAGTCGCACAGCCCCTTTAAAGAGCGCACGGCTTCTGCGGGAGGTGGGGGAAGCTGCAGCAGATTCCCTCCTCCCGGGCTCCCTTTGAAGCGGCAATGTGGGAGGGGAGCAGCTTACACTCGTGTAAGCAGCTCTTCTCCCACTTTCCTGCTTCAAAGCAACCACGGAGGAGGGAAGGAAGGGGACCATGGATCCTCTTCGCTGCTGGAGGCTTCAGCGGATTCCCTCCTCCGTGATTGCTTTGAAGCGGCAATGTGGGAGGGGAGCAGCTTACACTCGTGTAAGCAGCTCCTCTCCCACTTTCCTTCTTCAAAGCAACCACGGAGGAGGGAAAGAGGGGACCCATGGATCCTCTTCGCTGCTCGAGGCTGCAGCAGATTCCCTCCTCCCGGGCTCCCTTTGAAGCAGCAAAGTGGGAGGGGAGCAGCTTACACTCGTGTAAGCAGCTCCTCTCCCACTTTCGGATTCCTCCTCCGTAATTGCTTTGAAGCAGGAAAGTGGGAGGGGGGCAGTTTACACTCGTGTAAGCAGCTCCTCTCCCACTTTCCTGCTTCAAAACAACCACGGAGGAAGGAAAGAGGGGACCCATGGATCCTCTTCGCTGCTCGAGGCTGCAGCAGATTCCCTCCTCCCGGGCTCCCTTTGAAGCAGCAAAGTGGGAGGGGAGCAGCTTACACTCGTGTAAGCAGCTCCTCTCCCACTTTCCTCCTTCAAGGCAACCACGGAGGAGGGAAGGAAGGGGACCATGGATCCTCCCCTGCTGGAGGCTTCAGCGGATTCCCTCCTCCGTGATTGCTTTGAAGCAGCAAAGTGGGAGGGGAGCAGCTTACACTCCTGTAAGCAGCTCCTCTCCCACTTTCCTCCTTCAAAGCAACCACGGAGGAGGGAAGGAAGGGGACCATGGATCCTCCCCTGCTGGAGGCTTCAGCGGATTCCCTCCTCCGTGATTGCTTTGAAGCAGCAAAGTGGGAGGGGAGCAGCTTACACTCGTGTAAGCAGCTCCTCTCCCACTTTCCTCCTTCAAAGCAACCACGGAGGAGGGAAGGAAGGGGACCATGGATCCTCCCCTGCTGGAGGCTTCAGCGGATTCCCTCCTCCGTGATTGCTTTGAAGCAGCAAAGTGGGAGGGGAGCAGCTTACACTCGTGTAAGCAGCTCCTCTCCCACTTTCCTCCTTCAAAGCAACCACGGAGGAGGGAAGGAAGGGGACCATGGATCCTCCCCTGCTGGAGGCTTCAGCGGATTCCCTCCTCCGTGATTGCTTTGAAGCAGCAAAGTGGGAGGGGAGCAGCTTACACTCGTGTAAGCAGCTCCTCTCCCACTTTCCTGCTTCAAAGCAACTACGGAGGAGAGAAGGAAGGGGACCATGGATCCACCGCTGCTCACGGCTGCAGCGGATTCCTCCTCCTTGATTGCTGGGAGTTTCTCTGGGCAGGAATTCCCTCAGCTTAAGTGGGGTGGGGGAAGTGTGGCAGGTAGGGGGGTACAAATTGGGAGTGGGCATTGTGTGAAGTGGCTGTGGATCTCCTGCCGCAGAACTGTAGGACTGTATAGAGTTGGGAGGGCCACCCAAGGGTCATCTAGCCCAGCCCCCTCACAATGTAGGAATCACAGCTAAAGAACGCCAGGCAGATGGTCCCCCAACCGCTGCTTAAAAGCCTCCAGTGGTGGAGACCCCAAACACCTTCCGAGGTCATAGAATTGCAGGGTTGGAAGGGAACCCCAGGAGTCATCTAGTCCAGCCCCGGTGGACAGCGGGCGCAATCCATCCCATTGCGCAAGACTAAAGATGCTGTGCAAGGCTAAAGAAGAAGCCAAGGCAGTGAGCGGGATGGATCGCGCTTGCTGCCTTGTCTTCTTTAGCTGCACTGGAGAGGTTTAGCTCCTGGCTGGAGAGGTTGCGCGGCCATGGATCCCGTGCGCTGTCTTGGCTTCTTTGCTCTTTGGGGCTGGGGGGGGTAACCCGGGCTTCCCCCGCAGCCCCGAGAAGCTCTGGGAGAAGTGGACAGGCTGCATGCAGCCTGTCCGTTGCTCTTTGGGGCTGGGGGGGGATAATATTTTTTTCCTTGATTTCCGCCTCTAAAAACTAGGTGCGTCCTGTGGTCCGGTGCGTCCAATAGAGCGAAAAATACGGTAATTATGACTTAGGCACCTGCTTTTTTCTTATTACAAACAAAACTGTTTTCTTTTTTAAGATATATGTATTTTATTTCTAGCTATAATGGTTAATCTTCCTCTCCACCGCCCGCCCCTCCCCAACATAGTTTTATCCTGGAAAGTAAATAGGAAGTGTAAGAAAATATATAGAAGAGTAACTGTATATGTGGCCTAAATTTGGAAGCCCTACAGGAGTGCCTGTCCTCCAAGTTAGGATGGAAACAATATTTCCAACAGTAGAAGGAGAAAAATGAGCTTCTGTCCTTGAGTTTATTTATTCAATTTCCTGGACTGTAATTGATGGGGCCTCTCAGTCTTTTTCCGTTCTTCATACTTGACCAGTTCTTCTTTACTCTGCATCTCTTATTGTTTTTAATCTTTTTCTCTGTTTCCCTCCACTCTGTAGACCTATTTATAATCCTCCTTGTCTACCAGTTCTTGAAAACTGTTGTCTGGTAAGTCTACAATGCAGTCAATGCCAGAAATTAGGATCAGGAATTTCCATGGTTAAGTTTCCTCTTGAAACTGAAACGCTCTACTGAGTGCAGTTCCTCTGGGTTTCACAACATCACCCATATCAGTAACAGAAGTTCCTGACCTCACAGCATGTCAATCTGGTGGGGGCTGCTTATAATAATAATGATAGCCATGATGATCAATGATAGCCATGATGTCAAGAGGAGAATGAGAAGTAGTCTTTTAGAATGAGTGTGTGTAACTTTCCTACCAAGTGGGCTTCAAGATTGTAATCTTGCCTAAGAGAGATGCATGGTGCAAATCCCTGCATTTGGAGTACACAAACTTTGTCTTACTAATTCTAATGTGTCATACATTATATCTGGGCTGGCAGCAAGCATCTGTTTGGAGGAGACATGTTACCTGAGGCGACTTATTGGTTAGTGAGCCTTTCCTGATCATGTTCCTGGTTTGTAAATGATGGTCAATACTTGCCTCTTATTAATTTCTGCCACTCAAAAGTCTGATCTTTCATTCTGTTCACAAGAAGGAATAAATGTCATGGAAAGGCTGTTCCCACAATGCAGTGGTTGACTGATATGAACCAGGTCAAGCATTTTCCAGTTACAGTGCTGCCATCACATATCTGAGCACCTCTCTAATATGGGGTGAAATTCATAGGAGCTGTGGGTTCTTTCATACATGCAAACACACAAACCACACAATAGTGTGAGCCACCACACACACACACACACACACACACACACACACACACAACTATTGTTATATAGTGTTGTGAATTTGGCCATCTGGGTCCCAAGAGGATCCAAATTCTCCTTTAGTGACTGGGGATGTTGTATGTGGTAGCCAAATCCATCCCCCAGGGAGTTACAATTCTCATAGCCAGAGGTTTGGGATCAGGGCCCTCCATTCTGCAGTGGAGAAATCAGATTTTGCAGATTGAATTTGTAAGAGAGATACTAGAGTTTATTGGGAGCTAGCATTTTAAAAATCTCAAATAACTGAGAAGCATAATATTTTTTTCTTGTAGCATTCAAAAATGTTCCATGCATTGCTAAAATGATATCTTGCTTAACCCAGGAGATTAAATAAACTAATTTGTAAACTGTAAGTATATCACACAATTAAACAGTTGGATTATTCACCCATCAGTCATTGTCAAAATATATTGAATCAAAATGATAAACTTATCTCTCTCTCTCTCCTTACTTCAATGCACTTTTTTCTGAACTGATAACAAATGTTCTGAAAACTTAAGAACTGACTTAACTTTGTGCATTCATGTGTTTTTTCTTTCATTAACAAAGTGGAATTGTGCTGAGTTAGTACTTGAAATTGTGAAACAGAAGTGTTGTTGCTGAAAGCAGCAAGGTTATTCACCTTGGCATAAAATTAGTGGCACTAGAATACAATAGATTAAATAAACTAGCCATATTTAAGTGAGGGCCAGAGCCAAGTCACATAACTTGTGCCGCACTGCAGTCCAGATGAAGTGCTTGTATAACAGATATCTATCCCAGCCAGCTCACAGCACATCACACACTCTTCAGAAGTTTTATGGTGGGACCTTGAGGATAAGTTAAGTGCATGTACACTGCAAAGCAAGTCCCACTAATTTCAGTGGGTAATATTTTCTTGCAAGTGGATGCAGAAAGTATCTTTGATGTCAGGTGAGCCGCAGTCTGACTACTCTTCATCCTCAGCAGGAGGCTCTTGAGGAGATGGCAGCACTATTAAAATATTCAATTTTGCCTACTAAAACTCAATAAATACCATCTATGACAGTATAGCGTGTTTATTAAGGCTAGGGTTTTGCAAATCTTGAAATACCTATCCTCATATTCCCAATCGTGTGATATCCAGACGGTGCCCCACAAATGGAACGGTGGTTATATTCATGAAAATATAGCAAGGAAGATTTGTGGTAACTGAAGCAGGAGTGTGGGAAGGCATAACCTGTGCTAGCAGGCAGAAAATCTACCTCCTGCTACTAAGGGCTAACCCCCTCACTCTCAAGTAACTCTCCCACCCAAACTGCCATGGAGGGGACGTAAAACCATCTTCCCATAAAGGGATCCCTGATAGGTGCCAACCTGTTGCTCAGAGTTCAGCAGGTTTGTGTGTTCACACATACAGAACAAACCATTTGGTGTCTTGTGCATAAACTGGGAATCTTGCCATTTGCCAGGCCTGGGGGATTCTCTCCTCCCCCGGAAGCATCAAGGAGCAAGGAAGAAGCAAGAAAGTTCGTATTTATATTTTTATTCCGTTATAATGGTGCTCGAAAAAGAAGCCAGTCCATAACTCCATAGTGACATTGCTCACTCTGAGCTCCTCCCCTTCTTTCCCCAGTAACAGCCTTGTGGCCCTACGGGTGGCCTCAGGAGTCAAACGTCTTTGAGCCCTTTGCTCTTGAATTCTCAGTGAGCAGTGCGTTCGTGGGGATGGTGGCTCTCCTATGCTTTCCAAGGACGTCTCTGCTGGCAATTCTCCCCCTCCCCCTCCTTCTCCTAACATCTCATAACTTGGGAGCTCTGAGTTCTGCTGCAATTCAATCCTGTCTCCTCCTTCTCTTGAAACTACTGGGGAAGGACGGGGCAAACCCCCCCCCCCACTCCCTCTCCTCCTTCAAGGGAAGCAAAGGAGAAGGAGAGTGCGCTTCCCAGCCTTCCCCCCCCCTTCAGTCCAGTCCCTGACACCATTGTCATGATAAATGCTGCACTTTAGTCAATGTAGGGCTGCCCCAATACAGTGGTACCTCTGGTTGCAAACAGGATCCGTTCTGGAGCCCCGTTCGCAACATGAGCAGAACGCAACCCGCGTCTGCAGGTCACGATTTGCTGCTTCTGCTCATGCACGTGATGTCGTTTTGCACGTCTGCGCATGTGTGAGCAGCGAAACCCGGAAGTAACCCTTTCTAGTACTTCCAGGTTGCCACAGGACGCAACCTGGAAATGCTCAACCTGAAGCAAAGGTAACATGAGGTATGACTGTATCTTTTTCTTCATGAGGCAAAGAACATAACGGCTCCCCTTCCACATAACGGAAGCTGGTTGCACTAGAATCTGACTGGCCATAGATAGAACAGCGTCCCCCAGCACACATGAAGATAGCACACTCTGGACAGGCTGCTTGGTACACACAGCTCTGCCTTCTAACAGAGAGGAATAAGCAGCTCGGTAGAATCAGCCTGCAAGGGCTGCTTCAGCTGTCCTCCAGCCATACTCTGGCATCTGTTGCCTGAGGAAGCTGCCTCACTCTGCTAAATAGCAAGGCTGGCCCTGGGAACACATGATGTCTAATGCAACGGTTTGCTCATTTTATGGCAACAATATGCTCAGTTTCACCATGCCACATCGAAAATTTAATTTGGAGCATGCCTTACAGCTCAATCTTGAATATGTCCACTCAGAAGCAAGTTCTGTTGAGTTAAAGTGTGTATAGAATTGCAGCCTTAGTGCAATGCAATAAAACTCAATGGAAATGTGAATTTTAGAACTCAAAACAAAGAGATGGGCTAGCAGTAGCACTGACTGCCAGGACAATGGACCTGATAGAGACAGGTGGATCCATCAGCAACCACACTGGATTGATTTCTGAGTCCAGTGGATAAGAGGAAAAACAAGAATGGGAACAAATATTACAGCCGAAAGCTACAAACTCCAGTGTAGTGTGACAGCTTAAGAGAATGTGCCTTGTGATAAAAAGGATGTCTCTTTAACAGAGTTCCGTGGAAAGTCACTAAAACATAATCCCAATTCTTTTTGGACACATCCAAAGAATAGCAAACAAATCAGTTACTTGCAACTGGTAGACTGCAGAAGATGCTTAACAATCTCTGGTTGTTGTTAGCCATCAGAAATGGCAGCCAATTTCCCAACACAATTAACATGCAAATCAGAAATTATGCAAAAAAAGAGGGAAACAGCTTGAGAGCTTTATTCTGTTTCTTACTATGCTGTTAAAACTCAACTGCCTCAACCTCTCCCACTCAGCAAACACTTTTATCTCCAGCACTCCATGGCAGCGGAGCCAGATGTGCACTGAGCTGACGGCACAGACAATGGAGAACGTGCAGCAGCAATTTCCAGGCAGATAATGGCAGCGACGGTATTGCCATCCCATACTGCCACAAAGGTTGAATACCTTTAATTGTTGCATGCAGTCAAAAGAATAATTCAACAGGTGCAGCTTTCCACGCCACGCCACTTTCATGCTGAAAATACCTCACATGTTGTATTGCTGCCTGTCAGACGGCTAGTAAATGAACAGAGCCACCATTGTGATAACAAGCCATGCCCCAATGAACAAATCCTGGCCTCTTCCATCAAGAGGAAATGAATTAATGCTGGCTTAAAACAGGGATGGCAAAGCTTTCAAGCTGTCTTATGCACCATTATGTTAACAGTGTGTGTGTGTGTGTGTGTGTGTGTGTGTGTGTGTGTACGTACCCTTTATTAATGCAAATAGAAGGATGGGACACAGAACATAAAACAAAAACAAACTACCGAATCATAAACAACAACACATGCTCAAAGCTGTGTAAAAGATGTCACGCCTGCCAAAATTCCCTCAGCCACACAATTATTAAAAGGAAGCACAGAATAGAATAGAATAGAATAGAATAGAATAGAATAGAATAGAATAGAAGTAGCCAATGTTGTCCCTCCAAATGTTGTTGGATTGCAACTCCAGGAGCCCTGCTGGCTGTGGCTGGTTATCCAACATGCCTTTTTTAGAGAAGTCTGCCTGGCTCAGAAGCTATACTTTCATTTGCCTTTCATTTGCCCAGGCTTTCAAGCACATCATCCAGCTGGTCTTAACTGCTGATTTTTCTTAATTTATTCTGTTTTTTACTGTTTTTATTGCCATCATCTGGCCAGGTACTGGGCTGCAGAGAGCAAAACCCGCCAAGAACTGATCCCAGACACTCTGTAATTTTCCTCTTCACAGTTTGCGAAAGGATTGCATCTTTTAGGTTGTTGATGTCCGTTTCATTTTACTCTGTGCTTTAAAAATATATATCTACCTTATTCTATATTATTTTATACTTTTGTATAATGTGTTTTATATGATTCCTGTTTTGTTTTCTTGGTGCTGGTTATTAACCGTAGCAATAAATATTTGCTTTGTTGCTGTTTTGCTGTTTGAAATAGGTTGCCTGTCAGGGGCTCAGGGACAGAGGCACAGGGGAGAGAGAAGATGGAGAGCGAAGGGGAAGGATCTGAGGGCAGCATAGGGGAGTATGACAGTGACCCGAGAGATTCCATGAGCTTCTCCAGCGAATCAGAAGATTCCCAGAAGGAGGCGCCGATGGTCAGGGCAAGGGGGGCCAGCGGGGACTCCCAAAGCAGCAGCTGGAGATCGGGGCCAGCTTCCCCACCAGAGCGTAGTGGGGGGGAGGAGTCCCAAGTGTCAGGACCAGCGGCTCCTCCAGCAGGGAGAGAAGATGAGTCGAGACTGACCACGCCTCTATCGGAGAGTGGGGGAACGGAGGGGAGGTCAAGTCCAGCTAGCCTTCCTGAAGGGGGAAGCAGTGACAGGAGCAGTGTAACGGTCAGGAGGAAGGTTACCGGCTGGGCGCGCGCGCCAAGTTCCAATGTACAGGCGCGCGGGACAGCAGAAAGCCCGGATCGGGAACCAGGTCCTAAAGCCCGCCGGAAGCAGGGAGAAGACTCAGGGGAATCGGCGTCAGAAGAGTCTAGGAAGGGCGAGACCCCAGCTGACAGGCGGACCCAGAGGAGGAAAGAGCAGAGGAAGAGGTGGAGCAAGGCTAGGGTCTTAAACTGGTGTCTGGGGGGAGGAGACTCAGACGGAGCTTCAGCGGTCTAGAGTTTCAGACGTAGAGCTGCACGCTGCTGATGTGAAAGACAAACTGAACTTCAACAAAGACTTTTGTATATAACAACGAACTGGCGTTGGTCCTTTGTGAGCTGGGACCTTGGGCAGCTCTGACATTGCCTTATTTTGTGAATTGTATTTTTTGTTTCCAAACCACCCAGTGAGGTCTTCAAATTAATAGATGGTATTTTGTGTTTGTTTTTAAATAATCAATCAATCAAATTCGTCTTCTCCTATCTGACCCCCAAGAAATGTGGTGGGCTCCTATCTCATGTACAAATTGCACACCATGGGGAAAAGGTGATGGAAGGGAAGTAGGAAGAAGGAAACCCCAAGTAAATAAATGAAAGGGAGCGAAACTTTTCCTCTGTGCCAGATAAATTATCTTCTAACCAAGCTTTAATTCAGATTTTCACAATTAATTAACCATCAACCTAATCATTATACACATAAGGCATTTAAATTGATCTATGGAGAATGATGGGGGAAGAATAATGCTTTGAAGATCCATTTCAAATTAGTTATTAGATTAATGAATATTCCACAAGGGCATTTGTGTGATGACCTCTGCTGATGACTTAAGGAAAGGCATGTCTGTTTAGATAATGAGGAGACAAAGGGAGGGTGACTTATCACAGGGAAAATGCTGTAGAGAATTACAAGGATTAATCCACACACAATGTATTCCTTTTCTTCAAGCCTGTTTAAGATAGCATAGACTTGTAAGATCGATAAATAAAGACTGGCATTTTAAATGATTTTGCTAATGATAAAACGTCGCCATTGGTTGGGCATGCCAGTTAGCTCTCTGTGAGTAGGCAAGCCACGTAGGCAGTTGGTAAAATCTTTTCAGAATGAAGTTGATTGTGGTGCTTGTTTGTTTATTCCCCAGTCCTTAAACCTTCACCGCCATCTGGCATTTGGACTTCTGAAGCATGAAAACAAAAACATTTAATTCTGTGCAATCAATATTTAGATTACTCATATCACAGTAATCCCCCCCTTTGGATTCCATTTCCCCTTTATGTTAACACTATAGAAAACCATGTTTCAACGCTAAGCTACTTTTAAATTTTAGTCACTCTAGGTACTTCATTTATCTCCTGCTCTTCTGTTAATATCAAATAACAACAACCAACACAGCCACAACCTGGCATCTAAAAAGCCACCTGCTCCCATATAAAATGGTTTGATTGGTATGATCATCTTTAATTAGCCAGGTCTTTGTAGGACTGGAAGACCTAATGTATTCTTATAGTGCTTCTGTTCCCACTGGAGCTGTAGCAGATTGCCCAGGAGATGGCAAATATCTGGAGAGAAACCCTGGCGGATGCTTTCTCATATGAGCCATTCATTCACTTGGTGATAACCTTCCTTCAGATCAATCTTGGTTCTTGTGATAGTTACTGTCTGCAAGGTGTGACAAGGTTATTTCACAATGCACATAAGGAAAGCTTTAAATAGTATGTGGCCGTTGTCACCATTATCCATGCTCATTTGATCTTCTGACTTCATTGGTTTTATAAATATTCATTTCAGTGTTTTTCATGCAGTATTCCAAGGACCCTGCTAGCTCATCGCTGCTAATACATCCCAATCTCTTTATGCTCATGACAACCCTGTTAGGTAAGTCAGCCAGGCAGAGCAAAAACCATGTGCTGTACCCAACAAAGTCATCCCATTCCTGTAAGGACTTCTTGCTGCATAATGGGATTTCCTCTCTCTACTCTAGGGCTTTCCACAACCCTCTGGAGCAGACTGGGGAGGCACATGAGGTGAGGAGAGGAAAAGGAGTGTGTAGGCTGAAGAAGTCCTTGTGCTAACTGGATGACTTTACTGAAGACAGCCCAATGTTGATTGATTGATTGATTGATTGATTGACTCATTACATTTATATCCCATCTTTTTCTCCAAGGAGCTCAAGATGGCAAACATGGTTCTCCCCACTCCTCATTTAATCACCACAACAATCCTGTGAGATATGTTAGGCTGAAATCAGTGACTGGCCCAAGGTTGTTCAGTGAGGTTCATGGCTGAGTGGGGATTTGAACCCTGATCTGCCAGGTCCTAGTCTGACACTCTAACCCTTATACAAGACTGCCTCAATTGGTTTGAGTGTGTATAGTCTAGTGTTTCTTTAAAAGTGAATGACATTCTGCTCCATTTGGTTTATTTTTAGATGTTTAATTCAGAATGTCCAGCTTGGTTTTCTACCAAAAAAACAAACACACTTTACTAAAGGTGGCAGTTGTAGGCATGCTGCTTTGAAGATTTGGAGAGGTGGAGTATAAGCCCAGGATGGGGAATCTATGGTCCTCTGACATTGTTGGAGTCCAACTCCCACAATCCCTGACCTGAAACTGATGGAAACTCAGAGCCCAACATCTGGAGGGCCAAAGGTCACCCTTCCCTGGTATAAATGTTTTAAGGACTTCCAGTGAACTCCTTGGTTGAACTGGAAGTAAGCTGTAGTGCCCACCTTCAAAGCCAACACTCTGTCCATTGTACCATACCATGACAACCTTTTCAGGCATCACCTTGGCATGACATCTACTGATCCATGGAATGTTAACACAATATCAAAGAAGGAAGGAGCCAAAGAATGAATGAAGACTTCTCTCCCCAACTGTTTGCCGGGCTTGTATATTTAACATTAGCAGTATTGCCATTCCCATGCTTTCACAGTTCATTGATCTAGGTTTCAAAGACAGATTTTAAAAGACTGTATTATGCATTATGTATTATCTGGCTCTGGGTTATACCTGTATCATGTTGAGTGGTATATTTAGAATAGCAACATATTGCATACTGATAAAATCTCAACATCCCGCCAGGTTGTATTACTGAGCAGCAGCCCTAATAAAACAGGCTAGTTACTCAGTATTTCTTATCAGGAAACTGTATATTCTGCATTTGACTGAAGCAAATTTAATAAATAATACCTTTTTATTATTTGCCTTGTTTGAGACCAATATCTTAATTTGTATCACTACAAGGTCTCAAGCAGGGCAAATCCATCGGAATTTCCTAAGGTTTTGTAGCCGTATAGACCCATTGTTTGAGACTGGAATCAGGCCAATGTGTTTGATGATTTCCCTTGCAGTAGTGATACGTTTGTTCCAACTGACAGAACATTGAAATAAAAGAACAATTTTCTCTAAGGTATTTTATACCTTTGCAGTTACTGATTGTCTTTGTACTTACTGCTGAATGATGAGCCCGCACATACTAAGAGTGATAGCCAATCTTAGTCAAACTAAGGCTGATTGAAATCAGTGGCTAACATTGTATGGCTAACCCTGCTGATCATTCAAACTATATATGTATGTGTCATTGACTGAGGCAGCAATCTTGTTCACTTTTTCAAAGTAAGCAAGATAAAAGACAATGGGATTTACTTATGAGGAACCATGCATATTCTCCTTTTAT
Organism: Podarcis bocagei; assembly: GCF_964188305.1. NCBI lineage: Eukaryota > Metazoa > Chordata > Lepidosauria > Squamata > Lacertidae > Podarcis > Podarcis bocagei. Next base: position 38,229,765 of record NC_138135.1, on the reverse strand, counting down.
CCATATATTTTATTGCACCCTTCCACTGCCAATGTACCACCCAGAGCAGCTTACAAATATATTGAAAACACAAAATATATTTATTTTTAGACAAAGTCAGAAAAATACATACTGTACACATTTTAGACTCAGCTATAGGAAACATCACAGTTAAAAATTACCTTTACAAAGGCCCTGCCGCTTGTCCCTACTCTACATGGGACACAGATAAGGGCTTCACCTTCTGATCTGCAGGAACAGGCAGGATGATATGTGACTAAACATTCCCCTACGTATCCTGGATCCAAAACATTTAGGACCTTAAAGGTAAACATCAACTTTTTGGGTGCTCAGAAGCAAATTGGCAGCTAGTGCAGAACAGGTATAACCTGATCCTATGAGCACGCACCCATTAATATGTTAGTTCCTGTGTTGGACCAACTGCATATACTTTAAAGGTAGCCCCATGTCAAATGAAGTACAGTAATCCAATCTTGCTACAACCAAGGCATTGTTGCCATAGTCAGGTACGACTTCCTCAGGAATGGGCACAGCTAGCATGCCATCCTAAACTGAGCAGAGGCACTGCTGCCACCTGGCCATCTAGATGTAAAGCTGTATCTAGGAGGACACCCGAATTGTGAACCAGATTTTGCAAGGGGAGTAAAATCTCTCCCAAAACAGGCTGAGTCCCTGTTCCAGAGTTTGACCTTCTCCTAAACAGGAACATATATTTCTTGACTGGATTGAGCTTCAATTTGTTAGTCTACATTACCGCTTCTGTGTTCAGAATCCCCAATGGCAAATGATTGCACTGATAAGTATTTTGGTTGATACAGGTGGCAAAGTGGGATTCTCAAAATTAGAACACCATTGTTAGCAGTTTGCACAATTCACAGATTGAATAATGTGATCGATCCATGGGCGCAAATGACAATACATTGACATGCTGCAGTCAGCTGTGCCCAGATGTTTGTTTAAAAAGCTGACGGCAGAAAAATAGAAAAGTTTCAGTAATTGTACTATAATAAATTATTCCATCCTAATTCTCATTTTGTAATCATTAAAGTCTAATGAGAACCTATCAAGAGAATCAAAAAGGACAGTATATCATGGATGCTAGAAAATGTGATTTCAATAACACCCTTGAGTATGTAAGTGTTAGGCAAGAAAAATGCCACTTTTTGATTTATTGGGGAGCTTTGCTTTGCTAAGTGCCTAATATTGCATTTATTATAACGTATGTCCTGTCACGCATTATTGATTAAATTAAAAGTTCATCATAAATTAAATATAATATTTTAAGAAACAAATTGAACAATTAGTTTGTTTCTATTTATTGTCAATAACAGCTGGTGCAAAATGGCATGGCTCTCAAGCGCACAAACAAAAACATCAGGCCAATTCTATCTTTTTATTCATTACTCACATCATGCCACACATAAGAAGAGGCGACCAAGGGGGAATTTCATCGTGCAAACAGCATCATTGCATTTGGGAACGGAGCAGAAGATTTCTAGACCCAGCGACATTATTTTATTGTAGAAGGTAGTAGATTGTCAATGAAATGTATAAAGGCAAGTCCCAGTCAGTATTAATGAATGGCTCCTTAAAAAATTGCCAACTGGGAGCCAAAAGAAGGTAAAATAAGCATGTTAACTCTAAGGCTGCATTCCTATAATCTCCCAGGGGGCACAGGGTTGCATCCAATGCTATTCCTACTCAGAGTAGACCCAATGAAATGACTAGTCTAACATCCATCCATTAATTTCAACAGGTCTGCTCTGCCTATAACTTAGTTGGATACAACCGATAGAATACTATGGACCTCCTTCTCCAAGGATGTCCTGATTTCTTATGCCTCCTTCATGAAGCTGTGGCAAGATCTGCAGGTGGTGCCTCTCCAGTACTGGAACAGCGGTGTTGGTGAGAACGTGGAGAAGGGCTGTCCTGCAATCATGTTAGAAGAGATTGTGGATCCGCATGAGCCAAAGCCCTTTGATTCCCCCAACACACACACACACACACACACACACACAGAGAGAGAGAGAGAGAGAGAGAGAGAGAGAGAGAGAGAGAGAGAATTAAGCTAGCCCTAGAGCTGGTGTATTTATTTCCCTCCCATTGGAATTATTCGGAAAGGCTCAGAACTCCTATTAGAATGAACAAGTTCCGTTTCAAATACTGAAATACTAAATAAGATGGATAACAATGTGTAACAGAAAAATAAGTATGAAATTAGGTTAAAGGCGTGTGAAAGAAAGTAATAGAAGTGGAAAGAAATGGCAATTGAGTAGATTGGAAGTCAAACACAAAGGTGGGGTGAGGGGTGGTAGATGGTGATGGGAAAATGAATTATTCGTGGGATTGAGTGTAGGTATGTTTGAACACTTAAGGATTGTATGAAATGTATGTTTGTATATTTGTAATATATGTGTATTAAAAATTCTTTTTAATTAATAAAAAAGGAATTATTCGGAAAGGCTCATACTTCAGTGGTACAGCACCACCTTTGTGTGCAGAAGGTCCTAGGTTCAATCCCTGGCATGTGGAGGTAGGGTTGGGAGAAGCCCTTGCCTGAAAACCTGGACAGCCACTGCCAGTCAGTGAAGGCAATACTGAACACGATGAACCAGTGGACTGACTGGGTATAAGGCAGATTCCCTATGTTCCTCATTGAAGGGAACTTGTTTGTTTGTTTGTTTTCCTTTTATGAATGAAACAGTGGGAAAAACAAAAGGCAAACTCAGCCACAACTACCCCCAAAATGTTCTGCCCAGCAGGACATAAAAAAAGACATTTCATGCACCTTCTTCCCCCACAAAGGCCAGTCTCAATATAAATTGTATCATACTTCTCTGAAGGCTTAAGAAAAATCCCGAGGGTCGAATTTTGGATGACTGGGCATTCCTGAGCTAGCAACATGTTTCACATTGAAGCTTCACCTCCCAAAAAACTTTACTGTGTATCTTTCGGCTGTGGGTACACAGCATTAGCACAGTGGATGGAATGAGCACCTTCCCTTTGCCAGATGTGGAGACCAGACAAATGATGTTGATAGAAGGAGGAAGACAGATAGTGGGGCTGAATGAGAGAATATAACACTGGATTGGCCCAGAGATACAGAAATATTGTGAGAGGCAAGAAACAGACAGATTACTGAGGAAAAGAGCAACGAAGAAAGGGAATTTAGGATGTTGATTTAAGATGTTTCATTCATTTATACTTTCCATCACATTTCCACATTTATCTATGAGAGTTCTAAAAAAAACAACCCATCACAAATTACTATTTAAATACATATCTACACGTAAATAATTTTAATCTACAATATGAATGTTAACACATTCTGATACATTCTTGAGCCTTTCATTGCAAACGCAGACATGTGTGAAATCCAAAGAATAATGGTATTCTGATCCACACATGAACTGATCCACATGGTGTGGATCAAGTAAGTTTGCCTCTGAAGTCCCAGAAATCAATCTTCTCCTGCATCCCTAGCCTGGTGAGAAGCACTGGTCCAAGCCATGGGAAAGGCTGGGTGTTGGTGGCATGAATATGAAGAGATAAAGACAAAGTGCTGTGCAGTCGAGGAGAATGAGAGCTAGAAAATTAAGTGGAAAGAGAATGGAGAGGCCAATTGGCTAAATGGAGCAGGGTAGTATTCTGAAAAGCAGGGACCTGGGGAAATGAGAGGTGGAGGCAGAAGGATGAGAAAAAGTTGAATTGAAGTAGTAGGGAAATAAAAATCTGGAGAGAAGCTGGGACCAAAGGGGTCATGTTTTATTATTGCTGACGTGAGCATGCATAATAAATAGCACATTACTAGAGGACTAGTTCATATTAGTTCCTATAATTTAACTCTCCTCCTCAACAAATGCATTTGCACACAACTTTTGCACAGGATCCTCAAGATACCATCCTTTCTTCTTTGGCGATCACTCGTAGCCGAGTAAGATTGTCTTCCATAAACACGGTTTTAACAATGAGTCCGTAAGTGACGGTGGAGGTCCAATTCTGGACCTACGAGTTTATTGACCTGACTTCCGGGTTGACGCGATCTGGAAATGGCGGATTCCCTCCGAGCTGCGGAGGGAATCGGCTCTACTGAGGACGGGTCTTTGCCACGCCGGCGACGCGGGGACCCTTAAAAACCGCAGGCGCGGAAGCCTGCGGACTGAAGACTCGGCGGGTGCCTTAAGCGCCCCCCCTGATCCACGAAGAGCCTTTTTAAAGGCTGCGGAGAGGATACGGGGGTGGCGTGGCACTGAGAGTCGACCGCTACCTCGGTGGAGCGAAGCCGCGAGCCATGACCAGAGAGCGCTGACTTTCTTCCTTGAAAATCTGGACTGAAAGAATTACCCGTGAGTAAGACGGATTGGGGCTTTAAAAATTTTACCCTGAATTGGAGACGACCAGGGGGTGTGCTAAAAGGAAGTCCGCACCCCCCCCTTGCAGACGATCTAAGCAACGACATAAGAGCTAAGCTGGAGAGCCTACCCTTGGTGGGGTGAGTTAAAAAGGACACTAACTTTCAAGATTTAGCTAAAGGAAATTTTGTGCTGGAGAGTGGAGTTTTGGAGACCCTCTTTTTGTTTTAAACAACCCCCCCTCCCGGGCTCGGGAACGTCCTGCCTTTGTGCCTGTGTAAGAGCTGCGGAGTTTGACAGCTGTCAAAGCTGCCAAACGGGCAGTTTAAAGTGGAAAAATCACTATCTAAGATCCCTCTGGATTAAGACGAGTTATAATTGAGCCAAAACTGTTGGAAACAAAGTAATAATAATAAGTTAAAGGACTGTTGGAGAAAAGACTAATAAGTAACCAGATTCCCCCTAGGGGGAATTCTGTGAAACTACAATGGATACAATGGCTGTGGATGGAAAGTTACTAGTGGAAATCGAAAGGATGTTTCAATTGGTGGGAATCTTACAAGAGCAGAGCTTAGCCATGAATAAACAACTTATGACTATGACCTTGGGAACAGGCAACTCTGCTGTTTGTATTGAGGACCTGAATGAGAAAGAATCCACAGCTGAATGGGAAACAATGTCTACAGAGGTGGAAGAGACTAAACAAGAAAAAGAGAAAGTAACCTTGGGAAGCAACAACCAAAAGCTCACATCTGTGGAACACAAGCAAGGAGACTCTGGGAACATATCTACCACAAGTCTGCGAAAGATGCAGAAGAAGGAGGAGGAGGTTCTGGGACAATATGGAATACAGGAACTTAAAATAAAGAAATATGATTGGGGCCTCCGTTTGGACTTTGATTTTGAAGATACAGGCTTTGTGGAAATTCTCCAGCAGTTGCTTTCAAATCTCCTTGTGGGAAGAGAATATACTTTGATGGTGAAAGATCTTTTTCCAGACTCGACGACTGACATAAAGGACTACCAACAAGACCGGCGGAGAGGGACTGAAAGAGACTTGAAAGCCTCGGACGTGAGGAACCCAGGCTGAGAATCTTGACTTTGGATTTTTATTGGGAAGGGACAAAAACTGGGGATGGGAGGGAGGGAAGAGGAGATTCTTAAAAACTCTTAAGACTTTTAGGTTTGGTTAATATGACTTTTAATTAAGATAAAATGAAAAATCGATGGAAGAGAACTTAAGTCCAACTTAGGAAAATCAATTTTTTTTTTATTAGAAAAGAGGTAATAAAATGAATAAGATGGTTAAGAGGAGAAATACCAACTTGCCGATATAATCTTGGGAATTGGGATGCACGAGGGGGGGTGGGGGGAAGTCAGGGAACAAGGTTATGAAACGAGGATTTGCTGAATTTATACATGTTTGTGTCTTGTGTTATTTTTGTGTCTGTATTGTTTTTATAAAAGCGGAAAACCCAATAAAAATTAAAAAAAAAGAGTTTATTGACCTGACTAAGGCTTTTGACACTGTAAATCGTAATGGCCTGTGTACTGTCCTTCTGAAAATTGGCTGCCCAGATAAATTTGTAAATATGTAAACCATCCTTATCAAAATGCTGTTTCATATTATTGCCCCTTTAAACCTAGATTTACTGCTCCCATAGAAAATCTGATAAGTTTAAAATGTGGGCGCAACACATCTGGATTAAATTGATGCGGGGTGCAGGACTTGGGATGGCATTTTGATCAGAGTTATGCCATGTATACGTGAGCCCAGAATAAACCGCCATGTGGAAGTGCCCTGTTTCGTTCATTGCTAAATGAACTGAATGACTTCAGTACACTCATTGAAGATATTTAATGAATTTTGAGATAAATAGTTACACGGCTTGGTTGTCATAGTTTTGTGTGATACCTAGTTTATTCTGTGACCCAGAATAATAATTGTTTTTCTCTTCAAGTAAAAAAAAAAAAAGTCATCCAGTAAATGTTTCAAAGGTATTATTCTCAAATAGGAAATGCCTGATTTAGGTCAACAGATGAGTTTTACATTGGCCTGGCCAAGTGGTTTTGACAAGCTGCTTTTGTGTGTTATGGTGAGGAATAAACAAGCTAATGAAGCTTTAAAGCAAAGCAAAACTATCATTTTATGATTAAGAAAAGAAGCAAAGCCTCAGTTGAAGGGATCAATGATAATCAAATAGACTGCTGACACTCATGATAATAAATACAGCTCGTAAAGTTTCCAAAAGGCACCTTATCTCTTTAAGTGCATTAGTCAAATATGAATGTATATAAGCAATCATGATGCGTCAAAGCACTTGTGGCATAACTTGCAAAACTACCAGGCATCCCGTAGCTTAAATATGGCTGAAAGTAGCACTTGGTCACTGCCAAGTAGACTCATCACCACTGTGCTCCTGCAGAAGCCTGCCCAACTGGTGTAAGAAGAATGCCCTGCTGTCACCATCAACCTAGCCTCAGCTTTGCAATATAGCAGTGAGCTGATCATTCCAGCGATGGAGCCAACATACAGTCATACCTCTGGTTACAGAAGCTTCAGGTTGTGCATTTTCAGGTTACAGATGCGCCAATACCCGGAAGTACCGGAACGGGTTACTTCCGGGTTTCGGCGCTCGAGCATGCGCAGAAGCGCTAAATCATGCTTTGCGCATGCGCAGGAGCACTGAATTGCAACCACACATGTGTAGACACGGCGCTGTGGGTTGCGGATGCTGCGGGTTGCAAACATGCCTCCCACGCGGATCACGTTCGCAACCCGAACGTCCACTGTAATGGCTGAAGAAGAAGCTCCATTCATGTAACATTGGAGGTGCGGCTTTCTACAGGGAGGAATGGATGTGTATGTCAATTTCAATTTCTCGTTTGTCGTAGGTTTAGTTAGTTCCATTTCCGCATCAATTTGTGATTTGTCTTTTTAAAAAGTCCACACAAAAGTTCAAACACATGTTCATGTACACTTCTGCTTGCTTGCTTAGCAGCAACTCATGACTGTGGGAAGCCAGGTCAGGATTACAGCCCCAGACCCTTCAACATTCTGCTGAAGAAAATCTGAACATGCATCTCTTGGTGCCATGCTATCGTAGGAGCCAGCTGGAAGTCGCAGTGCCAGCTGCAAGCTCATCCTCCTCCCCAAGCTTGGCAGCAGCGGTGCTGGAGGCAGAAAACAGGACATTCTGGGATTCAATCAGAAGCCAGGATGGCTTTTGTAATTCCAGGATGTCTCGGGAAAATTGGGATGGTTGAAGTGTATGCAGCCCTGACCACACCACTCCATAGGCTGCTTTTGGCTGAACGCTTCTCGTCTACATATGGAGCCTGAAGGTGAGAGAAAGAGGCAGCTACACCCCACACTTCTACTCTTAATATCTAAAAGGAAATGACACAGGAGTCTAACAGCCATCAAAATATTATATCAAGGGCCATAATCAATTCCACCTCCCAGCAGAGCAACACCACAAAATAAGGTTGGTGCAGCATTGGTGCTATGCCAGCACTGAGCTTGAGCCTAAATCCTAGCACTGGCACACAGATGCTAGATGTGTCCTTGCACAAGCTCAAGAAACCAGTATGGGGCATTTTCCTGTGCCCCTATGTTGCCCCCTAACTTCAGGGCCACCTTCCTGTCACTTACAGCATGTTTTGGATGGAACTCTGGATTCCAGTCACAGATCACCTGAAGTCAAAACGACATATGGAGATAAAGATTGGGACTGCAGTGAGAGGGCTGGGGCCCTTCCCCCATGCTGTAGCCCCAACAAAAACCTCCTCCCCATGACGCTGCTTTCAGGATCATCGGGGCCTGTCCTGGTGTGTGGCGGTGATGGGGCTCCTGTTGTAACTATTCTCATTTCTTGAAACCCAGGCATATGGATTGCTTTCACACAATTAATGTCACATCTGCTTTGGCCCTGAGGTAGAAGATTTCTTTAAAATATCAGAATGTGAGGCAAAAAAGTAACAATTTGCCAAAGGACAGGATTCTATATCTTTGTACGGAAAACATTGCATAAACACCTTGAATTCTTGTGTGGGATTCCGTTGACACGAGCAATGGATTTAGGCACCAGAGTTTTATTTTCAATGGCTTATCAAATGTGTTTCACATTGGACATGCAACCTTTCCCGTGGCTGCATTTCCTCAGTCCTTTGAATGATTTAGTAATAGCAGTTAATGATGCAAAATGGGTTTCAATAGTGATTTTACTAGCCAAATGAATCACAGGCTGATAAGGGAAATCAGCAGCCTTCTGACGCACACTAAATTGCTAAATGGCCAATTCAACATATCTCAAAGGAGAAGTTAACAGTAGGAGGCAGTCAGAGTAGAAAAATAGAGCAACATGTCTCCTTTACAGTCGAAAAGGTTTTTAAATGCATTAAAATATGACCTCTGCTTTTCTTTAGAGTTTTCCCTCCAGTGAATCAATTGCAGCTTTCTTTAAAACAAGTTGACCTTTTTTTTATTCTATGCCAATATTCAGTTTTGACATTGCTTATTTTTGCCCTTTTGTGTAAGATAACTTACCTTTCCTACAGTCGGGGGGGGGGGGACAGATAATTATTTGAGAGTAGGACCCCCGACTGAGCTGGTGCTCTATAATTAGCAAGATGGTTAATCTGGCCCAGTTTTTGACCACTGTCTGAAAGAGCTATTTGTAAAAAAACAGAGCTTAAACTAAACTGAACTCAGTATCTTGTCATAGTATGAGAGACAGTGAAGCTGACACAAATGGAATGTATTACTCTTGGGGAACTCATCATGTCACGGCTTTGGTATTCGATTTTAATTCATTTATAAAGAGTAAGTAGATTGTGTTTCTCAACATGGTTCTCACGAAGTACTTTATTAGGCTAGTATGTACTATTTACTGCTGCACTGGGTAGCATTTTATGGAGCAAAACATGTTTTAAGTTTTGAATAAATTCTACCCCCGGTGACAAGTTAATAGATATCTCACTAGGATATTTGCTATGAATTTATTTGTGCTAGTAGTGGACAAAAAATGATAGCTTACATATTTTGAGGCAAAAGTGGAATTGAGAGTTTGGAGAAAGGAAGGGAAGAAGAGATATATTCTTTAGCAAGTCATAATTTCCTGAAAAATCCCAGAATAAAGGACAGAAGCAGTGGTATTACTACAAGGCAGGGCATGTGTCATGTGACTGGTGAGCAAGCAAGAACCAAGAGTACCATAGTTTGGCTCTGTGGTGGCTGTAATATGTACTCTTTGCACAAAGGATGGTGATCAAAATGTTTTATTTAGAACCCATTCAAATACACGTTAGGCCACCAGATATCTATATCATCTGGTGTCTCAGGACCCTGGCCTCTAGAGTGCATGACCTTTGAATAAACCCTGGACTGGAACTTCTCTAGACTGAAGAACCAGAACACAAAGAACATAAACTGGATTTCCTAACATTACAGTGGCTACAATTAATCCAGAGACAAGACTATCAAGTCCTGAAACACATCATTGTGGGACCTGAGTTATGTCCTGGGGATCAAGTCTGCTGGATCCAGAGAATATCTGTACACTTTGAAAGGGGAACAGGAAGAACCAGTTATAAAGTAAGTAGTTCCATCAGTATTACTGCATACACACACACACACACACACCCTGTACACCACTTAAATATATTTTTAAATATATTAAGCAATAATATTTGAGCTCAATATATTTAAAAATGTCTTTAAGTGGTGTACAGTAAACATGCAACAGACAAGCTAAACAAAATATTTCAAAAATGCAGTTACATATGTTACATTTATGCAAAGTTACAAATATATATCAATCAATATCAATTCATTTTCCTTCTGGCACATCCTCCCTCTCAGCCTCCAGGTTCTCACTCAGGGTCCAAGCAGACTCTCAGCTCAACCGCACGTGTCTCACAATGAAAAGAGTTCGTTCCAGGAACTGAAGAGATCCTGGAAACAGCGAACATCACTCTAGTCTCTCACTCTAGACTTGCTTTTCATGGACAGACCCAAGGTGGATGGTGCTTCCTCAGGCTGCCCACAGCTGTGTCCCATTCTCCACTCTCCACACCCAGTTCCAGGTGCAGCAGGTTTGTTGAGTATCCCAGGGGGTCCAGAGGATAAGAAAAGGACCCCCTTCTACTCACAGCTCTTTTGTCACCCTCTGTGCTCTCCTCCTCATCCAGCCACCGTTGATTGTGGAAATCTTGACACAGATCTTTTACCAATCTAATTTATATCCCATCCTTTGTTTTAGGTGACAGCCCATTACATTAACAAATAGAGAGAGAGAGAGAGAGAGAGAGAGGGAGAGAGAGAGAGAGAGAGAGAGAGAGAGAGAGAGAGAACAAAACATTTGTTAAATAAAGCAATGAAATTACTCGCATGTCAATACTATTCCATTCTATTTCCCCCTTTCATTTCTATTGCCATATTTGTGCCTCAGTAACATTATGATTTTGTCACTTCAGGTTTATTCTTCTTTCCTAGAAAGTATGTAATTATTCATAACGAGGATTTCAGGACCTTGAAATCTTGCAGACTGTGTAAGAAAGATAAAACAGACTTTAATTCCCCCCCCCCATTATAACTATATAAATGAAATACATCATTAATCAGTCAGATTCCATTAGCTATCGGTATTTGAAGCCTTATAATCACTGTATGCTTTAAACTTTAAACTTTCAATGTGTTGCCTTTTTAGATTTATCTTTTTATGATGGTTAACACCCTATACACAAAGGGCATGATATGGCAGCAAGTATTTTTGTGGTGATGCTCCATTTGGGGCCGAACCCAATACCCAGGGCGTCATAATCAAGTAGCAGAACACATACTAAGTGTGCTGAAGACTTGAAAGGGAGATGCCTCTGCCTAATACCTAGACTGCCACCGATGGTTGGAGGTGATTATATTGGACTAACTGGACCAGTGACATGAGTCAGCATTAGGTAGCTTCATATCTTATTAGTTTCAGATAGGGCCTAATGGAAGAATAATGCCCTGGCATGCAGTAATATAAAGAGTGTTGTTATTGTGTACATAAATATCCTCTTTTAAAATCAAAGTCTTTGGGAGCAGTTGGCAACTCCCTGTGAGAGTTGCCTAGGGGCTGTAGGGTGTGTGGCTCTTCCTCTTCACAGGCACATGGAAAGGATCATCAGGTCAGACCTTCCTAGTGATGTGGTAGAAAGGTCCACCACCATCCCTCTACTACTGGCAGTGTGTCGGAGGATGGCAGTGTCAGAAGCAGGACAGGATCATGTCAGGGACAGGTTGGGAGCAGTCTTAGATCTACCAGTTACAAAGCATCCTCATTCTCCTGAAAAGGAAAAATGGGGCAAAAATGAGCTACCTGCTAGGCTTATTTTCCATTCCATTGGTATCAATGGGTGAGGTGGGCTTAAAAATTCACTTCCACATCTTCTGCCCCGACCACTTTGAGCTGGCAGGGCATAGGAAGTGGAGATTTATCTGCAATGGTATAATCTCCATGCACATTAGAACGACTGCACTAATTGGATCTTCTAGGCAACTTTCCATTCACATACATCTTCAATGTGCTAACACTCCACTCACTGGTCTTGCATGTTTCAGCAATATATGCACTATATCCTGGGTACCCCTATATGTCCTCAGCTGATAGCGAATCGGCTCTGCAGAACTTCTCCCTCCTGCGCTTGATTGCAAGAAATATTTTAAAGTGTGTCTTTAAAAGCTCCAGAGTTGAGTTTCACATTCATAGCAAGAATTCAAAGTCTCTGTTGTGTTTGAAAAATGCAGAGATTGTTCCTTAAAACGCCAGCACTTTGTGTGCAGAAATAATTGCCTGAGCATTTCTAAATGAATATGAATTTTTATGCAGGAGTTAAACTTAATTATTTAACAGATCCTTTGAAGAATATTATCAGCCTGTGTCATGCCCTTTCTTTATTTCAGATTATCTTCATAAAGGAATAGTGATACAGACTGTTCAGACTTCCAGTTGCTTTTAATTAAGTAAACATTTTTTTTCTTCATTAATGGCTGAAGAAATATACTGAATTCCGATCATTATTGCAGTTTTCATAATCTCCCATTGCACCAAGAGTCACAAGAGTAGCTTAAATGAAACTAATATTTTGCTGTTTGACAATAATGATGATGATAATAATAATAATAATTTATTATTTATACCTCGCCCATCTGGTTGGGTTTCCCCAGCCACTCTGGGCGGCTCTCAGCAGAATATTAAACACACACACAAATAATAATAATAATAATAATAATAATAATAATAATAATAATAATAATTTTTTATTTATACCCCACCCTCCCCAGCCAAGGCCGGGCTCAGAGCGGCTTACAAGCAATAATAAACAAGATGAGTGATTACAACTTAAAAACAAAAATAAAATACAACATTAAAATAATGGAACATTAAAATATTAAAATGGAGCCTCATTGCAGGAGAAGGAAAAGAAAAAAGAAAAAGGGGGCGGAGGGAATCAAATTGGCTCCAATCCAAAGGCCAGGCGGAACAACTCTGTCTTACAGGCCCTGCGGAAAGAGATCAGATCCTGCAGGGCCCTGGTCTCATGAGACAGAGCGTTCCACCAAGTTGGGGCCAGTGCTGAAAAGGCCCTGGCTCTGGTTGAAGCCAATCTAACTTCCTTAGGGCCTGGGACCACTAGGGTGTTGTTATTTATGGACCTTGAGGCTCTCCGTGGGGCATACCAGGCGAGGCGGTCCCGTAGGTACGAGGGTCCTAGGCCGTGAAGGGCTTTGAAGGTCAAAAGCAGCACCTTAAATCTGACCCTGTACTCCACCGGGAGCCAGTGCAGCTTGAAAAGCACTGGATGAATATGCTCCCATGGCAGAGACGCTGTGAGGAGCCTCGCTGCAGCATTCTGTACCCGCTGGAGTTTCTGGGACAGCTTCAAGGGCAGCCCCGCGTAGAGCGAGTTACAGTAGTCAAGCCTGGAGATGACTGTCGCATGGATCACTGTGGCCAGGTCGGGGCGGGAAAGGTAAGGGACCAACTGCTTGATGCGGCGAAGGTGGAAAAATGTCGCCTTGGCTGTTGCTGTGACTTGCGCCTCCATGGAAAGGGAGGCGTCAAGGATTACACCCAAACTCTTAACGGAAGGCAATGGCACTAATTGGGCCCCCGCAAGAGAAGGGAGTTGGTCCCTCATCCCCATGCTATCCCGACCTAGCCATAGGACCTCTGTCTTCGAAGGATTTAGTTTCAATCGGCTCCCACGAAACCATCCAGCCACAGCTTCCAAGCATCTGGTCAGTGTGTAAGGGGCCGAGTTGGTGTGGCCATCCATCAGTAGATAGAGCTGAGTGTCATCAGCATATTGATGACAGCCCAGCCCAAAGCTCCGGATAATCTGGGCAAGGGGGCGCATAAAGATGTTAAAAAGCATTGGGGAGAGAATTGCGCCCTGCGGCACTCCACACACCAAGGAGTGGCGTGACGACATTTCCCTCCCTAGTGCCACCCTCTGTCCCCGACCAGAGATAAAAGAGCACAACCAGTTACGGGCTATGCCCTGTATCCCCACGTCTGCAAGGCGATGGTCCAGAAGATCATGATCGACCATGTCAAAGGCTGCTGACAAATCTAAAAGGATCAGCAGTCCTGACCCGCCTCGATCCAGTTGTCTACGGATATTATCTGTTAGGGCAACCAGAGCCGTCTCCGTCCCAAAACCAGGACGGAAACCGGACTGAAATGGATCTAATGCCGATGTTTCCTCCAGAAACCTACCAAGCTGTTCAGCAACCGCTCTCTCAATTACCTTACCCAGGTATGGAAGATTTGAAACTGGGCGGTAATTGGATAGGTCTAAGGGATCTAATGAAGCTTTCTTTAAGAGTGGACGCACCACTGCTTCCTTCAGTTCCCCTGGGAATGTCCCCGTGTCAAGGGACAAATTGATAATTTCAACCAGGGGGGTCCGCGCAACATCTGGACACTCCCTAATCAGCCAAGACGGGCACGGATCAAGGAGGCAGGTGGTGGGCCTACCAACTTGGAGGAATCTATCCACATCAGTAGGGAGTATCCGATCGAAATGGTCCAACACTGGACCTGAAGTCAGTCGAGGGGCCTCCAGTTCAGTCACTGTATCTAAATTGGCAGGGAGGTCACGGCGGAGCAACATTAAAAAATCAAAAAATCAAACATTAAAAACTTCCCTAAACAGGGCTGCCTTCAGATGTCTTCTAAAAGTCAGGTGGTTGTTTATTTCCTTGACATCTGGTGGGAGGGCGTTCCACAGGGTGGGCACCACTACTGAGAAGGCCCTCTGTCTGGTTCCCTGTAGCCTCACTTCTCGCAGTGAGGGAACCACCAGAAGGCCCTTGGAGCTGGACCTCAGTGTGTCTGGGCTGAGCAATGGCGGTGGAGGCACTCCTTCAGGTATACTGGGCATGACAAAGATCATTATTCAGGCCCTGAATACATGAAGATGAGTAAAGAGTAGCTCCACCCGCAAGACCACCCTGTGGCCCTGACCTGTGGCTGATCTGTCCCCTGTGACCATCTGCTCCAGATGCACCCTGAAAGGAATCTAGGGGAAGGACCAATGGTTTTTAAAGCCCTATATTAATACAGGGTCAGGAGGGCTGGAAAGGCGTGCTTCTCCTTCTCCCACCTCCCAACCTAGAGCAGGCAGGTTTGACCCTGTGGGGTGCTGCTCCTTCGTGAGTAGTTTCCCTGCACTGCTCACAAAGCAGCACTGACTGCACTGCACAGGGTTGCATGCCCCCAAGGAGCTTTTTTTGAAGAAAAACCATGCTGCAAAATCACGTGAGATCACAACAACCCAAACGGCCATTGTGCTCCCATGATTAAAAATGGAATGTCCTGGTTTTTCCAGGACACTTGTGGGATACGAAATCACTGGCAGGTTGAAAAGCTGTTCAATAGAAAGCCTTTGGTCCAAACAGAGGGTCAACACTTGCTGCTTTTATATAATTACAAAACTCAGGAGCCTAAAACATTTTTACAAAAGGACTGTGAAGCAAGCCCGTCTGAACAAAATGAAGGCACAAGAAGACCTATTCTGATTTGGTTTCCTCTGCAATGCTTCCCCAGGGCTACCACATTATTGCTGTTAGGAGTGGCTATAGCACATTAAAAGCAGGACAAAAATAAACCAGAACAATCTTGGACTGAAATGTTATGGAATTCAGCAGGAGGTTATGGGATATGCACTGACGGGAAATGAATCTGTGTGATGACCCAAAGCTTTTGCAGGCACAAACGGTATTGAAAGCAGGATCACCTGTGACTGCCCTGATAGCATCACGAGCACAAATCATAGTGAATCATCGTGAATGCACAATAAAAGGATGTGTGGAGGGACCCTTTAACTTAACTGCAAGCCATGAAAGAAGTTTATCAGTACTAATGTATCTGCTGTTTTATTATTTATTGATTACCAAAAGGCTTTTGCCAGTGCCGCTCTTTAAAAAACTACAAAAAGAATCATCTGTTGTACTTCAATAGAGATAAACTTTCTACATCATCTCATTGATTTTTCCAGAATTAAATAAATCTGTAAGCACATGATGGAATGGTCATGGAAGTAACCCATATCCTTTAAGAAAGTGCATTAAAACAGGGTTGAATTTTATATTGTTATAGCTTTAACCTTTACAAGGGGACAGCTTGCTTACTCTGCCTAGCAAAAGTTGGTCAAATAAAATTTATTGCTTTCCTTTGCACTTTACCTTACGGAGATGGCAAATACCTCCTAGGTCTGCTTTCTTTAAAATGCAAGGATATTATCCTGACCCCTTTCAATTTCTCAGTAGATGTGGTTGCACTCTCCCCGAAGGACCAAAAGTATAGTTTGGGAGTACTCCTGGTTGCCAATCTGTCACTGGAGGCCCAGGGGGTCTTTGGTGGCCAGGAGTGCCTTTTACTAACTTTAATTAGTAAGACCGTTATGGCTATTCCTGGAATGAGATAGCTTGGCCACAGTTGTTCCCACACTGGTGATCTCACAGTTAGGTTACTGCAATCCACTCTATGTGGGACTATCCTTGATTTTGGTCTGGAGCCTGCTGCCCGCTCCATAGTAACTCGGAGCAGGGCTTTCACAGTGGCTGCCCCTGTTCTGTGGAATAGCATTCCTTTCAAGATACAACAGCTGCCCACTTTCTAGAAACAACTGGTGGCATTTTTCTTCTGTTGGGCTTTCCCAGCTGGATGAATGGGTCTTGCCATGAGTGTCCATTTTAGTATAGTTCTCTGCCAGGGGTTTTCTGTATTTAACTGCTGTGGTGTTTTACTGTGTACTGCCTTGAGATGTCTGTGTAGAAGGCAATTAATAAATTAATGAAAATGATTGTATTATTTTTATTATCATTAACCACCCCATTCCTGATTTTTATTTTTATTTTGATATTTATGGGGAAATCAGTACCAATCTATATATAAATACAAAATATAATAATAATAATAATAATAATAATAATAATAATAATAATAATAATTTATTTACAGTATATCCCGCCCTCCCCAGCCGAAGCCAGGCTTGGGGCGGCTAACAACAATAAAATAATACAACATTCTAAAATCATTTCATTAAAAAAATACTTCAAATCAAAAGACAACTTGAGGAGGCTTTTGAGGGCAGGTCTGTATTTTTTATTGCTTTTAACAGTGTAAAGGTGCTTTGGGCAGTTTAAAGGTGCACTTCAACCATGCTGGGTTAAAAAAAGAAAGCTTTTGGAAATGGTGCAGGAAGTGACTGCATATTGCAGAAAGCACCACTGTGCATAAAATAAAATGGCTGTCCATTGTTGGACCCCTGGAAGCAGCTATTTGTTGTACATGCGATAGCAGACATTGCCTGCATTTTCTTTTAAAGATTTTCTACCCTGTGTGTGAATATGATGGATGTGCTCCAGGTGGCTTTACAGTGTTAAAGCCAGTGGGGAAATATATACTAGCTCTTGGTACACTTCATAAATATGGTGGTTTAACCAGCCCTCAGAAAGGTTCATAGATCTGTTGGTTTAACACTCAGATCTATGTTCTGTCCTGAAGAATGATTCAGTAGGATGAATTGGGAGGGACAGGGGAGAGGTCATTGTAAACTTCAGGCTGGATTGAAATTCTCTGCCATCTCTGGCAATGACTAATTTAATTCCCATAGGTTTTAACTAAATCATAACTAACTTAATCTGAATCTAACCCACAGGTTTCATGAGCTCCAGAACCTCTTCTTTTACAAATTAAGTAGAGGCCATTAGTAGGAGTCTCAATTGAGTACCTTTGGTTTCATAGTAGTTTCTTTTCTCAAATTTATTATCTCCACCTGCTAAACAAGAATATCTATTTGAACAAGCAATGTGTGATTGATTTGTTGTTGCTGACACAATGAATAAATTTGAAGTAGGATGAAAATTGCCTGGTAAGAATGACTCAAATATCACCTGTCTTCCTGGGTGAACGAGCATTTATTTACTTCTTTCTCTTTTTCACAATGTACTCAGTGACCTTTAAGGGAATAGTAGGGATCGCACACATGCCAACATTTAAGAAATTAAGTTCAAGATTTCTGAAAACAAAATGAAGTATATACAACACTGGAGGGGAAATTATCATATTCTGTAGACTGTAAACACATACATTTCATAACCGCTCTGGGATTTTTCTCAATTAAGATCAGCATAGAAATTAACATAATAAATAAGTAAAATTAAAAATGAGTGCAGGTATATAAGGCAAAGATCCACATTTTCCCAATAGGTGAAAAATCTGTTGTACTGGAAACGTAGCCTGTCTCTTTTACCTGTGAGTAAGCCCCATTGAACTTAGTGGGATTTACTTGTTAGTAAACATGTATAGACTGCACTGATAATCAACTTGAAGTCTGACTGCAGATTTATCGAGACAAATCAGTGTGTCGTTTTATGCACCTATAGTAAAGGTATGTGTGTTTGTGTTTTCAGAAGTGAAATGCTTCTGGAGGCTTAAAACAGCCATCTTGTGGGCAGTAATTCACATCATACCTAACTGAACACAGTGCATAGCAACAGACTTCCCACTTGTGTGCATACCCTCAGGGCCTCTTATACAAACATTAAACAAAGTCCATTGTAATGTGGTTATTCTCTCATTGAAACAAGGTATATACATCAAACTGGCATCTGGAGCTACTGACTCCAGAGTTCCTAACTCCCCAGTTATCTAGCAATTAAAAAATAAAAATAAAACATAATTTTATGTCTTGCTACTCGAGGCAGCATACATCATCAATAATAATTAAAAAAGCATTTAAAATAAAATAAAAAGCCAGTCCTTCAAAATGGGTGCCACAGATACATACCCATCACCTGCCCTGGAAAAAAATGGGATATCTCATTTTTTCTCACAAGAGGACAGTGCCCCAAATGGTCACTGCAATCTCACATGATGTCAGGCTTCACTTTTTTCAGGCATGCACTCCAAAATGCACGTTTTGGGGCGCTGTGCCTCAAAAAGCACTTTTTGCTGGACTGTGATCTCACACAGGTCATGTGATGTGTGCAGGAGTGTGGACCTGGAAGATGGCATCCTAGATTCGGAATGTGTCATGTTGGAAGGTGTGCAAGCAGTGGACAGGTGTGGAGGACTCCCTGGTCCTGAATGGGGTAACTGTGCCCCTGAAGGACCAGGTGCGCAGCCTGGGAGTCATTTTGGACTCACAGCTGTCCATGGAGGCACAGGTCAATTCTGTGTCCAGGGTAGGTGTTTAACAGCTCCATCTGGTACGCAGGCTGAGACCCTACCTGCCCGTGAACTGTCTTGCCAGAGTGGTGCATGCTCTAGTTATCTCCCACTTGGACTACTGCAATGCGCTCTATGTGGGGCTACCTTTGAAGGTGACCTGGAAACTACAACTAATCCAGAATGCGGCAGCTAGACTGGTGACTGGGGGTGGCAGCCAAGACCATATAACACTGGTCTTGAAAGTCCTACATTGGCTCCCAGTACGTTTCCGAGCACAATTCAAAGTGTTGGTGCTGAACTTTAAAGCCCTAAACAGCCTCAGCCCAGTATACCTGAAGGAGCGTCTCCACCCCTATTGTTCTGCCTGGACACTGAGGTCCAGCGCCGAGGGCCTTCTGGCGGCTCCCTCGCTGCGAGAAGCCAAGTTACAGGGAACCAGGCAGAGGGCCTTCTCGGTAGTGGCACCCACCCTGTGGAATGCCCTCCCACCAGATGTCAAAGAGAAAAACAACTACCAAAACAACTTTAGAAGACATCTGAAGGCAGCCCTGTTGAGGGAAGCTTTAATGTTTAACAGACCACTGTATTTTAAGATTTTGTTGGAAGCCACCCAGAGTGGCTGGGGAAACCCAGCCAGATGGGTAGGGTATAAATAATAAAATTATTTATTATTATTATTATTATTATTATTATTATTATTATTATTATGACTACTACTACTATGTGACAACATACCATTACAACACAGCCTGCTGAAGACACATCTGAAAAGGTAGATATTGGCCACATGCTGAAAGTTGATCTAGGACTGGGGCCAGGTGGGCTTTTCGGAGTGAAGGAGCTGCTGCTCTCCTCCATGGCTTCCACTGCTTCCTATCACCCAGTTTTGATACTTACACTCCCAAAGACAACCTAACCATGGGAACCCCTGGCCTTAGATCTATCTCAGGCATAGGCAAACTTGGCCCTCCAGGTGTTTTGGGACTACAACTCCCATCATCCCTGACCACTGGTCCTGCTAGCTAGGGATCTTGGGAGTTGTAGGCCAAAAACATCTGGAGGGCCGAATTTGCCTATGCCTGATGTATCCACAAACAGCAGTGGCGAACCTCCAGATAGCATGTCTAATTAGGCCATAATTAGGCCAGCGAGGCCATTTCCCCCAAACCACACCCATCTACTCCACCCCTGACATCAGGTGTGACATCAGGTTTGGGGAAGGTAAGCTGAAGCTGCAAAAGAATAACTGGAATCCTTATAGTGCACTGCTGTTTGTTTCTTTAGAAGACAGGCTTGACTTTGGCACCTTCTAAATCTGGTACCAAATTCAAGCCTCACTAGGATTCTGAATGGAGATGATCCCAACTTAAAGTAGGGTCTCCAGGCACCACTAATCAGCTGATTGGTAAAGGACCCCTGGATGGTTAAGTCCAGTCAAAGGTGACTATGGGGTGTGGCATTCATCTTGCTTTTTAGGCCAAGAGAGCTGGCATTTGTCCACAGACAACTTTCCGGGTCATGTGACCAGCATGACTAAACCGCTTCTGGAGCACAGAGGACCACGACGAGTGCCAGAGCACATGGAAACGCTGTTTACCTTCCCACTGCAGCAGTACCTATTTATCTGCTTGCACTGGTGTGCTTTCAAACTGCTAGGTTGGCAGAAAAACCAGTAAAACCCTCTGGGTGTGGCTGTCCTCAGGTGTTCCTAAAGTGAAACCAGTTCCTGCCAAAGTGGGATTTGCAGCTGGAGTTCGGTTTGGACCAAAGAGTCATAGGCTCAGATCTCTGCTTGGATATGTTGCATACTGGGTTATTCTCAGTGGTCACTGAGTTACGGGAGGCAGCCATAGTTCAGTGGAATAGCAGATACTTTGCATGCTTCACATCCCTGACATCTCCAGCTCGATGGAAGAGGTTCGGATAGGTGCTAAGCCAACTTCCTGGAACCCTGGAGAGCTGTTGCCAGCCAAAGTAGTCAACAGTGGGTCAGGAAGACAATTAGTCTGATCTAGCATATGAAATGTAAAGAAACAAGCGAGGGAGATTTCAGGCTGACACCACTGCAAACCACCACCAATGCTGATACTTGTTTTGCCACAATAAGTTTGGATTCACAGAGGAGAGAGGAAGGAAAACTTGGTTAATATAAAATGCATGTGAATGCTTAAGCCTTTGCTTCAATTAAAGTTCCCTCTCCCCACTATGTGAAATAATCCAGATCTATTTTCCAGACTGCTTTCAGTTAAAGTGTGAAAAATATACTTGACTTAATATGCTTGATTGAATACAAGCTGACTTTGGGTCTTGATCTATTGGTTGTGTGACTGATTTACCATCTGCTAAGATCCTGGTTTCACAGGTTTTGTCCAGCAACATAGATATGGAATGCTGTTCAATGACAGACAACTGGGTCTGGGATTAAAAATCTGCATCTTGCCCTATGATCTGCTGCACAGTTACTGCTTAATTTTTCCCCCCTGGTAAGTGTTAGCTTGCAGCAGGTAATTTTGAATCAGTTGCCAAACACCATGCTTGCATATTTCTCGATATGTTTTGCACAGGTTCGCCACAGGTCATAACCTAAGGGTTTCTAGACACAGCATAATTTTATCTCAGGGCTGGAAAGAGAGAGGTTTTTTTTGAATGCAGGTAATGGATAGAAATGCTTTTTTACCACAATGAAACATTATTTTTCATCAAACCTATACAAAGTTTCCATTTGCTCTAATTTTTCCAATGAACCTAATAGAAATGGATTAAACTGCAGGGGAGATGAGAACATAAATTTGATTCCTTTCATTCCATGTAATATTAAGGTTTGTATTCTTTCTAGCTGTAATAACCTCTAGACTTCAGCAAAATTGAAAACCTTTAAATAGCCTTTCACAACCTTTCGCTGTAGTAATGAAGTTTTAAGTGCTCGCTGGGGATTTTTTTCCCAGTTCAGAAATATCTAAGCTGGAGTAGGTATTAAAATCTAATGTTTACTTCAACTCTTTTACAGCCTAATGGGTTTTTCTGACAGTTTAATTTTTAAAAAGGTTGGGTTTCATTTATTAATATACTATCTTCACCCTAGAAATCTTTCTTCTTTAAGGGGTCTAATGGGAACCTTTCAGCAAAACCTTAGCATAGGATCTGAAGGACCACAAGAAACGGAGAAAAGGGAGGGAGGGATTTGCAAAAAAGCTACCTCAAGCTGCAGCAGAGGAGGATGGCAAGAAAATCGTGATTTACACTCCACAGGAGGTAAAAAACAAATTAAGGATGTGGGTTCCCTGTGTGCACATAATTACAAGTATGAGAGTCACTGGACTTAGCACTGTTTTCATCAGTTCAAAGGGCCATGTAGGGGATCCGGCTGCACTCAAAAGTGGGAATAGCGGGGATTCCCCCTCCCCTCCCCCTGCTCCAACAGCTGATGCTAAAGGGAGTGACAGTCGAGAGAAAATTGCAGGGTGCCTTTACACTTACTGCACAAATACAGTCTACTCAGACAAGCACACATTGCTGGAATGCCTTGGGGCATAGAGAAAGTTATATATCATGGACTATGTAGAATAAGCTGCATGCACTTTACACTTCCCAGGGCACTTTTAAATTGGGTTCATTTATTTTTCTGTTGCCAGTCAGCTCCTGATAATGAAACCATAAGACTAGATCTAATACACAACCACCCCTATTAATTCCTCATGGTTCAAGACCGCTGGAAGTTACATTGGCTGCCTTAAATTCAACAGAGTTTACTTCTGAGTAAACATGCATCGAAATACATTGCCAGGAACAGAAAAAATATACTTTATGCAGAGCCCATTCATTGGTCTCTCCTACTCTGTGCCAGCTGAGAGCAGCTCTCTCTCTAGAGCAGGCATCCCCAACCTTCAGCCCTCCAGATGTTTTGGACTACAATTCCCATCATCCCTGACCACTGGTCCTGTTAGCTAGGGATCATGGGAGTTGCAGGCCAATACATCTGGAGGGCCACAGATTGGGGAGGCCTGCTCTAGAGTTTCAGACAGAAGCTTACAGTGGAGCAACTTAGTGATGGTATCTTAAGCACTCACAGCAGGATCAATAGCACAATAGCAGCATTAGAAAAGGGCGCTCACATCATGGTGGTCTCATAATATCTCATGCCAGAGTGTCATGAGAGTTATTTATCAGGTGCCTCCTTAGCACACCTTTAAGTTCAGCAGGTAATGACAAGTCTAACCTGGTGCTCAGAGCTAGGTTGGAATTGTTCACCTGAAGGGTTATTAGCCAGCTAATGTGTTTGTGTTGGTTTCAGATCTTGAAAGTTAGCAAAGCTGCCACCCTTTTATCCCATATAGCATCTTGCATCTTCATTCTTGGTGGTGGAGGGCCATAGTGATTGTAGGCAAAGGCAATTTTATTAAGTGTTGCTAGAGATCCCTGTTTCCAAACAGCTGAGCTGCAGTAGTCAACGTATCCAATCTCTGTTCGTTTTTCATGCTAAAACAATATCTCGAAGCTTGCTTTCTTTCCTCCCCACCCCAAACCATTGTTTAACCATTCTGAGTGGCAAGGACTACAAAGCCACAGGGATATTCTTCAAAGGTCTGGCACAATCTGGAGGCTTGGTGTGCTTTGATGAATTTAATCATATAGAGCTGGAGGTAATTGTAGTACCAGCTTCTTGGCAAAGCTGGCATTCAATGAAAATTACAAGCTTGACAACTTCATTAACGGTGCTGACATTAAACAAGACTGACTAAAGCTCATCGTTAAATGGGGAGAAAAATTAAAATGTTGCATATTTTAATCATACTCAACTGGTAGCGCCTGTGAAATCTGTCCTTTGGAGGGTGTGCATTATTTTTCAAGTGTCGCCATCTTCTCTACTGTACATCCGGTGGGAGATATATTGCTGTCGCAGCCCTCTGAACACAGTGACAGCAGGAGGATTGTGAGGAGACATAGCATTTTGTTTCTGATAGATGAGCTGCAAGATCTCTCGTTTTCTGGAATACAACTTGCCACTCACAGTCTTTAAAAGACAGGAGTTCGCTTTAATCTAGAAGGGGCCTGCAGACAGGGAGAGAGAGAGGCTGCTTTAATACTGCAGTTGTGTCTAGCAAAAAGAAAAAAGAAAAACAGAAATTGATGCTCCAATAAATGAGAATTCTCCCACTATTCAGAAATGGGAACTAAGAAGGTAATTTACTGCATTTCCAAATTGCACAAGCATAATTAAATGTCCATACAAGACAACTGCAGCCTAGTCTGTCTTGCTATATGACCTGAGGTGACCTGGTTGATCTTTGCAATCTGTCTCCATTTTCTGTTGTTTATCTGTTTATTGTCTTCACAAAACATAGGCAACCTTGGGAGAAAGTCCTGACACTAAATTAGATTTCCTTGCTGAAACCTGCGTTCCTGAAGCAGCTGAAAAAGAAGCTTTAAAAATACACTCCTGTATTATTTGTTGTTACCTTGCCTGTGTTTGATAGATGGCCATTTCCCAAGATAAATTTCTTTGCATCAATTAGATTGCCATTTTATGCATATTTCCAGCGATTAATTGCAAAACACCTTTGTGCTGTTATTGCACTAGTCCCAGTCTAAGTTCCACTGTCCTGCCCCAGCTGCTTTTAAGTATAGGAAATGTTGTCAAAATGAAACTCCTATGTCCCAGCTAGTCTTGAGAAGTGCTGAGCACAGGGCTGGCAAACCTGCTGATGCTAAAGTTCTCAAGTACGCACAACCAGCTGGATGGTTGGTGCTTTGGAAGCACCGCACAAGGGACTTTGATAGGTGGGTGGGGAAACTCATACGACATCATAATTTTATCAGGTGCTTGATTGGCGCAGGTGGAGACCAATAGGGGGACTGGCTCACCAGGCCAAAAAGATGTCCCACCCTGCTCTACACCAAAAGGCAGCAGACCTCCAGGGGTTCAGATGTGACATTTCTAACACTACTGGTAATGCCAGAAATTGAACCAGGGATTTTCTTAATGCAGAGCAGATGCTCTTCCATTGAACTATGGCCCTTCCCCAGAATCTGAGACACACGGAGAAGCACTGGTTATGTGGCTCCACACTGAGGTTAAAAATACCACCCTCACTCTTTCCAGAGGCCTACACAACAAACCTTACCATTTATTTCCTGTAACTGAAAAACGAAGTCTCTTTTACCAATGTGCATTTTCCATCCAGCGTCTTTGAGGTTGCTCCCAGAAGAACAACACTAAGCTTCTCTTCATTAAAACCCAGTTTTCGATTTAAATTTTAATTAGCATAGATGACTAGAATGCCATTCACCATAGCTTGGAAACACAGCCTCCCCCCCCCCCAAAATGCTTATGATCCTTTGAAGTCACATTTACAGCTTACAGTTCAAATTATTCTAGATCAACTTGTACCACTTTACTTGGGAAAGACTCGATTTATTTGGTCTTTAAAGGTAAAGATCTTTAAAAAGACAAAAAAAACACACACCCATCCTATTAGTGATGTACAGTTTAGTAAAGGCTGTTGCTAATACTTCATAATCTCCCTGTACTTTACAGTGCACAAGGGGATTCTACAGAATATGGTCCCATGCCTGGGCCATAACATTTTATTAATATAACCATTCCCTCTATTTCCAATGTTGAGACTGTGAGTGCTGATGGCTCATGTAGCTGTTGACTCAGGTACCATGGGGGTTTGCTGGGCTTGCAAAAGTACAGAAAGATATTGAGGGGGAAATCCCTTTAAAGGGTGTGGTGTGGGGACAAGCCCCATGAGGACTGCAGAACGAGGGGGTGGGAATTGTGCAGGAGCTTCAGCCCTACCACTATGGGTCTCAAGTGCCGCAGGGGTTCTTGTTCCTTCAGAAAACACGCTACTCATCCTCAGAGCCCTTCTGAGATCTGTTCATTTAAGCAGTCTTGCTTCCCCATGAGTAAGTAGCCTCCCCGTTCCCTCCTTGATTCATCACTGGGGTGACTAGCCCTAGACTTGCTGCATTTTCCTTCCTCCCAGCCTGCAGTCCTAAGTCGCTGTGGCAAGGCTTGCCCTTAGCCTAGCTCTTTCTTCTTTTTCTGCTGCCCCTTCCTTCTTTGTCTTTTCTACCTCCCCTGCTTGGACCTCCACCCCTCTAAATGGGTTACTTCCATGCCTTTATTCTCTGGCAGGTCTAGTCTCTCCTCTTCCTCCTCCAGTATGGATACCATGCACAGCCTCTTCCAGCCTGATCAGGCCCACCCTTCCGCTGCTCTTCAAATCTTTTTGGCTTATTGGATATGTTGCATTTCTACCCCACCTTTTCCTCTGAGGAGCTCAAGCTGGCATTCCTGCTTCTCCCCTTCCTCATTTAATCTCCACAATAATCCTGTGAGGTATGTGAAGCTGAGGCAGTGACTTGCGCGAGGTAAACCAGTCATGTTCTTTTTTTTATATAATAATTTTTATTAAGTTTTCCATTTTAACAACCCAATCACATCACATTAATTATTCCAAATTATACCAATACATATCATAAAGTCCAAATATTTTGCCAAATTATAATTTTTTTGTTGGGGCTTCCCATGCTTCGAGTTCAGTAGGGTCCAATCATCTCATATTTCTGCTGCTTTTAGTGTTCACCAGTCCCATCTTTCAATCTTCTTGTTGTTATCCTTCTTCTTCTTAATAGCCTCCGAGTTATTTCCACAGGCGAGTTAAAGTAAACAATGTTATGCTTCTGTGTGAACTTTGTATGGCTCTCCCTTTTTTCTAAAGCTGGTAAGTCTTTTGTTTGCCATAAATCCTGACACGCTGTTGTTTATGCCAAATCCATCCAACAGTCCTCCTCGGGTGGCAGACGCCATCTTTCTCAGTTCCAATGAAATAGAATCTAGGTGTTTGCTCATTAATTTTCCCAGACAAGTTGCATCATACATTAGCCTTTCCAGAGAAGATTTGCCAAGTCAAACTTAAGATACAAACATGATAACAAAGTAACAAAGTGCTGGCTCGACTCCCCCTATGACTATTAATCTTGCAACATAGTCTATCTCATAATGGCGGATCCCGATTAAAAACTGCATCAGGTCACCCAGTCATGTTCATGGCCAAGTGAGGATTTGAACCCTGGTGCCCTAGGTCTCAGTCAGACACTCTAACCACTGCACCACACTGTCTGCCCGTCCACATCTCATACTGGCTTACCTCTACACTTGACTGTGCCAACCATTCCTACATCTGGAAAACTAGATGGGAGGGGGAAGAAAGGAATGGAGTATCTTGAACAGGAGCACTGTACATTTTGTGGCAGGTGTCACTACAGTTTTTAACTCACCAACCCCTCCAGATTGAGCACCTGCCAAACATTTAGGACATCTGGCCGCTGGCTATGCAATAACCCAATCTAGGTTGCTTTCAACTGAATCCCTACTCCTGTTATACAAAGGAATCTTTGTGCAATTCAGCCTTTTCCACTAACAATAGAGAAACTATTCAGCAATATGTCAGAGTACCCATTCCTGGAGCAGGTCATTGTATCACAGTAAAGCTTTACATTTTTCAGACATCCGGTAATACTATTACAGCACAGCACAACCCTATGCATGTTAGCTCAGAACTGAGTACCAAGTTTTTGAGTTCCCATTTACTCCCAGATAGGTGTGCAGACGATGTGGCATTAATATTATATAATTTTTTCACAAAAACTTGGCCTCTTCTGCCAACAGCCTTTTCCGAAATTCTCGTTTCAGTGTTAAAAAGAGAGCTGCAACATTGACGCCAGGAACTAGTTGGACTAAGAAGATGAGAGAGATTTGGTCCGGTGTGCATTTTAATGTGAAACTACTTAATTTGCAGCCTACCTTCAAAATCCTTTTCTCTGAAATTTGCAGTGCAGTTATCCAACCAAGTAGTGTGTTCAAAAATGTGTGTCTTGGGGGGAAGTGCACATGTGTGTGTGTGTGCGCACACATGAAATAAGATACAGAAATGCACTATATCAGGGGAAGTTCGTTGAAAATATGTGTATATTAATGAAAAGGTGGACTTAAATGCTGGTCAATTTTCAAGAGGACTTTTTAAAAATTAGCTGACGCAGAAGGGTGGAGAACTGGAACCTCAGACTGGAAAAATGAGAAACCGAGAGTAACTAAGACGGACAGAATCGTCCATCCATAAATTGGATTCAGTACATCATTTCCCCTGTGTGGTACCAGTGTGTAGTGGTTAAGAGCGGTAGTCTCGTAATCTGGTGAACCGGGTTCACGTCCCCACTCCTCCACATGCAGCTGCTGGGTGACCTTGGGCTAGTCACACTTCTCTGAAGTCTCTCAGCCCAACTCACCTCACAGAGTGTTTGTTGTGGGGGAGGAAGGGAAAGGAGAATGTTAGCCGCTTTGAGACTCCTTAGGGTAGTGATAAAGCGGGATATCAAATCCAAACTCTTCTTCTTCTTCCCAGATGAGAGGTGATAAAAGTTTTCAGTAACCTTGATGTTTCAGATTCTGACAGAAGAGACCTGCCGCATTTTCAGGAGCCTGGGAAGGAAAAATTTACTCTGCACATGCTTGCAGTCATTCCTTGGCAGGTTTCATGTCTGAGTAGAACATTTCAATACCTGATGGGTCCAACTTTATGTGATTCCACACATAGGCTTTTGGCATGCCACAGCAGTGGTTCCACTGGTGTGCCAAAAGCCTTTCAACATATGACAGCTGCTACATATGGTTGCCCCAGCACAAACCATAGTCTTTTCCTAGAGTCAATGGCCACTGTAACTTTGAGAAGTCCTAGTTCCAGTCCTAGAGCCTGTAACTGAGAACAGATCTCAAGAACAAGCCCCTTCTTTCATCCAGCTATGACAAAGCATTGAACAAAACAAAGCACTGAGATTCCTGCATTGCAGAGGGTTGGACTAGATTACCCTTGGATTCCTTCCATCTCTATAATTCTGTGAAACCCTTTTTTATTATTCTTAACACTTGCTGTCCTAGAGGACAGCACATATACAATTTTTTTAAATGTCTGGCTGGCCCTGCAAAATGCAGTATTTCCCTTCGCATACCTTTGTCACCCATTAGAATGCAGAGAGCCATCTTATTTTTTAAAAAAGAAGTATTTTAATGATTGGGTATAGGAATAGCGACTAGAAGATAAATCCACATGAAAGAGAATTTTTTGAGAGCCACCATGAATGGCAGGGGGGAACCACTTTGGAATTGTAGCTGCTCTTTGATCTGTATAAATCAATTTATTTGATTTAAAATTTACACATTTGATTTATGCAAAAATCAAAGCAAGTGTCTGGAACACTTTGAGTCCTGAGGAGTATGTTGGCGTGGCATCAGAGAATGAAACTCTCGGCAGATCTTCTAACAATTCCCCCTACCCCAGTGTCATCATCTGGTCTTCCCTGGCATGGTGGAGCTCTCATTACAGCCCACTCCCCAAAAAGGCCGCTGGAGAACCGCAATGAGACCCTGATCTTAATATTTTCCCTCAAAATCTATTGTGCTCTATTATTCCAAAGTAGATTTTTGACTAGAGATTTTCTCTCAGTGCTAACGATTACCGGTAATCAACACATTTAGAAGTGCCAAGAAAACCCAATGTGGTGAAGGGTGTTCTAATAACAAACATGTTTGTTAATTTACATGTCTCCTTCAGACCTCCTTATATAGAAAGTGTACCACACCAAATCACAGCTTCCTGAATTACTTTCAGATTTCATAATTGGGAAGGAATCTCTCTTTCTGCTGATAAGTCCTCACTTTTTAGTGAGTGCTGCAAGAAAATTCGCTTCACAATTGCTGCCAAATAATAAGATGACTCTGTGCTCTTTCCCTTTCTTCAAAGAAAGAAAAGGGCATTCTTTGATAGAGCTGTGATTATAGGAAGGAAAGTGACCCTCCAAACAAGAAAATGATACAGGTTATCATTCTGCCGGGTAACAAAAGAACTAAACTTGTCTTCTCCACAGGTGCATGATGAATCTAATAATACAAACTCTGGTTTTCACAATAAACTGTAATCAGAAATTCTGCCTTTTTCCTCTATTGCCTTTGGACGTCACCAAGTTATCTTTGCTCATGTTCTTGGGTGAGTAATTTGCTAAACGAGTTCCCCACTTTTGAGGCACTGACAAGTGGTGGCCAATTAGACACTGCTCCCCTCCATAATGGCTGGCTTTTCTTTTCTTTTTTATTTAAAAAAGTCCCTTCTACTGGAGCACTGAAAACAAATTGAGCTATTAGCTTGGTTTAATTGGAGCTAGAGCTCATCCCTGAGTTTGTTATCTCAATGCTAGCTATTAATCTACAGTTCTTACAAAACACAAATGTCACTGCATTTGTTTAACCCAGGGATAGTCAACTCTCTATAAGTTGGTCTTTGGACCACAGTTCCCATTGGCCCTCACCACTGGCCATAGTGGGTGGACCCCTGTTGACCACCCCTGGGATAACCTATCAGATCTGCTATTGCCTTTTCTAAACGTTGCTTGATGTATTCTGAACTGTGGTCCCAATCAAAGCTGTTAGTCCCATGCTTCAAGTTTTCCAGAGAGAGATGTTTACATGGAGTGGGGAGCATGATTCTAGTACTATTGAGTTCTTCTGACATGCTTAGAAAAAGCATGGTGAATGAAGCAAACTTTGCCAAGTGGATACCAGGATTTTGCTTACAATCTAATTCTTTGTCCTGCAGCCATTGCTGACAGAGCTTGCCCTGGCTACTCCTGCTCCCCACTTCTAGAATTGCTCTGGATTGCTCTGGGTTTTATTTGTATTTGTCTTATTTGCTGTTGAATTTGTTTATGTACAGTGGGGACTATGATTTACATGAAACTTCTGAGACAGGCTGCCTGGAGTTTTGGGGTTCAGTATCACCAACCTTTTTTCTAGAAAAAGAGGTGCTATAACTCACCACGAATACCTCCCTCGTTCTCTTAGAATGGCAATGGCACCCATCTGAGAGGTGCCAGAACTGACTTCTGTGAGCTTCACCTGAAGAAGAAGAAAAAAGCCCTGGTATCACCAGCATATTGGTGACACCCAGGTGTATTTCTCCTTTCCACCTAAACACAAGGAAGCTGTATCAGTTCTAAACCAGTGCCAGTCATCAGTAATGGACTGGATAAGGATGAAAAAAATTGAAACCTAATTCAGGCAAGACAGAGGTGCTCAGAAGGCAGAACATGGAGTAAGGATTCAGCCTATGCTGGATCCCCCTGAAGACTCACTCTGAAGATGCAGGCTCACAGTTTGGGTGCGCTCCTGGACTCAGCCCTGATATCATGGATGCCTGGTTTCTGCAGTGGCCAGGAGTGCATTCAGTTAAAACTAGTGTGCCCGTTGCACCCATTCCTAGAGATTCTGATCTGACCACAGTGATGCACACCTTAGTTGCATCCCATTTGGATTATTGTAACATGATCTATGTGGGGCTGTCACTGAAAACTGCTCAGAAACTTCAGCTGGCCCTGTTACCGGAAAAATCCGAGGGCTCCCTTGGACAAAAACAAAGACACCAACCAGGATAACTTGGAGCAAAACAGCAGCCTGTAGGCTTGGCCTTTATTGAACTGTTGCAACAGGGTATTCCCTTCACTTGCAAGAGAGAGGAAAGACCCAGAAAGATGGTGTGCAAGACCTTATAAAAACTTTTGAAATTCCCCTCCTCTAGGTCAAGCCCACCCCCAGAAACATCATGCATACATTACAGAAAGGAGGGGTTGACATCATGCATACATTACAGAAGGGGTTGACATCATGCATACATTACAGAAAGGAGGGGTTGAGGGAGGAGTTGTGGTGGTAACCTGAGTGTCCTGTCACCTGGCTGGTTTCTCCTTTCCCCCTGCCCATGAGTCACTTCCAGGAGACAAAGGGGAGTTTGCAGTTTCCTGCCCCCAGAGGGAAGATCTGATTATTGTCCTTTGTTTCAGTCCATGCTGAATCCACTCCCATATGCAGGTTCTTTGTGATTTTGATTGTCTTCTGTCTGGGATTATCAGGGTTGACATAGCAACTGGGCAGGGCTCCTGTGGATGTGCTGGTATGCTGAAGGGATTATGGCTGACCAGAACCAAGCCACACACCCCCTTTGATAGTCTTTGTCATATGGAGTAAAATAAAAATGGAACAGTGCAAATCCGATGTATGGTTGATTTTTCTATGAATTTATAACAGAAATGTGGCGTATGTAATGTGTGAGTGTGTGTGAAGTTTGTACAAACAGAATGATTGGGGTGGGGGGTTCCTGCTACAGCCCAAAGCGCTGCAGCCAGATTGTTGACCGGGGCTGGCTATAGGAAGCAAATGACTCCCTTGTTACAACAGCTCCACTGGCTACCAGTCTTTTCCTGGGCACAATTCAAAGTGCTGGTTATGACTGATAAAGCCCTACACAGCTTAGGTCCAAGCTGTCTGAAAGACTATTAACTCATACAAACCTGCCTGGGTTTTGAGATTTTTGTGGGAGGCCCATCTTTCAGTCCTGCCACTTTCATAGGCACACTTGGTAGCGATGCAGGAGAGGGTCTTCTCAGTGGCTGCTCCCAGACTTTGAAACTATTTCCTTAGAAAAGTGAGACTGGCTCCTTCCTTGTTGTCCTTCTGCTGGCAGATAAAGACTTTCTTGTTTCAATGTTTTTGGGGGAACTGACTGTTTCTAAGGAAAGGGCTAGTGCTGTGATGTTTGTAGTGTAACAATCTGTATGTGATCATATGTGTGTGCGTATTCCACAAATGTTTATGTTTATTGTGGAGGTGCATGGGTCTTAGGGGAGGATGAGTACCTCAGGTGGGGGACATGTCATACTCCTTCTGGGGTAGTTTGTTCACCTTTGACCCTCCTCCTGCAGTCAACTCTCACTTAAGGCTCCTAGAAGCTCCCAGCATACAACAGCAACCACACTACATTTCGAATCAACTTTGTTTCAGCTCTACTCCTAAATGACTGCAGGCATGTCATGAGGGGGAAGCAAACATGATGGCCGACAACCCTGCTCATCTATAGCCTCAGGATTAGTAACAGTGTTTATGCTTGGAGGGGAAAATATCAGAAGCCTCTGCAGTGATGAGCATTTGATATTCAAACAAGGGTGGAAACCATGCACCAGGGCATACAGAGTGCTACAAAGTAGTATTCATGTACAACTATTTTTTTCAGTTCAGCTTGTTTTAGCATTGTACTGAAGAGAAGAAATTTATGAGTCACATTTTTACCAATTAGAATTTCCACCCTCACTAAAAATGTGAGTCACATTTTTTATCAATTAGGTACCAGAACATTTTCTATGAGGTTCATTTCCTATATTTTCAAAATATGGCTCAAGGTTCACTCCTGTTCTTGTTTTCCTCATAAACAGGTTCCCACTGACAAATAACATGAAAGCTTCCTTTCTGTCAGACATAGTATTTTTCTTTAAATATTTTACACTCTTCTACC
Source organism: Podarcis bocagei (assembly GCF_964188305.1). Classification (NCBI taxonomy): domain Eukaryota; kingdom Metazoa; phylum Chordata; class Lepidosauria; order Squamata; family Lacertidae; genus Podarcis; species Podarcis bocagei. Next base: position 38,196,285 of record NC_138135.1, on the reverse strand, counting down.
GACAAACACAATGATTAGAACAAGAAAGTTCTTTCCATGTGAAACATACACTTGAAAACAGTGACACAGACTTTCTTTAAATGGCTATAGTGGTTTGCATACAAAAATGTAGAATGTAGGCCAGTCTTACGTTCCCTCAATTATAGATGGAGGTCCTGAAAATGAAAAAAAATTAAAATGTAGCAACAGTAACCTGAGATTCCTATGGGCAAATAAAGAGCCACATAAATGCACACATTTTATGATACCTCTTCTGTGGTCATTTCCCATCCAGACACACCTTTCACACTACACACACACACACACACACACACACACACACACACGTCACATTGCCCTCTCATACATCTACAGCTTTCATACACTCTGTTGACCAACAGTAGTGTTGCCTATTCCCTTCTCTGCATGTGTTGAAATCTCTGCTAGGGATGATGTATGAAATGCAAACACTTCCTCATCTCTTTGACCATTTTTCATCAAGGAAAAAAAGAAGTAGGCTGGTGGATATATGAAACGAGGCAAGTATCTTCATTGCATACCCTTATGTTAATCAGGTTTCAAGCAGAACAGGGTTCTTTGCATAACCGAGCAGTTTTGAAAAGCCTATTTATTATAGCACAGATCTTTTGAAGACCTCATTTGGGGAGCTGTGTGGGTGGACATAATTAAGTCTCAGTAACACGAGGTGTTTGTTAGTTATCCCCTTTTTGTTATTTTTGGTCTCTCTGTTTTGTAGGTGTAAAATATTTTATATTAATTAACTAAAATGATGTCTTGTTCCCACCCAAACACAGATGTCAGGTTGTTTTCAGGTTAACTGTGTTTAGGTTTTCCAAGAAAGAAGCAAAATATAACTTAATTTGTGAAAGAAAAGAAGCTTCCCTCTTAATTTCCCCATACTGTTGTTTTTTTAAAGTTACTTTAAAACCTTATTTGTGGGAGGAAATTATCCTGATCCTTATTTTAAAAAATCCTAGCACTTTCAAATCTGTTGCTTTTGCCCTTTGCAGATCATGCTGCCATTGTTTCATAGATTTTATTATTATTGATTTCAAATTCAAGCTGCTTTGAGCAGATTCTGGTTTGAAAAGCAGAGCAGAGCAGCAAATTGCATATCGAAACATATGCATACACAGCTAGCAAACCCTATCAAACACTGGCTGCCTTCCCACCTCTCTGGATTCAGACACATTTATGGCCCTCATCCAGCACATCACTTCCTCTGTCCAGTTAGAATATTGCAACTTGACCAGCACATGTTCTACTTACAAGTTTGCTTGGGGTTTTTTTGGGTTAACATTAGAGATGTTGCTAGTGTAAAGGGCAAGGGAAGAAGAGTTGTTAACCCACATGGAGGCAGTTCCTGCTGCCAGAATGATTAAGCCAATTTATTTTTTAAAAGTTTATAAAGATACCATCTTTATAGTGGAACTAGTAAAACTGCCAGAAATCTCTCCTGACTAAGGATGTCTGTGGCATTCTTGATACAGTTTCTTCAAAGCCTGGCACAAATACAAAGCTCTATGGCTCTAACACCCTTTTCATTGGTTGTCTTCCCTCAGCAATGGCAATTAACCAATCATATTAGAAAGAATGGAACATCACCTTTTTCGATAGGTGTGCCTATAGAAAGCTCTTGGAAGTTGCCAGAGGTATCTAGAACTGGTATCTAGAATTATCTGTTATTATAACTATGGTGTTTTTTTCAGTTACTTGGCAACTTCCTAGTATAGCTTACTCTTCCTAGAAAGCATCTCATTATTTTTGGCAATTAGTTGCAATCTCTCAAAAGCAACCCCACCTTTGTGAGAAAATGATTTCTTTCATTAGATGGCTTTCTTCAGAAGAATGCTGAATTTTGTTCGGCTCTGAGGAGGGATATTTTAAAATTCAGATGATGTTCAGCCTTGGGCTCAGATTGGGTTTAGAGACTCTCTTACAACATCCCTTCGCTGTTGAAACACACCCCACCCATACCCCAGGGATCTCTGAGGGGGAGTGCCATGGGATTCAGCGGAACAACATGGAATGTAGGGTAGTTGTGGGGAGGAGGGGAGATGAAGTTTTCCACAAACTTCCTTAAATTAACTTATCTTAGGATCCAATCCAGATTTCTCCTTTCCCAGTAACACCCCAAACCCTAGCCCATATTGTTCAAGAGGGCCTCCTGACCCTTTAGAGAGGTTTTCAAGAGGCACAAGAGATTCCAAGGGGGAAAACAGGCAACTTTCCTTCAAGCTATTTTAGGATCTACCGGTAAACCATTGTAGCACTTTTTCTGCTAGACACAGCTTAGGGCAACAATTGGAATAAAGAGAGAAATGTGTTATGTTGGTAAATATGAAACAGCAGAGCAAATGGGAGCTAAGCAAATGATTCACTCCCTTACCTGGGATTTCTCACCAGCTCTCTAAACGGAGAACAGTGATAAAAAGAATAATAAATACTTTAAGCTGAATTTTCTGAGGTGAAAAAAAATTGTATGTCTATGTTTCTTTAAGTGGAGCTTACGACTCGAGATTCACTATTAGTTTTTCCAGAGGTTATCAGACCTGGAGTTGATAAGAAATCCAAGCCACCGAGTTCTAAGTGAAGCTTTCTCTCCACAGCCAAGAAAGAATGCCCTCCAGGCATAGAGCTCCATGCCAGAGCAGTTTAGAGGGCCTATAAATGTTCATAGCTTCAGCTAACTAGTTTCTGGGCAGTTAAACACACAGTAAGAAATGAGGAGATAGAGACCTTGATTTTAAAATGTCAACCTACTTAACATCATTTCTGAAAGAAAAAAAACAATTTCCACTTCATATTGCTAATGAGAAAGTCAATGCCATACTGTACATAATTGTATCTTTTACACATTATTGCAGGTGCTTAAGCTCTTTGATGTTAATCAGGAGGCAGAGTTTGGTCTACTTTAAAGTGAATCGTGAGCTTTCTGATCTTATCATTGTAAATGGGAGATATATATATATATATTTATATAGTCTCTACACCTGAGATGATTTAAAATGAGCTCTGAATTTGCCACGTTTCCTTTCTCAGACTGCAGTCAGAGCATCATTGTCAGCCCTCGCAGGAAGTGGAAAATGGAAGGCTACATCTAGATGTGACAGAGGCATGGGCTAAAACATGGGTCATGCCAGACATATATAAAAGAGAGAACGGTTTTAAGTGGCGAAGCAGTGCCAACACTTTGAAATGTGCTCAGAAAAGTACTGGGAGCCAATGCAGATCCTTTAGGACTGGTGTTACATGGTTCTGGCAGCCACTCCCTGTCACCAGTCTAGCTGCCGCATTCTGGATTAGTTGTAGTTTCCAAGTCACCTTCAAAGGTAGCCCTGCATAAAGCGCATGCTAATGCAGGTGGGAGCATGCTTTGTTTGATCGAAGTGAAAATCAGGGACTTTATGTTCCTTTGATGTTCTACCTGCCCCAAACCTGATAGTGTGTGTGTGTGTGTGTGTGTGTGTGTGTGTGTGTGTGTGTGTGTGTGTCCTCCTGGGCCAAATGGAGAGGGGTCTGGAAGGCTAGAGGTTCCCCACTCCTATCCTACAAAAATAAAGTAAACAATCACGACTTGCCGCGCTTTCATTAAGAAAGGTTGCAGCATTGGGGACATCAGTTTAGAGAAAAGCTAAGTAAGAGGTGACATGATAGAAATTTATAAAATTACACATGACATGGACAAAGTGGATAGAAAAAAGTTTTTCTCCCTCTCTCATGACACTAGAATTCGCAGACATCCTAGGAAACTTAATTTTGGAAGATTCAGGACAGGGAAAAGAACGTATTTAACAAAGAGCATAGTTCAACTATGAAACTTGAACCCACAGGAGGCAGTGATAGCCACCAACTTAGATGGCTTTAGTAGAAGATTGGGCACATTCCTGGATGAGAAGGCCATTGTTGGCTACTAGCCATGATGGCTATGTTCTGCCTCCATATCTAGAAATAGGGATCTTTCTGAATACCATTTGCTAGAGGTGACAGGAGGAGAGAGGGCTTGTGCATGTGAATCCTGCTTGAGGTTTTCCCAGAGGGATCTGGCTGTCCATGGTGAGATGAGATGGACTGGATGGAACATGGGCCAGATCTAGCAAGCTCTTCCTACGTTCTGATGACTACCTAAATCATCTGCCGGAGGAAACTGCCTCACTTTGTCTGATGGAAGGACCGGCCCTGTTTCTGGGATAATTTCTCTTCTAAACTCTATCTTGACCAGAGTATCCATGGCTTCAGTCTTTCTCCACCCAATGAAAGGAGGTGCTGTTGCCCTGAAGCATCACTGGAAATACTGCAGCTTCCCAATATATTTATCTGAATGCACAGAACTGACTGGAAACAAAGTGACTGGGTCACATAAGTGCAGTGTAAAGTCTTGGCACAAGCCTCTCTCCTTACCATAAATCAATTTCTCTTGTCCAGAGTTGTCCAGGTATTAAATTTGCCCCATTGTGTCTAATTTTTTAAGCTTGGGATTGAAGCAAGGTCTGTAGAAAGCATTAATTTTGCCCTATGCACATTTCCTTCAATGTGAAATAGCATGCCTGGAAAGTCACAAAAACCATAAAAAGAAGGATTGACAGTAAAAAATGTTTTTTGGGAGTCTTTTTTAAAAGAGGACGTTGTACTCCAGGAGTCAATTTTCAACTTCAATTGGTGTATAAAAATTGCATAAAATATCCAAGATGCTATTTTCAAATCATTCAGCCATCTTTCCCACTTGAAAGACATGAGTTTAGATCCACTTTGTGTTATGAATGGTGACCCAGGAGCAATTTCACTTTCCTGTTAAAGGGTTTTTTCTGTTCAGTTCAGTTTGCAGCTATTTCAAGACATATTTCTAGAAGTAAAAGGATTTGGTTTAACTTAAAAATTTCTATCATAATGGTTACTTTTTATGTGTGCTGTAATTTCAGAGTGAGAATTGAAGAGTTCTGAAAAGCCACGGGCTGAGTTTCCTTTCTATCATTCTTGTTGTGTGTGTGTGGTCCCTCTCTCTCTCTCTCTCTCTCTCTCTCTCTCTCTCTCTCTCTCATGTGTGTGTGTGTGTACACAGAAGAACATCAGTAAGAAGTTTAGTCCCCAAGTGAATAGAATGCCAGTGGAATTGATAAAAATATCAGGAGCCTTTTACCTCCAGAACATCAGAGAACAGAGAGCTTCAGCACAACCATTAGATGACCAGAACACCAATGGGAATGATAAAAATAACAGAAGCCTTTTGCCTCCAGGTCAACAGGGACCATCAGTTATTACCACTTGATGGCTTTGCAGTGCACCATATGGGAAATAAGCTTGTGCTTTCGATCAAGTTCCTAGCTGATAGATATCCACTTTAGAAATACACACATGGCATGCAATCCAGATAGGATCCTCATTGACTGATGGCCAATTGTTTTTAAGCACAAAGTAATGGGTGGCATCCAACTAACTGCAAGTGCAAGGATTTTGTCACGGTCCAGGACATAGGTAGCAGCAGTCCAGACCTCACATGCTGGGACCGGGTATGAATGGTAACAATGGTAGCCGTTTAATGGAGAATGGAAACTCGAGGAGGCTGGAACGCAGGATCAGAAATGACCAGGACGAGGAACTGGAGTAAGGACAGGAGCGCTGAAGCAGGATCAGGAATTGAAGCAGGATAAGGAGTGAAATAAGAAATAAGAAATAAGGAGTGAAAGGATAAGGGGACGTGGGTAGTGCTGTGGGTGAAACCATAGAGCCTAGGACTTGCTGATCGGAAGGTTGGCGGTTTGAATCCCTGCGACGGGGTGAGCTCCCGTTGCTCGGTCCCTGCTCCTGCCAACCTAGCAGTTTGAAAGCACGTCAAAGTGCAAGTAGATAAATAGGTATTGCTCCGGCGGGAAGGTAAACGGCGTTTCCGTGCGCTGCTCTGGTTCGCCAGAAGCGGCTTAGTCATGCTGGCCACATGACCCGGAAGCTGTACCCACTCCTTTGGCCAATAAAGCGAGATGAGCACCGCAACCCCAGAGTTGGTCACGACGACCTAATGGCCAGGGGTCCCTTTACCTTTAAGGAGTGAAAACAGGAACTGGCAATGTGGTATAAACCACGTTGTTGTGGCAAAGAACCCGGGCAAAATGCTGGCCTTATATACTTCTCTTCGGCTTGCTTCCAGGTGCTGCATGTCTCCTGATCTGGCCACACCCGACTCCCCCAAGACGCAGTAAGGGCCTGATTATGCAGTTCCTCACTGCACTCAGGGCCTTGCCCTTGCAAATACTCATGGTACTCCTTGCAGATTTAAGTTTGCACAACAGAACTTCCTCCTCCCTCTCCTCTCCTGCATGCCACTGTGCCCTTCCCAGATCTGCTATGGAAAATCAGGGGAACACCCAGAATGGATATGGTGGGACACAAGGAGGCATGCAGAGAAGGAGGGTGGGTTTCCTTGAACAGCCAAATATCCTTGTACTAGCAGATCTATTAATACCACACAACAGTTCTAGTGACTGAACTTGGAACTTCTAATCTTTGTGTGTGGTTCATTTATATAAAAAAGAGTGGGTTCTGACAATCACTTCTAATTGTTCCAATGAAGCAAACTGGTTGTTTGAAAGGCCCCAACAGGCAACTAAAATACACAAAGCAGTCTCCACTAATAGCAATAAAGAGTTTTGAGATTTTGCACTCTGCTCCTGCACAAGACCAATTCACATAAATGAACACAGCTAAGGAGCAGAGTAAGGTGGATGGTGAACTTAGATAAAACTTGTCCTAGGACAGCCAGACTATTAGTTGAGGTATAAAGCCTTCCTTGAATCCTCCATCAGTAATACTACATTTCTCCAATAAATTGTAAATGATGATTAAATAATAATACTCAAAATCCCTTTTTGCTAACTTAAACAAACCTGGAGCTTTCTTAAATCACAATTTTCCCTGTCTTTTTATATAGGTTCCTCTTCTACTTAGCTGGTGGCAGCAGTGACATTTCCCCAAAGATTTTTCCATCTGGATGGAAGACAGAAGCACTGCAGATTTCTTTGGCTGCTTACATGTTCAGAGATATAAGCTAGGTTTTAATTGAGTGGGAACTAGGGAGAGCACAGGTTTCTTTGTTAAAACTCAGTAATTAATGTTCCTTTAATGAGTGGTAATTTAAGTAATTAATGTTGCCTTAATGTTAAGTAATAGGAAATAAATTTAGCAGTTGAGCCTTGATTAGAAACAAATAGTGTCTAGATGCTTTCAGCACTGGAGAATGACATCCGGGCAGAGCAGGCTGGGCCACTAAATAAAACTTTGAAGCTAGTAAGAATATAGTAAGACTACAATACGGGATGCGGAATATAGAAACACTACAATACGGGACGCGGGTGGCGCTGTGGTCTAAACCACTGAGACTAGGGCTTGCCAATCAGAAGGTCGGCGGTTTGAATCCCCGTGATGGGGTGAGCTCCCGTTGTTCGGTCCGAGCTCCTGCCCACCTAGCAGTTCGAAAGCATGTCAAAGTGCAAGTAGATAAATAGGTACTGCTCTGACAGGAAGGTAAACGGCGTTTCTGTGCGCTGCTCTGGTTTCACCAGAAGCGGCTTAGTCATGCTGGCCACATGACCCGGAAGCTGTCTGCGGACAAACACCGGCTCCCTCGGCTTATAGAGCGAGATGAGCACCGCAACCCCAGAGTCGTCCACGACTGGACCTAACGGTCAGGGGTACCTTTACCTTTAACACTACAAAATGTTGATTATGTCAGCTGTGAAGGGAAAAGCTAAATACCAAATGGTACAAAGGGGAGTAACCCACTGGCAGCTTGTGGGGCAATGTGGTGGCAATTTGCAAGCTATTTTCTCTAACATAATACATTTGAATATGTCATTTTTACTAATATATGCCATCTAATGCACACTTTCCCCTAACATATACATTTTTGTACACATTGCTCAGTAAGTAAACCGCATTTCAAAATTCTGAGAAGTGCAAATACTGAAGGAGCCTTGTATTTTGGTTGATGTATTGGTTTGAGAATATTCAAATTAGGTGGCTTCTCATTAAAATGCAAACAAAATCAAATTTCTCCTCATCCCTAATCAAGACTTTCTTATCACTTTTAACTTAATTTGATATTTTCATTAGAACACCAACAGGGATGTTTCTGAGAGGAAAACCCAATTAAGTTCACAAGGAAGGCCAAAAGAAAGAAAGCAAATACTCATCTTGGAACAAACCATAGCATATTCTGGAAAGCACAACTTCTTTCAGCCTAGAGGGTGAGAAAAATACACTCTAGTTCTGCCCTTGCTAAAGGTTTTCTTTTAACTTTCACAATATCAGTTGCTGAACTCCAGAGGCCCCCTGCTGTTAAATGCCAGCTCCTTTATTAACCTTACTTGGGAGAGTTCCAGACCTCCCAGGATCTAGACTAACATCTATTATAATGTTTTGCTATTATAAATGGCAAATGCTCCCTGACACCACCAACCCCTCCCTATCTCTGCATAAAACTTCTTCCTATATATAAAAAAGGTTATTTAAAAATAAGAAGATAAATTATTTCTGTCTAAAGAAAATTGTATTATAAAGAGGAGATTTGGTGTAGCTTTAAGTTGATAATCTTACCCCCTCTCCAAGTGGAGTAGGAGGACAAAGACAGCTTTCTTATCTGAGGGATCTGGCACAATCCTGTAATTTATTAAAGAAATCAGGTCAACTGAACTCTGCTTGCTGGTTATTCTGCTTCCCAGTGGCGTAGCGTGGGTTGTCAGCACCTGGGGCAAGGCAAGTAATTTGCGCCCCCTAACCCGTGGATTTGCACCCCCTAACCCTAACCCCCAGATGTTGCGCCCGGTGCAGCCGGCCCCCCCTGCACCCCCCATGCTACGCCACTGCTGCTTCCTTCCTCATTTGCAAGCCCAGGCACAGTGAGTCCAGGTTCACTGGGGGCAGGTAGTGTGAGAGTACTAATATTGGCAGGACAACTGCTTGGAATTAAAATGGCCACACCTTTATTGATTACAGATGTAAGTAGGCTTTGGCTTGGAAATTGGGTGTGTCCTGAATCAGCCTAGCCCAATTGCTGACTGATTGCTCTTTTAGGTTTGATTCTGGGTTAAAGGATCCCCCCATTACGCCAATCAAATGGGGCAGAACTTTGGCCACGACGGCAGAAAGGCTTTGAAGTCCGTGCAAGGCAATTAAGGCCGAGAGAAGCAGGCACTCCTGATTTACGAACTGCCTGATAAAAGACTGTAACTGACTGTTTTCCTGGGCCCATAACCTCGTTGTCGGCACCCTTGGGTCGAAAGGCCGGCTGGCTAGCCCCCAGCTGGATCGTCTCCTTCTCAGCTGTGCTGCTGCTCTGACATAAATCAGTGACTCAAGCCTCCCAGACTTGAGCACACTATGCGTAGCAGTGTAAACTGCACAACCGAAGAGGCTGAGGCTGTGGATACATACTAAAACTACGGATTTATTTTACATAAATCAGAACAAAGAAACATGTTGTCTCTCCTTGCCGTCTCCTCAGAGAGAGAATCAAAACAAAAGCAATACAGCGGAAGTTCCATTTACGCCAGCAAACTGTGCTGGAATGTAAACAGACATGTGACGCGTAACAATCCCATGTCTGCAACTAAAGGTGGAATGGAAACTTACAACAGTTTTATGGCCCATTAGACACCGGACAAAGCTGTTCCCATGGACCCGTTTACCATGGTAGCCTAAACTAAGGATCCAACCAAATGCCTTTTTTGCCACCCAAGATGGCCCCCTCCTTGTTGCCATGTTGCCAAACCACTCACATCTGAAAGCAAACCAAGCAGACCCCAATAACCAGGTTTCATTACTGTGTGGTGACAGGTGCATGCCATCAAGCCTGTAGTGTTCTGCATTGTTGAATATCTTATTTTTGTGGTTTTAAATTAATAATTCCACCATTATTTCTCCCCAGAAGAAAGTGTGGCAGGTTTCTGGACTGTGGAATTTGCCCAGACCTGTTGTGGTCTGGACTTTATGGCTCAGGACATATTTAACTACCATAACTGACATTGTTAATCTGTCCTGCAGCTGCCAAAGGCCTGTTCTCAAACTAGACCACTTAGTGGGGTGCTAGTTTTAGAGACGACAAACGTTTATAAATAATTTTTCTGAATCTTCAGCCTGCAGACTATTGACTACATTCCTGCTTCGATGCAAGGCTGCTGGTGGTTAATACCAGTTTTGTAGTTGTTAGATAATGGTGATATGTGATTTATGAGAGAAGATTGTTGTTCTATTTAAGGTACTGCTTGAATGTGATTAATTTGATTAATTAAACGGGACCACTGAAGCCTGTTAGAAGTGTTTAGTTTCATAACAGCTGATTTAAGTGCAATTAACTAAAGGTGTTTGGATTTATTTTATTGATTATTCAACTATTTTGTTTGTTTACTGAACCGATGTTAATGTATTGGCTTAATATTATTATATGTTTAATTGTGATTCATTTAAGTGCAACTGGCTGTGGATATTAAGTGAAGATATTATTTTCAGTACTGTAATTTACTTATAGAAAAGATAAAATTCTTTCTTTCCCCCCACCACATGGCTACTGACTCTCTCAGTAGCACTACATTGCTGGATTTATGGGCTAATTGGATTATGAGGAATGCATACTACTACACTGAGTCTAATGTAGTATAATGGTATAATACTGAAATTAAGATTATTCCAAAACATATTGATGACAACAATGAAGCTATTGCTGAACATAGGATTTCTGGGTAGAAGGGAGATCAGATGCTTTAAATTAGACATTTATCAACTGGGGGGGAAATACCTAGGGGACAAGCAAGCGGGACCAGAAAAAACAACTTTAAAGTTGTTTAAAAATTATAATATCATTCATACAGACATGCTGAAAGATAATAATAGGAAAAATGACTTCAGGGTGTCCCAAACATTTGAGCAGATAGTTTTGCATATAGTTTTGGAAGGGGCAAGTTAGGAAAGTTGACCTTTCAATGTGAACCAAATAAAATCTCTCCCCTATCGTGAGCATGAAGTGACCGCTTGACCCCTCTAGCCATCACTCTTGTGACCTTGCTACTGGTGAAGTTCCAGAACCAGAGAGAAAGTAGGCAGTTGGCCCAAATGCAAAGGTAGTACGTGACAGGCATCAGAAATAATACATATATGCAAGGAAAAAGCAACAGCATCCAGGATTGTTGGACCAGCAAATGACTGCCCTCTGACCTGCAAGTAAATGCAGCTGCCATTGAAGGTGTAGGCACTTGTCAGAGCTGCTTCCAGATCCTAGCTCACAGAGGATCACGCTAGCCAACGTTCACTTTATAAAAGTTTTTATTGAGTTACAGTTTCCATTCTCAAGCTGCTGCGTGCAGCTCTACGTCTTATGGGTTAGACCGCGAAGCTCCGTCTGAGTCTCCGCCCCCTGTGCACCAGCTTACTAACCTAGTCTTACTCCACCTTTTCCGCCTGACCGTTCTTCTCTGGGTCCCTCTGCCCCCCGTGGTCTCTTCCTTCCGGGATTCTTCTGATGCGGACCCCCCGGACCCTCCTGTCTCCTTGCGCCGGGCTTTAGGACCTGGCTCCCTTTCCGGGCTGCTTACTGCGCCACCTTCCTGTGCATTTGAACTTGGCGCGCGCGCCCAACCTTCCACTTTCCGCCTGACTGTTTCTTCGCTCCCCGATGGAGGTGTGGCCACTCCTGACTCGTGCCCTCCCTCCTGTTGCGAGCTGCCAGCGCTTGATACCTGGCGCCCTTCTTCTCCCCTGCTCTCTGTTGGTGACGCTGGTCCTGATTTCCAACTGCTCCCCTCTGAGCCCCCTCTGGACCCTTCTTCCTGGGGTGTCCCCCTAGGTTCCCCCCTTGTTCTGGCCACTGGTGCTCCTTTCTGTGAATCTTCTGATTCACTGGAAAGACTCGGAGATCTCGGGTCGTCGTCATCACTCATCTTTTCCTCTGCCTCCTCCCCCTCGCTCTCTGTTTCCTCCCTTGCCCTCGCCTCTGCTCCTGAACCCCTGAACCAATCAAGAGCCAGCAGGACAAAACCACTAATGAGCTCAGAGGAGAGAAGCCTAGCTGTTGGATAAGTCTCTCAAGTGACAGCAACTGCCCTCAGGGCAAGTTGGGTAGCGTTCAGTTTGCACTGCTCAGCCGGAGAGTATTTAAAAAACTGGAAAGTTGTGCTTTCAGGCATGTGAAGGATTTTTCAACTTTTCTTAAGGGGGGGGGAGCCCTTCTTTTCATTTTGCTCATTCTAATGGAGCCCTCACAAACTGGCAGCACTGAACAGCTCATCTTGTCTTAACAGTGCTGGATGTCAGCATTTTTACAATAGGCTGATAGCCGTAGCTGGGATTTTTCAAAGTTGTCTCCTCTGAGATGTTTGAAAAGAGACTTTGATTCCCAAAGTTTTATATACAAGTTTTAGATGATGAAAGACAAGAAGCTTTCTTTTATGTTTCAGAAACAACTGAGGATTCTTGTGAATTTTTAAAAATTATTAATTGTAGATGAAGGATTAAAGGAGGCTTTAAATAAGGAAAGCTAAAATGATTTTTCACTGTCAGCTATGAGCGTAGCCTGTATGGGAAATTCTCCTGAGCAAGCCCCACTGAAATTACTGGGAAGAGCGGTCTGTGCATGAGACAAGTCCCCCATAGATTTGTCTCCTATCAATGTGTATTCCTTATCTATATTTTCTGATTTCAGTTCTTTTCCCCCTGACACTTCTCCATTTTATAGCATCATTTCTGACCTTATCCCAAGGGCTGACTTGCTTACTTCTGACCGTGGCATTGCAGAGGTACGCTTTAGAGAAAACAAATAGAAAATGAATTTGCAGCAACATCTCCAGCCCACCAAAAATATAATAAATCAGAGCATATCACCCCACCTCATGATTCTCTCAGACCAGGCTTTTTAATATTGCATTCTTTGATTTGGAAATATGGAGCTAGCCTATATTATTTGCTTTTAAAAGATTAGGTAGATGTTTTGATGAACTGGCCCCATTTGATTAGGTCTCCAGAACAAATAGGTACTGTTTGGCAGAATACCCACATCTAGCACCCAGGGTTTTGTGCACAGTGCCTCTTACTAGATCAGAGCTTTGCATACACAAAAAGGCAATATACGTTAAGCTCTGATAGTACAATCACCTCTCTGGGGAAACACATGCAACCAGTCACTCTCTTTGCCCAACAGGCAATCAACACTTTCAAAGTAAACAGTACCACGGCAGAGGAACAACAATCACATGCAGTGCCTATACATATACACATACCACATACACAATTGGTATACAACCAACATTTGGATAAGATTTTAATTGAACATCATAACAAGAAGTAACAGAACACGAGCAAAGGTAAGAGGAGAAAAACAGCAGCAACAGCAGCTCAACACAAAGATGTAATAACTGTAAAAAACAACAACTTGCCAATAAATGAATTGGAACGTTTCTCATATATGCAAAGAATGTTTCATTTCAAAATCATAGAATCATAGAATCATAGAATCATAGAGTTGGAAGAGACCACAAGGGCCATCGAGTCCAACCCCCTGCCAAGCAGGAAACACCATCAGAGCACTCCTGACATATGGTTGTCAAGCCTCTGCTTAAAGACCTCCAAAGTAGGAGACTCCACCACACTCCTTGGCAGCAAATTCCACTGTCGAACAGCTCTTACTGTCAGGAAGTTCTTCCTAATGTTTAGGTGGAATCTTCTTTCTTGTAGTTTGGCTCCATTGCTCCGTGTCCGCTTCTCTGGAGCAGCAGAAAACAACCTTTCTCCCTCCTCTATGTGACATCCTTTTATATATTTGAACATGGCTATCATATCACCCCTTAACCTCCTCTTCTCCAGGCTAAACATGCCCAGCTCCCTTAGCCGTTCCTCATAAGGCATCGTTTCCAGGCCTTTGACCATTTTGGTTGCCCTCCTCTGGACACGTTCCAGTTTGTCAGTGTCCTTCTTGAATTGTGGTGCCCAGAACTGGACACAGTACTCCAGGTGAGGTCTGACCAGAGCAGAATACAGTGGCACTATTACTTCCCTTGATCTAGATGCTATACTCCTATTGATGAGGCCCAGAATTGCATTGGCTTTTTTAGCTGCCGTGTCACACTGTTGGCTCATGTCAAGTTTGTGGTCAACCAAGACTCCTAGATCCTTTTCACATGTACTGCTCTCAAGCCAGGTGTCACCCATCTTGTATTTGTGCCTCTCATTTTTTTTGCCCAAGTGCAATACTTTACATTTCTTTACATTTACATTACATGATTTTTTGTTTTGAAAAGCAAGGATAAATTACACACATTACACTGCTGGAAATTATTTCCAGAAACTTGATAGAAAATGATATCACACTTCAATGTTATTCTTGAAATGTTAACTCTGTACAAAATGTTTGCCACCACCCACAATTTGGTGTCATGGTGAGGAATGTGTTGGGTTGTCATGTGGGAAGGTAAAGCGACCCCTGATCATTAGGTCCAGTCGTGACCGACTCTGGGGTTGCGGTGCTTCTCGTGTTATTGGCCGAGGGAGGCGGCGTACAACTTCTGGGTCATGTGGCCAGCATGACTAAGCCGCTTCTGGCGAACCAGAGCAGCGCACGGAAATGCCATTTACCTTCCTGCTGGAGCGGTACCTATTTATCTACTTGCACTGTGATGTGCTTTCATACTGCTAGGTTGGCAGGAGAAGGGACCGAGCAACAGGAGCTCACCCCGTCACGGGGATTCAAACCGCCGACCTTCTGATCGGCAAGCCCTAGGCTCTGTGGTTTAACCCACAGTGCCACCCGCGTCCCTTTGTCATGTGGGAAACCTGCCTCAAATCTTAAGCTGTGAAACTGGCTGCGGGAGGAGATGGGTGTAGTTGGCCTAAGGAGCCAGGAAAGTTGCTCTGTGCCTAAACCACCACTTAAAATTCCTTTGGGGATGGCCGAAAATGAAATGTACAGTGGTACCTTGGGTTATAGATGCTTCAGGTTACAGACGTTTCAGGTTACAAACTCCGCTAACCCAGAAATAGTACCTTGGGTTAAGAACTTTGCTTCAGGATGAGAAATCATGCAGCGGCAGCAGGAGGCCCCATTAGCTAAAGTGGTACCTCAGGTTAAGAACAGTTTCAGGTTAAGAACGGACCTCCAGAATGAATTAAGCTCATAACCAGAGGTATCACTGCACAAATAATTCCTATTGGCTGCCAGTAAGGAATAGTCTTAGGATGTAGAAAATGGTGTCCAGCTTAGCCTTCCCCAATCTGATGATCTCCAAACACTGTTGGGCTCCCATCATCCCTGACCATTGACCATCTGGCTGTGTTTGTTGGCAGTTGTAGTCCGAAATGTCCAGAGGACACCAGGTTGCATGCCAACACAGTAGAAACTTGGGGTTGAGGAAGTCATACTGGAAGGACAGAGGACAAAAATACATAGAAGGGGATAGGTAGATGGCATGGAGAGGTGGATTACACCATGTAATATAATTGCATCTTCTGTGTGCTTTTGCTAATTTTATTCTCTGAGCAATTTCAATTCCTAGGTACAGATCTAGTTTTTATATTCTAGTGATGGAAGTATATTAGCTTTTATAGAATTGTAAGGTTTCCCCCTCCCAGTGGTTTTTGCCACTTAATTTGTTATTAGTTCATTTGCTATGTATTTGGATACATCATAACCATTTCTAAATGATGATTTCTAAGATGAAAGAGCACGCAAAGCAGATACTTTACTAATGAGCTAGAGTCCTTGTATATTTGCTGGCACAACATCTCTTTGAAGGTTTTTTTATTATTATTTCTTGGGCAACTCTACTTCCAGCCCCTGTTTAGCTCCTGTTTCTGCACTCACCTCAGCGTCAGACTTCCTGGATCTAGCTACAGGAAGTCAGCTTTGGAAGTGGGGTCAAATGGATACAGCAATCCAGGGTATGAGAAGCCTTGATGTCCAGTCAGGGGTGCTAACTTGAATAAAATAGGGGGGCAGGTAAGCCCTGTCCTGAATAATAGACCATATGATGCAGTGCCACACACCATTTGAATGGCCATGCCCATCAACTTGGGGGAGGAGCCCCCTCAAATATTTTATTGGGGTAACAGAAGACCCCTCTGCCGCTAGGAGTTGGCTCCTATGTCTCCAGCAGTAGGCTCATCTTCTGCAAATTATATGAAATACTTATAGGCACCACATTCTTCAAGCCTTCCCTGTTCTAGTTTTTTTGGTTTGGCTGAGGTGTTAAAGACAGGTGCGGCTCAGTGAAAAGAGGTTTGCTGAGATTTAGTTCTTTTCAAGAAGGAGGATCTCTGGCAGGACAGATGATACTTACAAAGTTGGCTTAATTCCATGTGAAATCTTCATGGCTTGGCATGAATCTCAGCTGGTAAAGTTTTGGGCTCTTTCTGAAGAGGCTTGATGCCTTCCAAACAGATGGGCATAAATGTGGGCAGGCAAGAGACCATTTGTTTATTTCTGGTTTGTTTGTAGAGAAAATGATTCCCAAATGGAGACTGGAAAACAGCTTCTAGTCCAATTCTTCTGCAGCTGAGATGATGATTGAGGAGTTGTATCATTGCTAATTCAGCTAGATTAATTTTGAAAAACAAGAATATATTTCTACCCACATAGGGACATATTTTTGTACTCTGACATAATTACTTGGAATATTGCATAGGTATAGTGAGAGTTGATGAACTGCCATCTCCCCCTTCCTTTTTTCTCCCTTTTTTGTGTGTGTGGGGGGGTTGGTTTGGTTCTTCATGGGATTCAGCCAATATTGGCTTTCAAAAGCAATCTAAATGTTAGCAGGAATTAGCCAGTCAGGTGTGGAGAGCCACTGTTTGATCTTTTGCATGCAAAGGACTCCTTTTGAACAAAAAAGAAGCAGCAAATTACGGAGGAAAGAAGGAAAGAAGCAAAGAAGAAGAAAAGGAAAGAAAACAGGCAAATGAGTTCTTGGGAAAGCTTCTTTGGTAGTACTCAATACTTTAACTGACCTAAACATTTTAGGTTGCAGGATGTTACTTGTGGGCAACCCCTGGTTTGGACAATCTCTCAGGGCATGTTCCGCTTGCTTCTGATTTAGGTGATCAGGTGCTCCATTTTGTGCTTTCAATCATGTGCTTGACAGATGCAGAAAGACTGCATGCCTTTGACTTGCTGATAAGACTAGCATTGGATTGGAATATGTTTTGAAGTCTGTGTGTGTTTGTTTGCTCGCTTGCTTGCTGTTATATCCAGCACTTCCTCCTGCAGGAGGCCAGGACAGCCAACAACAAATCTTAAAACATAATCCAAATATTATAAAAATAACAATTAAAAGTAATCCAAATTAATGTGTGTGGTTTTTTTTAAAAAAGTAAAATCTTAAAAACACAGCAGCAGAACAGTAGACAGTCTGTTAAAATGTACAGCTAGCAAGCAAAACTCTAGTGAAATAAAGACATTTGAATGATGACAATGTGGAAAGTGGGGGCCAACACTGAGAAGGCCCTGCCCCCATGTCACTGTGCCTTGGAATTCAACAACTGATGACACAATGATCAGGGCCTCCCCTACAGGCAGGCAAACAAGTAAGTAAGCAGGTATTAGGTGAGGAGCTCCTTTAAACGTGTGTGTCCCCAGTATTATAGGACTTTGTACATGAGTTCCAACACCTTGAATTGTGTCCTGTGACTAAAAAGCAGCCAGCACAGAGAATTGCAAATTAGCATAATATGATCCAGGAGCAGCCAGCTTGTTGGGTTGGAACTGTGGGGTAATGATGCTTCAGTCAAAATATAAAAAATCCATGTTGGTTAGGTGAGCAAAGGGCTAAGACACATGGAGCAAAGGGCTAAGACACATGGAGTTCCCTGTAAATTCCTATAGGGCACTCAGTGAGGTCACATTCTCTGCTTGCCCAGGTGAGAAAGGTAACAATAGGAAGAAAATCCTCACCACTTCCTCCCACCCGCAGAACCGTATCTTTCTCACCATGCAGCCAAAAGGATAGGATCAGGGTCTGTGCTATCCTGAGCACAGGCATGGTCTTTGATCTGAACCCCATACTCTTGCAATCTAGAAAGATATTTTGCCCGATTTATTTCACTTCTATTGTGTGCTTGAATTGAGTCTGAAAATCTATGTAAGTAAACAATATTTTTATATTCTTACATTACAAACATTATTAAACACACAGCAGCCCTAATAGAAATAAATGCAGGAAACTCTCACATGCAGAAAAGAGTGTGAATGACTAAAAAAGTTTTGGGGAAAGTGTTGATCTATTTCAATGGAAGTATTTGTTGGTAAAAGTGTTCTTAGAGAATAGGAGCATTTGCTTTTCAGTGCAACCCGCAGTAATGTATTATTAATGTAAAGATGATCAGATAAAGACTAGAATTTGGTAAGCTGTCAAATAAAAGAAGCAGAGTGAATCAAAAATTTATAAAACAGTATTGAGTTATTACAATCCTATTATGGACACCACTGATCATTTCTGCTCCTGTACTTTTCTTCGATAATTTTACTGCTGAGACATTGGACTACAAGGATTTAAATCTGAAGTGAGTGGGGAAGAAAACTTCATACAATTGTATGCCCATTTGGGGAGCAACTTAAAAATAAAACTGAATTATGTATTATAGGTAGTTTCACTGCAGTTCAGCACAGAATGTTATAAATACCATGGAAAGAAAAACTATAAAGGTGTTATTATTCTTTTATGGGCAGCACTGCTGATCTACATGATAAATTACTGCTATTTCTTCCAGCCAGAATAAATAACTCCACTGAATGTATAAAATTAATTTGCACTGTAAGAAAAGATGTGCTACTGTTGGGGGGCAGGATACTTGATGTAACCCTTTTCCTTCTCTGAATTAGTTTCTCAATGCATTGTTACAGTCAAATATCATGCTTTATGGCCTTTTTCATGAGATTCGCTTTCTTGAAAGAAATATCTCATAGTTCTCCATCCCATATGTCTAAGAAATCTCAAGGGTTATGATGCTGTACTTTTTGTTGCATAGAAAATATAATGCACAAAAACTGTATCCTTTATTCTACTTTCTGATTCAGTGACTAATGACACAACATTGAGCAAAGGATTGAAATGTCAAATAACTATGGGTAGGAGTAAGAACAGAAGGTTGTAGTAAAATCTTTTCAGGTGCTCTGAGAGGTGAGCATCTGGAGAAATGGGGCAAACAATATTTCATATTTAGCGTCATATATATTGAATCGGGGAGCTTAAATATGACCACGACAGCTGCAATATTCAGGCGTGCATAAGCGTAAAGAAATGCAATGAATCCACATTTCAGAATCATGATCTAGAAATTGATATTTTTAACTTGACATTTATTTCATGTCACTGTAGATGTTTTCAGGAGTGTAAAAGAAATGAAATTACTAGGTTTCTTTGATCTAACAGCCCATTGTCAAGCGTGTAATGTTACAATTGCCTGGAGTGACTTTTAAGAGTTACCAGGATACATCAGGCAGCGATCTTGTCAGATCTCCAAGCTGAACAGAGCCTAGTTGAGCTAAGGCTTGGCGAGAAAACAGCTGACAAGAGATGTGGACATTGAGAGAACAGTTATTTTCAATTGAGAGACACTCAGAGTGGTACTACATTGTAGATTAATATCATCAACAGTGCAAGCCTACACAAGTCTACTCCAAAGGACGTCCAATAGAGTTCAGTGAGTCTTACTCCCATGTAAGTAGGCATAGGATTGCAGCCTAGGGTAGCCACATTTCAAATTCTGTGCTATTATTCTCATAAGGTCTGAGAAATTTATTTCTTCCAATAACTATGGTCAAAAGATTGATGACCAGCCCCAAGTCAACAGCCCCAACTATGACCTTCAAATATCCTAACAGAACACGTAAGGGATCTGCAGGAATTCTCATGCTTGTCATTTTGTCTGTTTTCTTTAACACTAATCTCCAAAACAATTTGACCTTTTCGCAGTTCCAGAAAGTACGTAGAAAAAAAGCCACAGGAGCTCCGCTTCTCTAATACAAATTATAAATATGTTTTAACCTACAGGGGATTAAATACCAGTGCCGTTGATGTTTTGAAACAAAACAAAACCATTTAACCTTGCAGACAATAGAGTTTGCAAATAGTTACATGAGATCCACTGCCATTTTTCATTTGATATATAAATAGCACAGCCATTTCCATGTTTTTAGAAGGCACTTACAGCATTATAATACAAGTGAATTACCTTACAGCAAGGATGGGGGAACATGTGGCTTTCTGGATGTTGGACACCATACTTGGACCACAACTCCCATCATCATGGCCAGCGGTCAAAATGATGAGTGTTTCAGTGCAACATCTGGAGGGCAGGAGAATAATGCCCCAATAGTGAACTCCAGCATACACACTCCAGAGAGTTAGGAGAACCCCCAGAGCTTTGGGGATGGAGAGGAGGGGAGACATTTCATTGCTGTTCAGGGTGCTTCTAGTAGGGAAAGCAGCTATGAAGGAACATGTAAGAAATTAAATGGAAATGTTGAGACTAATGAAGATATATATTCTTGTTTGCTGTGTGCCCTCACTAATTCATTTCAGGCTACTTAGGGACAGGGCTGGCTTACCCATGAGGCAAAGAGAACCAACAACCTCTAGTTGCAGGATCCACAAGGGCAGCAGATCCAAGGAATACATCACCCATGATGCAGTGGCAGCAACTGCTGCAGTGCGCACCTTGGTGGCCAGATCTGATGCTTCCTCGGCAGCCACCTCCACAGCAATCTCTTGATGAATAGGAGGCACTGTTGGTTTCCTCCCACCCCTAGGGACAAAATGTCGGGAGCTGCCCTATGGGGTCACCTGAACTCTGCAGATGCCTGGTGTGATTCAGAGCAGGCCCATCCCCCCCATGACAGCCTTTGATTCCCACTTCAGTCATCAGCTACAGTTGGTTTGATTCCCCCCTTGTCCCCAATGTAGACTTTCAGTCCGTTCCCCCCCCCCTTCCCATTCCTGATGTAGATCTTTACTCACCCTTCTTCCCTAATGGGGGTGCCATTTTGTGGTTCAGCTCAGGTGCCAAAATGTCTTGGGCAGGTTCTGTTTAGGGAACAAATAAGAGTACAGTGGTACCCCGCAAGACGAATGCCTCGCAAGACGGAAAACCCGCAAGCCGAAAGGGTTTTCTGTTTTGGAGGCGCTTCGCAAGACGAATTTCCCTATGGGCTTGCATCGCAAGACGAAAGCCCATAGGGAAATGCTGGTGGTCGGGAGCAAAGACTTTCGCCCACAGCCGGCCTTCAGAAGAGGACCTCTTCTGAAGGCCGGCGGAGGGCAAAAGTCTTTGCTCCCCCCCCGCCTGCCTTCCCCCCGCCTGCCCCGGGCGATCTTAAAATGCTGGCGGGTGGGAGCGAAGCGTTCGCTGCCGACCCCCAGCATTTTAAAATCTCCCCGGGACACGGGGAGATTTTAAAATGCTGGGGGTCGCTTCGCTGCCGACCCCCAGCATTTTAAAATCTCCCCGGGACAGGTGGAGATTTTAAAATGCTGGGGGTCGGCAGCGAAGCGACCCCCAGCATTTTAAAATCTCCCCGGGAAGCGCTCCCGCTGCCCCCGGACCTCTTTTGAAGCAAGCGGCTGCGGGGAGATCGCTTCTCTCCGCAGCCGCTTGCTTCAAAAGAGGTCCAGGGGCAGCGGGAGCGCTTCCCGCTGCCCCCGGACCTCTTTTGAAGCAAGGGGCGGTGGGGAGAAGCGATCTCCCCGTGCTCCGAAGCCGGGCGGGGGGGTGGGAACACCTGCCCCAGCCACCCCGCTTCGGAACGCTGCTCCGAAGCGGGGTGGGGGGGCGGGGGCACCTGCCCCAGCCGCCGGGCTTCGTAGCGCTGCTGCGAAGCCGGGCGGGGGGTGGGAACACCTGCCCCAGCCACCCCGCTTCGGAACGCTGCTCCGAAGCGGGGGGGGCGGGAGCACCTGCCCCAGCCGCCGGGCTTCGTAGCGCTGCTGCGAAGCCGGGCGGGGGGTGGGAACACCTGCCCCAGCCACCCCGCTTCGGAACGCTGCTCCGAAGCGGGGGGGGGGCGGGAGCACCTGCCCCAGCCGCCGGGCTTCGTAGCGCTGCTGCGAAGCCGGGCGGGGGGTGGGAACACCTGCCCCAGCCACCCCGCTTCGGAACGCTGCTCCGAAGCGGGGTGGGGGGGCGGGAGCACCTGCCCCAGCCGCCGGGCTTCGTAGCGCTGCTGCGAAGCCGGGCGGGGGGGTGGGAACACCTTCTGAAGGCGGGCGGGGGGGCGATAGTCTTTGTCCCCCCTGCCTGCCTTCCCAGGGGCTTTTAAATCGCCCCGGACAGCGGAGAAGTCCTCCGCTGTCCCAGGGTTTTTTTAAATGCTGGGGGTGGGAAGAAAAGCCCTTGTCCCCCCCCCAGCCTTCAGAAGAGGTCCGGGGACACACTGTCCCCGGACCTGGTCTGAAGGCGGTTTCCCTAGGAACGCATTAATTGATTTTCAATGCATTCCTATGGGAAACCGTGCATCGCAAGATGAAAAAACCGCAAGACGAAGAGACTTGCGGAACGAATTAATTTCGTCTTGCGAGGCACCATTGTATGTTGTCATGTAAAAGGCTATGACATTTTCTTTTCTTTAGTAAGTCATATACAGTGGTGCCTCGCAAGACGAAATTAATTCGTTCCGCAAGTGTTCCCGCCCCCCCGCCCGGCTTCGCAGCAGCGCTCCGGAGCCCGGCGGCTGGGGCAGGTGTTCCCGCCCCCCGTCCCACTTCGGAGCAGCGTTCCGAAGCGGGGTGGCTGGGGCAGGTGTTCCCGCCCCCCCGCCCGGCTTGGCAGCAGCGCTCCGGAGCCCGGCGGCTGGGGCAGGTGTTCCCGCCCCCCGCCCCGCTTCGGAGCAGCGTTCCGAAGTGGGGCGGCTGGGGCAGGTGTTCCCCCGAGCGCTTCTAAAGGCGGGCGGTGGTGAGGGAATCCCTTGGACCCCCGCCCAACTTCAAAAGAGCTTCGGGAAGTCCGGCGGGGGGCCAAGGGATTCCCTCACCGCTGCCCACATTTAAAAGCACTCTGGGCAAAGCAGCGAAGTGCGCTGCTTTCCCCGAGCGCTTCTAAATGCGGGCGGCGGTGAGGGAATCCCTTGGACCCCGCCGGACTTCAAAAGAGCTTCGGGACGTCCGGCGGGGGGGCCAAGGGATTCCCTCCCAGCCGCCCGCATTTAAAAGCACTCCGGGCAAAGCAGCGAAGTGCGCTGCTTTCCCCGAATGCTTCTAAAGGCGGGCGGCGGTGAGGGAATCCCTTGGACCCCCGCCGGACTTCAAAAGAGCTTCGGGAAGTCCGGCGGGGGGGGGCCAAGGGATTCCCTCCCAGCCGCCCGCGTTTAAAAGCACTCTGGGCAAAGCAGCGAAGTGCGCTGCTTTCCCCGAGCGCTTCTAAATGCGGGCGGCGGTGAGGGAATCCCTTGGCCCCCCGCCGGACTTCCCGGGACAGGTGGAGATTTTAAAATGCTGGGGGTCGGCAGCGAAGCGACCCCCAGCATTTTAAAATCTCCCCGGGAAGCGCTCCCGCTGCCCCCGGACCTCTTTTGAAGCAAGCGGCTGCGGGGAGATCGCTTCTCTCCGCAGCCGCTTGCTTCAAAAGAGGTCCAGGGGCAGCGGGAGCGCTTCCCGCTGCCCCCGGACCTCTTTTGAAGCAAGGGGCGGTGGGGAGAAGCGATCTCCCCGTGCTCCGAAGCCGGGCGGGGGGGTGGGAACACCTGCCCCAGCCACCCCGCTTCGGAACGCTGCTCCGAAGCGGGGTGGGGGGGCGGGGGCACCTGCCCCAGCCGCCGGGCTTCGTAGCGCTGCTGCGAAGCCGGGCGGGGGGTGGGAACACCTGCCCCAGCCACCCCGCTTCGGAACGCTGCTCCGAAGCGGGGGGGGCGGGAGCACCTGCCCCAGCCGCCGGGCTTCGTAGCGCTGCTGCGAAGCCGGGCGGGGGGTGGGAACACCTGCCCCAGCCACCCCGCTTCGGAACGCTGCTCCGAAGCGGGGGGGGGCGGGAGCACCTGCCCCAGCCGCCGGGCTTCGTAGCGCTGCTGCGAAGCCGGGCGGGGGGTGGGAACACCTGCCCCAGCCACCCCGCTTCGGAACGCTGCTCCGAAGCGGGGTGGGGGGGCGGGAGCACCTGCCCCAGCCGCCGGGCTTCGTAGCGCTGCTGCGAAGCCGGGCGGGGGGGTGGGAACACCTTCTGAAGGCGGGCGGGGGGGCGATAGTCTTTGTCCCCCCTGCCTGCCTTCCCAGGGGCTTTTAAATCGCCCCGGACAGCGGAGAAGTCCTCCGCTGTCCCAGGGTTTTTTTAAATGCTGGGGGTGGGAAGAAAAGCCCTTGTCCCCCCCCCAGCCTTCAGAAGAGGTCCGGGGACACACTGTCCCCGGACCTGGTCTGAAGGCGGTTTCCCTAGGAACGCATTAATTGATTTTCAATGCATTCCTATGGGAAACCGTGCATCGCAAGATGAAAAAACCGCAAGACGAAGAGACTTGCGGAACGAATTAATTTCGTCTTGCGAGGCACCATTGTATGTTGTCATGTAAAAGGCTATGACATTTTCTTTTCTTTAGTAAGTCATATACAGTGGTGCCTCGCAAGACGAAATTAATTCGTTCCGCAAGTGTTCCCGCCCCCCCGCCCGGCTTCGCAGCAGCGCTCCGGAGCCCGGCGGCTGGGGCAGGTGTTCCCGCCCCCCGTCCCACTTCGGAGCAGCGTTCCGAAGCGGGGTGGCTGGGGCAGGTGTTCCCGCCCCCCCGCCCGGCTTGGCAGCAGCGCTCCGGAGCCCGGCGGCTGGGGCAGGTGTTCCCGCCCCCCGCCCCGCTTCGGAGCAGCGTTCCGAAGTGGGGCGGCTGGGGCAGGTGTTCCCCCGAGCGCTTCTAAAGGCGGGCGGTGGTGAGGGAATCCCTTGGACCCCCGCCCAACTTCAAAAGAGCTTCGGGAAGTCCGGCGGGGGGCCAAGGGATTCCCTCACCGCTGCCCACATTTAAAAGCACTCTGGGCAAAGCAGCGAAGTGCGCTGCTTTCCCCGAGCGCTTCTAAATGCGGGCGGCGGTGAGGGAATCCCTTGGACCCCGCCGGACTTCAAAAGAGCTTCGGGACGTCCGGCGGGGGGGCCAAGGGATTCCCTCCCAGCCGCCCGCATTTAAAAGCACTCCGGGCAAAGCAGCGAAGTGCGCTGCTTTCCCCGAATGCTTCTAAAGGCGGGCGGCGGTGAGGGAATCCCTTGGACCCCCGCCGGACTTCAAAAGAGCTTCGGGAAGTCCGGCGGGGGGCCAAGGGATTCCCTCACCGCTGCCCACATTTAAAAGCACTCTGGGCAAAGCAGCGAAGTGTGCTGCTTTCCCCGAGCGCTTCTAAATGCGGGCGGCGGTGAGGGAATCCCTTGGACCCCCGCCGGACTTCAAAAGAGCTTCGGGAAGTCCGGCGGGGGGGGGGCAAGGGATTCCCTCCCAGCCGCCCGCGTTTAAAAGCACTCTGGGCAAAGCAGCGAAGTGCGCTGCTTTCCCCGAGCGCTTCTAAATGCGGGCGGCGGTGAGGGAATCCCTTGGCCCCCCGCCGGACTTCAAAAGAGCTTCGGGAAGTCCGGCGGGGGGCCAAGGGATTCCCTCACCGCCGCCCGCATTTAAAAGCACTCTGGGCAAAGCAGCGAAGTGCGCTGCTTTCCCCGAGCGCTTCTAAATGCGCTGCGCTTCCCCGCTGTCCCAGAGATTTCCCTATGGGCTTTCGTCTTGCGAAGCAAGCCCATAGGGAAATTCGTTTTGCGAAGTGCCTCCAAAACGGAAAACCCTTTCGTCTAGCGGGTTTTCCGTCTTGCGAGGTGTTCGTCTTGCGGGGTACCACTGTATTCATATATATATATATATATATATATATATATATATATATATATATCCCCCTGCCCACAGAGTTTCACCTTCAAGTTTTAGTGCAACTGGGCCTGACTGATGAATGGTTTACTATTTAAAAGGTACAAGTCCGATCCCTTCAAATCAATGGGCATTTTGCCACTTCCTTCAACAAAATGTGGACTGCGCCTGGAATGGGAGGGGAAACTATCAGAACTGAGCTCTCTATTAAAAGATGCAGCTATGAAATGTCAAAGATGAAAACTGTGCAATAAAATCCAGGCACCTTTTTGTCTGATATGTGCTCTGAAGGTGATAATCCAGTTAAATTGAAAATGAATGAATTGTAGAGATTATTACTGTACCAAATACTACATAATGCTTGGAGATTGGTGTTATATTGGGAACAAATGTTGCTTGCATATATGTTTTTCTTGCTTTTTAATGTTGGTGCTTTTGAGAGAAAATACATTTTAGTGGCTTTTCACTTTTTGTCAGGGAAGCTTTGTGTGAGGGCCATGATTTGATTGCAATTGACCTTACTCCTTAAATCTCACCATCTCTTTTACTCTGCATTATCATTATGGTATTGCTGAATAGCCTTTTCTAATCCTGGTAACATAGCAGTTGGATATATTTCTGTGGAAACTATATATCAGGGGATCTGATGCATGAAGCAGTGTGAACGAAGTGGAATCTCATGATTCAAAGCCAGAGCTAGGTTGATAAGATTCCTAGGACGAGGAATGCTTCTGAAATTCTCCTCATCTGGATTTCTCTTTCAGATTTTGGAGTTATGAATTACCTGGTCTTATCTGACAGCACTGATGTGCAAAAGCTCCTGATGCTTTAATAGACCTCAAACCAAACATGAATCAGCAGTGACATCACCAGCCCTTGGTGAACCCTGGACCCACAAGCACCAGCTGCATATCTTTCTAAGGCCACTGGTAATCTTGGGAATCCCAGTCTCCCTTTCTGCAGGTAGACCTTTCTCTTCACCATAGGCGAAGTGAAGACCCCCAGCACACCTTACCCAGACCCACAGAAGTCAACCGCTCTGCTTTTATTTACCTCCGTTACAATATTTCAAACTTTGTATTCATATCACCTCTTGATAATGTAACAAATAAATGAGTATTTAATTCATCCATTAATTTGATGTATCAGATTTTATTATTTGACCTTGTCGCTCCATTATGTGGCAGAGAAGACTTCTTATTAAACTGACACTTATCATTAAAAGAATTCTTTGCTGAAAGCTTTCTTAACCACTTTTGATTCTCAAGAGAGCCTAATCAATTTTCCTTTATGATAATGATATTGTTTACTGCAAAGCCAACTAGCTATTTCTGCCTGTCTGCAGCATATTAAGCACTAGCTCAGATTTATGGGATATTTTGTTTGGCAGAATTACAGTAAAGAGAGAGAGAGAGAGAGAGAGAGAGAGAGAGAGAGAGAGAGAGAGAGAAATCCTTCAATTTCCTCTTAATTCATATTTGTACATTCTATGTTCCTTCATTTCTCTCATTTCAACTATTCAAGCATAGTTAATTGTGAAAAAAACTCCACTATAAAGCAGAGGTCGGGAGCCACTCTCGGTGCACAGCCCTTGTGGACAATCTTCTGGAGACCACAGCCAAGTGACTCTTTTACCTGTTTGCAGCAGGCCACAGTCCAACAAAAGTCAGTTATTTCTACACACACTTGCATGCAACTGAGCACTGGATTTGGCCTGTAAGGATGTCTGAAGGAGCCACTTAAGTTTATCGTTACTACACTATGAGAGCAGTTTTACATGGGAGATTTTACATGGGAGAAGGGGGGAAATAAAATAAAAGGGAAGGGGGGGAGGGCTAAAGAGAGAACTTCTGATTTTATGCCATGCTTTATGCTTTTACATTTTGAAAGTCACTTGGGAGCAACTAATAAACAGAAATGATAATAATTATTTTAAAAATATAACAACTAGCTGTACCTGAGCCTGGTTATAAAAATGATTTTATTTGCAAACTACAGCTGCCAAAGTTAGCAATAAATAAATAAATCCCTATGCACTTGTATTATTATTATTATTATTATTATTATTATTATTATTATTATTATTATTATTATCTTATTTATACCCTGCCTATCTGGCTAGGTTTCCCCAGCCACTCTGGGTGGCTTGTAGGTGTTCTAGTCTCTTGTAGTGCCTGCATACATATTAGGCTGTTAATTTTTTATTCTCATTAAAATGCTACAAATGTGAAGCTGAAGCAAACATGCAATCAAATACTTGTCTTTTCAACAGCATCTGGAAGTCCCCATACAGACACAACTTTGCCTACCATAACTAGGACAGTAGCACTTGGATCAGTGAAAGGATCACAGGAGCATATCCTATCATCCTAATAACAGCTACAAGTCAGGTTAATGGAGCATAGGAGATCATAATGTGATATAGGCCTTTCATCAGATCTCATAATTCGTGACTGCCATTGTGGAAGTTTAATCTCAAATTTTTCCTTTGGTGATGTCTTGATTAAAGTTATATCAAGGAACAGTCAGGAAATGGTTCTGATTCAAAATAATAGACCTGAGGTGGTTTGTTTTCCATCCCTCTAGAACATTATTAATCAAAGGCACTAGGAACTATTTGGCCAGATATTTCTCAAACATTCCCCCCCTCCATGAAATTCAAAACAGTATGCATGGTTCTCAGTCAATCCCTCTTCACAGGGAACTCTGAGAATTGTTAGTCTGCAAGAAGACTAGGGGTCTCCTAACAACTCTCTGTACCCTTAACAAACTTCAGTTCCCAGAGTTCTTTGATGGAAGGAGTGACTGTTTAAAATGGTATCATGGTGCTTTGCATGTATGGTGTGAATCTGGTTCTAGTGCATACACAGAGAGGTGGATTTGGTCAGCAACCTAACAGCAGTTTCCAAAAGAGACAATAGGAACAACTCACCTTCCCTCCTAAAACCAGCCAGGAATGAAGGCAAATGGAGAAGGAGCTGTTGTGGCCAAACTCCTAATATGACCCATGCTTTTCTAAAGCTTCATTGGTTTGGAAAATTTATATCTCTTTTCTGTACCACATTGGGATCCTCCTTGGTGAGTAATAGTTTCAAAGTGTAACAATTAATTGCATCAAATGAAGGAAAAAAGAAGGGAGGGGAGATCACCAGCAGAAGCAGAACAAATCAGAAAACAAATGGAACAGATTAAATGGTACTCAGTCCCCAAACTATGCTTGAACATCATATAAAAAGTCTTCCTCAAATGGAAGGAGCCCAAGTAAACCTACCTCGGCAGCCTGTCTCCACTTACTTGCAAACCACAGACTAAACCAGGAGTACTGTGTCATATAGGAGCAGGCAGCCCTTTAGAAACCTTAATCCCAGTTCCCAGACCATTTAGGTCTTTTCAGGTTTCCCCAGCACACTTTTGAATTGGGCTTAGAAACTGATAATAAACTAGTGCACGTTTTGCAAGTCCCCGGGGGCCTTCAGCCAGTGCCCAACTTGGCTGACCGCTGGTGCCGGGCTTGACCTAAAGCCTTGAAATACTTTTCAAATGTAGCTCCAATCCACGTGCAATGATCTTACTAAAATGTGTCCAAGGTATGACACGAATTACTTTCTCCAGGAAAAATGTAGCTCGTTTGGCACAGAATTTTTGATGGCTGCAAGCTAAACCTCAGTTGTTGGGAAGGAGCAGTCCCTTCCCTCCCTGGAGCTTCACAGCTTTCCAGCTGCTGCCAAATGTGGTTTGCCTTACCCTGAGAACAATTGATTTTACCTTTCTCCGATTACCACAATTAACACCTTTAGAGCCCGAGGCTCCTTTGGGAGGAAAGGCGAGAAACAAATTTAATGAAAGAAAGAGTTGAATGAATAAAAGAGAGTCAGTTGTTCCTATTGTGTCTACTGTCAACTTTAGTGCGCCCAATAATACTCTTCTTCCAGCAACATGAAATAAATGTGCACTGGCAATAGATATCTTTAAATGGTAGAAGCACATCAGATCCTCTGAGGATCCAATGCTATATATAGCTGCAAATGGTTAAACACAAATGCACTTCTGGGCCACCTCCCTGGTACATTCTTTTCTTTTCTCCTGTAGATAAAGTAAAGAAGAGATGGGGGCAGCGGGGCAGGGGTGGGGAGGGAAGAGGATGTTTATATTTGACTCCAAATCTCCTAACCTGGCATTTGAGCTGACTAGATACACCAGGACTGCCAGGCCTTGGGGTTTTTCTGACTGCTCTAATAGATCATTACTCTACCAAGGCAACATTCTTGCTTTCTATTTGCAGCCGCATTAAATATAAATAGGTGAACTAAATACAAAATGCTGAAAAATGGCCCAATTATATTCTGCAGTAAGAGCATGTCATGGCTTTCAGTGATTTTAATGCCCTGTGAAATAAAGCATGTTCCCTTTTTCTTATACCTAGCAGCCAGAGAGTTGCCTGTTATTTAAAACATAGTGTACTTTGGTCAGAAAGCAGATTGGGATATACCTGTAGATCTTTGGGTAAATTGCAGTGTGGTTTCTGACTCCCAGTTTTTTAAACAACAAGAACAGCTAAATGACCTTTTCATCTAATATTAGGATGCTGAAATGAAGGAAGCTAGCCCGGAAGTGGACTTTTATGTGAAATGACTATGAGTTAAGGTCTGGAACGGAAAACAAATACCTAGACTTAGAATGTGCTCAGAGACACCTTGTTGCTTATTTGTAGTTCTATTTCACCCAGCTGTGAATGGCGAATCTTGGAGTTTCAGTCAGAAACAAAGCCCAAAGCCTGCCCACCTCTAATTCAAAGCTGGTGCTGAACTTCAAGTGCAAAACTCTTTGAATCAAGCTTGTCATGTACATGAACATTTTCAAAATCTGCTTCCCAAACCAGCAACGATATAATCCAGGCAATAGTTGCAAATTTTAAATTTCTTAGGATTTCAATATAATCTAGAACCAATTCACACGACCTTTTCTAGTATTAATGTTCGAACGTCGGTTTATGAAACATAACTCATGTCTCTATTTCTGCTTACTTAGGGCTGCCATACGTCGGGGGGGAATTTCCGAAAGGCGGCACTTTGTCCTGGATCTTTGGCATTTTTTGTTTTAAAAAAGCTCAACAACTTTCGGGATGTCCTGGTGTTCTCACGTGTTCCCAGACACCAGCAAATATGGAGAGAAAAGCCAACACCTCATAAAGCACCATACCAGACCTAGACAAGCACCACTGTGCATGTGTTCTGGAACCTGATGTCCCATTAGCGTATGCACAGGGCTGGTTGTTGCACATCGAGAATATGATTGTAGCCAACATCATTTAAGATCTAAGAATAATCAAGCAGGCAGAATGCACTTCCAAACTTGTATTCCGCCCGCCCCCCCCCCCCCCGAGTGCCCCAACATAGGACTGTTCCAGGGTATTTGGATGAAAAATTGTGCTGGCTGTTTTTGTATCAGCTGCTATTCTCTACTCCTTCTTCCACAACACTCTGGAATAATGCTGCTTGGGGAAAATGTTGACCATCCCTAGTAGTGGTCACTGGTTGATCTCTCCAATCAGACATTGGAGACAGGTAATCTCCCCACCTCAATGTAATGAATGACCATGCACAAGCATCCTAAATAAGACACACATTTATTACTATTCATTTATCTGTAGGCTTGTTTTTGGTGAAATGCAAAATGGAGCAAAGGTGCCCATTCAGTGGCGTAGCATGCATTGGCAGTTCCTCCTAACCTCCTTGTGGGAGGCAACAAGCAGATTTTGCTGTGCCCCTGCAGCGGCCTCTTCTCTCAGAGGTCATCTGTCAGACGCCATGGTCACCCTCTCAGCTCAGTGAGCTGCCGATGGGAGTGCCAGCTGGCTCTCCTTGGTGCTCAGCGGCAGCGGCATAGCGTGAGTTGTCAGCACCCGGGGCAACGCAAGTAATTTGCGCCCCCTAACCCGGGGCAAGGCACGTAATTTGCGCCCCCCCAACCCCTAACCTGCGAGTTGCCGCTGGCGCTGCCGCCCAAACGACGCCGCTTGCCCGGAGGAGGGGGGGGGCAGAGAGGCAAGGAAAATGCAACAGCCCAGCAGCTGCAGCAGCAGTGGCGGAGGCGGGGCTGTGAGGAGGGGCTGCCTGGCGCATCCTCCGCGGCGAGCGCTGAGAGCCGCTGCCTGCCGGGCGCCTTCAGCCCGGACGCACGCACAGCTCGTCGGTTCCGCGAGACATGCGGCTCTGCTACAGCCTGCGCCCGAGGCTCTTCGGCGACTCCGGAGGCAGCGAGCGCGCGCCCCCAGATGTTGCGCCCGGTGCGGCCTGCCCCCCTTGCACCCCCCACGCTACGCCACTGCTCAGCGGCATCCCAGCAGTGCCAGAGGCACAGCTGCAGCAGGACTAGAAGGAGGGCAGCAGAGAGCAGGCCAAGGGTCTGTTTGTATATAACATCTATGTAACATTCAGTTTTGCCAAGAAAACTCCATGGACATAAAAAAGGAGAAGCTTTGAGAAGAAAGCGAGAGTTTCCAAGGCATGCTCTGGTTCATGGGGTCACAGAGAGTCAAACACGACTAAAACAACTACCGTGTTTTTTGCACCATAACACTCACTTTTTTCCTCCTAGAAAGTAAGGGGAAATGTCTGTGCGTGTTATGGAGGGAATGCCTACGGGTGGCATGCCTACAGATTTTCCTCCTCTAAAAACTACGTGCGTGTTATGGTCGGGTGCGTGTTATAGAGCGAAAAATACAGTAAACAACAACAACATTCAGTTTGCCATTTAATCTCCAGTGCAGAGAAAGCTGTGTAAAATAAGAGTCCTCCTGGTAACTACTGTTTCCTGCTTCTTCCTTAGCTGGCTTTTCCACTGACTAACGTGTACCAAGAAATGTGCTCATAGAAGTGAAATGTGAACTGTCCTTTGGAACTTTGGAGTCACCTTGAAACACCAGCTGGTTTGAACTGCATTGCTGCTAAACGTTTGTAAGTACAAACCTTTGGTCACGTACCATCAGGCTATTCAGCAGGAGTCTAAATTGACACCTACTGTAATACACTTATTGAAGTTAGCCCAAGTTTAACTTCTTTCTTGCAGCCATGACTAATCAGATTTATGTTCACCATTTTGGCCCCCGCTGCCATCAGGAAAAGATGTGAATACTTTCCTGAGGCTATCCGTTGGTTTCTCTTGCATTGGCGCCATAAGTGAGAAACAACCCATATTTTAGTAGTTCTTAGATGCATTTTTGACAGCAGTTTCTATAGCCTATTTTATATGCTTGGGAGAAGCGCTGTGCAGAAACCAAAACATGCATTTCAGTTTCCAATCACTGTGATGTATATATGACAAATTTCTCCTTCCCCCAAGTGTCTCCCAATCTCTTTCTAGACCCACGTGACGAAAAACATAAAAAACAAACTTAAATCTCGACTTGTTCTAGAAGCCACCTGTCTTTTGAGTGAGGGAGAAATGTACATTGTAGAGATTGAAAGATTGTGTGTTTCCCTGCAGATGCAAGCTGATAAATATTAAAGAATGAAAACATTCTTGATTTGTAGAGAGGAGAAGGCAACATTCCAATCTCCAGAGCCCTGTTGGGTAGTTTATTTTATTTAGCAAAGAGAGTGATGAAAATTGCACTAAAGATGTCAACACTTTGGTAACCCTGAAGCATTTTGGCATTCTCAAACTGTACAAATTGAATTGAAAGCAACAAATCCATTCCTGTGCTAGCTGCTTGCTGCAGCAAGCGTATTAGCAGATGGGTTTTCTGAGCATGTCACCTGTTTGACAAAAGGTGCATTTTTAATGGGCAAACGATTGTCATTTGGATGGAGAATACAAATGTGCCTCTTAATTAGAATTTAACAGGAAGAATCAGGCAAAGGCTAGGCTCATTTGCATATCTGAATGTTACATTTTCATGCCATTTATTGCCCCCAGAATAGCACAAGTATTAATGTTTGATTTTTAAGAGGAATGGGTAAATGGTTTGTTAAGCTAAAGGCACTGTCTGGAGTTTGCAGTTCAGCAATAACGAAAATTTCATGTTGAATGACACCCGGTGGATACAAGAGCTTTACTGTGTACATATTATCAGAAATTCTAAATGTGGATTCGTTTCCTCTCAGCCAGACCAAAATATTCATGTAGCAACACTTCTAATGTTTGCAAGTGACAAAGTTGTTGTTATAACTAATGGTGCTATGTATTTGCAGTGGAGAGGGGAGATGCCCAAAGGCAGTGGGGTAATTTTATTTCTAATATATTCCCCTGGTTTGCTTTTTGAACTCCGCCATTCCTTGCCTTGCAGCTGTAGCTAATGAATGGTGAGATTATTCAAATGAGCCCCAAGCAAAATATTATTCTTGAATTTTTCAGGAAGCAGTCAGTAGGTAGGACCTAAATGGCATCAGGTTCATTGGTTATGCTTAAGGGTTCGTAAGTACCTTTGTTGCCCTAGAAATGTAATTGTATTCAGCCCTGCCAAGCTGATCTCCACTCAGAGCAGCTGCCAATGAGCCAACGATAAAACAAAGGAGCGCGGGTGGAGGAAAGAAAAGAGATCAGGCCTGTCACTGGTGGATGGGAAGCCAAGCATTGGTGAGGTTAGGGAACGGCCTTTCATATGCAGATAGCAGCATGGCTTATAGAATATCCAAATGCAAGCATGTTGATATATGCAAGTTTGATGCCATATGCTCTTTTACCTGGGACCTTGTTTGCAGAAAATGAAAGGGGAGAAAAATAGAAATGGAATTAGGTTTTGTCAGACAAAAGCCTATCCCACGAGATTCATTTTCGGGCAAGAAAAGTATGAATCAGATCTAATTTAAGACTGATAAATAGTCAATCCAATATGGCGGGATTAAGAATTAAGGATTTCCCCCTCCCCTAAGGAATTTGCAAAGAGATACACATCTCATGAATAAATATAGGAGTCTGAGGTGTTTATTGATTCACATGCCATTTGTTTGAGCGTTTGCCCCGAGGGGGCAAAAAAAGAGAAAAGAACCCTATTCTTATTGACAATATAAGAGCTATAGTTATATTCTCAGACAAAAAGTACATTTAAATTGTGCCTCACAGTGAGAACATGAGCCAACCAAAGCCAGTAATTCAAAGTTAAAGTTGACACTATGTCAGATTGCATAGTGTCAGCAAAAGTGACAGCTGCGCCTTTGCATTTCCAGGCATCTGGTCGTTTATATCTCAATTTTTAATGAAATATATTGCTGCATTTCCTCCCCATTCTGAATCCACTTTTTATTTTTTACTTTCTCAATTAAAATATTTAAATTGTGGACTGAATAACAATGGTTATGTGGAAATATTACAAGATTTGGGGCTTTTTAGTGTAGAGGAAATGTGAATAACAGAATACATAATAGAGGTGTATAAAATTATGCACTGTGTGGAGAATGCGGACAGAGAAAAGTTATCCCCCCCCCCCATAACACTAGAACTCGTGGACATTTGACGAAATTGAATGTCGGAAGATTCAGGTCAGACAAAAGAAAGTACTTCTTCACACAGTGCAAAGTCAAAGTATGGAATTTTCTCCCCCAAGTAGTGATGGCTGACTTTAAAAGATAAATAGACAAGTTCATTAAAATCAGGCTATCAATGACTACTAGCCACCATGGCTATGTTCTACCTCAGTTTGCCCTTGAATACCAGTTGCTGTGAATCACATGTACGTAGTGTGACCTGTTGTGACCAGGTCCTTCTTCTGGGCTTCTGCTTGGCCCCTTTGAGAACAGGGTGCTGTACTAGACGAGTCATTGGCCTAACCCAGTGGGTTCTTCTTATGTTCTTATGGTTCCTTCATGATTGTTGACCCCTATGTGTCCTCTCCTCATGTGCTTTCATGTATATTGTTGGCATGCATTGCTGATGGTTAGATGACCAGCTGGGAACTACAGAAGGCACCTCACATCACATTCCACAAGTTGGAAAGTGACAGAAACAATGACAGGAGAGGTTCAGAGGTGCCATGCTTGTCCTCACTATCCCCACCCTCTCCTATTTATTTTGCCCTCTTTGGGGTGTTAAAACAAATGAAATTTTGCAATACACAAACACATTTTGGAATTGCTCCATGCCAATACAGTGGTACCTCAGGTTAAGTACTTAATTCGTTCCGGAGGTCTGTTCTTGACCTGAAACTGTTCTTAACCTGAAACACCACTTTAGCTAATGGGGCCTCCTGCTGTTGCTGCTGCTGCGCCACTGCTGCATGATTTCTGTTCTCATCCTGAAGCAAAGTCCTTAACCTGAGGTACTATTTCTGGGTTGGCGAAGTCTGTAACCTGAAGCGTATGTAACTCGAGGTACCACTGTAATGCAATCTAAAAATAAACAAACAATAGAAATAAGACATCAAAAGCAATTTCACATCAATTCACATACAAAGACAGAAGGGGGTTTATATTTGAATGTTTAATTATCTGGTAGTTAAACACTTCCTTTCTGTTCCATGGCACTCAAACAGACAGAAGCACAAAGCCGTCCCTTCTTTGTAAGGTCTGAAGACAGCTTGTGTTTCAACCAGTGGTTCCCCAACTTTTCCACCAATGACCACATGGAAATTGCTGATGCTTTTGGTGGGCCACTTCATGATTTTTCTTCCTGTTGTTTTCAATTGTAATGTGCTGTACTCGATGATATAGCATTTTTAATTGCATTTTTATTTCTTCTTTTATTCCTTATCGGTTGTATTTTATTGTATGGCAATTTTAATGCCATAGCATTCAAGTTGTGATGCGATAAGATATAATAAAATAAGCAATAAACTAAGCAATAAATAAATATGAATATTTAATATGCTGTATGTGCCATCACCACATGTCCACACACATGTTGTGGGCCACCTGAATGAAGCTCAGAGAATGAAGCTCTCTGGTGCTTTGAGAACCCTTGGCTTAAACCAGACATATGCAAAGTCGGTTTAATCTGGCCCCTGTGGCAGTTTATTCCCTGGGGTAAAATCCTAAAAAAGGTCAACAACAACAAAAGGGTTGGCCCTTTGGCTAGCCCTCATGGCCCTTCACTTCATCAAATCTGGCCCTCTTTGAAAAAAGTTTGGACACCACTGAACCATTTTCACTATACTTTATTCCTTGTCTTAATCCTAAATTTACCTCACAGTTTATATAAGTAGCCATATCTACTAATGAGGCGATTTGGCTAGTGGGTTTGCACCCTCCCCTGTCTTATGCATTTCCTTTTTCAAGTCTCTTCCTGAAGGGCGTATTCCAGTGAAAATCTGTCCCTCTGGTGATCTTGCTTCACCCTGGAGCTTGTGCCTTCTATGCTCAGTGAACACCATTATGCATGACCGCTTGGTTCCAACAGCTGCAACACTTGTTTTCTGTTGTACATTCTGTTCTTTGTCAACATTGGCACCAGTTCTGTGTTGTTAGCATAGACTTCATCTCTTAAAGGGCATTACAAAGCAATTAGCACACTTAACCCTTTGGCACAGCAGTAAGCAAAAAGTCTTCCCGCTAAGACTTTGTTTTAAGTGTCTGATGTTGGAAAACTTGACATCCAGCAGGGAGGTGTTAACACCGTGGCAATCTCTTCCTTTCAGGAGCCCCCCCACCACACACACACAAATGAATAGGCTCCAGGTGGTAAGGTCTATTTATATTCCATATCTTGGCAGTGGTATCCCGGGCTGCAAATTCCTTGAATAAGTATTTTCAGCAGACGATCGATCGTGACAACGGTAGTTGTGATAACATGATGAAGCATATTAAAAAATAGTGTTAAACACAATTATAGACTGTGTGCAGTTTCATATCCAATCCATATGGCAATTTATTTTAACAATTAACATCAGCTCCATCTGCTGCTTTGGGGGTGAAAGATCATGCTAAAAATTAAAGTTTATGTTTACTTGTAGAGATTAACCTCTTTATTTAAGGCATTCAGTTGGTGCCACAGAGATGTGTTTGCAATCACATTCTCCCTACAAACCACTGGTATTACTGTCAGGCTTTTACAAGCCAAAAATGTTCCCCACCCATTATAGAATGACCACATAATATGCTAGTTCAGCAGACCCTCCAAATGTCCCTATTTTTCAGGGACATCCGTGATTTAGAGAAGCCAATTTGATCCCGGAATGTCCCACTTTTCCTTAGGATGTCCCTATTTTCATTGGAGAAATGTTGGAGGATATTGAGTTATCCAGTCCCCAAGCCGTCTGAAGGCAATCCAGTATAGGGAAGGTTTTTTCTTAATGTTTAATGTTTTAGTATGTTTTCATATATGTTGGGAGCTGCCCAGAGTGCTGGGGCAACCCATAAGATGTGTGGGGTATAAATAGTAAAATTATAATTATGGAATAAGATGTCCCTATTTTCATTAGAGAAATGTTAGAGGGCATGGTTCAGTATTCTCTCTCTCTCTCTCTCTCTCTCTCTCTTTTCTAGCATATATAGATCACTTTGAAGAGCTCATCCTCGGAGCAGCAATTTATCACCTTGTAGAGCAGGGTAGAGTTGGTGGTGGTTACTTGCATAAAGTCATTCAATGAGGGCTAGTCACACTTTAATTTTTGAACAGAAAAAGCATCCAGCTGTAAAAGGCAAAATAACATACATGGATTGTGAATAGGTTTGCTGAAATGGCTGTTTCTCAGTGCAGTAATGGAATTGGGTGATCAGGAAAGAAGGTTTAGGTTGTTTGTAGGCAACATTCCTCCACATACCTAGTTCTAATTTGGGTGTAGCTCTCAGGCAACTACTTTCTGGAAAAGAAGAGTTTATTTATCACAGGAAAGTACTATCTTCTAGAAGTTTGTTTGGGTTTTTTAAAAAAATATATACAATATAATTTTCATTTATATGCATTACAACAATAATTCAACAATAATTTAAACATTTTGAACCTTGACTTCCTTCTCCCTCTTTCTGTGGTTCCTTATATTTATTTTCACATTCTCTGCATACTCCAAATTGCCTTCTAGACGTTTGGAGCTCCTTCAGGAAGACCAGGGAAAGGCTAGAGAGAAAAGGTTAAGAATGGGCCATCCCCTTGTTGTCCTGTTGTGCTTGAGAGCTGAAGAGTAATTTTTAAGTTCCTTAACTGTCTCTGGTCCCGGCGGGAGCGGGGGGGGGGGAGCAGGCAGGGGCGTTCCATCCCTAATACCTGTCTAAGCAATGTATGTTTTTCAAGAAATCATGTATTGAGGAGACCATGCCACCTTGATGTTTTAAGGCTGACCACAGTGGGTAGGCACAGAAAGATCCCTGTTTACATTTGCAAAACTCTGATCTTCATTTTGTGACTATGAAAAGTCACGGGTAGAAAAGGGTACTATACCAAATCAGCAGAGCTACATATCTGATTTTGCCTGCCCTAAAGTCCTTGTCTAAAAAAGATGTGCCTTGTTCTCTAGCGATGGCAAGACAAATAGTATATTCTCTCCTCCTAACAGGTGAGCTGTTCTTTGGTTTATGTCGAAATGCATCGACAGTATAGCAATGGAGAGCATTTGTCTTTATCTTTGCAGTACCTGACAAGAAGCATGATTACAGCTGTAAGGGTGCCCAGATAACAAAAAATAATAATAATAAAAATCCTGTCCAAGAGCCTTGTTATTTATCACTTTCTGAAATGGTGACTAGCTCCTACCAGGAAAGATATTATTTGTCAAATTGCCAGCAAAAATAATTATTTTTCCTCCCCAGACAATAAGTGTATCTCACAGCCTTTCTGTGCTGGTCTGTGAGTTAGTTTGCTAGTTAGTTCACAAACATGAATAACTCACAGTGTCTATCTAAAAGATATGTTTGGTCCACAGGGATCATTGCATGAGAAAGAAGAACTGTATGTGATCAGAGCTCATAGGAGTTATAATCTACCAAAGAAACCTTGTATGTGTGTGCAACTTTATAAATTGGAGCCACATTAAAGAAGCGAGCCTAAGGCTGCAGTCACAGGAGCAAAGCTTCTTCAACTTACTTCCAAGAA
Organism: Podarcis bocagei; assembly: GCF_964188305.1. Taxonomy (NCBI): domain Eukaryota; kingdom Metazoa; phylum Chordata; class Lepidosauria; order Squamata; family Lacertidae; genus Podarcis; species Podarcis bocagei. The sequence goes on along the minus strand of NC_138135.1, from coordinate 38,156,486 downwards.
AACATGTGTAGAATGGACTGCCATTCTTCAGAAGAATAGGAGTGGGTGGCACTGTTGTCTAAACCACTGAGCCTCTTGGGCTTGCTGATCAGAAGGTCAATGGTTCAAATCCCCGCAACAGAGTAAGCTCCCATTGCTCTGGTCCCAGCTTCTGCCAACCTAGCAGTTCGAAAGCACACCAGTGCAGGTAGATAAATAGGTACCACTGTGGTGGGAAGGTAAACGGCATTTCCGTGCGCTCTGGCACTCGTCACGGTGTACCATTGCTCCAGAAGCGGTTTAGTCATGCTGGCCATATAACCTAGAAAGCTGTCTGTGGACAAACACTGGCTCCCTCGACCTGAAGCAAGATGAGCACCACAACCCCATAGTCGCCTTTGACTGGACTTAACTGTCCAGGGGTCCTTTACCTTTACCTTATTTAGAAGAATGCTAGCCATATATTCTATACTAAGAAACAGAAGACATTTTTACAAGGAAAATATAAACTTGTAGTCCCAAATATGAGCTGTACTCTAAAGGCACTTGCTAAAGCGAAGCAGATCTGGATCTGGGCTGGGAACCAATATACATGCTATACATGCTAAACACATTTGCTAAGGGGTAAGATAAGCAGGAAGGGACATGGGTGGCACTGTGGTCTAAACCACAGAGCCTAGGCTTGCTGATCAGAAGGTCGGCAGTTCGAATCCCTGCGATGGGGGTGAGCTCCCGTTGTTTGGTCCCAGCTCCTGCCCACCTAGAAGTTAAAAAGCACGCCAAACAGTGGAAGTAGATAAATAGGTACCACTCAGGTGGGAAGGTAAATGGTGTTTCTGTGCACTGCTCTGGTTCGCCAGAAGCAGCTTAGTCATGCTGGCCACATGACCTGGAAGCTGTCTGCAGACAAACGCCAGCTCCTTCGGCCTATAGAGCGAGATGAACGCGCAACCCCAGAGTCGTTCGCGACTGGACCTAACGGTCAGGGGTACCTTTACCTTTAAGATAAGCAGGATTTAAGGAGAAGGTAGTAAAAAAGGATGGAAAATCTGGGTTACGGGATTCTTAATTAGGGAACTGCATCAAATCATTTAGTGGAAAGTATACACAAAACCTTAGGTACCTATAGGTTTATTTTAATAATTATTGGGACCCTTTTTTGCTTTAAGACATATTACAACTGAGCCAGAGTCAGGCCAGGGTCAGCTGTCTAGATGTTGCTTTCCTCTATTCTGGCTTTAGACCCAAACTAGAAATACCTGCTGGATGCCTATTGGATACCCATGTAACATGCAAAACACCTGTAATGTGGCCAAACAACTGTATTTATTCAATTTAACGAACAGAAATAGCAGCATAAACAAACACACAAAGTTATTGTCAAATTTGGCAGCAACACTAGGAATAATAATTTGGATGCAATGTTATTATTGCATTTAACTTTATTGTTATCTTTAAATGGTTGTTAATCACATCATGTCTGATCATTACTAAATTCCATTAAGGATATGAAGGGCAATTCATTAGGCATTCCCCAAAGTCTTTCTTAAACTTTGCGGTCTGTGTTTTGTTAAAAATGATGCATAAAATTATCGTAAAACTATATCATAAATATTTAAGTACTTCAGTGCTACTGCGATATGCGACCCTGTCTTTTGCTATAAACAGTTTGGCAAATGTACTTAGTGGAGATGATATAATTCAGATCTCAATGGAGGAAAAGCCCAGCAAATTGGTCCCTAAATAACCAACTTCAGCAAGACATTTATGTAATAATGTATGGCCTCATTTGGAAGTCTATTAAAGGAATATCATCAAAACCATGATGATTAGTATGCTATTATTTCAGAAAATATTTGAGAAATTAAGGTCCTGCCACTATGCAAATTCCATTGCTATTGGTTAAGCTAATATATTTAATCAAATCAGGTATTTATCTTATTTGCCCAGAATGAACTTGGAAACTTAACATACTCATCTTACAAGCTTATTCCTCTGGACATTTACGAAACTTCTTTTTATTTTGTTTTCCAATCTGGCAATGTGAAGAGTCTGAGGCAGAGCATGCTTAATAGCCTGTCACCACCTCTCCCCATTGGGCGAAATCACCCATCAGGCCATAACATTCTCCTCTAGGGAGATATCACCTCTCCTCTTCTTCAGGGGGGCGGAGGGGTGTGGCAAATTCATTCCCCCAAATGGTGGGAACGGCATGACCAAAATCATGTAAACATTACCAGTTTTATTCAGCCAAACACCTACCATACATCAACTTGTGCAGAACACTAGAAGAATAGAGTCTGGCATTGTTCAGCTGTTTCACTATCAAAGTGCATTACACGCTTCTCATCCGTCAAAGAACTGGTTTGCTGGGTATTTTCCTAGGTTTAAACTATGGCCAGCGCAGTGACTCACTTAAGTGTAATGACATGTTAACCCAGCAGTCTTCCATTTCCCGACCCAGCTTTCTGGTTAAAGCAAATGTAGGAGCAGGGGAAGTGAATTCAAAAGGGGGTCTTAATTGACCCCCTTTCTCCTGCCTGCCAATTCTCCCTCACCTTGTGTTAGTATTACAAGGGAAACATGGGCTTAGGACACCCATGTTTTTCTTGTAACATGTAGTTCTGGCCTTAGGCTAGCTGACAAAGACGCATTAAGGCTGCTGCAAACTGTCTCTCGAGAGAGGTTAAATATATGGAGCAGAAAGCAATAGAGAAAACCAAATGCTCTTACCAGTAAGTTTCTTGATACCATGTGTTCCATCCAAAGAACAGAGAGGCTAGTTAATGCTAGAGTCAATTTTATTCAATTTCCTAATAGGCTTCCAGTTTTATATGTTTTCCTCTATAAATTACCAGCTCAGCCAGAAACTCTTGAACGTTAGATACTTGTGGGCTTGCAGAAGTTTCTGCTCATTTTTCACAAATGCAATCCACCAAAAGTGCTGATTGCAAAGAAGTTTGATTCAGCTCTTGTTTAAAGAACTTCCCAGATTTGAACTTTCCTAAACAATATGTGAACTGAAAGCACAGCCACCCTTCAAAGTTCACACTTCCCCAGCCAAGTAATATGTACAAAACTGTATTTATTGATGTAAAGTGTGTGTGTGTGTGTGTGTGTGTGTGTGTGTGTGTGTGTGTGTGTGAATAAGATACAAAAATGCATTTTATTAGGCAAAATTGTTTTGCAAAAAATCTGCATATTAAGTCAAATTGCATACAAACATTTGTATTTGAGGAGAATGTTGCATTAAAATGCTGATGAGTTTTCATGAGGACTTTAAAATCACCATCACCAGTGGAGGTGTTGAAATATGGAAAACTGAACGTAAGATTGGAAAAATGACAAACAAAGAGTAGCCCAAACTGACATTGAATTGTTCCAAGTGGTCTCTTTAATATACTGTACAGTCATACCTTGGGTTACGAACATGTGGGTTGCGCGTTTTCGGGTTGCAGACTGCGCCGAACCCGGAAGTACTGGAACGAGTTACTTCCGGGTTTTGGTGCTCACACATGCGCAGAAGCACAAAATGACATCACATGCATGCGCAGAAGTGCCAAATCGCATCACGCGCAGACGCAGCGCTGCGGGTTGCAAACGTGCCTCCCGCACGGATCACGTTCCCAACCTGAAATATGACTGTACTCTAAATGGCAGGTTTTCAGCTATAGCCATTGGCAAGCATAACCCGTGCTAAACAATTGCAGCTTGATAACCAATTGTTAGCTGTTGTGCTTCTTCTGTTACAGCGGCTTTATCTAGAAAACAGCTCCTAGGTTTACTTCAAACAGCTGCCCTTGGCTGATAAAGGGAGTTGTCAACCAGGAATCGCCCCAACATTATTGCTCCAAGTTTATCAGCCACTGTAGCTGAAAGCAAGTTGAATTCACATATGCCAGAACTTGTAAGGGAGAGAACCTGCTGTGATAAAGCTTTACCTGATCAATAAAAAATAAATAACTCTGATAAAGATTGTAACTGTTACCATCTCAATGCACTAAAGCCCGAGACACTATTGTACAGTACGTAAGAAGTGCAATAAAGTACAGCAAACACTGTAATTTCATATCAAAGTGAAAGCTGGAGAGACGGAGAGAGAAGGAGGCTGAAGGGCTACTAAAATGAAATGACAAGCAGAGAGAAAGAATCCATCAAACTAGATTCAGTGGAACAAAACAAAGAGTGAGTGCTGATATCAGGAAACAGGGCTATAACTTGGGAGGCAGAAAAGTTATAGCTCCCTGTACATTACTTGATTTGTCTCAATCTACATGTTAAAACACTTGCTCAAGGGGCACCAGAAGTCACACTACTTCCTGGCACTATCTGGCAACACTGTTCACTGGGAAAACACCAGGGCTACTATTATCTACAATTTATGTGCTTATAATTATGTTCTAGAACTTCTCTTTTGCGTTCAGCCTCCTTCTGCAGCAGAAGGAAGAGGAGCTGGCCATTGAAACAGTGCCGTGCTCAGCTTTACACTCAGCTACCTCTGCCCCCTCAATATTGGGGGGGGGGCAGCCCCCTCCCAAAATATATCGGAGGGACCATAATAGCTCTGTCCCCATGAGCTGGCGCCCCTGGTTGCACTCATATCCTGTTGTGGACTCTCCATTGGCATCCATTTTACCACTTTACCACTAGATGACCCTTTAGACGACTTCAGAAGGGTCCTTTTTATGTTGCCATGTACTCAGCTGGAATTATAGAAAGAATGGTTGCTTGACAGAAGATACAATTCCCAGTCAGGATTGTGCTTCAGACCTCTCATTTTGGAAATTTATCTGCAAGATTAGGGCAATTTTCATGCTTCTTTTTGACACACTGAACTCTTGAGAGCACTTTCAAAGCAACACATTTATGTGGTGAAGTCACCTTTTGCTATTATCAAAGCATAACAGAAATATTGAGTGAGGATAGTCCCATTGGAGCATATTTAAATAAACTAGAATACAATTAAGCCATTATTTTACACTTGGTGAAACTGTGTTTATATCTTTGTTCATGTTCTTTATTTGGGAATTTACCAGTCTTTCCTGAAAAACCTTATACATCTATACAAGTGTGCTTATGTACCTATACCTGCCTGTTAATATCATTCATCCAGAAAATATTTTTCTTCAAGCTCTCATGGTAATTCAGCTGTTGGTGAATCAAATGTTTGTTCTGCTTACTGAACTTAAGCAATGGATTAGTCATGGCTGGTATTAAAAGTTGCTTTTGTTTACAGCTTGGCTGTATTGTGGATAACTAAAGAAAGTTCCCAAATGTCACATTTGTACAGTGAGCAAATAGTTCATATTCCAAGCTGGAAAATAAATATTCATATTTCCCCCCTTGCTTTGATAAGCAGTATCAAAAACATCATACTGAAGTCAGTTCAGAACAGATTTGCATTTAACAGGCATAGATAAGGGAGGAGGAGAGAAGAGTCCAAAATCTGGTTCTTTTAAAATATGTGTTGGCTTTCATCTTATTGTGTAGGTCTCTGTTTAAATTTAAAGTATGTGTTGAGAAAGATACTTAAAAAGGGTAAACAGAGAGCAGCTGCGGACATTAATAATATGTACAAAAGCACCACTGAGTCACACTTCCAATGTTTGAACATAGTTGTCTGAAGCTATTCAAAAACCTGCTTATGCTTAAAACATGAAATTTGCATCCTGGCTGAAAACCTCTATGCTCATTGTAGCTAAAGTTAAAAACCTCAGAATCAGGCAGATCAGCACCTCTTCAAAAGGGAGTCCATCTTCAGCTGTATCTGTTGAAGCACTGATTTGTTAAAGATTGGTGTCTCCCTCCTTTTATTGTTTTATTGAAATTATTGGTTGGCCCTCTTAATGTTGTGAGACACCCTGAATGCTTTTGCTGACACAGGGGTAACATGGCTGTGATAATCAATACTATGGTAACCTCAAGATTGGATTACGATAATGCTCTTTATGTGGGGCTGTCTTTGAAGTCTGTTTGGGAACTACAGGATACAACTTCCCAACTGCTGACAGGCTTGAGGCAAGCTGATCATAGAACCATTGTTTCAGGCACAGTGACACTGGCTACCTGCACATCTCTAGGCCCAATTAAAATGCTGGTTTTGACCTAGAAAGCAGTGTACTACTCAGAAACCCAAAATCTTTCAGGTGCATTTCCAAATATGAACCTACCCTTCAGTTTTCATCTAGGTGCCCTCTTTGAGGAAGGAAGGAAGGAAGGAAGGAAGAATAGAGAGGTTCTGTTCACTTGTGCCACCCCAGTTGTGAAATACTTTCCCCACCTGGTATCATCATTCACATCATTTTGGTGCCAGGTAAAAACATCTCCCTGGGATTAAAGGTAAAGGTAAAGGGACCCCTGGCCATTAGATCCAGTCGTGACCAACTCTAGGGTTGCGGCGCTCATCTCGCTCTATTGGCCAAGGGAGCCGGCGTACAGCTTCCGGATCATGTGGCCAGCATGACTAAGCCGCTTCTGGCAAACCAGAGCAGCGCACGGAAACGCCGTTTACCTTCCCACCGGAGCGGCACCTATTTATCTACTTGCATTTTGAGGTGCTTTTGAACTGCTAGGTTGGCAGGAGCAGGGACCAAGCAACGGGAGCTCACCCCATCACAGGGATTCGAACCGCCAACCTTCTGATCGGCAAGTCCTAGGCTCTGTGGTTTAACCTACAGCGCCACCTGTGTCCCACTCCCAGGGATTATTAATTATATGCTTTTGCAATGGATATCTTTGATGCTCTTTTCTTGCGTCTTTACTGTTGGTTATGGTTTTTCTGGTAATATAGTTTTTTAAAAAATATATATGATATGCTTTCCTTTGTACCCTGTTGTTAATACAGTAAAATAATAATAACACTAAAGATGGTGATTGTAACAATGATTCACGGCTATAGGGCTTTGCAGCTGCCACACTTGGGCCAGTCCGACCATATGTCTCTGTTCCTGGTACCAGCATATATCCCACTCAGGAAATGGGCTCCTAAAATATTAAAATCTGTTAAAATCTGGCCTGAAGGTGCTATTCACCAGCTGCAGGACTGTTTTGAGAGAACCAATTGGGATATTTTCGATCGTTCGGACCTGGAGGAGCACACGGCGGCAGTTCTGTGCTATATCAATCACTGCACAGATACTGTCACAGTAAATAAATCCATCCGGTTTTATCCTAATCAAAAACCCTGGATGAATGGAGAGGTCCAGTGCCTGCTGCGGGAAAGGAACAGGGCTTTCAGGTCGGGCGAGGTGCAGCTTTACAGTGTGGCAAGAGCAAACTTGAAGAGGGGTATTCGACGGGCAAAACTGGATTATAGTCAGAGGATTGAGGATAATTTAAGGAGCAACAACATAAGACAGATGTGGCAGGGGATTCAGCATATTACCAACTACAAACCTAACCTTGGCGCTGTCGACGGCGACCCTTTGCTGGCGGAGGAGCTTAACCTCTTCTTTGCTCGCTTCGAGAAGGAGCCACCGGAGACGCCGGTATTACAGCCACCAGCCCATAGGGGCCCCTCATTCACTGTAGAGGAGCACGAGGTGAGACAAGTATTGAGGATGGTGAATCCGAGGAAGGCGGCTGGACCTGATGGCATCACTGGAAAGGTGTTGAAGGGCTGTGCGGATCAGCTGGCGAGGGTCTTTACTAAGATCTTCAACAAGTCCTTACACCAGTCTATTGTCCCACCCTGCCTGAAGTCGTCAACTATTGTCCCTCTGCCTAAAAAATCCACAATCAGTAGTTTGAATGACTACAGACCAGTTGCACTGACTCCAATCATCATGAAGTGTTTTGAGAAACTGGTGCGCCGTCATATTATTTCTTGTCTTCCATCAACTTTTGACAACTACCAGTTTGCATACAGGGCAAATAGATCCACAGAAGACGCTATCACCACCACTCTCCATGCTGCTCTGTCCCATCTGGAGCAGCCGGGGAATTATGTGAGGCTGCTGTTTGTGGATTTTAGCTCTGCTTTTAACACTATCCTCCCCCATAGACTGGTGTCCAAGCTAGAGACGATTGGACTCCCCAACTCCACCTGTCTCTGGGTTTTGGATTTTTTGTCAGAACGTTCTCAGAGGGTTAGAGTAGGGTCACATGTGTCCACAGCCCTTAGCCTTAACACCGGCTCACCACAGGGTTGCGTGTTGAGTCCCCTGCTCTATGCTCTCTATACGTATGACTGTACAGCCATCTACTCCAGCAACAAAATCATCAAGTTTGCTGATGACACTACGGTGGTGGGGCTCATTTCAGGAGGGGATGAGTCCGCCTATCGGGACGAGGTGGAGCGGCTCTGTGTTTGGTGTGGAGAGAACAATCTGGCTCTTAATACGGCTAAGACCAAGGAATTGGTGGTGGATTACAGGAAAAAAAGGCGGACATTCAGCCCCTGTATATCAACGGGGAACGGGTGGAGAGGGTGGCGGAATTCAGGTTTTGGGGAGTGACTATGGATCAGGGCATGACTTGGAGCGCAAATACCACTGCTCTGGTGAAGAAGGCCCAGCAGAGAATTTATTTCCTCAGACTTTTAAAAAAGAACAATCTGAGTGAGAGACTGCTGGTGTCCTTCTACCGAGGCTCCATAGAGAGCATACTTACATACTGTATTTGTGCTTGGTTCTCCAGTTGTACAGCTAGGGAGAGGAAGGTGCTCCAGAAGGTCATAACCACAGCCCAAAGGATTATTGGTCACCCTCTCCCACCTTTGGAAGAACTGTACGGTTCCCGTTGCCTTAGGAAAGCAAACAACATCCTGCAGGATCCATCTCACCCGGGATACAGTCTGTTTGCACTACTGCCTTCTGGCAGGAGGTATAGAAACATCAAGTCAAGGACAAATAGACTGAAAAACAGTTTCTATCCAAGAGCTGTGGCCTTTTTGAATGCTGTAACTCGATAGTGAGATCTGGGAGTTTTTGGGGGTGGGGGTGGGGGTGGTTGGAAGGTGGTTTGTTTGATTGTTGTTGTTGTTTTGTTTTTGTTGTTTTTAAGGGATGGCATCCAATTTCGTTGCACTTGTGCAATGTTGCACTAGTGTAATGACAATAAAGAATCTATCTATCTATCTATCTATAACTTTCTCAAGGAATTCAGACCCATGAGATGTAAGCCCTAAACTTGCAGATTTAAGGTGAATAGCATGTGCGTGCATTCACAAACCCCACAAGTCCCATGTCCCAGAGTCTATGGTCCACTGCAGACATTCTCACATTCAAATGTCTGAAAGGGATTTCTAAATGCAGCTGAATTCATATACGTAGAAGCTGCCTCCCTGCAATTGGGAACTCTATAATGGTTACAGAAATGTTCATAACCTCTCTTGCCTTGGCAATCTGAAGTGACAACTTTTTCCAGGTCAGGCCACTTTGGAATGAGATCCTTATTTAATATTGGAATGGATATTCTGATTTGTTGTCCTATTAGCAATTATGCTGAGCTATATCCAGGAGCTACCAGTGGTGCTGACCCGTGGCTTAAAAAGTAACATGTAGGTCATTCTGTCTCAAGATTTTCTGTTCATTTCATGCTGCTCTCTCTGTCTCAGTGTTTGCTTAAGGATAGTGGTAATATGTCCAAAATAATTAGAATTCTAATGCTGGAAATTAGTTTGCATTATCTATCAAGGGTTTATCAGGAATGGCCAACTGAACAAAATATTATATCTAACCTAAGTAGTTCACCATTTCTAAAAGCATTGTGGTGACATGCCCCTTCTTTGACCCATGTTGTGTGATTACTTGCCCCAAGAATTCTATTTCACTTTGATGAAAAATACACTTTTATTTAGAATCATAAAACCATAATTACCTAGACTTGGAATAGACCATGAAGATCATCTCGTACAAACCCCTGTAATGAAGGAATCTTTTTCCCAAAGTGGGGCTTGAACTCACAACTTTATTAGTTTGACTCCAGATTCATGGATTCAATTCAAAAGCGCTTTATAACTAACTAACTAAATAAATAAATAAATAAATAAAGGTGTTCCATTCTTGTGTCATGTATAAGGAAAACAATGGTCATGTCCACACCATACATGTAAAGCACTCTTATATTATTTTAATAGTCATGGCTTTTCTCAAAGAACTGTGGGAACTTTAGTTTTTCAGAGCGGTATTTTTGCCTCCTCCTATTCAAAGCAGGTATAAGATCTGGCAGCCAAGGCACTGGTGTAGCATATTTCTCATCCTGGCAAAACTGATGTATGGAGTTGCTTGGTCTATGGATTTCCTCCATTTGATTCTAGAATTCTTATATTATTGTGAATTCCCAGCTCCCAAGGTTCAGTCTACTCAAAACTTTATCCTATGCTGGTTCCTTGCTCATCTATTTTGGTTGCAGGCTCAAGAGAATTCATGGCAGATGTAATGCTATGGCTATGGGATAAAATAGTGTATCGGCCAAAAGTATGACTTTTTCCACCAAAGTAAAAGACTTGTTGTGTCTAAACTAAACTAATAAATAGTAGCAAGCTGTGCACAATGGACAGCAACACGAATAGGAATTTTCTGAAATTCTTCCCTGTTGCTTGGGAGAGAGGAAATCCAATTTCTTAATGGCACACATGGATCTTATCAAGCTGCAGTTAATGATAAAAGTAAATCTTGGGAACAGGCTTGACTTTGAATACTGCACCAGGCTTATCACTGATGATATCTTTAATTACACTAAAGCAAAATATAAGACAGTCTAATGGGAAATACAAATTGCTTGTTAAAATTATTAACCGGGTTAATGTGCTTACATTTGTTTATGTGTACAGGAATCATCTCAAATATTTGACTGCAATGACAATATGTGTAAAGATCAATTAAAAGTCATAGAGATGAGATATTGGATTTTCAGACCTTAATAGGATTTCATGTGCACTTGTTATATTATGTTATCCGTTTATAATTGAGCTTCCATCAAATCATAGAATCTGTCACCTTACCAATTTATTTTTCCATCCTCTAATGAAACTTTTATTTGCTTTCAAAAATATTTTCAAAAGCATGGTTCTAGAAGAGCTGTGTGTTGTGGGGATTAGAGTACACCAAATATTTACTTCTAAAACCCCAGGCTCAATCTGATGGCAATCTAATTGAGTTTGTGCATAGCTTCTAGTCACAATTTGCCTAAAACCGACAAATACACGAGCCAGCTGAGTGCTGACTCTACCAGCTAAAGACAAGCATTGTTTGCTAGTTTCATTTCTGTCCTACCCTTCATTAAACCACAGAAACCCAGGGTGGGGTGCATAAATTAAAAAATAGTAACCAAAAAAAGCAAATAGCAAAATATTAAGTAAAGCAACATACAATTTATAAATATTAAGAGTTCTCTTCTTTCCAAGTATCAGTGGCCTAACACATCATGAGCCCTGCACCATTAAGAAAACTGGCTAAAGAGATAAGTTTTTAGTTGGTTCAAAAATCCAGCATGGTGTAGTGGCTAGAGTGTTGGACTAGGACCTGTGAGACCAAGGTTCAAATCCCCACTAAGCCATGAAGCTCACTGGGTGGCCTTGGGCCAGTCACTGACTCTCTGACTAACAAGAACTGACAAGAACTGTACACACACGGACTTGTCAGTATTTTCATGCCTCCCATTGCGAGAATCACCTGATCCTATTGTTTACTTTCATATTGTGAGAAAGGAAGGGGCAGAAGCCACTCTGTAAGACTTCTGTCATTGGTAAAGGTAAAGGAACCCCTGACCATTAGGTCCAGTCGTGGCCGACTCTGGGGTTGCGGCGCTCATCTCGCTTTACTGACCAAGGGAGCCGGCGTACAGCTTCCGGGTCATGTGGCCAGCATGACTAAGCCGCTTCTGGCGAATCAGAGCAGCACACGAAAACGCCGTTTACCTTACCTATTTATCTACTTGTACTTTGACATGCTTTTGAACTGCTATGTTGGCAGGAGCAGGGACCGAGCAACGGGAGCTCACCCCGTCGCGGGGATTCAAACCGCCAACCTTCTGATCGGCAAGTCCTAGGCTCTGTGGTTTAACCCACAGCACCACCCGCGTCCCTTGTACTGTTGTACTTTTTCTTTGATCTGTCTTGCGAAGAGACAGGATGTCTGTATGAGAGCTGCTCCTCTCGTACATGTTTGAGATGTTCTTTTATTTGACTAATTGGTAGAAATAAATTAGGTATGCTGCAAAACCTCCACAGCTTTGCTTCTGTTTACTCTGCTGAGTTTGGGTGCTCACATGAGCAGATGTGCGTCCACAGCACCAGGACCTGCTTCTTGGGAATGCTGCGTTGGTGTTCCTATGTTCCTGTGATCGGAGGGTCAGAGAAGGTGCTCTGGTTGCCCAGCCCCTGCAGGAGCTGAAGAGGTGGACTAACAGGCATTCTGAAAGGACTTAGTTGCTCTCGTGCTTTTTAAAAAACCAGTTATATTCACTCTACCACTGTCTATAACAAGCTGAACATTTCAAGGGCATTAACAGGAGGCATTACAAGGATATGGGGCATTCACATGACAGTTCTGTACTGGGGGTGCCATCTCACCCTCAGGATTGTGGGTGCCCACAGATGTGCAACATCACATGCCTACACACTGCAGGCGTGTCTTTTCTAGGTTAAACATACCCAACTCCCTCACAGAGACTGAATGCTGAAGGCACACTTATCTACCCTGTCCTTTGTCACCTGAAATACATATTTTTAGGACTCACCCTACTTTTGTGGCTGCCAGTTGTTTTACACTGCTTTAATGTTGTATTGTAACGTTGAAATTAAATTGCTGAAAATTTTTAATTAAAATGGTCATGATGATAAAACATATGTGAAACCACGATTTCTCATTATGTTTGAATTGAGCCAGTAACTGTAGCTACATCATTAACACACTTTTCTTTTCTTTTCTTTTTTAGAAATTCAATCACTTCGGAAAATGAAGTTTTGTAGTGGCCTGAAATTTTGCAGGCCTTGAAAATCATAACACATCTACGTATTAGATTGTTTGGACAGGGATGTAGGGAAAGTAAATAAGTAAAATATTTTTTAAAGGACATTTTTAGAAACAAAACTTCTGGTAATTAATTGCCATTAATAAAATACCCAATGCACTTTTTAAAAAAAAATGAATAATTCAGTTCTGTGTATGTATGAATACTCTATCTGCATACAAATAAATTATGCAAAAAATATTCTGTTCTCCAGAATGCCTGTGAATGGCAAATAATAAAAAGGGTATGAACCTGGCCAAAATAAACAGCCAATTAAAAATCTGAAGCAATGCGTGCAAGTGTTCTTTATTAAATATTCTGCCAGCTATTTTCTTTCCCTATGGGATTTTGAAATGCCACAGTGAATACATAGAAAATGTAAACACAGTTTCCCCTGCCTTATATGTGCAAAGAATACTTTTAAATTCACATAGGGTAGTATGAACTGGAACCCAGAAAAGTTTCATTTTTAGGCTCCGAGTTTGAGCAAAAACTGAACTGTCCCTAATTAAGTCCCAACCCCAGTCACACCCTATTTCTACATAGCAAAGAAAGTTGATCTGGTGGAAACTGATTTGAATCTCCAAGCAGTTCTTAGCTTGTCCGTAGCAACCAGTGCTAGTTAGGTCAACTTAGGCACTTTCTTTCTCTTTCCATTGAAATCAAGGGCCCAAAGCATATCTCACATGACTATCCCTCTTTTGACTCAGCTCTGTTGGAGGCAAAAGGGATATAGAATTAGCTGTCAGAATCCTTTCCACTTGGTTGTCCTTTTGGCATAGATATGTCACAAAGTAATTTGTTTTCCAACAGTAAACTTAGGGTTGTATCTAGTGAAGTCATACTCAGAGTAAACCCACTGAAATTTATGGTTTTTAAATTAATTACTTCATTTATACTGTCAGGCTTTGGAGAAGGCTCCCACAATTGCAGACAAGAAACAGAGAAACGATAAAAGTTATTACCAAGCAATTTATTCAATCATTCACAAAGAGCGACGAAGGAATGCAGTGTTCCCTAAATAACAGTGTTGCTCCAAGTAAAGTCCCACCCCCGTACATCTCCCCTATTCTACAGCACCCCTACATGGGCTAATCTGAGCTTTCCGCCTCTGAGCTCTCTGTTCTACTACATTCAATGCACACCTGGTTCTGGGAGAAGGGGGGTCAGGAATACTTTCCAAGGACAATGAGTCTGTCAGCTGTCTCTCTCCTGGTGCTTCTTCTTCCTGCTGTTCCTCTTCCAATATTTCCCAGCTTCTGCCCTCTGCAGCCTCTGAACTATGCCCTTCTGCAAACCACTGTTCTAAATCTATACTGTCCTCCTGTTTAGGAAGGTTTAGGAAAAGTGGGGGCAATCCCTACCATTCCTCCTCAGTCCAACCCCTGACATATACACCGTCTTTCCTCCAAGGATCTCAAGGTTGTTTAAACAGTTCTCCCACAGCTCATTCTATTTTCACAACAACTCTGTGAGGTAGGTTAAGCATAGAGATAGTGACTAGCCAAAGGACACCCATTGAGCTTTATGTATGAGTGGGGATTTGAACCCTGATTTCCCAAGTCTTAGTCCAAAATCAGCCTTTCTCACCCTTTTGTCCCCAGATGTTCTTGAATAACAACTCTCATCACCCCTGGCCATGGGTCACGCTGGCTAGGAATGGTGGGAGTTGTAGTACAACAATAGCAGTTGAGAAAGGCTGCCCTGACAGGATGACTAACTTATGTCCATAGAATTAAATAGGCCTATTCCACGACAAGGTGAGCTCCCATTGCTTGATCCCTGCTCCTGCCAACCTAGCAGTTTGAAAGCACATCAAAGTGCAAGTAGATAAATAGGTACCGCCCCGTCGGGAAGGTAAACAGCGTTTCCGTGTGCTGCTCTGGTTCGCCAGAAGTGGCTTAGTCATGCTGGCCACATGACCCATAAGCTGTATGCCGGCTCCCTCGGCCAATAAAGTGAGATGAGCGTCGCAAACCCAGAGTCGGCCACGTCTGGACCTAATGGTCAGGGGTCCCTTTACCTTTTTAAGAATGACTTAGTTGGATAAGGACTGCAATACCTCAAGGACCGCCTCTTTCCATATGAACCTACCCAGACCCTGAGATCATCTTATGAGGCCTTTCTTCGTGTGCCTCCTCCTCAAGAGGTCTGGAAGGTGGCAACATGAGAATGGGCCTTCTCTGCAGTAGCTCCCCATCTGTGGAATGCTCTCTCCAGGGAAGTTCGCCTAGTGCCTTCATTATATACCTTTAGGTACCAGGCAAAGACATTCCTCTTTAACGAGGCCTCTGGTTGATTTTAAAAGGGCTTAGGATGCCAATCAGCCCAGAAATCTCCTCTCATTTTCTCAGTCTTCCCATTAATGCCCACAGTTCTTTACAAGGACTGTTTTACATGTACATGCTCATTAATTGATGGCTGCAAAGTGAACTGATGACTTACATGTGTGACTTACATGGAGGGGGATTCCACTAATAAAATTTTCCTATCATCTCAGATGCAATGCTTTTCTAAGGAACCAGTGTGGTAGTGATTAAGTGTTGGCCTTTGAGACTAGGGTTCAAAACCAGACTCAGTCACGAAGCTCATTGGTTGACCTTCGGCCAGTCAAGGTCTCTTAGCCTAATTTACCTCACAGAGTAAAGTGAAGATGAAATGGGGAGATGGAAAGCCATGTATGCCACATTGAGCTCCTTGGAGGGGTGGTGGGATATAACTAAATCAAATAAATAAATTTATTCAGCTGTCAACAATGCAGTGTACAGGAATAATCAAGTAGTTTATGTACATGTTGCACCTAAAATGCAATATATAATCATATGGTGGTATTTTTTTGTTTTTGCAAGTGTGCATTGAATTGAAAACTTTGTAAACTACCCATGTCATTAATGGAAAAGAAACTTTTTAACCACCCAAGTCATTGCCAACCTTATTTCCTAAATCACAGTGGTTCTGCTGATGTTGTCACTTATTCTCTCTACTATCATAAACCAGTTAAAATATATTAGTATAAGTTATTACAAGAGGTTGACATAGCTGACAGCATCTCTGAGAAATGGGTTATACCACACTGATCTCCCAAGAGGCCTTAAATATCAGACTAAAATGTATGGAACAGCGATCACTGGGTCTATTACTTCAGTTGCAGCCTGGTAGTTTGCAATTTATAGTTTCCGGATAAATTGGAGTCTGTTCAGCATATTATGCAAGACTCTGAGATGGCTTGTGCTACCTTGCAACATTAAGGCAGTGGCAGCAAAGGCTTGGAACTGTCTATGAACTTAGCTTAACAAATGATTGTACAACAGAGGATCATCTGCATATTGCCATTTGCAAGTGTACCGTTACAACGAATAAAGCAGACAGACAAAACCTGCAATCTATTCCAAATTCTTTATATAATGAAATGTTGTTAGGATCAAACTTTCTTTGCAGTGCAAGAGTTTCAGCTTTGCAACTCAGTATTTTTACATTTAACGGGGAAGGGGATCAGCCTGCTTCCAAGAATTGTGGGGATTTTTTAGTTTTAAACTTTATTTTTATCCTCCTGATTAACTCATTTACATTGGAAGCATAGTTTTCATACACACATTCTATTACCAGCATCTTATATAATAAATAATGCTGAGAGGGTTTGAAGAGCTTTCTAAAAATAATATCCACAATAAAATAAAAATGAACCGGTGCTTACAACTATAATTATAATTAAATTATAATTTCAATCATTTTAATTGAAAAGGATGTCTTGTTTAGAATAGCAGTTTGTTGTGAATAATCATTTTAAAAATAACGCTTATAAGCATCCAAGTAGTATTCCTCAAAAACAAAGCAGGCAAATGAGCAAAATTCCTTCAACTGATAGTTGTAACTAGATGTCCCAGAACTGGAAATTTGATTGCTTTTGAGTTTCTTTTTTATATAGAGTATGTTTATGTTTCATAGTCCAACAAATGTTTTTGTTGTGTATTGAATTCAAGTTTAGGAATTCCCAGCTCATTATCCTGGTTTGATCTTCATCAGTTACAGATACTATATTCTCTTAGCTAACGTACCTGTTCTAGGCAGAATGAGGTAATAGAATTCTGGAAAATACCACTTTAGACAACAAGTAGAGTTCCTTTAAAAAGCTATCCAGTATGAAAAGATGCATGCAATAAATTTAGGACATCTGGGAGCAGGCGATTGTAAACTTTCTCTTTCTCTCATAAGCTAGCATACATTTAGGGAGGAATAAGGCCTAGCCATAGCTCATTGGGCAAAAGAACAACTGAAGGCAACTGCTGACAATAATGCATTGATGTAATGGGGTTTCATGAATGCTATCACAGTTGTGTTATAGGTATTGCTATATTTCTTAGAAAAACTGAAAAGGGGTTTTATGTCATCACTTTTGCAGTAGTCAGTGAATTCCTTAGTATCAATCAGGGTTAGGGTATACATGCAATATCAGGTGTGATGTTCAGATTTATAACATCTCCCATCCCCATCCTTATCATTTGTTTGTTTCTGAAAGCACTCATTTATTCAGTTCCAATAATAGTGTTGTGTTATCAGATGATGATTGGACTATCACGTTGACTGAAGCCCAATGTGATAGTAGTACTCCCCCCCCCCAAAAAAAAACCTCTAAGATCCACACATAACTGTGTGGACACTTCTAGGTCCAAGTATGTAAGCAATTTCTTTGACAGCAAGTTTTAGAAACAGATTGACCCCAAAATATGGGTATTCGCTGTCTTTTTAAAACAAGCAAAAAAACTCCAATAGAACGAGTGGGGCAACACATTTCTCATAGTGTGACTTCTTCATTTTATAATGTATAAACCAATTTTCCAGGGCTGAAAACAGCTCTGCAACGGGGGAAGTAAGGGCAGTGCCCTCCAGATGTTGTTGGCCTGCAACTCCAACCAGCCCCTGCCAGCATGGGCAGTGATAAGAAGAAGAAGAAGAAGATAAGTCCGAAGGTCCACTAGTCCAGCACTTTGTTATCACAGTGCCCAATCAGATTCCTGTGTGAAACAGGACTTGAGGCCAAGAGCACTCTCCCCTCCCCTCTTATGGTTTCCAGCAACTGGTATTCAGAAGCACAGTACCTCTGACTATGGAGGCAGGGCACAGTCATAATGTCATGAAACTGTTAGCAGAGAATGTAAATTAATTCAAATAAGGAGAAATACTTGGAACCAGGTACACTTTCTCTTATGTATTCAATGAGTTGGATCCGGAGTTCCTCTGGGTGAAACTTTGACCACCAGAAAGTATGGAGGAGGCAGTTTTCACATTCCTCCTTGTCCCTGCAGTCCCCTATATGCTCCCCAAAAGGTGTTCTGGAGGCTTGGGAGCTCCCTGGAGCGGTGTGGGAAGTGGTGTTTGGGGATGCTTCACTGGATCAATCAATCAATCAATCAATTAATTTCTTTATTCGACCGATAGTCAGAATTAAAACATTACACAATAATTATAAACTATAACATCATAGGAGATACATAGGTAAGGTAGGGCCACAGAAATAGACCTCTCACAGATAACCCACATCAAAGCATTCAGTTATACGTTTCTGACGCTTGAGTGCCAGGAAAAGAAATTTAGCCACTGACAAGGTTGTTTTCCCAGAAGACTTATTTAGCAGATATGCTGTCTGGATTCCTCTTTGTCGGGAACTGAGCTGGGGTAAGTATGGAGTTATAAGATACTGTCTTAAATCGTTGTAGAAGGGACAGCTCAATAAAATGTGCTCTGTGGATTCTACCTCACCCAATGCACAGTGGCATAATCTCTGGTCATATGGAACTCCTCCATATCTTCCCTTCAGGACCGCCGAGTCAAGAACATTCAGCCTAGCCGCAGTAAATAGTCTGCGGTATTCCACGTAGTGGATATCCGCCAGGTAGCGAGCTGGGGCAGCCCGATACAACTGCTCCCCCAGAAACAACCCAGGTTTCACACGGGCTATGTCCTCCTGTCTGGCAATATCCCTTAATCTTTGCGCGATCACCGCCTTTGCGTGGCTATACGTCATGGACTCTATATAAAGGGAGGACAACCCACACTTCTGCACTTCCTCCACTATCTCCCCTTCCCATGGAGATTTAAAGTTATCCCTCAGAATCAAGGGGGCCAAACCCACCGGTCTGAAACAGAGCTTGAGCCATAGCCATAGCTTCGCTTTCAGGGCCACATACCTAAAGGCTTGGCAACCGGTTTCCAATCTCATGATCGCGCCTGCCACGGAGGGGGGGATCCTGAGTATGGCCCTGAGGAATTGGGTTTGGATAGATTCCAATTTTTCAAAATCCCTACGTGAGCCCAAGGCAATGCCCACCAGCAGAAGAGGGAGGACTTTCATTTTAAAGAGACGTAAGGCAACATTGACAGTCTGTGCCTGTTTCTTGGAGTACAGGGTTCTAATCGCCAGGGCTGCTTTGGATGCGTTCGAGGCTATGTATTCTCTGTGCGCCAGGAAGGACCTATTTGATCTTACAACCTGACCCAGGTATTTGAAGCAACTGACCTGCTCTAAAGGAATACCATTAATTGACCATAAATTAGGTTTCGGTCGAGCAGCAAAGACCATTATTTTGGTCTTGGCATAATTTAATTGGAGCTCGTGTTGGGTCTCATATTCATGAAGAGCTCGAAGCATCCTCCTTAATCCGATGGGGGAGGTAGCTAATAGGGCGGCATCGTCCGCATACAGTAGGACATTTAGGGCTCGTCCTGCCAGTTTTGGTGGATGAAAATCAGCATTTGCCATATGCACCACTAGCGAATTAATATAGAAGTTAAACAGAGCAGGGGCAAGCAAACAGCCCTGTCTTACCCCCCTAGTGGTGGCAACCGGATTGGAGACTAGCCCCTTACTATCTATCCTAATCCTCAAGAGGGTATTTGTATGCAAATTAATAATCAGCAAGAGAAGGCGGCGGTCGATAGATGTCGCTGCCAATTTTGTCCATAGCTGGTTCCTGGGAATTAGATCAAAGGCCTGCTTAAAGTCTATAAAGGCGACGTGGAGGGCTTTTAGGCCATTGCCAGCGTACTTGGTGGCCAAGTGATTTAGGATTAAGATTTGGTCTGTTGTTGATCTTCCGGGGCGGAAACCCGCCTGCTCCTCTGCGATGATATTGTTGCTTTCCATCCAGGTCGTTAATTTGTTAAGTAGAAATCTTGAATAGATCTTCCCAATAACATTTAGCAGGCTAATTGGTCTAAAATTGGCCGGGTCTGTGCGCGGCCCTTTCTTGTGAATTAACACAATCAGTGCAGAGTTCCAGCTTGGAGGAAATTGTGCTGTTTTGTTTATATAAGTAAAAAGAGCTGCTAGAGGTGGACACCACCAATCCTTATTGGCTTTAATAACATCTATGGAAATAAGATCGTCTCCGGGTGCCTTGCCCGCCTCAAATTGGCCTATAAGTGTTTCCACTTCAGAGCAGGTAACAGGATCCCACTCTGGCAAGGGGGCCAAATCTAACCTTCCTCCGCTGGGTGCGTGAGCTGCATATAAATCGGAGAAGAAGCTTTCCCAGGTGTCAGCTGAAATTTGAGGTTCTATCCTTGACAACGGTCTACCCAGGTATTTGGAAATTTGGTGCCAAAAGGAGGAGGGATTTCTATTTTCTGCAGCTTTTAGAAGGTTCTTCCAATCATTTCTTTCTGCCGCAAGCTTCTTTTCCTTTAATAGTGCTTTATACCTTCTCTTGAGGTTCATAAGGTGACTGCTAGGTGCGGGGTCATTTGATGCCCTATATGCCAAGAATTCGTTATATAGGTTGTTCTTGAAGAGTCTACATTCCTCGTCAAACCACTTTTTATGAGAGAAATGGTTACTATTCATTACCGGGGTCTTAGCCAACGAAGGTTTTAGCAGTTCTACTAAATTGTCATATATTGGCAGTGGCTCAACTGCCTGGATAAGGGAGTCCCTTGTCTCTTGCAGTTGGTCAGACCAAAGGAGTTCATTTATCCGTTGAGCCATGTTGTCGGTCCATTTTAGGGCAGTGGGCCTCATCTGAAGCTGGTTATTTGTAATAGGCACACAGGAATAGGTAGCCAATTCTCCATCCAGGGTCAGAGAAAGTTCTAATGGAAAATGGTCACTTTCCAGCCTCGTTACCACCCTAAAGTTGGAAATTTTGGGAATTAGGTCTACTGATGTCCAAATAAAGTCTATGGTAGAGGCTCGGGAGCCTGACCAGAAAGTAAATTCGGCAGGGTAATCAGAACTGAGAGCTCCGTTTAAAAGGTGAAAATTAAGAGCCATCAAGGTTTGTCTACATTTAAAACCTGCATATGTAGCAACACTGTCTTTAAAATTCCTAGGTAAAAGGTCTGAAGTTAAAATGGGTAGTGAGGGGTATTTATTATACTTAGCAAATAATGATTTATCAGAGTGAGACAATCGGCCATTGAAATCTCCTGCAACTAGGAAGGTGGCTTCAGGATATTTCTCTAGGAGAGTTTCAAGAGTCTGTTGAATTTCCCTCCATCTTTGGTCCACCAGGTTTTTCTTATAGATTGGGTGCAAATAAACATTAATCACCACAAACACTTCCTCCGCTGTTTGTAGCTTTACACCCAGCATGGATGACGACTGGATGTCGATTTGTTCCACCTGCAGGTTTAAGGCCAAAGAAACTAGGGTAGCCAACCCACCTTGTGGTCTGCCAGATGATAGTAAATTCTGTTGTGCATTCAGGTAGAAGCCCTTATACCCTGATAGGGAGAAGCCCTCACAAGCCCAGGTCTCTTGCAGCAAAAGAATATGACTGCCTTTTATGTAGGCGACAAAGGATGGATCCATCAGCTTAGGTTTAATGCCAGCTACATTCCAGGATAAGAAAGTAAGTAATCTCCTGGTCACCCCTTCGAGTCATGCTGGGCCTTGCGGAACCAGCACGGCAGAATCCACCTGGGAATGCATGCGGCGAGGGGGGACAATAGGCTGGAAGAAGGAAGTAATTGTAGCTTGCTTACCAGGCAATTTCCGAGCACCACTTACCGCGGCAGCAGCCATGGTTTGAGGCTTAATTATTGGTAGCTGCAGGGATGGATTCTGGTGCACAGGAGTATCACTTAACGACAGGTCCATAGACTCTACATTTAAAGTATGCTCTAAGATTGAGGGGGGTGGGCCTTTTGGATCTGCGGATGCTGTAGGGAACATGCAGTGTAAGGCAGGTGGAAGGCATCCTTTTCGGTTTGCCTCCAAAAGAGCATCCAGTCTTGCCACAGCTTCCGAGTTTGACCAGAGGGTTGTCAAATCTTCCACTGTATCCTGCCCGGGCTTGACATCCCGAGGCCGTGTACAGCCAGGTTGCAGATCAAAGGTCGTTAAAGCAGGTACCACTTGGGCTTGTGTAGACTGATCTACAATTGGTGAGGAATTCATCTTATTTACATGAGCATGATCTTCTGAGTTACGGAGACAGAGTAGCAACTCGTCCAATCTGTCTGTTATCTCTGTCCGCTCCAGTTTTGGCAATTGGGAGAAGGATAGAAGTAACTCACGCTCCGTAGAATTCTCCAGATGTATAGCCTTTGTCAGTGGAGGCAGGGGGGCGTCAATCCAGCTGATTAGATCTGCGGCCAGGGGAGTTGGGGTCGTGGCAATTGGCGGACCCTCAGACTTATCTGCTTTCTTTTTGAACAAGCAGTTTGGTAAGAGGGGGCAGATCTTGGTATTGGTAAAGACTCTTGTAGCAAGGATTCCATAGTTAATTAGAAGGCTTCTTGAGGACATAATAAGTGCAGGGAGCTTTTTGGTTTTAAAGGAGAGCAGCACTCTCTGCCTCTGAGGTCTGCTGCTAATATGATCAATATGCCTCAGGTCAATAGAGCTTGGGATTACCCTCAGAAGCTCCGCTAGGTGTCTCCTTATATCACTCTTATAATGCCAGTTTATTACCTTGCCTCTAAAGGGGCAAACCGTTAGGCAGATTTTGGTAGCTTGCAGCAGCAGTTTGTGAGGAGGTGCAGACTGTTGTTCCTTCTTATTTTGCTCACCTTGCTCACTTTTCTGATTGCCAGCAGCTTGAGGAATTATACAGGAGGTATGAGGTAAAACGGGTGCTCTGGGCATTTGTAAGGGCTTCATCTCAGGTGGTACATCAGGGGAACTGTCTTTACCTGTTAGGGATACAAGCGAGATAATCTTCTCCAAGGATCCTCGGATGTCTTTTATGTATTTAAAGATATAGTCCACTGTTCTAGCAACCAGGTCTAAAGTAGATGAGTGTTCAAATAGTATCTCATCAATGCAGCCCCCACGGGCTCCAGTGCAAACACTCGAGTGGATGCCAGCATCACCACCGCTTGAAGGTCTAGTAGGCAGGTCATCAAAAGGTTCCTTCACACTGGTTTCCCCGTCATTCATCTCCGCCAGCAGTGCGAAAGAGTTTGAAACCGGGACATTAAAAACATCCTTTGTACCTTCAGATTCGCTAATTTTTGATTGTTTAGCAAGAGGCAGGCATCTCAGTTCCTCTGTGTCGTCTATATCTCTGGAATCTCTGGTACGTTTCCCAGTTCCTCTCCCACAAGCAGGGCTGTATAGTTGCTTAGTCATTTCTCTCTTCATGCAACCACCCCAGTTTCAAGGTTAATGGTTGTCTCCCCGATAGAAAAAGGCGTCCTCCTACTCACTAATTTAAAACTAAGACTAAAAACTAAAAACTAAAAACTAAAGTTAAAAGTTAAAAGGTTAAAAGGTTTCTATGCTCATTAAAACAATGTTAAAAGATAAATCAGGGAGCTCACACTCACGCTGACTAAGTGCCGTTCGCCATCTTGGAATCTCGTAAGTCCTTCACTGGATCTTTTCTTGTTGTGTTGCAAGCAATGGTCACAACAGTATGAAGGTTCTGGCCCAAGGGGATAGGTTCCTAGCCCATTTTTAGGGACCAGAAAAGCAGAGGCAGGTGATGCAATCAGGGCAGATTCCTAGCTTCAGTGAGGCCAGCAGGATCAAAGCAAGCAAAGCAAAACAAGGTTCAGGTGATAGCAGGTCACTTTTGACCTGATGTCATAAAATGTCAGGTAGGCCCAGGTGGATATGGCTGGGAGGAAACAGCCTCTTGGGGCCAAATTAGGACCATTCATGGCCCTGATTTGGACTGGAAGCTGGAGGTACTCCAACCCTGTGGAAAAGCAAAGAAAGCCAATGTAAAATATATTGAAGCAATGCAAGGAAGGAGTTTAAACTGCAGGTAGCACCCTGGACAGCTCCACTGAGAGTTCAGAGGAGCAAGGCTTGAATGTCATTTCAGCAATAGTCTGCAGCTTCATCAGAGTGAGCAACTTCATCAGAAATAAATTTAAAAAATTTAAAAAATGTCCAGTAGTACCTTACAGACCAGCTAAGTTTGTCCTGGGTATAAGCTTTCGTGTGCATCTGAAGAAGTGTAGATGCACACGAAAGCTTATACCCATAACAAACTTAGTTGGTCTCTAAGGTGCTACTGGAAGGAATTTTTTTATTTGTTTCGACTATGGCAGACGAACACGGCTTCCTTCCTATCTGCATACACCAGCCATTGTCAACATTCACTTGAAAACAATATATTAAAAAATGTCAATATTCCCCATTTTTTACAATCACATTAGCATAAATAAACAGAAAAACTTACCGCCTACACATAATTGTCTCATTTTTGACAATTGGGAGAAAGTGTTCTATAAATGCTCTAAAGTATTTCTATACCCTCATCTTATGTTGATTGAATTAATGCAGTAGCTTAAGCAAGAAGCAGTTTCCATGGTTACACCGGAGACCTTCTAAATATAGTTCATGATGTAACCAGCTAAAGTGACTGTGTACAAAATTGATGTGTACTTTTGCATGAAGGCCTCTTGTAGCCGAATTGTTTGAAAAGTGTCCATATTACTTCAAAATACTATTTTTAAAAATATTCCCATTGTGCCAAGATTTCCTGTTTCTCCAGGCTCTACCATTTAGCAGTTTAAGGCTGAAAGTTCTTTGTAATTGTTATAGATAAGATACATCAGAATAGTGTGCTGCCTTTATATTACCCTTAATGTTAAGTGTAAAATTACACATTGTGACTTATTCCCCAGTTGTCTAGAAGAAAGAGTATAGGGTATTGTAAACTCATACAACCAGCTACCTGAAATCCTGTTATCAACTGTGATCAGTGGTGTCATTTATGCTTCCATCCACGCATTCAGGATTGTTTCATCACAATCTCCATTTCAGGGTTGCCTGTCAAGATAGGAAAAACAAGCAAACACAGAGTGGCCTCCCCACCCCAGGCCACTTGTTGGAAAAGCAAGGTACAATGTCTTCATCACCACCACCTTCTGTAGACTTTAGATGGTCACAGTCTCACATTATTGCCTACAGTAGACCACTCAAGTTCTCTGCTTCCATAGACTCCTTGATTAAATAAGGATTATACTTAGCTCTTGTATGAGGGTTAATTAAATGGCTATATATCCTTTCAGTTTGGCCAATAATAATAACAATTGGAATCCACATACAGCTAGCAGGTAGTTTGATTTAATCTTTTTAAAATGTTCTCAAACACAGGGGACTAAATTTTCAAAAGAGTTTCTAGTAATTATATTATGTTGATTTATAATTAGTGATTTTTTTTCCTTTTACTTCTATTTAAAAATTTTAAAATGTTATTTTGACACACTAGTTCTCTCATTCATCAGAAACAGCCTTGCAGTTCAACCAAAATCTTTCTGCTCCAAGAACAGTTTATAATATTGTTTAGGATTTTTTCTCTCTCTTGCTTGTTTATATGTGATTGTCCACAGACAACATACAGTAAATGCTCTTTTCTTTTTGACCTATTAAATAACTTATCCCATATATGTGTGGGACACTTTCCATTTATGTAGGAATCTCTTGAGAAATAACTATTCTGGTTTGCTGTTTTAGAGTACTGCACCACACTTATTTAGACTAGAGGCAATGTCTAACAGTGCTTTTACATAGTGAATTTAAATTATTGCAACGGATATAGCAGTAAAATGTCCTTAACAAACCATATGTAACATTTTTCTCATTTTCTGCAGAAATCTAATAGCATATCAAAACAAATGTAGTTGTCCATTATCAGCTCAAGGCTCTTTACTGGGTAGTGGTGGGGTGGAAATCTGCAAACTTTTTGACTTGCTTACACTGACACACATGCACAAACAGAGGGGGGGGGAGAGGGAGAGGGAGAGGGAGAGGGAGAGGGAGAGAGAGAGAGAGAGAGAGAGAGAGAGAGAGAGAGTTATTAAATTCCCTATAAAAGCAAATATTTTTGGTACGAATAGCCTGAAGACTATGAAGTGACAGTGACTAAAGACTTCAATATAAGGCAGCTTAAACTTTCTTCTAAATATTTGCTGAATTTTCCACTTTTGTAAGTGTATTGGAAATGCCAGCACTGAATGATCAGAAATGAATTGTATTTTCCAAGTCCTTTAAAGAGTGGTGGGGTGGGGTGGGGGTTTAGTCCATAGAGTTATAGCTATTGGAAATGGAAAGCTAGACTTTTTCACTATAGGAATCATATAAGTAGTTGTGCCTGAACTTCTACCTTTAACAATGTGCATTCTGATAGTGTTTCACAATCTGCTTCAGAAAATGGCAACAGATCTGTAGGTGTGTGTGTGTGTTTAAAATTAGTTGTCATTACATCTTTTCCCTTACAATTTCTAAATCTGCATAAACTCTAGTGTCAGTCCACCCAGGTGTTTGGATTATTCATTTTAGTCTTTGTCTCTTAATACATGGCAAGAAGGGCAAGGTCACAGCTTCATCTCCCCTGCCTGGGAACAGGCTATTACTTGCCTACCATGGCACAACTCAGAGTTTCCACTGCAACTGATATGCTCTAAATTATAGGACATTTCCTGAAGAAGCTCCCACCAATATTTGAAATGAAGGTTAAGAAGAGCCTGCTGGATCAGGCCAATCTCCCATCTAGTCCAGCATCCTGTTTTCATAGTGGCCAATCAGATGCCTGCTCTGAGTGCCCCAGGTCATGTGGTATGCTTAGTTTTATGCAGAGAAACTAACATTTTTATAGCATTCCCTGACATTCTTTGGCTTTCCGAGAACAGTTTATGTGCTTTTTAAAAAATATGATCTTTATTGGTTTTTTTATAATTACATACTAGACATACATACTATGCATACACATATTATATTACATTTTACATAGTTTATGTGCTTTTCAATCAAATGTAAATTTACCAAGCCAAATGTTGTCCCATCACAAAAATGATCCCTCACACCCAAAAACATATTTTTTAAGATACCTCACTGAAGAAATTTGCAAAAATTACATTCTACTTCCTAAAATGAAACACCCTATTGAGGGATGGTCAATTTAAGCTCTGTTTCCTTTAAATTCATTAGAAATATCAAACCACCATAACCCAAAATGAACTATTTCACTCCCTGGTACAACAAGAGAGTTTTTATCTTAAATTCACTATAATTTATTTCCACTATGGAGCTGTAAGGAGAGGCATTCCATGCATTGCAATTAATCATAATATCATCATTCATTCACCTAAATACTTTAATCACACTCATAATTCATGCTGAAAGAAAGCATATTAAAGCACAGCAATCCGGGGGAAACAGATTTGTGGTCCCAGCAAAGTCATTTAGAAGCTGGTTTCTTCACATGCTGTAGAGGGACGTGAGGGGCAGATGGGGCTCATCAACCTGGAAAGGTAGCCCATCTAGGAGAAGGAAAACTCTGATCCTAAAACTCTGTTGCCTCACAGCTACACTCATTTCTGATAAAGGTTTTGGAATGAGTGCAGGACATCTTTGGGAGAATAAATGGCTAAGGAGTAAATCCTACACAAATCCAGAGTAGATTCTCTAGGGTGGTTTGATGGCCTCTGATACAGAACACCTCTTTCTGACAACTCCTACAGCCAAGCTGGTGCAAATGTATTGCTTTCCTTCCCTTTGGACCATATCAGCAAAGCCAGGGATGGGTGGGTCATGTCATCCAGGCAGCCTAGGACCAACATACACACTGCCCAGGTTTGCAGACACCAGCACTTTGATGCTGCTAAAGCATCAAAACAATATGGGAGGCAGCAGTTACGAGTTACAAGCCTCTGCAGCCTTCTGCAGCGTTTTTTTTATCAGTTATCTCTCAGCCCTATAAGATCCTCTGCCTGTGTTATTCCTATTTATGATATTCCTAAATCATTAATATACATTCAATAGTAGTAGCCTTTATATTATGCTTTGAAAATATAAGACATAAAAAAGCATGCACAGTGCCTGGATTCTTCAGACCTTTCAGATGCTTTACTTAGTAACAAAAGTCAGGGCTTAGTTTATTTCTGAAGATTAGATAAATATATTACATGTGTGTATTTATGGAACATGTAAAAGAGGTCAATTTGTTTGTTTTTGAACCTCTGCATACCCTTCATTTTACTTGACCTCACATTGTATTAGCTGTGTTAATTATGAACAAAACAACCCAGTGATGAATTAGTAATAAGGATGTTCATCTTAAGATATTTTAAAGGCATAGGTTCATTGCAATTAGAGGGGAGGCTAACCGCTATGGGATGAAAAAAGTTTCTTGGGAATGCATTTCATTTCAAGTGACAAAACACAATTAAAACCTCAACAGTCAAATGAGCTGTCATGGCCACAGTTAGAAATTGTTTCCCTTTTAAAACCTGCTACTCCTACAGTCACATAGTTTTGTTTATGCTTCTTTATTCAAAGCATGTGAGGCTAAATAAAATCCTATGCGTGTTTTGCGTTTTTGCTCAGCAGCCATTGCATCTGAAAAGCTCCATCCAGCAGATCTATTCCAGGTAGTGAAGGAGAGCGGATAAATCTGTCCTGTTTCTGTTGAGCATCACTGTCAGCTCACTGTGATATGAGTTTGCAGACAAATTTCAGCAACAATTTTAATTTGTAGGTTTACCCCAGAAGCAAAACACTTGAAGACATAATGACCTCCTATCTGCTGACCTGTTTCTGCGTATTGGAAAGAAAAGCAGGAGGTGTGATGCAGCCAGGAGCATAGCTGTCAACGTTTCCCTTTTTTAAAGGGAAATTCCCTTATTCTGAATAGGATTCCTCACAAGAAAAGGGAAAAGTTGACAGCTATGGCCAGGAGGCTGACATGGTGCAAACGCACCAGTAGAGCCAATCCAGCATTCCTGCCCATGCATTTGCACCATGCTGAACTCCCCTTTCCTTCCTGGCAAGTAACTCAGCTGTAGGAAGGTCAGATGAGTGCCAGTGTGATGCTACCCCATCTGCTACTGCTTAAGACTTGTCAAATTTTTGATACTGGTTTTATATTGTCATGCATTCTTGGATTGGTTTCTCTAGGCTTCTCATTCCATAGTTGCAAACAGTGGGGCTTGTTTTTATATGACCTGAGCCTTTACCTTGGGGCTATTAAAGGGATTCCCTGTGAACTGGGTCTCTCCCAGGCTGGCTACTGAACACATGGGGCAGGCCAGATCTTTCGTTTGATGACGTTAATGTTTTTCTTGGAAAGGCAAAGGGACCCGATAGCTTCAAATCAGTGGCAATTCAAATTCTGATCGGAAAACTGCCCATCCAAAATTTGTATTCATGACACTTACACCCCACTTTTCCTCAAAGGGCCTCAAGGTGGCATGAAAGGTTCTCCTCCCTCCCATTTTATCCTCACAACAATCTGTCAGTAAGTAGATGTGGTAGAGAAGTTCAGTTAACTTTACACTGAAAGGTAAATCTATCAGATTCATAGTTTCTGAAACAAACAGAAAGCCAAAACACAAGCATCCTAAGGCAAATTTTGCAATGCAGTTCCCCAAACGATGTTTACAAAAATGCATATATTGGACAAAAGTGAACATATTAGTGAACGAAAAGGCATTATATTAGGGGAAACTGCTTGCAAGAAAGTGTGCATTAGTCAAAGCTGCACACAAAAGTGTATTTATTGGGATAATTTTGCACTAATATGCTGAAGAATTTTCAGAAATAAAAATTCAGAAATTGCTGCAGAAATGTGGAGGGCTGAACTTGATATGGGGGGGGAGAGAGAGACAAGAAACTGAAATTGACAGATCTTCCATCCCTACCTGTAAGGTAAGTCAGGTTGAGAGACAGTCAGCCTGTGAAGTTCATATTTGAGTAGGAACCTATGTCTCTCAGGTCCTTGTTTGAGATTCTAACCACTATGCCGCACTGTAAAATGTTCTAGAATGAACAGTTGCTACACACACACACACACACACACACACACACACACACAGACACAACCTGTGTTTACAGCCCCATCTAGATCCTGATAGCTGGCAGTAGTATGGTGCTTGTCCTAAGAAACAGGGGCATAGTCAATGCATTTCTGAGCTTCTTTGTAGCAGGTATGGATGCAAAATGTATAAAAATAATTTGTAGCAAATTTCTGGACAGCCTGAAAAACATTTAGCAATATTGTTCTCCACATTCTGGAGGTTTCCACAGGCGGATGTTTATGTGTGTCAGATCTTTGTAGAAGTTATTCAGTTGATTGACACGGAAACCCATTTATGTCTCTTGGCATCTAATATTTGTCTCACTGTCAAAGCCATCACGATAGTTCACGTTTGAGTCTACACCATTACAATTATCTTGAAATGTCAGAGTCTACCCTTTACACACTAGTATTGCACTTGAACCTGCACATTTTCTTTCAAGATGGATGATTTCCTGGCATATGTCAGGAACCTGGCATTGGGATACTCTTAATATACAGGAGAGTCAGGAAAAGATAGATGGTCAAGAAAAGGCCAAATAACATATGACATGTAACAGATATTATGTATAATCATACAGCAATGGGTGTGCTGTATAGGAAAGATGCAAGTTAAGGTGTGACCATTTTATATTGTTCTGCTATTGTTTCTACTCCTCGTAAAACTGATTTGATGATGTGAAATATGATAACTTCATAATGCTGATATGAAATTTGGCATGGAGAATCATGTGTGTAAAATTTACAGCTTGTCCAGAAGAACCAATGTTGTTGTTGTTGTTTAGTCTCTTAGTCGTGCCCAACTCTTCGTGACCCCATGGACCAGAGCACGCCAGGCACTCCTGTCTTCCACTGCCTCCCGCAGTTTGGTCAAACTCATGCTGGTAGCTTCAAGAACACTATCCAACCATCTCGTCCTCTGTCGTCCCCTTCTCCTTGTGCCCTCCATCTTTCCCAATATCAGGGTCTTTTCCCGGGAGTCTTCTCTTCTCATGAGGTGGCCAAAGTATTGGAGCCTCAGCTTCATGATCCGTCCTTCCAGTGAGCACTCGGGGCTGATTTCCTTAAGAATGGATAGGTATATCAGCCCTACAACACAGTAAAATGGCCAAGTTGAACATTAAAAAAAGTCTAGAAAAGGAAGGATTGTTTACACTTTTTTGCGTTATATGTGTATTAAATGGTTGCATTGCATTAAAGAATGTACCAACTCCCTTTCTGGAGACTGAAATGGTGTAGTTGTAATACTATACCCATTTGCCTGGAAGTGTCATGGAAGTCAGTGGGACTTACTTCTGAATAGATGTGTAGAATTCTACTGGAATATATATATATATATATGAAATACCTTTTGAGGTTTTAAGGTTAAGGGGTGAAAAAAGTCCATTTTAGTTAATGGAAAGAAAAGGGTAAGTTATGCTGCCATATCATTTTTAGATGGTGAAGGCAGGATGAGAAAGAGCTGGCAGCTCTATGAGGGATTGTATGATAAAACCATGAAAATCCAGCTCATAAAATGACTTTTCCTATTACTATGAAATTTGGTATGGAGGATCTCATGGTATGGATATCTGAGCAGCAATTAAACTCAGCGAAAAAGTATGGCAAGCATTCAACAAAGTGTGTCCTCCCTAAAAGAGGTGTTGAGGTGAGACCTGGAGACTGACCTCTTGGTTGTGGGTGGGTATATTGGACTTGTTGCTGGCTTTAATCTGGCCAATGGAGAGCTATCTAAACGGACCAAGGGACCTATATATACCGAAATATATATACTGCAAGCATACCCAATGATTATTAATTAAAATGATAACACTGCACTACATTATAAAATAACATAATATATAAATAATATAAAATCATCATCATCATCATACTGAGATGTATATTTTAGGCCCCATCCATTTTTTTGCTTGTAAGTTGTTTCAAACTGTTTTTAATGTCGTATTTAGAAACCACTGCTTTATTTTTGGTTGGCTGTGTTTTACTTCCAAACCTACAGGCGTTCAACCACAGGTTAGCTATTAGAAGGAATGATAAGGTTCAATATGTTTAACTCTTCTTTATTCCCTTTATATAAGCTGGCTCTGGCTATATGAAATCGTTTTCTGTGAACTTCAACCGCATAAGAAATGGGAGAATTGCAGACAATGTGCACTGCAGCCCTGAAATCTCTAAGATAATTTCACTCACAATAACTTGTGGTAAACTGTCAAATCCTTTGGAAAGTGAGGTGGGGCAGACAGCTGAATAAGGTTCCATGGCCTCATGACTGGCCAAACCTACACTTATAATCATCTGAAACAACAGCCTTAAAAAATAATCAACTCTGAAATAAGCACAAGGTAGATGTAGCACTTTATATCAGGCCTATCTTTTGAGACGTGAGGTAAAGTGTGTTGGTTTTCTGTCTAAAGAATGAAAGGCAAGAAGAGGCAAGGCAGATCAGCATACAAGTCTTCTTTGCTATGTCTATGGGTTTTTACTATTATTCATTAAATTCGTATAGAGTGGAACCTCTGGTTAAGTACAGTCATCCTTACGAACGCTTTGGGTAACGAGCTCCGCTAACCCAGAAGTAGAAGCTCTTGGTTGCGAACTTTGCCCCAGGATGTGAGCGGAAGTCGCGTGGCGTGGCAGCAGCAGGAGGCCCCATTAGCGAAAGCACGCCTCATGTTAAGAATAGTTTTGGATTAAGAGTGGACCTCCAGAATGAATTAAGTTCATAATCGGAGGTACCACTGTATCACCCTTCATCCAAGGATCACAGAGTGGTTTACAATATAAAACTACAAAAATACTTACCATCGTATTGCATGGGGTGGTTGCCTAATGACAGCATCATTTAACCTTGTGTCATGTGTTGTAAATGAAAGCAGTTAATAAACACTACACACTATCATTAAAAGCTATGTTTCAATATCCTGTCCTCAAATACACATTGATTCTTAGCTTTTTTCCATTACATCAAATCTTCCAAACCAGCATTACCACTGCTCATTATCTGTAACTTTCTCTCTACCTTCCTCCTGCCTTTTCTCTAGGTCTTGTTTTTTAATGTGCTTTGAAACTATTTTATGATTGAATTCTATTGTTGCTTTGTGTACAGTTGGGCAATGAAACATTTTTATCTACATCTTTGGGACCCCCTCTTTTATTCACACAGCTTAATGACATTATTGTGAGCTGTTCAGACCGTTATGCAGATGCACTTCCTGGAAAAGATGCTGCTTCAGAATAAGCCGTTACTTTTTGTAGGCCCCGCAGGCCCTGGAAAGAGTGCTTTTACAAACAACTTCCTATGACAGTTACCTCATGAAAAATATGTTAGATGTCAAATTAACTTCTCAGTGCAGGCCCTAGCTAATCAGACCCAGGACACTTCCCGAACAAAACCTGAAAAGACACCCAGTGTTTTAATTAAAAACAAGTGCACAATTGTACTTAGTTTACCCAACAGAGTTTGTTCATAAAATAATACAAAGATAGCTCTTTTAGTTTCTGACAACATAAATAAAATTTGATTTGTTTCCCTATATACTGTTCATTTGTGAGGAAACTGCATTCTAATTGATGTTGACAAATCTGCTGATGGATGTGATGTGCAAGATATGGAAGACAAGTCTAAAGGAATGTGTTGACTTAACTTTTTCTTCATATGTTTCTTTCGGGTGAAGGGGAATGAATTAACTGTCCGTCCAGGGTATTCATCAGTCTAAAACATATTAAAGGGAATTGCCAGATTGGGTTCTGAGTATTAAAGAGAACCATCTGTTAGAGAAAGATCTGAGTGATAGCCTATAGGTAGTCCTTGCCAA
The DNA here is from genome assembly GCF_964188305.1 of Podarcis bocagei. Lineage (NCBI taxonomy): Eukaryota > Metazoa > Chordata > Lepidosauria > Squamata > Lacertidae > Podarcis > Podarcis bocagei. The sequence goes on along the minus strand of NC_138135.1, from coordinate 38,122,489 downwards.
CACAGGGAGGGCAAAAAGATCAATGGGAAGAACTGCAGAGTCTAAGGGGGATTGTCTTTGGCTTTTTCAGCATCCAGCTCATACATTTTTTAACTCATCACATGGCAGAAAAGCAAGTACAACATTAATTGGCACCATAAGAAAAGTTTAGTGTATTATTTGCGCTCCCTACATAGGTAGGATTTTGCCAGCCATCTAGTGGAAACCCTTGAGCTTTTCAGTGGCATAACTTCAGTTAATTTTTTTTCCTTTAAGATGAAAGTGAACTGAATGTATTTTTAAAAAATTGTTAGCATCTGTCTCAGGAGGCAGTGGAAGAGTGTGCCTTCAGGGGCAAAGTCAAATCATTGGAGAGTTACAGCACCTGCTGTGGCTGTAGAGACCAGCATGGGAGAGACATGTTTTATTGCTGTTGGGGCAGATGAAGAAATCTGGTTTTGTTGCCACAGGTGCACCATGGTGTTCCTTCTCTCTGCACTCTTCCCAGTGGGCATTCCTCCTCTTTGTTAAGTATAACTGTTTAATTGTACATTGAAATGGAAAATAACTCTGTGTGTGTACTGCTAAATGCATAACATGGAAACTTCCACTGTAGCTAAACAAAGGAGTTGCAGAGAGCCAGCAGGTTGATAATTAACTTGGAATGTATCTCTGCTACTCTGCCATGAGGTCTTTAATTTTACATCACATAAGAAGTATTCAGTTGCAAATCTCCATTTTGGGTGTGTGAGCTAGTCTTTATTCTCAAGCATCCCAAGAGGAAGGTGTGCTAATGATCCTCTCTCAAGGAGAACACAGCCTCACGCTGTAATGGAGGCTGTGGGAGAGAAAGAGCTATTGTTTTCAGCTCTGTTTGAAGTAATTTTATATTTCTAACATGCTGTACCTGTGCTTGGACAATCACATGATATTATGCGATAGACTGCTCTGCCTCCTTTCTTTTAGTAAATGTTTAGTGCCACTGGGGAAGTGGTAATTCTGTATTGATTTGTTTTTGATGTTTGTATGTGATGCCAATAAAAGGTTTGATGATGATGATGATGATGATGATGATATTATGCAACCATTTGGATGTAACATTAGTGTTTTGAGTGTCTGTTTTGGAACAAGTTCTGTTAGTAAAGCTTTGGAATCATATTTTTGGACTGGACAATTTTTAATTCAAGCGTTAGTTTTTATTCATCCTGTTGCTTCCATATGCACAATATTAATAACCACATTACTCTGGTGATTCTTGTGGGTACACGACCAGTCTGTCCTCAGGTACTGCAATGAAAGAATGCAGCACTCAAAGTCAAGGCTTGAGAACATGCTAGGCTCTTACTGTTCTCGGTTTTTTCTACTGCAAAGTCTTAGGGAGGCAAGAATTGCAGAAAGTGAAGCTATACAGGGAGATGTAGAAGTTTAAGAAGTGGGCCACATCATTCAAAATCCAATGAAGGCAAAGCTCAGATGAGTCAGCTCTACCAAATTTCATGCATAAATCTATTTAAAACACGTTCTTTGTCCATCCCTAATGAGGAATGAGAGCGTAGTTTAGTCAATATCACCCAGCAGCAGAAAGGCTTGCTTTAAGTCACTGGCCTATCCCAACACTATCTGCCATAGACAAAGGTATACCCTCTCATTTTTAGTGAGCCTCAGTGCAATCCTATGAATGCTAACACAAAAGTTGAATAGTGCGTACTCTCTAAATGTACATAGGATTGCAGCCTCCATCTGTAAATTGTAGGAAACAGGGAAAAACTTGAACTGTGTTATTGTTTTATTCATTTATATATTTTATTAGTCACTTCTCTCTTAAGTGACATACTGTTAAAAACTCATTATAAACTAATATGGGTAACATATAAAAGCCTGAAAAAGAAATACATTTAAAAGTATTCAACACTAGCAGCAGAAGAGACATTCTTTCCTGCTAGATGTAACATAATTGAGGTGTACTTCAGTTAGCATATTCATCATCTGCATAATGTCCATTGTTAGAGAGAGGGAAATGGCACCTGTCACCCGTGAAACTTATATATGTACTTATATTAAAGTACTTGCATTTAAAATTATTAACAAGGTTTTTTGTGGAGGGGAAATACGCTGCTTGATTAAATGAGGGTGATTTTCTAATCCATCAAAACGCTTTTAATTGATTAATCTAACACATTAATTGATGAACCATTGTAGCCCTCTTTTTTTACTGGACAAGGGAAAAGTACAGTGAGGAAGCACAGTTGTGGATAGGAAAACAAATGAAAAGGGCCTTTCTGTGACCTTCTCTCAGTATTTCTTAGCTCATGAAGAGTAAGATCTCTTTGACCTCAGTGGAATTATAAAGACAGAAGCAGTGGAATTATAAAAACAGATGTCCCTAAAGCAGGAGTGGCTAACCTTCAGATGTTGTTGGACTCTGACTCCCATCACATATACAGTAGTAGTAGTAGTAGTAGTAGTAGTAGTAGTAATAATAATACTAATAATAATAATAATAATAATAATAATAATTTATTTATTACCCCACCCATCTGGCTGGGTTTCCCCAGCTGCTTTGGGAGGCTCACAACAAAATATTAAAAATACAATAAAGCATCAAACATTAAGAGCATCCCTAAACAGGGCTGCCTTCAGATGTCTTCTAAAAGTCAGCTAGTTGTTTATTTCCTTGACATCTGATGGGAGGGCGTTCCGCAAGGTGGGAGCTACTACCGAGACAGCCCTCTGCCTGGTTTCCTGTAACTTTGCTTCTCACAGTGCCATCAGGTGTGTGGCAGGTGGATATCTTTTACAGAAAAAGGCCCGTGGACTGGAGGTCTCCCACAACTAACCCAGGGCTTTAATGGCAGTCGTCTACACTTTGAACAGACCAATCAACTACCGTATTTTTTGCTCTATAAGACGCACCAGACCAAAAGACGCACCTAGTTTTTGGAGGAGGAAAACAAGAAAAAAAAAATCTGAATCTCAGAAGCCAGAACAGCAAGAGGGATCGCTGCGCAGTGAAAGCAGCAGTCCCTCTTGCTGTTCTGGCTTCTGGGATAGCTGCGCAGCCTGCATTCGCTCCATAAGACGCACACACTTTTTAGGAGGGGAAAAGTGAGTGTTATAGAGCAAAAAAATACGGTAATATATAACAAGAATAGCATAAAACAGATGCTATTGGTTCTCTGGAGTCATTCTGCACCAACTTCAGAATAATATTTTCTTACTATTTATAGCTATTCAAATAAGAGGTTGGCCCTTCTGCTCTGTTTTTTTCATGTACCAATAGCAAGCTCAGACATCTTGTGGATACTTCTTTTACATCACACAAATGTTCAAACATTTTGTGCATATTCTCTCATAGAAGTTACTCATTGCACACAGTATTAAACATAATACAAGAGCAAGGAACAGCCAGACAATTCTTTTTAATAGATTCAGTGTCAGTTTCTTTGCTTGAATACCACGTTGAACACACATGTTCAATGAGCTTTTATGCTCTCTGGCCATGCTAGCAAGATACAGCATATAAAACAATGGGAATGACAGAAGTTCATAGTCACTGTGTCTAAATCACAGGGATGGATTCCTCCTGTGTCTGGATGGCTGGCATAATGGGAGAATGAACTGGCTTTTGAGTGCTGCCAGTTTTTGTTAAAACAAATCAAGAACCAACCACCTGTGTGTCGCACAAACTGAATTTGGATCTCCTTGTGATATATGTACCATCTGCTCTTTATTTCTGAACAGGTGAGAGACTGAACCAATTTTCTGCCGCCAGCTTTCAACTGCTGATTATGTCTAATGTGTATTTTTGCAATTCTCAAGTGAATAATATTTTTGAAAGACAATTCTAGGTTATGCTTTGAATACATGGACATATATTTACAGGGGAAGTGTCTTTATATTTTGGTTGTTCAATTATTTAATCACCTTTCCCACATGCACCGGGACCAAGTGATAGGTTCATGATAGCTTGCGCCCTATTTGGTGGGAAAAATTTAACAACTAAAGAAAATCCAGCCTCTTTGTTAAGGCTGTGATCACCCCTGAGGCCTATTCACAATTATGAAGGCTGCAAACTAATATCAATAAGAACTCGCAAAAAGAAAAAAGTGTACTCCTGAACTTCCTCTGAAGAATCGGGTTTGTTATGACTTGCTTGTGTCTATTTCAAATGCCAGAGCTAAGCCCTAGAACGGGAGCGGAGGTTGCCCAGGCAGGTGCATTATGTGACTCATGAGAGCCAGTGGCGTAGCGTGGGTTGTCAGCACCCAGGGCAAGGCAAGTAATTTGCACCCCCTAACCCGTGGATTTGCGCCCCCTAACCCTAACCCCCAGATGTTGCGCCCGGTGCGGCCGGCCCCCCCTGCACCCCCACGCTACGCCACTGATGAGAGCAGCAAAATAACCACACTGTAGAACGGTGGTGGGATAAAATCAGGCCAAATCTTTATTGACAGCAGCAGGCAGGGGAAGGCTTGGCATGGCGCTGGGTCCAAGATCAGTTCATCATTCCACAAGCCCCGTGTTGATGGAAAGGATCTGTCAGGTTTGGACTGCCCCAAACCTGTTCCATGGGAATCACCCAATGTTGAACCTTCCATGGTGCAAGCCAACCAAGCAAGGTCTCACTGGGGAACCAGGGTGCAGATTCCAACCAGGCAGATACCCCTACCTGAGCAGGGGGGTGTTGGCTATTTGCAGATTAGTTGCACTGCAGAAGGCATGCTGGGGGGACCGCACATTTCAATAAACCCCAAAGTAACTTTTGCTAGGTTTTAATAACAAAAACAAAAACTCCTTTTACACTATATTACAATATATCAATAAGCATGACCCATCCATCAGGGTACTGTGAGAGCTACATGCTGCTCTTTATATACCATACCCAACAACTTAATTACCACAACTTAACAGCACCTGCTACACTGCTTCACACCTGTAAAACTAGGTCACGTTATTTGCTCTGGCCTTTAAAGAAATACACATCTTGCGGAACAATGTTGAACCTTCAAATTTAAAGAGACCATTCAACAGGGGGGTCCTTCCCTCAGGCCCCCTATACTATGTTGATCCTGCCCAATGCTATTTCTGCCTTCAACAAACATTGTTTTTTCACCTAACAAAGGCAAGCCATAATATCACTAAGGGAAAGGCCGGGCCGGGGGGTGGGGTGGGGAGAGAAACCAACCAAGTGCCAATCAGATTGAGAGAAAAAAGAGACCTTTCTGGCCCTGTTAACCAGTGACCCAAAATTGCTCAGTGAAGGCTCTAACCCCAAGGTGGAAGGGTAGGAAGCTTTCAAGGCAAAATGGCCCTGAGTTCCAGGGGAAGCAGCCTTATATAGACTCTCCTCTCCTCCCCTGTACAAAGGCTTATGGGACAGCTTTTTCCCATGAGCCCATGCAGACAGGATACTGGGCAAATTGCCCACTATTTTGCTGCAATCTATGGGCCACAACACCACCGGGCAAAGGCATCCCACGCTTATTGGGCATGCAATGAGGCATATGGCAAAGTGACTGACGAACAGAGTGCTTGTAAGCATATGCAGAGGGAAACGTTTACAGACAAAGCCATGGCTCCTCTCATTTGGCAGTGAAGCGCTGCAATTTGGGGAGCGGCGCTGCATTTTAAAGGCTCTGTGCAAAGCTCTTCTTGTGTTTAATCACTGTGCTTTGTCCTTCATTGATTAATTTGTTCCTTTTCCTCATAGGGCTGACAAACAACTATAATTATGTTAAACAATTTGCTTGCAAAGGAAGGTTTTATTTAGGTCTGTGAATTTAGTTGAAAGTCTTAAAACATGAAATTTATATCAAGTTCAAAATAGGTGAATTACTCTCCAAATAAGTGTTGGCAGCTCTTTATCTTTTCCTTGTTTTTCGTGTTTAATTCCACTACTGAAGGCTGGAATATGCATCGTTTCCCCCTCCCCCTCCCCAGCTCACGCCGCGTGAAGTGTTTTGAATTAATTATGCTAAATTATTAATAGCCCATGATGTGAAACATTACAGGATTTGAGTAATGCTTTTTACAGCAGCATATGATAATTTTGTAGTTTACATCGTCTGGAATACTCATCCACTTGAAAGAAAAGACTTATGGCTACACTATACAAGCATTAAATTGAGTTTCTTCTGAGAATTAAATTGTGTGTGTTAAAATATTTGACTGTATATCATTTTAAGGGTGATTTCATAAAAGTAATAATTTAGCCGGCAATCTACGGTCTCAGGTTATATTCTGCCGTCGACGACCATGACCACCCATGCACGGCGCCCATCTATGATTTGATAGATGAATAAACTCATTGTCAAATGCTGCTGGTTCCTTGATTGTAATAAGATGCTGCAAACACATATTCTGTTTATTGTACAAATTAGGTGTAAGCAACAGTGAGGGAGAAAATAACACTTCAATACACTATTAGGACTCTGTGCATCTTGTTCTCCAGGCCTAGCGGCCAAATTGTCTGTGAAGAGTTTGTCTCAAGCAAAAATAAACATGGTCATATTTAAAAAGCATGACGTCCCACCAGTGGTTGGAGGTACCTGGTGCAACCTGGAGGGTTTATGAGGGCAATGAGCACAGAATTGGCCAACTTTTCAAAGTAGGGGCCCCTGTGCTTAGAATAGTTGTGCAGACAAGGGAATATTCAGTCTCTTAAATCCTTGCAAAACTGTGATATGACAAACCAGATGTGCTAAGAACCACTCTTCTAGACAAGTATTAAAGGCACAGGAGCCTTATTGCTGACATCTCCTTTTAAGCAGATACTGCTAATACCCTCCAACATTTCTTCAGTGAAAAGAGGGGCATCCCAACAATTACCTGATGAAAATAGGGATGTCCTATTCCATAATCTCCGACATTTTGCTGATGAAAATAGGGATGTCCTACAGTATCCTCCAACATTTCTCAGATGAAAATAGGGGCAACCTAAGGAAAAGCGGGACATTCCAGGATCAAATCTGAAACCGGGATGGCTTATGTAAATCTGGGGCTGTCCCTGGAAAATAGGGACACTTTAACATTCTTTCCCTCAAAGAATTCTGGGCACTGTAGTTTGCTCAGGGTTTCTGAGAATTGTAACCGGGGGGGGGGGGTAAACTACAGTGTCCCACATTTACGCTGCAGCCTGACAGATCTCTAGTGCCACACCTCTCTCCTTCCAGTGCAGCAGCATTATTCCTCACCTCTGTCTATTTCTATCAAAGTGGGAGGGGGGCGAGGAAAAAAAAGCATAAGCTTTAGTCAGATTTGTAGAGCCTGCATTTTGGCGATTCCAGCTACGCGGCCATTTTGGTCTTGAATCCAATCTTGGTGCTTATAACAAACAAATTTATTTTGGAAATTGGGATTTAGCGATTTTTGCTAATTTCCTAAAATCTCAAAATATCACTCCTTTGGGGGATTGTGTGTGTGTTTAGGCAGTGCTTTTTTTCTGGGGAGATGCAGGGGTACACATACCCCTAAATATTTTGTGAATCTAAGTTTGGCCTCATTGAGGGGCAGTATTTCAATATGAGTAGGAAAATGAGAGTACCCCTAAACATTTTTTTTAGGGGGAAAAAAGGCACTGGTGTTAGGTATGAAGTGTGTAATGAGGGACATGAGTAGGCTTGGCAGGTTCACCCCTCCGCCCCCCCCCCCGCCTCCCACTTATACTATATTTTCAGGGGAACTGCATCTGTACTTAGGGCTGGTTGCACAGAAAGAGCATGCAGCTTTCACATTCATGGGTTTTATGTGCACATAGCCAAGGCTGGGAGCAAGAACAAGGGCAGGATTCTGTTTCTTCCTCTATTCACAGAATACACAGATTCTAAACATCAGGGCCAGAGAATCTTATCGACTTTCAAGCATCTGTATTTTTGAAGGCCTCAGTCCCTCGTAACTGGAATCATTGGTTACAACTTTCTAATACTACTTGGTGTTATTTTGTTCATACCAATTAGTTTACATGACTAGTTTACCCTTTGTCTTTGGGAATGTTTATACCTCCAAATTTAGCTAAGATGAAAGAAACAGCAGAAGGAGTGTGCCCAGAGACTATGTTCTCAGAAAGGGCCTAACTCAAGAAGCCAAAGTACAGTGGTGCCTCACAAGACGAAATTAATTCGTTCCGCGAATTTTTTCGTCTAGCGAATTTTTCGTCTTGCGAAGCACGGTTTCCCATCGGAATGCATTGAAAATCAATTAATGTGTTCCTATGGTCAAAAAAGTCCAAACAAAGCCAAATTTGGTACAACAAGAGTTTATTAAGTGCTCTTTAAAGTCACACATACTGTAAAGAGCATTTCAAAATTCAAACCCAGATTTTTTTTAAAAAAAAACAACAACAGCAGAGTGGTCCAATGGTCACAGAAAATCATAAAAATGCAGGGAAAAAAACAAGCTTCCAGATTCTTGCAAACCCCTCCCCAACTGTTCCCCCAGCCACCCAGCACACAGAAATTCAAATCCAGATTTTTTTTTAAAAAACAGCAGAGTGGTCCAATAGTCACAGAAAATCATAAAAATGCAGAAAAAAACACACAAGCTTCCAGATTCTTGCAAACCCCTTCCCAACACCAAGTCCTTGAATTCCAAACACCCCAACCCAAAATCCAGAACCCCCCAAAAAAGTTTTAAAAGCTTAACTTACCAAATGGCTGCAAAAGAAGTTTTGGAAAAGCTTCAAAAATCACCAAAGTCTTTAAAAACCTCAAAAAAGGCTACTATGTACACTGCGTTCTATAAGTTGCTCCTCGAAATCAAGTCGCAACTGTATTAACGGTGTTAAGAAAAAGGAAACAAACTTGCAAGACGTTTTCGTCTTGCGAAGCAAGCCCATAGGGAAATTCGTCTTGCGAAGCAGCTCAAAAACGGAAAACCCTTTCGTCTAGCAAGTTTTCTGTCTTGCGAGGCATTCTTCTTGCGGGGCACCACTGTACTTTCAGGAGGCAAGACAACCCAAGTTAGTTTAATTTTACCCTCCATGTTTAATTAATTCAGTTGCTAGTCACTTAATGACAGCAGGGTTTTGTTGACACTCTGTTAACAAAGGTTTTTAACTAGAATGGTTTTATTAGCTTGTTTACTTCAGAAGGGCTTGCCATCTTTGATTAAACACCATGTGGATTTATAACTATGTTCTCCCCATGCTTCCCTGACCTTTAAGGCACAGCTGATAAAAATCAAAGGTCACAGATTCCAAAAGTACTGATTCTAACAATAATGTCAGATGGTTTCCTGGTAAAGAGAGGCTGCCTTTCTTTTTTTATATATCTCTTTCCCTCCCTTCTGCCTCTTCTTCCTGCTGTTTCAGGCAAGGATGAAAATTAACATGAATAAAATTAATGGTTTAATTTTGCAGGAGAAAGAAGAGGGCTTGCAGTGCTCCGCTAGGGAAAAGGGCTTTTGTCTTTGTTGATGACCTAAACATGCCTGCCAAGGAGAAAGATGGTGCCCAGCCTCCCACTGAACTGCCGCGGCAATGGATTGACCATGGCTACAGGTTTGACAGGTGCAATAAATATTAATTAGTGTGCTTGTCTACAGAGAAGGAATGGTATACACTGTTTCTGTGAAGCGTTAAATTGTAGTGTTAGTCTTTATAATTCTTCATCTTCTCCGTCACAACAGGAAAACATTTTGAGTTACACGATTCCCTGTATAGGAAAAGGAATAAAGGTTTATACAGTGCAGTGAATTACAGCAATATAAAGGCAAGCCTGAAGCGGCAAGTGGTAACATCATACAGTTGTATATTTACTGAGAAAACAGTGATATTTAAACTGGGGTGAAGGGAGGGGGAGTCCAGCTCTCAGTTGTTAAGAACTGAAATGAACACCTTTGTGCTTATAAAAATGAGTTTTTTAAAAATGAAAATCCGTCTGAAAATGTTTTTCTTAACAAATAACTAGTGTTTAGAATGATAGAAGTTACTGTGCATTTTCACTGTAAAATTTGGCCTAAGTTTGTATGACAGCTGAGAGTTTTCGGCCCTAAGAGCAGACCTAGAGATACTACTTAGTGTTGCAAAATCTAATTTAAATCAGCGAACATACCTCTCACCCAGAATGAAGACATGAGACAATTAAATGGGATTAAAGAGGCATGGCTTTTAATAATAGCAGATCTACAAAGGGCTGTTAACATTCTACCTAGAAGTGTAGGCTGAAGTGAGTTGCTGTTAAAACTCACCTTCAGCCATATCAAGGGCAAAACCACCTGATTCCAATATGTCTTTCAGCAGCTGCTTACAAGGGGTGAGCTGAGGGGGCACCATGGACAACCAATCCTTTGTTGGCCAGCATTCAGCAGTTTAAGTCTGACTCTTGGCCCTCGCTGGTGGATGCAGCGCTTGGACTCCCAACTCGTTTTTTGCCATCAATCCCTAGAAAAATCATTGAGAATTGGAAAGGTATTCCAAGCCTGATGATTAGCAAATGGTCTCTTGTGCATATGGAAGCAAAAGACTAGTAGTTTCAGCATTTCCCAGTTATACTCATAGCTGACAACATTTCTGCTTCAAGATGCTGTGTGAAATTTTGTATGAGGTAGTACACTTAACGCTGATATTTTGTGAAGACGAAAGTTCGAACTTTAAATTAGCATATGCACAACTGAGTGGGTGTATCAATGGCTTCAGAAATATTCTGCTGATTGAAATGTTCTTACACAACTGAATGATGAAGTTTGACGTTAGCAGGGGAAAGCACACACCTTCTATCTGTTATATAAATCAAGAAAAAAAATCGGAAGAACAGGGCTGAAATTTTCAATTTTCATTAAATAGGAAGCTGCCTTGTACCAAGATCTGAACATTTGTGCATTTACCTCAGTATCGTCTGCTCTGACAGCAGCTCTCCAGAGTCTCTGACAGAAGCCCCTCTCATCAACTGCAACCTGATCCTTTAAGTACAGAAGCATACCCTCCGACATTCCTTAGATGAAAATAGGAACACTTCTCACTCCCCACTGACCCTCCTCATTCCACCATTCCCCCCCCCCACAGAGCATTTCCTATCAGAAGAAGGGTGAGGGCCGCCACCACACCAATGGAACACAGCACTCACACCCTCCATTGTCCTGAGAAAACCCTTTAATCCTGATTTTATTTTATTCTTTGGAAGATTTACACACCAATAAATAAATTTTAGAAAGTGGCAAGATTAGATGTGGACACACAATGTATTATTATTATTTAATTCAAGACTCCTAGTGCTCTGCTCTGCTCCTCCTTTCTTCCCACCCAGGGCAGCCCTGCTCTCTTCCTGCCCCTCAGGGCCAGTGCATTACACAGGGCTGCAGCCTCTCCTCCTCCTCACCTGCTCTCCCACAACTGCTACAATCTGCCCAAGGGAGGAGGCCGACAGCAGCAGCCATGGAGAGGCCAAGGAGTGGTAACAGGATGCTTCCCTTGCCACTGCTCAGGACAAGCACCATCTCACTCACCTCCCTGAGCTCAGTGACAGCAGCACTGGCAGGGGAAATAGGGACATTCTGGGATCAAATCAGAAACTGGGGTGGGCTATGTACTTCTGGGGCTGTCCCTGGAAAATTGGGACACTTGGAGCATATGTAGAAGCGAAGAACCATTTTCCGCCCCAGGGCTACATTTCTGCTTGGTCAGAGTTAAGCAGATCAAAGGATGCATGCAATTCTTCTCTTTCTAAGGCAGGCTGCACTCCAGCCACGCAAAAGCCAAGGATTTCTACACCACCGTCTACACCTCCCAAATAAGCAAGAGGCATTCATCACCATACACATCCCCACCATGCAAGCATTTGACAAGGGCACAAAACAGGGCCGTGGAGAAGCATGGTCTGGGGAGAGCCCCAAGGAGATGCTTGGAAGGCTGCTTTCAATCCATGGGCCAGAGATTTCCAATCCCTGTTTCAATATAGTGGATGTGTCAAAAGCTGGAGTTGGGACATTCTAGAAGAAGAAGAGGAAGAAGAGTTTGGATTTGATATCCTGCTTTATCACTATCCGAAGGAGTCTCAAAGTGGCTAACATTATCCTCCCCCCTTCCTCCCCCACAACAAACACTCTGTGAGGTGAGTGAGGCTGAGAGACTTCAGAGAAGTGTGACTAGCCTAGGGTCACCCAGCAGCTGCATGTGGAGGAGCGGAGACGCGAACCCGGTTCACCAGATTACGAATCTACCACTCTTAACCACTACACCACACTGGCTCTACATGCAAGGCATGGCCCTACTTCCCCCTTGCTACAGAAGCTTGATTGGAGAATGAACCCAGAACTTCTTGCCCTCAAATTGAGAGTCGTGCACATAGGGCCAGGGTTTCCCAAACATGGGTTGCCAGCTATTTTTGGACTACAAGTTCCATCATCCCTAGCTAGCAGGAGCAGTGGTCAGGAGACCAGCTGGAGACCCAAGTTTGGTAGCTTATTTGAATAAAGAGTAGGCACTGTGGAGACACTAAGAGAAGTATAGTATCTACAGTTTAAACAAACCACGTATTAGAAACCTAAAAGGCCATGGAGCTATTATTTTCTCATAAGGATCCATAACAAATATTCATGCACTAATAAAGTCTGACAAAATATCTACAGGTAAATGCAGCAGAGTTAATGCAGGTCTGTTACTGCCTAAGAGCCTCTAGCTTTCAAGGGCCATTGAACTCTTAGTGGCAAAGACAATGAACACAACTGAGAGTTCTGCTGGCACAAGACTTATTATATCAGAAAAATGTCCCTGCCTACAAAATGACTTCTGAACAAGGGCCATTGCAACTGCAGAATCATTGCGATCAGCAGCCACTTTCTTGATAAGCAGCATTACGTAGAAAACTATTCAGCTAAATGGCTTTTCAGACAGTCAACATGGTTCTTTTGGGTTTTTTATTGGTCACTCAAAGCTCTAATGTTATATTTTGTCCATGATAACCAGTTTCAGTCACTGTAATTTTCATGATTGCCAGAACCTCAGTGCGAAGAATATGCATGTTAGGAACTAGATGAACAGAAATAGAAATTCAGATGACAGAATTCCATAAATGGTTATATCTTAGTTTTGCTCATCTGGAGAACATCTTTTTGTACCACAAGGGCTGGACATTATGATCAGGGCACCCATTTTGTTCAGACTATACACAATAACAGCCTACGCTCTTAAGATTTAAAATCTTAAATTTAAATCACTGTATGACTATGCTTCAACTGCTGTGGGTCCAGATTGCCATTTAATCCCTTCTTACTTCTGAAAGGTTATTCATTGCTAATAATAAGAATATCACTTCCACATATATGTATCAAGGTGATGTACACAGTTCATTAAGAACAGCTAAACTTTCCTTCGTGGTTCCAAGTGTGTGGTAGTTCTATAAATATTATCTTCCTCTGTGCTACCTACATCCAGATCCTAAGAAACATTCCCTTGGAAACCAGTCCTATTTATTTCAACAGTATTTACATCCAAGAGTGTTTACTTATAACTTACAAAAAAAGTTGTCAACCTAGCAGGCTAGGTTCACAATCCAACCAAGACTGAATTCAGGTGAAGCCTTGCTACTCACCAGCAACCATGAGACTTAAATGAGAGCCAAGGGCATATCTATCAGTGTGAACCCAAAAGCCAGCATCTTGCAATGGGTTGTTCCTGACTGCATATGTCCATTTACATTACAAATGGGAACTCATATATATAACGAGAACTGACAGCAGACTTTATGTGGGAAAATTTAAGAGCACCAATTTCCACATGGGCTTAAAAACAAGCCAGCTATTACTTTTGCTCATTTTGTGTGCATTCTGTTTAAACACTGGATGTATGAGATAAACCTCTGCTGGCATAGTTTAGTTCTCCCTAGCAAACTAAGTCTAGGGGGTGTAAAAGGTGGGCAAGTCACATAAAGCGCTTCCCTCAGGTAAAAATAAAGATCCAAAGTTAGTTTTGAAGAGAATTGTGCTTACAGTAAGCAAACAGGCTGCCAGTATAACACAGGTGAGCACCGCATGAGCAAATGGAGAAATGAGTTTGCTACGAGCCTCATCATACCTCTGTGTCCACAGTGCATTCATTGTAAAGACCATTAGCACATCTGTTCGATATTTGGGTGGTTGTAAGGGAGCAAATCTAAAAATACTTGAGCAGTTGTGCATGTACGCCATATGCTACGGAAGGGCTGTTAAAGGGAAAGACAAAGATGTCAAGGTGTGCTCAACAGGGCAGAAAGTGCTAAACATTCTGTGAAGTACAGAAATACACCAGGATGGTGGTAGTGTCAAAAAGGAACAAACACTTCTTTTTAAAAGGCAAATCTGGCATTTTGATTTGGACTGAGGCATAAGAGTAATTCCCTCTGATAATGTCAAAACCGGCCAAAGACATTTTATGTCCCAAGAGGCTGCACACACAATCTGACAAGTGCACCCCTCAATTCCTTGTAGTTCTTTTCGGGGTGCTCCAAGAATATTGTAAAATATCGACAGGTAATGGGCTTTTATGGGCCCATTGTTGATTCTGTCTGATAAAGCTCAATGATAAAAGCTCATCTGGAGCGATGTTGCTTTGTGATGGCTACCAAAAGCTTAAAGGTGGACTGTAAAGCAAGCGACTATCTCTTGTCATTAGCTTCCATTAATAAAACATCAAACAGTCATCCAGGGGTTTTAGCAAACAATCAACTTTACAAATAAAAAAATAGAAATCAAATACAGTGGTACCTCGGGTTAAGTACTTAATTCGTTCCGGAGGTTCGTTCTTAACCTGAAACTGTTCTTAACCTGAAGCACCACTTTAGCTAATGGGGCCTCCTGCTGCCGCCACACCACTGGAGCACAATTTCTGTTCTCATCCTGAAGCAAAGCTCTTAACCCGAGGTACTATAGCTGGGTTAGTGGAGTCTGTAATCTGAAGCATATGTAACCTGAAGCATATGTAACCCAAGGTACTGAAGGAATGGGTTTCCCAAACCCCAAAACTGACTGTGCAGGCAGTTTTTAAACTGCACAAAAATCCCTATTTCTCCTTAGCTAAAATGCATAAACTTTAGCCGTTGAGCAAATGCAAAACAAGAACACAGCTCTCTCCCTTATCAGTTTGACGGCAAGACTGGCCTTGACTTTACCAGTAGAACAGACACAGACATATCTTATGTCCTGACCACAAAGACGCGCAGACCCATGTCTGGGAATAACGCCAGAGTGTGTTCTCGGAAATGGTGACCTCTGCGTCCCAGATAAGAGTAGGAAGAGGAAGATCCTTTTATGATCAGAAGTACAGGAAGGAAGATCCTTTTATGGTTGAGAGTACCAGAGCAGGAACATATGTGATGTCAACCTGTGTACGTAGGCCGACGTGGTTGGGCTCCTAGGGGAGGAGTGAGAGGATGCCTGGAGGATATATAAACTGCATGAAACCTGTCATTTCTTTGGACTTGCTGTGGACTTGATCACGCAAGTGCCTTCTGCTATCCGGAGAGCAGAATAAACTCTTTCTTTGAATCAACCTCAGGTGTCGTTTGACTTCCTTCCTCCTGTCCCGGAGCAACGCAGACCCAATCGGTAAATTCCAATAAGGCTACAGTACCACTGTAACAGTTTTATTTCGTGTTCTGGAAGATATGGGAAAATGTGGTTCCCTCTGAATGCATCTTAAAGCTTAAAATCTCCTCTCATGCACAAAGGAGGAAGAAGGAAAGGGAAGCAAACAAGCATGAGGTGTGCGATGGTCCATCTCATTACAGCACACCATGGTTTGCTGTAATACCCAAATGCAATTTATTTATCCAGTCACACAATTCTGAAATTATTTCACAGTGGGTTGCATGACATTGTTGCCCTTCCCAGGTTTCAGCTACAAGCCAAGTTTCCAAAGCTTGGTTTGTCTTCCAGCTGCTCTTGCTTTATCCCATTGCAGGTTTGGAGCATCTTGGCTGAAGGTGGCAAAACAAACTATGGTTAAGGAAAAGTCCACACACTCTACCAAATCAAAATAAACCAAGGTTCATAAGCCAACAAGCCATTACTTCAGATGTGGTTTGTTAGCAGTAAACAAACCATAGTTACGCAACTGGGAAGGGTTCAGTTTATCAAGAAACCATGGTTTGATAAACCGCAGTTTATCATACTATGGTTTAACACTACATACAAACAAGGCTCTTAGACCATTTATATTGGAAGTTGATGTCTGATAACTTCATTGATTATAAAGGATTCAGACTAGGCAGTTTTTGATACCATAATCCTATGTACAGTTGTACATTGGAATTTGAACGGCTTAGTTGCTGAACGTTTTGTCTCCTGAATGATCAAAAACCGGAAGCTTCCTGAAGCCAATCGGAAGCCATGCCTTGGAATTCAAACATTTTGGAAGTTGAACAGACTTCCAGAACGGATTCCATTTGACTTCCAAGGTACACCTGTATGTTTATTCAGAGGCAAGTACCTCTGAGTTCAATGAAGCTTTCTCTAAATGTAGGTATCCATAATATTGCAGCCTAAGGTTTTTTTCCCTCCTCAGCTAACACAGCTTGCTGCTTCATGGCATTAAGATGGAACCAAGTGGTTTGCACTATGCTTAGGTCCCACAGATACTATAACCAATAAAATAAGCTGGGGCATAATTGAGAAACACACTGGAGCATGGTGAGAGTTTTGTGACTGCCTTGCAGGCTTGCAAAGCCAAAAATGGCACTTGATAAGCCCCATCCATGTCTCCCTGTCCATGCATGACAAATCAATCAAATATCTGCACAGCAGTTATGCATTCTGGCAGCATATAAAACAGCACAATAGAGCTTGATTTATTATTTTTCCCGACAGTGGCACTGATCACAAGATTATAAAGTTAAATTTATGTATATCATATTTTGAAAATTACTAGAGCCAACTGTGTGGGCTGTTTATGGTTGATTTGTTAAAGAGAGAATCCATAACTCAGGCACAGAATCAGAAGTGTTGCTGGGTTACACTGTGCTTATTTTGATGTCAGAAAAGTGTTTAACAGTTTCCTTTGACTTTCAGGGCTTTCATTTTTCTTCTTAGTCTCCCTCATCTAACATACTCACCAAAAGCTAGCAGGGGGTGAATGTCAGGATGATGTGATTTCTCCACTAATGTGGAACCTTTCTTCACCAAAGACAAATTGTGACAAAGACACATTGTGATGGCTTACATTGGACAACAGCTTGATGCTGGAGGGAATGCGAAAGAAAGAAAGAAAGAGAGAGAGAGAGAGAGAGAGAGAGAGGGAGAGAAGGCAGCAGTTAGAGAAGAGAGGGGAGGCGAAATCATCACTCAGGATTGAGAAGTTTGGCTAGCAAAAACAAGAGAAAAGTTTTTTTCTGCAGGTATGGCAAATAAGACACTGGAACATTTGAGTAAATTAAAAATAGTGGGAATCATAGAATTGTAGGGTTGGAATGGATCCTAAGGGTCCAACCCTCTACATTGCAGGAATCACAGCTAATGGCCCTCCTCTCTCTGTCTCTCTCTCTCTCTCTCTCTCTCTCTCTCTCTCTCTCTCTCTCTCTCATTTGAGAAGCTCTCTTATCTGTGTCCAGCTCATGTACCTCAGCCCTGTTAATCCTGCAGACTAGAGATGATGGGGATTAAACCTGGGATCATCTGTGTGTAAAGCAGATGCTCTACCTATGAGCTATGTCCTTTCCTTTCAGAATATGTGGTTGTTTCCTTTAAAAAAACAAAAACAAACCATATATGCTTGTATGTCTTGGTTCTCTGTCCACAGCCAACCAGTGTTGCATATTCCTTTCATGGCCCTGGGTTTTGACTCCCTAATTTTGATGGAGAAGGACAGAGATTCAAAGGAAGATCTAGTCCAAGTCCATGTTGCAAACACCTGTACAGCCTGAGGAAGCTGTATTAATGTCCTTGGGTTTCAGCCCAGAAGCCCTGGTGAAACTACAATCTCCCAGCCCCAATATAATCAATGGCTGCTAAATCAGGTAGGCCCCTTTAACTGAAGAGTCTTCGGTGACCTGAGGCAGAGCCAGTCACCCAGGTGGAGCTTCTTCTCTGTTTAAGGCTCAGTGTTGGTTGGTTTGTCTTTGAGTCCTTCCAGACGGGTGTTTTACAGTGGGTGTATTCTGCAACACATTCTCAGCACAATCAAAGTGATGGCTTTGTTCTGTTTTACTGAGTTCTGTGATGCTCCTCCAATGCTACCACATTAGTGCTGTCTAAAGGGGCTGCAGCACAACAAAAGCATGTCAAAAAAAACCCCATTGCCACCATATTATTTGTGCTATGTTATAGGATTTCAAGCAGGAAGTCACGGGATATGCACTGATTAGAAATGAAGATGTGTGGCCATCCCAAAATTTTTGCAGGCTCAAACAGTATTGAAAGGGAGATTGTACATGACTGTGTCATGAATACAAATAATCAGCAATGTGCAATAAAAAGGACATCTAAATGAAACCATTATTGGGCCTCTTTGTGTGACTCTTCAGCTGGAATGGCACACATAATTCTTCAAGGTGCTACCCATTTGCTTGGACTCTGCCTAGCTGGAACTTAACTTCAACTTCACTTGACTTTACCTTATTGAAATCTGACCTCTCATTTGCTTGAACAATTTTACTGGAACCTGAACTATACCTTGCATGACTTGGCTTTATCAAAACCTGAACCATTGCCTTGCATGATGCTGCCTTTACTGGAATTCAGATTTGGACTTGCTTGACTTTGCATTGCTTCCCTTGCTGGAAACCAAAGTCATGCATAACACATTCAGACTAGAACCCAATCTGGCTGAGACTACACCAGTGGAACAGAACAGCAGCTTTTGCCACATGCAGGCTTCAGCTTGGGGCAGGTCACTGTGACATCTTTTGTAGTGCAATTGCTAGGAGAACTTTATGTGACGCAGTGGGTCAATGCATCTGGCTGATAACCAGAAAGTTGGTGGTTCAAGCCCACCCAGGGATGGCTGTGGACAGAATTCTTGCATTGGAGGGGGTTGGACTAGATGGCCCTCAGAGTCACTTCCAATTCCATAGACTTCAATTATTCTATTGTTCTAATAAATATCAAACATCGAACCCTTGAAAGTGACAGCAGGTGGACCCTGAACGTCACAAACCTAGAAGGTCAAGAAAAGTATTTTTGAAGTCCAGGTTATGCATTTTATAATAGATAAATAAGTCAGGTAACAGCATCTTTGGGGCATCTCAAGTAGAGATCTTGGTTTGTTCAGAGTTCCTTAGTACTTGAACTACAGATTAAACTTGCAATCGTTAACATGCAAAGGACTGCCTCCATTTTCCATGGACCACTCTCCAACTACTCACCTTTTTATTTTATTTTATAAAAGTATCTTTCTTTTTGCTAACTTGTGCATATTTAACTTGAATTTCAAATCCCATGATCCAAATAACTTTTTCATGTTCACTTTTTAATAGTCAAGCATTACACTAAGCTCTCATGGACTATTGCTTAGCTAGAAAGAATTTGCTTGATTAATTTGCTGATAGGTGGTTTGGTGGTCACTGCCTTATGAGCCCGCCCCCATCCAGAACCCACCTATGCTGCAGTGCTCACATGGAATTACTTCACAGGCATCTTTCCTCATGCACTTCAATGAAAATGCATTCTGCTGAAGTATCACTTTATTTAACTAATGTATGCAATCAGTAGGTGTCTCGGTTATCCTTTTAACAGCAGTATATGAAAACTTCTCTCCCTTTCATTTACAAAAGAAACCAAATAGCTTGCCCTTACTTTAAGAGAAGGGTCTACCCTGCTTCCTGAAGTGCATTTAACGTAAAGAGGTTAGCAAATTTTATAGTAGCTCTGAAAGAGGGCAGATGTGGCTTTTGTTGTTGTGATGCTAGTGGTGTTTCTGGTTTAATATGTAAACTCCTTTTGAAATCATTTTTTTTTTCTATGCAAGAAGCAAACCTATTTGACAGTAGTCAAGGACACAGCCATGGTTGTAACTATGGTCCCCCCTGGTGGTAGAAGACAGGAAATAGTTCCTTTGCTATTTAAATAAAATCGTAATGAGATTCTGATATTCATGCAGGCACAGAAAGCGGATTCTAGTCAGTCACAGCCTTGCTATGGCAGCATTCGTGCTTCTGACATTCCCTTTGCGCAACACTCAGTCATAAAAGGATGGCAGCAACAGAAGAACAGGCCATGAATCAAAATGCTATAGGGATAGAGCCAAGGACTAAAATTAGGAAAAAGCAGAGTAGTGAGGCAAGGCAGGGGGGTAGTAGGATAGGAACTGAGCATGGTGTAGAAGATAAAGCTAAGGAGAGTTCAGGATGGCAGGTTTTATAGAACTGTGTCTGGTTACAAGTCTCCAATCAATAGGCTAGTCAATGTTACATTTTCTTTCATATTTTTTCTTTCTCTGTGTTGCAAAAATAACAGCACGTTCTTATTGCTTCAGGTGCATTTGTCTTCCACCACCATACTGGTTAATGTAATGTTTTCAAAAAGTTAATAATCAAGACTTAGCTGCAATATACAACAGCGAAGCTGTTGAAGAAGAAGAAAAATATTGCATTAAGTCAGCAGTTTTTGCAGAGATACCATTTTGTGTTATAGAACATAAGCAAAGCGCTGCTGAATTAGGCCAAAGGCCCATCTAGTCCAGCACTCTGTTGTCACAGTGGCCAAGCAGATACCCATAGAAAGCCTGAAAACTGAACCTGACCACAACAGCCCTCTCCCCACTTGCAATTCCCAGCAACTGGTATTCAAAGGCATAGTGCATCCTGCTATGGAGGACGAACAGTACCATTGTGGCTAGTTGCCACTGATATAGACTTATCCTTCATTAATTTGTCTAATCTTCCTTTAAAGTCATCCAAGTTGGAAGTCATCACTACTTCTCATGGAAACAAATCCCATAATTTAACTATGCACTGTGTGAAGTACTTTCTGGAATTTTCCAACGTTCGGCTTCGCCAGATGTTCACAAGTTCTAGTATTAAGAGAGAGGGGGAACAACTTTTATCTATCCGCTTTCTCTAACTTGTTGCCTCTTACTTGGCCTTTTATTTAACCCAAAAAAACCCCAATGTAGAAACTTTTCCTCACAGGAGAGCTGTTCAATGCCCTTTATCATTTTGGTTGCCATTTTCTGAACCTTCTCTGGCAATACAATGTCCCTTGGGAGGTGAGATGACCAGAATTGTACATTGTATTAGCTTTATATAACCACATTATGATATTGGCAGTTTTCAGTTCCTTTGCTAGTGATTCTGTGGAATGTTCCTTCTTCCACAGCTGCTACACACTAGGTCAACATCTTTGTTGTGCTATCAGCTATGACTCCAAGGTCTGGTACCTGGTCAGTTGCTAACAGTTCAGACCCCAGAATATCTGTATATCTTCATTGCTAATTACCTAGTACAATTTTCGTTAAAGAACAGATAAATAACAAGGTGGTATATCACCATGCCATAGCATAACGAAAAGGGCAAACCAATGGTATGCGTATTTGGCCTACGTTCTGTCAATTTGAATAAAAGGGATAAGATGATCCAACTATTTAATCAATTTCAGCAAGTCTTAGCTGAGTTGCTCCATGACTTAATGTTGTTCTTTTAGGCATTAATACATATTAAAAGCCATCACAAATAAGGCTTGCAAGGAGAAAAGCAAACATGAATAAATGGTTGTTGTTCATTTATGCATTATGAATATCAGATTTCACAAGAATCAGAAACAGATGAATATTTCACATATTTTAAAGTTACATTTGTTTGCATGTGGGGTCTTTCAGCATTTCTCAGCTGTGTTAAAGCTCCTAATGCAGCTTGGACTAGAACTGTGGCCTTTAGCGTGTTATTTCTACCCACATTATATGCGTATCTGAAGCAATACATTGATGACATGCAGCTCTGTTTACTCGTCTACATCCTCTGCAGGTGAAGTGGCAGATGTGCTGAACTAGTGGCCAGTAAAGTGATATAGGCCTACCACTGTAGTGTCAAAAGGAAAAACACACCACATGAGGTAAACAGATTCAAAGAAACACAATTCCCAATACAAAAGCCATTCCCAACTTTTCAAAAAATAATGAATGTCACTGTGCCCCCCCCCAAAAAAACCTAGCTAAAAAAGAAATCCAGCAAGCAGAACAACATTCAACAACAGGAGGCTCCCAGGGTAAAATTTACTCTTAGGGTTCAGCTGCTGTTCGTAAACAAGTCGGGTCCCTGGAGTATTTTACAGCCATGTATTTAATCTGGACCCATCTGCTATCCTATTTATCAGAGCTAGTCCTCCCTCTCCCCCAAAAGTGTTTGCAAATAATATCACTTTTGATTACTGGCACTTTTTCATACAATAATTATTTGCAAATATTAATTTTCCCATATTATTTGACCAGGCATACTATTTGTCTAAACAACAATATGATAATGCATACGCATATACAAATCCTTTGAATCTTTGGGATTTTCTTCAAAATTGGCATCTGCTGTTGCTGAGAGAAAGCATGTTGGCAAGGATCTTGGTCCCACGATGATTTTGTTTATCATTTTTTTGTACAAGCTTTACTTCACAGGGTGTTTATGAAACTCTCATTTCTTCTCCTGTTTGTGAGAAGGAGATTAAAATTATATCAAACCATATATATATATATATATATATGCAGGTTTTGGTGTCTTCGGGTGTCTTCCCGTGTAAGAGTTGGGGTGTCTAGGCGACGTTTCGACGAGGTCTCACTCGTCATCTTCAGGCTGGTGCTTTCGGCTTCTTGTTACTAGAACAGAGCAGGATCTCAGTGTTTGAGTTCCTATAAATACTGTTGAGGGGGTGTGGTGTATAGCCTCCAACGTTCTGGGCAGAGAGGAAGTTCCCAGGTTAATGTGTCTTTTCTTCTTTTGTTCATTAATTACTTGAGGGATATCTTGAGTGATTACTTGAGTGATATTCTGAGTACCAGACCCAAACCCAGACCCTCTCCACAGATAAATTACAGACACCATCCAGTAGCCAAACCATAGTGGCACCTCCGGATGCTGCACCCCCCTGCAATCCCTACACAGATCTGGCTGGCACAGGGCACAAAACCACAGCTCGCCCCTATACACGAAGCCAAGCCAGAGCACAACTAAGTGCAGTACAGCCATCTTCTCAGAAAAACTCTTCACAAGGTCAAGAGGTCAAGACACGAAAGCTTTAGCAACTAATCCACACCTAATGACCCTCCTAAGTGGTACTCAGAATATCACTCAAGTAATCACTCAAGATATCCCTCAAGTAATTAATGAACAAAAGAAGAAAAGACACATTAACCTGGGAACTTCCTCTCTGCCCAGAACGTTGGAGGCTATACACCACACCCCCTCAACAGTATTTATAGGAACTCAAACACTGAGATCCTGCTCTGTTCTAGTAACAAGAAGCCGAAAGCACCAGCCTGAAGATGACGAGTGAGACCTCGTCGAAACGTCGCCTAGACACCCCAACTCTTACACGGGAAGACACCCGAAGACACCAAAACCTGCATTCCTGTACCCGTGAAAATCTACGAAAGCTATATATATATATATATATATATATATATATATATATATATATATATATATGCCTGTTGTCTTTGTCCATGGAGTTTTCTTGGCAGGGATACTGGAGTGGCTTGCCGGTTTCTGCTCCAGGTGGATCACGTTTGGTCAAAACTCTCCATGATGACCTGTCCATCTTGGGTGGCCCTGCACGGCGTAGCTCATAGCTTCTCTGAGTTATTCAAGCCCCTTCGCCACGACAAGGCAGTGATCCATGAAGGCGACCATAAAGAGCTGGACCATAAAGAAGGCTGATCGCTGAAGAATTGATGCTTTTGAATTATGGTGTTGGAGGAGACTCTTGAGAGTCCCATGGACTGCAAGAAGATCAAACCTCTCCATTCTTAAGGAAATCAGCCCTGAGTGCTCACTGGAAGATAGATCCTGAAGCTGAGGCTCCAATACTTTGGCCACCTCATGAGAAGAGAAGACTGCCTGGAAAAGACCCTGATGTTGGGAAAGATGGAGGGCACAAGGAGAAGGGGACGACAGAGGACGAGATGGCTGGACAGTGTTCTCGAAGCTACAAACATGAGCCTGACCAAACTGTGGGAGGCAGTAGAAGACAGGAGTGCCTGGCGTGCTCTGTTCCATGGGGTCACGAAGAGTCAGATACGACTAAACGACTAAACAACAACAACTATATATTCCCCAAACACCTGCAATGTAGCGTGCAGTAGGAAGTGAGATGCTCTAGACTACCTGTCTTCCAGTTTCTGACTCTTTAACAGCTTATGCCTTGCACTGACATCTAAAGAGCTTCCAGATAAAGGCAATTCTTGAGATTGCATCTGGGGCCCGCAGTCTTCAAGGTGAGCTATGCTGGTTCAAGAGTGATCCTGCCATTAGAATCCTAAGAATCCTAAGATTCTTAGATCCTAAGAAGGGTCCTTAGATCCTTCTTAGATTCTAAGAATCTAAGAAGAGCCTGCTGGATCAGACCAGGGCCCACCTAGTGTGGCATCCTGTTTTCACAGTGACCAACCAGATAACTACAGAAATTCCGCAAGCAGGATCTGAGCACAGGAGCACTTTCCCCACTTGTGATCAGATATCAGATGGATAATAATATTTTTAAAAAAATTATATCCCGCCCAACTGGCTGGGTTTCCCCAACCGCTCTGGGCAGCATACAACATATATAAAAACACAACAAAACATCAAACTTTAAAAAACAAAATATCCTGTACAAGCAACAAACAAATCAATAAATCAATAGAAACCAACAACAATAGCAACAACAATAATACTGTAGTAACAATAACAACAACAACAATAAGGAGTTTACAGTCATACCCAAATTAAAATAACCACCAACCCCAACTAACCATTTAACCAACACCAACCCGACAACAGAGGAACCAAAATTAGAACTGTTTAAAATGTTTTAAAACATTATAGCCAGTTGCCCCAACCCAAGAGTAGTTCCAGCAATGTCCCAGTAGCCTCCCAGGAGCCTTTTAGCTGCTCAGGGTGTGAGTCTGGGCCTCGCCCCCTAGGCCAGGTAGAAATGGCCCTTGCAGCAGGGAGCAGGTCTTTCTTCCATGACAGCCGCAATGATTGAGAGTACCATTGAAGGACACCAAGTTATCAGAATTTATCAGAATTATTTTACCACCATGAGAGGTGCAAGATTCAAAGGGTCTTTAATACCTCATCAGCTTCAGCCAACATGGCCAACAGTCAGAGATACTGGGAGATGTGATTTAGCAGTGTCTGGCAGGCCACAGGTCCCCCCACCCCTGTTTTATAAAATACCCCTTTCCTTTAGTTTATGCACATCTTGGAAGTCCTGATCCATGAAAGTCTTCCAGACATGCTAACCCAGCTTGTCTCCATCACAAAGGATCACACCACATTTATCTGCCTCCATTAAACTCCCCTTTGTCTGTCTTGCAGAAACCCTATTCATTTTCTAGGGGATTCAAGAAGATTCAGTTACAGGAAGTTTGTGAATCTGTGTTCCATATATCATCTGTATATGACTTAATACCAAACGGCCACTGCATTACAAGAGGAGAATCTGCATATCAACAGATATATGTCCTAGCAGACTAATTTCACACCTACTGCGAGAGGTTGTTTTAGGGCAAACAAAACACAAATTATGAATCTCTTGGTACAACTAATAAATATACAAGGATTACCTGTAGAGTAAAAAGTCCTTTCCCCACAGCTTGACAATGAGTGGAAATTTCAAATAGTGGAGCATTTGTAAAATGACAGAAAATTGGGAAGTGGGTGTATTAAATTGAAGTTTATACAGTTTGTTTGCAGAAAGATGGCGAGCTTTAAAACTTTTGGCTATTTGCAACTCAGTGGAATGGGTTGGATCTCATGGTGGGAGAGGGAGCAAGTAATGTAATAGCTACATATGCTATGAAATGTAAAAATAAAATAAAATCCTATTACTTCATATAGGAATAATAGCTAGTCTTTCCAATCCAGCTAGCAGCTTTACACACATGAAAGCAGACTTCCATATTCATATGTCTCATAAGATGCAGAACCTCAAAAAAGAGATCCTACACACACCTCTCTAATCCAGGTGTGATACGACCAAGGCAGAATAGAGTGGGACTATTACTTCCCTTGATCTGGACACTATAATCCTGTTGATACAGCCTAGAATAGTCGTAGCTTCTTCTTTTTTCTGCTGCATTACCCTATTGACTCATGTGAAGCTTGTGCTCTACTAAGACCCCTAGATCTTTTTCACATGCACTGCTGGCAAGCTGGGTGCCCCTAATCTTATATTGGTGCACTGATTATTCCTACCAAAGTGTAGAACCTTAGATTTGTCCCTATTGAAATTGATTTTTTTAGTTTGGGCCCAGTTATGGAATCTGTTAAGGTCATCTTGAATCCTGGTTCTGTCTTCTGCGGCATTAGCTACCGCTAATGGGGTCATCTGCTAATTTATGAGCAACCCCTCAAGCATCCCTTTCTTGTTTAAATCAGGTACCACTCATGGAGTCTTTACGGCAGCCTTCACCAAACTGGTACCCTCCAGATACTTTGGACTACAACTTTCATCAGCTCTGCTGGCCAGAGTTGTTCTAGTCCAAAACATCTGAAGGTGCTGGCTGCTACAGGGACCCTAGTGATATTTTTCATGAGTATAACAAAGAAGCAGACATTTATGATTGCTATAAATTTCCTTTTAAGCAGTTGTATCATTCTCCTTGGCAGCTCAAGGACACAAAAATGAAGGCATATTCAAGTTCACTTTATTTGATTTTTTTTAAAAGAGTCACCCATCTCTGTGAACAAGGTACTGTCAAACTCTTGAATAGGTGATTTTCTTCAGTGTTTGAAATTTAAGCATGTAGACTCCTGCTGGTAAAGTTGAGTTTCAATGTGACACTTCGAAACTTTAATATTAAAATGGAAATCCTTTATAATGCGTATCATTTCTTATTTTCCTAATTTGAATTTTGTTTATATCCTTCTAACTGCCTTTGAAGTTCACCACACCAACATTTGTAGCCAGGCTAGACTGACAATTTCTTCCTACACTTTCTGCATCTCATTAACCTCTAACCCTGATGGATTATTCAAAGGTCATCCAGGAAACATTAACACTGTGAAAAATCTGCAAGAAATATAGATCTCTATTTTTGTGTGGAAGAGGAATAGATCTAAGGAAACGCAGACAGAGAGGGCTGTGCCAGTAGTGTAGGAAGACAGATAAAACTCTACTGTCTTTCAAACCAAAGGTTCTTCTTTAGGCATAATTGCTCAATAGCTGGACAACCTCAAATGGCACATTCTGTCAATGTAGATCCAATTAGTATATCTTTACTGCAGCTCAGACATTTGGTTGCCCGATGCAGTTCAGACACAGGGTGGCGCCCACACAACTGCTATGGTTTTTGTCTGATACATGAAGTAGCACTGTACTTAAGCGCTCTCTTTTACCAGACGTATAAGCAAATATGCCAGCATTTGCCTTTCAGTGGTCTAGGTCAGCTTTCCCCAATGGGTGTCCTCCTGATGTTTTGAACTCCCACCATCCTTGACCATTGGCCATGCTGGCTGGTGCTGTTAGAGTGCCCACTTGGTGGGCACTTGGAAGGCACCATGTTGGAGAAAGATGTTCTATGGCTTTTCCATGTGGTCAGCGAAACATTCATTTGTGATGTCAGCATCTGCTGTTTGTTTGGTATTATCTTAGCATAATCCCAGGCTGCTTTTCAGACTATTAATGAATTTTCACAACTGAAATGACATGCATATATATAGATGGCGGCTATTTTATTCATCTCACCCGGGACACGGTCTGTTTGCACTACTGCCTTCTGGCAGGAGATATAGAAACATCAAGTCAAAGACAAATAGACTGAAAAACAGTTTCTATCCAAGAGCTGTGGCCTTTTTGAATGCTGTAACTCGATAGTGTGACCTGGGAGTTTGATGGGTGTGGTGTGGGTGTGGCTGGAATGTGGTTTGTTTGGTTGTTGTTGTTGTTTTGCTTTTGATGTTTTAAGGGATGGCATCCAATTTCGTTGCACTTTGTACAATGTTGCACTTGTGTAATGACAATAAAGAATCTATTCTATTCTATTCTATTCTATTCTAGATATGGTTGAGTGAATCTGCACTGCAGCCTCTTGGGTCTTGAACTGATGCATTAGTTGGGTCAGCAAGCACCTAACAAGTGGTGACATCGAGGCAAAAAACATGTGGCTCCAGACACTGCAAGAGCACCAACAAGTAAGTGTGCAGTGCTTTACTTGTACAATTTTCACTGAGGTGCCGAAACAATAACTTGTGTGGTAGAATGTACAGATTGTGAGTTCCTAGTCAGCCATTATAATAGAAGGGCAGACAAAATACAAGGAACCCTCAAATCCACTTATTGGCACTTTCTGAAACATCCAAAGCTGCTTGCTTATGAACAAATATAATATTGCACTGAACTGTCTCCTTGATAAAGGATTTGAGAAACACTGCTCAAGACTTGTCAAAAGAATGTCTTACCGAAGACTGTAATTATGCCAAATTCATAGTTTCCAAACCAAGTCACTTTTGAGCTATGACACTTGCTACAAATATATTTTAAAGTCTGATTCTTGAAACCCTTTTGAAATAAAATGCAACCAGTTGATTTCAGGACTTCAAATATACCGGTCTTGTACCAAATTAATACTTTTGCCCATTACAAATACAGTACCTCTGAGCTCTTGAGAAAGGTATTTTCTTGTGAAAATGGAGATTTGCCTTGATATTTCCTCATAAAAGAAAGGAGTAGCTGAGGCTGCAATCATATATGGGAATAACTGACATCAATCTTAATGGGACTTCTGAGTAGACATGTATAGGATTGTACCCTGGTTGCTTTTTTCCTAGTTTGTTAAGATTTTTTGAAATCAAGCTTTTTGTTTTGACAGACTAAGCTTCCCAACCATCACTCATGTAATTATTATATGCACCATTGATTCTGAAAGATTCATATCCTCTGCTTATATTTTTATTGATTGGATGGGGGCAATTTTCTTGAAAATAGAACAAGTACCTCAAGGTATTAAAAGAGCAGAAAGAAATTAATGTGACTTATGGATGCACCAAATCCATTGAGTATTTTGAGGAAAACTTTTTTAGACAGCCAAGAAATAAAACTTTTATTTCATACTGTGAATGAAAAGATAAATTCAAGCTATTGATTTGGCCAGTTTTAGAGAATTTTCTGTACTTTTTAAATAATAGTGTTTGGGAATAATTAATTCTTGGATTAACTATTTTGTTTTCTTCTGACCAGTCCAAAATATAATCAAGTTAATGAAATTATGCCTTCTAAAGGTACAGTTTACAGTGCTGAGATAAAATTGTTAATCTTAAATTAGAAATGAGGATTCCAGAACTGATGTCTGGAAACATAATTACACTTTGTGGGCCCATAAGTGATTATCATGTAACCTGTTCTGAGGCTGAAATTAGCATCCTTTCATTAACTCTGTATTGTATAAATGGGACAGTATATTGAACTTGCCACAATGTGCATTAATTTAATTGGCAAGATGTTGGCCTGTACATAAGCAAAAACTGCTCCTCTGCAGTTCTTGCTTGAAGGATGAAGCAGATCTGCTCACAGGAACTCAGTGCTCCATATAATAAGGCAGAGTGCCTTGAACGCAGTGACAGAGCCATGACAAAATTTCCTTTCAGCTTCTTTTAAAAAATTAACATTACTGAATCATGGGCACATCAGAAAGCTCGCAATTTTTTAAGTCTATCATAATGGGGATATAAAATATGTTGATTTGGCCATTATCACTCAGAGAATTCATAGTTTAGAGCTTTGGTAGTCTCTGCAGATCTCACAGATCTCGTAACCTCTGAAACCTGATTCACACACACCTGGTTGCAATATATCAGACCAGCTCAGCAAGGAAACGTCAGCTCGGGGGGGGGGGGTGGAATACAGTTGATCAAAATTAAGCAGAGATGTTGTAAGCAAGCAGACTCACACTGATACTTGAAACTCAGCACTGAAAAACGCTGCTGGCAAGACTTCTCCAAGGTAAAACTTGCATTATGAAGTTGACTGTTTTCCTTGTAACTGCAGGCAGAACTACAGCCATGAAGAATACAGGCTGTAGGCAGAGACTGGGCCACTGACACAAGCTGAGGTGGGCAGAGCAGCAGGCAGTGACTGACTGGGCAAATGATCCCAGAGACTCCATTTTGTCAATGAAGTAGGCTCGAACCTGAGCAAGGCCCTGAAGCACAGAGGTGCTCCAAGTGTCTTGTTCCCAAGATGTGTGCTAGAGCCTGTTGGAAGCCTCCTAGACTGGGCACAAGTCCTGTCCTTGGAAACTTATACATCCAAAAGCTATGTCCAATCATGTACTGTATTTTTTGCTCTACAAGACTTACTTTTTCCCTCCTAAAAAGTAAGGGGAAATGTGTGTGCGTCTTATGGGGCGAATGCAGGCTGTGCAGCTATCCCAGAAGCCAGAACAGCAAGACGGATTGCTGCTTTCACTGTGCAGCGATCCCTCTTGCTGCTCTGGCTTCTGAGATTCAGATTTTTTTTTTCTTGTTTTCCTCCTCCAAAAACTAGGTGCGTCTTGTGGTCTGGTGCGTCTTATAGAGCGAAAAATATGGTATATGGGTTCCCTTGATACAACCCTGTACCTCTGTGATTGAACCTGGAATGCCTACACTGCAGATAGAATTGCCAAGGAGTGACCTGGGAGCTTCCGCCTGCAAAGTGTGGGGTGCCCTAATATGTCTAAGGCTTTTCAATAACGCAGGCTTATTATATGTGACTGAACCTGGGACCTACTGGACTGCCTGTGCTCTGCAGCAGGGCAGTTGCCACCTGCATAGGTCTCTGCAGCTTACCAGCCCACAAAACTGTCCTTCTCTAAACAGGTTTTTTAGTGGTTGTGCCAGGGAGGAACTCCACTCTGAGATAATGCCCAATTTATAAGGTTGTGTTTGTATGTGCTCATGAATAACATGAAGGCCCAAAGACAAATTATGAAAATGAAGAGAGGAGAGGAAGGGAATAGAAAGTGGGAAAGGCAATATGAATTATAATTGCAAGCGTCCCACTGTGCTTTTGTATTCAATGCTGCAGAATCAATATAAATTCTTTTCATATCTGAGCATCCAAAACAGCAGTCATTGTGAGTGCAGTGGAGAGAGAGGTCCCTGGGCAAAGAACCCTCCCCCATCTGATGGGTGAGTATTATCAACA
This sequence comes from Podarcis bocagei, assembly GCF_964188305.1. Classification (NCBI taxonomy): domain Eukaryota; kingdom Metazoa; phylum Chordata; class Lepidosauria; order Squamata; family Lacertidae; genus Podarcis; species Podarcis bocagei. The sequence continues at coordinate 38,091,298 of NC_138135.1, read as the reverse complement.
GGGACCTCACATTCCTAAAATTCTTTTTCATCCTGGTGGCTACCTATTAAGGGGTGTGCATCAGTTTTTTGTGCACCCCAAACTGTGAAACAAATGGGTGATTTGGGGAAAGTTCTAATGTTTTTCAGTTGCATCTCAAGTCAGATTAGGGACTCACTAAGCTTTCAAGTCACCATGTGGCCTTGGATGTCCACTGTATTTTTTAAAAAAATCCATGGGTGATGCTGGAAGCCATTCACTCACCAGTGACCCTTAAGGTAACTGTGTGCTTGCTGAAGGGTGACAATTCCCCTGCCCCAATCTCTCCTGGGGAGACTCTTAGTCTCAGGGTTGTGGGTTTGAACCCCACATCGGACAAAATATTCCTGCATTGTAGGGGGTTGGAGTACGTGACTCTCATGGTCCCTTCCAACTCTATAATTCTGTGATTCTGTGATTTGGGTTGATATTTGTGTCCCTCGCATTACGAGAGGCTGACCTTAAAGATCATCCCCGACTTTACAGGTTATTGCTATATAGCTGGGAGCTATGACTGGTCTTGTGAGTCAAGAATAGTTTCATGCATGTCCCTTTTCACTCTACTTCACAGATTTTCTTCCACTTAGAAAAGTCACAGCTTCCATTTGAGGAGCTGCACCGAAGTATCCTTCTTTTAAAACAGCATGACACAGTTTAATGCCTAGAATGTACTGCAGAGCTGGAACTGCCAGAAAACTTGTTTTTAATTTTCTCCACAGGATGGAACAATGTGTAACTTCTCTGCAGAGTAACTGTCTCAGGGGGTGGGGGAGAAAGAATTGAATAAAAGGCATATTTTGGCTAAAACTGAACAAAAGATAAAACTGAACAAAAAAAATCTTCCCAGCTGTTCAGCCTTTATTCTTGGGCTTTATATCAATTTATATTCCCAATTTATATCAAGAGAGTTCTAGTTAGGATAAAGAACAAGGCTCAGATATTCGAACTGAGTTGTACTAACATTTGGAGCCACTGCATGTAGTGGATTTGGTTCTTTCCCTAATGAGAGACATTACAGCAAAATAATGAAGTGTCAGTTTGATATGGTAAGAGGAAACCATGCTAAGGCAAACACTTCATTCTACCATTATTTGCATTAATAAAAGAAGTAAACATTCATAAACATTCTATATTATTAATTCCTATTAACAGAAATCCTACACAGTTACCTAGGGGGAAATCCCATTGATGAGAGTTGGATGTCTTCCCCAATAAGAAAATGCATAGGATTGCATAGCTTGCCTCTCCAATTGTACACCCATAGTAAAAGTAGCTTACGTATTCGTGCATCTCACTGCTGAAGAGTTGGTTAGGTAGTGGCAACGGACTATTCCATGCTTGTTGCATCACTACCCACCCAGCTGTCAAACCTGAGTGATGCACAGGTACTTCAGTTCCCAGTGCACACCCTCACCCCCACTGGTGTTTGAAGAAGAGTACACATGACATGAGCCACAATCCATATGTATCTTGCAATGTTTTGAGAAACACAGCTGTTTGATGTGTTTCTCCTCAAGACAGCTTCCATTCAATGTGAAGACATAAACTGCAGTTAAGCTGAGGTGTGTACATTAGAGACAGCTGTTGCACATGTGCAGATGATAGCACATGCACAGGGAACTGCAGTTTTGAGAGTTTGCAAATGCAGGGAAATCAGGTAATGTGCATTGGGTGAAAACATCCCCCCCCTCTCTCTAGTAACATGAAATGTTACTCCCTCAGTGTCAGGGACTGGGCATCCTGACCCTCCCAGGGAGGAGGAAGAGGAAGACAGTATAGATCAGGAGTCAGGAACCTTTTTCAGCCATGGGCCGGTCCACCGTCCCTCAGACCATGTGGTGGGCCAGACTATATTGGGGGGGGGGTGGACGAATTCCTATGCCTCACAAATAACCCAGAGATGCGTTTTAAATAAAAGGACACATTCTACTCATGTAAAAACACGCTGATTCCCGGACCATCCGTGGGTTGGATTGAGAAGGCGATTAGGCCACATCCGGCCCCCAGACCTTAGGTTGCCTACCCCTGGTATAGTTTTACAACAGGGGTTTTAGGGAGGTCACAGCTCAAAGACAGAGGGCACGTAGCAGCACCCGTAGAAGTGACAAAAGAGGAAGTGGGAGAGACAGGGGGTGGAGAACAGCACCATTATCCAAGAGGCTGGATTCTATAGCCTCTCTCTCTAAATATTGAATAAAAAAGATGGTAAGAAACCTTCTCTTGTGTTTATACTTTCCTGGGCAACCAGCCAGGAGCCCAGGAAAGTATCCTGACACTTAGTAACATGAAAATGCAACTTGAAAGGCAGCTGGGTTGCATTTTAAGCTGCTGGTGTGTCTATGGCCTTGGTTACCCCTCCCTGTCCTTTGGGGTAGGGGTCTGGCACATCAGTCTTTTCTGCAAGCCACAGCATTTTGTCACTAAAGGTAGTTTCCAGACAAGGAGTAGATTGAAATGTGTTCTCCATAAATGTGCCATAGGAAAGTTAACAAGCCCTCCGTATAAGTAGTAACCTGCCATTCAAAGATGTAGAATTGTCAGGTGAGGGTAGTCGATGAGTCTCAAACCCCCAGTCAGTTAGAGATGTGAAGACAGGCTCTGGGGGATTGAGTGGACAAGACTAATAGTCAGTCCAAAGGTCAAGATAGCAGTTTCTGCATGTGTTGTAGAGAGAAGTGAGGGGCAGGTGGGGTTTGTCAACCTGAAATGAGTTTCTTGGACGGATGGGTGGCGCCTTGCACACCTCCTTCTAGCAACTCCTGCAGCCCAGCCTAAGGCATTGCTCTCATTTCCCTTGGACCACATCAGTGAGGCTTGTTGTCTAGACAGCCCAGAACCTCCATACACTCTGCCCAGGCTTGAGCCCTGGGGAGGCCACTTGGGTGCTGCTAGCACAGCGGTTTGGTTTCACCCTGGGAGATGCATTCCATTCCTGATGGATGCCAACAAGAAAGGCCAAGATAAAATGGTGCATCTTCAGCAAATGGCAGGAACTATATAATGAGGGTGCTTGATGCATGTCTGCAGGGAGGGAGTTCCACATTTCTGAACACTCTCTCCTGGGCCACTCTCTCCCAAGAGGGGACTGTCTGCCAATCTTAACAACCAGGATAGACTGTAGGGAAGGAGGCACTGGGAAAGGCATAGGATCCCAGCAACCACACATTTTTGGATGACCAGCAGGGCTAGCTATAAAAGGAATGCACTTGCTGTTTTGTGTACATTACTGTTATGAAACATAAATAAAAAGCACTTTTTTATCTAAAAAAAACTGTATCAGCCGAAAAAACAGTTCAAAAATGGCCTCCAGGAAAAGAAATTGGCAAATTAATTTAGTGCACAAGGGTCAATTTAAAAATTCTGCTGCCGACTAATTGAATGCTGGGTGCTGACATTTTTGGCTAAAAATTGAAGCTGTACTCATTAGCATTGCAGAAAATTTCCATATGCTATTGTGCCAAGTGGGTATGAAGTTCTCATAATTGTTCCTGTAGGATTTGTTGTAGGTTGTTGGAAAGAATATGATTCTATTGTAGAATATCTGCAGAGGCATCCTAAAGCCATTTCTTCAGGTGATTGCAATGGCTCGTCTTATTAGGTATGTATGAAAAAGAGAGGAGCTGGCAAATTATCAGGGCACTACATCCAACAGTAACATCAGTTTGAAAACTTTCTGGTATTGTCATTTTCAAGAGTTTCTATTAATGCATTCTCCCTAGATTAATATAAATATCTCATAAATAAATAAATATTTTTAAAGAAGCACTAAGTAATAGATTCAGCCTGAATAATACAGTTCATTTTTACATGGCTAAAATAAGATTTGATTGCTCTTAAGGTATATAGCGAAAATTAAAGATGAAGTATATTAAAGCCGCTATCTAAGAAATCTATATGTCTTGCCCACAAGTGAGCTTGGGGCTGCCACCTTCGTGAGCTTTTATTTCAATCATGACATTGTGCAATATCACTAAGGATTTGCTAAATGTCAGGCAATGAAATTAAAATGTCAATGTAAAGTACAGAGGCCAGAATAGACAGGATATCACTCATCTACATTATCCTTGATTATTCCTAGGTTTTCTTTACTCAGTGGAAAATTAAGCAGAAATGAGGATTAATTTGTGGAGCCAATGCCCTTGGTATGTAACATTCAGATTGCTCCTAAAGGGCCCTTTGGTGGAATAGGCCAATTGAGCTCATTAAAAAGTACTTTGATGCAGTGGAATGGACTGGCTGGAATTTATTTGCAGTAGTCTTATAGACAGACCTAGCCCTATCATTAGGCAGAGTGGGACAGCTGCCTCAGGCACCTCAAATTGGGTGTCACAAAAGGGCAGGAAAATGCAAGTTATTTACCCTTCTATAATTGCATTTTAACTATGTAACTCTGTGGAGCTCCGCTATGATCTCCTAGGGGGAAAGGGTAAACTTCATGATGCAATTCTTCTCCAAAGCAAGTGAATCAACAATACAGACTTACACCTCTGTGCCATAAATTTCAAGCACCTCATTCTCAAATGCCCAAGGATAGATAGATAGATAGACCAGTTGAAATTCAAGTGAAGTTCTGCAAGGTTTATAAAAAGGCCACAAAGTAATTCAGTGAGCATAGGCTACCACAGTTTTGACTGTGATCCTCCATTCTGAATGGCTAGCCTTCCATAATTGCAATCACTTTACATTGTGGCTACAACACAGCAGTGCAGTAGAAGAGAGATGCACCTCTCCAAACTTGAAACAGACACATATTGCAGAGCTGTGCCCTGTTTTTGCTCATACGACATTTCAGATGCTCATGGAATGGGTATGAGTGCCGTAATTCACATTTCTACAAATGTCCAGATCACAATCTTACAATATCACATTCCATTTGTGTGGCCCAGATCTACTCAGATCCTTTGCTCTTTCCATTGCTTGTTAGCCCTTTTACACTAAGCTCCCCCAACTGAAATGTTTGAGATTAGATTCCTGGTGTTGTAGGAAAACCAGGTACTGTACACTCAGCTTCCTGACCCACTTCTTTCTGTCTTCCAGGGTGGTAGTGATAGTCAAGCAATCCAGTTTAGAAACTCCCAGTCTCTCATTTTCAGCTGTGAAACCATTTTAAAAAAAATAAGTCATCCTTTAAAATTCAATTAATTCAATGCAAAAAACACCCCCATCCTTTGGGTACTCCTTCTTTCCTTCCTTCCTTCCTTCCTTCCTTCCTTCCTTCCTTCCTTCCTTCTTCCTTCCTTCCTTCCTTCCTTATTTCCATTTTTCTATTGGAACGTTACAAACCAATGTGATATATTGCCACAATAGTCTGGTCTATTTTGTGCTAATCCCTAGTCTAGTCCAGGGGCATATTCTGTACAAATATGATTATAATATGGGTGTAATGTTGTCTCCTTTGGATTTTGTATGCCTGTTTAAAATTTAAATGCTTTTTAGATATCTTCAAATAACAATTGGTGGGCAGAAAATGTACATTCCCCCCTTCCCCACCACTGAAATTCCTGCATTATCCCATAGCCTGTAGCAGTGTGTACACAACACATCACATGCTGCAAATTTGTTCGCACTCTGGTGTGTAAGAAGAGAAGGGATTGATACAGTTAGTTGGGACATATTTTTAAACAGAAAATAAGCTCTTTTGTTTGGAAGATTTGGAAGATGTGAGGCTGAGGTAATCAACAAGCTCCCTAATTCCCATCATTGCCTGCATTTCATCTTAGCAATTCTGACTGTTTCCCCCTTCTTGTTGTCAGGTAGAGAAGGGAGTTGTCTGCAGGCTGTGAGATGGATGTCTTGGTAACATAATATCTGCCTATATGCATCTTCCAAGTTGGTATTCAGGGAACATATGCAATCCACTGCTGGAGAGCTGATTCTCAGCACCTGCTGAAAGACATTAAAATAAAATGAAGGACCATTTCCCTTGCCAAGCATCAAATAAAGGTAAGAGCAGCTGTGGGTTCAGGTGCAGGAAGACTGCAGCTGGTGGGGTCCACCAAAAGGAAGGTAAATAAAGAGACCAGACTGGATCTTGTGTTCAAATGGCCCAGAACTTTATTGATTGCAGATGTAAGCAGGCTTTGGCATAGGCATTAGGTATGTATCCTGAATCAACCAACCTGACTGCTGGTTGATTAATTTGGCTATGTTGACCCTAGGTTAACAGTCACCCTATGATCTGCATCAATTCCAGGCGGTCCCTCCAAGGCCGCCATTTGGGAGGGTTGCTATGGCCCATTGGCTCCCAAGTGGGAAGGTGTGGGGGTTATTGGTTTGTTTCTTTGTTTGTTCTCTTGTTTTTATTATGTATTTTGTGTTTTTATCTTTTATTTTTATGCTGTGAACCATCCTGAGATCTACAGATGAACGGCGACATATAAATTTAATAAATTTGCTGCAACAGAGGGGCTCCAAACCCCCAACCCCATCAAGACTAAGGATCCAACTTAATGCCTAACACACACACTCCAAGAAAAAGTTGTGACAATTGCATTGAGGTAGGCAAAACCTCCAGATAGGCCCAATTTGTCTGCAGGAAAATTCCTCCTTGGCCCCAAATACAACGACCAAGTATCTCCATAGCAAGGTCTCTTGCATAGCCTGCCTGCTCACCTTTGGGCAGGACCATAAACTGACGCATAGGGTGGGAGGGAGAGAATTCCAACAATGACTAAGCTACTGAGCATGGCTGGAGCCAGCTTAAATAGCCAGCAAGTGGACTGGAAAATGGACTTTTTTCAAAGGCCAAACCATGGACCTATTACTTTTGTAAAATTTTGATATATCTGTGGTAATTTTTGTTATGTGAAGGGTGCCATGAACCCCCTGGGTGGGGTACTTGGACCCCCTGAGGTCTGTGGACCACCAACTGGAAACCACTGCTCTATACCCTTATAGAGTCTAAAGGCAGGGAAGCATCACTCATGGCATAGGAAGGCCAAATCCAGATATTCTTTGTTCCAGCACCCAGGAACATAAGGGGAAACTGTTCCACTGGTGCCATTAACAGGCACCCTGCCCTTGCCAACATTGCCAATAAATGGAGGAAGGGAAATTGCAAAGCTGTACCACCATCAGGAAATGTCTGGGTAGCTCCACCCATATCATTAGTACACTATTTCTTCTTACCAGGTGATGTAACTGCACTTTTTTCTCTGTCATCAACAGCTGTTGAAATTGTCTTACTATTATAATTGTACCTTACACTGATTTTCTGTGGAAGAACAACAATTTTATCAGGCTATTGTGTAGCTATCCCACAAAAAGTGTTAGCTGAGAAATATTAATGTTTTATTGATCTGTTACACATGGTATCTTGCTGACCGGAGAGGTTTCTACACTGATGTTTACCTCTGTTTTGTTGCAGCTACTTTCCTCTATCCTGGTCAATTGTTTTTCCTTCATGGTAGCTTTCATTCTTGACATGTATATTTACTAAAACTCACTTAACATAATGATATTCTAAAAGCTGTGTCGAACAGATATTCACAGCATATTTAAAGGCAGTAAGAGAAGGAACCCGTCAGATTTCCACAGGGAAGGAGTTTATCAACTGTGGAGCCACCACTAAAAAGATTCCGTTTCTGGGGTTGCTAAATTTAACTAATGACAGGCTAAAGAGCAAGCCTCTGAAACTGATTTGAAGGCTCAGTTAGGTAAGCTCATGGGAAATGCATAAAAATGAGCACCAGGACACTGAGGGACAAAAGTGAAATAAAATTAAATAAGTGTGCTGGTTTTGGTATATCCCTTAAAACATTTTCACAAATGAGGCTGAAATAACTACTTACCATTTCTTACATTGTTTATTGCAATGTTCATACAAAGAGAATGTAGAGAACAGCCATTATCAGTACAAATGAGCACTGTAGCCAATCATGGTTTCAGATTCACATTTTACCCTGATTAAAGCAAGAACTGCTTTAAGTTTCAGGTGTGAAAGCCTCCCACATTTTAGTATCCATTAGATTAGGAAGGTTTGTGTGTGAATTGCCTATTCATGACACTACAAGTACACATTAGGAAAACGATGCTTGTTTTATAGTTTCCTGTTATCGGGTAAAATAAATAAATAATATGGGTTTTATAACGTAAGCCTCTTTCATAACTGACAACCAATATAATAATATGAGAATCAACTGTTAACAAAACAGTTAAGTTTTCTTCTAAAGCTTATCTAACCTTGAACATAAATAACTGATTGCCTTATTTGCTCTAGGATGAGTCACTTTCAGAAAAATCTAAACGTGAATTTTAATGTCAGCAATAGTCATACTTTATATGATAATGAAGAAAAACTGGAAATAAACTCTATTCCCTTTTCAAATGAGAGCCCATTGCAATTTTTCAGTCTACGAATGAGACACAATTTCTGCTTACCCCATATTATGCTCAATAAATTAAAGTACCCTAAATTGCACAGTGCTTTGGTATGGAGTCCTATTAGTGTTTGCAATGACAGCAGGAACCAGTGCTCCTTAAGTGTACAAGGCAAAGCAGTTCTGGGAAGCACCAGTAGAGAACTGAAACCTAGAGGAGCAGCCATTTTGAGTTCAGTTGTAAAAAGAGTTGCACAATGTAAAGTTGTTGGTTCAACACTTAAATTTTCCTGTGGCATTGTTTTATTGAGTTGGCTAAAGCAAATATTACTTATGTGTCCATTTCTAGCTCCTGCTAACTATTGTACAATGGAATGGTCCAGGTTTCTATTCAATTTACATATCATTGGCATTTCTTAAATCTTTATTTAGTCTTAAAAGAAAGGGGTTTAAATGTACACCTCATCAGCTGTATTTCAATATTTGAGAATTAGTCAAAAATGCAAATACAGCAATAAGCCTTTAATGAGATGTATCTAGCTCATTTTCTTCACATTAACTCTGGTTCAGGGATTCATCTAGCATCAACAATACGTAGAAAATCCTTCTGAAACACTATTTCAATATCTTATGATCAGCTACCATGTAGACTTTGTTAGTTATGGGACTTTCTCATGCAAGCCAAGACATTAGCAAAAGCTAAGTGTGTTAGTTACATAGTCTCCAACACCATCAGTACCTTGTGTTAAGAATCTGAAAGGAACTTAGCACAATGATCCCATTGCAAATGGGCAATCTAATCATTGAGTTCATACAGAACTAGATGGCACATGCCTAGTATATTCCACTTAGCCAAATCAAAATCTACTTCTCCTGCAGTCCTTCTGACAGCTCACAACAGGCATTAGAAGTGTCTATCCTTTCCATATCACCACATGAAGTGTGCCATCCAATTTTGGAAAACACAAAATTCAGCTATGAATTTTGTACTCTGCAAAGAAGGAAAACACTATAATTTGGGATGAAGTAACATAGAATTCTGTGGTGGGTTTGTTTTAGATTTGCTTTTATCTCTCACAGCCTAAAACTACATGTTATCGCTGTGCACAGAAATATTCACCACCATGTTCGGATGTCACAGCAACACTACATGCAGTCCCCCAAATTCTCACAAAACTTTCCTACTTTTCATGAGACTTCACCAAAATCTCATGAGATTTTAGTGACATCTTGTGACATGTCTATCGAACACCTCTGGCCAGCTGTGAGTGGCTGTCTTGTGATTTGTTACTCTACATCAGATGACAGACAAGGACTGCCTGACCGGGCAGCTGCTGATGGTAGGGTCTAAGGTTGCAATGTTGGTGGTGTCTCAGGTGCACAGACAGAGAGGGTTCCATGACAGGATGTGAAGTGCTTCTCAATGGGCAGTAAAGTGAGTGCTTACAACAACACAGAGTCTGTTTATTCTGATGGTTGCTACTGGTGGAGACTAAAGCAGTGGGGCAGGACTCAAGTAGGCAGCAAGAGAAGACACTGATTCTGTGTCCCTTTCAAATCCACCACCCGAGAAAAGTGGTTCAGCCAAGCTAATGATAGGGCCAGCCCTGAGTTTAACAGGCATCACTATTAAATTAAAATAACACAAGAGAAAGTGGGTCAATTTAAAGAAAGGCCCCAGTAAATACAGCAGTCTTAATCACAGATGGGTTTTCTAGTATATGCATTTAAAACTTGAACATTAAGATCAAATTCTTTGATTACCATTGATTTTTTAAATCAATATATTTTACAGCCCATATGGTTCTGCAATCCTCAGGTCCTAGTGCTTCCTATCAACACATAACCTGTGGAAATGCAATTGTGAAGACTTTAAACTTGGGATAAAATGTTTTATCTATTTCAAATTTATGGAACAGATGTTGAAATCTTTGTAGGAGGCACTTGAGATTAGGTCTATTTTTCATTGTAAGATGTAAAGCTTAGAAATGGTTATCAAGCTTCTCATATCTTAACCTATAAATTTGATGCAACATCATTTTGTGTCTGCTCTAGAAGTTTTATGAAGACCTGGTGCTGTTTCGTATCAGGTGATTGGCTTTAATGAATTAGCAGCTTCACAACTTCTTTGTGCCTCCCTGTGGAATTGGAGCAATTAAAAAGTTGTGCTAATTTGGCTTCTTAGTATAAGGCGTTTATTGGAAGGAAACAAGTCTCTGCATTAGGTTCCATCAGCAACAAACAAATCACCTTAATTGGCTGCATAATGAAAGGATGCTTTTATAGACCTTGTACTTGGGGAGTCTGTGGTTCAACTGCATCTGTAAGTTTTTGCAAAATAACTTTCATTTCAGCATAAGTGGATAAATGAGCTTCTCTAGACATATTTGCTTAGCCTTCGATGACATAATATTCAGACTGATAATATTCAAGACGGAATATATTTTATGTTGTGATTTCTGTCAAATGGTTTTCATGTGTTGCAGCATAAAACTTGTTCTGTGTTCTTCAAGAAATAGATGTTTCAAAAATACTGTGTTTGGTGCTGGAAGAAGGACACTTAAAACATGAGCTACCCAATCTAGGAAAGTCAATTTGAAGCAAGGTTTTATGTGCAGATCGTGATGTTTGTTTTTAATGCAGTCCACATGCACAACAGGGTTTGTGAGGGTTTGAAGATGGGCATCTGAGTCCATTGTGCCTGTAGTCAGGAATGGAAGCAGATAAGGAAATCCAGAAGATGAATCTAAAAAGAGGACAGGACGTTATTGGATACAACTCCACAGTGGGAAGGCAAGGCATGCAAGTAAGGATCCTGTTTCTGGCAGCCAACATGCTGCCAGAAATGCTCAGTCAACAGCTCAATCAGACATGGATCAATAGCTTCATGCGTCCTGATCATCTGAGTGTATGCTTGTGATGAAGGATTCTGCCTGATGCCCCAGTGTCAAAAGTAGTAATTAGCAAGGGTTGTGAAGGAGAACTTAAAATTCCTTCCCAGCCTCATCAGCCAGCAGCTAACTCTGGGTCCATAGCAACAGAAGGATGTATTAATGAAACTATGATAGCACAACAAAAAGAGGGAGAGAGGATAAGTAGGCCAGAAATCAGCTGGCTGGGCCCATGGAGGTGCCACTGCTATATCCCCACAGAGGGGACCAGTGGGGAGAAGTTCCTACTTTGTCCACTCAAGCCAGGTACTACCCTTGCATCATCTAACTAGCTTTGAGTTGGAGGCAAGCAACCCCATAGCAGGGCAGGGCAGTCAATATTGGCTGCTCAGCCCACCATCAAGCTTGTAGTGTGGGCACACAAAGGTCCCCCCCAAAAGTGGAAACCTAGCTTAAAGCTTCCAATCATCATAGTTATGTACTGTATGGCAGATAGATGGTTTTCCTTATTTATTTATTTACTTACTTACTTACTTACTTACTTACTTACTTACTTACTTCATTTATGCCCTCTCCTTCTTTCAAGGAGTTCAGGGCAGCATCTATGTTTTTTTCTCCACACCACGCCTTTTTATCTTTACATCAATCATGTGAGGTACGTTGGACTGAAACTGGAGTAACTGGATTGAAATCGCTTCATGGCTGAGGTGGATGTGAAGCTTTCCCCCATAGTAGGAAAGCCTTCACACTAAATTTCTGTCTGCCATGCTTCTGTCAAAAGACCTGCCAGTAGCAGTTCTGAATTTTTAACAGAGAATAGGCGTGGGCAACCGGTAGTCCTCCAGGTGTTTTTGTACTCTCACCAACTCCGGGCTGCATGGCCAATGGACAGGGATGATGGGAGTTGTAGTCCAGCAACATCTAAAGGGTCATATCTGGTGTGGGAGAAGAAGAAATTTCAGCAGGTCCAGCATATTATGTCACTATGCTAGAAAACAGAACTTGCCCAAGCTTTTGACAACATCTCTTGGAGTTTTATGAAGAAGAATCTACATGGGATGGGGGTAGGCCAAGGCTTTGAGAATGGTATAGGTGCAATATACTCTGAGCAAAAGGCTAAGCTAATTGTAAATAATGTGGTTACAGAAGAATTTAAAATAGAAAAAGGGACACGACAGGGGTGCCCAATTTCCCTATTGCTTTTTATATCGGTCCTGGAGGTTTTGCTGAACATGATTAGAAAGGACCAGCTAGTTAAAGGTGTACAGGTCGGAGTAAAACAGTACAAATTGAGAGCATTTGCAGATGATTTGGTACTTACATTACAAGAGCCAGACTCTAGTACTAAAAGAGTTTTAGAATTAATTCAAGAGTTTGGTCAAGTCGCAGGATTTAAATTGAATAAACTAAAAACTAAGGTATTAGAGAAAAATTTAGCAGCTATTGAAAGGGAGAGGTTCCAGAATGAAACAGGTTTAACTGTGGTCAAGAAAGTGAAATACTTGGGGATTAACATGACAGCTAAAAATGCGAATCTATTTAAAGATAATTATGAGAAATGCTGGGCAGAAGTAAAAAAAGACTTAGAAATATGGTCAAACTTGAAACTTTCATTGTTAGGCCGTATTGCTATGATTAAAATGAATGTATTGCCTAGAATGTTGCTTCTATTTCAAACATTGCAAATTGTGGACAAGATGGATTGTTTCAAGAAGTGGCAGAGAGACATTTCCAGATTTGTCTGGCAGGGCAAGAAACCTAGAATAAAATTTAAGATATTAACTGATGCAAAGGAAAGAGGTGGATTTGCCCTGCCAGACTTAAAACTTTACTATGAATCAGCAGCTTTCTGCTGGTTGAAAGAGTGGCTACTTCTTGAAAATACAGACATTTTGGATTTAGAAGGTTTTAACAATGTATTTGGATGGCATGCATATTTATGGTATGATAAGGACAAAGCACATAAAGCATTTAAAAATCATATTGTAAGGAAAGCATTGTTTAATGTTTGGATAAGATATAAGGATTTATTGGAAAATAAAACCCCAAGGTGGTTATCACCGATGGAAGCGAAAGCTTTGAAAAAGCTCAATATGGAGGCCAAATGGCCGAAATATTGGGAAATTCTGGAACAAGAAGGAGACAAATTTAAATTGCAGAGTTTTGAAAAATTGAAAGACAAAGTAAGAGACTGGCTTCATTATTATCAGATAATGGAGGTTTATAAATTGGACAGGAAAATTGGCTTCCAGGTGGAAAAGTCAAAATTAGAAACAGAGTTGTTGGAATCCAAAACTAAGAATTTGTCAAAGATGTATAACTTGCTGTTGAAATGGAATACGCAGGATGAAACAGTTAAATCAGCTATGATTAAGTGGGCACAAGATATTGGTCATAACATTATATTTGCTGACTGGGAACAGTTGTGGACCACCGGTATGAAATTTACGGCATGTAATGCCTTAAAAGAAAATATTATGAAAATGATTTATAGGTGGTACATGACCCCAGTCAAGCTTGCAAAAATCTACCACTTGCCTGATAACAAATGTTGGAAATGTAAAGAGATTGAAGGTACCTTCTTTCACCTTTGGTGGACGTGCCCAAAGATTAAGGCTTTCTGGGAAATGATATATAATGAAATGAAAAAGGTATTTAAATATACCTTTCTTAAGAAACCAGAGGCCTTTCTCCTGGGCATGGCCGGCCAATTGGTGTTAAAGAAAGACAGAACATTTTTTATGTATGCTACAAGAGCAGCAAGAATACTCATCGCAAAGTATTGGAAGACACAAGATCTACCCACCTTGGAAGAATGGCAGATGAAGGTGATAGACTATATGGGACTGGCAGAAATGACCGGCAGAATCCGAGACCAGGGAAAAGAGACGGCGGAAGAAGATTGGAAGAAATTTAAGAACTATCTTAAGAAACATTGCAAAATTAATGAATGTTAGAATGATGCTGGTTTAGAAATTAAGTGGATTACAGTTGTAAGGATTAAGTTAAAAGAAAAGAAAGGTTAAAAATTAGATAAATTTAAGGGTGAGGATTTGCTGAATTAAAATTTGCAATTGGAATGCAGAAAGGGGAGGTATGAGGAGGTCGGAGAAGTAAGTTATAAGAAAATAAGGGTTTGAAATTATACTTGTTTTTTGTGTTTATTTGTATTGTTGTGTTTGTCTGTATAATTTGTGAAACTTTAATAAATATTTTTTTAAAAAAAAGAAAAGAAAAAAAGAAAACAGAACTTGCCCAAATGTCCTCTTATATACAACCATTAAAGCTGCAGAAGCCGAATACTGAAATATTGACCATCCCTTTTATAAGATATTCAGGACATGCCACAGACTAGTGGTTGTTAAAACTGCACCAGGAAGAAATTAATATGAAATAAGTAAGAGAGGTTTTCTAAATGCCCCACAGGGGGAGGGGGGAGTCGTATAATAGTTTGTATTCAAAAAAAGTTCAAAATCCATTACTTTCTGAAGACAGCTCTGAAGTCATGGTAAAATGAACTTGCTTATGTCTAAAGATATAACCAGAAAGCACTGCCACAGGCAATGGAAATATATTTAATTTCTTCCCTTTCCACCCTAAAGTGTGTGTGGGGGGGGGACTTCTTAAAACCCTATTCTGGTCAGGTTTTCTGAGCCATGTTACTGGAGTGAAAAGCCTGACCTGCTACATAAGCAGCACTTGTTTAAACAAAAAAACCTTCAGTTTCTGGAGCAATCAATACAGCACCTTTCAACGCCGCCATTTTAAATTGATTTTCTTAATCTATATTATTCGTAACCTATCACTGCAGTATCTAAAATCTAAATGCTACTCTCATTTGTTCAGCTGCTTTCATTTGACCTTGACACTCGGGTGTTCAGGATTTTCTCACCCTTTTTTTTTAAAAAAGAAGCCCTTTCTTAAAGCCTCCACAAAGCTTCAGCTTGTTTACCAGAACATGTCTCTCAGAACAAACATGCCACATTTCCCCTCCCTTTCCACACACACACACACACACACACACACACACACACACCCTTCTCACAGTGTGATACAACATACAGTCTGTAGAGAAAGGATAGGGGTTTGTTGTTTGTCTTGGTTCTTTACATGAACACTTGCTTTAATCTGAGGATATGTTCAAGACTAGAGAATGGGCAAGAGGCCATTGCGCTAGGAATTCGCTGTCATTGTATTTTGAAAGGCAGCTTCACAAGGAATAGAATGAGTTTAAAAGAAATGCATTACATTATGGGAAATGGCTGCCATTCAGTGGTGGAAACATGGTACAATGTTTTGAATCTTCAGCACTGTCCTAGCACCTGACTAGGTCCAGCAAGCCTGTACACAAAACTCTCCACAGTGGCCAATTCCTATGCCACATGAGTGACAGAGTGGCAGCTTCACTTCAGTACGTGAAGAGAAAATGCGGAGTATTGGCAGGCCTTTTTTTTTTCAGCTGGAACTTTCATTCCGGCACCTCTTAGATGGGCGCCATTGCCGTTAGAAGAGAACAAAGGAGGCATTCACGATGAGTTCAGGTACCTCTTTTCCTAGAAAAATAGCACTGAGTAGTCGTTAGAATGTTGGACTAGGATCTGCAAGACAAGGGTTCAAATCCCAACCAAGCCATGAAGCTCACTGGGTCTCCTCAGTCCAGCCACTTTCTCTTAGCCTAATCTACATCACAGGGTTGTTGCAAGGATAAAATGAGGCCGGGGAGGTGGGGTACAATAGCTTGAGGTCTTTGGAGGTAAGGTGGGATATGATGTAATAAATAGCTGAGATAAGGTAAATACATTTCCAGAACCGTCTTTCCCATAGGGTTTAGTGGTGCGTTGCACCACAGCGCCAGCCTCTTAAGCAAGTGGGGGAGCTGCGTGGCTTTGCCAGCGGCTTCCTGTTTTCCTAGAATCCACTTGCCCCATGCACGCACAGCGCTCCTGCGTACTGGGCGACTAATGCGCTCTTGCATCCTGGGTGACTCAATAGTTGCTCGCTGGCTGTGTTGTGAGGTTGGGGGGCGTGTGCATGCTTGCTTCTCTAAATTGGGTGGCTGAGCGAGCACAACACACGGCAACCCTCCCCTCGCGCGCCCTCTTTGGGAGCCGAGGCCTTGGGGATGGGAAACGAAAGGAGGCACACGTGAGGTGAGGCTCCTCTTCCTCCTTTTCCCTGTGGTGCGCTTGCTCTCTCAGTCACGTGGCCAGCTTGCTTTTGCCCTCCTGCTCCTCCCTCTTTCCTCTTTCCTAGCTGTGCTCTCCTTCGCTCAGTTGTGTGCAGCTTGCCTCCCAAGCCTCCTGTACATGGCATGAGCATGGGAGAGAAGACCCAAAGAGGCAGGTGGGAACAGTGTTAACGGGGATGCTGGAGCTTCTCCCAGCAGCTCCCTGTCAAAGCTCCCCACCAGCAAGTGAGGACCCCGTCGCTCCATTTTCGGTGCGGCGGCTTCCCAGCGGGCAGAGGGAAGCAGAGCTGTCCTTAGCTGTGCCCAAGGGCACTTTTATTTCTCCCTTTAAGTAGCATTGTGAAATGCAGCAGGCTGCACACGCACACCCCGTTTGCTGCTTGTGTGGTCATCGGTGAGGTCAATCTGCTGCTGTCCTGCCGCACCCACCCACTCACTTCAAGGGAATCAGGGAGCAACTGGGTTGGAGTGTGTATTTGTGTTAAAAAAAACCTCCTGCTGTCCTTCCTTCTTGGCCCGTGTGGGTGGGAGAAGCGACACCATTTCTACCCTGGCTCAGCTTCCCGACCACCACCCTCATCTCCTCTCCCTCAGTGGGTTAAATGACCTCTCCTTTCTGCTTTCCTCTGTCCCACTTTCTCTCTCTCTTTTCATCCAGTAAAGGAAGGGGTAGGCTCCCCACCCCCCACCCCCACCTCTTGCCTCTCCTTCCCTGTAGGGAAATCTGTGGAACTCCCAAGTTCAGGTCAACAACTCTGGGGAACCTTTCCTTAAAAAAAGGTCAACAACATTGGGGTCGCCCCCCCCCCTTAAAAAGGTCAAAACCAGGGAGGCGCTGGAGGGATCTTTGCACCACAGCGCCTGATATGCTTAAGACAGCTCTGTCCATTTTTGTCCATTTGCTAGCCACAGAGAACATAAGAACTGGTGACTTTTAAAATAAAATGCACAGTTGCTGCATATTTGCATGGCCTCTGGCGCCATCTCCTACTGGTTACTGATATGGATGTGACTTCACCTCTCCACCTGACCACGCCAGAGAGGAATAGACAATTTTCCTGCCACCAAAGCACCTCACTGACTGCTGCTGCTTGATTAGACCAAAAGGTCAATCTACCGCAACAATCTGTTTCCATTGGTGACCAGGCTGGTGCCAGATGCCCCTGGAAAAGCCATGAGCAGGAGATGATGGAAAGAGTTGCACTTCAGCTGAACAAAGCACCAAATCTCACATGACAGAAAATCAAGACTGGCGCTCCCTTCAAGTCAATGTCAGTCAGAAACAGAACGAATGAGGGTGGACTGAAAGAATGCTCTGATATAAAGTATAGATTGTGAGTGACGAGAGATGCCAAGAAGCTAAATTTGGTTTCTTGAAATATATTGCAGGAGGCTGGACTAGATTACTCTTGGGGTCCCTTCCAACTCTACAATTCTACGATCCTATGATAAATGAAAACACAGAGGGAGCTGTAATCATAAAAAGGGGTTTCACTAGCGATCCTGTTTCCTCCCAACTCCTTCCAGTGCAGGAGCTGCTACACAGCATCAAATTCACAGTCTCTCAGTCTACAGCTGTATACTTACTGCATCTGAATTCTAATATCACCAGAAAGTGCCCTTTTAAAGCGGCTCCACCAGTTCCATGTTTATTCCTATAACCACCAGGAAATTCTCTTGATAGTGTTTTGAGACAAGTTTAGAATATAGTTTTGTCAGTGTGTAGCTATGCTGTGTCTGCTCTTGACAGGAAGAAAAATGTTTACCTTAGTAAATTCAACAGGCATCACTCAAAAACAACCCAGGGGGAAAAATATGTACAGTATCTACATGCCTTTTAAAAGAAAATCACTGTTCTGCCTATGGCAAAAATAATGAGATTTGCAATGTTTGTTTGTGGAATTGCTGGATACCTAAGGGAAGTCCTTTAATAAATTTATTTGGCACTGGAAGCCTGATCCTATGGGCTCCAAACTAGTAAACATATTGTTCTTTTTATCTCTCTTTGATCTTTAAGCATATCCTATTATTATTATTATTATTATTATTGTGGTGGTGGATGGTATGCTCTGCTCTGCTTTCTTTCTTGGGAAAGCATGACCAGTGTGGGGGTTATTATTTTATATCTAATAGAGTTTATAAATTGTATTAGGATTAGAAACTGAGTCTCACAAAGAGAATATTTCCATTTTCTCTTAGGGCAAGCATGATTCTCCAGCTGTTAGCTATGAGTGTTTTCAGTCACACAGCGCAACCATTTTGTGTGCATACCAATTAAAATCAAAGCACCTGATGGATGTCACAGATACCAGTTTCTGAAGTGTAGAATAGCATCACCTTATTTAATCTTTCTTTTAAGAACAGAAAAACCACATGGTGGTAAAGGGATTTTGTTTTTCCAATTACCAGGTTCTTTTTAAGAAAAGATAAGAACTCTTTGAACCTTTTCTATTTCTGACAATGAAGAGTTGTCTATAAATAGGAAAGAAAACAGCTTTTTTGATTAAGGGTTAGATCTCCATATCCCCAACTCAATGCTGAATAAAAAAAAAATGTACAAAGCAAATGTAGATCTGTATGTATCAATCAAATCTACATTGTATTGCACTAGTGTTTGCAAAGTCTCTGGTATTGGTTGGCTGACCTGGTTCATGAACATTCTGTGATACTATGGGAAAAAAGCTTTCAGAAAGTTCATAGTATGTGCAGCTTCAGGGAGAGAAGGGAAATTTGATTTAGCGGGAAGTAAAACCTCAACAGACTTCAAGGACAGAAGTAATTTCATGGGGAAAGCTGAAGAATGGGAAGATGCCCCATAATGTAGAAAGCTCCTTCAAGTGGCTGAAGAAAGAGTGAAAAGTAGGTAATGGAGAAACAGGAACCTGAAGGTTGAGGAAGATGAAGAGAAAAGCTGAAGAAAAAGACACAAGTAACAAAGAGGTAAAATCAGAGATGCCGACTGAGGGGACTCTGAAGAAACCTCACAATGCTTGTGGTCAGGAGGGAAGGACTCTATGCAAGGTACAAGAGAAGACAGGAGTACTAAAGAGGCTTGGCAACAAAGGTCAAAATAATTTTTGTCAACTACAGTAATTTCAGTGGGCCTGAGCACACTTAGCTCTGTGATGGTCTGTGATAATAGCTAGTGTAACAGAAGGAACATCTACTGTTGAGATCGTTGTCAGAGACACCACAATTCAAAAACATCAATTCTCCGGCGATCAGCCTTCTTTGTGGTCCAGCTCTCACTTCCACACATCACTACTGGGAAAACCATAGCTTTAACTATACGGATCTTTGTCAACAATGTAATGTCTCTGCCTTTTGTAAATTGCACCACAGAGCCCTCTGTGTCTGCAAAAACCAATAAAAATGTATGCTACTGAATTAAAGTAGAGGTTACATGCAGCAAAAATTGGAACTGTGTTAGTACTCTGCGTACCTTTCATAGGATGCCATGTTATGATGCCTGTACAAGTCTTTCCATGTGTTATTGTATGGATGTGCATCTTTAGGAGGGGGCGCCAGTTACATCTCTCTCTCTCTCTCTCTCTCTCTCTCTCTCTCTCTCTCTCTCTCTCTCTCTAACAAGCTTGTCCAAGCATTTAGGCTAAACAATTAGGTAGTAGGACATTTTCCTGACCATCATTTTTATTATTCAGTTTTCACTTACATGTGCCAGATCATAAAATATTCAAAGACAAAAGCCATTTCATTTTTCTAATCCTGATCTACCCATCCATCTGCTCAAGTGGAAATTAGATAATTTTTCCCTCCTGTTAACTTGATGAAACTCAATACACTTGCTGGATTTTTGGAGAGGTAGAAAAGTAATTCTGTGGGATTAATCATAGCAACACACATTCTTACTTGAAATGGAATGGAGGCAGTGAGTGACAGCAAGAAACGGAGTACCCTCTTGTGGATAACTGCCATTCCACCGCAAAGTTTTGACTGATCTTGTATAAAGAATTGATAGGCAGGTGCCCTGAAACTCTGCTGAGATGAGTTTGTCCTTCCTACATCTTATCTTGAATGAAAACTGTTCACTAGAAAGAGCAGAGACATGACTAGACTGGTAAACCCAAAGGCTTGCAAGAAAAAGAGATTACTTCTAAAACTGGAACATGTAAATTTGCCACCCTTCTCATAAGGACAAAAAGCCATTGTTCATTTGCATTATGTCTGTGTATTTACGTACACAGAGATTTTTCCATTGTCTTTTCCATAACTTTTATAAACAGAGTATCAGGTGGCAAACTATAAATACATTATTTTCAAAGGAGGAGGAGGAGGAGGAGGAAGCAAGCAAGCCAACCAGGAAATCAGAGTTAACACTCTTTTCTTGCAGCTCACCATCACAGACAACTCCATTTGTTTTGGTATATGGAGATTAGGAAACTGGCATGTGTAGATAGCTAGTGCAACATTAGAAGAAACTTGCAGATGAAAATAAAGTTTGCAGATGAAAATGAAGTAGTTAAAATATTGCTGCAAACTACTAAAAACCAAGCAAACTGGAGATCCACAGTTGTGCAAATCCGCAATTGAAGGAGAAGACTACTAGCCAAGATGGGTATGTTCTACTTCCACTGTCAGAGGAAGTTTGCCTTTGAACGCCAGTTGCTTAGAATCACAGCTGGGTAGAGGACTGCTGTGTTCAAGTCCTCTTTTGGGACTTCTTGCAAGTGTCTGTCTGGCCACCCTGAAAACTGGATGCTGGACTAGATGGGCCATTGATCTGATCCAGCAGACTCTTCTCACATTCTTATGTTCATAATTACTTCAAAATTAACAAGTGCTTACTGCACAATGCTTTACAAAGGGGGCCTTGACCTTTTTCTGGTGGTTGGGAGAGAGGTATGTTGATTGCCAGCTCTCTTCAGGTGGGCTCAATACATTTTGCTGCCTGATGTGAAGGACAATATGGCACCACCACCTCCATTCCACATACAGACTAAACTGGCAGCTAAATCTTATTTCAGCACTAGTGGTGGGACCATATTCTCCACTGTACCTGAAGACAGGGGGCAACCTTGGGAAGCTCAAGACAGGCCACATGGCACACAGCTGTCCTCTACCACCTCACTATCACCCCACCTGTCCTCAGCATATGGCATCTGAGGTGTCTATCTTATTCTATCTAATGGTAGGTCTAGCTCTTCTCTTCTTTTCTTTGGGGAAGTCTTTCTGCAATCTTAGGGCTACATATATCAAGGACCTTCTCTTTGTTCCAGAATTCCTAGCTTCATGACACTTAGTTTCCCTCCATGTAAAACTTTTATAACCTATAAAGTGCTCCTGAGGATACTTGTAAAAGGCATAACAACTTGTTTGGTTTGTCTGGGATATTCAGTCTAAACACTGCAGAACTTCATTCAAGTGTTTGCAAGCGATGTATTCAGATTTGCCCTGCAGACAGTTAAATTCATGTACAAATTAAATTGTATGCTAATAATGTAACATTATGGAAGAATGCAAGTTATTTAGACCCCCTGCAGTGAAGTAATCTGTGCATTCCTTTCTGGAGAATATTTATGGAAATGTCTATTATACTTTCCATTATTAAAAGAGACTAACAATTATTGTTTTCTTTGGTCCACCAATTGAGAAAACAAAAATGCTTTTTCTAATTTTGTTTGTTTGCATTTTCAGATACTATTTTCCTACCTTTGGCAGGGCAGAAATGAAGCATTTGCTAGCTGAATACAATTGTAGAACATTGTTTTATCTGTGCATATATCTACCTATTCCTACATCCCTTTGGCCAAAATGGAGAAAGCACGTAAAAGATTCTTAGCACACTGGTGCTCTCAACAATCATGTCACGTAGCTCAACCTTGTTTTTATTTTCCATTTCAGGAAGTGCAGCTTGGAAATAATGTCTTGCTCAAGGCCAACCACAATATCCATGGCTAATGGGCCACTCAGAAAATCTTAGATTCATATTGCCTTACTCTAACTACACAGACTCATCCTAATAGATGAAACGCTAAAGGTACAAGCAGGTGAGGGAGAAGTGGATGCCCTAATCAGACTGATCAAGAAAGCAGAAATAAGGGATGTTACTACACCATTACCTTGCAAGCGATTTCGGGGATGCAATTGTAAATTGGATTTAATATTGATCAGATAGTTCACAATTAGAAATAAAAGGAAATTGGATGCCATAAGCGTGTCACTTGAGGATTTTGCTTCCTAATTAATACAGAAAATCTGAAGTTAGTTATCTTAAGAATCAGGACTGTTTCTTTCCTGGAATTTAGTACAGTAAGTGCAATCATTTCTATTCATTTATAAGCAAGTTAAAAAGCACAGGTTCCAATGGGAGTCTGTATTTCTATATCTTTCCATTGGGAGAACTGTCTATTTAATCCTATTCTGTGTGCCAGTTCTTGATCCACAAGTGGATCTCTCCTCTTACTCCATGACTGATAAATTTACTCAGAAGTCTTTGAAGTAATTTTTGAAAGTACAAAGAAAAATACCGATATTCCACAACTTTCTATCATTTTCTTTCCTTTTTTATTATTATTTAAGAATAAAGAAACTCCATCATTGATGTGCAAATACAAAAGGGAAACAAACAAACAATTATGACATTACAAACATCAAGTATCACCAGTTGTAAAAGAATTGCACCCACCTTCCCTATCCTGTGTGTCTTCCCTCCATCAAATCTCTTCCGCACTTTGTCTCACATGATAAACTTTATATTGCATATATTCTAATTCAAATCTATGCTTTTATATTCTATTCTTTAATTATTTCTCATCTAATATTGATTGTCCTGTATAAGCTTAATCGAAGCATATCAGTATGTTATTGATCGAACAAATTTCAATCATTTTCAGAATGCTACTGCAGCTATGACAGCTTCTTTGAGATTCGTACCTGGTCAATTCCATTCTGGCCTGGAATTTCTCATAAGGTCATCATTCAGAAACTGTAGCTGGTCTAGAAAACACCAGTCCATTTTGTCTGCAGGGAACCATTGCTGATAGTTCCACCACTGAGTGAATTCCAAGAGTCTGTGACCCATCACAGGGCCTTTTTAAGCCATAGCACCCCAGTCATGCAATGTGCTTCTTTCTCATAGAAGTTTGGCTGGTGTCCAGTGCTGTTTAGCTTTAGGCACCAGCTGAAGACCTTTTAATGATGAGGACCATCCTAGCAGATGTATTAGGAAACTGACAGGGTGCTGATACTTTACTGTGTTTTTTGTCTATTGCTTTATGTATTACCCTCCCTGCTTGTTACCCACCCTAGTGTATTAGGACAGATGGCAAGATATACATTTTTAAGGGGAAACAAATAAATAATAAATTTTGTTGTAAGAATTTATCCCCCCCAAACCTCCCAGTTACAACTCAATTGAGAGGTTTTTACTGAAAAACTCCTAAATAGGTTAAACAAGGGATAGCCAACTGGCAGATCTGATCCCCGAAGCTTATTTCATCAGATACCTACCAGTCTTTGTTGTTTAGTCGTTTAGTCGTGTCCGACTCTTCGTGACGCCATGGACCAGAGCACACCAGGCACTTCTGTCTCCCACTGCCTCCCGCAGTTTGGTCAAACTCATGCTGGTAGCTTCAAGAACACTATCCAACCATCTCATCCTCTGTCATCCCCTTCCCAACATCAGGGTCTTTTTCAGGGAGCCTACCAGTCTTACCAAATGTTTATCAAGTTTTGGCAAAATGTTTACCCACACATTCACAAGTGAAGAAAAGATGTTTTTGAGTTTTTGAGAGGTAGACCTTGTTTTAACATTGCAACACTTCTTTGATCCTGTATGCAATGCCATAGCTATGCCTGAGTGCATGCTCTATACCTATTATACCCTTACTGTTAGGTGGCCTAAACTTCATCAGAGAATCTGGCCATCTGTGAAAAAGCTAGTTTCTGTGATAAAGTACACTTTTATTCCCTTCCCCAAGCCAAAGACTGAAAAATTTTTCTTTTTTCTTTTCCTTCTCCTGCAATGAGGCTCCATTTTAATATTTTAATGTTCCATTATTTTAATGTTGTATTTTATTTTTGTTTTTAAGTTGTAATCACTCATCTTGTTTTTATTATTGCTTGTAAGCCGCTCTGAGCCCGGCCTTGGCTGGGGAGGGCGGGGTATAAATAAAAAATTATTATTATTATTATTATTAAAAATAAAGTAATACCTATAAACTTACAAACTGACCTCCTTGGCTTTAGGCTTTTACCAAAGAAACCACTTCCTTCAAGATATTGCCATATCATTTCCACATCAACTGGAATGCCTTCCTGACTAGACCATTTATTCACCAAGTTTAAAACATTAAAGCCTACAATAATGCGATTTCTCTGTCAACACTTTGCTCCCACAATGGAACACACTCCAGCAAGAGCCTACAACAAAATACTTCTGGGCTTGGGGGGGGGGGTGGAGAGGGGAGAGAACTACTGGCCCCCAAGCATACATGTCACCTTGGGCACCGCAGCCCAACATCACATATTACCAGTGCTTTTTTTTCTTCAGGGGGTATTCAAGGGTACGTAGTACCAGCGCCTATTTTTCTAGGGGGGAAAGCACTGCATATTACAATAGAAAAGAGTAAGGATAGGTAAAAAAGAGTTTTTTTAAAAAAACTTAATAGAAGATGAGGTTTTGAAGAAGCAATTGACCTTGCGTCAAAAAAACTTGGGGCAACTGGGGGTGAAGAACGAAAGTCTCATGCAGCTAGATAGCAGTGATGAGACAAAAGGTAAGACAGGAACAAGTCAGAAGATGAAGAGAGTTCCAAGTAGGAAAGTTTATTTTGGATTTGTAGGGGAAAGAGTCCATTGTCACCAATGACAGTAGGGTGGCAATTTAAAGTGGTTGAAGGGACTGCAGTGGCGAAGAAAGAGATTTGGGCTGCCGTGATCTCTGGCAATCAAGGAAATTGTACAATTTTTCCCAAAGGAGCAAGATTACAAGATTCTACACCTAAGAGCCAAAGAGATTAATTATTGTTAAACTGAGCATTGAATCAGCAGGCCAGTCAGCGGACAAAGGCTACTCTCGGAAGTAGCTACGACAGGGGTTCTTCGGGAAGCAGCAAGATATAATTGTTCCACTGTGGAAACTTACAGTGAAATGACAGCATTTTAGGAAGAATGTGAAGAAATAAGCTCTTTAAGAGAGATTGTTCGTGAACTTAATGTCTCTCTCTTTTATCTATAACATCTTAGATAGGAACTGAACTAGCCTATAAATGGGTTTTAAATCTGCAATACTTCACATTAAACACATTGCCAAGTACTTCTAGATGGAATAAATATAAAACTATGAAAACTTCAAAAGACTTTTTTATTGCTTTTAAAGGTCTTTTTCGCAGCATGCATGACTGGTAGTTCACATACAAATCCAGCGCTGTGAGCTGACGAAAATGGGTAGGAAGGATGTAACAAAATAAATCAGCACAAACAAAGCTTTAATTGCCATGGTTATTTACCAAGTAATGTCTTTCACATTTTGCTTAACAGGTGTCTTGTTCAAAATTTCCTTCGTAATTATCTACTTACTGGAAGACTGCACTAAATGTCAAAATATCTCTCCAGACTCATAAAATGTAGCCGATGTGAGCAACATCTCTCTCTATATGTGTGTGTGTGTGTGTGTGTGTGTGTGTGTGTGTGTAAAAACAGACTAAAACCTGAACGGCCCCCTCCTAGCAATTTGCTGTGCAGCAAATGTA
Organism: Podarcis bocagei; assembly: GCF_964188305.1. Classification (NCBI taxonomy): domain Eukaryota; kingdom Metazoa; phylum Chordata; class Lepidosauria; order Squamata; family Lacertidae; genus Podarcis; species Podarcis bocagei. The sequence continues at coordinate 38,065,170 of NC_138135.1, read as the reverse complement.
TTAAAGAATGTTCAAAACATTTTAACTGGTCAGGGAGACAAACTATTGGCAACAGAATGTTCATGGCTGCATCATGCACACCAGCTCCTGTGAGTTTCACTGGGAAAGTCTACAGTCAGAAAAAGGTTCTCATTGATGGGTGAGGAGCTGTAGGCTGCAACACTGAGTGGGGGAGAGCTTACTTCACCTCCCAAATGACTGCCTCCCCTTCTTATCTCATCACTATAATTGTCTTCACGCTACCTCTGCAGCACGTGGAGGCTATCCCAAGAAGATTAGTCCTCTTACGTCAAATTCTTCTCCAGCCCTGTATATGTGTCAGGGCTGCCATGCCATACTAGCAGTTATTGCCCTCAGCAGATACACAGAACACGTGCTGCCCCACAGAGCATCGAGATACCTGGTCAGATAAGCATGGTGGTCCCACACTTTTGCAGAGGAACATTTATGTAGGTCCCAGGCACCAATTCCCAAACTTCCTATTTACTGCATTCAAAAGTTATAACAACCAGCCCAGTTGTCTACAGACAATACTTGAGAGCACCACCATAATTTGAAATAAAGGTTGTGCTGTTTCCTTAAACTAGTGGTTTTTAAACTTTAAAAAAACCATTTTCCACATCAGCTTCTCAGCTGAGGAACTCTTTTTATTATTATTATGTGATTAAGAACATTCTGGAATATGCTCTAAGGTGCAGTCAGTTCACCGAAAACTACCCTGCCCTTTTAGGTCTTCTCATTCACCAGATGACCCAAAACAAGCCAAACAAGCCCCTTGTCCGGCACATTCCAGGGAAAGATGTGTGCTACAGGCCAAGCTGACTTTCCAGAAAGTTTGTGTACCATTACTGGGGGGGGTCTCCCATTGAGAAATATTTGACAAGCAGGCTTTCAAGGAATCCAGGATTCCCTGGAACACAGTTTGAAAAACAGTGCCTTAAGCAAGGGACAGCTGTCATTAATGATTTTGGTGCTTTCCACATTTTCCCCCCAAAGTGAAAAAACATCCTTAAAAGTGCATTGCATACTTTAAAGATTATCTTTAAGGGAAAGAAGGTATATTAACTAAGAATTTTCAGCTTCATTAAACCTGGCCATGACACATTAGCTAGAGAGATAATAGATTCACTCTCATCTTCCTTATGCTGCCCATTAGTAGTAGATATCCAGGAATATCAAGGGACATATAAGGTCTTAATTCAAACACACCAAAATTAATATGACTGTCAGTTAAGGAGGGTAACAGTTCGGGGGGGAGGGGGGGAAAGCAATGAAGCTATTAAAAAGAGCAAATTTAGCGAAACAATCAACACTGGAGGACCACTGAGGAATATTTATGGACTATTTAAGCACATAAGAAGACTGCAGTGTGAAAGTTTAAAATTTATTTCTTCTCAGATACATGCTGGATGGGTTGAGGAACTCAAGAACAAAGAAACTACTTCACGATAAAAGCAAAGGATGCTTTATTTATTTAGAAGACTTTTCTTAACAGCAGCTGCTCTCTATCAATCAACCTCACTAAAAGCCTCTATCTAGTGATGATCTTTGGATACATCTTGCACCAAAACTGAGCATTCAAACCAGCTAATCAATTTTGGGCATTTAGGAAGTCCTCCTCGCCACCACTAATTCTATAATAGCCTAGGATGTCATTCTGTAGGTCTCAAGAACCAAAACCTTGAAATTATTAGCCTGATTCTGCCTTATGCTTCCCCAAAGACCTTTTTAAAAAATCAACTCAGTTCCTGACATGTGGTTTTCAGTTGAACCCCAACGACATATAGATCACTTCTATCTATATACTTGTTGACATGGTCCAAGTAATATAAAATGTTGGAGAGACAGGACTTCCCTTTGGTAATCAGGCTGATTCTTCTTCAGCAATGCTTGTTGCTCTGTATATTTAAAAATTCAAGGTTTAATATGTGTGTTTTTACCAATTTATGGGGAACAGACTTAAATCAGATATGTAATTTACCAGATCAAAACTAGATCCCTTTATATGCATTGGTATTATGTTACCTTTACTTCAATCCTCTCAACTAGAGGCTGATTTTAATTATGCCGCATGGTTTTTTAATTTCACATCTGATTCAATAACTTCCTGAGTGCCATCTTGCCCAAGCGACTGATCACTTAGAGTCTTTAGGGGCGAAGTCTACAATGCTTCATAGTGTATATGTATATATGCTACATAGTGTATATGTGTGCATAACTAACAGTAGTTTAGATCCTAAAAAATCATTAGAAAAGTTCTCTTCTGGACCAGGGGCTTCCTGCCTCTGCACTGAGATCACTTTTTTTTTTAATGGAGAATTGTATTTTGATTAAGTTGAGCCCATATATTTCAGTGGGTCTACTCTGCAACCCATAATCTCCAATGTTTCCCCCACTCCTGAAGTCAACAAAGAGAAAAAGAGGAACAGTGTTTTACCAGATACAGGTGCCAAAAAATCCAGATTGCCCCCAGTAAATAGGAACAGCTGAGCGTATGTGTGTTTCTGTACCTTTTTTTCTAGCTCTTTTATGACATTTTACAGCAATGTACAGCAATGCAGAATCAACAGGATTTTCCCTTTCTTTCCATACTTCATATTGACAATTTTTTTAACTTTGCAATTTCCTCTGTCAAGCCAACATGAAAAATAGTTCTAAGATTTAATAATGTCAGATAATGGGTTAGCTGTCATTGTCATCCCTTCCTCACATGTGCGGTGAAATTCACTCTTTGTTGTTATGAAAAAAAACTGCTCTTCTCGAAAGTTCTGGCCAGGTAATTCTGGTGGAAGCTGCAGGCTTTCTGCATTGAATTTATGTTTTCCTATTTCTCTGATGAAGTTAGAGGTCAATTTGCCTGTTGTTTCTGTGCTTCATTAAAATTCTACTTCTGTCCTGGATAATGGGGGTGATGTTAATTCTCTAAACATTGATGTAGAGCAGCTGCTAACTTATTTCCATAATGCCGCTTCTAGTGTAAGACCATTAAATCAGGAAAAGGTGGCTCTAAATGGAGAAAATATAGACAACTAATAGCCTGGGCGGGGGTGGAAGGATGTTTATGGACACAACATTCCTTGAATCACAAAAAAACTCTTGTTGTTTTATTAAATAATACTTATTCTGAGCAATAAACTGAAATTTATTTATTTATTTGTAAAGAAAGGTTGTACTTGAGAATACCATTATAGTCCATGCTTAAGTCCCATTGAAATCAACGCTAGTGTCTGGACTATACCTCTGGTGTTAACCAGGATTTTTCACAAAGTCCTGACACTAAGAATGATGAGAGGTGTCCACCTTGATCCATGGCAAAGGGCCTTTCAACAGCTTGATGGGTTTTTGGAAAATGTGTTCCTACTGAACATGGCACTATGCTATCACAAAGAATAGAAAAAAAGCTGTTATATATTGCCTCCCTTGAAGCTGCAAAAGCATTCAACTTGGTAGCACATCGTACAATAAAAGAAACCCTACAAATGATGGTTGCTTATATCGGGGATATATACAATAGAAGCACTACTGTAATCATGCCTGGAAGCGAGATCTCCAATGAAATCAGGCCGCAGTGTGGAGTGGAACAGGATGACCTAATGTCACCCTCTATATTCAACATGGTTATCGACCATGTTGATTGGGGGCGCGCACAACCTTCATAACAGTATGTTAGAGATCTGCTTAATTGTGAATTAATTTGAAACGTTTTTTTAAGTTATGAAAAGGTCCATATTTTTCCTAAGAACCATAATGAACATCTGAAGGATGAAATTTCCTTTTTTCTATTTTCCAAAGCAAACTACACCCAGAATAAAATAAAGCACAATTCATATCAATGGTCCAAAAGATGCTGTTTTAGCAATGTTAAATACTACTGTGAACAGCTTGAACAAAAATATCTACTCAGCTGTAAACAGAAAATTGCAACTGGAATGCTATATTCAGCCCTGGGGAAAGTAACTTGATATGATTTAGCATGAGACTTCTTAAAGTTTTGGATCACTGTGACTAGCCATTTAGATCTGATGAAGCTTATATTCAGGTGCTGGTAGAGACACATGCACAGCTTCAATGTACCTCCCATACTTGCATTGCGGGTCTTCTTGGCATGGTGTCTGTTATGACCAGATTTTTTCCTGGAACATACTTTGCTACTGGGTTGAATCTCAGCATTCTTTTTAGAAGATGGTGGCATCATACTTGGTCCATATTATTTTCCGTTGGCAGGCTTCCTCAAACTCGGCCCTCCAGATGTTTTGAGGCTACAATTCCCATCATCCTTGACCACTGGTCCTGCTAGCTAGGGATCATGGGAGTTGTAGGCCAAAAACATCTGGAGGGCCAAGTTTGAGGAAGCCTGTTCTTAGCTCACTAATGGCTTATGATCTTTGAGGAGTCTAAAAGAAGGTAGACCACATACACAACTGTAAAAAGTTTTTCTTGCATGCATTAACTAGCAAGGCACTCCTTTTTTATTTAAGCATAGCATTTTTCTGCTTCAGTAACAGTTAGGGGATCCATCCTAAACCATGCAATACTCCATTTACTCCGCAGCTGCCTTGTGGGTTTGTTGGCATCATAAAACATAAAAGGCTAGAGTACTGGAGACTATGTCCTTTACCTTTGTGAAGACAACCTCCTGATCTGACCCCCTTCTCAGACCTGTAATGTTAGTCAGTATTTTCAGCTTTCTAATGGCATTTACTGTCTATGTGCCATGTTTCAAGGCCTTGCCACTGTTGTGTGATTAGTTGTCCGAAAAATTCTTGTTTCACAACAAACAATGGATTTCTTCTTGTTTATCTTGAGTCAAGGGTCATAGAACCAATTCAAGATGATGACCAGCATTTTCGCATAGGGTTTATACACACTTATCCTGTTACCCATTTGTAGCATAAATAAGTAGTTTTACTTAATATGGAATCATGTATGCTCATCATCAACATGTTGCTTTCCATCTAGATTGATTCTAGATTCTGCTATCCACAAGGGTGGGTGTGGCTATTTGATATGTGTTTGAAAACCATTCCCTTAATTATGTATCCATGACATTCTCCTCCCCACATAAGCTCCAGGTGAATGAAGAAGGAAGTGGTAATTAAGATTTTGGTACATGCCGACCCATAACAGGTGTGGATACACTGGAGCATAATGCAGAATAAATTTGCATTGAGCTTTTTTGTGAAAAAGCCCTTTTCTGGGGCAAGAAATATGCAATAGGTTCAGATTTTGTGTGAACTAGGTAGAAAAAAATAATATCTCAGTGGTCATTGAATGTAGAATATACTGTTGCATGTACACAGCCATGGTCTTGTATTAGGATGCCGTCCATGAAGATAATAATTTATTTTATGTCTCTAAGGCATTATGTTATCTTCTATTGGAAGCATTTGTGGGTCCAAATGGCAAGCAGCATTGAACAAGGCAAGGGTGTGATAAATGTAGTCAGTTTAGCTATTTACCAGAAACTGCTCGAAACATCAAACTGGGAAAACAATTTGGTTCCTGTCACTTTTGGAAGAAAGCCCTATAGCATTGGAAGTACATGTTTTCCTCCAGCTATACCATCATTAAAAATTGTAAGGTCTATGCAGATAGAGATGTTCTCAGTTTCCTTGATGACTGGTACCACTGGTGCATACCACATATAGGCTTGGTGATTTCCTTAATGATGCCATATGTCTTCATCCTATCCAGCTTCATTTCTTCCTTGTTAAATGAAGATTCTGCAGGGTGTCTGAACCAGAGCCAAAATGATATGGCACCCATCCACCCCCACTAGGGCCAACATTGTTTAAAAAATATTTCTGAAACATTCAGACACCTTCATGTGTCCATACTTCATGGTGCTGCCTGAAGCAGGTAATTTCATTCAGCTGCACAACAGGACAGATGCTCAGCATGACAATCTGGACTCAGATCATCCTCGCAGGAGGAATTGCTAATTAAGGCTGCAATCCTATACCTGCTTACCTGGGAGTAATCCTCATTGAAGTCAAAAGGGCCTACTTGCAAATAAAAATCTATATGATTGCACTGGAAGACACATACACCCCAACCTAACCAAACAACAGATGTAGTTACAGGTAGGTAGCCTTGTTGATCTGCCGTAGTCGAAACAAAATTTAAAAATTCCTTCCAGTAGCACCTTAGAGACCAACTAAGTTTGTTATTGGTATGAGCTTTTGTGTTCAAACAATGGAATGGCACATATAATCTCTTGAGTTGCAGTGGTCAGAAGGAGGTCATTAGGAGCTTGTATATATTTTGAATGGGTCTTCTGATAATTGGCTGTGCCCTTATAAGAAGGCACACTTTGAATACAAACAACATGTTAAACCTACATCACAAAACCTAAACAGGCATCTATGTTTCCTGGCTACAAAAACTGGAGGCAGTGGAAGAGGACTGTGATTCTGAGTGGAAAAATGAATGGGGGAATGGGGACTTTCCTACTCAAAAAAAGGATCCACCCCAGTTTTCTTAGGAAACAAGGGAGTCAGTTCAGGTTTTGTTATATGAGTTTAACATAGCTAGTCAGTGGTTCTCAAAGTGTGAGGCGGAGCTTCTTACAAAGGCACGACATACATTCCCTTCCCCTATATATGTCTTATCTGAGTTAGCAAATATCGTTCCAATTCCTCATTATGGTTCATATGGTTTACAAGGTGTTAGTGGGTGCTTGGAGCAGAAAATCCTCTGCAACTTTTCCTCTTCCCTCCCACCTCAGCTTGTCCTCTTAAAACCATAGCCACCCAAAGCCTGCTTTCCTTAAAAACAACAAATCTCTCAGGGCTTCATTATGCACAGTTTTGTGTAATGTGCTGTCAAATTCCAGCTAAGGCGTAATGAACTGGACTTGTCCTCATACCCATTTTCAGAAGGTTCTCTCATGATGTGTTAAAAATGAAGAATTGGAAATGGGAGTATGATGTGCTAAACACCGTGTTGTTATGGCACTGTGTGTGCTGCTACACATTTTATTACAATCGTAATTTCAGTAAACTACATCTGGCTTCATCAAAGGCTGTCCCCTCAGGTTAAGCTGCCTGCATAAAAATATCTCCTAGAATTTTTTTTTAATGTTCCTTCATTTTATCTTTTGTTTGAAGGGGGTTGAGTTGAATCATTTCTCCCTTTTTTAAAGATTACACGAACACATTTTTTTTCTTAATTCTATCATCTTTTTAAATATGGCCTTTGTATGGGGTCCTTTTCTACCCTCTTCTTTCAAGTCCTTTTCATGTTTCCTCTCCTTTGTTTTTTTCCTCCTTCCTGAGAGCCTTTATTGTTATGTTATCCTTTATCTGTAGGCTTTTGCCATGCAGTAGGAATTAACATTAAGGAAATAATAATAAAAAATTAACTATATGAAGAGCTACATCAGCTGTAAACAGAAAAGGTGCCATGTTGAGGCCTATTTCTCGTCTCTGTGGTGTTACGAGCTCAAAAAAGAAACACTGACATTTTGTGGGTTTTTTGTTTTTATTCTAAAGCTACGTACAAATGCATTTCCAGAATAGAACAAATCCTCTGAAAATGGTCTGCTTCTTACAGTGAGGCAGTGTGCTAAAATCCCTTATGTACTATGTGGGATTTTATTTTTAAGATACGGAGGGGGAGGGCAGACCCACCTGCCTCAAGCCTCCATGAAAATATACAGAACCTCGGTGACTAATTCAATTTGTTTTCCTGGAGCTGACTCACTGTTATATAACATGAAGTATTATTGTCTAAATTTGTTAATGCTGATTTATAGACAGATTGACTCTTTTGTATAAAGATGCCTAAAAGCTGCTATCTCCTTTATAAATCAGCATTACCTGAGAGAGTCTGCTTTCCAACTGAGAAGACAGATGTAGCCAATCAATATGAGGAATTTGATTGATGGTTGTTCCTGTCACCATTAACCAAGCGTATCTATAGACATGCCTTTTCACTCTCTCCCTCTTACTTTCCTTTTCCCTTTTGCAGCTAAGGATTCGAATTAGAGCCTCTAAACTATGAAATTGATCTTTCCCAGGTGTGAGCAATTTATTTTCCTAAGGATCAATCCTGCAAAGTGTTCTATGACCTCATTGTTAACAGACACTGAGTACCAGGAGACAAGCTAAGAGAGCAAGGCTCCCTAAAAGAAATAGTTGTCCAACACAGGCTTTGCAAATGCTCCTTTATTTCTATTTACTTTACATTACGAATTGGGTGATGGTGGTCCATTGACCAGTCTAGACTTTGTTTTCTGTGTGGGTATTCAAGCAGGAAACAAAAGATCAGGAAAATAGCCTTGGCTATATAGATTGCGGTAAGGAGAGAAGGTGTGGTAATTGGCCCTTAACACTCCTGTGCTGTTTCTTCATATGGCTTCTCAGTCAATTTTATTGTTAACCAGGGGGTTAAATGCATATTTGACGCTATTCTTGAATCTTCATTATTGAAGCAGACTATCGATACTGTTAATAGCTATTTAGAAAAAGTCTCCAGGATACCTTTTTCAAGTTTCGGTGTGCTGATTTATCACACAAAGCCCAGAGTAAACGTAATCATTCTCATATCCTTCAGTTTATCTACACAGAAGGCCAGAGACAGGGTTACCACCAGTTAAGAGGGTGCATATAGTAGCTATGTCAAGAGTGTGGACGCTTTGGCCCTCCAGATGTTGTTGAACTACAACTCTCTCATCAGCCCAGCAAGCACAGCCAAGGGCCAGACAACTCAGCAACAGCTGGTGGACCAAAGGTTTCAAACACCTGAGCTACATAGTAACTATCAACGGGTAGAGTTGGCCTACTGATTTAAGTTTGCCATGCACCTCTTAAAGTCACAGGCCCTTTGTCCCTTAGGCCATTAAGAAGTACCGTATTTTTCGCTCTATAACACGCACCAGACCATAACACGCACGTAGTTTTTAGAGGAGGAAAACAAGAAAAAAATATTCTAAACGAAATAGTGGATATATGATTTTTGTGGTTCATGCTGTGGCCACAGACATGTGATCTAACAGTGAGTTTGGAGTAGCCCAATGCAAAAATCCTGAGGATCCACGTGGATCCATGCTTTGTAACCACGGAGGAGGGAAGGAAGGGGAACCATGGATCCTCTGCTCACGACTGCAGCAGATCCCCCCCCCCGCCACCCGCAGGCATTCGCTCCATAACACGCACAGACATTTCCCCTTACTTTCTAGAAGGAAAAAAGTGAGTGTCATGGTGCAAAAAATACGGTAATTCACTGGGTGATCCCATGTGCCACAGTTCACAGACTCTACTCTGTTTCCGATTAATACAGGCTTCTTGCCAATTCTGATCAGGGGATGGCTATGGAGCAAGATATTCCTTTCAGCTCCACCATGATTGAAGTTCTCAACTGCACAAAACCTACTGTCTTCTGCTCTTTTTTCACTACTTTATCAGGAAAAAGAGCCTGAACAAGCGAAAGAATCCCTCTTCTTGTCCCATTGCTGCCAGAGTACCAAACTATTTTCAGTTTTTAAGTCAATTGCCTCAGCTGCTTCAGTCCCCAATAACCATTCTGGAATTTCTGTTATATCTGTACTGCATGCGTTATCATTTCTGATTCATCTAAGAAGCCATTTATACCTATTATTATTCTCTTTGTAACCAGCCCTCTCTCCCAGCTGTTCTTTTCTCCTTTCTGCTCAGCTATTTTCTTTGAAGCTTTCATACTGAAGGGGGTTATTTTTTATTTTTTTTTAAAGTGCTTGAAAGGAGTTGGTATGCTGTTGAAACCTTTAAGAGAATCTTGATATCTTCCCATGTAGGGGCCTGTGAAGCTGTTTACTCAATAAAAGGAAATCTTTGGACAGTGTTATTGGAAACAAGCTTCGCAACTTTGTTCAATGTCATTTACTCCATGAGGCCTTTGAAATCTGGAGCCATGTGCTACACCTGGAATTAAAATAATCTGTGTTTAGTCTTAAATTATTTTGGTTGTTCCCTTTTACCGTTCTGCAAACACATAAGGGAGATCATTGAGGACCAATACCCTAGATTTGCTCCCCCTCATCAGAGTTTCCATTGCCCTCCAACTCCTAAAAGGTGACTGCATGAAGCAGGGAGTCTCCTGTATTCGTGGAGAATTCTCAGACGTTCTAGAAGCCTGGAAAACACAGGTTCTAAAATGCATGGGGAGGGCTTTCCACTTGACAAGGTTGCCTGCCACCGTTTTGAAGGAAATAACACAAAGGGGGTCAGAGTTAGTGCACTGATCTCTGCCCCGGTCATGTGTTTGCTGAAAATGAAAAGGCAAAGCCTGTACTGTCATCTCCTTTCCTCTTATCCTATCTCTTTCTAAGATTTAAGAATGCAGAAGGAAGACCTAGGGTTGGTCCAACTGGTTAAAGCAGAGGTTTTCAACCTTTTTGAGTCCATGGCTCCCTTGACCAACTACATTCTATATGCAGAACTTCCGTGGGGTTCAGGAGCCCAGTTACTTGCATATCACCCTTTGCCTGTAGAGCTGGCAGCTTTTCACCTCATTTCAAACACCTTCTCTTGTGAAGTGTTCCCTCAGCCTCCTCTCCCCTCCCCTCTTCTTGGGAGCCCTCCGGGCAGCCACTGCTATCACCCCTGGACTCTGAGCTCCACCCCCTGCCCCAAAGAGAGGTGCCTCCTTACACTGCCCCACAGGGACCTAGGACTTGTCTGTCAGTTCCCGACAGCAAGGGCTGGTGGACTGATTGGCTGGGCTCCCCTCATCTGCTTGCTTGCTTGCTTGCTTGCTTGCTTGCTTGCTTGCTTACTACAAGGCTGCTTCAGCTCCTGGCAACCAGCACCCCCTGACCAGCCCCAGAGGCACCATTCATCTGCGGAGCTTGTAGCCAGGTCTGCTGCAACCAACAGCTGTTCAAGCCTTTGGGAGGCAGAGGCGCAAGAAGGCATCAGAGGAGGGAGGAAAGGAAAGAGGGAGGCCAGTGTTGCCCACAGCACGCCTGAACATCATTCAAGGCACCCCAAGGTGCCAGGGCACACTGGTTGAAAACCACTGGGTTAACAGATTTTAAAGAAAGACTTATTTATTAAGGGATGTTTTTACTGCACCTGGGAACAGGGCGGTTTTGTTGTTTGGAAACAGAAGAGCCTCTTAAGAGTTTCTGTTTAGAGGTTGTGGGAAGCACTGCTTAATGACTTTGTAATTATTCTAATCTGCATTAAATTTCTACTGTTCAAGTGCAAAGTGGCTTCCACTCCTGTCTCATTTAGCTTCCCAGCAACTCTATGAGGGTGAATGCCCAAGAACAGTAGTTACCTTCATGACTGAGCAGGGATTGCCTCCCAGCATACCAAACTGTCTATGTGTGTTGTGTAGTGAGATACTCTGAGTAGCTCCAATCATCTGTTTCACAGTGCAGTAAAAGTAAGGGGACTAAATCTGCGCAGACACACACATCCCAATTAGCATTCCAAACAGCTGATTAGTGCACACCCCCAGGCTGGGGATCTATGCATACAGCAGCTATTTGAATCCCTTCCAACTAAGGATATGCATTCAGAAAGATCTGCTTCTGTACAAGTAGGATCCTTTACTGGATAGGAACAATCACTTGTGTGCCAAGGCCCCATGACCCACAGATCCCTAGTGGATAAATAAACACACGGAAAAGTGGATTTTGGTTTATTGATTTGAATAGGCCACAAGCGTATTGGTTACAGATGTGAGCAGTTTGGCTTAGGCATTGGGTGAAGCCAGACTATATCTTGACTCCCGCCCATTTGCAAGGAGTCCAGCTAAGGGTAAACCACCAACAGGGGGAGCTTTATGACTTACATCAAATAGGGGCATCCCGAGGCATCCTCTAGGGACTAGATTATCCTCAGGTTGGACTAGATTATCCAATAGGGGTTGTGGCATAGCCCTAGCCCACATCCGGGCATCAGACAGAATCCACAGATCCCAGATCCCTTTAACAGGATACCTTTAATGAGGAGGGGCAGACAGAGGCTACAACTTCCCCTCTATCCAAACAAAGGCTTACCCAATGCCTAACCTTACAAAGTTGTGACGATTGCTACAAAGTAGGCAAAAACCACATGGCAGGAGCCAATTTGCCAAGCAGAAAAAATTCCTGCCCGGTCCCCAAAATATGGCGGCCGACATTTGTCCATAGCAAGGTTGTATCAAAGCAAGGCATAAAAAGAGGGCAGATGGGTAGGAAATCCGGCAACGGATGGTCCCCAGCCGCACCGCAGTTTAAATTTCCCATGGCCACACCTCCTGCCAGTGCTGGTTTGACAGTGGAGCAGCTCCCCACAACGCGGCCAGGCGAACATGATGAGGGAGCCACCCACCAGAAAAGATAAGCAGACATTTCACATGCCATAACATAAGGAACCATAGCTGTTTGGTCTAACGCTAAGACATTAATGTTAAAGCAGTCAAGAGGAACCAGGGCCATCTTATGCATATCCGGCACCATGGTGCAAAGCTCCCTCTGGTGCGCACCCCCCTTTCCCCAGAGTTCTTTAGGGAGGGCAGCACTGCCGGTGGGGCCGGAGGAAGTGGTCAGTGGCTGGAGGGTGGCTCCTCCGGCGGGGAAGAGGTGGAGGCTGGCCGCTTCATGCCACGGTGGCCACGGCAGACGGAGGCTCTGGGCGCGGCACTGCTTTGGTGCGGGTGAGGGCAGCGAGCTGATGCTGGGAGGTGCCACATCCAGCCTCTGCCTCTTCCTTGGCACCCTCCAGAACTTGACGCCCTGGCACCCTGCACCACTAGCCTCTATAGGTAAGACGCCCCTGGGAGGAACACCACAAAAAGGTCTGAAGCAAATAGCAGCGGAAAGGAAAAGAGAGGAGAAGAAGCAGGGTTGAAATGGCCCTCATTACATCTGTTGGGAACACAGGCTGGGCCTTGTCATTTTGCAAACAGCTTAAATTATGTAGAAAGAAGTCCCATGGATAATACAATGAAATTGCCTGTTTTGTGAGTCTTCTGCTGAACCTTTTGCTCCACATGGAGCTAACCTTGTAACCGGGAATGAAAGAAATGTCAGAAGAACGAATATCTGTAGCACTTTGAGCGCCAAGTTTATTGGATTAAACCAGCGCCATACTGCTCTGCCTGTGCTTTCACAAGAAATGTGTCCCTCCCACAAGATATGGGGAAATTATAATTTCCTGGTATATAATTTTTAGTCAGGATACAGGGGTGAATGACACTAACACACATTTTTATAAAGACATAACCAGAGATTATGAGTTCCCAAGATCTGATGTTTATTAAAGTGTTTATTGGAGCCCAGTGTCCAGTAACAAATGATACAATAAAACAAACTGAGTTATTTCCAATAAACAAAACTGCACACAACTAGAATATTTGATCTATTTTTTAAACTCTTTCTAGTTTTGTAACCTTCTGAAACCTTTCTTCACATTTGAATTAGTGTTGTATTACAGAGCGATACTGAGCAATTCAATTTGGGAATAAGTGGGTGGGTGTCTGTCTACTTTATAGCAATAATTAAATTGCCACTGTACATGGTAGCAAGTGGCATTGGGAAGGATTTGTAAATTCAATTAACAATTTATTTTAAAAAGAAATGAATACATAGAACAGAGCACCCAGATAGTGGATGAGATCCAGTACAGGGCAAGTCTGCTCACGTAGTGAAGTTTCTTCTTTCTCTCACTTGTGCCTTCATACATTCATGAGAAAAGCCAATGGCCCATCTAGTCCATGTTCTCATAGTGGCCAACCAGAAGCCTGTGAGAATTCCTCAGGCAGGACCCACGCACAAGAACACTCTCCTCTCCTGCAGATGCTATTCAGAAGCACTGCTGCCTCTGACCATGGTAGCAGAGCAAAGCTATAATGTCTAGCCCTTCCTCTATTTTCCTTCCCCTTGAAGTTCCCACCACAATGGAAGAACTGGTGTTGTGAATTATTAACAAGTCCCCCCCTACTGCTTCTTGTTAGAGTAACTGCAATATAAAACAAATAGTAGAGAGTGGTGAAGCATGTCCAGTAACAAAATGAGTAAACTCGCTGTGTCAATACCAGTGGCGTAGCGTGGGTTGTCAGCACCCGGGGCAAGGCAAGTAATTTGCGCCCCCTAACCCGTGGAGAGAGTGAGTGAGCCAGGTAGGGGCAGAGAGCTACGAGTGCGAGCGCCCCCCCCCAGATGTTGCGCCCGGTGCGGCCGGCCCCCCCTGCACCCCCCACGCTACGCCACTGGTCAATACACAGTGTGAATATTTGAAAGAGGGCAAAGATCCAGGCAACATTCCAGGACAGCATCTCTGCAAATATCTATGTCATGTCCGCAGAAGCCAACCATTTCTGGCCTAGCTAAACAGTTTGTTTGTTTTGTAAAGTTGCTATGGAGGGTCCTTCCTGCCTACTATCATCATATCTCAAATGCAATAGATGGGAATGAAGTTGCGGACTGGTCAACATGCAGAGCCCAAGCTCTGGAAGAGGGAACTGGCAAGAGACATAAGCTCACTTGTAGAAGTTGTTGTAAGGGACAGGGGCAGAGCATTTTCTCTAAGCACCAACATTTATCTCAAGGGGCCTACCTTGCAAAGAGCCAACAAAGTCATAAGGTCGCTGGTGGTCATGGGGAGAAGGCAGCCTCTTTAGCGTATTAGGCTGAAGCCATACAGGGCTTAATTAATCAAACACACAATGTGTTGCTATAGTAAGCAAGCACAGAACCTAGAGTACGGGTGGGATATACATCTTCATGACCCATCACTCTCAAGAGTTTCTTGCAACGGCGTCTAGTCTTTTTTTAAAAAAATGATATAAGGCTGCGGCTCTTTCCACTTGTATTTCTTGAGGTTCAACAACAACCTCCTCCTTTGTCTTCTGCACAACTTGCCCTGTCAAAGCAGATTCCTGGGTCGGTTCCTGAGTGGTTTCTATATTGGTATTCACTGTTTGTCCAAAATTATTAACTGCAACAGTCATCAAATCCATCTTCTCATGTAGCTGTTCCAGTAAAGCGCTTGTCTTACAAAAAGCAATCACTAAGGCTTCTTCTGCGCACATTCTTGTTCAAGGTCAATGTCTGGTTCTCACGATCTTTAATCTCTGCAGCTGGAGAATTCCCCAGATCGACTCCAACAACAATTTCAAAAGCTCCCTCTTTTGAAAACATTTTCTATTTGTATCCGTCCTTTTGAAAGCAGATCCAGCAACAAAATTACTTTCGTTTTTCAAATATTTTGTTCCTTTTAAATGCAAAAGGAAACATTGGAATCAATATGTTTCTCTTTTTTAACTATCTGTCAACAAATGTTTTATTCACAGTCAATGAACTTTCCCAAAACGTCTGTCTTCCTGGCACCCCGTTCCCAGGTTCAAGACGGTGAAAATTTATCTTTCTTTACTCTCTCTCCTGCAGGCTTAAACAATCTAAGATTTCCCCCCTCTTCTCCTGCTTCCAAGGGGGGTTTAGTAGTTTTAGCCGATGGAGATTTAGTCCTTTACAAAAGACTTTCCAGACTTTAGCTTACAATGTCTTTGCTTCAATCTATTTACAAAAGCGGAAGGCGGACTTCCTGTTTAGAACCTTCCCACTTCGGTGCCAAATTAAGATGTTTCATAGTCCAATTTTCTGTTCTACTCACGGGTAGTTGTTTAAAGTCCAATTGTCCACAGGAAAAAGTCAGCGCTCTCAGGCAACAGCAATGCGGCTTCGCTCCGTGAAAAGAGCAGTCGATTTGAAGCACCGCGCCGCTCACCCCACGTCGCTCCGGATCCCCAAAACCGGGTTTCCCCATGAGTAGGGGAGGCGCAAAAGGTGCCAGCCGAATCCCACGTCCACAGGCTTCTCCCGCCTGTGGTTTTTAATGGGTCTCCGCCTCGCCGTGGCGGTCCAGACCCTGATTTCCATGAAGCGGATTCCTCCCGGTCAGAGGAAATCCGCCATTGCCGGAGGCGCTAACCCGGAAGTCCTGCAACGGTGTCTAGTCTTGAAGGGCAGGCTTATACACAAGCATTACACAGATGCTACTGTAGAAATGATCCAAGAATAATGTCTGGGCAGATAGGTAATTGCTGTTGAAGTTATAATGTGCTCCATTAAATACTGTCCCACTAGATGCCATTTTTGAGTCATTGTCCCAAAGGACCTGACACAGAAGGTTCGGGCGCCATCATGAAAACACAAATGATGTGGATGTAGAAGTAAATTAGCTCTTCAGCTGGCTCTTGTAGCATCTGTTGCCATCATTACAGCTGTTTTCATTTCAGCACTACGGGCTTTTTTCCTTTTCCAATCCTTCCCCTTCCAAATAGTTACCTGTTTTAATAAAATTTAGCTACTGTATTTCCAAGATTGTATGACCATTCTTTTTTTATGGCAGGGAGAGTGTGGGATGGACATCATATTTGGTTGGGATGCTATAGAGAATAAGTGGCCTGGGTGACAAGACACATGTCAAAAAGAAAAATCAAGTCAAGCAAAGAGTGGGAAAATTATGACAGGATTTGAAGGTGAGCTTGTACTGAAAGCAATGAGGCTGTTAGAACCAGTAGAGAGATTCAAAACAGGAGGTGTTTCATCCATAGAGACAGCTTATTCCAACACCTGCATTTTTAAAAGGGTCACAAGAAAGAGGCAATGAATGGAGTTTGTTTTCATTATGTTGTGATTACTTTTATTTGGTTGTTTGGTGCAGAAGATGGTATCCAAAAAAAGACTTTGTGGCATTAATTCTATGACCAATTTTCTCATTTTCAGGGGCAGAGGAAGATGAAGACAATATTCTTCCTATGATTTTGATCAAATAAATTGGCAGTTCATTAGCAACTTCCAAATTTCAGGCAGCTGTCATTATGAATGTCTCCTTAGTGTGTGAAGGGCTTTGAAGCTGACCCTGGGCCATTGAAGACTACGACAAGGTTGCTAAGGTAACAGCTATGTCCTAAGATTCTTTTTTATGCATCCAACTTTCATCTTTCTAATTTTTTATAGGCAAGGAAGGCATAGTGAGATGAATGTTAAAATGCAGAAGGAAAAAAAGAAGACAGATATTTTCAAATGGCAGAAATGCATTCATAGTGGAAAATTTAAAGTCAAACCACTTACTCATGAGCAAGTGTTCTGGAGCTTTGGAAAACCCCACAATATTTTTTAAAACTAGGGTGCATCTTTTGATTTTCTTTTATTTTTCTTTCCTGTTTTTATAACATTGGGTTATTCATGAAATAGTCAGTGAAGTTTTTGCCCAGCTAGCCTGGTCCCTACCTACATTCCTTTTATTATTCACATAACTGAGGGTTCATCCAAACTTCTGTTTGTCCCTTGACTTGTAGTTATAGGTCCGGTAAGTTCTTCTTTTGCCCCTCTGCTTTCTCCAGGAAAACTCACTGTTTACTGCTGAATCAGAACAAACATTAACCAGGTTTTCTGCGGATTTACTTTTGTTCCAATTTAGTAATTAACAGTGGGTTTTCCCAAGGGTTTAGGTAAAGGTAAGGTAAAGGTAAAGGACCCTGGACAGTTAAGTACAGTCAAAGGCAACTATAGGGTTGCAGTGCTCATCTCGCTTTTTAGGCCAAGGAAGCCAGCATTTGTCCACAGACAGCTTTCCGGGTCACTTGGCCAGCATGACTAAACCTCTTCTGGCACAATGGGACACTGTGACAGAAACCAGAGCACACACGGAAATGCCGTTTACCTTCCCACCACTGCGGTACCTATTTATCTACTTGCACTGCTAGGTTGGCAGGAGCTGGGACACAACAATGGGAGCTCACCCCATTGCACGAATTTGAACCACCAACCTTCCGATCAGCAAGCCCAAGAGGTTCAGTAGTTTAGACCACAGCGCCACCCATTTCCTAGCATCACCCACTAGCTGGGTTTGCTAGGCGTGGCAACCCACGCAAAGATGCTAGGAGGGGCCTGAAGTGTTGTACTAGAACAAATAACCATTCTAGGAGAAATCATTCAATCAGAAGCAAGTTTAAACTGAAAGTTTAAGTAAAGGTCTTAATTATTTCTGTAGAGTTTTTGACTGAAACCTTATCAGAGTAACCATTAAGCTTTAACCGTCATTGACTGTATTTTACAAAAATTCCAGTTTCATTTACAATGTGTCTCATTCTTCGTGCTCCAGTTGAGAGGAAAGTTTTCACAGGTTTCCCCCCGGACAACCTCTCAGGTGTTACTGACAGGAAGTGTCTACAATGTAAAACACCCCCCAACCCAGCTCTCATCTTTATTGAGAGAGGTTGCCACAGTAAGGAATTTCTGTGGTCAGTCTAGCAACATCTGGAGGACTACAGATTCCCTCATTCCTGAGATCAAGGCCAGCACACCCATGAGACAGGGTGAAGCAGCTGCCTCAGGTGGCATAAGTCCCTGAGGTGGTGCCCCCATGGGCACCCTGCCCCACCTCCTCTACCACTGGTATCAATTTCCAGCGAGATCTCACAAGATGTCGCCACCACTTCACACCACCCCAACCACACAACCTATGTAAGGGATGGTTGGGCAGGAGTGGCAGGATAGGGCAGCTCTTCCCATATTATTATTATTATTATTATTATTATTATTATTATTATTATTATGCCTCTAGCGGTAAAACAGGATGCACCACCTCTGCCTGAAATTAAGTGGTGGCTTGTCCTCCCCACCACATGTTAACATTCCAAACTGTACCTATCTGCCCAGCTCAGATGCTGCAGATGTATGGTTGTGAACATGCCCAAGTGTTCAAAGGGGGTAACTTAAGGAAATTCATATTCATCTAAGGAAGCTATTCATTATAAGTAGATAAAAGCATTTTCGCTTATAATGATTGTTCTTCAGGACTCTTGATTCTGATGCTAACAATTCATAGAAATCAATATGTACATAGACACTTAGACTTTGTGGCATGGTGGATGCCTCTATTATTTATGAGGATATTCCTGATTTTCTGCTCATTTCTTTGAAGTGCCACCTGGAAATGTTGCAACTTCCCACCTTGGCTGGCAACAGATCCTGTCTCTAAGGCCTCTGGAGAGAAATTTCTACCTGCTGAAATGTGTCCTCCAATTTCTCTAAAGCTTTATTATCCTGTAAATGAGACGTCCAATTTTTTAATTTAAAAAAATGCCTCGTTGTTAGGGGTACTTTAGAATTTATTTAGCATTTCAGTGTGTTTCAGGGTTTTAAGCTTACCATTGTATTGCAAGGTTGCTGAGGGTTTTCCTTCCAGTAAACATTTCTATAGAACTCTATAGCCTTCCCAGCTGTCTGTGCCCCATGGATGGAGTTGCATGATGTCTTCTGGGCTTTGAAACAAATACAGGAACCAAGGAAGGCTGCAAAGTGCAGACCACTGGTGAGATTATTTTGTAGAAGGAAAGGTGTTCACAAACACCCTCAGCCAATGAAAAGTGCAACAAAAACCCTGCACACACACCCAAGAGAATTCCCCCAAAATATTTGACCCCTTTGATAATTTTCAGATGTAATTTGTTTTCTCCTTAACTAATGAAGGATCGTCAAAGAAAATGCAGAATAAATTTCTAGCCTAGCTCTAATAAAAAGTTTCACTGAGCTAATAGACTTTCATAAGGTCTCTTATTTGCTCTCTGCTCTGGACAAACATGTAACCTATATGATATCTGGAGGTGCTGAATAAAACCCCAAGGTAAGTCTGTGGGGATCGTCTGATTAATCCTATATTGCATAATGCCATTTTTGTTCCTGCTCTGTTATTATTATGAAGTTTGCTTGTTTGTTTTAGTTATTTGAGCACAGTGACAGAAATTAATCATTTCAGTTAGAGTACATAATGCCATTCCCTGAGCTTTGTGTGATATGAGCATTGTCTTGCAATGTGCTTGTAAGCAAAGAAATAGAATTGAACTGGACTAATGCACCAAGAGAAGTATAGATGTACTAGATTAGGCACCCCCAAACTCGGCCCTCCAGATGTTTTGGGACTACAGTCTCCATCATCCCTGACCACTGGTCCTGTTTGGGGATGTCTGTACTAGATAGATGAAGGTAATTGAAATCTGTATGAATTATAACTTTGGAAAATCTTTAAATAAAAAATTAAAATAGAAGTAAACTAATGCACCATTGTCAGAAGTAGCACATATAAAGCCTGTTTCTGATCAATGGAATCTCTGTCCACCCAGAGCTACATAAAATGTCTCAAAATGGCTTACAATTGTAAAAACCTATGAAATAAAAAAAAATGAAAACAATATAGATAAAGATAAAGCATCGTTGACTATTGGTGACAAATCCTGCCCCACCCCACTGAAAGATGAACACCAAATTCAAATGAATTTGAAAACATTTCTCTGAAATTTTGAATATATGTTTTCTTTAACTCTTCAAACTTTTCTAAAGTGTTGGTGAAACACAGCATGGTGGTAGTGGTTTTGCAGCGACCCATCATAAGTCAGGTTGTGGGTCCAGACAACCATCTGAAGACTAGTGGAAGCCAATAGAAAACCATGATCCCATTTCATGTGCTTCCAAGTATAAATACTACCTGAAGTATTCTCCCATAGTGAATGCTATCATGGAAAATGGAAAATGTTATGTGGAATGTGACTGTTAATAACCCTTTAAAGTGACCACATGTTAAACCTCAAGGGTTTAAGGGTAATTTAACAGTTTTTCCTGTAAAAGGTTACAGCAGTCCCGCCACAGCTGGGAAATTAGGCACCTCATAGTGATTGTGGTTAAACTAAACCATTTGAAATTGGCCCTAGGATACAATGTTGACATATAACCTGGACTGAAGTGAAGGCCCAAGACAGGTGTTAATCATCATGTGAGCTGCGCATAGGTGGTCTGAAGCGAGCGAGCTCCCACCATTCCTGTGGAGCCTCCTTTTATTGAGACAAATATGCAAGCCAGGCAAATACATTTTGGGCTGTGACCTTTACACATCTTCCGTCCAGAGATCGTGGGGTGGTACAAAGCTATTTTGGCACCTGTTCCACAGTGTCATTTCCCCCTTGCTCAATGTATGATGAATGGAGACAAACGTCTCATGGAAAAGGGTTACAGACAGGACACCGCAAACTGCTGAGATCGCGAAAGGTCAGGCAGAGGTGGAACGATGTACAGACAGCTGTGGCTTGTCTGGAGGGGGTTGCCCTGCACCCCAAGGTCACGCGTGCAGGCAGATTGTGGCTGCCTGCTGGTGGGGAAGTGTGCTCCTTCCGGACCCCACTCCCCACTCCGTGATATCCCTACACTGGACATTTGTGATTCTGGTGTTTCTAACATGCTTACTTGATGAGCATATTACCCCCCCCCCCAATACATTAGTAGCCAAACTTGTGAAAACCTTTTGGAAAAAGTGTATTTCAGAGGTTTGATGGCTCATAACACCTGACTGGCTCTCTAAACACTCATGCTCATTGGCTACATTCAAATGAAGGAAAGCTACTGAATATCAACCTAAGTAATTTGTGCTTCCTTTTTCTGGTTATTTGGCTATAAATTTTTACAGAATACAGATAATTGAGCAAACCTTGTTGCATTACATTCTTCATTGAATTATCTTTCCATTGATATATAATTTTATGGTATTACTCCAAAAATAAGTGGTGTTAAAAGCCATCAAACCTCAGAAATACACTTTTCCCAAAAGGTTTCCACAGTTTTGGCCACTAGTGTATAGTATATATGTGTAATTTAGCAATGAAACAACTTGCGTATGCTTTCAAAATTGTTGTCTTGTGTACTACTTTGTATTCACATGCATAAATAATGTATAAGGACATCTTTATTGGGCAACATAGTACTAGGTTTTGTATTTTTATAAAAAGTTCCGATGCAGTCTAGTGAAATCCAGCTTTAAGTATGTGCAGACCTGCTGAAGTGCATCCCACCTTTAAGTTGAAGAGTTAGAACTCTTCATGGTGAGCCTCACAACATCAGGTCAAGCTTTCAAAGGCAAACCCCTACTCTTCAGAAAGTTTCTCTGGTGTCTTCTAATGTTCAGAGTCAAACACACCACTCTTTTTAAGGTCTCATGCCATCAAAATGGGCTGCACACAGTAATGCACACTAGAAATCCGTTTATCTACCTCAAAACATTGAGCTATACCTGCTGGGATTTCAACCTTTGTTTCCAGGGAGCCAAGCTTTTTCAAAGCTGATACTTGGCTCACTAAACTTATCCCCTCTGGCTTAGTTCATTATACAGTGGAACCAGTTGTACTGAACTCTGACCTCTGCTGACCCTTGTCTAGTGATGAAGTACAGTAAAGAATTCCTTCAATACAGGTGCAATTCATATAATAACTGGTTTTTAATTTTTTTGTAAAAAAAATCATCTATTTTAACTATAATGGCATGTACAAGTAGCCCTTTTTTCTTTCAGTTTATTTTCCATTTTAATGACCATTTATGGAGATGCAGTGCTTAACACACTTTTGATTCTATGGGTCTGCTAAAAGCTCTCATGCTTGATAGAGATACATTGAAATCAATGGACTTGTTAGTCATCATGACTGACTTTAGTATATAGGATCAGAATATGTCTTAGTTGAATGCAACTGATGCCCTTTTAGCTCTGCAAACAAGCCCCAAATCCAAATTATATTCTGGAATAAAACTTCTTTAGCAACCAGGGCCTGTGCCCAAACACCTCACCCACAGACTGTTAACAATTGCTCCATTCTCCCATTTCTGAGAGAGCAGGGTATGCAGGCAAGTTTGCGTTTTCGGAGATGGGGTAATGGATGTTGTTTCTAAAGCCATTAATCATTACATACAAAGGCTGAGTGATTCATTAAGGGCTTGGATACCCAGGAGGCTGCATAGAAAATAGAGTTTCAAGCAAGTAAACATTTATATTTCAAGTATCAGACCTGAAGTACAATCCACCACTTTGCCTCAAGTTAATTAAAGGAAATAACACCTTGCTTCATCATTAAGAAAAGGAAAGAATGGAAAAGGAAAGACAAATTGTGTGATTTGAGACTCCACATATTTGTCCTGTATGAGGAACAGGTTGGTTTACCTTTTAAAAAATATGGATCCTTAGAAAATTGAACTTCGCAGTATATGATGCCAACATTTAAAAGAGGCAATACCTCTGCATTTGTACTGCTAACCATTATTGGCTCAACTGAAATGGTAGGATAAGATACATTATAGTTCACCCCTTTGTCTCCTCCTGCCTCCATGCCAGCCCAAATGATACTGTATTGTTATAAGCTGGCTGGGGAGCAAGGATCCCCTAAACTCCTGGGGGCCAGATCCTCCTCATAATTCCTAGATTTAGTAATTGTCAGAATTTAACCAATACTTGGAGTGTTAAGAGAAGGTACCAGCCATTGAATTTAGCAGTGATAAAATACAGGCTAAACTATTTTTTTTCCTGATCAGGAGATTGCCTGGCAAAAGAGCCATCATGTAGAACAAAAGAAAGATAATGGGTGATTAACAGGGCAGTTACCCTCTGCTGGATGAAGAGGGATGAGGCCCCCTCCTCCAGCTGTGTGTTGGTGGGCAGAGACCAAAAGGATTTAGGATTTCAGTTTGCCTGATGTGGGTGGGGAAGAAAAATCCTGTTCAATCTGTTAGTGGTAAAGAGGAAGAAGTGGGATGAAGAGTACCAGGTGGGTTGACAAGGACAGGCTGTAACAAAGAGACAGAGAGCATGGCTCATTTCTGTGTTTGGGGTCCAAATACTGCTATGTCTATGGGAGAATCAAGAGACCCTCTTGAAGTGTAATGCTGGGAACACCATCTAGGCTAAGGTTGTATATATGTGTAAATAAACCATATATCATAAAGACACCACAGTCTCCGCTGTGCCTCATTTCCGTAAGTAAGTAAATAAGTAAGTAAATTTTTATTTATACCCCACCCTCCCCAGCCAAGACAGGGCTCAGGGCAGCTAACATCAAATATAAAATACATATCAAATATCAAAAGGAAGCATGAATCCTGGGTAAGCACCTGGGACCCCTAGAATCTTGTGCACTGCTCAGCAAAGATTGGGTGGCATGTAACAGTATTATGCCATGGACTGTTCTGTATCACAGGTGGGCAGTCTGTGGCCCATGACCTCATTTCATGCAGTGCCTGATGCCTCCTTAAGCTGTCCCAATACATCAGAGTTCCTTCCTTCCTGCTTGTTTTCTCACTTATTTTCCCTGGCTTTTTAAAGTGTTTTTACCTTCTTTCTATTTAGTTTCGGAGACTGGGAAAGGAGCAAAGTAGTCATGATGTTCTCTCCAGGAGCACACACAATTGTTGGTTTGCACCAAGCCATGGTTGGGCTTAGTCATTCTTTCATTTAGCCTTTATTGGTATAATGGTTGGACTTAGCCGTGTGTGCAAATGAGATCAAGGTGAACTGTGACATGGCTGTAGCCGTGAAGCAGATCGGGGGAAAGATAACCTTGAGGTTATCATTAGGTACCCCATTATATCGGAAGGTGCTGGTCTTTGCAAAGGTGGGTCTGAGGGAACTGTTGCAATAGTGGTTTTGACATCTTGTATTCTGGTGTGTTTTTCAGTCTGGTTTGAATATCTTTTCACTTGAATTAAGGCAAATTGAACTAAGCTTGATTTTAAATTAAGATAAAAATAGCTCTTGATTAACAATGATCAAACTCAGTGGGAGTAAGATCAGGTCTTCAGATAAATTGACACAAGACTGCAAAGAGAGAAGTCTCGGTGTGTTATAAATAACCACTTCAAATGGCAGTCTAGATCTGACATGTGAGTTTTGTTCAACATTGCAGACTACCACAGAAGCATCACATAAAGTGAAAAGTGTAGCCAAACTTCATAATACTGTTTCATCATTTGCTTCCAATGTATTTGCACGATGAAGAAAAAGTCGTAGCAAGTGGATTTTTATTTCCAGATTATGGAGAGTATACAGAGGAATGGTAGGCTTAAACACATAGCCAAAGGCTTTCAATGAGTGCCCCCTCCTTACAGTTAAATACAAGCTTTTAGGCAATCAGCCTACAGCTTCCATTTCAGGCATTTGGACACATTAAATAAAACCACCCTGTATGATGTGAAGCCAGTTGGCCCAAACTACTGTATGCAGTATTTGAAGCCTGATCTACACATTCTGTATAATGGGGTGAACCAGAAACCAAAAGCAGCAGAAAGCATTGTCACTTTTGCAAACTGAAAGATATGGATCACTTGCAAGTATTTAATAGCTGGCATAGCAGTAATAAACCAGGCATGGAACTTTTCCCCTAATATGCTAAATTTATATTGCTGAGTTTTGTTTTGTTTTTACTACAACATTTAAGAAAGCATACTTACCTGCAGATTCTTCCACCTCATTTTGCCATGTGTTTAGACCAAACCTGAACCATTTTGTATCAAAGGAAATGCAGCTCACTCGGATTATTTCCATAATAACCAGAGACAACCAGACCAAGCCAGTGTGCCCTCCAGATAACCGGGACATAATCCCACTTCAGTCGAAGTCCCACTCTCAACATTTTAGTGGGGTGACACATGGGAAGATGCCTGTGTTTGTATGCTTCTCCCTGACTTAGGTTGATGGGGCATGGATTATGCAGGGTACATTGCTGGAGGAATCAAAAAATCCTTGGTCTACTTATCAGATGTTAGTTCTATGCACAAAACAACCACCATATATACTTATACATATATACACCATATATATATATACACACACACCTCTCAAACCAGAGCTTTCCAAACTTTTTATGTTGGTGACAAGCTTTTTTAGACATGCATCATTTCACAACACAGTAATTCAGTTTTACTAGCAAACTGGACGTTAAACTAACCCCTTTCCAGCCCCAGGAGGAGTACAGGCGGCATTTGCACGACATACCTACACACCGCAGCTGACAAACTAATGTGTCGCGACTGCCCTCAAACTTCTATTTTCCTTTTAATTCATTATTTTTAAAATCAATAAACCAAGGTTTATGTTGGTCCTAAATAATTTGTATTACATATCATTTGAGATTGATGCATCAGCATGTCAGACTGGTGGAGGCAGTTGATGAAACTTAAGGAATCTGGTGGGATCACCAAAGGGGGTGGGGGTGGAAGCTTTCAGAGTAGTTGCCACAAATGAGTGGGTCCTACTGGGCCAGCTGTCTTGGAAACTGAGAGAAGAATGCTGTCGGAAAACATTGAACTGACAAAGCAAATGATTTATAATCTCTCAGTCCCATAAAATGACTGTCGTTATTCTTCAGAGCTAAGAACCTGGAGCTGGCTGCAATGGGCCACTGGGCTAAAATGTACTACAGATTTATTTCCATAATCACAGGCAGCAAAGCCCTTCAACAGAGAACAACAATTTGGCTCTGAAAGGTAGGAGGACACCTTTAAAATAGGTAGGATTTAACACTTGGTTGCTTTTCCTTTTGCTTTGGAAATTGCTTTGGAAAATAAATACTTGGATCAGTACACTGAGAAAAACACTGGCCATGATCACCCAGTATCATTTATATAATGTTGCATTAACTAAAAAGCACTTTATTTTTATGCAAGTGCACACACCAATGGACATGTATGAATGGCTAACATTCGTCATAACTCATGTTAATTATATAGTAAGTTTTGGGTTTTAAAGCACAACGCCTATATTACAAGTCAGAGGAGTTGCTTTCCCTGTACATCACTTCTGATCTGCAAGTGCCTCTCCAAGACATTTTTTTGTTAAAAAAAGAGAGTCAATACTGTGCTCTAAAACAAGATGTTCAAGACTGGGTAGGTATGAGCATCCAGGGGGAGGGGGCATTTTCATGGGAGAATCCTAGTGATGATTGTTCCCTGTGACTTCATTTCAGCAAGCTCCGAGTTTGTAGCCATATATTTGCCAGCATACAGTCCAGCTTGGAACCACTTCCAAGCACAGGAGCATAGGAAGTGTTCTTAGCATGCCACCCAGCTGCAGCAATGCTATCCACTGTATGGGCAGCTGCTTGCACTTTCTGAAATGAGCTCGTGTTCACAGAACATTCAAAGGATAATAGACGTGATTATGACAGAAATTCAGATAAAGTAGATATATGAAAAGTAATATCTTACCTTTTCCTGTCGTCGTAATGCACACTTTGAAAGTTCATTTTTATTATCTATTATTAAACAGCTCAGCTTACAGTGTGCCAGCTTCAGAACAAACACAAAGGAAGACATGACCTCTGCTTCAGCATAGTTGCAAGCTCTGGAAAGAAAGAATTGGCAGAGAGAGAGAGACTGGTGCCATGTATATCAATAAAATTCAGAAGAACCAGAAGTTTATTTCCCCGTGATACAACTTTTCATAGATTGTGTAAACTTTTTCTTTCTTAAACAAAAGCATTAAAAGACACTATTTCATATTGTCAGTGGACGCCAGCAATAATAACCGACTCTGTTCTTTTTGTGCTGAAACCTCAAACAAAACAGCTGACAGATTTCCGTTGACTTTCACGAGTAAGCTGCCTCCAAATAAACATTGCTTTCTTGACTACAAATTAGGTTCCCGTAGATGCGCACACAGGCCAGCTTTCAGCATTAAAAAAGAAGATGAAAAAAGAAGCTCCTATAAGCAGTTTTTCAGGGCATAGCGCTTAGTTCCTCCTCAACCCATCCCCTCATTTAATTCTTTAGCTTCCCATATTCTGAGAGTGTTCTGAGGTGAGACTGAAAAGATGTATTACTAAATAACATTGGTTGGGGTTTAGGAAAGAATGGGGAGGCCATTTAGACTAATAACTCTGAACAATATACCATGGGTGGGGAACCTTTTCGGCTCCAGATAAAGATCTGGCCTCACCCTGCAGGCCAGCTTTGATGGGCAGGTCATTATGTCATCATTGTGACACCACAGGATTGACAGGCAGGTTGTCCTCCCCCCCCCCCTTTCTGATTTTTTGTTTGTTTTACCTTTCTGTTTGCCTGCTGGTACCATGTAATATTTGCAACTGCCAAATGACGCCACAGGAGACTGTCGAATAGAACAACCAAACATTGTGCAAACTCTTACTACAACAAGTGATCTCAACATGGCGGCTGCCCTGGTTTTCCATTCTCAGCTGGTTTTACCAAAATTGCTTCTATCCAGGCAATTTCTCACCTGGCAATCCTTAAACATAGTCCAGGCATTGTCCTGCTGGCTTTTCCTAATCATGTAGCTTGGTTCTAAATCAAGTAGTTTAACCTGATGGGAATACATGGGCCAAAGACCTTGCCTCAGGGCAGCAGGGGTGGAAAACCTCAGGCTCAGCCTTTCAGCCCTATTGATTGGTCCCCTGGAACTCTCCCCGGGCAACACCTCTTCTTGGCCCTGCTTTGTACCCTTTGTCTATATGAAGAACATATAGAGGGGTGTGTGCAAAAGTAAAAATTGCCTACAGTGCAAAAGTAAAATTTGCATTTGTAGTCCCACCTGCTTTTGCTTCTGGCCCCACCCACCTCTGGCATGTGGCCGTGGGAAGATTTTTCTGAGGTAATGGGGCTTTTCAGCTGGAAAGGGTTCCCTACCCCTGTATTTTGGCAAAGATTTAGATTCCCTCCAATCTATATGATTAAGTCACACAGTTGTCATTCTAGATGACTGATCCACTAGCCCCATGATTAATCTGAATATTTGTTTTCAACAAAAGAATCACATCTCTACCTCAGATTTCAAAAAATTAAAAAAGCTTCTTTTTTTACTCACAAATTCCTGTCTCTCAAGGCACCATGTAATATTTGACAACAGCAAATTCTCATAAACAAATAGGCCTGGACATACTATCAGCTATCCAATGCCATAAAACAAAATCATGAATCATGCTAAATTGATCCCACAAGGATACGAGGGCAGCATCACAAAGATACACAGGGGAAGAAAAATGGGAAGATGGGAAGATGCAAAAAAGCCGTACATCATCACAACCTCAGCTGAAATCCAGAGGTTGCAATGGAGGCCAATCTTTTGGCAGCTACTTTATACCATCCATATAATCAGGCCATTCTACAGCCACTTTGTGAGAAGCAAAACATCTATTACAGACAAATAATGCTTTTGGTTCTATTAGCAGATATAACAGTACAAATAAAACCGAGTCGCATCCTATTAGGGAGAGGAAGCTTTTTTTAATCATTTCCTCATGAGCTGAAAGGTTGTTTATTGCTTTCTTGCAAGTACACATCTAAACACATCAGCTGAGGTTTCAGTCAAAGCATTTTATTTAGTTTATTTTGTGGTGGGGGTAACAAAGGGCTGGATCAGATCCTACTTCTCCCCTCACTGGATCTAACTCATGGATGGGAGCAAGTGTGTACAAGAGCACACCATCCAACATTTCTCCGATAAAAATAGGGATGTCCAATTCCATTATGATAATTTTACTATTTATACCCAACACATCTTACTGGGTTGATCCAGCCACTCTGGGCAGCTTCTGACATATATAAAAACATAATTACACATGAAACATTTAAAAAAACTTCCCGATACAGGATTGTCTTCAGATGGCTCAGGGTTTGAATAACTCCATACCCTCCAATATTTCTCCAATGAAAATAGGGCCATACTAAGGAAAAGTGGGATATTCCGGGATCAAATCAGAAACCAGGACAGCTTCTCTAAATCAGGGACGTCCCTGGAAAATAGGGACACTTGGAAGGTCTGCAAGAGCAGCAGTTAGCTCAGTTGGTTAGAACGTGGTGCTGATTACGCCAAGGTCATGGGTTTGATCTCTATATGGGTCATATGCTGTCTGTGGACAAACGCCGACTCCCTCAGCCTGAAAGCGAGATGAGCGCCGCAACCCCATAGTCGCCTTTGACTGGACTTAACCGTCCAGGGGTCTATTACATTTACCTTTGCATATTGGACAAGATAACCCTCAGGACCCCTTCCAACTCTGCAGTTTTATGATTATATCAGGGGTCCTCAAACTACGGTCCGTTGCCCATATCCAGCCCACTAGGGGCCTGAACCCAGCCTGCCTGACCCCCTGACCCTTTAAGATGCCGGAGGGCGGGACGGCAGTGAAGGAACCCCTTCCACACCAGCCCTTACCCTCCTCCGCCAGTGTGGTGTAGTGGTTAAGAGCGGTAGTCTCGTAATCTGGTGAACCGGGTTTGCGTCTCCGCTCCTCCACATGCAGCTGCTGGGTGACCTTGGGCCAGTCACACTTCTCTGAAGTCTCTCAGCCCCACTCACCTCACAGGGGAGGAAGGGAAAGGAGAATGTTAGCCGCTTTGAGACTCCTTAAGGGGAGTGAAAGGCGGGATATCAAATCCAAACTCTTCTTCTTCTCCCTTCCCCTCAGGCCATCTCAGTTGCTTTTCTATTTCAATTAGGCAACTAACCACACCATTTTTACCTATGTGTGTTCCATTGTACAGGTGTAGGTGGTGTTCCTGCTTGTACATTGGTGGTACCCAATTCCCTGCTCCTACCCACCTGATGGGTCCAGAGCCACAAAGCTAAATCAAGATGCCTACAGAGATGGCATACCTGCCTTTGAACTCCAAAGTAATATATATATAACAGCAACACATATAAGTATGATATTGGTTGAATGCCGTAATTTGTAACATCATACACACAGTTAAGTTAGCATATTCCAGAATACAGCTGACCACCTGATATTATTTTAGGACCCTATCTAGAATTAACATTAGTTTATATACGGTACCTTTTATTCTGGTACCTTGCAGAAATATTACCAATTCACAACATGCCTTGATACAAACAAAAAACAAAAAAACAAAAAACAGCAACCCAAAAGCTATATAAAACACAAGCTCCTTCCTAAAATGGAAACCCATTTAGACACTGATATAATAAATACAGTTTTAGATGGACATCTCAAAATTATTCATTGAATAAGCTTGCTCTCTATCTCAGTGCCGGTATCTAGAAATTGTTCAGCATCTAAAACATTTCTGCATAGTAATGACAGGTTCTTGAATTCCAAGAGAAAGGCTAATGAATTTATTTTTTCAATCATATCCAATACAGCCTCACTAGTCCGTTGTTACATTTCAGCTTGCTTTAGAGGCTTTTCCTGCTTTTGCTTTTTTTAAAAAATAAAAAATTAAAGTGTTTGTTATTGTACACAAGGCAGATAAAATAAACAGAGGATGATCAGAATGTGGAAGCGTTGCTGTTGTCACCAGGAAACATCCTGGAGGAGAAACAGGCTATTGACATTCTCTCTCCTAAAGCAAGGAACAGTCCCAGGAGATACATGAGAAGCGAGCAATGACAACAGAGAGTGGGGAACAAATTGATGGAATCAGAGATGGCTACAGACCTGGTAAATAACTTTTCACACTTTTGCAGTTAGATTTAGAATTGAATGGCTTGGTTTTGCAAATTGATAGAGAAATCCAAGTTTATTTAATATATGTTTTTCTACTGGAAGGGGACAACTCGAATCTTGGATTTGTCATCCCTTTCTGGCTGCCAGTCCCAACCTCATTTCTCTCTTTTCTCCACAATTTGTCCTACCAAGGATTGATGCCTGTCAACTCTCAGCAAAGCAGCATACCCTCCCCTATCCACACACACACACACACACACACACACACACACACACACTGCAATGGCTTTTGTGGAGGGAGTGAGGGAGAACTGGCACCAAACATAAAAGGAAAAATAGGTCAGAAGTTGGCTAAGGAAGTTTTCATCTCTATTCCACCCACTTCACAGTCCAGATATATGTCACAATTTCTCACTGCCACTCACACTTTTTAAATACATACTTTATTTTAACAAATACAGTTAAAACAAACCAACAATAATAATTGATAGGGTATATCAGCTTTATCAACAGTCATGTTCTTAGAGCATTAATGACTAGTTTCCTTTGTGGTTTCTATGTGACAGAAGGTGGAGAGTTCAAAGTAGATATTCCAATTCTTCCACAAGCACTTCCTTTTAACAGGTGGGGTAGTTTAATTTTTTGTTTTTATCCAGGTAGCTTTTGTTCCATACTTTTAAAGCCATTGCTTTTTAACTGGGGGAAGGGATTTATGTGGAAGTAAACAAAAACAAAAACCACCTGAAATCTTTCCACAGGGAAAGGAAGTCCATCCAAGTATTTCACCTGTTTTCTTATTACAGTGGTACCTCTGGTTACGAACTTAATTCATTCCAGAGGTCCGTTCTTAAGCTGAAACCGTTCTTATCCTGAGGTGCGCTTTCGCTAATGGGGCCTCCCACTGTGCACGTGCCTCTGGTGCACAATTTCTATTCGCATTCTGGGGCAAATTTCGCAACCAGGAGCAGCTACTTCCGTGTTAGCGGAGCTCGTAACCTGAAGCGTTCATAACCAGAAGCGTTCGTAACCAGAGGTACCACTCTATTTACATTTGATGTGGGGGGGGTTCTCCTGATAGGGCTATCTGGCATCATTTTCATACTTCCATTTAATCTGTTTACTATCTCAACAATTTATGTTGTGTTGGCCAATATGGTCCTTCAGTCTTTAATCATGGGCTGGCCCACCCATGAGGCTGAGTCAGGCAAATGCCTTAGGTGGCATAATCCAAAGGGGCAACAGATTCAGCCTCCAATGAATGCCTTGCCTGCTGCTGCTGCTGCTGCTGCTGCTGTGGTTGCTGCAACAGCTGCAGTACGCACCTTGCAGGCTGGATCTGCCGCCTCCTTGACAGCCTTCTCCAATTCCATCTCTACAGCAGCCTCTTGGTGGATTAGAGACACTGCTGGTCTCCTCCCACCCCAACGGAGAACATGGCAAAGGCTGCCCTCTTGGGTCTTCTAGATTCTTCAGCCTCCCAATGTAATTCAGAGCTGGTTTCTTACTCCCTCCCTGCCCCAACGGCCTTTGATTTCCACTTCAACTGCCAGGTGGATTTGATTCCCCCCTCGGGCAATGCACCACTTCTTCTCTGGCGGGGGTGGCACCACTTTGTGGTTCACCTCAGGTGCCAAAATGTATTGGATGGCCTTGCAACCATTTGCAGAGCAAGAATGAAGCACATGCTGCACAGATGCCACACTTGGGCAATGTGATATTCAGATGTTGGAGATCTGGGTATGTTAGCAGAAAGCTTTCAGGATGCCCACCTACCATATACAGGGATTCACCTAGCTCAAGGCTGCCAATGAAAGTGACTCTCTCTGTAATATGGGTAATAGGCTTGTGAACTGTTAAGTTGTGGGAGAACATATCAGGCGACACAGCGATTCTTCAAACAGCTCTTGTTCAGAGGCAGAACAGAACTGAACTGAAGGGCTCAGTCAGCCTGCTTATATAGAGCTCCAGTACAACAGTTATTGTAGCAACTTTCTAAAACTATCCAATCACTGAACGTCACTTTCGATCCTTCATTTGCATAAAAACTATCCAATCACTGAACGTCACTTTCGATCCTTCATTTGCGTGTTGAGGTCCACCAAAACCCCCCTTCCCAATAACTCACACATCACACATAATTTTTGTTTGAGGTTTTTGGCATAATTTTGGCCACAACTTTATTTGAATACAAATTGAGAGTGGTTGCTTAGGCATTGGTTATGACTATCTGTCACCCCCCGCCATGGGGGACAGCACTGACTCCCTAGTCAGTCCCGGAGGAACAAGGGACAGAGTCAGCTGGAGCTGCGTCACAGGCCCTCAGCTACTCCGCGCTTGCTCCTTGAAGCTTACGCGGCCCGCACCCTGCTCCAAGGGTTTGGACGAAGGGGATGGTAAGCTTCAGAATTCCTTTAACGGAATACCCGTCTGCAGCAGCATTGGAGGGGCAGGCACAGCCAATCCATACCCCTCCACCAACCAATTTTAAACCAATTCCTAACCGCTAACCTTACAAGTTGTGACGATTTGCTAAGCAGTAGGCAAAACCCAAAAGGCACGCACTAATCAGCCGATTGGAAAAATTCCTACTGGGCCCCCGCACCAAGGCGAACGACCCCATGACAGGCAGAGCAAGGTCAAGGCGCAAGCCCAAGCAAGGGAGGGCGGGCGGGAGATCCGGTGTCCACAGCAAAAGAGAAAGAGAAAGCTGTGGACCCTGCTTATAAAGCCATTGGTCCCACCCCTAAATTGGCAACATCCAAATTGCCCCAGTAACAACATCCTCCAATCTGCTCCCAGGCCTCTAGCCATCTATGGCCTGGTCACTAACATGGGGTTTTGTTCGGCCCCAACCGCAACACGTGCTCTCTTTTGATGTGAACACGCTTTGCATAACTATCTACAGTATCCCCCTGCTGGCCCAGGGTGAGAACTTCAATACATAACATGAACTATGTATTCCCACTTCAAATACTTAAGGAAATATGCAGTCCAAATCATGCAAAATTTACAAGTTTACAATGTTATAAACATGGTAAAATAATCTAGGAGTAATTGCTTACAGTACTAGCAGGTGAAAAGTGATGCCGTTCTGATTTGTGCACGAGTAGTGGTCTCTAAATCTCAGAAAATTTGACTCAGTGTAGAATACAGACCCTCCAAGGGTCTCTATTCTCCAGGGACATCTCTGGTTTAGAGAAGCCATCCTGGTTTCTGATTTGATCCCGGAATGTCCCACTTTTACTTAGGGTGTCCCTATTTTCATTGGAGAAATGTTGGAGGGTACAGAATTATTATTTTTAATGTTTAATGCTTTATTATGTATTTATATATGTTGGAAGCTGTCCAGAGTAGCTTGGACAACCCAGTAGGACGTGTAGGGTCTAAACAGTAAAATTATCATTATGGAATGGGACGCCTCTATTTTAACTGGAGAAATGTTGGAGGGTATGGGAACAGATGCAGATTCTTCAGTTGCCCTGCATCACTGCACTCACCACATCATCCCACCTCAAGAGACTTATGAGTGCAGAGTTTAGGTATTGTTACAGGCTACCCCAACCTCCTCCCCTTCCGCTTCCAGCATCCCCTCTGTCACCTGGCAACTTCTGTTTCAAAAATTTCCTGCAAAAGGCTCTTTTTTCCTGTGGTGATATCACATCCCCTGTTACCCTGGCAGCCTTCCCCTCTCAATTCTTCTCTTGTCTTTTGCTAACTAACACACAGCTGGGGAAGGAATTCCAACCCCTACTTCTTGCCTGATGCTGAATGTCTCACCTTTTGCCAGGGTAATGTCTCTGCTATCACTTGGCTTTGTTCTTGGGTGGCACCTCTCTAAGCCAAGCTCCTAAAGGAAGCTAGCTTGCCTTCAAACCCCACATTTACTAATTTGAGAAATTAGGGGGAGAACCTGCCACCCAGGAATTTTAGGGCAGCTTTGCCCACAGCAAACCCGTAACAGTGCATTTGAACGTGCTAAGCATGACTGTGTTATCCTTAATGTGAATGGGTTAGGTTGAAGTGTAGGACAGGATTTTGAACTAGTCCCGTTCATATGAATAATTCAGCTTACTATGGTAATCATAAACAAACAATAGAAGCAAATATTTAGGAGGATATAAGGTAATTCTTCTATTTGGTCATTTACTACTCAAGCCCTATTTCACACAGGGTTTGGTTTATCACTCATATTTCAAAGTTAACCTTTGCTCTTACTGATGACTATAAATGCAAAAACCTTCCAACCATTACATTATCACAGTAATCCCAGAAACAAAAGATGTATATTTAAAAATACCCTCTGAATGGAGAATCTGATGAGGCATTAAGTTGAACGCATTAACATTCACCTCTGTGCTTTTTTCAGTTATTCAATACTAAAAAGTGGGTGGTTTTGGTTTTTTTACAGAAATGTTTCCATGCATTATCTTTGAGACCATGTGTCTGTCTCATTTTCAAAAGTAGGAATTGCTCTTTTCATTTCAGTTCTGTGTGGGTTTTCAGAAGGACAAAGGCCTGGTAAACAATGACAAATGATACATCCAGCTCACCGTGAGATGGGGCAAGGGGGAGGGAAGGCTATTTTGGAGATTCTTCATGCTACTCCTGCCCTTACCTGCAGGAAAGATAGATATGAAGGCAAAATTATGTGACTTTTATTCACTGTGACTCTCTCTAACACTCTCCTGCAACCTCAGCCGTTGCTTTTCTTCTTGTATGTGCTTAATGCATAATTGTGCTTTTCAATTCCCCCCTTCCATTTTTCTACCTTGCAATGGAGGAGTAAATTTCAAGTACCAGGGCTTGTTATTAAGACATGAAGAGAAAATGTCTTAGATTAAAGATCGTGCAAACATTGAAGTATCATTATACTAAGCTCCATTTAGGGGGCAATGTAGCACATTCTATATTTCCGACTTGCTTCATTACTTAAAACTAAATAGCAATTATTAGTTATAATACTGCCATTTCGAGACCTGAGATTTCACAGCTAGCACTGGAATTTAGTATCATTTCAGTTAATTTTCTCCTTGACATTTTGCTCTATGCGTTTAATATTGATCAACAGAGACATATTGCAGTCCCTGCTTTCTACAGGCTATAACAAAGGAAGAAAGCAGGGAAATAGCACAGTGTGCCTAGCCCAACTGTGCTGTCCTTTATTGTCAAATGAGACCTACCTTAGAGACCACGGTTTCCCTGAAGGTTTATTTCAGTCAGTTTGCTTAAATCTCCACTAAAAGATACAATAGCGATTAAACTGTTTGGCCAAAAGTGTAGCCTCGGTTCCAAACACACTTATCTCTCAAAAGAGACGTAAAGTAAAATGTCATTATCTTCAATAGCTGCAATTTTAACATATGTTAGCCCAGCTGTGAATGAAAAGGCTAGTTTTCTCATCTGTCTATGAGTTTCCCTATCTCTGTGCTGGAAGCTAGATAAAAACTAATGCCATTTTTCATGTTGGGACTATCTGTCCATTCTGTGCTCGCAATATATTTATTTCTTTGCATTGCGTTCCATTTGCTTACTATGTAACAAAGCCATAAATCCGGCACCAAATTCACACTGGAATGTACTGCAGGGTTCCCAAGATTCTTTTCTTTCCTCACCCAGAAAAATGAAGAGAAGGGAATCCAGTCCACTGTGGTCCAGCACCTCTAGTGCTAAACACCAGAGTGCTGGTGAATTCATCTCATCACAAGTCCTTTAAAATCCCACAACGCAAAAGAATGGTCATCTATGATAACCCTCCTTTACACGCTGGTTTAGCCCTTGCTATCACTGAGATTGCTTTTGAATTATGGTGCTGAAGGAGACTCTTGAGAGTCCCATGGACTGCAAGAATATAAAACCTCTCCATTCTTAAGGAAATCAGCCCTGAGTGCTCACTGGAAGGACAGATCCTGAAGCTGAGGCTCCAATACTTTGGCCACCTCATGAGAAGAGAAGACTTCCTGGGAAAGACTCTGATGTTGGGAAAGATGGAGGGCACAAGGAGAAGGGGACGACAGAGGACGAGATGGTTGAATAGTGTTCTCGAAGCTACCAGCATGAGTTTGACCAAACTGCGGGAGGCAGTGGAAGACAGGAGTGCCTGGCGTGCTCTGGTCCATGGGATCACAAAGAGTCGGACACGACTAAACGACTAAACAACAACAAAATCACTGAGATGCTAAACCTGTGTATGGGTGGAACCACTTATCTGACTGTAGGTGACTCTGATGATGAAATGCTCTTGTGCACAAAATGACCAAATACCTGTACATGGAAAACTAGATGGCAAGGGTAAAGGTTCTCCCAACATTCCAGTTTTCTGTTTGCAGAAAACTAGGTTCAGGATATTAGAACATGGTCAAGTGCTGGTAATTGGCAGAGCAACGTACAAATGAACACCTGCATGTTGTTGGCATTTATGAACAACTAACCTATTCTCAGTATAATAGGCAACATTTACTTTGCACTGGCAATCAAATTCCATATGCTGCCACCACTGCTATTCTCCATTGGCTACATTAGAATATAGACTGGATGTTTCATCTAGAACAGGAATGGGGAACCTTAGTCCTCCAGATCTTGCTGGACTTCAGCACCTCATCTTCCCTGACCAAGTTAGCGGGATTGCAAACAGACGATTTCCTAGAAGCGAATAACACGGATATGAGTGCTAAACTTCTACTAGACTCCACTAGTTTTCCAGAAGCAGCTTTTTTACATAGTGCAAACAACATGGCAATTATCCGTATTGCTAGAAGGACCACAGAAGTAAAGAGAAACCTCACAGCTTTTATAGTAGTGGTGCTAAGGGTTGATTCTAGGTGGTATACTAGGCTAGAAAGTAAATAGAAACCAAGTTGGGTAGTATTACATTCTTGCTGGAGAGAGCATAACCCTCAAAAGTTAAGTCCTGTATTCAGGTGGTAGAAAATCATCACATGAAAATGTGGAGGGTTTATTTTGTCATTTTTACACACGTCAAGAAGCCAATGAATAACATACCCTTAGACAAGAAAAGTATCTTACACCAGGACAGCCCAGTGCCAAAAAATGGAAGGTGCCTTTACAAAATATGCATCACACACTGGTTCCATAGTCATATGGAGAGTTGAGAGACTCTCCAGTTCGGAGGGACCAAACGGATCAGAAACACACTATAAAAGCTTATCCAGCCTGCCAACCCATCCAACTATATGATGTGTCTTTGCCATTCGTAATTTATTTGTGGACCAGGACATTTTACAACATGCGAAAGGATCTAGAAATGATAAGTTTCTAAAAATCTGCAAGGCAGCAAATCATTGTTGATAATTTCTAATCTACTCTTTTCTTTTGGTCTATTTGCATAGCAAGCCTCTCATTTTCACAGAACCCCAGAAACCCTTCGGGGGGGGGGGTGGAAAAATATATAGGAATGTCTGAATCATCCTCATTTATCATTATTGTTTTGGCACACCATTTCCCCTCCCTCCCTCTATCTTCCCTACCATGTACATCAATTTTTCTTAACATTTGAAAAAAGAAATAAATCCATTATGCACTAAAGGTGGTTATATTTGTGCTGTTCTACTTGGTAAACAATGCTTGAATATCACCTGCTGGGCTCCATCCCTAGCCTCTTGCTTTTTATCTCTCTCCTTTTCCACTGCTATGTGCCCCTTAGTCATTTTGTGGAGTTTGAATTTCCAGGCATTGAAATCCATTTCTCTTCTTCACCCTGCAAAGAACCCCTGTTGCCATTTTCCTCCAAGAATGCATTGTTTTGCTGTTTAAAGGTTTCCCTTGCAGTGACTGCCTCTGCCTGGGAGTTTTGTTTGAAACTGACCCTGATCTTCAGTCACAACAACAGAACAACAGCGAGTGTTTTAAGGTCTGGAAACTGGGGAATACGAAAGATAACAACTTGAAACTTGAAAAGAATCATGAGGAAAATGCACATTTCAAGTCACATCTCCCTGTCCCAGACTGGTGATTTGCTTCCTCTTGTTTGGTCACAATGACCTTTTCCTTCTGTGACCTGCATGAGAGTTGTGCCCATCATTGTGTCAGTTGCAATGTGTGCATCTGCCCACTGGAAAAGGAAGATAAGTCAGCGAAATATGCATTGTACCCAATGGATGACAATGACAAAGGTACACAGCGGACTTTCTTCCTGCCCAAGGCAGTAATCCTGGCTGAAAAGGTTGCCATTACTCTTGCTAATGCAATATCCCATCAAAGCCTATAATGCATTGAAGAAGCCATCCTCGCGCCCCTGCTTCCCTTTACCCTAATCAGTCTCTCCTACCCACACCGATAAAATTGCTGGCACCTCTGGAGGTAAAATACAGCAGTCTAATGAATAGTCAACCTTTAGCTAAACTCTACAGATCTGCAGTATGGTCCTAAACAGAACCCAAGAGGACTCCTGGTACATCTGGTTAGGATTGGAGCTCTAATTTTAACATTTATCTGTTCGCCACCAAGTCAGCCATGGGACTATAGCATTGTATTTCATCATCTCATATACAAACGAAACAATATTAATTACATTTCACTGATAAGCTAGGAAGCCACGCACAGGGCACTTAGCAAACCAGTATCCATAGAAAGATAGCCTTGGGTCTGCATCCTCTTGGTCTATGACAAGTCATGCACAATTATAATACAGTGGTACCTCGGGTTAAGTACTTAATTCGTTCTGGAGGTCTGTTCTTAACCTGAAACTGTTCTTAACCTGAAGCACTACTTTAGCTAATGGGGCCTCCTGCTGCTGCCACGCCACCGGAGCACGATTTCTGTTCTCATCCTGAAGCAAAGTTATTAACCTGAGGTAATATTTCTGGGTTAGCAGAGTCTGTAACCTGAAGCGTATGTAACCTGAAGCATATGTAACCTGAAGCGTATGTAACCCAAGGTACCACTGTATTTAGTGGAAGTCTGGATTTGAGCTCTTCCCTTACACCTTCCTTGCACCATGTACAAAAGATAACCTGAGGTGTGGACACACTTCATCCGTGCACACTGGAGAAGCTGATGCTTCAGTTGCACTTTCAGAAAGAAAAATCACTCCAGGGACTCAGCTATACAGCTGCAAATATAACATTTTAAGTGTGTTTTAAGTGCATTATGCAAATGTGAGCATAATGGCAAATTCAATATATACATTTTTAAAACTTTTTTAAAAACCATTTTCACAGCGTTTCTTATATGTGTCTAGATTCCACCCAGGTCTGAAAAGGGAAATGAAGAAAGCATTTTCCATTAGAAAAAAAGACAAACGAAGGATGACAATTCCAGACTAAGCAGCTAGTGTGGAAACTACCAAAAGGATTAACTGATATATTTCAATTAATGAAATAAGCAGCTTTCCTCCTGTGCAAACCCCAAGGGAGAAGAGAGTCTGACTTGTACATCTGCAGGGAATGCAGCACAGACATGGAAAGAATTTCAAGAGTGATTCATTAGATGGTTCGATTCCAAGAAACAGAAGTTTCTTCAGGACTTGTTCATTTGGTTGTTTATTTCAGATAACATAATTACTATTAATAGATCTGCCATATTTCAGCACAGAAAGATCCATTCAGCATAAGAAATCTCCATGTTCCTAATGTGTGACGATTTAAAGCCCCAAGATCAAGAGTGTGACAGTTTGAGTTGTTGTGTGCAGGCCAGTGGTAACTCCTGTGATGGGGCTGACATTAAATAAGCAGCAGCTCCTGCTGAGCTGTAATCAAGGGAGAGGGGCTCTCGTGCCCTTATTGCCAGGCCTCACTTGGGAGCAGGGAGTAACTCAGCCAGCACCATGCATATGCTCAACTGTGAACAACGGGGTTCAGTGCAGCCCAGCCTATGTACCTGCATGGTGCCAGCGCCTGCCTCTGCTGATGTAAAATGAAACTCATTGGTTAACACCACCCAATGGTGGCTCAGGATATGCAAACCCTTTTGTATTAACAGAGTTTTGGGTTTAGCTGTCAGTCACGTTGAATCCTGGAATTGTAGAGCTGGAAGATACCACCAGGGTCATCCCGCCCAGCCTCCTGCAATGCAGGTTTCTTTCGTCCAACGTGGCGCTCAAACCTTTGACCAGCACCACTGGTCTCCAGACAGCAGTACCATGTACCGAGATGTTGCCAGAGTTGCCTTCTTCTTCTTTGGCAATCACGCATAGCCGAGTAAGATTGTCTTCCATAAACACGGCTTTAACAGTTAGTCTGTAAGTGACTTTGGAGGCCAATTCTGGATCCACACATCTGTCCACAGTGGGGACATAGGTTTCCAGGTGGGAGTTGATCATGGTGAGGGTTTGCCAAGCGTGCCTTCCTCTTAGCACGTTTCTCCCTTGCGTCCTGAGTTTGAGCGTCTTCAAAGCCCATGACACCTTTGGTAAAGGCTGTTCTCCAACTGGAGTTCTCACAGGCCAGTGTTTCCCAGTTGTCGGTGTTTATACTACTTTTTTTTTTATTTGGCTGGAGAGCGTCTTCAAACCTCTTTTGTTGACCACCAGCATTACGCTTTCCATTTTTAAGTTCAGAATAGAGTAGTTGCTTTGGAAGATAAACAGGCATCCACACAACATGACCAGTCCAACAAAGTTGATGTTGAAGAATCATTGCTTCGACACTGGTGATCTTTGCTTCTTCCAGTACACTGGCATTAGTTTGCCTGTCTTCCCAGGTGATGTGTAAAAAATTTTGGAGACAACATTGATGGAATCTTTCAAGGAGTTGGAGATGGCCTTTATAAGTGGTCCACATTTCACAAGCATACAGTAAGATTGGTAGTACAATAGCTTTGTAAACAAGCATTTTGGTAGCAGTAAGGTAAAGGCAGCACAGGTACAACAGTAGGAACACCAGATCAGCTCCACTGGTGGACCCACACTTTCCCAACTTTGCTGCAGCTCCACTTCCATACCTGCTCTGCAGCAGTGTCTTGCTAGTTGCTCCTGTAATATACAGCTTTCATTTAAAATAGCTAATTATATATACAGTATTTTAAAAACACTCAACATGCTGTATTTCTCTTGAAGCATAGCTCC
Source organism: Podarcis bocagei (assembly GCF_964188305.1). Lineage (NCBI taxonomy): Eukaryota > Metazoa > Chordata > Lepidosauria > Squamata > Lacertidae > Podarcis > Podarcis bocagei. Next base: position 38,022,947 of record NC_138135.1, on the reverse strand, counting down.
CAGGGTATAATGGAAGGGATGTCAGTTATGCATAAGGGAGGCAGGGGGAAGAGGCATACGACCACAACATTGCGACAGATACTACTTGTATAGTTCTTATTAAAAAGGGGGTGGGGGAAGTGACTACAATCCAAGCTAGTATTTTAAGCTGGTAGGTGACTTCATTATCCTATGGCATGTTCCATTAGCAGACAAATCAAATGTCTTTCATGTAGCGTTATAGATAACAAAAGCTAGCAAGTGCAAGAATGCCCTGCTGAATTCTCAGTATGGCTTGTGGAATGTAATTGTTTAGAAATAAATGCCAAGTACTTAATGTCTTACAGAATTATAGATTTTAGAAGACTGCTAAATAAGGAAGAAAATACTTAAGGCAGTTGCTACTGGATTTTCTGCCCATACCCAAAAAACAAAAAACAAAAAAAACCCAGGAGGGGGATAACATTTTCCAAGAGAAGGAGATTAACAATTTTACAGTCTCCGTAAACAGATTTTATATGCCTTACCGGTGACACATGCATTACATTAATTTAAAGTGAAAGGGCATCAATACACAGATCAGCTATCAGGCCATTTTTATCTGCATAACACTATATCTATATTTAAAAATGGCACTGTAAAGCAGACTTAAGCAAGATGGGAGGAATGGAAAGGTTGTGGGGAGGGGGTGTCCCCTTATACTCTGAAGCAGCTTCCAGCTAAATTAATTTCCCCATCCATCTCCATGGCATGAAAAGAAGAGTTACTACCTAGGCTAGCCTTGCCAGTGAAACAAAGTGAACAAATGGCTTCAGATGCCAGATTACAGGAGCAGTCGGAGCGGTTGTGGTCTGAGTGTGATGACAGGCTGTTCTTAGATTGCACTCCAGGAACCACCAGTGGTCACTGACATGCTTTTGGATGGTCTGGCTCTGAGACCATGATGAAAATAATAGAGAAGACGCTGCCAAGATGACGGCTGAAATATCCCATTACATGTTGAAGTGGCAGGATGCTTTTCAGTGTTGCACCTGGAAACTATAAAGCCACTTGCAGTCTTCAGCAATGCCTGTAGTTCCAATGAAACCTTCAAAAGATGGGAAGAGTTATAAATCTAAGTACAGAGGTGGCTTTCAGACTAGATGACATCTGGGCAATGGAACAGGCAGCATCTCGCAGAATGTTTGCAGGAAACCCATTCCCTTCCTTCTCCATAGCACCTAGAATTGAGTATGGATTGTATGAGAATTCCCTTCCTGTCATATGATAAAGAGGGTGAAAATGCATCATGCTGAGTGGAACAAACCGGAGCCAATTTTCTGGGTTTGGGAACCTCTGGGTCTGATTATGCCCATAACAAGTTCCAGTTGGGACTGCAAGGTCATTCACAATTTTTTTTGTGGGTGCTCGGGCACCCAGAGACCCTATAGTTGATGCCCCTGTTAGGTTGAATGTGTAGAGCTCAAGAGCCAGGAGAACAAAATGCATGACCCTGATCATGTGAAAATGGTCTTTGCGAAAGTGTAGCAATGTGGTGAGATCATAGTTTGCCCTGTCCTTGAAATGGTAACTTGTGGATCTCACCATGTTAGGCAGCATTTCGTCCTTTAACCCTTAATCATGTCAAACTTGAAAAGATACAGATAAGCTCACCACTTTTCCATATCTGTAGTGATGTGTGACTTGCACCTCATTCAAGTTAACCAGAGTGAAGCTTCCATGCTTTAACTGGAGCTCCAAAATATCAGATGGGCTTCTTGGATCAGAAGCTCACTAAAACAGGAATATTCCATTAGGATCAAATTAAGATCTTCTCCTATTTGGAGCAAAGGACATTTGGAGCAAAAATACCAACGAGTCCTTCTCTTAATTACAGATGGAACCGAATCTTCCCAAATATCTGTAATAAACACAAACCAGTCCAATGGGCTGAATTACATAAGGATCACGGATGAAATTGTTAGCTGTTTGCTTTGAGAGCTATTGATTGGAGCTGGAACAGCTGGACTACTTTGTCCTGAAACAATCAATAATATTGACCATTGTGTAATCAAAGTAAATCTACTACATGACGCACTTAGTTCTAAAATTGCCACAATTATCTGAAGAACAAATCCTTCAGCAAAATTTTAGGTAAGAAATTAAAGCCCTGTTTGGCAAACATCATTCAGTATTTACTGTCCACATCAGTTTCTCTTTAGCTGGCCAACTAATTGACTTATCTGTCACAATTAATAAGATTATTGGTCACCTTTCTAGTTTAAATATTTACACTTAATACCCAGTTGAGTCCATCCAAACAAACACTGACAGTTATCCCAACCTTTCAGATTATTGCAGCCTCTTCACTTCATAGTGCATCTAATGGTTTTGTTCCTCATCATTATGTGGAGCAGCTAGAACATAACACTTTACAAAGGTTTATATTACACTTCAGTATATACATTTTTCACAAAGAATTGGAACTAACAATGCAAGGGCCCAGTGATGGGGAAACTCTGGTCTTCTAGATGTGGTTGAATTCCAGCTCACATCAGCCCCAGCCAGCATTGCCAATTGTCAAGGATGATGGGAGTTATAATCTAACAACATCTGGAAGGCCACAGGTTCCTCACCGATAATCTACACCCACATTTCAGAATCAGGAAAGTTTTTGCGTGCATGTGCATGCATGTATTATGCATTCCGTCAAAGGGCTGGAAATGGCCAAAGAGGCATCATGAAAGGATTCTGTGAAGGAATTATCTATCCAGCAAGCAACCTTTCACATCCTTGGTGCTCTACTGAAAGGTTAACTGAAAATGTTAACATAGAAAATCACTCTGGATAACTCACATGAACATGTCTGAAAACATCATTGACAGAAAGGATAATATGATCTGGATAAATTGGATCCTAGCTTATTTGCCAACACCATATGGGAATCGGGCAGATCTTTATCATTTAAAAAAGTCATTGTTAGCTGCATCTTCAAGCTGCTCAACGTCTATGGTCATGGCAGCTGAAGAAGTGGGGCAGGACAAAGATCAGAGGAAATAACTATGTACAATATTGTTCACTTATCCATACCTATTTGGAACACGAAGAGATATCTGTTCAGAGAACAGAATTATATATCATTAATAGTTAAAACTACTCTTATCTCTAATCTCTAAGAAGTTAACACCCAATTTGACATCATTGGTTCTTAAACCCACAACATTCTATTCGGCTAAGGAGTGAGTGCTGCACAAATTGTGAGTGTCTCCGCATCTGCAAGGAAGATTTTTTGACTTCAAAGAACTGGGGAGTAAAGAGACACAGGAGAGATTGTAAACAGAAGAGAGGCTGCAGAGGAGGAAGGCGATTAAGGCAATTAAGGTTGAAGACACAACATTATAACTTACCGCTTCCCAGCATTTTCTATGCGAATGTGAGATCTTTGGTGAATAAGCTGGAGGAGTGGAAATTGTGGATAGCAACGGAGAAAACTGTGAGTGAATGCTGTCTTCTGCTGCTTACAGAAACTTGGCTGACACCAATTATTCCTGACTCAGCCATAGAACTAACAGGCTATACAGTGTTCCGCCATGATAGAACAGAGGACTCTGGTAAAAGAAGGGGGGAGGTTTGTGTGCATACGTGAATAACAGCTGGTGCACAAACCACGCTGTGATAGCCAGTCATTGCTCCCCAACTGTGGAATTTATGACACTTAAATGCAGACCTATATATATCCCCCGAGAATTTACAGCAGTACTGATAACTATAGTATACATTGCACCTGATGCGAACATCAATGAGGCAATGGGTCTTCTGCATGATGCCATCAGCAGACAACAAGGCAAGTATCCCGAGGCTGCATTTCTTGTATGTGGGGATTTCAACCAGGCAGATTTGAAAGTGGTCCTACCTAAATTCTATCAACACATAAAGTGTGCAACCAGGGGAGAAAGGACTCTGGACAGGCTGTATACAAATGTCAAACAGGCCTATAAGGCCGAACCACTGGCACATCTAGGCCAATCTGATCATGTGTCCCTGCTCCTGACTCCTGAATATATCCCATTGAGGAAACGGACTCCAGCTATAAAGAGGGATATTACAATATGGCCAGCTGAAGCATCCCAACAACTACAAGACTGTTTTCATGACACCGATTGGGAGGTATTCGCCCAACAGGATGTAGAGACTCATACTGAGCAAGTGTTGGACTATATTAGGTTCTGCACTGACAATGTAACACGGAGGCGCCGGATAAAGATCTACCCAAACAGGAAGCCCTGGATGACAAGGGAGGTTCAGGGGTTGCTAAAGGCAAGAAATACTGCTTTCAGAAGTGGAAATAAGTTGTTGTACAGCTTAGCTAGAGCGGATCTAAAGAGAGGTATCCGTGTAGCAAAGGAGGCGTATAGACAGCGGCTGGAGAATCATCTACAAAGTAACAACACCAGGCAGGTGTGGCAAGGTGTACAAGAATTAACAGGGTATAAATCCAAGGGCTCCCTGGCAGACGAGGGAGGGGCATCCCTCGCAGAGGATTTGAATGCCTTTTTTGCCCGTTTTGAAGTAACATCTGCAGCAACACCTGCTGAGGCTTTACCACCACCACCACCACTCCCTGTGAAGGCCTTGCCACCATCACCACCATCACCATCATCAGTACAAAGGAATGTAGTAGTCTCTGTGGAAAAAGAAGAGATGAGGAAGGTGTTGAAGGGAATCAACCCAAGGAAGGCCACAGGGCCAGATGGGGTAGCTGGAAGGGTATTGAGAGACTGTGCAGATCAACTAGCAGGAGTTTTCACTGGGATCTTAAATCGATCCCTAGCCCAGGCTATTGTTCCATCCTGCCTAAAGTCCTCTACTATCGTTCCAATAGCAAAAAAATCTAACCCGAAAGATCTGAATGACTTTCGTCCAGTAGCACTCACACCTATAATCATGAAGTGCTTTGAAAAGCTGGTACGAAATTACGTCATTGCCTGCCTACCAGAGGGACTGGACACATTCCAATTTGCTTATAAAACGAAAAGATCGACAGAGGACGCTGTGGCGATTGCCCTCCATGCCGTTCTTGCACATTTGGAGCAGCGGGGGGGTTATGCCAGACTGCTTTTTTTAGATTTCAGCTCGGCATTTAATACCATTCTACCACAACGTCTGATGTCTAAACTGGAAGATCTGGGGCTTCCGTTATCACTTTGTGGGTGGATATTGGACTTTTTGTCAGACCGCCCCCAGAGGGTTCGGTTGGGCCCTTATACCTCTAGTATGCTTAAGACTAACATAGGAACACCACAGGGATGCGTACTCAGTCCGCTCCTTTATATTCTCTACACGTACGATTGTGTCGCTGCTCACCCTAGTAATAGGGTTGTCAAATTTGCAGATGACACAACCGTGATTGGGCTCATCTCTGAAAGGGAGGGTGAAACGGACTATAGAGATGAGGTGGAGCGGCTGACAGAGTGGTGCAGAGCTAACAACTTGCTCATAAATACAAGGAAGACAAAGGAGCTTGTGGTGGACTTCAGGAGACAGAAGAGCAACGTCCAGCCACTTTTGATTGATGGGGTCTGTGTGGAGAGGGTAACAACGTTCAGATTTTTGGGCATTGAATTACAAGAGGATCTGTCCTGGAGTGTCAACACAAGGGGGCTTGTGAAGAAGGCACAGCAGAGACTGTACTTTTTGAGAATTCTAAGGAAAAACCATCTTCCGCAGAAACTGCTGCTTGCCTTCTATCACTGTGCCATTGAGAACATGCTCACTTATGGCTTATGTGTGTGGTACGGAAGCTGTACTACCCGGGACAGGTTGGGGTTGTGCAGAGTTGTTAAGGCAGCAGAGAGCATTGTTGGCTGCCCACTCTCCACCTTAGAGCAGATTTATGCCACAAGGTGCCATAGGAAGGCACTGGACATAGTAAAAGATCCATCGCATCCTGGTCACTGTCTCTTCAAGCTCCTGCCGTCGGGACGGAGATACAGGACAATGAAGACAAGAACGAGCCGTCTTAAGAACAGCTTCTTCTCCAGAGCGATCTTGGCCCTGAATGGGAAGCCTGGACTTTGAAAGTCATCTAATCTTCCTTGCTGTATTATACTGTATTGTTTTAATTAGTGTTTTTATAGTTGTTTTGATTTTGTGTGGAGTGCCCTACCTGGGTGGATGGAACAGCCAAGTAATTTCGTTGTCCCCGAGAGGGGGCAATGACAATAAAGATATTATTATTATTATATTATTATTATTATTATTACTTTTACAGCATTCTTTTTTACTTTTGTGTGTGTAATTTCCCATACCAAATAATAATCTTATGCATAGGTGCTCAGGAGTAGGTCTCATTGTTTATTCCTAGAAAGTGCGTTTAGGATTACAGCATTAGCCTATTCATTCCACAGCTACACAGACAAAACTCCTTTAAACTTTCTATTCCTATGATCATTTTAGAGTGACCCGAATTAGACAAAGTATTCCAGATAGTGGCCTTACTACTGCCTTTTACAGGATACCACAGTTCATGGTTTTGTAACTAATGCATATTTATAGGATTGAACAGTCAGAAACTCAGAAAACGGCATCATTTTTAAAATGCTGATTTCCCTTGAGAGCTGTCTTGTATAGAAAGAGCATATACAATTTTTTTTTTTACTTAGTGTCTGTTCAAAAATTGCTTCTTCAAATTATTTGACAGAATGATTCCACTTTTCAATGCCTTCTTCATGTGTGCCCATCTTGACATAAGCTGTGTCCATATTTGATGAGGTTACAGATACACACTTTGAGAAACAAATCCCACCGTTTTTCATCAAATGCTCAGTAACACTGCCAAAACTTTCTCTTTGATACTCCTCACTTGGTTGTCATATTCCTAACAATTTCATTGCTTGGAAGAAGTGCCAATCGGAGGGACGGGGGACTGAAGAGAAATGTAGGGATAAGAAAAAGGTAGAGGACCTTTAAAGAGATTCAGGAATATAGCTTCAAAGCTTAATTGATTAATTAGATTAATTGATTAACCATCCTTTGATCAATTAAACAGATATCCCAGATAACCACGCAGCAAATTTTTAACATATAAACATACTGCAGGTGGGGGTTCTAGACTTAAACCATACTTAGAGCAGATCCACTAGATGATTTACAGCACAATTCTAACCATGCCTACTCTCTTGAACTCAATGGGGCTTATTGCCAGGTAAGTGAGGTTAGGACTCTAGTGTAAGTCTAGAGTCAATCCAGTATTTATAAAGACAGGTCAGGATGGAATGCTTCTTCTAAGATGATGCTTGCTGCAACACATGGATGCATAATCTAAAAACAAATGCTTTCTTTACTTCGGTACTCATAAAAATTGTGGAAATTAAATAAATTACTTGATTTATTGAATCAACCATGAGTTCTTTAATCAGGTGACTGCCCAGTTAGAGACATTATCTTTGTCCAGATATACATGTGGTGCTATATAAAGATGCTTTAATGTATGGGTTGTAAGAATATACAAATGCTATCGTGATGAGATAAAACCATGAGCAAGCTTCAATAATGTAGCAGTCTAGCATCAGGAAGATACATAACCATCAAATGAAGGTGGTTATAGCCCTTATAGACTTGTGGGATGGTTGAAATATCCAAGTCCCACATAGCTTATCATAGTTTCTTTCCCTGTGTTATGATGCCCTGCCTAATGACAGATAAACCTGGTGCCTTCCAGATGTTGACTACAGTTCCCATCATGGTCAACGGTCAACTGATGGAAACTGTAGTCCAAAACAGCTGGAGTGCACCAGCTTGGGAAAGGCAAGTCAATGTCTCAGTTCTTTGGCACAAAACTGGATTTCTAGGTGAGGAGTCTGCAAAAAATTAGAGAGAAAGATTGTGTGAGTGCAGCGAACTATGGAGATTGCAGAAGAATGTGATGTTACCAACATCCCTTTCTGTTGCTGTCACAGAAAACACTACTGCATAGCTAATATACCATAGGAAAAGGCCTTAGAGAGAAAACTACACATTAAACATTACAACATGTACTTGCTTTTTGATGTTAATGAATAAATGTATACAAGCAGTTGTCTAGTTGTTTTTCCAGCAGAATCGTTCTTTGACTTTCATACTATCGGGACTCACTTTAGGATCTGAATGTTATTTTTCCTACGAGTGCATATAGTTATTTATGCATCATCTTCCAATTCAGTCATTTCTATATTTGCAGTGGCAAATAGCAGAAATTTTAAAGGTTGCTGGCTGGCTGGAGTTCTAGGACACAATCCAAATAACTAGTTCTGCATGCCCTATGAGGCTTTGCATTTGTGTTTCTCAAACAGCTACTCGCAGCACCACTTGGGAAATTTCTTTGCCAACTCAGTGGAGTTTCAGCAGCAGTTTATGATCTGGCATGAGGATTGGCTGCTCAAAGAAAAAGCCCATCTGGGTGCATGATGAAAGTAGGTCTCTGGATTGTGGCCCTTCTCTCCTACTAACTCTCTATTTCCACCCACTGTGGTGGCTTTTCTTCACAGCCCCCTGCTATTCCTGAGCATCGTATGTGCTGTTTTAGTTTTGCAATTATTCTTGCCAGAGTCTTGTTTTACAGGATTGAACATCTGTGATCTTCCCATTTGGTGGCATTCCCCCCTCCTCTCCTTTTGAAGAAAGAGTCCAGAGCTAATCACCTTGCTGTGGTCATTTGCTGCTTCCATCCAAAATGTACTTCATTTGTCTCACATGGCTCCTAGAATGTCTCTTCTGATTTGTAAAATGTCAGGATGTGCGATAGGTTGCAAGCATGAATGTTTGCCTTTCCTTTTTAAATGACATTTTGTTTTAGTGTTCCTGGCAAATGTGATTGCTATCGCACAGAGCATCGACAATAAAGAAAACTAAGTAGCAATCAGAACTCCTCTGAAATAAGAAAAGGAACACAGTTAAGCACCGCAAATAGGAAGGGGGAAGAAAGACCAGTAAATTTTCAATTCTGGTCCTTTATTAATCAAAATGCTGGTGTGTGAGAGAGAGGGAGAGGGAGAGAAAGAAAGTACGCAGCAGTGGACAGTGAGTGAGGTGGTGGTACTCATCTGACCTCCTGACAGCTGAGTCGCTGCTACTTACAGGGAAAGAGAGGGAGAGAGGAGAAGTTGGTGCAGTGCAAACACATTGGCAGAATCATTGGATTGGCTCTGCTAGTACATTTGCACTATGCCAATTTCCCCACTGCCTCACTTTTAACTCAGGCCTGTGCCTTCTCCACTTCACCCACAACCAATTCCCATGGCCACCTTAGCAGTAGATGTATAGATCCTACCTGCCTAGCTCTGCCATGAGTTATGTTTTTGGACGTAGACTCTGCTTCTTTGATGTTGGAAAGTAGGGGTGAAGGATGGGTGTACTCGGTGCTTTTTTCTAAAAAAAAATATGTTTAGGGGTAGTCTCATTTTGACTCAAGAACATCACCATTTTATAGTTCAAATCAGGGAAAAGAAATACAGTACATGGACAAAAGTACAAAGATTCACAAAATGTTTAGGGGTGTGCATACCCCTGTGTCCCCCCCAGAAAAAAGCACTGGCTGTACTAGCTGCTAATGTGGCAACTGTGCACATCTGAAAACAGGGATTATCACTTATAATAGCTGCCATTCACTCTACACTAGATAGTAATTTTGTACTGGATTCGTCACTTGGGGGGGATATCTCTCCTCAAATTCAGTAGATTGCATCTCCTCTCCCTCAGCTTTCTTATGCTGCTTCTCCCCTTGTACTGGTAAAGCCATTCAGGAGCAGTAAAATGGAGGAGACATATGAGATATTCCTATAATAAAGAGATAGAGTATCATTACCTGACATTTCATTGCAATGGCTCTTCACCTGAGTGGTGTAGCTCACCACATGGGGGCAATATACAGCAGGTGTGGGGATGTTGGGTAAAACAGCTATTTAGGAACACCCTCTACCTATTGGTCAGAAAGAGTAACATCTTGGGATATTTCAACCTGGCTCCACCTCAACAGTTCAGCAGTTGAAATTCTAGCTAGGCTGAGCCAAATACACTTCATCACCCTGGCTTCTCAGTCATTGCTGGGGTTGGGAAGGAATTTTTGCATTTTTCATTGAATGGCCTGAGTGTGGGATGTTTTTCCCTAGGGCATGGGGCTAGGGAGGGGCACCTTTCAGTTGACTGAATTCAGCTAATTTCCTTTGTCTCAAGTTGACCGGTGGGTCAGTGATGGAAGAGGAGCCAATTAAGTGATAAGAGAAGGGTTACACCATTATGAGAGATGATAGGTGTTTAAGGACAGCTGGCAGAGACTCTTTGGTGTTTCAGACTGGGGCCTACCCAGCCCCGCCAGAAGATGCGATTGATTGAACCCGGGACTGCCTGCATGCAAAGCAGATGTTCTGTCACTGAGCTACAACTCTTTCCCTACCACATTCCAATTTTTTGCACTCTACATTTAAAAAATCAGGCATCGGGGAGCAGTAGTAAGACAAATGTGAAGAAAATCTATCTCTTCCTGAGCACTTAACTAGACAAATATTTGAACAGTAGCAAACATAAGGTGGTTCAACATATTGCCGACATCTTGAGAGAGTGCTCACATTGTAAAAAAACTATTTTAATTATGGGTCTTTATATTTTAGCAGCATTGTTTTATTGTATGTTTTAATTATGACGGTTTATATTTTAAAGTTTTCTATACTTTGCAAACTGCTTAGAAGCCGAATTTGGCATTAAGCAGTATATGAATGATAAGGTGTTGAGGATGATTATGATGATGATAGAGTTGTGGTGAATCAGGCAAGACAGTTTCTAAGGGACCAGGCTGTATTAACAAACAAAATCTGAAAGAAGAGTTTCAGTCTTAATTTTAACCCATTCCTCTCCACTGGGAATCTACAAGCCAACCGCACATATCTTGGGTGAAGAGGAATTGTGTTTCAAGCAAAACAAGTATCTCTGTGCTTGCTGTAAGCCCTGGCATCTTTCATTTTACAAATCATATTGTATATGAGGGAAGATAGAGAACTCGCAGTCCTTTATGAGGCTATTGCCTTTCTGTGGAAGAAGATAAAGAACTCATAGTGTGATAAAAGAAGACAGATGACCAGCAAAAAGCAGATTCCTAGACCACATGAAGAGATGGAAGAACAATTTACTACACAATTAAACCTGAAGAAGGGAAGTCCAAAGTCTTGTCACATGCTTCATGTCAGAGCTAAAGACCATGTCTCTCGATCAAAAGTGAGATCAGTTATTGGTAAGACTAAGATATAGCTGAGGTGTATTTTTTTTTTAAAAAAAAAGTAGATATGTTATCGGGTTCAGCTAAAAAAAGCGCAAGATCAACCTACTCTTCTTTTCTGCCAGGTCCCTGATTTTGCACTGAAATATTTTCATGTTCTTTCTCAAACGGTTACATCCTGTCAGAGAACTTGGTAATTGAAAGGGTCACAAAGGTTTCATTTTGTTCAAATACTGAAAGGATTTGGGCCTGGAAGTCGCCAAGGCCTTTTTGAAAGCTAATAGAACTCGTGGGTGTTCGCTGTCTTTCAGATTGGGACTACAATTTTTTAGTTCCTGGAGCTTTCAGTGCAGCTGAAATGAGAATTCAAAATAAATAATTTCAGATATAAAGTTAATAAGATAAAATTAATCCATTCTCATCACAATTTGCTATTGCTGTTTCGCTGTGTGTGATCAGGATGACTGCTTATGTTAAAAAGTAAAGTATAAATCCCTTAAAATCAATCAGTAACTGGAGTTTTAGGCTGTAATCTTATACAAATTTACTAGATGTAAACCCATGGAATTGAATGGGAATAGGTATGCACTGTTACTAATTTAGCATTTGATATTTTGCTATGCAATGCCTCTATGTTTGCAAATGGCTATCTTATCAGTGATTTGTTAGTTTGTGTGCCACTATATAAGTAATTAAGTGCCAAAGTACTGAAAAACAAAAAGTATAAATGGTATAAATGGTAATCCTAAAGACTAGAACTAGGGGGTAAATTCCACTGAACTCAATGGATCTACTTCTAAGTAAACATGATTGGGATTGCACTGTGTTGGTTATCAATTAGTGAAGAGACCCCATGATAATGATCTGAAGAAATCAAATAAATTGAATATTAAATCAAAGTGTTTGTTTATTTATAAACAAATATCCAACTACCAGTAATAAAGTTTCAGCTCATATTACCAATTAAGTGGTCTTTAATCAAAATGCAGGATGGGGTTTAATTCTTAATCTGATTTCTTTAAACCAAACTTTGCTGGAAAAAATGCCCCAGCAAATTCTTACTTTCTTCCTGAGCCTTAGTAATTCACCCTAGAATCTTGTCTTTGCATTTTGAAACATGGAAGACAGAAAACAACTTAGAAAGAGACCGCTCTCTAACGTCAATTCAATTTTTTATTTAATGTTCAGAAAACCACTGATCCATTTGTTGGATGCATAAATTCTCTAAGGCCACCTGCCTGGTGAAAAACAGACTGGGAGCCTGGAGCAAGGATACCCATAATTACACCGTCAAAAAAGACTGCAGTAAGTGGCAGAATATTTTATTTGCCGTCAGTCCTATGAAAGTATATTGCGACATCAGCTTCAAGAGATTCAAAATCGCAAGTGGGGCTCTTATTTGAAATCAGCAGAAACCATTTTGCAGCAGGCTTGCGTGAATGGGTCATAGATTAGCAGTAAATTCCATTCCTATTTTTAATGAAGTGGCAGAAGGAGCTGGGTTTCTGTGGTTTGGTAGAACATTTAGGCTCTCCCTGAAGCAATGTTTTAACTTGTGCATTGACTGAAATGTACTGTCATCCTCATAACTGAATTTCACCAGGGGTTGAAAGTGTGTGTGTGTGTATACGCACACACAGTGTCAAAGGCCAGCATAAACAGGTGTGTCCTCTGCATTTCAGGTTTCCCTGAACTGGCTCACATGCTACTGTCCAGAAAATAATGGAAGCTAAATCATGTCCTCCCTAAAAGAGGGCACGTGTTGCGGTGAGACTTGGAGACTGGCCTCCTGGTTGTGGGTGGGTCTATTGGATAGACACAACACCCGACTGGTAGGTCCCTCGTTGCTGGGTGTAATCTGGCCAATGGGGTGCAGTCTAAATGGTTTGAGGGACCTATTTAATCCCTTGCACGTGACCCAGAGATTCTCTTTCAGCTCATGCAAACGGAACACCCGCCCCTGCTATGCCGTCGTGTGTCATCTGTCATTGGGACAGGGGCACAGCAGGAATTTTCCCCTCTTGGCTGATAGGCTGTTGCCATTTGGGTTTCGCCTGCCCTATAGCAAATCATCACAACTTGTAAGGTTGTGGATAGGCACTGGTTCAGGTGATAGGGATGGGAGAGCGGTCTCGCCATCCCTATGTGAAGGGTATTCCGTTAAAGGAATCCAGGGACTCAACTTGGTTTGGTCAACCCCCAAGAGGGGGTTGTGCCCGTGCCATGGACTGTAACATGCTGTGCTAGATGCTGTATGATTTTTAATTGTCTGTTTATTGCTTATTTTACTTCTTACATTCCATCTCACTGCATTACAATTTGAATTCCATAAAATACAATGTAAAATACAATAATAAATCATATTAAGAACCTATGAAGCAAAAGAAGCAATAAAGAGAAAACTAAAGATCAGAATGAATGTGCCTGCCACCTGCAGTTGCTGCTCCTGCTGTTCTTCACAGACCACCCGAATGAAGCTTGCAGGCTGCTAGTGACCTTAGTTTGGGTTAAGGATACAGAGTTCTGGTGTGCACACAGTGTTTTGCACTGGGTTCTGCACGTCTTTTGGAACAGACCCTTACAACGAAGTGAATTGTGCAGTCAATACTTGCATGGAAGCCCATATATAATCACATATCATAAAAAAAATAATCTTGAGTATTTCAGATGGCCTTCTTCAGATTCTAGTCAGTTGCATTGGTTGTTCCTTTGTCTCAAAGGAAGAGGTGAGGTCAACATTCTTGGTCCACTTCTTCACACAACATCTGCTCATTCATGTTCCGAAAGTGATCTGTGAAACAAGAAAGTCTGCTTGTCAGCCTCCTTTCAAGATCTGATGAAAATAGGCACATCACAGGCTGGGTTAGTACAACAGTCACTTCTGATTTGTTTCTATGTGTGTCGGGTTAGCATCATATCCCCTTCATGCACCTTTTTATAGCTTTAATCAAAATGGGAAATTCTGCCATTTTTACTGGCTGAAGAGCGTGGTTTTTGCAGTATAAGGCAGGAAATTTTAAAAAATGAAAAGCATTACTTGTGCTCATTGATTGTGATGACTAAGAGGGGAGCATTGGTACATGTGGCTTTTGCCAATGAGATCAGAGTTAATTTGTTTGAGGAAGGTGCCTTGTGTGAACTTCAGCAGCGTGCACTGGCACAAGCAAGGGCAGATTTTGCCGAAGAGGTTCTTGCTTATTAGGAAAGCTGTGTAAGTGGCAATAGCAATTTTTCAATAGGCTTGCTGAAGTGTCTGCAGCATTGTAATGGCTGGATTAGATGAGAGTTGAGCAGAGCACTCCACCTGTACTAACGCCAGCGCTGCAGGTGAGGTATCACGCCTCTGCTGGGGGAAAAAATGGCTCATGTGTCAACAATTCACCTTGACAAGTTCAGGTAATTAAGAAGAGCATGTGATGCCTTTGCAGAAGCACTCAGCTCATGGATGTGCCTGAGGATTGGGGCGGCAGGGGCACTTGTCTTCCAGAAACCCCAGATGTGTTTATTTTTATGTACACAGACGCACACACATCCAGGTAGTCAACAAGAGGTTCAAAGTGATCTCTGAAGCACTTCTGTTGAGAGCGAATGTCAGACTCACCTTCTGTACTTTTCTAGAGGAATGCCTTCTTGGACCAGCAGGCAGTTCAGATGCAGACTCAGATTTAATGATGCTGCTTCTGCAAATGTTACAAGATTTGGAAACCCTAGAAATGCAAAAAAAAAGGACATTAAAAAATGAGTTGCGGTGCCTTTGGGTGATCTGGTGAGCACCCTGCTTTTTTTGAGTGGCGGGTGGGGCGGTGGCCAAGAATAGAGACCAAAAGTGCTGACAAGGTCCTCAAGAAAACATTAGCAAAATTCCTTTCTTTGGTAAACAAAAACTTAGTGCTACTGTTTTGATTGGTTGAAAAGAAGGCACAGGTTTTCTATATAAGGTTACTAGAGGGGGGAAGCAAAAAAGCAGAGCTGTTCCTCTTTGTTTAGCTATGGAAATCTGCAACTACTTCAAAAGCAGAAGACTAGTGAGCCCTAGAGACATATTGAAAACACTTGCACAATGTCTGATGAAGTACTATTACCCTGCCTCAGAGACAAGAAATAATCCAGGTCGGGGCAGGGGCAGGGGCAGGGGCATGAGAACATCTCAGTTGAAAATACTCAAGTGCTATACAATGAATGATATGAAAAGCGAGATACAGGGAACTACGCATCAAAAGCAAATCCTGTACCAGACGTGTTAAAATCTGCACTGCTTACACACTGCTAGAACCCTGCAGAAAGTTAGGACTTTGGGCAGTTTAGTACGGCTCCAAAAGCATTTTGCCAAGTATGGCTTTCTATATATTCTCTTTGGCTAGCATTCTCTGCTGTTTTGAAAGGAGCCGTATGTCATTATTGCATTTTATTTCCCCAGCCACTAGTACAGGGTACATACAAAACTGTACCAATATGCCCAGATAACTTTTGTCCACTGCTCATCCCATAGACCTAATGATCTGAACTCTTTGTTCTATTGCAAGTAAATCGTAAGACTACTCTGGTTGGGTATTCCAAATTTTAGGGCAGTGGTCAACAAACTTTTTCAGCAGGGGGCCGATCCACTGTCCCTCAGACCTTGTGGGGGGCCGAACCATATTTTGAAAAAAATAATAATGAATGAATTCCTATGCCCCACAAATAACCCAGAGATGCATTTTAAATAAAAGCACACATTCTACTCATGTAAAAACACGCTGATTCCTGGACCGATCGCGGGCTGGATTTAGAAGGCAATTGGGCCGGATCCGGCCCCTGGGCCTTAGTTTGCCTACCCATGTTTTAGGGTGTGGGTGAGGCCCCCCTCCTTTCTCCACACTTGAGCTTGCCAGCCTGAAATGTAGACTCCATCAGACTCAAAATGCAAGTATATTTGACATGAAAATACAGTAACTATAAGCATGCTAGTGTGCTCTATTTGGTAATTACCTAACGTGGCAAGGTCTGCCATAATTCAGTTCAATAAATAATAATAACTGGCTTGTACATTTTAAGGTCACTCTTGAAAATCAATTCCCCCTAATTAATCACCATCCATACATTTCACCTGGACTTGCATTCTGATTTGGTCATTCCACACATATACAAACACCCTTTGCATGTAGTGTGCATTGGGAAAATAGGTAATAGACTGGTGAATTGTGTAGGTTTGCTCTGTAAAGATCATATTTTCTGTTCTGAGATGAATGCTTGGAAAACATTTTCAGCTTGTGGTTCTTGAATCATGAAGATCTGCCAGTGGGTGGTACATACTGTCCAGGAGGCTACAATGATCGGTTTGGATGGGCACAGCCAGTCCAGGACCTGAGGTTATTGAGCTATTTAGGTAAATGCTGCAGCATGCAATATAACCGTTCATCAAAAGGGGTGATGTCACAGCGCTTCTGACTTTCCTGCAATACCTGGTTTTTCCATCTTAATCTTATTTTAGAAGTTTGTGATCTATGCCTATCTTTTTTAAAAACTGGACATACCTATCTGAGTCATGAGAGGAGGGGCCTGACTGGTGACTGATCCAGCACTCAACTTCACAATACGCATGTTTGTTGTTCATACGGTAATATGCTGGCTGTCATGTTGATCTAAGTGTGAGCTGTAATCATGTCGTATTGCTGTGGTGGTTTTCTAAATGGCTTCTTTGGCTTTGCTTTTAGAAAAGAGTGGAAACAGTAAGGGCATAATATTTTCCCATGCAAAGATAGTGTCTGAATGAAGAGATGTCTCCATGGGGTTCATGAGGGCTCTACTTTTGCCCTCCCCCTCTCACTCGGGAACTTAGGAAACTTCCTTATACACTTTCAGAATCTTGGTCCATCTAGCATAGTGTTGTCTATACTGACTAGAAGTTGCTCTCCATGGTTTCGGACAGTGGCCTTTCCAAGCCCTACCTGGAGAATGAACCTGGGAGCTTCTACATGCAAAGCAGATAGTCTACTACTGAGTTGAAGCCCTGGCTGAAACTCAGCTTAGGTCTCCCAAGCTTCATTACCTTGATGTTGACACTTTTATGATGGTTCCACCACAACGGAGGTATGATAATTCACCCACTAGATACGTCAAAATCATACCACCTTGTGTCTTGCCAAATGCAAGGTGGTTCTTTTAAAATGAGATTCAGAAGTAATACAAACCATGAGTGAGAAGATTAAAGATTTTATTCTAAACAGCAAGCAATATATACATACCAAGCAAGCACCCCAATCTGCCACTTGGAAGCCCTCAAGAAGTGGCAAAGTGACTCCCCCAGGTAGCCTTAGTTTGCACAGCCCCGCAGTCGTCAGTCCATGCACAAGCTTCTTTCTAACACTCTGCCTCAACTATCCGATTTATAGATAGGAAACCTGTGTGGCTTGCAGATCACTAGCTACGTGGAGATTATTCATTAGCCACCCTCTCCCAATGCCTCACTTTCTTGAAACAATGTTGAACATCAAAGAAGGTACCTAGTCCTATCATTTCCTTCCAACAAATTAAAACATTAAAGGCTGCTCTCATGCCATCAAAGAGCTTAACAAAAGACAGGGAAAAGGAAGGAACGGGGGCAGGAAGGATAACCATGTTAGATCACTAACTCCTCAAAATACTGTACAAGTATCTTCTGAATAGATGGTGTTGAATAGTGGGTAGACATGGCAGACGACACAGCGATTTCTCCAAAGCAGCTCTTTATTTTGTAAGCTGGAACAGAACTGAACAGCAAACAGCTCAGCCGGCCTGCTTTTATAGGCAGCTGGCTGTCAACATTGTAGCAACAACAACCCAGGGTTTCCCGCCTAAAATAACTGACGTGGACCTGAGTGAAAACTATCTACAGTATCCCCCTGCTGGCCCAGGGTGAGAACTTCAATACATAACAGATGGTTCATATACCTTTAAAAAAAAACCCAGAGACTATTGCAAAGGACATCTACACATGTGAATATTGTGCTCCTCACTTTTTCAAGAAAGCTGTGCTGTACGAGGTAAAAAAGAGAGAGAGAGAAGAAGCAGCACTGACGAAAACATGAGAGGATTACAATGGAAGAAAGTGTTGCATAGACTTTGCTCCAAAATGTGAATAAACAGAGGCCTGGTGATGCCACACTAAGTACCTACTATGGAAGCAAGGGAAAGAGAACTTTACAAATCCTCAATCATTTGCAGCAGAAAACATGACACAACCAAACGCATTCCTCCTTTCGAAGTTCTGTAATATTTTACAACTGAAATGCCCCACTACAATATTACTATGGAAAAGTAAGTCCAACACAGCAAATACACCATTTTATTATGTTTGATTATATTTGAAGTCTACAATTTTAGGTAACAATTTTATTATGTACACCACTTAGAGAGCTCCTCTATCACAAAGCTTAGAATTTTTTAAAATATAAAATTAATATAAATAAATCCTGAATTCCAAAGGCATTTTCATGAAATCCCTCTTGTAGCATGTCAGATTCTAATCTGATCTATACTTTATTTTTAAAAAATAAATAAATATAGCTTCAGAGTTATGCTTTGTTTTTAAACGTATCTAAGCATTTGTGGAATAGAATATGTCTCTACTTTTGTGGAGGGTCCTTTTGCAAACATTCCAGTTCAAATGGAAGTGTCACACTTTTTACATTCCATTCTTATTGAACTCCGGCCATTTCATTCCCCGTTTTGCATGCATGTGTATTCATGTACATGACAACCAAAGAGCATATTCCATGCATCTGATGATACTACTGTTAATCCATGAAAGCTACAGCCACAATAAAAATTTGCTAGGGTTTAAGGTGCCACAGTACTCTCTGTTCCACTTTCTTCTTCTGTTAGTGAAGCTAAGTGGGAAAGGGTCTTGAAAAGAAGTGGCTACAAGACCACACCCACAGAACAAGGGATGTTTTTTCTACTGATGCTATTGCTCCAATACGGTATAGGATTTGGGATCATGCTGACACCCCCTTTTCTGTTCTGGATGCAAAGATTCTTAGACCATTTTGAGCTGTAATTTATAATAGGATTTCTCCCTTAGTAGGGTAGGAAATTGGAAGTGGAGATGGCATATTAATCAGTAAATACTAATTTTTAAAACAGTTTTTAAAACAGTTTTTAACAGCTCTGGATTTGGGGGGTGGAATCCCAAATTCCTTACAGAAGTGCTGAAATTTTAGACTAAGTATGCAGTGCCCCCAAGTGGACAAAAGTCTTCCTGCTTGCCTGAGAGTCCAAGGACTAAGAACCACAAATTATTGTACAGTAGTTCAGTTCATTTTTCACTAGCAGGTTTACACATCTGTCCTTTTAAATCAGCACATTTATGAAGCAAATCGGATTTTTAAATTTGAGTAGCTCCAATACCACTTCAGGATTTAAGATGTCATAGACAAGTGCCTCTGCTTACAAACTTACAGGCACCTTTTTCCTAATTAGGATTCTATAGATTTATCCTTAGTTATTACCCTAATAATAATAATAAAATGTAACAGGGATAAAGTATTAAAATGAAATACAAGAACCTTTTAAAAGCTGGGGAAAATATCTTTAAAAAAAATAAAATGCAATTATACTAGCCATCTGGATTCAAATTAGTTTTGCCCTGTTTAAGACATGGACACTGTAAGCAGCAGACTTGGGGCTGATACACACAGGAGCGTCTCCACCCCCATCGTTCAGCCCGGACACTGAGATCCAGTGCCGAGGGCCTTCTGGCGGTTCCCTCATTGTGAGAAGTAAGGTTACAGGGAACCAGGCAGAGGGCCTTCTCGGTAGTGGCGCCTGCCCTGTGGAACGCCCTCCCAGCAGATGTCAAAGCAACAAACAACTATTTTATTTTTAGAAGACAACTGAAGGCAGCCCTCTTTAGGGAAGTTTTTAATGTTTGATGCTGTGCTGTTTTTAATATTCAGTTGGAAGCCGCCCAGAGTGGCTGGGGAAACCCAGCCAGATGGGCGGGGTATAAATAATAAATTATTATTATTATTATTATTATTATTATTATTATTATTATTATTATTATTATTATCATCATCATCATCATCATCATCATCTTTGGATACTTTACCAGTAAAGTCTTTATTGCACATGTATATCATATTCCACCCCCATCTCCAGCCCCTTCATTCAGCCTGGACACTGAGATCCAGTGCTGAGAGCCTTCTGGCAGTTCCCTCCCTGTGAGGTGACAGGGAACTAGGCAGAGGGCCTTCTTGGTGGTGGCACCCTCCCTGTGGAATGCCCTCCCGTCAGATGTCAATGAAATAAACAACTATGTGACTTTTAGAAGACATCTGAAGGCAGTCCTGTAAAGGGAAGTTTATTTGAAGCCACCCAATAAAGAGCGGCTGGGGCAACCCAGTCAGATGGGCAGTCCCAAATAGTCTGTGACATGTTATCCTTTCTCCACACTCATCTGTCTCCTGCTAAAGACCCTCTCATGTAGAGGTTGAGCTGTGGTCCCAGCCATTGAGAAATACAATGCATCACAAGATTGTTTTCATTCTTTGGGGGGCTCCACAGTCTGAAAAGCAGGCTATTCTCTTCATGTTTGCATGTGGGTTTAGTGAGCATCCATAGTCATACAGTTCAGTTGCCAGAAAGTTGTTCTCAAGGGAATAAGGAATTGGGCACGGGCACCAAAGTGCATGATCTTTATCCCACCAACAATGACAGCATAGAACATGACTAAGGGCCAAACAAGATGTTTGCTAAGAAGAAGAAGAAGAAGAGGAGGAGGAGTTTGGATTTGATATCCCACCTTTCACTCCCTTTAAGGACTCTCAAAGTGGCTAACATTCTCCTTTCCCTTCCTCCCCCACAACAAACACTCTGTGAGGTGAGTGGGGCTAAGAGACTTCAAAGAAGTGTGACTGGCCCAAGGTCACCCAGCAGCTGCATGTGGAGGAGCAGAGACGCGAACCCGGTTCCCCAGATTACGAGACTACCGCTCTTAACCACTACACCACACTGGCTCTCAAATAAGTGAACTAAATGTTTTGTTTTCCTTACAACAATTGCAGGCATGGGGGACCCTGATTCTTACTTAGGAAGACGGTGCCTAAAGAGGGGAGACTATCTCTTGACTCCCCCCAAACCCCTGCACAGCTATGAATCTTAGAAACAACTTATAAGTGGAGAGCAGGGCTGGGGAGGGGTTGTCCTGGGGAGACTTCCAAGGGCCAGACAGAGATGAGGCCAGGAGTGCTGCATTTGGCCTCCACCCCTGAAGCAGCCCATTCAGATCATAAAACAGCTGAATCTCAGCCGTGACACGATGAAAATAGATAATAAAGAGATATTTGTGCCTGGTTGGCCATTAATGTGCATCATTTTCATCTTCCATAAAACACACTGGGCAAATTTGTGGGGCACAAACCAGTTGCTGTTTTGGCCCTGCCTAGATCAGTAATATATCCTCTTCACAGTCTTTCCAACTAGCTACAGGATGGCAGTACTGAAATTCTTATCCCTATGACTTCTGTTCCCCGCATCTTATGAAGATGGGGCTGCACACAGCGTAAATGCAAACCCCCACCAATTACTGGAAGCTGTCAGTATTCAGCAACAGATAAAATTAATTCCAAATTTTAAACAATCTGCAGAAAACTGAACACAATTATGTGAGAAATTAAGTCATACAGTTGCCATGACCTTTAATCCATCATCCAACTGTTAATGTTAATTTTGTGATCTAAAAATCATAGTTCTATTTGCATTTTAATGGCTCTTAAATGAGTGTCATCAAGAAGAAATAAAGGCAGCATGGCCTTTGGATGCCAAATTCTTTTGCTTTAATGTGATGCAGGAGATTAGGAAACTCAGCGCCGAAAATGTTTTTTGTTCCGACCTGCAGCAGCCATATGGAGCCATCCTCACAAAGGGAAAAATAAAACTACGCTATGCAAAATATCATGGCTGTGCTGTTATTATAAATAAACCAGAATTGCGAAAAGAGAGGAAGCTATAATGGCATCATCATTACCCACATGCTAACATACTGTGGAAAAAACCACTGCAGCTTAGCTTTTTAACGACTTCTTCACATGAATATACCTTTTGAAGTATATAATCCAGAGAAAGTTAGATGGATTCAAGTTTCATAGATCTCAATGGGTGTGTCTAACTTTCTCCAGATTGCACTCAAGTGTTTTGTTTGCTTTTCCAACCTTAAAGTCTCCTACTAGGCCCAAAGCCTCCATCCACATTCCCACAAAATGACTCCTCCAGTGAGGATCAAATACAGATCCATACTACACATTTGAAGTACTGTACATCCAATGCACAATGAAAGTACATGACTTCTTCCAAAGTATTCTGGGAACTATAGCTTTCATCTCAAAAAGAATTTGCAGCACCCTTAACAAACTAAAGTTCACATGATTCTTTGGGAGAAGCAGTGTGCCTTAAATTTTTGTTGAGTATGCTTAATATTAATTAACCTACCCTTTTCACCCCCCCAGAGGCACACTCCATCATCTCTTGAGACAGACAGATGTCTTAATTGGAAAGATTGACTTATCATACTTCAGTGTGCAGGTTAGTCTGTAGCAAATTTCTGCTGTTCTGTGGTCAGTGGAGGGTTTGCCTTCCTGTTAAAGGTATAAAAACACATCAGTGACTCCCATAGTCAACCAATTCTAGAGAAAGGGAGAGTGAAAACAGAAGGGTATGAAAGCATTGAGATACACACACATGCATTAGACTGCTCCTAATAGTAAAGATAATAAGCTCTATTGTACTATCATTATATAAGCATTAACGGTGGCATATTTTAGAGGCAGAGACCCTTAATATTGTAACACTAATTCAAGCTCTGATTAAATTGGATCCTCATTACCATGTTATTGAGAACTGGATGATTACTTCGTTACTATTTAATAAGGTGAAAATGCTTATTGTAAGCCTCTTGATGGTATTACTTTCAATTATAATTATTTTGCTTTATTAACATACATACCTAGGTCTCTTTCACGTTGATTTATTTGCATGCAAAGTGCATAAGTCTGATTAAAATGTTACATTCTTACTGAAACTTCTTTAAACCCCCTTGGAGAGATAGCTTCTATGCATTCTCTTCGGATTGCGCAGAAGGTCTTGGAGTACATGCTCAGAAAGCAAAGTGGTAAAAGCATTTCACTAAATGAAAGTTAGTGGTGGCAGCAGAGTGAAGGAAGCCCCTGTAATGGCAGAGAGGGGAAATGCGAAGAAAAGATTCAGCAGGTATTATGAAGTTCCATTTCATAGAAGCTTTAATAATCCTGCCCAATGGGAATTGCGAAATGTGTTTGATAAATGACCTGTGTTTTACAGAAAACAATGATGGGTTCATTGTGTATCTAATGGACTTAATTTGAATTCACTTGGCAACAGTTCCTTTCTTTTTCCAAGCTGAGAACCTCTGCATCTTAATTCGACAAAAACAGCATCCAGCTGAAATACACGTTAAAGGGGCTAGCTGACTGAAATTAATACTCTACAGTGCAGTGGGGGAGTATAGCATAGTATACTATAGTATACTGTGACAATAACTGAATTGACTTCTTTTTTAAAAAAATAGCTTCTTGTAGTGAGTAAACTTTTGGCTTTGGTAAACCATCATTTAAAAGGCAGTCCTCGCTCTTCTAAATTTGCATAATTTGACACAATTCAGCGATTTGCTGAGGGCACTGGAGCTGCAAACACAATGGGTGACCCAGTTCCCCTCCCCCGCTCTGAGTGGGGTCAGGGAACACCCCAAAACAGTGTGCAGAGGGCGGGGGGTATCATTCCATGTGGCGAGCTGGAATGTTTGCGCAGACCAGACAACTTGAAAAGCTCAGCACTGAATTCCACCCTAAGATTCCCCATGCCCAATGTGTTTTTTTGGGAAGTGACAGAGCCCAACTGGCTAATCAAAGTGCTGAGCTGCTGCCAGATTTGAGAAGCATGAACAGGAAGCACTCTGTCAAGGGAAAATGCTTCTCGTGCAGGAGACACGGAATGACCATTGCCTTTGACAAATAGTTGCATTATGCTTGAAATTCTCCAGCTCTTAAGAACTCCTGGTATGCTTCAATTAGCAGGTCTTCACTTCAGTGCCAAGTTCCCCTCAGTTTGTTGGGTGGTTTTGGAAACTGGTACTTTACTCCTTTTTCAAGAAACTACTGCTAAGCTCATTGTGCAATCTCCAGGAAGCAGAAAAGCTAGGATGTAGGTACTGGATACACACATGGTGGCAGTGAGCACAGACTGTGCATCCCACACTCAAACCCTGGCATCTCCAGGTAGGGCAGTGAAGGATTCCCTGAAAAGCTACTGTTAGTGTCAACAGCACTGAATCTGACAGACTGATGGTCTGACTTGGTATAAGGCAGCATACCATACATCACTACTCAGAAAACCATAGCTTTAAGGTCCGTATAGTTAAAGCTATGGTTTTCCCAGTAGTGATGTATGAAAGTGAGAGCTGGACCATAAAGAAGGCTGATCGCCGAAGAATTGATGCTTTTGAATTATGGTGCTGGAGGAGACTCTTGAGAGTCCCATGGACTGCAAGAAGATCAAACCTCTCCATTCTTAAGGAAATAAGCCCTGAGTGCTCACTGGAAGGACAGATCGTGAAGCTGAGGCTCCAATACTTTGGCCACCTCATGAGAAGAGAAGACTCCCTGGAAAAGACCCTGATGTTGGGAAAGATGGAGGGCACAAGGAGAAGGGGACGACAGAGGACAAGATGGTTGGACGGTGTTCTCGAAGCTACAAGCATGAGTTTGACCAAGCTGCAGGAGGCAGTGGAAGACAGGAGTGCCTGGCGTGCTCTGGTCCATGGGGTCACAAAGAGTCGGACACGACTAAACAACAACTATCTTCCTATGGGCACATGTCTGTAGGATGTGTATTGTGACAGGATGTGTATTTTGGCTACCTCCAGTGAATGCCTTCAGGGACCTAAGGAGACAGAACTAGCAACCAACTCATTTAGATTGGATATTTTCTGAGACCATCCTCTGTCCTAAACAAGCTAGTAGAAATAGAGCCTGGTGATCAGAACATGACAATGATTTTACTTCAAACAATGCAATCTGGATTTTAAAGCATTTTTAATGTCACCTCTAAAATCTCATTAGTGTAGAAGGTTCTGTTTAGCAGGATTTAAAGAGCAGTTTGGTGTCCTCCCCGCATATGCATGCACACAAACACTTGCTGATTCATAATCAGGAAGCTTATAAAACAGAACATGAGTCACTCAGGAGATCTCCAAAGTTCTGGCTGTTTATCTCCTGGCTTCCGCTCAGGAGATAAACAGAGGTTGAAAATGGCCCAATTCAAGCACAGCAGTATAAATACGAACAGAATGGCTATTTTCCCGAAGGACAACAAAAGGATGCTGCTTGCATGATTCCACTTACAGAAATGGAATTGGCCTTTTAAAGTCTGGTCATAGGCAGAAGCATAATAATGGCATTTCTTGAAATGAATTCTGTGCCCTCACAGAACAGCTTTCCTCTCAGATCCTCCCAGCATTTCACATCTTTAGTATTCTGCCTTTCTGTTAAGTGGAGTTCTCTAGAGTTCTATGCATGTAGAAAGGTGAGATGAATCTGGGTAATCTAACAAAGGAGCTTTTCTCTTGGGGTTATGAATTGATTGCTTATGGAAAGCGGGTGGGAGTAGGTGAGGTTGCAACCATGGAGAGAAATTGGCTTCTTTAGCCACAGATCATTTGCAATATGTGTATGTCCCTTTACTGCACTATGTAACATGTAGCAACAGTATGCCAGTTATTCAAGAATTTGTGGTGTCCTACTTTTTGTAACTTTATAAAAAATAATTATAAAACACACCACACAAACACAGAAAAGGGGCTTATTTGGGACATGTGTCTCTATATGTGTCCAAAACCTACCCTGCTGAGTTTTAAATTTTTTATTTAGCATTATGTATTGCATTTGTACACACAGAGAGAAAGTCTCAAAATGATTTTACAAGCTAAAATTCAAGCATGTAAAAACCCAATAAAAAATAAAACAATGTATAATACAAAATTCCTAAAATGCTCATCCAACAATACAAGGAGGACAAGTCTTACCATTTCCCATTAGAACATGAGTGCCACAGTAGAGGCTACCTTAAGGATGGATAAATAAAAATGTCTTTGCCTGGTGCCTAAAAACCTACAGTGATTGTGCCAGATGTATTTCCCTGGGGAGAGCATTCTACGAAGGGGTGGGGTGCACCACTGGAAAAGTCTATTCCCATGTTGCTTCCCTCCAGACATCATCTAATGAAGACTACAAGGTTTGGGTGGGTCCATGGGAGGGGGGGAGGTGATATTTCAGTTGCTGAATCACATAAGGCTTTATTCAGGCACCCTGAATTG
Organism: Podarcis bocagei; assembly: GCF_964188305.1. NCBI lineage: Eukaryota > Metazoa > Chordata > Lepidosauria > Squamata > Lacertidae > Podarcis > Podarcis bocagei. The sequence continues at coordinate 37,996,380 of NC_138135.1, read as the reverse complement.
AGCCTGGGAGCTAACTGTTGAGGGGAAGAGTCCTTCTGGAACACAAATCATATGGGAAGAGGGAGAAGAAATTTAACACAGAGGCTTCTCCTGCCTAGGCTTTCTCCCTTACTTTGGCGTAATTTGAGGTGGACCTCAGCTCCCCCAGTGGATGTGGGGCAAATAGTGTGCTTCCTCTGAGAATGTGCAGAGTGTTGTGTTGTGAGTGAAGGGCGGGTGGCTCAGAGTTTGCACAGGGTGCAAAATGCACTTGCAACAGATACCACAAAGCCAAATCTGAATGACAGCAATGCTCTCTATCTTCTGAATAAGACATTTTCTCCCCATTTCACCACCCACCAAACTGAAGCTGGGTGGAGTGGATTTTGCAGGGTGAATTGTCTTGTATGAAAAGCCGGCTCCCTTATCTTGGTTTGGCTCAGTCCTTATTTTTTTCTATGCAGTACATTCTTCTTTGTATAGAAGAAAAGGGTTGCTATAAAGCTGAAGAGCTACCGGTAGTTCACATGTTCTGCTATTTTGAGAACACAGCGTCTCCAACCGGATAGAATTGTCTCTGTGATTTTGGTCCAAAATTTCCCATCTGTCATATCTTTCCCATTAGCAGGGAGTGCTTCACCTCTGTTTTGTTAGGCCAATCAGTATGCAAGTGAAACACAATATTAAGAATAGACCTGTCCCAATGGAAAATGCCATCCTATTTAATGAATACAAGTGGATTTTATTTCAGCAGCAAGGAACAGGAATTATTTTTAAAGGGTGCCGCAGTCTGCAGTAATTTGGAAGATCCAGCATTTTTATTAGCAACTGGAAGAATGATTTACCATAGCCAGGCAAACTGTGATCCTCACCCAGTGAAAACTTGTGGTAGCTGAGCCAATACAAAACTAACCTTTATTGTGTTTTCTCTCAACACTTTGTTTCTGTCTAACAGTTCAGTGAAACTGTACTTGTAATGCAATCTTGGCAAATATATTCTTTTCACAATGGAAGTGTTAAATCATGTTTTTCTTATTCATTGAGGTTTCTCCTAATAGCTTAATTTTCACTTGCGTTAAAATATGGCTCTCTTTATGTTTTGCCAATATAGTCAACATCTGTGGGCTTCTGTGTACTTGGGGAAGGGCTTACATATGGCATTTATTTATACTTTGCCGTCAAGAGTCTGAAATGCTTCCCTTTAGTATTCTTTGCACATTTTGTATGGATTCCAGTAAATGATTTTTCTGTATCTATATATAGATAGAGCTGAAATTCTTCTAGCCCACATAAGCTAGCGACTTACAGGGGCTCTTATCAATAGCCCTTTTACAAAGTCTGCAATTTCCTTGGTCAGCAATCCAGGGCTCATATATACAGCATGAGATCAGGAAACCCAAATTCTGCAGCTTGCAGAAATGGTACCAACTGGGTCAGTTGATAATGGGTGCATTTGATTAATGCCTACATTTATTCTGGTTGGAAAATTTGGAATATATATAGTCAAGTTTATATTCAGGAGTTGGGAACTGTAACTTGTTAATGTGTGTATTGTCAGAGAGACAGAAACCCAGCAGTTAGCTTGAAAATGTCTTGGCCCTTTTGCTATTCGGCACAATTAGAGAAGCAAAGAACTTGAGGTATAATCCACTCCATCTTTCTTGTGCAGTTTATTGTCATAGACTGACAGGTGTGGTCTGTCCTCTTCCATCTCCTCTGCAGTCACATAAATGGATACAGCAGCCTGCTGCTGTCCAGCATTCCAGCACAGGACTACTCTTACAAAGAGCATAAGTTGCCTCAGATCCGGCCCTACCACTAGGCAGAGTGCAGCAGCCACCTCTAGCAGCAGATACTAGGGGGTGCAAAGTGGGCAGAGCTGTATGCATCACACAATCTTCTCTGCGCTCTCTAAGCTAGCCTTAGAGAGGCTACGCCGTCCTGTTGCCAATGTTCAAGTAAATCCAGCAGTCTGGTTGAGTTTTGTACATAGGAGAGCTCCATCTTGTCTTTTTGCCCCAGGCAGCAAAATACCTTTGGCCAGCCCTGAGGGCATCTGGAAAAGAATGTTCCACATGATGCATAGTAGGTCCTCCAGTTGGAGGTGATGGTTATTGTGAGCATAGCAACATGTTAGGTATAAGGCCAGGGTTGAGACAGACACATAGCCAGAGGGAAATACACTTTGTGATTTCCCACAATGCTCCCTCACCGCCACTTCTGCCAAGCTCGGTCCCTTCTTTTAGCTCTTGCTCTCATCCCTCTCTCTTGCATGGTGCAGCCATGAAACCAGCCCTACACTGTAGGCTTAGAATTCAAAGCCATCCTTGTAAATTTGAAGAAACAGTGAGTAAAGCAGTTTTCTTTTTTTCCCAGGGAACCTTGTTTACTCTTTTTAAGCAATCCTAGTGATGGGAGAATGAGACAGAATGGGAGGTAGATCCAGCTTCCATGCTAGTAACTCTGCTATCTAAATTATAAATTGTTGTGTTTTTTTTTAAACCCAATACAACATTCCCCTAAGAGAGGAAAGAGGAGGTAGAGGAGAGGATAGACAACTTTATGGGGTTTCCTTTCCACTTGCACAACTGTGAATGTGGGAGAAGATGGATTGTGTCCCCACCTTCTTTCCTTAAAAAGAAATGAACAATGAGGTTCATATAATCTGAAAAGAGTCACTAGATTCCACGTTACAGACCCATTGTTTTATTTCTTCTGTGACTGCAGCTGTGCAGATTGTTAGCGTGCTATGAAAATTACACTAGGCTGTTCATTTGAATGGCAGGAGGACATGCCAAAATGGTGAATGTGTATCAGAATTTTAAACTGGTGAACGGATATTAGAATTCAGTGTTGCCCTGTTTGTGTGACCTGTAGGGAATGCACATCCCTTGTGTTAAGAACAGTTGAATTGCAGCTTACATCCTATGAACCCAGGACTGATGTGGTCCAGACAAATGAGCACTGTTCCATGCCTGTAAATGCAGGAAAGCAACTTCACTACATACCTGCACATTGTCTGCCCATGTACAACCAACCTGAAGGTTTCTACCCACAGATATAACAAGTGCATGAAGTCTATGCCACCTTGATGCTGAATGCAGATATTCTGTTGGTTTTCATATTTCTAAATTGTGTTAAATAGTGTTTACATTAATACAACAGCCCAACGATACTGAAGTTAAACACATTCATCATCTCAGTTTCGTCTCCTTCATACCAGTAATCAGGACTGCCATGGCACTAATCATTGCATGTGCCCACCACTGAAAGTGAGGCTGCCACTGCCTTTTCACTGTGAGCTCTAGAAAGAACATGATCTCACTTTTTAGCAGGGATTAAAGATCAGCATTACTGCCAGCCTTAACAAAACCTGCTGCAATCAACTAGGCCAATTTATGCCAGCAAGAGTGTCATCCTGTCCTCATTAGCAAAGTGCTTCTTCCCTCTGCAGGACTCTTATGGTACCTTTGGAGAAAAGAGCACTGCTTACCATATCTATTTATCCCTTCAGTGCTTACAAGCACTTCATCAAAGCATGGAAGACATATTGTTCCTTTTTCACAAAGAGAACACTGGCAAGGCAGAAGAACCAATGAAGGAAGAAGATTTGGGTCAGCAAAACTATTAGGTTCAGATTTTGAGGTGGCTACCCACTTGCCTGCTGGACATGCCCCCTGTTGTACCTTAGGGCCCCTCCAAGTTACCTGTTTATATAAGAATGCAGGGGCATGCCTCCTGATTTGCTTGCACCAAGCTTACATGGAGTCCAGTCTTCATGGAGCATTCATTCTGATTTGCTTGCAGGACAGTTATACTACAAGGAGAATTTATTCTCTGGGCATCCCAATTTGCTTGCAGGGTTTCCCATTAGTCATCCATTCACCCAATGCTTTTCAAAACATTTCCCCATGTCCAAGCTACAAAAAGTTCATTTCTTCTTTAAAGTGGATTCATTGAGCTCAGTCCACAGAGCTTTTTGATTCCATGCTAACTGCACAAGCTTTGGTGTGCACATGAATCCCACAGAAAAAGCCTGGAGGCATCCTTATTGACCAGAATGAAGGCCAGGCATGAGCAAATGTGGAAAGCCCAGGAAGTAAAAGAGCCAAGTCTGGGTTTTCCTAGTGCAGTGTTACTAATATAGCCATACAATGCCCTTTAAGCCAAATATAAATTGTGTGGCTAAATCCCCTATCCCAGGACTGGGCAACCTGTGACTGTATGCAGCTCATGACTTAATTTCATTTGGCTTTCAGCCTACCTTCAAGCTGTCAATAAAGATCAGCATCTCAGGAAAATGCAAAGTATGATGGCTTCAAATAGGAAACTACATATGAAGCTAGAGTAAGTGGAGAATAATTGTTGTCATGTGTCCATAAGGTTCTAAAATCATCAGATGGGAAGGACACTGTGGGCTTTCTCAGTGAATGGTGGAAAGACCAATTCCCAAATTTAGAGCTTGAACGCCCTGATAAAGAGGGAGGACACTGACTATGGGCTCCTGATCATAGAATCATAGTTGGAAGGGACCATGAGGGTCATCTAGTTCAACACCCTGCAGCTCAGGAATCTTTTGCCCAACTTGGTGCTTGAACCCAAGACCCTGAAATTGAGAGTCTCATGCTTTACTGACTGAGATAAGGAGCACCTAAGCCCCTTTCTAATGCAAAGCCTTGAGCAGGGATAGATATGTCCTCCAGAAGTTATCAGGTTTGCAACCCTCATCAGCTCCTGCCATTATGGCCAGTAGTCAGGGATGATGGAAGATGTAGTCCAGCAACATCTGGGCAGCCACAGGCTAGCCACCCCTGTTTTAGAGACATAGCAATCTGCTTTGAACACTACAATATTAAGGGAAGTATGCTGGAAAGGAAAAAGGCAGAGAACACCAGAATATTTCCTATAGCAGGGTCCCCCAATAATGTTGTTGCAGTGACTTTGCATGGAGAAAGATTACAGGACCCTGCTCAAATCCACTCCATATGGGTGTTCTCATTTCATCTTAATGTTTCAGCAGATGAGAGTCATGCAGATTGGAACAAATCATAAAGAAGCTGCACCCATTCAGTCACATTTAGAACAGCCCTGCAAAGAAGATGAGCTAGATGAAGATACAGATGATTTGCCTTGGCGTTGCATAGAATGATGGAGACATCAAGACCAGGAGGTGTATCCACAAAGAAATGACTGTGTCTTGCCAAAGCTGGCTCAGCTCTGAGCTCTTCCAGATGCCTTTGGTCTCCGTAGAAGCAAGGAGCATCAAAAGTTTAAATCTACAATTTGAGAGGACAATAGAACCGTCAGGTGCCAGACAATTAAATATACTCATTCAATTGGATATTTTTGAAGAAAGAAGCAGGCATTTCAGAATATATTCCTAGCGGGAGGAACTTCGCTATCACTCCCCCACATATGAGCTGCCAAATGCCTGTAGGCGGATCACTAGATCCAAATGCAAATTCACATACTTCTCAGCTTCCTGGCATAATAGGACAGAATGGTCACCTTAGGGGTCTTTCCACATTTACCATTTCTACTGAAATAGTTGCTAGGGGATTTCAGACTTTGGGAGAATGCTGCAACACAATGTCATCATTATTCAGCTAGTATTCCAGAACAATGTACCCATTAAAATGCTTTTTTCTTTTACAGTACAGCAAATAAAAAATAAAAAAAAAATCCAACTTCTGTGAAGGATCTGGAATGATTCCTCAGTATTTTCATTTGTGTGGCATGTGTTCAAGCATAGTCCTGGTTTCTGAGTGGGGGGGTTGAGGGATGGTGGGCATGGTGTGAGCTGTCAGTTTGTGAACTCAGTTTACAGGGGAGGTATTGCAGGTAGAGACAATGGTACTGAGTCATAGTACAATAATCATTAGATGCAGACAAAATTACATCACAATAACCAGGTGTAATGAGTATGGGTTGCTCGTGCGTAAGTTGCCGCCTCTCCTGGCTATGTTGCCTGGTTAAACCTTTCTGTCTGGACAGCCCTTCACTTCGTGGCTGCCTCAGTCGCTAGCAGAATCCGTCAGTGGGCGTTTCTTAAACCTTTTCCAACATAAAAGTTGTTTGACGCCAAGTCTCCTCCTACTCTCCCTGCGCGGAAGTCTTCTGCGCAGGGAGGGCGTGGGTAGCGGAGGACCCATGCTCTCCCCGCTGGTGTCCGGTGAAGAGTCCTGGAGCCCTCTCGCCGATTCCCCCATCTGCCCCCCTTTATCCTGGTGTTGCGCTGATTTGCTTCCCCATCTGCGGAGCTGCCTCTCTCCCTGCTGGGCCCTTCTCCAGCATCATTTGAGAGCCTTCCCTCCGCCTCTAGCTCCGATGTCAGTTCCCTGACACCAGGCTTTACCATAGCTCGGACAGACATATAGTTCCTTCTAATCTCCTATATTTCCACAGGATTAGAATTCTGGATTATTGGGCATTAAATAAAAAAAATTAAAGCCGCAAAAGGGTTTTCCCTGTGCACATGCTCATAATGCTGAAATTTACTGACCAGAGGAAGACAATGGTACATAAGGGGTGTAGCTATAGCCGCAGAACAGTTCTCAATTTCGTCACAATCCACCATGTTGGGTTTACTCTCCAATAGCAGGAACATGCAACCAAAGTTGAAGACAATCAGCTACAAATTCACTCTTAAACAGTGGATCAAACAGCAACTATACCACAATAAACAGTAAGAGCAGAAAGGCCCATAGCTGTATTGATGTTATAGTTGATGGCTACCACTCTCTGTAGTGGTAGAACAATGTTGGTGTCAACTGATGGCAGTGGAGACTACAGGCTTGAATTGCTGTTTGTTCCGATTCAGCTTTAAAGAGCGGGTTTGTGTGGGGAAAATACTGGGGCAGAAAAATACTCAGACATGGCAAAAGGAAAGTGTGAATGAGCCCTCCATAAAGTGCCAGACAAGGGTACTTTACACAAAGGGACTCAAGCGAGATAAAGCAGGGGATCTGATCAGTAACATCCCCCCCCCCAGACATGAAGGCCTTGTATGACAATGTAAAATGTAGATAGATGGCAGGCAACATCCTAACACATGCTTGCAAGGAACACACCGCACCAAATGAGATGGCAGGCTTTTGAAAGAAAAGGGCTTTGCTGGTCCCCGCTTGGCCCTGATTTTAACTTTATAAGATGCAGTGTAAGCCAACCCCCAAAATAGGCTTTTCAGCAACTTTGCAAGGCTTCCTCAGAACTACTCCTTGAACAGCATGCCTTACCTACAGTATGAGTTAGCACTGGAAGGACAAAGGGAACTCTGGCAAGTTGCCATGAAAAGCAGAGAGGGTAGGGGGCGAGCAACTAGATCTACAGAAGAACAGCTGCTTTCCAGCTCGAGTGGCTTTTAGAGATCAAAGGGCTGTAGCATTGCTAAGGACCTTGGTCCTTTTGTTCATCTCGGCACCAGGGGAGGCTGGCTGGCTTTTGACGGCAGCGTTGCACTTTAAACCTCTGCTTCTGCACATAAGAGGTTTAGAAGAAGATATTACTGCCAATGATGATGGCATTCTGCTGCTAAGGAAACAGCTAATCTTTATTACACAGAAAGAAAGAGAGATTAAATAGCATTTTTTCAAAAGTTATAAATCTCTGCACTTTATTTGAAGCAGAGCTGATGGCCATAAAGGAGAAGCTTCTTCCTGCATAATTATATCCTGCCAAGATCATTGTCCAGTAATGTCTCTTGAACTTTCCTTTGATGTATTGAGAAATGGGGATCTTAGAAGCAGTTTGGCAGGTGTTCCTTTTACTGTAGCACTCAGGGCAATGTTTAAGATATTACGCAGCATTGTGAACATTTATATTCCGCTTTTCCTCCCTAAGGAGATCAGAGCAGTGCACGCCTAAAGGAGTAAAACAATAACAACAAGCAACAGAGACAATGGAGATTACGGCAGTCCAAAAAACTTGTTGTTGTTGTTGTTTAGTCGTTTGGTCGTGTCCGACTCTTCGTGACCCCATGGACCAGAGCACGCCAGGCACTCCTGTCTTCCACTGCCTCCCGCAGTTTGGTCAAACTCATGCTGGTAGCTTCGAAGACACTGTCCAGCCATCTCGTCCTCTGTTGTCCCCTTCTCTTTCCCAGCATCAGGGTCTTTTCCAGGGAGTCTTCTCTTCTCATGAGGTGGCCAAAGTATTGGAGCCTCAGCTTCAGGATCTGTCCTTCCAGAGGATGGTAGTTAAAGCTTTTCTTTTTAACCTTCCTAGTCCAAAAAACTAGGAAGGTTCAAAGAAAAGCTTTAACTACCATCCCAAATGCAAGCAGGGGAGAAGCCACACAGATCCCCAGACACTGGGAATCACAAGTGAGGAGAGTGCTTCTGTCCTGCTTGCAGCCTTCCCATGGAGATTTGTGGGACACAGTGAGAATAGGATGCTGGACAAGATAGGCTGTTGGCCTGATCTAGCAGGGCTCTTATTACATTCTTACGCTCTTTCATCCTGTGGCAAGGGGACCACAGAAAAGGACCTCCTCTGCATTGTTGCCTAATGGGTACCTGATGGGACAGTTAGAAGCAGGGCTTTTTTTCAGCTAGAACTCGCAGGAACTCAGGTCCAGTACCTCTCAGTTTGGGCGCCATTGCCATTATTAGAGAAAAATGGAGGCATTCATTGCGAGCTCCGGCACCTCTTTTTCTAGAAAAATAGCACTGGTTAGAAGGACCCTTGTGGAAGATCTCAATTCTCAGGTAGGTTATATGGAGGAAGGTAGGTCTTTGGGTAACTTAGTCCTAAGCCATTTAGGGCTTCATGGGACAAGATCTGGTGGTAACCCGTAAGAACATAAGAAGAACCTGTAGAATCAGGCCAGCAGTCCAACATACTGTTCATAGCATCATAGAATTGTAGAGTTGGAAGGTAGCCTGAGGGTCACGTAGTCGAACCCCCTGCAATGCAGGAATCTCAACCAGAAGAAGAAGAAGAAGAGGAGGAGGAGGAGGAGGAGTTTGGATTTGATATCCTGCTTTATCACTCCCCTTCAGGAGTCTCAAAGCGGCTAACATTCTCCTTTCCCTTCCTCCCCCACAACAAACACTCTGTGAGGTGAGTGAGGCTGAGAGACTTCAGAGAAGTGTGGCTACTCCAAGGTCACCCAGCAGCTGCATGTAGAGGAGTGGGGACGCGAACCTGGTTCACCAGATTACGAGTCCACTGCTCTTAACCACTACACTACACTGACTAGCTCATACGTGACAAGTGACCATTCACCCTCTCCTTAAAATCCTACAAAGAAGGAGAGTCCACCACCTTCCAAAGGAGTCCATTCCACCATCAAACAGCTCTTAGCATCAGAAAGTTCTTCCTGAAGTTTAGTCAGAATTTCTTTGCTTGTAACTTGAATTCATCAGCTCGGGTCTTAGCCTCTAGAGCAGGAAAAACCCAGCTTACTCCATCCTCCGTGTGACAGCCCTTTAGATATTTGAAGATGGCTATCATATCTCCTCTCAATCTCCTCTTTTACAAGCTAAACATACCCATCTCCCTTACCTGTTTCTCATAGGGCTTGGTTTCCAGACCCTTGATCATATTGGTCACCCTCCTCTGCACATGTTCCAGCTTGTCAATATCCTTCTTAAGCTATCATGCTCAGAAGTGGACACAGTATTCCAGATGTGGTCGGACCAAGGCAGAATATGACTTCCCTTGATTGGGACACTATAATTCTGTTGATGCAGCCTAAAATAGCATTAGCTATTTTTGCTGCTTCATCACGTTATGGAAAAGCTATTGCCATTGTACATTTAAGGCTGCATTTTTGAAGCATCCTTAACATAATATGTGACCTAGTGAGACATCATCTTTCAATCACTTGCCATGTTTAATTTAATAAATAAGCCCTTTTCTCTCTTTTTTCCAGACATGAGGTTATAGAATCATAGAATCATAGAGTTGGAATAGACCACAGGGGCCATCGAGTCCAACCCCCTGCCAAGCAGGAAACACCATCAGAGCACTCCTGACATATGGTTGTCAAGCCTCTGCTTAAAGACCTCCAAAGAAGGAGACTCCACCACACTCCTTGGCAGCAAATTCCACTGTCGAACAGTTCTTACTGTCAGGAAGTTCTTCCTAATGTTTAGGTGGAATCTTCTTTCTTGTAGTTTGGATCCATTGCTCCGTGTCCGCTTCTCTGGAGCAGCAGAAAACAACCTTTCTCCCTCCTCTATATGACATCCTTTTATATATTTGAACATGGCTATCATATCACCCCTTAACCTCCTCTTCTCCAGGCTAAATATGCCCAGCTCCCTTAGCCGTTCCTCATAAGGCATTGTTTCCAGACCTTTGACCATTTTGGTTGCCCTCCTCTGGACACGTTCCAGTTTGTCAGTGTTCTTCTTGAACTGTGGTGCCCAGAACTGGACACAGTACTCCAGGTGAGGTCTGATATACAGTGGTACCTCGCAAGACGAATGCCTCGCAAGACGAAAAACGCGCAAGACGAAAGAGTTTTCCGTTTTTTGAGTCGTTCCGCAAGACGAATTTCCCTATGGGCTTGCTTCGCAAGACAGAACGTCTTGCGAGTTCTTGCAAGTTTGTTTCCTTTTTCTTAAAGCCGTTAATAGCCGCTAAGCCATTAATAGCCGCTAAGCCGCTAATAGCCGTGCTTCGTAAGACGAAAAAACCGCAAGACGAAGAGACTCGCAGAACGGATTAATTTCGTCTTGCGAGGCACCACTGTAATGGAATGCAATCTGCAGCCTTAAATGTGCAGTGGCAATACCTTCTCCATAATATGACTGTCAATTCTACATCTGGGAGCAAAGTAAAGCTGGGGTCCATAGTCCATAGTCAAGTGAGCCCACCTGCAGCCTTATGCTTACCAAATTACTGGAAATTCTGTGTGAAATTCTGCCACCTTGTGGAATCTCTTTTCACAGCCGTAAACACTGAAACAGGTCCTGGATCCTTTCCTAATCATTGTTTCAATGTTGATCAAATAGAAAGGTGTTGTTTTAAACACATGTACATAACTCCAAGCATATATGAAGCTCACCTGTAGATTTTAGAAGAATTCTAAACTGTGAAATCCATCTGTGAAATGATATAGCATGGATTTGTTATGGTTGCTTTTGTTTCATTTTAAACCACACAAGCCTATAGAGAGAGGATATAAAACATTCCCAGCTATAGTGGTACCTCGGGTTACAGATGCTTCAGGATACAGACGCTTCAGGTTACAGACTCCACTAACCCAGAAATAGTACCTTGGGTTAAGAACTTTGCTTCAGGATGAGAACAGAAATTGCATGGCAGCAGCGCGGTGGCAGCGGGAGGCCCTATTAGCTAAAGTGGTACCTCAGGTTAAGAACAGTTTCAGGTTAAGAATGCACCTCCAGAACGAATTAAGTTCTTAACCCAAGGTACCACTGTACCAGGTACCTAAACACATAGTCACTCTGTTCATGTATTGGTACCTAAGTAGAGAATGTCAACTGAGTAGCAGTTCTGAGACCAGTCCCTTCCTCCAGGGTTTCAGCACTGTTACATGTCCATGAAATACAACAGGATTTGATCACCAAATACTCTCAAATCCCTAAAGCAAATTGAGAGGACTAATGGTAGTCCCAAGCCAAATCACAACTGAACATTTTATGCTTCTTGTAAAAGCATAAGTACTAAAGTCCGCACATTTCTTTCCAGCAAGATTTATGTTCCCGAAGTGCCTTAGAAAGCAGCTTTTCATATATCAAAAGTTTGCCAGTGGTTCAGAGAACCAGTAACACTGCAGTTGCTTTAAAATAATAAAAAATAAAAAATTGGACAAGAGTTGAAAAATTTAAACTTCTGTGAAGTTTGAAGTCACTTCTGGGGGAAAACCAATTTCTGCATTGTTATCAAAGGCTACCTTAAAGCAGAGTTGGAGATTGGGAACTTGCTAAAATCCAAACTGTAGGACCCACTCTTGCGTGGAATGGTTTTAAGAACTGGAGTGAAGGGGAGTTGAGTTGAGAGAAAAACACTGGAGTGTGAATATAAAGCCCTTCCCGAGTGAAAGATGCCTAGTCACAAGAGGAAGCAAAATGATGTGGAATATGCCACAAACCATGGTATGTTTGATATTTCATATATATATCTCCAGCATGTCTCGTGCATTGATTGCTGATAGATCAATGGGTGATTTAAAGTTGACGGGGAAGCAGTAGCAGCTAGCAGGGCAGGCCAGCCAGGCATTGCAGCATTGCTCACCTGGTTTCTCAACACTGTGTGGTACTGCCAGTGATTGAGAGGGAGGGGGAGGCAACACATTCGGGGGCTCAGTGCATTGCAGGCAGCAGTGGAGCGGATTCCCACAATGCCTGGGGTGGGCACACGGGGCACGCCCCCAAAGGGGGCGGTGTGCATAGGGCGCCCTCCACGGGTCACAGTTCAGGGTTAGGGAGCTGCTGCAGCCAGGCAGGAGGTGCTTCACAGCTAAGGAGGACAGCATTGCCTCCGGCTCTCCTGCTCTCCGCTGCCAGATCAGAAGTGACTTGGTGGTAGAGCTGCTGCAGTGGCCATGGGCAGCAGCACTGCCACCCACTCACCTGCTCTCCTTCCCTGGGCCAGGCCTGACCTGGCCCCCGCAGAGCTGCGCCAGGCACAAGCACCACTGCCAAAGCGCAGCTCCTTCTGGTGCAGAGTCAGGCTCCAGTGAAGGAGCCTGCTGGGGGGTGCCTGTTTGCGCCCCCTCTCAAAATTGGGCCCAGGACCACGGCACCCACAGCACCCCTCTGCTTGCTGCCCATTCCAAATTGCCCAGCTGAAGCCTTCTTAGAGGGGTAGCTGGTTGCAGACCTGTTTGCTATGCCTTGCTCCTGTCGTTTGCAATCTGCAGCTGGTTCCCCACCACACACACTGTGATGGCCTGGGATTCAGACCTGAGGGATCCCAGCCTGCACAGGATTCCCCGCCTCCAGAACCAGCTGAGCCGGGGCTAGGACATGAGCCTGAAGGGTCATCACCTGTGCTGGATCCTCAGGTGCAGGCACCAGCTGAGTCTGCTCTGGCCCCTTGCCTGCAGGTGCTCCACTCTCAGCCCCGTCAGGGGAAGCTGAGGTTGCCTCTGGGTCCAGTAACCCTCCAGCCTCTCCTGAGCTGCAGAGGCTCAGGGCAGAGAGATGGAGGGAACTAAGTTCCCGCAGGAGGAGTGCTCGCCTCCAGGCCAGGAGAGGCAAGTCACCAGAGGATCAGGGCTGCCCTAATGCCTTGGGGCAGATAAAAGCCGGCCAGCCCCAGTCCCAAGTTGTGGGAGTAACACTGTTGGTTGCTAGTTCCTGCCTGAGCTCCTGACCCGCCCTGACTCCCTGCTTGCAAGCCTGTTCCTGACTTCACCCGACTCCCTGCCCTGCACCCAGCTTCAGCTACTACAGACTGCTCCTCATTGCACCTTTGACCACGGACTGGACTTGGACCTTGCCTCTCGGGTAACCCACGGGACCAACACACACACACATGCAGCAGCGTAGCTCAGGCGCATGGAGCATCACATGTGCCCTCCGCCCAGGGGTGGGGCAAGCCACCCATTGGGCGCGCTGCATCGAGCCTCGCCACTACCCCCCCCCCAGCTGTAGAGTGGCTGAGGGAGAGGCAGCAGGCGAATGCAAGCCCCACGCTGCCGTTTTGGGCAGTGTGGAGTCTGCAGGTGCCAAAGCCACTGTGTCACATAGCTCATAGCCATTTTGTCACCCCCTTCAGGGATGACACCCGGGCCGCACCACACACACCCTTCCTACACCACTGAATGCAGGTACAGCAGTGGGAGCATCAGATTGCCTCCACCACTGTGCCTGCCCTGCACCAAGCCAATGCTGCTGCCTTGCCCCTAGTCCCCTCAGTAACTGACTGCAATGCACAGCATTACGAAGCCAGCTGAGCGATGCTCCCCTGATTGTGCCACCCCACCAACCGCTGCTGCTGGCAAGGGTTCCTGCCTCCCAAATTGCTTAATAATAGCAACAAGAAACAATGTCCCCCACACACCCAAACTTTAAAAAGGTTATAATTCTAATCTGTAGTAACTCGTGTAAATTTTTGCTTGCATGTGTGAGACAGCCCAGTGCATGGCTCATAGAGTGGAATAGATAATTAGGTCTTACCACCATTTTTATGTAGCTTCCATTTTGTTCTTGACTCTGGTTTGTGGACTAAGATAACTAAAAATAGATAACTAAGACTAGGGTCCAACTACAAGTTGCATTAAATGTGTGATCACATTTTACATATCTGAGGGGTTTTGAGACACAGGAGCACAAACAGTATTGAGGCCTTGGCACGGGAAAAAGGGGGGTAGCCCATTTGCCCAATCCCCATGAAAGCCCCTGCTCCATATTAGCCTGGGTTGGAAGCTGTTATTGACCATGATCCTGAACCTATCTTTCATTTTAAGTTATTGTCTCTTTTGTCATTGATGTCCTTTGCAGGTGCAGAGGAAGACAAATGAAAGCAGAAGTTAGTGGTAATTGTACTGTATGCTTGAGAACAGTAAAGGAAAGCTGTAAGAAGATGGATTTTTAAAATGTGGCCGCTAGAGACAGCAAGATGGTGGAATGGAAGCATGAGTTATCGGACTAATTATCCTGTATTTTCTGTGAGGATTGGATCTAGTCACGGTGTTGAGTAAATTGTTAAAGTTAATAACTTTAAAATAGTGTTCAGATGGGAGCAATAAATAAGAGTTTTGCCTGTGATAGGAATAGCTGAAGAAACTGGGCATATATTAAACTGCTTAAAGAAGACAAAGTCGTGACATGATAGGAACTTTCAGGTTCCTTGACGACTGCCATGGGAAGTACAAGAAACACCAGTTGTAGTTGCAAGCAGCAGGGAAACACCCCCCATGCACTCAGGGCTTGTGGAATGGCTTAGGGTGGGAGTGTTTTTGGACTTCCATTCCCATCATCCCTGACTATTAGCTAGCTGGGGCTGATGGGAGCTGGAGTCCAAGAACATCAGGAACCCACCGGTTCTCCATCTCTGGCATGTGGGAAGCAATATGGAGTGCACCTCTTGGCACCCTTCCTAGCAGACAACACAAGCCAAAAGACTATCACAGGTATTCCCCTTCTGATAAAGTATTGCAGTGTGGGTACCGCTAACATCTCAGTCTCCCGAGAGACAACAATGGTTGAAAATATGGAACTGTAATAATCATCCACACAACTTCTCTGGAGCTGCATTCATGAACAGGTCCCAACAGGAATCTAGCAGGAAATTCACAGATATGTCCAGGTTTAAAATGGTTACAAGCAGCAGTTTGTGGTTTCCTTCTCTGATGGGCGCACACTACAGTTTTACTTTGCATATCAGGGGAAAGTAACACTGAGTAGAACATCTGGGCAATGGAAGAAGATGCCCGGGGCATTGATTAGTTCCTTTCCTTGGTGGTTTCCAAAACTAAATAAGCATCCTTCTGCAAAGGTTTACATCTGGGAAATCCTGCAATTACATCCTCAGTTATTTTGCAAATTCCCGTGTGAGGGCTATGTAGCAAGTTTAGAATTCCCGGAACTCCAAAGGTAGACAGAAGTTGGTAGGGCAAAATTGAGGCTCAAAAGCAATGGGGGGAAGCAGAACATGATGGTGGAGCAGTGTGTTGGAAATTTTGACTCAGGGGAATGATGTTTCAAAGTAGGAGTTCACTGAATTTAGAAATGAAAATGCAACTTGGTTGCTGAAAATAATGAATGTTTAAGTTTGAGGTTTGGAAAGGGGAGGGTTAATGCGCCCAGAAGGGCTGCTTAAATCAGCTTAATAGTCAGTGACTAAGTATGCCAGCCACTTCTATTCTTAAGGAAATTACAGGTAAATGGCCCAGAAAGCTGCCCAGACAAAAGAAGGGAGAGCTAGCAATGAAACCTGGAAGGATTTGCAGGTGTGGGAACTGCTCTCTGAGAATCTGACCTAGGGAAGTAGATGTGGCTAATTTGTTGAAGTGCTAAACTGTGCCTCCAACCTATGCTCAACCTGCATCTTTGTAAAGAAACTCAAATATTACAGATACACCTTAAGACTCCAGTCATCTCTCTTTCCAGGGGGAACCAAACCCAGGTAAGCGCTGCACCTGGACTAGCACATCATTCAGAAAATTGGGGCACACGTCACAATGATGATGAGAGCAGCACATCGTGGAAGGAGAGGTATTGCAATGTCCAGAATGTTCTTCATTTCAGTGATCTGTTACTATCTCTGCAATAAAAAAGAGTATACTTGGACAAAACCAGTTGCTGGTGTGGTTGAGCCTTTCACCGGTGGGGCCAGGTAATCTTAGAGCCTGGACTTAATGGCCTTTAGGGACTGCTCCTTTAGACAGATATGCCCATTGCTTGAGTTGTGAAGAACACAATTAACATGACTTTGCCCACTTCCTTGTTTACAAACGCTTATAAATTCCTAATACAGTGGTACCTCGGGTTAAGTACTTAATTTGTTCCAGAGGTCCGTTCTTAACCTGAAACTGTTCTTAACCTGAAGCACCACTTTAGCTAATGGGGCCTCCTGCTGCTGCCGCACCGCTGGAGCACGATTTCTGTTCTCATCCTGAAGCAAAGTTCTTAACCCGAGGTAATATTTCTGGGTTAGCGGAGTCTGTAACCTGAAGCATATGTAACCTGAGGTACCACTGTACGTTTCAGCAACAAATATCACACCCACACCATAATCTTAAAGCACATTTATGCCACTTTTAACAATCATGGCTTCCCTCAAAGCATCCTGGGAACCAGCAGCAGCATGGTGTGAGAGGCTTGGTGCGATGTGGCATGTGTAAGTGGAGCCAGTCTGTCATTCCCACTGCCAGGCTCTCCACTTCGCACCCCTTCCTGCTGTCTCTCAGTAAGAAACAGCAGCTTGCTATGTTGGGAAGCCAGGAGAGCGATACTTCCCCAGCTGCACAGCCTCTAGATCAGCCTTTCTCAACCTGCAGGTCCCCAGATGTTGTTGGACTACAACTCCCATCACCCCTAGCTAGCAAGGCCAGAGCTCGGGGATGATGGGAGTTGTAGTCCAACAACATCTGGGGACCCACAGGTTGAGAAAGGCTGCTCTAGATGCTACTGCTGAAAACTATACTAAATAATGTAAAGAAACTGAAGGTACATTCTTTCACCTTTGGTGGACGTGCCCAAGGATTAAGGCTTTCTGGGAGATGATTTATAATGAAATGAAAAGGGTATTTAAATATACCTTTCTGAAGAAACCAGAGGCCTTTCTCCTGGGCATGGTTGGCCAAATGGTGCCAAAGAAGGACAGAACTTTTTTTATGTATGCCACAACAGCAGCAAGAATACTTATTGCAAAGTATTGGAAGACACAAGATCTACCCACTCTGGAAGAATGGCAGATGAAGGTGATGGACTACATGGAATTGGCGGAAATGACTGGCAGAATCCGAGACCAGGGAGAAGAGTCGGTGGAAGAAGATTGGAAGAAATTTAAAGACTATTTACAGAAATATTGCAAAATTAATGAATGTTAGAATGATGTCAGAATGAAGTTAAGTGGTTTCAGCAGCAATGTTATAAAGGTGTATGTAAAAATGGATTGTTAACAGGTGAGAATCCAAAGTTATAATATATTATGTTAAAGGACTAAGATAAAAACAAAGAGGGAAAGAAATTGCTGAATTAACTAACTGAATTGGAATACAAAAAAGGGAGGTGTGAGGAGGTCAGGGAAACAAGGAAATGAATGTAAGGTATGGAAAGACTGATGTATTTTTTTAAGTGTTTTTTATCTTTTTTTGTATTTTGTATTTTTTCTTTTATTTTTACTTTTGTCTTTCTTTTTCTTCTTTCTTTTTTAATTCATGTAATTCTTTTCTTTGAAAGCTTAATAAATATCATTAAAAAAGAAAAAGAAAACTATAGTAAATACCCAAAGAGCTACATTCCCCAGCACCCTTCACAAACTACAGTTCCCAGGATTCTTAAGGGGAAGCCATGTGCTGTAAGCGCATGGTGTAGATGGGACCACACCTCATACAGGTAGACCACAACTCACAGCCTGGGGTGCATCATGGGCAGGTGGGCAGCTGCCCCCCTAGATCAAGTTAAACAATAGAAATACTTAGCTGACCATTCACGTCGGTTCTGCCCCCCCCCCCAACAAAAGGCCTCCCCCCCCGTAAAATCCTGGCTACGCACATGGGGTGCTTGGAGTGGGGCTATATCTCTGGCCCCACTCCACGAACACAAGAAGGATCAGAACTCTGATAATGGGGAAGTATCACACTGCTTGGAAATGCAGAATAACAATGGTGTGAATTTTGCATTATGTGTCAGTCATTGTTAATAATAATAATAATTAGTTATACATTAGCCCATGGCTACTTTCAAATATGTCACTAGCACAAATGAATTCATCGATGTAAATGTGCATATTCAAAGACAAGCCTGGAAGCTCAAGAATTAAAATTCTTATTTTTCAGATTTGAGAAAAGAGAAAAATATGAGAATTGCTCTGAGTTTTTATGCAAAGTAAAAGATAAAATACTTTTAAACACAGTAGGATTTTATGCCTATGGGCGTTTGTAATAATTGTTTACTCTGAACTAATGCTGGATTGAGGAATCCAAATTGCATATATAACTTTCTGAATTGTACCATATCTCCAGCCTGCACTGTCAAACTGGATGGATTTCTCTCTTTCAACCGAAATAAAGTATGGAGACAGAGATCCAATAAAATGGGTATTTCATCGACCACCTTTGTCCACATTTAAAATGTGAGGCTTATTATCTTTTCTTTCTTTCTTTCTTTCTTTCTTTCTTTCTTTCTTGATTAGATTTGTACAGTTGTACAGCTTTAGCTCAAACATTAGGCATAGAGAAAAATAAAGCAGGCTGGGCAGAAAGTATTCATAATTCTCATTAGAAGTAAATGGATACAGGCATTTATTTATTTACTCTCTTATTTATTTATTCCCTCATTTTATTTATTTAGAAGATTGATAAATCACCTACCGAAAGGTGTTTAGTTACAATTGTAACTAAAACACAGCTGAAATACACAACACAATTAAAAAACAAACTATACATAAAATCATCATTAAAACACAAAACCAGTAAATGTTTAAAGCAAATATAGGTAACCTAATTATATGTCGGAGGTAGAGGGGCTTGCTAGTTCATAAGCAGAGTTCTCTGGGCGACTTACAACAAAAATATCAAAATTACATTCATTTTCTTTCTGATGAGAAGATCCCGACGCCTTTCAGTCTAGAGCTCTTTGTTACAGCTGAGAAAAGGCCTATTTGGCAGTGTGTGCAAGCACTTTGCACATGTTCAGAGGCATTCCATTTGCTCATATTTCACAGATTCTCAGCATGGGCCCTGGTGATGAGGCAGATTCAGGGCCAAATCCCAGAGAGCAGTGGCTCAAATTAAACCCGGGGTTCTCCTGCAACAGCAAAATGAATGTGAATATGGGGGGGGGGTTGCCCATGATCCTTGGGCAGCTGTGGGACTCCAGCATACAATGCAGCTCAGCACTAATGCCAGTCCTGGACTCCCATGTCTTGTTTTTTAAATCTCACCCATCGGTTCAAGCAGCACCAGGTGGCTATATCCAACCACCATTTTAATTACCCATGATGCCCCATTGAAATGATGCTAGACTCATCTGCCCAGTCCTGTCCTGAGGCCTGCCTCTGCCACACCTGGCAGGCCTCTCCACAAAGAAAGCAGCATTCCAAGGAGCGCTTTCTGCAGGGCCCATTCAAACGTTTCTGAGCACAATTCAAAGTGTTGGTGCTGACCTTTAAAGTCCTAAACAGCCTCGGTTCTATATACCTGAAGGAGCGTCTCCACCCCCATCGTTCTACTTTGACACTGAGGTCCAGCGCCAAGGGCTTTCTGGCGGCTCCCTCACTACGAGAAGCCAAGTTACAGGGAACCAGGCAGAGGGCCTTCTCGGTAGTGGCGCCTTCCCTGTGGAACGCCCTCCCACCAGATGTCAAAGAGAACAACAACTACCAGACTTTTAGAAGACATCTGAAGGCAGCCCTGTTTAGGGAAGCTTTTAATGTTTGATGCATTACAGTATTTTAATATTTTGTTGGAAGCCTCCCAGAGTGGCTGGGGCAGCCCAGCCTGATGGGTGGGGGATAAATAATAAATTTATTATTATTATTATTATTATTATTATTATTATTATTATTATTATTAACCTGGTGTTAGCGTGGATGCCTGTAATACTGGAGCACTGAAAGGAGCATAGAATGGATACAAATGCATTGTCAGCTGAACTGTGACAGTTCTGCTGTGCTTTGCCAATTTATCTTTGTAACAAGCTTTCTGAAAATTCTCACACAGTCATCTCCTCACTAACTTTTACTTCTCACAATGAAAGTTCCCTATGATATTCTTGCGGAGAAACTGGTAAAATGTGGACTGGATAAGATAACTGTGGATTCGTAGCTGGTTGACTGACCAAACAAACCCCCAAAATGCTCACTAACAGTTCCTATTCATCCTGTGAAAAAGTGACAAGTAGAGCGCCATCTTTATTTGCAGATGGCACCAAACTAGGACGACCTTAACAGATTGGAGAACCAAGCCAAAACTAACAAAATTAATTTCAATAGGGACAAATGTAAAGTTCTACACTTGTGCAGGGCATTTTGTTAAATAACCATGGTTTCTCCCAGAGAATCCTAGGAACTGTGGTTTGTGAAGGGTGCTGAGAGTTAGGGGAGACCCCATATTTCCCTCACAGAGCTACAGTTTTCAAAGTGGTTTCCCTCTTCCCAGGGAACTCTGAGAATCATAGCTCTGTGAAAAGAACAGGGGTCTCCTTACAACTGTATAGTGAAGATGGCTACCTTGAGGGAAGAATTGACTACATGGCAGCAAAATGGCTAATATAATGAGCAGAGAGAGAGAGGCTTTTTGGAATCTGGTTTCTCCAGACCACCGCAGTTGTGAGAATAGATTTTTATGATCTGGCTGAGTTGATTATGTCCCTGCATTATGTCATTGCACCAGCTCCTCTGCCAAGAAAGCTCCTGCAGCTGGAGAGATAGGGGCAAGATTTGCCGTTGGCACATCCATTATTTATCTCGTTCCACAGGAGCTTTGTTCTCAAGTTCTCTGAAATGTCATTGGGACACTTTGTCATGGCTCTCTTCTCTGGCGTGTTTGCAAATCCCTCCTAGCTTGGTGCTGTCTGCAACTTCAAGTGATGTACAATTTAATTATTCCCTTGCAACATTTATGAAGCTATTAAAGCAGGCAGGAGCCAATTAAGGAAGGGAAATACGGTTTAGGAGAATATAGACTGATGCTGTTTCAATGTCATGCTTTGATATTCTCCCTTGGAGGACTGCTGGGAAAATGTGCTATTTGAAAATAACTACAAAAAGACTAGTCGTTTTCACTGCTTCCTGTGGTAATTCTCCAAGAAGGCCTGATTTATGCGGTCCCTGCCCCTAACAGTTAATGTATGTTTATGCTTAATTAGCCCCTGATCAAACTTTTCGACTTTCTTTTCCAAATCACATTAAAAGGTAATTGAAAATACTCCTCAGGTTTCACCTTCCTGCTGGTTCCCTCTCCATCTTCCAATATGGCTATTTGGAGGGGTATTTTTTGTTGATGTTGTTTTAAACATCTCTTTGCTCCTCAAAACTTTTAGTGCTGCTAATTAGGGCCACCTCCATATTAGGAGAAGGTTTTTCAGTCGCTTCAGGCACATGGCATTAGTATTGCCAACATGAGCTTTGTTCCTGTACCTTTAACATTTCATTGCCATTTGGCTTTAATTTCTCCCCTCTTCTCTGTACCATTGCATTCATGTATAAATATACCTGCTGCCAACTGAGAATAACTCCATGTCCTCTGTCCTCTCCTAAATTTCTGTCCTGTCATGGTGCTGTTGAAGGCATAGAAACAGGATAGTATATATATATATATATATATATATATATATATATATATATATATATATATATATATATATTGAGTTAAGGGGTATCACAAGTGGGAAGATCTGTTGAACTTAGGCCCCGCTTGTGGGCTTCCAGTAGGCATCTGGATTAAACCACAGAGCCTAGGACTTGCCAATCAGAAGGTTGGCGGTTCGAATCCCCACGGCGGGGTGAGTTCCCGTTGCTCGGTCCCTGCTCCTGCCAACCTAGCAGTTCGAAAGCACGTCAAAATGCAAGTAGATAAATAGGTACCAGCAGTGGTTCCCCACTAGTGGGATGCTCTCCCCAGGGAGGCTTGCCCGGCGCCATCATGATATATTTTTAGGTACAGTGGTACCTCGGGTTACATACGCTTCAGGTTATATACGCTTCAGGTTACGGACTCCGCTAACCCAGAAATATTACCTCGGGTTAAGAACTTTGCTTCAGGATGAGAACAGAAATCGTACTCCGGCAGTGCGGCGGCAGCGGGAGGCCCCATTAGCTAAAGTGGTGCTTCAGGTTAAGAACAGTTTCAGGTTAAGAACGGACTTCCGAAACGAATTAAGTACTTAACCCGAGGTACCACTGTACTAGCCAAAAATTTCCTCTATAACCAGGCTTTTGGCCTTTAACTACCTGTGACCTTTTAGAAGTGGGTGGGATGTTTTTTAAATGCATTCCCCTACCTGGTTTTAATTTATCTATGTGGGCAGAGGGGGTTGTTTGGTTGGTTGTAAGTTGCTTTGGGTTGCCTTGGGCAAGATAAAGCAACTACCCAATTTAATAAAAATAAAATACAGACCATTCCACACACAAACACATATGTCCATGGCTTGTGCTGGGAATTGTAAGCAATGCATAACCAGCTAGCTACTCCATCGCTGTAATCTGGCCCTGGCTCCTACAGAAAATTCAGAGCACAGCTTTTTGTTAGGAACCCTCCTTAAAAACACAGGAAAACTCTACACCCAGATACAAACAGCAACAAATGATTCAACCTGACAACTAGCAGGAAAGCTGCGTATACTGTATTCTCTTTGTCAGGTGCAATTCCCCTTCTTGCTCTGTAGATGGAGCACCTCCATCTCCAGCTGGTTGCTAGGCAGATTTCTGAGCAGAAGCATTGTGCTGGATAGCTGTTGCCGGGGTGCAATGCAAAGCTTGGCACCCTTTTTTGCTGTTGAAGCTGGCATCAGTTCTTTCAAAAGCTTCGGGAAATATTACAGCTTGGTGGGAATTCTGCTGGCTTCCTATAAAGCTCCTTGAAGCCTTCAGCGTAACGAAAGTATACTAGCGCAAGTTGAGTGCAGCAGAATGCAATAATCCTAAAACAGGGGAAAGACCTTTTGTGCAAGACCGCCAAATTGAGTCTAACTGTGCATCCTGAATTTGTCACTCGGAAACAGTGAATGTCTAGAAGCACTGTTTCTGCTTGAGTATTGGGTATACAAGCACTCTTACTCAACAGACTAAATCAAAATCAGCATGAAAAGTTGAGTGTCAAAGTCCCCCTCCACTCTGCTGCTTTGTGTTAGGTGCATTCTGCAACGTGCTCTTGACACAATAATAGCGGATTAGGGGTTCTTTGATTCTGCTTTAGTTTGTGCTTCAATGCTTCCCCAATGTTACCACATTATTGCTGTATTGGAGGG